>NC_066583.1:13861164-15197414 GCF_024323335.1 Lathyrus oleraceus | reverse complement strand
ATACATCCGCTGAACCACAAACACCCACTCTCAACCTAAGCCCCCCACTTCTCCACCTCCACCCTCTGAACCAGAAAACACCCTGCCAACCCTAGAGGAAGCAATAGTGTTGTTTGCAGGAGCTTCAGTTGACAAGGTCAAGTCTCTGACCATCAACTCTAGCATCAGTGATGATCCTTCAGCTATAAGGACACACTGGAACAGAGTAATTGGCTGGATGACCACTGAAGCCTTCAAACTGAAGAGCCTCTCTGAGCAAGTCCGAAACGACTTCATCAGAGATGCTGAGCTAAGACTCCAGGAGCGTCTAGCCAGAGAAGCTGAGGAGAGAGCCCGCAAGGAAGCAGAAGATAAAGCCAAACAAGAGGAAATGCAAAGGATTAAGGAAGCTGAAGCCAAAGCTCTAGCTGAGGCTGCTGCTGCTGCTGAAGCTGAAGCAAAAGCGGCTGCTGAAGGTGAAGCTCGTCTTGCTGAAGAATCTGCCATCAGGGTAGAACCGGATGCTCTGACTCAGGGGGAGTCTTCCACCTTTGTCCCTCTGGTTCTCAAGACACTTGAAGATCTTCAGAAGGAGCAGAAAGAAGTCCGAGCCAGATTGGATCAATAGGATTCAGTCAATGTCAACATTCAGAATCTGCTGACCCAGCTGCTTCAGAGGATGCCTCCACCTCCAAACCCTTAGGCACCTAGGACTTATTTCTTCTCTTGCTTGTTGATTTGCTTGTTGCTTTCTGTTGTGTTTGTTCTCGCTTTCTGCTGTTTATGTTTCTAACATCTCTGAAGAATATATATATATATATATATATATATATATATATATATATATATATATATATATATATATATATATATATATATATATATATATATATATATATATATATATATATATATATATATATATATATATATATATATTTGTCTTTCCTTCATTTATCTAAGTCTTTTTGATTCTGACAAAAAGGGGGAGAACTAAAAACAGCTCGGATGAAAACATATCTAAATCCTTTCAGTACTCTGCAAACATTGTTTAAAAAAAATTGGTTCTAATCCTTTTTGACTTAGAAATTTGCAGAAGAGTATCTAGAAACATCATCTCATGGAAGCTCCGGTAAGAACTTCTGAACTTCCAGACTTATCTTAGGGGGAGCTCACTTCTATCTGATCTAAAAAATTCTTATCTAAATGTTTCATCTCTAAAATTAAGATTGTTTTGTCATCATCAAAAAGGGGGAGATTGTAAGAACAAAATTAGTTCTACAATAGAATTCCAGGATTTTGATGATAACAAAGGATGAAACCAAAAATGGCACCCTAACGAAAATTCTCTAAGTGTGCAGGACTCTGAACAACAACAAAGGAATCTGATCGTTTTATCAGATACAAACTCTGATCAGATACAAAGTACTAGAAGATCAGAAGCATCTGAGGAAGAAGTGCGCTCTAGAAGTTCTGATTCTGAGCAAAATAACACAGTAGAAAGAACCAAAAGCTCTAAACACCCACTGGATTTAGTTCTGATGATCTAGAAGACCAGTACTCTTAAAAGCTCTGATGTAACCTCAACGCAATCTCCTTCTGACACAGAAACTCCGAGATAACAAAGACTCTGATGAAGATTCTCCAAATCTAGAAAGAGTAACGGAAAGAATTTCTTCAAATGGAAATGAAGTATTTTTAGAAAGAAATTATTTAGGGAGACAAATTGGTTATGGCAAGAAACACAGAAGTAATAACATTGAATGCTCATCAAAGGCCAATATTCTGTCATCACTCCAACGGTCCTCTTCACCACTATATAAAGGACAACCTAGTTCAGTGAGAGATACACAGTAACGTACAAAAAATTCTTTACATTCTCTCTTAGTTTTTCGCGAGCTGCTGCTCATACGTTAAAACACTTGCTTGATTATTCTGCTGTAATATTCGCTTACTCTTAGAAGCACTCTCTATTACAAATTTATTTTGCTAAATTGCTTTTGTTCCTCAAGTGACTCTGCGTAGTCTGTATACTTGGGAGGACTAAGAGATCACTCTCTTAGACGTTTGGTTGTATTAATCTTTCAAGATTAGTGGATTAAGTCCTTTTTGAAGGCGAAATCACCTTGGTCGGGTGGACTGGAGTAGCTTTGTGTTATAAGTGAACCAGTATAAAATTCTGTGTGTTCTTACTTTTGAAAAAGCTTTTATTTTCTAAAACAATTCAAACCCCCCTTTATTGTTTTTCTCACCTTCAGACTACACTTCAAATGCCTCAAGATTCGTCACTGAGAAAATTGTATGTTGGATTTGTTGTGCGTGTGTTATGTGTTATTTAAAATGGTTTTATAATTAACAATGTATACCTTATCATGTTGTGTATTATTCTTTGGTTATGGAGGCCCTTGAAGGTTCCTTTGTTCCAGAACTAGAATATGATATATTAATAGAAGTAATATGAACAAATGAGCATGGTGGGCGTGTCCGTGGTGTATGAGATGACATCAGTCTGAGACTATGGTTTGGTACTTCTAGAAAAAGCTTTGGACATGTGCAAAAAGAAACGATGGAAGAATTTTAGAGGAAGTTGGAGAGTCAAAAGAAAGATTTTCAAGGCGCGTTAGCAGCGGAGCAGGAAAGTCACAAGAAAGACATATAAGAGTTATTTGAGGTATGTGAGAATATTTTGATATCTGGAATATATGATATATATTTTGTTTTGTCTTCATGTGTTTTTTACTCTTCCATGTGTTGATATATATATATATATATATATATATATATATATATATATATATATATATATATATATATATATATATATATATATATATTCAGTGAAACCATCCCACAGTGTACAGATGAAGAGGATGATGATCAATTGCCTGCAAGAACTGTTGTAGATGGTGCATGCACAAAAGGAAGTTGTCCAGCCGCCCCGGTCGATAATGAGACCCATAACGAGTAATTGGCTCCTTCTGAATAATCATATACCAAAATATCATGTCACATTATCGATAACACATGCCCAATTTCTCTGGAGCTAGAACATGATCCAACATTAGAGTATTTATATGACGATTTTAAAGATATAAAGGACATAGCCGTTGGAAACCAGTGGCTGGACATATGGTTACTATTGGTTTGGTGCACTTAATTATATATAATTGATTATCTCATTATGGTTTTGTACATTCATCGGATACTTACTTTTTGAATTCTTCACATATTTTTTGAATTTTTGTTTAACCATTTAGGTACATTCATTGTGTTTGTATAGAATTAAATAAATTAGATATTTATGAATTCTTGGATCCAGTTGGTATTTGATTTACAAATAATTAAATAAAAAGGATTGAAGATTACATAACATCATAGTTAGATGGGAAAAAAGACAATTACTTAGCACCATTTCCCCATAAGTGAGTAATTTTGAAATTGTGATTTCTCTAGTATATATGTTAGTTTCCATGTTTAACCAAATACTAAATATATATATCATGTGTTTATTCAGTGAACATTTTTAATTGATCATCATCTCTCTTCAGGCGGATATGGTAAATACATTATATTCCTTACACCATCCACTTGAACCTAACATGACAAACTATTTCTAGGTAACTTTATATTTATGATACTTTTAGTAATATTTCCTTTGACTTTGTAATTAGTTTAACGTCTAATAGTTTTAAATTATTTTCAATATAAAGGGTTCTCGAGCGACACTATATTATGAAATTTTTTAGTAAAAAACTCACATTTTTTATGCTGAAGATAACTGGACTACTTGTGACATTCATTTATATATATATATATATATATATATATATATATATATATATATATATATATATATATATATATATATATATATATATATATATATATATATATATATATATATATATATATATATATATATATATATATATATATAATCATGAAATGTTTAAATTTGTAGACGATGGGACAAACATATGGATACGAGTGTGGGTATTATGTAATGAAACAAATGTTAAACATTGTCTTTGCTGACATTGTTGATTCTTGAGATCATGTATATGTTATATCATGAAATGTTTACAATAACATGTTTTTAACTTAAGTTTTCTATTATAATTCAAATCATGTGATATTTAATTTTGTTTTACTTTTTTTTAGACGTTTATTGACATAACACTTTTATCCTCCAATGACTTAAACAACATCCGTAAATATTGGACTTTTATTTTCAATGCGCTATTTGAAAAGAGAAAATGTGTTAATGTATAACTTCCGCATTGATGTTTGTAAATATATGATTTTGGCTTATTTTGATGTTTGTAAAATATGACAATGTTATATACATATTTGTTTGTAAATAATATTTTTGTCTTTGATGTTAAAAATATTTAGGTAATATATGTATAAAATACAGATAAAAAAAATATGATTGTAATATATGAAAAAGTAAAATAAAATTTTAAAAACTAAAGTACTTCACCACACTTATTAATAATAAATAGACAACGCATCAATTAATTAGATAACATAACATCACTGGATTTCGAACCCATGACCTTTATATATATGGCACAACGGTTTTTTATATTAACTGTGGTAATATATAGCGCGCTACATAGTTTATCACAATGATCATACGTCCGTGGAAGAAAACAACATACTTTTACAACTACACAAATCTCACAACGGTTGATCAACCGTGATGATATTATTTTTCAACCGTTGTGAAATGAACGTTTTCATAGTAGTGTTTGTAAAAAAATAAATTTTTCGTAGTAGTGTTTGTAAGAAAATAATAATTATAAAACTTTTAAATCAACAATATTCATCATTGTTATTTATTCAATCAACGGATTTTTTTAGAGAATTTTGTGTTGGGAATATTCTAATTTTTTTTATATAAAATATTTTAAATAAAAAAACATTCTTATGAATTCATCCTTGCTTATACAACATGGCTAATGAAATAAATAAAGAAAGGTTAATAAATACAAAAACTAACCGACAAACATTAAGCAATGTCTTTTCTTTTGGCGTGGGAATATAATACATTTTTATGGCAAATATAATGCAAACCTACGAAAGCATATTTTGTATTTTGAAAACAACAGATAATAAAACAGGATTTGGTGAAATAATTAGATCCATGTGGACCATAAGTATTATTATTAATTATATTATTAAGATTATCAATCATGCATGTCTCTCCTACTTTAAAAAATTGGTACTACAAATGCTAAACCAAAAATGTGCTAATAATCCTAATAAAATAGGATTATGTAAGCAACAGAAAAAAGTAAAAAATAATGATGAATCAGGAAAGGCAAAAAAAATTTAATAAATAAGATACTTGTTTAATTATTTTCTATAAATACATCAAAAGATAGCTACTATATTCAGATTTCTCAATGTTATAGACGTTGAAATAAGTCTAGGCCATTTGATACGAAATTGATGGTTGAGATCGTTTTAGTGCATAAAATTGAGTTTAAAGTATGAAACTTTTTATCTCAAATCAACAGATGAGACCATAATAAGTTTTATACCTAGTTTGATTGGGAAAGTGTTGTATGTTAAAAAGTGTATTATTCAAGTTCCACGTCAGCTAGTGTGAAGAAAAATGAATTGGATTATATAAATAGAAAGAGATCATTTGAGTTTCTCTCGATTACAACAACTCTAGCTTTGCAAGTGCAATGAAACTTGGTAGTGGTGTGTCGTGTGAGGATTTATAGAGTTTATTATTTTTTTCCGTCTAAAACTTGTATTTCATAGAGTTTCATATTTTTTCGTGCATAAATTATATTGAGAGAGTTTTATGTTTTTCCGTCAAACAAATGTAGTTGAAAGAGTTTGGATAAAAAGTTGAGTAATAACTTTGTCCTCTTGTTCTTGGGTAAAACCACTTGAATTTTTTTTAAGGCCTAGTTAATTTATTAGGGAATTGTCTGAACAATTGAAATGCTTTTTACAATTGGATAATCGGTTAATCCTGAATCTTTAAATCTCTAGTCGGTTGTTTTAACTTTGTTAAGTCTACAATCCATTTGTGACTTGAACAATCGATTATTCTTGTGTGATAATCGGTTATGGCAATTAATTCGCCCATAAATGATTTTCAAATTTAAACCACATATTTTTCTATAAATAAAGAGCTTCTTTATCTTTTCAAACATCTCAGAAAATGATCTTTGATCCCAATTTTTCACTTTCTCATTATTTTTTATAAATTTCTCGTTGTTTTCACTTATATTTTGTCATTAGTGCTTCGAGATTGTTCTTGTACATAAGTGATGATCATTGTTCTAAGTAAGGGCTTAATTGTAATTTATCAATATTGTATATAAGAATTTGTTTGGTTTCGAGATAAACCAGGAAAAGCTATTGTTTGGGTTGGAGGATTCTCTTAAAAAGTCCATGTTTGGTTGTGAGTCTCGTCTTCATCAGAAGATCTCTTTTTGGTTCATGAAGATCAGCCTGTAAAATTTCCACAACAGTTCCTGAGCTCAACATGATATAAAAATTCGTGTTCATTTAAGATTATACCATGTTAAATATCATATTGGTTCCTAAGTTCATCCTAGTGTAAAAGTTATGTTGGTTCGACCTGAGCTCAACCTGATGTAAAAACTTTGTAGGTTTTATATCATCCATGTATAAAATCGCATCTCGGTTCGAAATCAACCTGTGTAAAATTGCATCTCGGTTCGAGAACAGTCCGTGTAAAATCTCATTTTGGTTTGAGATTTGCTTGTGTAAAATCTCATCTTGGTTCGGAGGTCAACCTGTGTAAAACCCATGTTAGATTCGAAGGATATTCAGTATAAAAATCCATCCTGGTTAAGAGGATATCCAAGAAAAGCTCTATTTATTTGTTGGTTGGATGTTAGGCATTAGAAAACTTCATATCCTTGTAAAATGAGGTTCGTGGGTATATCATATTCAAAGCTCTCAAGTTAGTGGATACTCTCAAGAAGAATTTTTGGGGATAGGAGTAAGTCAAGTAATTAGGATGAACTTGTATAAATCTTTGTTTTATTTCTCTCTCCTTTATTTGTTTTACTTTTCAGATGCTTTTCTTTCCTATGTTTTCGTTTCATTCATCTTTTCATTATGCTGCTTATTTACTTGTTTCTATTACAAACAAAAACAATATATATTAATAGCAAATAGCAAAGATCATACTCAAATGAGTTCGTCTTTTCACAAAGGCTCTTTTACACATGGGTTGTAGCTCGTTTACATGTGGGGTTTATATATTAGACTTTTTTCCATCGGCCATAGGAAATTGAAATTCGTAATAGTATGAGTTTATTGTGAAACTCCCTAGACTGCTTTCGGGATTACCGACTGACCCCACAAACCAACACATGTCTTTTCAGCATGTTTTATCCTCACTCACACGCTTTCCGGGAAACTTCCTAGAAGGTCACGCTTAACTATGGAGTTCTTATATGTTAGGCTATGAAAAGAAGAGGCATCTTATTGGTATAGGTAGTATCCATTAATCCTTATAAACCTTGCTTCAACCATGCAGTCCCATACCTGCACAGCCTCAGGACCCTCTCATTTCGATATAAATTTGGTTTTTTCCTAGAAGTTGCTATAAGTGTCTCATTGTCATGCCCCGTGCACTGAGAACCACTCCCTCGCCATCAGGTGTTACATGTAACCACTCTCCGTCCTCTTCGGCCTCGGGTGTTACATGCCCATCAGCTTCCACTTGGTTCGTCCTCGAACCGCATCGTATTGGGAGAGATATGCTCTAATACCATTTGTAATGCCCTAGACTGCTTTCAGAATTACCGACTGACCCCACAAACCAACACATGTTTTTTCAACAAATTTTGTCTTCACTCACATGCTTTCCGGGAAACTTCCTAGAAGGTCACCCATCAAAATACTACTCAAAGTCAAGCACGCTTAACTATGAAGTTCTTATATGTTAGGCTACCGAAAATGAGATACATCTTTTTGGTATAGGTAGTATCAATTATTCCTTATAAGCCTTCCTTCAACCATGTAGTCCCATGCTTGCACAATCTCAGGATCCCTCTCATTCCGATGTGAATTTGGTTTTTCTCTAGAAGCTGCTAGGAGTGTCTCATTGTCATATCTCATGCACCGGCAACCACTCCCTCGCCCTCAGATGTTACATGTAACCACTCTCCGCCCTCTTCTATCTCGGGTGTTACATATTGCATCATAAAGTGATTGAAAATATAGCCAATAACAAAGATCAAACTCGAACAAGTTCGTAAATTTTAATGAAAAAAGATAAAATGCACAGTGTGGCCTTCCTCAATATATTGTGTCTTAACAATGACATAAAACTTACAAGCTTGGTCATGATAGACTCTTGTCACAACACAAAAAAATAATCATATAAATGGAGCACCCTCAAGCCAATAGTAAAACACATGCACAAAATAAAATAATCTTGAACGATATCAAAAAGATTTTATATGAAGCCAAAGGTTAGTGGGAAAAAGAGTTGCACAGGTCTTGTGGTCCTACTACAAAACACATTATTCCTCGAAAGGAGAATCACATTTCAAGTTCCTTGTAGAAGTTGATATTCCTAAATAAAGAAGAGAACACGTGACAAAAATGGAGAACGAGGTCGACCTAAGGATCAGCCTTAATGTGTAAGAAGAAATAAGAGATATAAATCTCATACGAGTGTTTGCAACTAAACTCCTAGCTAAAAAAATTATGACATAAAAGTTGTTCCACGAGATACGAAGGAAAAGCAGCCCATCAAAACAACGAAGGAAGAAAAACAAAGCCCCAATTAGGAAAGGCCAGTACATAATCAACAACAAATATATATATATATATATATATATATATATATATATATATATATATATATATATATATATATATATATATATATAATATATATATATATATATATATATATATATATATATATATATATATATATATATATATATATATATAACTGATGCATACAAACTAGAGACTTTTAAAGGAGATGAACTTCCCAAACTTGAAATTCAAAGAACCTTTTCTCGAAAATTGAGTTTTTAACGAAGATCACTAATACTATTGTCACTTTGGTGTAAGATCAAATAACAATATTACTATATGAGAATTTCTCAAAACATCCTAGATCTTGCTACTGTATCACATGAATTTTTTCAAATGCCTTTTGTTTTTGGAGATGCATCTTCGGACACACCTCTTGCACATTCAAGGAAAACTATTCAGAGAGGCGCCTTATATGTTGGGTAATTTTTATTTAACAGATCAGTAGATATTCCAGAGATGGATCTTCGGAATTATGAACGGAATTTTGAAATTTACATCATCTTTGCATGTCAGATATTAACGGAGATGCATCTTCGAAGTCATTGTTGACATAGTTGGTTTTCAACCAAACCCTTCACCCTAAAAACCATTCACTCTCAATCCATTTTTCACTTCAAATATCCATCCTTTTGGTTCATCACATCATAGGGAGAAAAAGAAGATAGAATTTCAAGTAAAGATTATTCTTTTCCCTCTACATTGCTCACATTAATCTTCTCTTTTTACTGAAAAAAGTTACGTCGTGTCCAAAAATGTATCTTCAGGACGTATATGAACTTGTCCGAAGATGCATTTCCGAAATTTGCATGTGTTCATTTTTAAAGTCATTATGTAGTAGTAGTAACACTTATGTTATGTTATAGTGTAGCACCTCAAATTTGCACCTATCATTGTACATACATACTCATATTAGGTCATAACATAACATGGTCCACTGCATAGCATTGCATTGTCCCTTTTGCCTCAAGTGCAAGATCATCAGGAGAATTAGGTCAAACTGGTCAGGAGATCAGTCAACCAAGCAAGCAAGTGCATTTCTCATTGAGCCAGGGCCCTAGGGTTGGTCCAACATGATCACATGACTTGGGGATCCATTTGAAGTGTTTAGGTCAAAGATTGGATGTTCAGAGGTCATCATTCAATGCACAGTCAGCCAGAAACCCTAAAAAGTCAAACTTGGTCAACTGGGTTTGACTTTATGGTTTTGATGGTTGGATTTGGTTTGAGAGGGCTTATTCATGTCCAAATAGGCCTCATATATCATGGCAAACATCATCATTGAAGAATTTGAAGCCAAATCAGAAATTTCCAAAAATAGAAACTGGACCTGTAATTGAAACTTGCCAAAAATGGAAACTTCTTGATCCCAAACTTACATCATGATACAAGCTTCAAATGAATTTTTGCCCAACATGAAAGTTGAAGATCTTGTTCTCCCATTTCCAAAAAGTCCAAGAACTCTCAATTCCCATGTATGGTTGGCAAGTTATGATCAATTCATTTTCAAAAATTCTTGAACTTCAAAAGGCCATATCTCTCAAACCATTTGGCCAAATTTGGTGGGGTTTTTTCCAACAAGTCACATTTGACCTCCTCTTTCCAAAAATGTAACCATCATGCACCAAAACCTCATAGATCAAAATGACCTTTTTTCACTTACATGAATTAATTTTCAAGAAAGGTGAAAAAGTGAACTTTTGATTTAGTCATTTTTAACCACTTTGGCCTTGCAAATATGTTCTGAAATGTTGGTTAAGACTTGTTGCAAGCCCAATTTTCGTGCTACAGCTATTACACCTCACCATTTGAACAAAAGTGGTCAATTAGCAAATTTCATTTTTCAACTAAATTGTGATTAGCATACATTGAGTGAACCTTAAACAGACATATATTAACTCATTTTCTGTCATTCTAAAACCCTAGCAGCCTCTCCATATCACAGAATTCTCACTCTCTCAAATTTTCATCTTCTTCCATTTCTAAAAATTCTGTCAACAAATTGCAACCACACAACATTGCCTTGCTTACTACAGCATATACTCACCATTTGGAGCTGATTTCAAGTTTGAATCACCAACTGGAAAGCTTGTTTGCTCGACTGTTTTCTTCAAGCACCATCAATGGCAGTTTGAGATTGGTGTCATTCCAAGCTTCCTTGAGCCAAACCCTTTTCATCATTCATCATTTGGAGGTCTGTAGAGTGACTGTTTCAGCAAGGCATCATCAAAACACGACTGTTTCATCATTTGCTTCAGAATCAAGTAAGAATTCGACTTCTTTTTTTCTCTAAATCATGCTATGCCATGTGTACATCTCCTTGCCCTGGTCACATTGAGCTTTGAATGGTTGAAAATGGTTGAGTAGTTTAGGAGAAATCTAGGTTTTAAGATGGATGTTGAAATTTGTTTTTACTCGATTCTTAATGCTTGGCCTGTTTTAATGAAAATGAGTGATGGATTCATGTTGTTTGATGCTTGCTGAATCGATTGATGTGTTCAATTTGTGTTTCTGGGCATGGAAATTTTTGAATCGAATTTGAAATGGTGAAGAAGACGACACTGTAGCAAAAACCCTAATTGCATATGGCTGCCCAGAATTCTCACGTTGCATGTTACTGTGCACCCATACTGACCAATCAGAACATTCCGTTTCAGGGCCTTAAACGCCGCGTTTGGTTAAGTAATTCCAACAATTACAAGTTTGCCATCAGCGTGGCACATGTCCCATTAGAATAATGTTGTTTTTTCATTTTTATTTCAATTTGATACATCATCTTGTAAAAATCATAACTCCATTGTTTTTAATCCAATTTCCATGGGATTTTTTGCATTTGATTCATCATGACCTCTAGTATTTTATCACATATTTTCCAGAATTTTTGGATGGTTGGTTTTTATTTGGCATTAGGCATTGTGACATGTATCCATATCTTGTACCTTTTACCAAATCCTTTGTGAAATAGTGACACTTTATCCTATGGCCCTGAAAATTTTTGTGCATAAACTAGACACATCCATGGTGATTTTGGTATAGAGTTTATGAATTTATCATGTCTGGTCTTTGAGTTATGATTTTTTGAAGTAGGGTGTGACAATTTGTGTCACACCATTGATGTGCAACTTGATGATTTTCATAGCCATGCCTATTGACCTCAAAATGGATTGAATTTTTGCATGTTTGAGCTTGAGTATGTCTGGTTTACATGTGATTTTTCTTGGATTTATTTGTGGCATTTTCCAATTGATTGAGATTTTTGTCCCCTGTTTGGTCTTATGTTGACTTTTTGTGACACTTGTTCCCATTTCATTTGTGAAATCCTCATACTCTATTAGATGGACATGAAATTTTATATGTGATTACTAGACATCTTAATCTTTGACATGGTTTTAGTCCCATTCATTTATCATATGCCATCCCTGATTTATGATTTTTGCAAGTTGATGCATGTTTGGTTGACTTCTTTGAGCATGTTCAAAATTGCCTTGCCTTTCTGATTTTCATTGACTGCCTTCTACTTGTCCAAATGAGATGAAATTTGACATGCTTACCATGCTGTGGGTTATGATTGACCATGATTTATTTGGTGATTTTTGGAAATGTTTGAGATTGATTTTGATTCAAGTCTTGCTGTTGACTTCTATGAGCTTCTAAATGCCATGCTTTGACCTAACTTGTTCATGAAATGATGATGATGATTGATATGAATGTGAAACCAATTGGTATTGTTTCTTGATTGTTTGAATATGATTTTGGATACTTGACCTTTGCTGTTTTGATCTTTTCATCCCATTTTGACCCTAGGCTTGCCCTAGTGGTCCTGTTACTCACCTTTGAGCTCATGTTTTCAGGTTGACCAACAAATGACCAATGAGACCAATTCTTTTTGATTGAGCTTGCTTGAAAATCATTGATTAACATGTTATGTTTTGTAGGTTGCTTGGCTCACATGCCTTGAGCCTTGTGCCTTGCACATTCACTTGCTTATGATTAACTGTTGATGTCTGTTTCCTTTTGCTTTGTTTTGAAGTTGCATACTAATGTCTGCTTGACTATTTCAGGTGCTTTTAGTTGCTCAGTTACTTGTGAACTTTTGCTTTGCTTTGCTTGTATAAGCAATTTGCATTGAGGTATACTTCTAATCTTCATGTAGTCTGGAAGACCTGGCCTGTTACTTGGCCAGGCAACTGTCTGAAGTCCTCCTTAAGAGGCAATGTTTGTGTATGATTACAATTTGTCCCTGTACATATTTAAAGACCTCCTAAGTGAAGAGGCAATTGGCAAAACCCAAGGGATATGCAACCTATCCCCTGCTATTCAGTGTGTCATCTGCTTTGCTCACACCACTGTGTTGATGCATTGCAGATACAAACCCAAGATCTTGTACAATTGTACAGTTGAGTCAGTATCAAATGTGTAGAAGGGTTCCCACTTTCTGGACCCACACATTCTTGTCTTAAGCTCTCCCAGGCCAGGGATAAGAGCTGTGAAGTCTTATCTTCACTCACCTTTCATCTGCTTCACCTTGGCTCTCAATGTCAAGGTTAAGAGCACCATTAACCCAATTCTAGTGGTTTGTTTGTTGAGGTTGATATGACCCCTCGACTAAAACCTAGCCTTGTTTGAGCCTCTTGCTTGTGTATAGTGTGTGCTACTTGTGATTGTGTGTTTGTTTGACTTGCTTCCTGTGCAAGTTAGGTTTAGTTTAGACTTGCTTCCTGTGCAAGTTAGGTTTTGCTTGGCTTGCTTCCTGTGCAAGTTAAGTGTGTGTGGCTTGCTTCCTGTGTAAGTCATGATTAGGATAGGCTGGCTCCCTGTGCCAGTTAGCTAGAAACCTTAACTTAGGGATGATTTTGCATGATAACATCTAGGCTCGAGTCGTAGTCTCCCTAGTTGTGTCTCCCTCTGTTATCTGGTTTAGGCTAGGTCCTTTATCCCTGCGTAGGGGAACTACATCGCCCTGATCTTCATACCAGATGAAGTATGTAGGCAGGAGATTGAGCCGATCTCTCCGGGCGCCCTTTTTGTTTTGTTTGGGTGAGTTGTTTCTCCTTTTCTGGTTGGAGTCCGACATAAGTCCAGCGATTGGCAGTTGGTTTCCTGTGTGTGTTTTCTGGTTCGGATGCTGATGTAAGTCCAGTGATTGGCATTCGGGCTCCACGTTTGCCTTTGCCTATGTTTGTTTGCATGCGTGTCAGCCGAGCTACGAATGCTCTGATTCTCCTTCGTCCAAGGAGATACGTATGCATAGGATGCGATATCCTAGCGAGCATGTGTCGTTTCCCCAGTCCGAACTACTTTGACTCTGATGTCTGTGCCTGATAGACTAAGTAGGCCCAGGATGCGACATCCTGCCGAGTCAGTCTTGTCTGTTTTCTTGTGTCTCTTTCAGCCAGTGTGTGTGTGTGTGAGCAACGTTTTTAGCAACCATTTATCCTTCCTTTTGTGCGTGGATCCCGTCGAGTACGACGGATGCGTAGGGGTGCTAATACCTTCCCTTCGCATAACCGACTCCCGATCCCATTCTCTTTGGTCGCGAGACCATGTTCTTTCCAGGTTTACTCTGAGCGTTTCCTTTCCCTCTTTTGGGATAAATAACGCACGGTGGCGGCTCTGTTGTTCTTGTTTTCCCGCCGGTTTTTCGCGTAATGCGACAGCTGGCGACTCTGCTGGGGATGCGAGAAGTTGACCTGTGCTGGTCCATCTTCCCTGAGCGAGTCTCTCCTAGCGCTCTCTAGGTTAGGGTTTTGGTTGCTTTGTGCTGTGTTTATTTATTGCATTCATTATTTGCCTGTTTGCATTCATTGTCTATTGTTTGCATTTATGTTTGTAATTATGTTTGCATTCATTCATTATTCATTTTGCCTGGCTGGTTGTCTGTTTTCCTTTATAGGGGTGGGAGTCACTTGAGGTAAAAGGTCCAATACCCAGACCATGAGTGAAATCTAGGATGATTAGGAATAGAGTGATTCATGGGAAGCGGGTGGTATTGCGCCACTTAGCGGAACATTGATATCACGAGCAGTTCAGACCCTGGTGGGGTATCGTTGTTACATACTTCGGGTGTGTATATGATGGTATTCCGCGAAAGGTTATTTATGCTGCGTTTCTCTCGACCTTACCCTGGCCTAGACTACACCCGTGAGTGGGGAAGGGTTTATTATTACAGGTACCGTTGGTGACTCTTGAGTCTGTTGGTGACTTTGGGTTCAGACAACAGTGTATTCAGTTGACCTTTGGTTTTCAAGTTGGATTTGGATTCAGAATTTTGACTGAAGCTTCGACCTAGTGGTCAGAATTGCACAACCAACCAGCCAGTCCAGTCTGCATCATTTGCATCATAGCATATTTATTTTTCAAAAGAAACGCAAAAAAAAAAAATGAATGAAAAAAAGAAGAAAAAAAAAGAAGAAAGAAAAGAAAAAGAAAAAAAGAAACTAATCTCTGCATGCATATCATTTCTCAGGTACATTCCAGAGCGTGGTTCACTGATAGAGATGGCAACAGTCCCAGAGCCGAAGCGGAGGACCTGTTCCTACAGCTTTCATCGTGAGCCGTTGACTTCGTTGATCGAGTTGGGTAGTCTGGTGACTAGTGATCAGCTGAAGGGTTTTGTTGGACAGTTTGGAGATATTCTGACATTGTTGAAGACAACAGTTGATCCGGTGCCGTTGCAGACTCTTCTTCAGTTCTACGATCCGGAGCTCAGATGTTTCACATTTCAAGACTATCAGTTGGCGCCTACTCTCGAAGAGTATTCTATCCTGTTGGGTGTCCCGATTCAGCATCAGATTCCCTTCTTGGACGTGCCTAAGGAGATTGACTTCAGAGTTATTGCCAGAGCTCTCCGTTTGAGTGTCAAGGAAGTTTGTGATAATTGGAAGCCCAGTGGGGAAGTTGTGGGTCTGCCATTGAAGTTTCTTTTGAGGATAGCTAGAGATGAAGCAGAGAAGGGGAATTGGGAAGTTTTTCACGCCCAGCTTGCTGCCATGATCTATGGGATCATCTTATTCCCAAGTATGCCTAGTTTCATTGACCATGCTGCTATCAGTATTTTCATTGGAGGGAATCCAGTCCCCACTCTTTTAGCTGACACTTACTATGCTATTCACAATAGGCATGGTAAGGGTGGAGCCATTAGGTGCTGTCTACCTCTCCTGTTCAGATGGTTTATGTCACTCCTGCCCGTCAGTGGACCCTTTGTGGATACCCAGAGCACTCTTAAATGGACTCAAAGGGTCATGTCGCTCACTTCTTATGACATCAGATGGCAGTCATATCGGATGGACGTACGGAATGTTATCATGAGTTGTGGAGAATTCTGGAACGTGCCACTCGTGGGGACCAAGGGTTGCATAAATTATAATCCAGTTCTTTCTCTTCGTCAGTTAGGGTTTGTTATGAGTAGAAGACCGCTTGAAGCTGAAGTAGCTGAGAGTGTGTATTTTGAGAAGAAATATGACCCAACTAGATTAGAGCAGATACGAAGAGCTTGGAGATCTGTTGGAGTGAAGGATGGATCCGTCTTAGGGAAGAAGTTTGCCGTTGCAATGCCCGATTACACTGATTGGGTAAAGAAGAGAGTGGAAACTTTATTACTACCCTATGATAGGATGGAGCCGTTGCAAGAGCAACCACCCTTGATTCTTGCTGATAGTGTGCCTGCTGAGCACTATAAGCAAGCCCTGATGGAGAGTCGCCGTTTGAGGGAGAAGGAGCAGGACACCCAGATGGAGTTGTACAAAGCCAAAGCTGATAGGTTGCACTTGGCCCATCAACTCAGGGAAGTGCAAGGAGAGGATACTAGCAGAGCAAGGAGCAAGAAGAGATCATATGAGGAGATGGAATCCATGTTGGATGCAGAGCATAGGGAGTGTTTGAGACTGCAGAGAGCAGAAGTCAACTATCAAAAGAAGATCAGAGACCTAGAAAAGAAACTCAAAGACAAAGACGTCCAGTTGAAGAAGGAGGTTGAGTTAAGACAGAAATCAGAGGACTATCTTGGAGGAGAAGTCTTGGAGCTCAGAAGACAGTTGAAGGAGAAGATCACCCCTCTACCAGAATGTTCAGAATGCACACTGTTGGATGGGATTCTCATTCCGGAAGACCGTCTGTCTTAGTTTGTATCTTTGATGAAATTGTTGAGAATCACCTCCAGGCTTGTTGGATGGGATTCATTTGTTTGTACTATGTCTTTGGGATCTTTTTGTTGAGAATCACCTTCAGGCTTGTTGGATGGGATTCATTTCTTTGTACTCTGTTTATTCGAATATTCTGTTGACTTGGTTGTAATGATCTTTACACCCTTATTTATAGATAAGGTTGTCAGTATTTCCCTGTTGTTCTCATTTTCCTTGTACCCTGTTGTTCTTTTGTTGCTGCAGGTTGCCATCTTTTGAGGATGGATCAGGCTCTTTGAATGCCTGAGAAATGAGCATATCATGTGCATCATACACATCATTAACATCATACTCATCTCATTTGCATAACAGGTATTCTTGTGCCGTCTTCTTACTTTGGTTCCTGTGTTCAGGCAGGATAGCTGATCAGAGACTACACCGCTACTCAACGAGACTCAACCATCAACGCAATATGGATCAAGTACAAGCCGAGTTAGCTGAGATGAGGGCTAACATGGCCCAATTTATTCATATGATGCAAGGGGTTGCACAAGGACAAGAAGAACTCCGAGCTCTAGTTCAGAGGCAAAAAGCTGCAATTCCACCGCCCAACCAGGCTCTGCCAGAGGGAGGCCCGATTAATGACACTCCTGCTGCTGCTATTCCCGTCAACAACTATGCTGAAGGTGAAGAGTTGAGGGGTATTCGAGTTAACGGTCAACCAATTGCTCCAGATGCTGCTAATGCCAGAGTCATCCATGCTCCGGCCCGTAACAGAATTCCGATTGTTGACAGACAAGAGGATATGTTTACCTTACTCAGTGAAGACGAAGATATTTTGGGCAGAAATGATGCGAGAGATCGTAAAGTTGAGGCCCTTGCTGAGAAGATCCGGGCAATGGAATGTCAAAACTCCCTCGGTTTTGATGTTACAAACATGGGATTAGTTGAAGGTCTGAGAATCCCGCACAAATTCAAGGCGCCGTCATTTGACAAATACAATGGTACCTCCTGCCCTCGCACCCATGTGCATGCGTACTACAAAAAGATATCCGCATACACTGACGATGAGAAGATGTGGATGTATTTTTTCCAGGACAGCCTATCTGGGGCGTCTTTGGATTGGTATATGGAGTTGAAGCGGGATTCAATCAGATGCTGGAGGGACTTGGGTGAAGCGTTCCTCAGACAGTACAAGCATAATATGGACATGGCTCCGACCCGGACTCAGCTGCAGAGTCTGTGTCAGAAAAACAATGAGAGCTTTAAAGAGTACGCCCAGAGATGGCGCGAGCTTGCTGCGAGAGTTCAACCCCCTATGCTGGAAAGGGAGTTGACAGACATGTTTATCAGCACTCTTCAAGGCGTGTATATGGACCGGATGGGAAGCTGCCCATTCGGAAGTTTTTCTGATGTCGTCATCTACGGCGAGAGAACCGAAAGTCTGATCAAGGCCGGTAGGATTCATGATGCGGGTTCTTCTTCGAAGAAACCCTTCTCTGGGGCACCTCGCCGTAGAGAAGGAGAGACCAATGTTGTACAACACAGGGGGAATGTGTACAGAGGAAGTGTAAACAGAGATTAGTATCGTCCGGTTGCTGCAGTGACCATTCCTGCACCACAAACTCGTCAACAACAACAACAAAGGGTTCAACAACCGCAACAACAACAACAACAACAGCAGCAACGTCCTTATCAGCCGAGGCAAAGGTTGCAGCCTGACAGAAGGTTTGACCCATTGCCAATGTCGTATGCCGAATTATTACCCGAACTACTCCGGTTAGGGTTTGTTGAATTGCGTACCATGGCTACTCCAACAGTATTGCCTCCTGGTTATGATGCGAACGTCCGATGTGACTTTCATTCTGGGGCACCAGGCCACCATACTGAGAGATGCAGGGCTCTCCAGCACAAGGTACAAGATTTGATCGATGCCAAGGCGATCAACTTTGCTCCGGTACCGAATGTAGTGAACAATCCTATGCCTCATCATGGTGGGCATAGGGTAAACAATATTGAAGGGGGAGAAGTTGAAGATTTGGTTGATGATGTTGAAGATGTTCAGACTTCTTTATCAGTTGTGAAGGACCGTATGTTGAGGGGGGGTGTTTACCCGGGTTGTGACGAAGGATGTTTGGGCTGTGCTGAAGCTGACAATGGGTGTGACCAGTTGAAGACTGGTATTCAAAAATTGATTGATGAAGGTTGTCTCCAGTTCAGTCGGGCTGTCAAAGATAATGGGTCGGTGTCGACTGTCACCATCTACTTCAAGTCGTCTGAAGGACGAGGACGAGGGGTTGTTGGTACATCAGCAACAAGTAGTGCTCCAGTTACCATTCCTGCTCCTGTAACCATCAATGCTCCGACTACTATCGTGGCGTCTGGCAGAAGACAAGTTGAGAATAGTAGGGTTGTGCCTTGGAGATATGATAACGCCTATCGCAGCAATCGGAGGGCTGATAACCAGACTAGGCCAGTAAGTCAAGCGCCTGTGACGATCAGTGCACCGGTAAAAACTCCTGTGGTGACAAGTCCTGTGGTGGACAATGTTGGGGGACCAGGAGGTTTTACCCGGAGTGGACGACTGTTTGCTCCCCAGCCGTTGAGAGATGCTAATGCTGAAGCATCCGCGAGGGCTAAGGGTAAACAAGTTGTGGTTGACGAGGAACCGGCTCAGAAGGAGGCTGAGGGTTCTTTTAAAAAGGACGTCGAGGAATTTATGAAGATAATCAAGAAGAGTGACTACAAGATAGTAGATCAGCTCAACCAGACTCCGTCTAAGATTTCAATACTCTCTCTGCTGTTGTGCTCAGAAGCACATCGTGATGCCTTGCTGAAGATGTTAAACATGGCATACGTACCGCAAGAGATCTCCGTCAACCAACTGGAGGGTGTGCTAGCCAACGTGAGCACCAGGCATGGTGTAGGTTTCAGTGACCTAGACTTGACGCCTGAGGGTCGTAATCATAACAAAGCCTTGCACATCACTATGGAGTGCAAGGGTGCTGTTCTGTCTCACGTACTGGTAGACACCGGGTCGTCCCTGAATGTCCTACCGAAGCAGATTTTGAAGAAGATTGATGTTGAGGGAGTTGTGCTCACTCCCAGTGACCTTATTGTGCGTGCTTTTGACGGATCCAAACGTTCTGTGTTTGGCGAAGTTACCTTGTCGGTGAAGATAGGTCCAGAGGTATTTGATGTAATCTTCTATGTTATGGACATTCAGCCCGCCTATAGCTGTTTGTTGGGGCGTCCATGGATAGACGCAGCTGGGGCAGTCTCGTCGACTCTCCATCAAAAGCTCAAATATGTCTGGAACGGTCAGATTGTGACCGTGTGTGGCGAAGAAGAGATTCTGGTGAGCCACCTATCCTCGTTCAAGTATGTCGAGGTAGATGGCGAGATCCATGAGACCTTGTGCCAGGCATTTGAGACTGTGGCGCTTGAGAGAGTAGCTTGTGCTGAGCAGAGGAAGCCAGGTGCTTCGATTGCATCCTATAAGCAAGCCAAGGAAGTTGTGGATTCTGGCAAAGCTGAAGGCTGGGGCAAGATGGTTGACTTGCCGGTTAAGGAAGACAAATTTGGAATTGGTTTTGAGCCTCTTCAGGCAGAACAGAGTGTGGGTCCGAGCACCTTTACCAGCGCTGGGCTGATGAATCATGGGGATGTCTTTGCTACTGAGGGTGAAGATGTTGACAATGATTGTGATGTAGACATCTGGGTCCGCCCTTGTGCACCAGGGGAGTCTATCAACAATTGGACGGCTGAAGAAGTGGTCCAAGTTACTCTTCTGACAGAGTAATTTTCCTTTGTTTTTTCATTTTGCATGAAAACCCTACGTTCTGCCCAAGACATAGTGGTTCATTGTAGGGCCTCATCATGTTTAAATGATTATCATAAATAAAGGACGTTTTGCAATCAAATTTTGAGATCTTTGTCTTTCTATTTTTGTTTTCACTTTTTTTCAAAATAATAAAATGGCAATGTTTTTGTTTTTTGTGACTTTATTGAAATCTTTTTCTAAAAACAAAACATTAACCATGCAGAAGTGATATTTTGGCATCCACTGTGAGCGACTCTGTTATGGCTCCATATGATTTTGATAATCCCATCTACCAAGCTGAAGAGGAGAGTGAGGAAGACTGTGAACTCCCTGCAGAATTGGTCAGACTGCTAAAGCAAGAGGAAAGGGTCATCCAACCTCATCAAGAGGAGTTGGAGATTGTTAATCTGGGTACTGAGGACGCCAGAAGAGAAATCAAGATTGGGGCTGCTTTAGAAGACTCTGTCAAGAGGAGGCTAATTGAGATGCTAAGAGAATATGTGGAAATATTCGCCTGGACATATCACGACATGCCTGGGCTGGATACAGACATTGTGGTGCATCGGTTACCTCTTAGAGAAGAGTGTCCGTCGGTCAAGCAGAAGCTTCGCAGAACAAGTCCTGATATGGCCGTCAAAATCAAGGAAGAGGTTCAGAAGCAGTGGGATGCAGGTTTTCTGGCTGTTACCAGATATCCACCATGGGTTGCCAACATTGTTCCTGTGCCGAAGAAGGATGGCAAAGTCAGAATGTGTGTCGATTACCGGGATCTGAACAGGGCGAGTCCGAAAGATGATTTCCCATTACCTCACATTGATGTATTGGTGGATAGTACGGCTCAATCCTCGGTATTCTCTTTCATGGACGGTTTCTCAGGCTATAATCAGATCAAGATGGCGCCAGAGGACATGGAAAAGACGACATTCATTACACCTTGGGGCACGTTCTGCTACAAAGTGATGCCATTTGGGCTGAAGAATGCCGGTGCTACCTATCAGAGGGCAATGACGACTCTCTTTCATGACATGATGCACAAAGAAATTGAAGTGTACGTGGATGATATGATTGCGAAGTCGCAGACAGAAGAGGAGCACTTGGTAAACTTGCAGAAGTTGTTTGACAGATTGGTCAAGTTCAAGCTGAGGCTGAATCCGAACAAGTGCACGTTTGGGGTGAGATCAGGGAAGCTGTTAGGCTTCATTGTCAGTGAGAAAGGGATTGAGGTCGATCCAGCTAAAGTCAAAGCTATTCAAGAGATGCCTGAACCAAAGACGGAAAAGCAAGTCCGTGGGTTTTTAGGGAGGTTGAACTACATTGCAAGGTTCATATCTCATCTAACTGCCACATGTGAACCAATTTTCAAATTACTCAGAAAGAATCAGGCGATCAAATGGAATGATGACTGTCAGAAAGCTTTTGACAAGATCAAAGAGTATTTACAGAACCCTCCAATCCTGATTCCTCCAGTTCCAGGGAGGCCATTGATAATGTACCTGTCAGTTACCGAGACTTCAATGGGGTGTGTATTGGGACAGCATGACGAGTCTGGTCGAAAAGAGCATGCCATATACTACCTTAGCAAAAAGTTTACCGACTGTGAAACAAGATATTCACTACAAGAGAAAACTTGTTGTGCTTTGGCCTGGGCTGCTCGCCGACTAAGACAATATATGTTGAACCATACTACTCTGTTGATTTCTAAGATGGATCCAGTTAAGTACATCTTTGAGAAGCCAGCTCTCACCGGACGTGTGGCCCGTTGGCAGATGGTCTTAACTGAGTATGACATTCAATACACGTCGCAGAAGGCCATCAAAGGCAGTATCCTGTCAGACTATCTTGCCGAGCAACCAATTGATGATTATCAGCCTATGATGTTTGAATTCCTTGATGAAGACATCATGTACCTGAAGACGAAAGATTGTGAAGAGCCACCTGTCGAGGAAGGACCGGATCCTGATGACAAGTGGACACTGATGTTTGATGGGGCTATGAATATGAATGGTAACGGTGTTGGTGCAGTGTTGATCAATCCCAAAGGTGCTCATATACCTTTCTCTGCCAGATTGACTTTCGACGTCACCAACAATGAAGCTGAGTATGAGGCTTGTATCATGGGGATAGAAGAAGCCATTGATCTGAGGATCAAAACACTTGACATATTTGGAGATTCAGCTCTAGTGATCAATCAGGTCAATGGAGATTGGAATACAAACCAGCCGCATTTGATTCCGTATAGAGATTACACCAGAAGAATACTGACGTTCTTCAAGAAGGTGAAGTTGTATCATGTCCCCCGGGATGAAAATCAAATGGCTGATGCATTGGCTACTTTATCCTCTATGATAAAGGTTCATTGGTGGAATCATGTACCACATGTTGCGGTAAATCGACTCGAGAGGCCTGCGTATGTGTTTGCAGCCGAGTCTGTGGTTGCGATTGATGAGAAACCGTGGTACTATGATATCAAGAACTTCCTCAAGACTCAAGAGTATCCTGAAGGTGCATCGAAGAATGATAAGAAGACCCTGAGAAGGCTAGCTGGAAGCTTTTACTTGAATCAGGATGATGTGCTGTATAAGAGAAACTTTGACATGGTCTTGCTCAGATGCGTGGATAGACACGAAGCAGACATGTTAATGCAAGAAGTGCACGAGGGTTCGTTTGGTACCCACGCTGGTGGTCATGCAATGTCGAAGAAATTGCTGAGAGCCGGATATTACTGGATGACTATGGAATCCGATTGCTTCAAGTATGCTCGGAAGTGCCATAAATGTCAAATCTATGCTGATAAGGTGCATGTACCACCAAGCCCGTTGAATGTCATGAACTCGCCTTGGCCGTTTGCCATGTGGGGCATTGACATGATTGGGAAGATTGAGCCTACTGCTTCGAATGGACATCGCTTCATCTTGGTCGCGATTGATTACTTCACCAAATGGGTGGAAGCAGCTTCCTATGCTAGTGTTACCAAACAAGTGGTTGCCCGGTTCATCAAGAAAGAAATCATCTGTCGTTATGGAGTCCCTGAGAGAATCATCACTGACAATGGTTCAAATCTCAACAACAAGATGATGAAAGAACTGTGCAGAGATTTCAAGATTGAACATCACAATTCTTCTCCTTACAGACCGAAGATGAATGGTGCCGTAGAGGCAGCAAACAAGAATATCAAGAAGATTGTGCAGAAGATGGTCGTTACGTACAAGGATTGGCATGAGATGTTGCCTTTCGCTTTGCATGGGTACTGTACCTCAGTACGTACGTCGACCGGGGCAACCCCTTACTCCCTTGTGTATGGTATGGAAGCAGTCCTACCAGTTGAAGTGGAGATCCCTTCTCTGAGGGTATTATTGGATGTCAAACTGGACGAAGCCGAGTGGATTCGTACAAGGTTTAATGAGTTGAGCCTTATCGAAGAGAGACGGTTAGCAGCTGTTTGCCATGGGCAGTTATATCAGAGAAGGATGAAGCGAGCCTTTGATCAGAAAGTGCGTCCTCGGACATTTCAAACTGGCGATCTAGTTTTGAAGAGGATCCTTCCTCCTGGTACAGATAACAGGGGCAAGTGGACTCCTAATTATGAAGGTCCATATATTGTGAAGAAGGTCTTCTCCGGTGGAGCCTTGATGCTTACAACTATGGATGGTGAAGATTTTCCTTCCCCTGTTAACTCAGACGTAGTCAAAAAATACTTCGCATAAATAGACCCGCTGGACAAAAAGAATAAAAGAGTCCAGGCAAAAATGGGCATCCCGGCGAACCAAAAAACAGAAAGAAAAGGTTCGGGCAAAAGTTAGGGATAAAATAAAAAAATTGTACACCCGGTAAGTCGAAAACCCACAAGGGCGGCTTAGGCAAAAATGGGTATCCCGGTGGATTGAAAACCCGAAAGGGCGATCCAGCCAAAAGAGGGATTAAAGCGAAGACTACAGTCTGAGTTATCTGTACTTCATCGCGCTTCGTCAGCTGCCATCTCGAAAGATGTGATCGGTCCAGTCAGTCTCCTCAGAAAGCAAGGAGTTGGGAGGAAACTGATGATCTATGAACTATAACAGAGTTGGGAAACAGTGGATGCCGTATTCACATTGCCATTAGGATAGTTTATTTTCCTTTTGTGCGCAATTACCTCTTCCTAGGAATTGCTTCCCAATGTATTTGCCTTTTCAGGCACATTTTCAATCAATAAAAGTCGTTATTCAGATAAATTGCTCTCTTGTTTTTACTTTTACTGTTTTGTTTGCAAAAAAACGTCCGAATTTTTGATAAACATTGCATATAAAAACATGAAGGCTAAACAATAACGTGCAGAAAGATTAAAACATTTGAAAATCATTTTGAATGTTGAGGACGCTTGAGCGTATCTTGTCCACGTACCCCCTGGGGCATCTATTATTCCGTGTTGCAGGTCGTCGCCTGTGAACATTCCCCAGCAGCTGTTTCCCAGAACGAAGTTATTTTTCCTAGCTATGGATTGGTTAAGTCTTCCCCAGCGAAGCAATCATTTCTCCAGCAGAGTTCATCCTACTAGTGGATTCGACAGGTTTCAGTAGCAGGTCGATACCTGCATCCCCAGCTGAGTTAATTCTACTTGTGAATATTGTGGGTCGTCCCCGGCAGAGTAATAGACATTTCCCAAAGCAGAGCTTATCATATCTAAGGTTTGTATGAGCCTTATCCCCAGAGAATTGCTTGGTTTATTTTCCCCAGCGGAGCAGTTATTTCCCCAAGCGGAGTTTATCCCACCTGTGGATTGATTGGGATATCCCCAGCCGGTTACTTTCGTCAGTAGCAAATCATTTTGTTACTCCCCAGCGAGTTGCTTTGTCTTCCCCTAGCGGAGTTGTGTGGATGATTCCCCGGCAGTTGCCTTGTTCTTTCCCCCAGCGGAATTGTATTGAAGATTTCTCAGCACAGTCGTCCTGTGTATTCCCAACGGAGTTTTCATCATTTTGCATTTTGCATGTAGTAATCATTGCATCCTCAAAACTGCGTAGCATTTCCATTCCATATGGAGCATTACGCCATAGAAAAATTCAAACATATGCATTCATGTGTTCGATACCCCATCAGACCGTATCCCCGGCAGAGGCGGATCGTTTTCAGTCAACATCAGCACAGCGAATCTGCTACAGTTGCTTCGACAGCATTCAGAATTGATTATCCCCACAGAGGTTTATTTCCTCACCCGTTGGTGACAGAAAGATTGTTCTCCTCAATGAGACTCCCCAGCAAGTGATCAGCCTTGCCTTGACATATCTAAGACGTCATTCTTGTAATACCAGTAAGTGTCACGTCAGCACCCGCGTGTGTTATTTGTTTGGTGTCGGTAAACACCATTGTTTCGGTGTCGGTAAAAATCGAGTCTCACCCAGTCATCGGTAAATGTCTGGTCATTTTTTGGTGTCGGTAAACACCATTGTTTCGGTGTCGGTAAACATCGAGTCTCACCCAGTCATCGGTAAATGTCTGGTCATTTTTTGATGTCGGTAAACATCATCTTTCGATATCGGTAAACATCGAGTCTCACCCAGTCATCGGTAAATGTCTGGTCATTTTTTGATGTCGGTAAACATCATCTTTCGATATCGGTAAACATCAAGTCTTTCCCTCAGTCATCGGTAAATGTCTGATAATTCCCCAGCTAGAAACCCCCAGTAGAGTCATCTGTAAATGTCCTATCTGGTTCCCGGTTGCGAATATTTGTTTTTCTCTTCCCAGTAAATTTCTCCCCAGTCATCGGTAAATGTCTGGTCATTTTTTGGATGTCGGTAAACATCATCTTTCGATGTCGGTAAACATCGAGTCTCATCCCAGTCATCAGTAAATGTCTGGTCATGCTTTGTTTTCTTGTTAATAAAATCAAGACCCCCAGAAGTCGTCGGTAAACGTCTTGTCTGATTCTACCACAAAGATTTTTGTTCCTCTCCAAGCAGAGATGCCATCGGTAAATGGCCCAGTTTTCTTTGATATCGGTAAATATCGAATTCCCAGTTGCAGCAGCCATCGGTAAATGGCCTTGTGAAGTTGATATCGGTAAATATCAAGTTGCTTTGAAGCCACCATCGGTAAATGGTCTTGCTTCCTTTCTACATCAAATTATTTCCCAGCAACCATCGGTAAATGGTCTTGCTGAAGTTGATATCGGTAAATATCAAGTTTTAACCATCGGTAAATGGTTTCGTTTTTCTCAAGATGTTTTCCCAGCAGCCATCGGTAAATGGTCTCGCTGAAGTTGATATCGGTAAATATCAAGTTTCCAGTTTTTAACCATCGGTAAATGGTTTCGCTTTTCTGAAGTTGTCGTGCAGTTGTCATCGGTAAATGACGTGGTTCTTCTTGTAATTATATCCAGTCGGTGCAAATTTCTACGGTTCTTTGGTATTCAATCCCTGTTTACCCTGAAAGTCTGACAGCCATTGCTATCATCCGTTCGGGTTCCCAGCTGATTGAATAGGGGCAGCTGTAGCACCTCAAATTTGCACCTATCGTTGTACATACATACTCATATTAGGTCATAACATAACATGGTCCACTGCATAGCATTGCATTGTCCCTTTTGCCTCAAGTGCAAGATCATCAGGAGAATTAGGTCAAACTGGTCAGGAGATCAGTCAACCAAGCAAGCAAGTGCATTTCTCATTGAGCCAGGGCCCTAGGGTTGGTCCAACATGATCACATGACTTGGGGATCCATTTGAAGTGTTTAGGTCAAAGATTGGATGTTCAGAGGTCATCATTCAATGCACAGTCAGCTAGAAACCCTAAAAAGTCAAACTTGGTCAACTGGGTTTGATTTTATGGTTTTGATGGTTGGATTTGGTTTGAGAGGGCTTATTCATGTCCAAATAGGCCTCATATATCATGGCAAACATCATCATTGAAGAATTTGAAGCCAAATCAGAAATTTCCAAAAATAGAAACTGGACCTGTAATTGAAACTTGCCAAAGATGGAAACTTCTTGATCCCAAACTTACATCATGATACAAGCTTCAAATGAATTTTTGCCCAACATGAAAGTTGAAGATCTTGTTCTCCTATTTCCAAAAAGTCCAAGAACTCTCAATTCCCATGTATGGTTGGCAAGTTATGATCAATTCATTTTCAAAAATTCTTGAACTTCAAAAGGCCATATCTCTCAAACCATTTGGGGAAATTTGGTGGGGTTTTTTCCAACAAGTCACATTTGACCTCCTCTTTCCAAAAATGTAACCATCATGCACCAAAACCTCATAGATCAAAATGACCTTTTTTCACTTACATGAATTAATTTTAAAGAAAGGTGAAAAAGTGAACTTTTGATTTAATCATTTTTAACCACTTTGGCCTTGCAAATATGTTCTGAAATGTTGGTTAAGACTTGTTGCAAGCCCAATTTTCGTGCTACAGCTATTACACCTCACCATTTGAACAAAAGTGGTAAATTAGCAAATTTCATTTTTCAACTAAATTGTGATTAGCATACATTGAGTGAACCTTAAACAGACATATATTAACTCATTTTCTGTCATTCTAAAACCCTAGCAGCCTCTCCATATCACAGAATTCTCACTCTCTCAAATTTTCATCTTCTTCCATTTCTAAAAATTCTGTCAACAAATTGCAACCACACAACATTGCCTTGCTTACTACAGCATATACTCACCATTTGGAGCTGATTTCAAGTTTGAATCACCAACTGGAAAGCTTGTTTGCTCGACTGTTTTCTTCAAGCACCATCAATGGCAGTTTGAGATTGGTGTCATTCCAAGCTTCCTTGAGCCAAACCCTTTTCATCATTCATCATTTGGAGGTCTGTAGAGTGACTGTTTCAGCAAGGCATCATCAAAACACGACTGTTTCATCATTTGCTTCAGAATCAAGTAAGAATTCGACTTCTTTTTTTCTCTAAATCATGCTATGCCATGTGTACATCTCCTTGCCCTGGTCACATTGAGCTTTGAATGGTTGAAAATGGTTGAGTAGTTTAGGAGAAATCTAGGTTTTAAGATGGATGTTGAAATTTGTTTTTACTCGATTCTTAATGCTTGGCCTGTTTTAATGAAAATGAGTGATGGATTCATGTTGTTTGATGCTTGCTGAATCGATTGATGTGTTCAATTTGTGTTTCTGGGCATGGAAATTTTTGAATCGAATTTGAAATGGTGAAGAAGACGACACTGTAGCAAAAACCCTAATTGCATATGGCTGCCCAGAATTCTCACGTTGCATGTTACTGTGCACCCATACTGACCAATCAGAACATTCCGTTTCAGGGCCTTAAACGCCGCGTTTGGTTTAGTAATTCCAACAATTACAAGTTTGCCATCAGCGTGGCACATGTCCCATTAGAATAATGTTGTTTTTTCATTTTTATTTCAATTTGATACATCATCTTGTAAAAATCATAACTCCATTGTTTTTAATCCAATTTCCATGGGATTTTTTGCATTTGATTCATCATGACCTCTAGTATTTTACCACATTTTTTCCAGAATTTTTGGATGGTTGGTTTATAATTGGCATTAGGGATTGTGACATGTATCCATATCTTGTACCTTTTACCAAATCCTTTGTGAAATAGTGACACTTTATCCTATGGCCCTGAAAATTTTTGTGCACAAACTAGACACATCCATGGTGATTTTGGTATAGAGTTTATGAATTTATCATGTCTGGTCTTTGAGTTATGATTTTTTGAAGTAGGGTGTGACAATTTGTGTCACACCATTGATGTGCAACTTGATGATTTTCATAGCCATGCCTATTGACCTCAAAATGGATTGAATTTTTGCATGTTTGAGCTTGAGTATGTCTGGTTTACATGTGATTTTTCTTGGATTTATTTGTGGAATTTTCCAATTGATTGAGATTTTTGTCCCCTGTTTGGTCTTATGTTGACTTTTTGTGACACTTGTTCCCATTTCATTTGTGAAATCCTCATACTCTATTAGATGGACATGAAATTTTATATGTGATTACTAGACATCTTAATCTTTGACATGGTTTTAGTCCCATTCATTTATCATATGCCATCCCTGATTTATGATTTTTGCAAGTGGATGCATGTTTGGTTGACTTCTTTGAGCATGTTCAAAATTGCCTTGCCTTTCTGATTTTCATTGACTGCCTTCTACTTGTCCAAATGAGATGAAATTTGACATGCTTACCATGATGTGGGTTGTGATTGACCATGATTTATTTGGTGATTTTTGGAAATGTTTGAGATTGATTTTGATTCAAGTCTTGCTGTTGACTTCTATGAGCTTCTAAATGCCATGCTTTGACCTAACTTGTTCATGAAATGATGATGATGATTGATATGAATGTGAAACCAATTGGTATTGTTTCTTGATTGTTTGAATATGATTTTGGATACTTGACCTTTGCTGTTTTGATCTTTTCATCCCATTTTGACCCTAGGCTTGCCCTAGTGGTCCTGTTACTCACCTTTGAGCTCATGTTTTCAGGTTGACCAACAAATGACCAATGAGACCAATTCTTTTTGATTGAGCTTGCTTGAAAATCATTGATTAACATGTTATGTTTTGTAGGTTGCTTGGCTCACATGCCTTGAGCCTTGTGCCTTGCACATTCACTTGCTTATGATTAACTGTTGATGTCTGTTTCCTTTTGCTTTGTTTTGAAGTTGCATACTAATGTCTGCTTGACTATTTCAGGTGCTTTTAGTTGCTCAGTTCCTTGTGAAATTTTGCTTTGCTTTGCTTGTATAAGCAATTTGCATTGAGGTATACTTCTAATCTTCATGTAGTCTGGAAGACCTGGCCTGTTACTTGGCCAGGCAACTGTCTGAAGTCCTCCTTAAGAGGCAATGTTTGTGTATGATTACAATTTGTCCCTGTACATATTCAAAGACCTCCTAAGTGAAGAGGCAATTGGCAAAACCCAAGGGATATGCAACCTATCCCCTGCTATTCAGTGTGTCATCTGCTTTGCTCACACCACTGTGTTGATGCATTGCAGATACAAACCCAAGATCTTGTACAATTGTACAGTTGAGTCAGTATCAAATGTGTAGAAGGGTTCCCACTTTCTGGACCTACACATTCTTGTCTTAAGCTCTCCCAGGCCAGGGATAAGAGCTGTGAAGTCTTATCTTCACTCACCTTTCATCTGCTTCACCTTGGCTCTCAATGTCAAGGTTAAGAGCACCATTAACCCAATTCCAGTGGTTTGTTTGTTGAGGTTGATATGACCCCTCGACTAAAACCTAGCCTTGTTTGAGCCTCTTGCTTGTGTATAGTGTGTGCTACTTGTGATTGTGTGTTTGTTTGACTTGCTTCCTGTGCAAGTTAGGTTTAGTTTAGACTTGCTTCCTGTGCAAGTTAGGTTTTGCTTGGCTTGCTTCCTGTGCAAGTTAAGTGTGTGTGGCTTGCTTCCTGTGTAAGTCATGATTAGGATAGGCTGGCTCCCTGTGCCAGTTAGCTAGAAACCTTAACTTAGGGATGATTTTGCATGATAACATCTAGGCTCGAGTCGTAGTCTCCCTCTGTTATCTGGTTTAGGCTAGGTCATTTATCCCTGCGTAGGGGAACTACATCGCCCTGATCTTCATACCAGATGAAGTATGTAGGCAGGAGATTGAGCCGATCTCTCCGGGCGCCCTTTTTGTTTTGTTTGGGTGAGTTGTTTCTCCTTTTCTGGTTGGAGTCCGACATAAGTCCAGCGATTGGCAGTTGGTTTCCTGTGTGTGTTTTCTGGTTCAGATGCTGATGTAAGTCCAGTGATTGGCATTCGGGCTCCACGTTTGCCTTTGCCTGTGTTTGTTTGCGTGCGTGTCAGCCGAGCTACGAATGCTCTGATTCTCCTTCGTCCAAGGAGATACATATGCATAGGATGCGATATCCTAGCGAGCATGTGTCGTTTCCCCAGTCCGAACTACTTTGACTCTGATGTCTGTGCCTGATAGACTAAGTAGGCCCAGGATGCGACATCCTGCCGAGTCAGTCTTGTCTGTTTTCTTGTGTCTCTTTCAGCCAGTGTGTGTGTGTGTGAGCAGCGTTTTTAGCAACCATTTATCCTTCCTTTTGTGCGTGGATCCCGTCGAGTACGACGGATGCGTAGGGGTGCTAATACCTTCCCTTCGCATAACCGACTCCCGATCCCATTCTCTTTGGTCGCGAGACCATGTTCTTTCCAGGTTTACTCTGAGCGTTTCCTTTCCCTCTTTTGGGATAAATAACGCACGGTGGCGGCTCTGTTGTTCTTGTTTTCCCGCCGGTTTTTCGCGTAATGCGACATATAGTTTTAATTGTTTTCATTATATATGGTGCACCCTGATGTTTTCTCAAAATAAGTTGTTTCTCTGAATGTCCAAGGTGTGGTTGTTTTTTCGAATGTTCAACGTGTTGTTATTAAGGCGATAGATGTTGGCAACGATTTTAAAAACAAACAAGAGTTTGAATCTCGTGATCAAATGCTTCAATGGACTTGTATGGAGGCCTCTAAACATGGATTTGGTGTGGTTATTGAAAGGTTCGATAATGGTTTGGATAGAAGATGCGTCTTTATGACAATGATTTGTGAAAGAAGCGGGAAATATAGAACTCCTCTCTAGAATTTTTAAAAAGACGACACTGGTACAAGAAAGTGTGATTGCCCATTTAAGGTTCATGGTTACATGTTGGCAAACAAAAATTGGAGATTTAATGTGATAAGTGGTTTGCATAACCATGATTTGTGTTTAAAATTAACCAGTCATCCTAGTGTTTGTCGACTAAAGCCGGAAGAGAAGTAATGTGTTGCTGACATGACCTTGAATCTTGTTCAATCGAAAAAATATACTTGCGACATTGAAACGAAAACAACCAGAAAATATATCAAATATCAAACAAGTGTATAACATTCAACACCTCACTAACAAGGCGCTCAGGCGGATAAAACTGAGATGCAACAACTCTTAAACTTGTTGGATTATAACAATTACGTGTCTAGGTACCGAACGTGCAATGATGAAGTTATTGTTGGAGATATTTTTTAGACTCATCTTGATTCCATAAAATTGTTCCATTATTGGAGATGGTTGATATGACCTCAACTGAAAAGACATATTCTGTTGGTTTTGTATTTCTTGAGTGTGAAAAAGATGACAATTTTACTTGGGCATTAGAGGTGTGTCGGACACTGTTGAAGGTACAAGGTTTCGAAGATATATCTCTAGAATCAATATGTCAATTAATGAATGGTTCATATTGATCTTTTCCTTCTATAAATTTAGGAGCTCTTATGTTATATTTCATATAAACTGAAAATGTCTCAAATGTCACAAATAAACATCCATTGGTATGTCACAAATGTTTCCTTCTCTTGATCTACACCCGGGTGAACGTTTAAGCTCATCAATTTCAGCTCCCTCGAAGATATCAAAGACGTAATTCACTATCTCCTACCTTACAAAGACAAACGAAGGACTATAAATCTCAAGTACTATTCATTGTCGATTGACAATGAAGGGAAGATTGAGTTCAGTAAATTTGAGCTCAAGACACAAGCGGATGTTAGGGCTATGTGGAATACATATTTCCGTTTCGAAACAAAATTTCTTCTCGAATTAGAAGTGACACTACAAAGATTGGTCGAAGATATTTTGAAGATGTGCAAGAGTCTACTTAGATATTGAAATGTAATATTATAGTTTATGTTGAAATCATCATTGTAATGCTTACTTTATGTTATGAATGTCAATTTCATTTTGGAAAATTACTTTTCTGTTCATTTTTATACTAATGTGTCTCTTCGGAGAAGTAAGTACATAATGATTCCGATACTTTATGTAATTAATTTTCTGTTGATCCTGCACAAAAAAAGAAAATTAGAGGACCATGAAACTAGGGAACTCATTAGTGTTAAGAGGGGAAAGTTAGACTTTGAGGTGGTGGATGAAAGAATTGAACCTAAACCTAAAAAGTTGATACTCAGGATAGAGCCAGAACCACCCCCACAAGTTTATAATAATGAACCACCCTGCAGAAGGAAGAAAAGAAAAGGTGAGGGACGTGAGATATGGCTTGATAAGTGGCTATGTAAACCTAAGGTTATTAAAAGTTTGACCGATGATTCATTCTCGAAAAAACCACCTTGAGTGGTGAGACTATTGAGCCTCCAAACTAACGACGTTAAACAAAGTGCTATGTGGGATGCAACCCACGAAATTATTTTCATGGTCTTTGAATCTAATTTCTTTATTTTTAATTTTAATTCAATCTAATCATTTTTCTTTAAGTATTTTTATTCCTTCGGAATTATTTTATTGAAGACTAAGCATCATAATGCCTTGGGTAGGATTAAAATACAAGATGGACCCTAAAATGCACCTAAAACGCACCTTTAAGGTCCATGGCGTTTGCCATAGGGGGTATGGGGTTCACCATGAGTCTTACAAACCTAAAGGCACACATTTTAAATCGATGGTGTTCGCCATTGGTTCATGGCATCTGCCATGATTCTTGAACACGCTAAAATCTACATTTTTACCCTTTTCGCCATTTAAACCTCAATCCTCCTAACTTCCACCACTCAAATTCACCCTTAACCTCCACCAACTCACATTTAATTTCCCCTAAAATCTTCTAAAAACCTTCAAACTTACATTTTCTTTCTCTTTCCCAAAACTCCACCACATCTATATAAACCCGGAAAATCACACAAAATATCCACACCTCTCACTCCCACCATCCTTATTCACAAAAACCTACTGTCTCAACACCACTTCCAATCTCCAACCATGGCTCAAGGAAGGAATTTATACTACATGGACATTGAATTTTGGGATGTCAAGCAGCAAAAACATTATGAAACCTTGTTCAGTTGATTGATCACTCTGACCAAGTATATCGATGACACTTGTCTTCGTAGTTTATAGGTTATTTTAGTGTATTGACTATGTTTGAGAGACTTGAGAAAGTCCCAATAAAATTGGTACCGTCCTGACACCTTAAATCTCCCGATTATGCAAATCAATTTGGATATTTGTTATGCTGAAACCTTAAGTCTTGTTTTTAAGTAACCTTTGAGTAGTTTATATTAGCAGTTAGTACCATCTTAGGCGCACACTACGTAGGGAGACCAATGAAAATAAGTGAATGATCATGTGCTAAATGAATAAATGAACAAAATGGGAATGTGCTCTCTAATTTAGGTGACACTCACCAGGTCATTTAGCCCAATGGTATCTGAATCTCCAAAAATTAATGTTAAAGCCAAAGTGCATGAATTGAATTAAATAAAGTTCATAGTCACTAACAGATTTCCTTACTATGTGTGTGAAAAGATAATGAGTTTAATGTGATTGCATTTAAATGAAAAAGGGTGAAAGATGATAAGTGATCTACATTGATCCATAATAGCATGATTCAGATCGGTTTGCATAAGAGGAAATTTTTGACCATGGAATATGGAATTGTGTCCTTACGGTATCCTTGGTGTTGACCCACTAGTACCTATCGATCTAACGTTAGCCAAACCAAAATGAACAATCACGTACGAGTAGAAGTGATTTTGTGTCTAACATTAGCCAAGCCAAAGGGTTTTTCACTATTTTAGGAGAGTTTCTACAACAGAAGAAGACACTTTGGAACGAGGAGAACACAGAGAATTGTCAGACGATCGAGAATTACAGAGATCAAGGAATTCAGTAAGCGGAAGATTTTCATGAGCGGAAACGATTCAAGATCCAAGTCATCCAATTACTTGTAATGTGTATTGTTTTATCTTGAATTTTTTTTGAACAATATGAGTAGCTAAATCCCCAATGCTAGGGGGTGTTGTCGCATTACGCGAAAAACCAGCGGGAAAAAGAAACAACAGAGCCGCCACCGTGCGTTATTTATCCCAAAAGAGGGAAAGGAAACGCTCGAAGTAAACCTGGAAAAGACATGGTCTCGCGACCAGAGATGGATGGGTACGGGAGTTGGTTATGCGAAGGGAAGGTATTAGCACCCCTACGCATCCGTCGTACTCGACGGGATCCACGCTCGAAAAGATAGAAAGAAAGGTTGCTAAAGAAACTGCTCAAAACACTGCACAAGGATGGAAGGAAACACCGAAAGACAAAAGAAACGGGACTCGGCAGGATATCGCATCCTGGGCCTATGTAGTCTGTCAGACACAAACATCAGAGTCGACGTAGTTCGGGGGGAAAGCGGAACGTGCTCGCTAGGATGTCGCATCCTATGCATACGTATCTTCTCTAACCAGAGAAGAATCAGAGCACTCGTAGCTCGGCTAACGCACGCCAAACAAAACCCACACAGGAAACCGACTGCCAATCGTCGGACTTACGTCAGACTCCACGCAAACGGGCAAACATGGAAACCGAATGCCAATCTCTGGACTTACATCAGACTCCGGACCAACAAACACACACAGGAAACCAACTGCCAATCGCTGGACTTACGTCAGACTTCAAACACACATAAAGGGGTTGAAAAAGAAAAAGGGCGCCCGGAGAGATCAGCTCATCTCCTGCCTACGTACCTCATCTGGTATGAGGATCAGGGCGACGTAGTTCCCCTGAACAGGGAAAGAACTTATATCTTAACCAAAGACAAGGGGATATAACAAGCTACTAGGGAGACTACGACTCGAGCCTAGAAGTTGTCATGCATAAGATCCCTATGTTGAGGTTTCTATCCTAACTTGCACAGGAAGCAAGCTAGCCTAAACAGCACATCATCAAACACAAGCACAAGTAGCACACACTATATGCAAACAATTGGCTCACACAAGGCTAGGCTTTAGTCAAGGGGTCATGTCAACCTCGACAAACAAGCCAACTGGAATGGGGTGTGGTTAGCTCTTAACCCTAACATTGAGAGTTAGGGTGAAGCAGATGAAATGGAGATGAGGGTTATACCTCATAGCTCTTATCCCTGGCCTGGGAGAGCTTGACTCAAATAGAAAGTGTGGGAGTTCAGAATGAAGGAACTCTTCTCCACATGACTGACACAACAAGATCTTGGGGTCTTATTCACAATGCATCAACACAGGGTGTGTGAGCAAAGTGAATGACACAACTGAATAGCAGGGGATGGATTGCACATCCCTTGTATCTGCCAATTGCCTCTTAAGAGGTCTTTACCTGCTTGGCACAAAATTAAACAAACACAAGCATTGCCTCTTAAGGAGGGCTTCAGACAGGTGCCTGCCAAAGTAACATGACAGGTCTTCCAGACTACATGAAGATCAAGGAATTATACCTCAGTGGTATGTCAACCACAAGCAAGCAAAGCAAAGTTCAAATGAACTTAAAGCAACTTAAGTACCTATGGAAACAGTTAAACCAGTCAGTACACAATTCAGACAAATAGACAACAGTTAATAACCAACTGACAATCCCAATGTACAAAGCATAAGCCATAAGGCAAACTCAAATGATTTATCATCAACCTACAAAACAGCAAGTGTTAGCAATCAAAAGCAAATATCAACATCCAAATGATGAAGCATCATCAATCATGGAACTTGGATGCTTAAACCTGAAATTCAAAGCTCACATGTAAGCAACAAACCACTAGGTCAAAGCCTAGGGTCAAAGGTGAAAAAAAAATTCAAAACAGGAGCTGAAATTCAACACAATGTAACTTCAAACATATATTAACATGTCCTAAAAAGGCTCACATCAAAATCAATCATCAAATGCATTTCATGATCAAAAGAAGTCAAAGGCAATTTCAAGGCTCATATATGGACATCATGAATGAAAATTTCAAATCAAAACAGAAATGATTCAAATAATTTTGGAAAAATTCATGAACATTCAACACATTCAACATGATCAACATACAAAAAATCAGAAGCATACAAGATCATTTGGCATGGAAATTAAATGGCACACGTTAGACAACCAAATGTGTGACACCAATTGTCACACCATGTTAACACAAGCATAAAACAGAAATGGTAAATGGAAAAAATGTCAAACCAAAACCAAAATGTCCACCAATGTGTCTAGAATCAACATGTAAAATTTCAAGTCCATTGGATTAAAATCAAGCATTTCACAACAAGATGAATAAGGCAAGGTCACAAATGGACACATGATCACATATGATAGCACCAAATAAAATCCGTCCGTGCACAATTTTTGAAATCATCATCATTAAAAACTAGACATCTCAAGGATTAATTAGAAAAAAACCAGGTATTTTTTGGATCAATTATCAATTTGTTATGAATTTTACAAGTTAATGAAAAAATGTGAAATAAAAATGGCATAGCATGGCAAAAGTGAAAAATAAATTCCAAAAAACGCCTGAAGCAGGAATCGAAGTGAGGACCATGGATTAAATGAGTTCTGAGCGTGGGTTACAGCAAGAACCCTAGCGAAAATCCAGATTCCGTCGCTACCATGCAGATCCGTCACTAATGATGAAGATCTTCATCTTCTTCATGAAGATGAATATGAAGATGATGAACATTCATGCGCAATTTTCCAGAATTTCCAGAAATGTCCAGAATTTCAAAAACTTTATACCAAAACGAAGCTCATGCAAAGGAGATAATAGATCAAGCATCAATTCATCCTAATTCAACATGATTCATGCAAATCGAAGCAAATAAAGTTTGACATGTGAAACTTCAATCAAGCATATCTCTCTCAATTTTTATCCAAATCGCACGAAATTTATATCAAAACGATCAGCAAAGCAAGATCTACAAGAATATGTACATAAATTACAGAATTCAAAGGTTCGAAAATTGACCTCTTGAAGAACAGAATCTTTGAAATGCACGATCCAAAGCTCCAGGTGATCCAAATCCACTCCATAATGCTTGTGATGATGTTTGATGAAGAAAAGGAAGCTTGAGAACGTGTAGATCTAGCTTAATAATCAACTTCCATCTTTGAGTTTTTGGCTTCCACTCCTTGGTTCTTGCACGAATTCTTCAATCAAATACTTGATTCACACTCTATTCAACTCAATGATCATGAATCTTTAACAAAAACAAGGTGTTATGTTGAAGAATTTTGAAATTTGATTTGAAGAAAATTTTGGAGGGGGAGAGAATTTGGATCTTGAAATGTGAAATTGTGATTAACCTCAAAAATTCTGTTATGATTTAGTATATATATGATGTGCTAATCCACCCTTAATCCAAATTAATCATGCTTAGTTGAAATTAAGTGATATAAGGTGTATGGCAAAAATTTGAAAATTGGAGGTGCATGGAGCATATGGACGTGAACAGTAGCCAATGCATGATCAAAACAGAATTATGGATCGATACAAAACTCGTATGTATCAATACATAGAACATTTTGCCCTGCATGGATCGATACAAAACTCGTATGTATCAATACATGGAACATTTTGCCTTGCATGGATCGATACAAAACTCGTATGTATCAATACATGGAACATTTTGCCTTGCATGGATCGATACAAAACTCGTATGTATCAATACATGGAACATTTTGCCTTGCATGGATCGATACAAAACTCGTATGTATCAATACATGGAACATTTTGCCCATGCACACTTGGTGATGATTTGATCATATCTCCTCAACCGTTCATCAGATTCTCATGATCTTGGACTTTTTAGAAATGCGAGAGAAAGATCTTCAACTTTCATATTGGACAAAAATTCATTTGAAGCTTCTTTGATGTTGGAAAGTTGAGTTGAAGTTGGTCCAAAACTTTCCATTTTTGGAAACTTTTGACCTGGCTTCAAAATCTTCAAGGTAGATGTTTGACATGTTGAATAACCTTCTTTGGGACATGAATGAAGTGTCTCAAACCATTCTTCCATCTCCTAGTCCTCAGTTGACTTGCAGTTGACCTTTATGGGCCTCAGATGACTTGGTCATGCACTATGGACTTTGAGCTTTCAACACTTGGCCAAGTTACATCAAAATGATCCTTGTGTCACGTAAGCTCTCTAGAACAACCATAGGACCTTTATCTCATGGAAAAACCCTTGCTCTCTTGCACAGATGGATTCTCCTGATCATCTTTGATTGATGAAATGCCACATGCTATGCAATGCTAATGACCTAAAAATGAAATGAATGTACAAATGGGAGGTGCAAATTTGAGGTACTACAGGTGTCCCTGATTTAGATCTATAGTGACTTGAGTTTACAATTGTATTTATAATATTGTTTTTACGGTAATCTTTTGATGTGTTTAATGCTTTCTCTTTCGGACCAATCGAGATTGTTATATGGTTATCAATTAGGCTGGACCGTCATTGATAAGGTTTTCATAATATTACTCTGCAGTAGATATCACCTTGGACTAGGGATACCCTATATGAATCAAAGCATTCTTGATATAATAAGGCTTAACTTCACCATAATTGCATATGAACATAGAAATTATGGTAGAATGATTAAAGGTTTTCTCACCAAGAACTTGGGAGAAAATACCCTTGAGAACTTGTAGCAATTGAGATTTGTTGATGCAATAGTGACTCAGAGTTGTTACAGGGACAAACCATACACTTTCCATGGCATTGTTCCTCTTCCCTTACAAACCCTTATTTTACAGTATTAAATTCTTTTACCTTTATTTTTATAAATCTGAATCTAAAACACCCCAACAATAGTTTTTGTTTAATTGAACGATGATTTGAACTAGATATTAACTTGCAGTCCTTGAGATCGACATTTGGAGAATTTCCCCTTTATTACTATAACAGGCAAAATAATACACTTGCTATTTCTCCGATCAAGTTTTAGGCGCCGTTGCCGGGGACTGCCAAAATATGGAGTTTAATTGTAGTTCAATTAAAATTTTGTTGCTCTGCAATAAAATTATTTTTCTATCATTTATATAATTTAATTTACTAATTTGTGTATGCGAGAAGACCCCCAGTTGAATTTCTTTTTTGACGCAGAAATCGAGAGAACCCTTCACCGGAGACGCAGAAACGCGACATTAAATTCCAAAGAAAAAGTTCCCTCTGATCACTCAGATTTAAAAAAAGAAACTATGGCTGAAATTCCTCCAGTTCCACCTCCTCCACCTCCGGAAAGACTCCTAGGTGACTATGGAGGTGCAAATGCGTCGGGTGATACACTGACCATTGTCAACCAACCGGTGAATGTGACAAATTTTCAACTGTATCCTAGTATAATCAATGAACTTGAAAGAAAACCTTTCACCAGAAAGGTTAATGAAGATGCGAACAAGTATTTATAGAGATTTCTGACCATGAGTACTACTTTGAAAATTGATGGTCATACTGATGAAGCAAAAAAGTTAAGAATGTTCTCGTTCACTTTAGCCGAAGATGCAGAAGAGTGGTTCTACTCTCTCTCAGCCGACAATATTACATCATGGGAAGAGATGGAAACTACGTTCTTAAATGAGTATTTTCCAGCATAAGTATTCCTGAGAAAAAGGTATGAAATCTTGAACTTCAAACAGAAGGATGGTGAGTCTTTGGGAGATGCCTACAAAAGATTCAAAAGGGTCTTAGTAGCTTGCCCAACTCATAATATGGATCAGACTGAACAAATGCAAATGTTTGTTAACGGGCTGAAAATAACGACAAAACAGTTGATGGATACAGTAGCCGGTGGCTCAACAAATTTCTTAACATCCACTGGTATTAAAAGGATTATTGAGGCGATAGCTGCCAACGAACATCTGGAATTATATGACAGGTGTACTAGCAAGCCTGAAGGAGTCATTGATATGAAATTGAAAGCTAATAAAATCCGTTTGGAAGACACAGTCGATGCCAAAGTGGAAAAGAAATTAAAGTCTATGAATATAGGTACTCAACAGGTAGCTCAAGTTCAATCGACTCAAGCCATCACTTGTGAAATCTATAATGGACCTCACCACATGGTGTATTGCTTTGCAACTCCTCAACAAATTGAAGAGATAAAATTCTTGAAGCAGAATAATCCATACTCAAACACTTACAACCCAGGTAGGAAGAATCATCTTAACTTCTCCTGGAAAGATCAGAGAGGGAATGTTCCGCAACAAGGTCAAGGACAATATCAAACCCAATATCAACAATAGCAGCAACAGCAAGCGCCTAAAAAGGCAGACTGGGACATTGCCAATGAAAAATTAGCCACTCATAATATTCAGTTCCAATAGGAGACTAGAAACAATCAAAAGAACACCACTGCCTCAATAAAAAATCTTGAAGTTCAGATGGGTCATATAACACAACAATTAGCTTCAAATTCTCAAGCTTCAGGTACCTTGCCAAGTGGTACAGGGACAAATCCGCGTGAACCTAATAATGTTAACACGGTAGTGACTAGAAGTGGTAAGTCAACTGAAGAATCAGAAGAAAACAGTGCGGAGGAAGATGGGTTGTTAGAGGTTAATTTAGAAATCAAAGAAACCAAGAACCAAGAGGAAGAGGTTGTGATAATGCCTGTCAAGGAGAAAGAAAAATCTTCTAAACCAATCATCAAACTCCCTTACACTCCAAGACAAAAGAAGAAAGATCAACATGAAAAGAATTTTGAGAAGTTTTTAGAAATGTTTAAGAAAATTGAAATAAACATTCCATTTTCTGAAGCTCTAGAACAAATGCCAATATATGCCAAATTCATGAAAGACATCATCTCCAAAAAGCGTTCCACGAATGTAGACCTGATCATCCTCACTGAAACATATAGTGTTATTCTCCAAGGTATGAAAATTCCTGTGAAAAGAAAGATAGGGGTTCAGTTACTATTCCTTGCACTATTGGTGATAGAAAATTCTAGAAGGCTCTGATTGATTTGGGCACTAGTGTGAGTTTGATGCCACTGTCCATTTACAAAAAATTGGGCCTTGGCACCGTTCAAGACACTAGGATGATGCTTCAGTTTGTCGATCGCTCAGTTAGGCGACCCTATGGAATCATGGAAGATGTTCTGGTAAAGATAGATAAATTTGTATTTGTGATTGACTTTGTCATTCTTGAGATTCCTGAAGATGAGGAGATCCCTCTCATATTGGGCAGACCATTTTTAGAGACAGGGCGGTGTATGATATACATAGAGGAAGGAACAATGACTCTCAAAGTCTATGACGAAGAATTAAAATTGATGTTCGAAATACTATGCAATACAAAGATGATGTTGTCACGAGTCACACTATAGAGGTAATAGATCAAGTGATTGCTCAAGAAATTGAAAAGAAAATACCTCAGTCACCGTTAGAACGTGTTTTGAGCTTATCAATTTTTGAAAGTGATGAAGACGAGAGAGAGTCAGAAGTGCTAGCCATGATGGAGGAACAACCTCAATGGATTAGATCTAAACCACACAGGTGGGAAGATTTAAGACCACCTCCACCATCAAAAGATACTCAAGAGCCCAAAAAGGGGGCAGATCTGAAACAATTACCGGCGAAACTGAAATATGTGTTTCTTGATGCGGAAAAGAAGTGTCCAACTATTATCAATTCCAGTTTAAAAAGTGTCCAAGAAGTAGAACTCATTCAGGTACTAAAAAAATACAAGAGTGCGATTGGATGGGCGATTGAGGATTTAAAAGGTATTATGCTGACAGTTTGCATGCACAAGATTTTGAGGGAAGATGATCATAAGCCGGTAGTTCAACCACAACGAAGACTTAATCCAGCCATGAAAGAAATGGTTCGCAAAGAGGTTGTAAAATTGTTAGATGCGGGGATATTTTACCCCATATCCGACATCTCATGGGTTAGTCCAGTGCATGTGGTACCCAAAAATAGGGGAACTACTGTGATAAAAAATGAGAAAAATGAGTTAAGCCCAACTAGAATTGTTATAGGTTAGAGAGTATGCATTGATTACCGAAAGCTGAATATTGCAACAAGAAAGGACCACTTCCTTTTTCCATTCATTTATCAAATGTTGGAAAGGTTAGCGGGTCATGATTACTATTGTTTCCTTGATGGGTACTCTGGGTACAATCAGATTGTTATAGCCCCTAAAGATCAAGAGAAGACCGTCTTCACATGCCCTTATGGTATTTTCAAAAACAGGAGAATGTCATTTGGGTTGTGCAACACACCTGCCACATTTCAGAGGTGTATGACATCCATATTCACGGACATGCTTGAAAAGCATATGGAAGTCTTTATGGATGAATTTTCTATTTTCGGTTATTCTTTTGATAAATATTTAACTAACTTGTCCCTTGTGCTAAAAAGATGCCAACAAACAAATTTGATCCTAAATTGGGAGAAATGCCATTTTATGATACGTGAAGGGATTGTGCTGGGATACAAAATTTCCAACCGAGGAATAGAAGTAGACGAAGAAAAAGTGGAGATGATAGCTAATTTACCGCCACTGGTGAATGAAAAAGGCATCAGAAGCTTCTTGGGACATGCGGGTTTTTACCGCCGGTTCATAAGAGACTTTTCCAAAATCTCCAAACCATTAACAGGCTTACTTGTGAAAGACACACCTTTTATTTTTGACAAAAAGTGCAGCGAAGCTTTTGAGACCCTGAAGAGGGAACTAGTGTATGCTCTTATAGTAATTGCCCCTGATTGGTCTCTCCCTTTTGAGATCATGTGTGGTGCAAGTGATAATGCAGTGGGGGCAGTACTAGGACAACGAAAGGCGAAGCTCTTGCATGTGATTTACTATGCAAGCCATGTGTTGAATCCCACCCAAATGAATTATGCAACCACTGAAAAAGAGTTGTTCGCGGTTGTTTATTCTTTTAATAAATTCAGATCTTACTTGTTAGGATCAAAGGTGATTGTTTATACTGACCATGCAACTTTGAAATATCTTTTTACTAAATAGGAATCTAAACCAAGGTTGTTGTAGCGGGGTATTCGTTACCATTAGAGATATTAACTAAATCCAAGGTAAACCATACAAGTCAAGTCGCCACCGCACTTCTATTTATCCAAAGGAATGGTTAGAAAGCGAACAAAAACCTAAAAGTTTTATCGAATCAAAAACTAGTAAAAATGTTAGAGATCAGGGTAAGGGGGTTGGTTATGCAATGGGAAGGTTTTAAGCACCCAAAACATCCTAGGTACTCCTAGGGAGCCCTTTTCACACTTGTTGTAAGGTTGGTATTTTGTGAGAATTTATTTGTGCAAACATGATTGAAGAGATGAGAAGAGAATGTACAAATTACTTACATTTTTGTGTTTGGATGGATAAACCCATTGCCTACGTACCTTCTTAAAAAGATTAGGATCAAAACCTCATAGTTCGGGGTAAAAATTTCAAAATGAGTTGGTGAATTGATTGGTCCAAAAGCCTTAAGGTCTTTTGTTATCCAAGGGAGAAAAGTCAACCTAGAACCACAAATCCACCATGTGAGGATAAGTTCAACATGCTAGTGAGGGGTTAACCCTATAATAAACATGGAAGACTCATTGTCCATCACTACAGATATAGGTGAGTATTACATCTACCTCAAGGATAACTCAAACCTAATAGCTAAAGGTTATAAAAAATTTGATTAAGAAAGTGGCCATTGAAACCAAAAAAGTATTTGAATGAGTGGTATTTACCAATGAAAAGTATTTACAAAATATGGTTAAAGTTGATTTAGAAGTTCAATTCAAAATAAGTGTTATGAAAAGAAAGTTTGAAAATCAAAAGCATAAGGCTTAGGTTTCTAATCTTTGAAAACAAATGTTAAATGTTTGCACAAAAGTTTTGGCTTGGGTTAGAGTGGAGGGAAGAAGAAGAATGGCTAAGGTCCTAATCATAAAAGAGATAAGGGATAAGAAACAAGACCACAAATGGAGTTCCTCTCTTGAGATCATATTGATGATCCAAGTAGCTCCCATCCTTTGGAATATGCAAGCAAAATAATAGTAAGCTTAAGCAATCAACACAATCAAACAAGCTTCTTAGGAGATCCTCAATGTATCTTGTATCTTTCACTTTGGATGAACATGACAATGGTTCTTCAATTTGAGCTCTCATAGAATTCCTTAGCACAAAAGCACACACATCAAAAGTTCCATGAAGTAAATCAAGAATAGACAAGAGTGAGTTTAGAGGTTTGGTCCTTCTAGTCCATCTTCAACATTAAAGTCCTTTTACTCCAATTTGCATAGGGAAAGTCCTAGAAACTAAGTCCATTTGTCCATTTCTTTGTATTTGGTCTACAACAATCAAAACAAAACACAAGCATAATAGTATATACACAATTATGTGCTCAAGTGAGCAAAAGGCAAATTGCATTAACATAAACATGTGCTCAAGTGAGCAAAGGGGAAAAGCAAATGAATAATATGTACAAGAATGGTAAATTGCATAAATGTAAAGAGCAAGAATTAAATGTTAATAGTTAATGGTTAGTGTTAGTAGTTAGTGTGCTATGAGGCAAATTTAGCGCTATGTTAATCAATCGTAATTGGACTTATGTAGAAGTCACAACTATCTGAGGCCGGTCAATAATAATGTAGGCAACAACACAAGTTAGAGGTCTTGATTAGTGAATCAAACTCCAACAACTTGCCATGCCAAAAAGAAGATGAGAAATGATCTTGTATTGATTTAGGTCCTTTGCATGATTTAGAAAGCAATATATCCTTAATGCAAAGCCATTCACTTGATCATTGATCAAGATGAATTAGATTTGAATCAAGGAAGATTAAACCTCCCTAATCAATGTTAACCATCAACCTTTAACTCATTAATCAAAAAGAAAAGAAGAAGAAGAAGAAGATGAAGAATAGAAATGAAGAATTAAAGTGCATTAAATGAAATGGAATGAGATAATCAACAAGCTATGACCAAAGATAGAGAAGATCAAGGTCAAACAATAGAAAACATAAGCAAAATGAAGATTAGAAGTCAAGAAATAAACAAAATATTTTTGGCATTTTTAATATTTAAAATAAAACTTGAATTAAAATATTAAAGAAAGGTCAAACTTCAAACTCACTTCAAATCAACTTTGAAAAGTCCAAGTGAATTATCCCAAGCTCAACAAGGTCAAACAAAGTTTGACAAAAAATTTCAGCATTTTTAAAAGTCAGAAACTATTTTTAATCAATTAAAAATGCATAAAAATAACCTAATTGAACTAAAATCTCAAATAAATCTCAAATCAATTAATAAATTGATGAGAATATTTTTCATAGATCTATCATCATTCAAAGAGGTTGAGAAAATATTTTGGTATTTTTTGGATCTCAAAAACTATTTAAAATGAATTAAAAATAACCAGAAAAGAGAAAATTATTAAAAAATAGCAAATGACAAAATAAAAAAAATAAAAATCATTTTTAAAAACTAGAAATTAAAAGACAAATAATGCAATTGGTCCCATAATTTTTGGACCAATAATGAAAGAGATATCAATTTTAGAAATAAAATGGAATTAAAAGAAATAAGAGAAAATAGAAACCAGAAATTAAAAATGAGAAAAAAAGAGAGGCGTTGGATCCAGTTCATTAATTGACCTAGCAGATCAGACGGATCTGAGCGCGCTTCCACGATACACGTGAGTCAATGCAACCACACAAACATTTAAAAATGGTCATAACATTGGACAAACTAGATCTAATCTGGAAATGAAAATGGACGGCCATGATTGGATCTGGAGATCAGACGGTGGCCAGCGCCACCGTCTTCTTCGGCTAGCTCCGATGAGAGCTCAAATTTGCAGAAGAACAAATGTGCACCAAAACGCACGATCCAGGTACCAAATGAAAGGTGGAGTGATGTACATCACTCCTATGCCACTCAATTCCACTCTAGATCCCTATTGAGAGAGAAATGAGAGATGGAACTTTGGTGGTGTTCAACTGAACTTGCTTGATTTCAACAATTAAGAACACAATACTGATGCCTCTATGCAGAGGACTTCAGATCACACAAAATCAAGGCAAATGGAACAATATATGAGTTGTTTCGAAGCAAAATGCAGTTGAGCAAATCCTTGGAATTGAGGTGAATTGAGTCACTATCTTTGAGTTCTTTTGCAAACAGAAGCTTCTATGGATCAAGGTGAAAAGGTCTAGGAACTTTAGATCTTAAGAAAACAGTCGAGGAAACTGAATTCTAGATCTGAAATTTTTAGAGAAAATTGAGATTTGTTCCTTTGGTATGGGTGTGGATTCAATTCAGCAGAGGTTTAGGCGCCTTTAGGTTGAGAAATGAGAGCTCACATGCCATGTATTTATAGCCAAAGCCATCTTATATGCATGAACAAAGTGTGCATGGGAGAAGAGGGCCTCCATGCATGGGCCTGTACAGGCGCATGGAGGGCCCAATTATGATTGGAATTGATTGCTTACATCATAATTAGAAGGAATGGACGTGCAGATATGATATCATGAGCTCATGCAATGTGTTTGAAATGAATTTCCAAAAATGCACTAAAAAGTTCTCTTCTTCGAAAATGACATTTCCAAAATTGAAACATAGGCTTATGGGTAATGGTTGGAAAGCTTGTTGCATAAGGAACAAATGCTATGTTGATCAAAACTCCAATTGGGCCTTGGAAATTAATGAAATTTGAGCTTGAAGTGTAGGGTGCAAAACATGCATATGTGAAATTTCCAAATTTGGCCAATGTTCAAGCCCCTCTGTCTCAATGATGCAAGCTCCAAATGATAAAATATTCAAAATGAAAGTTGTAGATCGTTTCAAGAAAATAAATTTGGAATTAAATTTTGCATCATTTGGATTTTTGATGAAGAAGTTATGGGCACTTAAAGTTGGACTTTTTCACATTTCAATGCATTTGGTCCAAAGTGACCTATAATGTTTTTCATTATCACATGTATTTCTTTTGAGATTTTGTAATTTTTCTCAACATAACATTTTAATTATACACATTAAGCTTTCCAATTCATTAAGTCTCACCTCTAGATCATGAAAAATGAATGCGTTATGTTCTTGGGAAGTTGACCCAAAATTAGGGTTTCAGTCAAAATGACCTATAATGTCTTGGAATGGATGATGACCTTCCAAGCTTCAAATAAATTTTTGATGAACATGAAATGTGTTCATATGATTCGTAAGAACATTTTTGATCTTGGGGTCATATCCATTTGACCTACACATAAAAAGTTAGGTCTCAGTGCATTTCAAAATAGTCAGATGAATTGACTGATCAACTTCTCAAGTCCACACCTCATATCTTGATGAATTGATGATTGAGGACACTCAAATAAGTTCAAATATGCATGAAATGATGAATTAAATAACTTCCCTTTATTATATTTGACCATGGGCTAAGGTTGCTTCATGAGCAAGGCACAATTGATGAACAGATGAATTAGGGTTTCCTTGGGAAACAAGCCTCAAACCCCTTGACTTGCTTTGATCAAAATGATGAATTGAGATATTTGGGAGGCATATTTGATGGATGAGAGCTTTGGGAACCATTACCATGCTTGCTTCCATCTCCTCTTGACCATATCAATGCACATAGGATCTTCTAGAAGCTTTTAGACCTTATGATTGCTCAAGCTACAAAAAAGAAATGTTAGTGACATATTTTTGTGCTTTTGGTTAGTAAATAAAATGAGAAAAGCAATAATATACAATTCAAGCATGCTTGGTGATCTCAAACCACTCACAAGAGATCCCACCCAAAGGCAAAGGGAACCAAGATGCTTATGATCCTTGAGGCTATGCAAATGCAATGTTATGATGCCATGAGGGATCTTAGGGTCAAAACTAGGGTCTTACAGTTGTTGCGATGAATTCTACTTCTGCAAGAGTTTGATCTGAAAATCAGAGACAAAAAGGGTAGCAAAAATATTATTGCTGATCACTTATCCTGGATGTCTCCGATCGAAGAAACAGAGGATAAACACCTAATCAAAGACAATTTTGCCGACGAACGTATCCTAGTTGTTACTAGTGTCCGTTGGTTCGCCGATTATGCAAAATATTTGGTGGGTGGACTAATACTTGATGATTTTGATTCTAACAAAAAGAAAAAGTTTTTGCATGATTGCATGTTTTATGTGTGGGATGATCCATTCTTGTACAAAAAAGGAATAGATGGGTTGGTTCGAAGATGTATCCTAGAGGAAGAACAAACGGACATTCTCAGAGTTTGTCATGACTTAGAATATGAAGGACACTTTAGTGGGGATAGAACAACAACAAAAGTTCTCCAGTCTGGGTCGTACTGGCCTACACTATTCAAATATGCCCAAAGGATAGTAAAAGAATGTGACAGATGTCAAAGGACGGGTAATATTTCAAAGAGAAATCAGATGCCTCAAAATGCCATGTTGGAGGTAAAACTGTTTGATGTATGTGGAATAGACTTTATGGGACCCTTTCCACCGTCATTTGGAAAGCATTACATTTTGGTCGTTGTTGACTATATGCCAATATGGGTGGAAGTCGTGGCATTGCCCACGAATGATGCTAAAGTGGTGGTCAATTTCCTAAAAAACTACATTTTCTCTAGGTTTGGGGTACCAAGAGCACTCATCAGTGACGAAGGTACTCATTTTCTGAACAAGTTAATGGAGAATCTGTTAAGGAAATACAATGTCAAGCATAAAATTTCCACACCGTATCATCCTAGGACAAGTGGACAGGTTGAAGTATCGAATCGGCAGATAAAGTAGATTCTAGAAAAGGTTGTAAGTGCTTCGCGAAAGGATTGGTCAATCAAGTTGGAGGATGCACTGTGGGGATACAAAACAACATTAAAAAAAACCCCATAGGTATGTCCCCTTATCAACTGGTTTACGGTAAAGCATGTCATTTGCCGCTCGAACTCGAGCATAAGGAATTATGGGCTTCCAAATTCCCAAAATGTGACCTTTCCAAAGCTGGAGATTCTTCCACTACATGAGCTAGAAGAGTTCAGAATCAGGCATATGAAAATGAAAAAATATACAAAGAACAAACGAAAAAATGGAATGACCAACGAATTCAGAAGAAAGAACTTCGGGAAGGACAATTGGTTTTGTTATTTAATTCCATGTTGAAGTTGTTCCCTGGAAAGCTGAGGTCGAGATGGTCAGGACCTTTTGTGATTCACGAAGTATTCTCGCATGGAGCAATTAAGCTAAAAAACCTAGCAAACAAGGACACTTTTAAAGTGAATGGGCAGAGAGTAAAGCCATACCTCCAAGAGGCAAGAGAGTGGTCTGATAGATAAGGTTTGTCTTACCTGAGAAGATGGACGACCGTCAAGCCATGTGACGTTAAACAAAGCGCTTCGTGGGAGGCAACTCACACATTTTTAATTCTAATTATTGTTTATGTTTGTTTGTTATTTTATGTTTACATAGTGCTTTACATAAAAAGGCGAAGACACTCAAATAAATACATAAGTCATATTGGAAGGAATGACCATATCTGAGGAAAAGAAAATGGAAAAGTCTTAAAATCAAGCATAATAACAGCCTGACACGGCTCGTTTCATGGCCATGAAAAAAGTGAGCATAAACAACAACCTGACATGGCCGCCCGTGTCAGGAGCATTGAAGAAAGGAGAAAATTGCATCTTGGCAGAAGCCTGACACGGCCGCCCGTGTCAGCTGACACAGCCTGTGTTAGGAATACTGAAAGCCACGCCCATGGAAACCAAGAGACAGCGGCCTGACACGGTCGACCGTGTCAGGCATGTAGATTTGAATTTTTTGGGGGAAAATTTGAATTTCATGTGGGCCCACCCATCATTACTATCCATTAATCACTCAATACAACCACTTTATCCTTCATTCTTCCAATTTTTGGGCTTTTTACCCGGGCTTGAGCAGCAATGACGCTTTGGAGATTTCCAACCTTTGCCAAAGGATTTTTCACTATTTTAGGAGAGTTTCTACAACAGAAGAAGACACTTTGGAACGAGGAGAACACAAAATTGTCAGACGATCGAGAATTACAAAGATCAAGGAATTCTGAGAGCGGAAGATTTTCATGAGCGGAAGCGATTGAAGATCCAAGTCATCGAATTACTTGTAATGTGTATTTTTTATCTTGAATGTGTTTTGAACAATATGAGTAGCTAAACCCCCAATGACTTGAGTTTACAATTGCATTTATAATATTGTTTTTACGGTAATCTTTTGATATGTTTAATGCTTTCTCTTTCGGACCAATCGAGATTGTTATATGGTTATCAATTAGGCTGGACCGTCATTAATAATGTTTTCATAAGATTACTCTGCAGTAGATATCACCTAGGACTAGGGATACCCTGTATGAATCATAGCATTCTTGATATAATAAGGATATAATGATTAAAGATTTTCTCACCAAGGACTTGGGAGAGAATACCCTTGAGAACTGGTAGTAATTGATATTTGTTAATGTAATAGTGAGTCAGAGTTGTTACAGGGACACATCATACACTTTCCCTGGCATTGTTGCTCTTCCCTTGCAAATCCTTATTTTACAATATTAAATTCTTTTACCTTTATTTTTATAAATATGAATCTAAAACCCCCAACAATAGTTTTTTTTAATTGAACGATGATTTGAACTCGTTATTAACTTGCAGTCCTTGAGATCGACATTTGAGGAATTTCCCCTTTATTACTATAATAGGTAAAATAGTATACTTGCTATTTTTTCGATCACATGCCTATAACACACTCTTTACATTTCATGCGAAAGTTTTTTGAAATATGGAACGGACACAACAAATGAGATGAATTTAGAAACATGACTTCCATGACATTTATCAACGCAAGTTACCGGTCCATCACCATAACCTTCGGTAGCAATTTCTTAGAAGAGAATAACTCGTTGAGCTTCTCCAGTGGCCATTTGAATTTATCTTCCCTTCCATGTTCCAAATTGGCAAAGACTACGAAAAACGTCAATTTTGTTGATGTAACACCAACAATCTCAAGTAGTGGTAGCCGGTACCTGTATGATCATGAAGCACATAATCAAAAATATGATAAATCAAAGTATTATCACGATGCACATTGCCTACTTGTCTTGTATGTACATCAAAAATCAACACCAAATGAAATATATTTAACAACTTCAGTGAATCAGGATGTGTCCAAAATATATCAGCAACAACATTTTTAAGTCCTCCCTATTTCTAGTTCTGCACATGTATTTTTCTCTATGAATAAGACAAAAAACATTTGCATTTCTGTTAGTGGACCTCTCTTGCTCGCATTGTATGTAGATCTAGCTTTATACATCTGGGTAACACTGGTGAGGTTTTCTGAATCTTTGTCTTTCAAAGCAGCAACTATGTACCGTGGAGCCATGTTGTACTTCGTCATGTCATTCACAAACTGTCTGTCATAAACTTTTAGATGATCCAATATGTCATGACCTTCTAAACCCTTAGATAGTTTATGATTGTGCAACCCACACCTAACTATCACTTTCCAACTGCTACCACTCGGCGTAAATCTCAGCCTAAAAGAACATTTCACTTTCATACTATAAATACCCTTTGAGGATTTACTGTTTTCTGATGCATTCTTCCTTTTATAATTTCCTCATCTCTCACAATCCATAATCAATTTATCTTTCCTACCTCGCTTGCCATTTGCAGTATCAGAATGAACAGTCACAACAATAATACCATGTTGTTAGCCAATATTTCGTGCCCATGCTAATACTTTAGATCGGAACTCCAATATCTGCCATTTACATCATATAAAAAGTATACTATCAATATCATATAAAGGCGGGAAAATATTTAAATTAAACATGTTACATATAAACCAAATTGCGTCAATGGTGAAGAACTGCGTAAAATCTATACACAAATCTGTCGAAGACCCTGTCGACTCTGGACCACACAAATAAAACATTTTGCTGCTACCGAAAATTTAGAGTACATGCAAAATTTATGATATATCGGAAACTTTAAAATTTCTGGTACCCAGGAAATGTTAAATTTGCGGATGTTTTTTCTCTTTTCCAAAAATTCTGGAAATTTCCAGAATATGTTTAAGATTTCCTAGAAAAATATCTAATTTTTAAAAATTTCTAATAATTTTTCATCAGAAACTTTCAAAAGTCCAATACAACTGTGAGATTTTCTAGAAATGCAAAAAAAATGCGTATCGAAAAAAATTATTTTGTATAAATAATAATTGAATATTTATCACAAATATCTTTTTAATAACAAAGATTATAATTAAAATTTTTATCTAAACGTTCCAAAGCATTCGAAACTCCTCTAATACAAAATTTTGAATTCATGAAATAAGAGGATTTTTGTATTATAAAAAAACTTATTCCCTCAAAACCCTTATGCAGTTAAATCCCTCAACTTTTTTTCACTTCATTCTTCCTTTTTATTTACAAAATCATTTTCTCTCTTTTCCTCCAAATCCCTATGCTTTTAAATCCCTCAATTCTTTTCACTTCATTCTTCTTTTTTTTTTCAAAATCATTTTCTCTCTTTTCCTTCAAACTTCCAAATAAAACCTAATTATCTTCGTAAAACCCTAATTTTGAAGTCTTTAAGAACTCCTTATAAAAATGATTCCAAATTTTAACAATGAATAATTTTAATACTCTATAAAAAAAATGAATTTCAACTGAATTATTTAAAGAAAGACAATTTTTTAAATATTTTTTGAAAGAATTGTTTTGTATAAATGATAATTGAATGTTTATCATAAATAGATTTTTAATTTTCAAAATATTCTAACAAGAAATATTATAATTAAAGAGTTTATCTAAACGCTCCAAAACATTTGAAACTCCTCTGATACAAAATTTTGATTTTATCCAAAACACCTCTCCACTTAAATCCCTCGACTCTTTTCACTTCATTGTTCCTTTTTTTTTTCAAAATCATTTTCTCTCTTTCCTACCAAACTAAACCTAATTATTTTCATGAAAACCAAACCTTTAAAAACTTATTATAAAAATGATCCAAAAATTTAATAATGAATAATTTTAATATTTTATATAAATAAATAAATAACTTTCAATTAAATCAGTTAAAGAATAGAAACAATTTTAATATTTTTTTGAAAGAATTGTTTTGTATAAATGATAATTGAATGTTAATCATAAATAGATTTTTAATTTTCAAAATATTCTAATAACAAAGATTATAATTAAAGAATTTATCTAAACTCTCCAAAACTTTCAAAACTCCTCCAATATAAAATTTTGATTTTATGAAATTAGTGAATATTTGTATTATAAATAAAATTAGTGAATCATTGTTCCCTTTTTTTTTCAAAATCATTTTAAAAAATTAAAAAATAAATGAATTTCAATTGAAGTGTTTGAAAATCCTTAAAATAAAAATAAAAATAATAGAAGTTTATAATGTATTTTGTTCAAGTTAAATTTAATGATTTTAAAATAACATGTAAAATCAAAGAATTTTAAATTCCTTTCTCATACTCTATAGAATGTGAACATCAAATTAGTTATTATTATTATTATTATTATTATTATTATTATTATTATTATTATTATTATTATTATTATTATTATTTAAAATTTTGCAACTTGGTCCCTATACTTTCTAAAATTTAAAATTGACTCCAAAAATTTTCAATTGCAAATTGTCCTTAATAATTTTTTAATTTTACAAATTAGTTCTTTTAAATGTTTTAAAGCTTTCAAATTGGTTCCTATTTCAAATTTAAATTTTGACCTAAAATTTATCAAAATAACCCCAAAATTTTAAAAATTAATTAATTTTAATTAAATTATTTGAGTTGTTTAAAATTTTAAATTCATTAAAAATTTCCAACTATTTGATAGAAACACGCCTTAAGGCAATTTTGGTATGCTTCGATGCTCAACGAAGATTCATATTTTAGTTCTCCTCATTTTCTTGTTTGATTCAAACATCCTAGTCTTCCAAAAAACCCAACATATAATATAAACCAAAATAAAACATCATATTACTCTCAGAACTATTAGTCCAAAAAAATTCCATATAAACTAATATGCTTTCTTAAAATATTATAAAGGCTACAATTTTTTATGTTGATAGGTACACTCTTGTGTAATGTCTTTAGTCTTTTTGTTAGACAATCATATAGAGGACACATAAGCATGTTTTATTAAGGTTAATAAGCGACAATGTAATTAGATGTTGATCTGTATTATTAAAAAGTAACAATGGATATATATACATAAAAGTAAATAAATAAAGTCGGAGAGATAATCATAAAATATTCCATATAGATCAGTCATGATAATGATAATAGTTTACTACAATAATTGCAAAATCTTATAAGCACGATTCATAGTAAACCGTAAAATAATATATAATATTATTATAAACAATTTCATCACCTTGCTTATTGAACAAGAAGTATCAATGTTGATGGATCATAAGATCTCGGTTCTTGGTAGGCGTTGATAGGTTTTGGATCTTTTACGGACACGAAACAACTCTAAAGGTACGTAATAGTAAAACTCATAAATAAAAGATAATGATGATTTCACTAAATTATTTTTATTAATTATTGATGTTTTTCAATTCTAATAGAATAATTAATAAAATATAATTTGTTATTAATAAAATAAAATCAAAATTTGGAATATATATATATATATATATATATATATATATATATATATATATATATATATATTAAGTTTATTAAATTATTTGTATTAATTACTAATGTGTTTTGATATTTAAAAAAAAAAAATTTTGGACTATTTCATATAATACTAATCGATTAATTTTTTTTTGTAAAACAGATGAGGCAACAAAAGGCCAATATAGACAAGAATCTTGTTTTGTTAAAAGAAATACACAACAACAGACTATCAAAATCTCAATGCAAGATCCATCATTAGGGGAGAGAACGATTCATAGTAGAGAGATGCATTATAAACTTAAGAGATAAAATATATACTTATACAAACATAAATACTTATATATTAAAAAATTATTTATCTGTGTCATTTTTCTATTATAATAATCTTCTCTCTCTCTCTCTCTCTCTATATATATATATATATATATATATATATATATATATATATATATATATATATATATATATATCTCTTTAATGGATAAAACTTAATTCTTCTAATATATTTAATATCAAATAATTAACTTATAAAATAATTAATATGAAAAAATTTTATCAATTAACATTAATGTTTTTTTTGTAAACTTAAAAATAAAAATACTTAAAATATGTTTACTATAATTTTTGTAAGTTATTTCTTCAGATTTGTATACTAAAAAATTTGCTGGAACATAAAAAAAGGACAAACATTTATTATTAAATAGTTATTTAAAATTATAATAAATTAACTAGATTTTTTATACATTTTTATAATTTTGTTTTATGAAAAAAAGTCCCTAGAAAAATGGTTACATGGGAGAAATTTTTCACTAATCATTTAATTATTAATAATTTTTTATCGGTTATAAGAAAAAAAACAAAATGATAGTAATAATATATAAATTTATATTTTATAAAATACATTAACTATAACTTTAAATGTTATTCTTTTAAAAATAAGTCAATGATTCTAAAAGATTGGAGGCATGATTTCAACTTTAAGAGGGACTTTAGAACTTCACCAATATTACCAATATGGGTAAAGCTCCCACATCTTCCTCTTCACCTATGGAAAATCCCTTGTTCACATACGAATGCACAACCAACTATGTATGTCGTGTGTTAGAATTTTGGTGAAGGTTGACATCACACAGAAACAGGAGGAAAACATCTCAATTAGAGATCACGAAAGAATCAACCAAATTGTGGAATACGAATGGAAGCAAATACTTTGTGAAATATGTCAGAAAATAGGGCACCAACGAGAAGACAAATGTTTATAAACAATGGAAAGTAGGGATGTTCAAATCTAAATCGAACAAAATAAAAATTGCAAATCGATTAAAAAAAATCTAAAATCACAAAAACATGAAAAATATTGGATGTATTTGGATGTTATTTTCTAAAACCCGTTCGGTTCAGATTGGATTTCGGATTGATTTTTCAAAACCGATCCAACCAAACCGAACCGGATGTATACTCTTTTATCAGTATAATATATTGTGTTAATTTATTATTAGATGATACTTATTTGTTATATTAGTTTGATTTAATCTATTTATTTTTATTATTTCATTTGTTTTCAATTATACGTAATTATTATTATTTTATAATATTAATTTTTAATCTAATTTATGTTATATAGTATTTCAAATTTATTATTTATTAGTAAGTTTATAATATTAATAAAAAAATATAATTAGTAATTTGGATATTTAAAAATCCGATCCAAATTAAATTGCGTGAAATTGGATCTGATTGGATCCATTTTTTTTAACAAATCATTGAAAATCGAATCGAATCATAAGTAAACTTATCTTTTGATAAGATGATATTTTGTTTTAAAACCCATTCAAACCATACCGCGAGCAACCCTAATGGAAAGAGAAAGTAGAGAAAGAAACCCAGAAGAACCGAGAAACTCCAATCCCAACGGAACTTGGCACTACATCTTGGACAAAAGTTGGAAACAAATGGAAAATGAAAGGTAAGGCTGTGATGCAAGGTAACAATCCCAAGAGCTCTAAAGTAGAGATACCATGTCAAAATGGCTTTGATACACTAAGGATTTTGAATGATCCTCTAGTGTCCATTGATAAGAGAGCATGATCATCTCTTGGAATGTAAAGGGGCTAAATAACTCAGGGAAATGCAGAGAGGTTAGCTTCCGCCTTAATAGCATGGATCCTGACTTAATTATATTGGTAGAAATTAGAGTAAAACAGTCTAAAGTAGAGAATATTAGAAATAAGCTTGGCCCAAGATGGTCCTTCATGGACAACTACTCTGAGCATAATAATGGAGAATATGGATTATGTGGGATATCAGCACATATTATACATGAAATAAATATTTGTCACTAAACTATATACAAAACAAATATTTATCGTTGATCCATAAAAAAGTGCAATACAAATATTTTTATAGATAAATATACGTAAAATATTGGACAAATTTCTTTTTACGACTAAATCACTAATATAAGATATATCTTTGGTAAATCATATTATTACCATCATTTAAACAACCGTAGTAATAACTCATCTTAACGCGCTTGAAATGATTTTGATTTTATTAAAAGATATGTCATCACGGTTTATAATAACAACAATTGTGATAGATAAAAAGTTACATACTTCAAATCTCAACACCAATATTTTATTTTTCGTTACAAAAAAGTTTTCTCCATATACTCTTATAAATATATTAAAATTAAAATTTCTATCACCACGATTAGTACTAGAAACCGCTTTAAATAGTACTGACTTTTTATCATAGTTTTTCTTAGCAACCTCGATGATAAGTTTTATATATATATATATATATATATATATATATATATATATATATATATATATATATATATATATATATATATATAAGCGAAGTTATAAAGCTGATAATAAAGAATAGTCGTCTCGCTCAAAACACAAAACACAAAACACCAACATCTCTATATTCCACATCTAGCATACTTGTCTCTCTTCTTCTTCCACAAAACTCATCTTTCTTCTTATTCTTAATAAAATGTATCCAATTTCAACACTATTTCTTTTTTATATTTCTTCTTCTTCTAAAAGGTAATCATGTTATTCATACGTTTTCTTCCATGTTTTTTTTGTATAGGTTCTAATATTCATACTTTTGAAGAATTTTCAAGGTACGACATTCCTCCATACACTTTCTTCCATTTTGTTTTCACATGATTTTCATGTTTTTTGGGTTGTCAATACATGGATCTCTGTTTTTAAAATGGTCAATTCGTGTTTAACAAATCAAAAGACAATATAAATGGAAAAGTAGTTACCATATTTGCTCCATGTATGACTGATTCTTCTTAAATATTTCTTTCAACTTTTCATATCTCGTTTATGGATCAAGGAAAGATGTTACACAAAACTCATTTATCTTTCTTCATCTTCACATTTTAGGTATGTGCACAATACTTTTCCACATTTTATTTTGTTATTGATTTCCTTTTTGTTGTTATATGTTGTATGTTATTTAAACTATGTTGTTGTTGATAAAAAAATTGTATTTCGTTGATGATTTAAATTTTATTGATATATGTCGTATGTTGTTTAAGGTATGTTGTTGTTGATAAAAGTTGTATGTTGTTGTTCATTTAGTTTCTATTTTTATATGTTATATTTTGTTTAAGGTGTGTTGCTGTTATTGATAAAAGTTGGATGTTATTGATAATTTAGTTTTTGTTGATATATGCTGTTGTTGATAACATTTGTATGTTGTTGATAAAAGTGTATGTTGTTTTTGATAAAAGTGGTATGTTGTTGATAAAAGTTGTATGTTGTTTTTGATAAAAGTTGATGTTTTTGATGACGATTTATATGTTGTATGTTTGTTTATTTTTAATGATATAACTTGTATATTGCAACTTTCACTATGATAAAACCAACACTTCTATTAGATGAGTTTATAATGTCATATGCGGTTTGAGTGTTTTACGAACCTGTCACTAACTAAATAACCTTTCTAATTGAATTAGAAATTTCTAATATAAAAAATTAAATTATTTTAGAAAGCAACATACATTTATCAAGGTTTTTTTCAAGATTTCTTCCTTGCATTCTATGTAATTTTCTCCTTCTATGAGAGTTACAATTTGGTTTAATGCTTGTTTCTCTTGAATCAATACTTCATTCGTTACTAGTTCAATGAACTAGTAGATAATGAAGTATTGGTTGAAGAGTCACAAGCATTGAACCTAATTCTAACACTTAAAAAAGAGAGCGAGATACATAGAATGAAAGGAAAAAAGCTAGAAAATATTGATCATTGTAACTTGTTATTCTAATATAACTTAATTTGTTAAGTTATTAATTTATATATCACATCAAAAGTTTATATATTTAGTGATTAGTTGATCAAATACGCATTCCACATATGTTATAATAAACTCAAAAGAACATATCACCATAGTTGAAACACTACGCCAAAAACTGGAATAGACAGCGCACCTTAGAGGGCGCTTTATTACAAAAGCGTCCTCGAAAGTGAAGCGAAAAATAAGGAGCAATAGACAGCACACTTTAGAGGGCGCTTTTGTAATAAAGCGCCCTCTAAGGTGAAGCGAAAAAATAAGAAGGAGATAGAGGGACAACAATACATGGCGCTTTTTAGGAAGCGCCCTCTAAGGTTACCCTTAGAGGGCGCTTTTAATAAAGCGCTGTTATAAGTCCATGTGCATTTCCAGCTTATAAAGCGTTTCTGGAAAGCCTTAGAGAGCGCTTTCGTAAGCGCCCTCTTAGGCCCCCTTTAGAGGACGCTTTGTTTCCACAAGCGCCCTCTAAGGTGAAACGAAAAAATAAGGAGGAGATAGAGGGACAACAATACATGGCGCTTTTTAGAAAGCGCCCTCTAAGGTTACCCTTAGAGGGCGCTTTTAATAAAGCGCTGTTATAAGTCCACGTGCATTTCCAGCTTATAAAGCGCTTCTGGAAAGCCTTAGAGAGCGCTTTCATAAGCGCCCTCTTAGGCCTCCTTTAGAGGGCGTTTTTTTCCACAAGCGCCCTCTAATGTCCCCTTTAGTAAACATTAAAATTATAACATACTGCGCGTTTTGTTATTTCACTATCTGTTATTAGCGTTCTTTTTCACGTTAGGGTTCTGAGGCGTTTTCCTTCCACCTCTGTTAGATCTACATGCGCGTTTCCTCCTTCTACCAATCAAAGGTACACGCTTTTCCCAATTTCTGTTTTATGTTATTGCTTTGTTTTAGCTTTGCCCAATTTATGTTTTACCTTATTACTGCGCGTTTCCTCCTTCTACGTTTGTTTCGACCATGATAGCGGATGCAATAGGAAATTGACGGTTGGTTTTTAGTGACCATGATAGCGGATGTAATGGGTTATACGACCTATGAACATATGATTTTGTGTCAACACCAGTATCATTAGAAACCTAGGTCCGAATGTGTTTGAACTCTTCTGAAATTGTTTTTTGTTTATTCTAATTAGTAATGGATAATACATGGATGTCTTCCAATCGATTGTCGAGAGAGTACGAGAATGGGGTATCAGAATTCGTTAAGTTTGCCGTTGCGCACGCCGAAGACCCCAGTAGAATGATATGTCCTTGCTTGGGTTGTTGTTATGGGAAACGGGTTGACGCAGTTCAGTTGACATCGCATCTAATGAGGCATGGAGTTGATCGAAGTTATACATGTTGGAATTTGCATGGTGAGAAAAGTAACGATAATGTTGAACCGGGGGATAGTACGACCTATGCCTCAAACTATAGTGGCGCAGATACATACGATTTTGATCGAGTTGAAGAGATTGCAGAAGCACTTGAAGGAGATCTTAAGGATTGTCCCGAAATGTTTGAGAGGTTGGTAAGTGATGCAGAGAAACCTTTGTATGATGGTTGCACTAAATTCACAAGATTGTCTGCGGTATTAAAGTTGTACAACTTAAAGGCGGGCAATGGGTGGTCGGATAAAAGTTTCACAGAGTTATTAGCCCTTTTGAAAGATATGCTTCCTGAGGATAATGTTCTTCCCAATCGAACATATGAGACCAAAAAGATGTTGTGCTCTATTGGCATGAGCTATGATAAGATACATGCATGTCCAAACGATTGCGTTTTGTTTCGAAATGAGTATGCATCGTTAAATGAGTGTCCTAAATGCGGTGTCTCGCGATATAAGATCAAGTTGTCTCCAGCAAAAGTCTTGTGGTATTTTCCTGTTATTCCGAGATTTAGACGCATGTTTCGTAGTGAAACCGATTCAAGACACTTGACCTGGCATGCAGATGAAAGAATTATAGATGGAAAGTATCGACATCCGGCAGATTCACCATAGTGGTTGAAAATTGATAATGATTATCCTGAATTTGGAGAAGAATCAAGAAACCTTCGCTTGGCATTATCTACTGATGGAATGAACCCACACGGTATCCAGAGTATCTCACACAGTACATGGCCTGTGATTATTATGATTTATAACCTACCTCCATGGCTATGTATGAAGCGTAAGTACATGATGTTGTCTATGTTGATTTTTGGACCTAAACAACCAGGGAATGACATAGACGTGTACTTGAAGCCCTTAATCGAAGATTTAAAGATTTTGTGGGAGACCGGTGTGGAGGTTTATGATGGATATAGGAAAGAAAGTTTCAACTTGAGGGCGATGTTGTTTGGCACAATTAATGATTTTCCAGCATATGGAAATCTATCAGGGTATAGCATAAAAGGTCAATGTGCGTGTCCTATTTGTGAAGATAAAACAGATTGGAAGCGCTTGGAGTTTGGTCAGAAGAATGTCTTTCTTGGTCATCGGAGATTCTTAAATTCAAATCATCACTACCGTGGATGGAGAAAGGCGTTCAATGGAGAGACAGAACAAGGCAGAGCTCCACCTATATTGACGGGTGATCAAATTTTTGAAAAGGTGAAAGATTTGGATACTCAGTTTGGCAAGCCTTTTGCCCACACACTTGTCAAAAGTGGGTGGAAGAAGAGGTCAGTTTTTTTTGAATTGCCGTATTGGAAGTCCTTGTATGTGAGACATTTTCTTGATGTTATGCATATTGAAAAAAATGTATTTGAAAGTGTTATTGGCACGTTACTCAATATACAAGGAAAGTCTAAGGATGGCCTTAAGGCAAGAAAGGACTTGATAGCGATGGGATTAAGAACTGAATTAGGACCCTTGAAGAAAGGAAAACGAACATATCTACCTCCTGCTGCTTATACTCTATCTAGAAAGGAGAAAAAAACATTGTGTAAGTTTCTAAGTGAAGTTAAAGTTCCAGAAGGGTACTCTTCAGATATTAGAAGACTTGTGTCTATGAAAGACCTCAAGTTAAAGAGTTTAAAGACCCATGATTGCCATGTTATAATGAAACATTTTCTCCCAATAGGTATACATTCTATTCTTCCAGAAAAGTAAGAAGCTCTATAACTAAGTTGTGTTCTTTCTTCAAGTCAATTTGCAGTAAGGTGATCAATCCTGCGATCTTACCAATGTTGCAAAAAGAAATCGTTATTACTTTGTGTGAGCTTGAAATGTTTTTTCCTCCATCATTTTTTGACATAATGGTACATCTAGTTGTTCATCTTGTGAAAGAGACACAATTGTGTGGACCAGCTTATATGAGATGGATGTACCCTATTGAACGTTATATGAAAATATTAAAAGGGTACGTGAAGAACCGAAGTCGACCAGAAGGTTGTATGGTTGAAAGATACATTGTTGAAGAAGCGATTGAGTTTTGTACTGAATATTTGTCTAATGTTCAGTCAATCGGACTCCCCAAGTCTCAGCTTGTCGAAAAGAAAGAAGGAAAAAATCTAATTGGAAATAAAATCGTGGCAGTATCAAGGGTCGAACGGGATCAAGTGCATTTGTATGTTCTGCACAATGAGAATGAGGTTGAGCCGTATGTTGAAATTCACAAGGATGTTCTCCGAGGTTTAAATCCCAATAGAAATGAAAATTAGATAGTACGAGAGCATAATCGATGTTTTATACCTTGGTTTAAGGATCATATTTATTCAAAGTATTATTCAGATCCCGCTTCAATAACAGAAAGGTTGAGATGCTTAGCATATGGTCCAAGTTTCCATGTTTTTTCTTATAGCGCATACGCGATTAATGGATACACATTTTATACCAAAGAACAAGATGATAAAAGTACTATGCAGAATAGTGGTGTCACCGTGGTAGCTGAAGCAATGCACATATCAAGTGTGAAGGACTTAAACCCCAAATTTGCAAATCTGTCGTATTTTGGTGTTATCGAGCGCATTTGGGTGTTTGATTATGAGAAGTTTCAGATTCCTATATTTGGTTGCAAGTGGGTTGAAAATAATAACGACATTCGAATGGATAAGTCAGGATTTTTGCAAGTGGATCTTAATAGGGTGGGATACAAAGATGAGTCTTTTATTCTAGCCTCTCAAGCTAGACAAGTGTTCTATGTCAATGATCCGAAAAGTACGAAATGGTCTATAGTTCTTTTTTCCAACAAAGTAATTGATGAAAACACTGGAGATCAAGGTGATATTGATGTTGAGATTGAATCGTTTACCAGAAATGATCAAGATGAGAATATTATATCAAATGATTCATATATTAGAAATGATCATAATGAGGGTATTTGGATCAATCCAACCGTCCGTGTTGTTAAGAGACATGTAGAACATATTCCAACCAAGAAAAGAAAGAGAACTTAGTGAAAAAGGTACAGGTCAAATGATTTTAATTGTTTTCTTTATTACAGGTAAAATGACTTTTATGATTTTAATTGTTTTTACATTTGTCATCTGATTTTAATTGTTTTCTTTATTACAGGTAAAATGGCTATTATGAAGTCAATCATTCGTGCAAGAGACAAGGGTGTAAAATTTGAAGTACATTGGAGTGCTGAAGACCAACTAATTTTTTTTCATCAGGCTTGTGTCTCAATAGAGGATGGGTATCTACCTAAAGTTACTTTTGTAGTGGTCCAAAAGAGACATCACACCCGTCTCTTTCCTGTCAACCCCAAAGAGACCGATAGAAGTGGAAATATTATGCCAGGTTTTTTCAATATATTTCTCAACGCAGCTGGTATATATTATCATTTGAATTTATCACTTTTTGCTGATTTTGTTGTTCTAAATTGTCAAAGGAACCGTGGTAGACACCAACATTTGTCACCCTAAGGAATTTGATTTTTACCTTAACAGTCATGCAGGAATTCAGGTAATATTAGCTATGTCATTTAACTTTATGCCATTGTTTACTATTTGTTGCTCAATCGCCTTTTGACAGTTCTGTGTTATTTGCATTTGGACGTGTTCTTTTTGCAGGGGACTAGTCGACCAACGCATTATCATGTGCTGTATGATGAAAATAAATTCACTGCAGACCAGCTACAGAGTTTGACCAATAACTTGTCCATTCAGTTATGCGAGGTGTACTCGATCTGTCTCAATAGGTTTGTTACTCGATTCCCTTTGCTTGTTTTTGTTTTAGGCTATACAAAACTTTAGTTTAACAAAAATGTTATCTTGTATGCAGTTCCTCCTGCCTATTATACACACTTGCTATTATTCATCATGGGTGGATGGGCGTTATTTTGTTTAGTATTGGTTAGAACTACTAGACAGCTTTTGGATACAGTGGTCACTGGGTGTTGGTTGCTATGGATCTTTCGAGACTAATAGTGTATATTATTGTTGTACTTTTACTAAATCATGAATATGTTGTTGTATATTGTTGATCAAAGAATCATATATTAATGTTATATATATGAAGGATTAATGTTGTATATAAATGGATTCATGTTGTATATATCAATGGATTAATGGTGTATAACATTGGATTAAAGGATGAATTCAATATGAATTTTACACTTTTGCAGCATGCGAACAGGTTACCAATTAAATATCCACTGTTTTTCAAACAAATTTTTTTAAAATAACTAACACTTTAGAGGACGCTTTTTCCTGAAAGCGCCCTCTAAACACTTTACATTGACAACTTTAGAGGCGCTTTTTCCTGAAAGCGCCCTCTAAACACTTTACATTGACAACTTTAGAGGGCGCTTTTTCCTGAAAGCGCCCTCTAAACACTTTACATTGACAACTTTAGAGGGCGCTTTTTCCAGAAAGCGCCCTCTAAGGTGTCCCTTTATGGACCACTCCAGAGGGCGCTTTTTTCTGAAAGCGCACTATAATGTGGCCACTTTAGACAGCGCTTTCTCCAGGAAAACAAAGCGCTGTCTTTACCTATGCCAGCGCCACTTTAGAGGGCGCTTAAAAGCGCTGTTATAGGCCAAAATAAGCGCCCTCTTTTCCCTTATTTGGCGTAGTGAAAGATAAAACATTAGTGAAAAGTTGTTTAAACAACAAAAATGACATTAATGGCTATCAAATCCAGAGCATTTAAACTTTTCACAACCGTTATTTAAAACAATTGTGGTTATAGGTAGCATGTTTTCTGGTTTTCTACCACCGATACTGAACTATGGTTGTAAATAACCGATATACAATTGTCATACCCCAAATTTGTCCTGCCATTTGTTTACCTCCAACTCTTTTAGCCTATTGCATTGCATATTTCTAGTTACTTTAACCTACATGCATAGAAAATGATTTTGCCCTTGGCCATGACCATTCATATCTAATCCTTGTATTATCTCTACTTATTAAATCTTCATTTCACTATACTTGCACTTGGTTTTGTTTTGAGATTAGTTAGAGTTTTACCTGAATAATTTTTTACTATTATTAGCATTTGGTCATTATGTCATTATCCATTCATATCATTTCATATATATGGTCAAAAACCAAGAGTTTGGTTTGTTGGTTACAATGTCGTAGCATTTCATTACTTCGGTTCTAAGGGCCTCAAGTAGATTAACACTCAGAGTTGACTGATTTCATTTGCCCTCTATAGAATTGACTACCACTCATGCATAGGAATCAAGAGGAAGAGTTAGAGAGTTTAATTTTTTCATTTGGTTCTCCATAAATCATTCCTCAGCATGCAGTTAAACAAAGTTAAAGAATCCAATATTTTGACTTTTTTGGACTTTTGTTAACCATTTCATTTGCATTGTTTTATTGATTTTCATTTTTGCATCATCCATTAAAATGTATTTGAGGATAAGATAAAAGTCAAAGATTTTGGCTTTTAACTTTGATTCTTTATTTGTTAATTGCATTTGTCAAGTTATTATTTTCCTTGATTTGTTGTTTAAATTCAATTTATTTTTATTATTTGTTTCATTCTGATACATCTAAAACTATACTTTAATTGTATTTTGAATAAGACAAGAATAAAAGATAAATTAAAATGAAATGAAATAAAATAAAATTTTATTAATTAACATCAGCGTGTATCTTTTTCCTTCATACATACATTACAATAGTAAATAAACTTTTATTACAATGCATTCACATTAGGGCACGTCTTTTTCCTTCATACATACATACGTTAATAAAATAAACTTTTATTACAATGAATTCACATCAATGCATATTTTTTTCCTTCATACATACATACATTAACAAAATAAACTATTATTATAATGCATTCACATTAGTGCGTATTTTTTTTTCCTTCATACATATATTACACTACCAAATACCTATATACATCACCAACATTACATACACTATCCAGAAAAGATAAAAATAGAAGGGCTCTAAACTTCATGCCCAAGTATCACACTATCTCCATTCCGCATCAATCATCATCTTCACTTTATGCATGTGTCTTAATTCACTTCAAGCATCATCCACATACTGTTGATGTAAGTCCTAGAGGCCAATATGTTTGGTACTTGTATCGAATTATTTATTAATAATAAAAAGGCTTTTCTTTATTATGTTTGTTTAATAAAGTCCCTAGAATAGCTAGTTCGTTTAGTGTATCAAGTGTCACTTGATCATGAGATCCCATTAAACATAAGGACACTATTCTTAAAGTATCCATAGTCGAGCTTTTTTGTGAAATAAGACAACATTAAAGCATTAAGACTATTATGTATATAGACTGATGATCACATCTCATGGATCATGGATAAGGAGTTATCAAGTCTTAAACATAGGTATGAATATTAGGAGTAATATTTATACTGGATTTACCCGCTATGAGAATACTACATAGAATGTTATGCAAAGTGTCATAAGTTATTCTCATGGTGATAGTGGTGTATACCACCCTTCGACTTGAAACCATTATGGATCCTAGATATAGAGTCGAGTCCTTTATTGCTGACCAAACATTGTCCATAACTGGATGATCATAAAGACACTTGATGGGTACTCCACGAAGCATGCTGAGGGACATAAGTGACCTAGATGGAATATGCCCATCCTGCGTAACAAGATAAATGTCTAAGGACCCAATATTGAACTGGACAAGGATGACACGGTCTATGTCTTGTGTTCAATATAGACATAAGGGCAAACAGGGTAATTGTACACATAAGTATTATCACAAAAAGGGATTTGTCAGATCACATGACATTTTCGTGTCTTGGGTAACACTGATGTGTTGCTAGATACCTCTCACTGTTTATTATGTTAAATATGTGATTTAATATAATTGCCAATATCGCGAAAACCTACAGGGTCACACACAAAAGGACGGATTGATGAGAGATAGAGTAAATAAGGAACACCGTAAGGTACGATGCACTTAAGTGAATTGTAGAACATCGTAAGGTACGGTGAACTTAAGTAGAATATGAAATGTGGTAAGGTACGACGCACTTAAGTGATTTTTGGTATACCATAAGATATGGGCCACATACACTTAAGTGGGCTTTTTAGCTTGCAGCCCACACAAGTGGTTCTATAAATAGAACCCTTATGCATAAGCATTTCACTAGATGAAATATTGTTTCTCTCTCTCTCTCTCTCTCTCTCTCTCTCTCTCTCTCTCTCACTCTCTCACTCAAAGCCTCATTCGTAGAAGCTAGCACTGAGACTGAAGGAATCCATTCGTGTGGACTGAGTAGAGGCGTTGTCACCATTCAACGCTCGTGATCACTCCTTAGATATGCATCAATGGTTTCAAATGCCCCATGAGGTAACAATTTCTATCACTAATCATGCTCATTCGTAAGGATCACTAAATGAAAATTTTTAAATTTTCGTTGCATTTTGGATCGCAATTTTCCTTCAGTGGTATCAGAGCCACTTACGAAACCATACATCTGATAGCTATTTATTTTCTGTATTTTATATATTTGTCGCAACCTGAAAAATACGAAAGAAAAAGACAGAAGAGTCGCCACCGTGCGTTATTTATCCCAAGGGAGGGAAAGGAAACGCTCGAAGTAAACCTGAAAAAGGAAAGGACAACACGGGGTCTCGCAACCAAATCTTGGGTTCGGGAGTCGGTTATGCGAAGGGAAGGTATTAGCACCCCTACGCATCCGTAGTACTCTACGGGATCCACTTTTGTAGTTCTTGTCTAAAGGGTGTGGGTTTATCTTGTGCTGTTTACCAAAAAAAAAGGGTTAAATGAAAATGACTCGCGCGGATGTCGCATCCACTGCATACGTATCTCATCTGAATATGAGAATCAGAGTCTTCGTAGCTCGGATGACCTATGGGTTGGGGGGATGTGTGCTCGCTAAGACATCGCGTCTTATGCTTACGTATCTCATCTGGCCTGAGAATCAGAGCAAGCCGTAGTTCGGCTAACTACGGGGTTATGGATTGGGTTTTGGACGAACGACGTTACTACGCAATCTACCGGATGCTCGACCTTTGGAGACTTACTCGCCTGTAGTAGAAGGAGTTAGCGTGTTGCTTTGGGTTTTAGGGTTTGGGATGCTCGAGGGAAAAAGGGCAGTCCTTGACAAAGGAACCGCGCTACCTGTAGGGATATGAATACAAAACACAAAACATGTATCTCAAAGTAAAATGCCACCAAGGGGCTCAAACGTTGCCTCCTATCGAGGTCTTCCAGCTAGGAAAGCAGTAAAATGCGGGAAAAATGTAAAAGTACCACGCGGATAAAGATCCGAAGTAACAGCAATTAGAGGAATGGGAAACCCTGAGATCCTTCCAAGCTAATGCCATCAAAGAAAAATGAGTCAGTACAGGTAATCGGAATGAACCTCCAGGGGTTATCCCACAAATAAAGTGGGAAACCACGCAAGTTATCCCTGCAAAAGTCATGTGAGCCCTCACAAAAATTCAACAAAAGGGTTAGTGAAACACCATAAGCATTTTTTTCATGATCAACAGTATGGTTTCAAAAAACTCAAACCCTGTGGCATACATTTCAGAAATTAAACGGTTAAACATTCAAGGCATTGTTTATACATTCATATACATATTAAACCCATGGGAAAAGGTAATGAGAATAATGGCAAACCTGATTGGAGAGTTTGATTGAAATTGAGTTGCACCCGTGAGGTTTACAAAACAATCTTCAGGGTTTATGTGAGGCAGAGGTGATTCTGTGTAGTTGAGTTCTCTTCGGGGTTTGGAGGTTGCTCTGAACTCCGTTAGGTCTTCTCTCACTATCTTTTTCCTCAGGGTTTTGTTCCAAGGAAACCTCAGAGTATTTTGCTTCTCTTCAAAATCCCCCTTTGTTCTCTGTTCTCTCAAGTGAAGCCTTGGTATTTATAGACTGAATTTCATGGTTTTGTGGGCTCAAATGAGAGAGACCCAAGTCCAAAATTTTTTATTATATTTTATTTATTTAATTATTTAATTAATTAATTATTATTTTTTTCGTTTTTTCGTTTTTTTTTTTTTTGGATCTAATTCTGATTGACATGATGAAATGCAATATGAAATGCTAAATGAATGCATGAATAAGGAGGGCAAATTTTGGGGTGTTACAATATTAATATGATTAAAAGACATAATGGATTAAATAATAAACGAGTAATTAAATTTGGCATCATGTGTGTACAATTTGGATGATTGATTTTGACTATCCTTTGGAATGCGACGTTAATATGGTGAAGCAGCGATACATCGATCGTCCATAGGTTACACAAATGAGATCGATCAATTTAGATATATGATATAAGTAACTCTGATGCAAAGTATGGTATATATGATATATTGTTTCTATTTCGTTCATTCAAACACTTAATGATTGATACTCCTTTGAGAGATCAACGGTCATTAGCTTCGGAGTCCGACATTAGTATGGTGAAGCAATGACATGTTGATCAATCATACTGAATTATCAATCGAGGTGTGTTTGATGGTATGAAATTGCTGCATTAGGGTTCATGACAGTACAAGGGTTACGTTGTCAAAGAGTTATGTGATTAGGGTTGTGACTGCACAAGATTTGTGCTTTAAAGTATCAAGTGTTGATGCGAAAAACAACGTCGGTTTCAAATGAATTGTTCATTAAAATTTTGCGTCGGGCAGAGGAACCCCGGCTAACTCTGCGTAGTGTGATCAATCGCCAAAATTTAATTTGGTTTATTTAGTTAATAGAATTTAAACTAATAATAATAATGTGTTTATTATTATTGTCTTGTGGTGATCAGTTATATCTTAGTTTTCCTTTATTTTGTTTTTGGGATTTTATAATACGGCTTGCGTGTCGTGCCTCTCTTTTAATCTCTTAATTTAACTTCTTCTTTCATCTCACTTCCTCGTATGTAAAACGAGTTTCTTTTATGTAATATAATATTATGAAGAAAGAGAAGAATATAATATTAAAGGAGGACAACCTTGAAGATCTTGCTTGGAGAAGCTTAGATCGTTATTAGGTTAGCTTAGGTTCTCTCATTTTCTTGGGAGAACAATTATGCTAGGGGCCATAATTGTTTCATTTTGTATGAATGTTGATGTATGTGAATGTATGTTGATGCATGTGAGAGATGATTTATATGATAAATAAGCCGGTGAGATCAAAGTAATTGCAAATTCCCTCAAATTTAATATTAAGTTTATGCTTTCCAAGTTTTAGCACTCATCAAAACTAGTATTCAATAATGTAGGTTTCGCCTACGCGAGGTGCATGTTCTATATTAGTAAGGTGCGATGGGATAATTGTAATATCTAATTGCTAAAACAATGGGTCAAACTTAACTAAACAAATTATAATAAGATTATATACGTTTAGACGTAAGAGTTGGAAATGATCCATATAATGGATTGGAATAAGGAGTTATTCACCCAACTAAAATATTCGAGAGTTGTATTAGATACAATTGGAAGCAGTTCCTACCTAAATAACCTAGTTTTGTATAATCCGCCTACGCGGACTTAAAACTAAGTGAAATGCAGATCTCGACCCACTAGAAAATCTTCCAACGGAATTTTCTGAATCAAATGGTGAGGATCATTTGTTTTGAGTAAAATAGTGGGAGCATATTTAATTAAAGGCCTAATTAAATATGTCATTTTATTGATACTTAAAATTTCATATTTTTCATGTAGATTACCATGAAAAAAACACATCTAACAACATTTTGCGATCCATCCTTTATAAGGAAAAATTGTCTGGGACAAATTTTCTAGATTGACACCGAAATCTGAGGATTGTCCTCAAGCATGATAACAAGTTGTATGTCTTGGAGAAACCTGTTCTTGAAGAGGAACCTCCTAGTTCTGCACCTAAGGAAAAAAAAGATGCTTATAAGAAGTATGTCGATGATGCCAATGAAGTTGCTTGCCTTATGCTAGCTACCATGAACTCGGAGTTGCAAAAGCAACATGAGAACATGGCAGCGTTCGATATGATCGGACACCTGAATATGCTCTATCAAGAGCAGGCAAGGCAGGAATGGTTTGAAGTTTCAAAAGCCCTTTTTCGAGGCAAGTTAGCTGACAAAGCCCCTGTAGGTCCCCATGTGCTCAACATGATTGGGTATGTGGAGAACCTTGAGAGGTTGTGTTTTCCCCTCGGAAAGGAACTTGCGACTGGTTTGATCTTGCAATCGTTTCCAAAGAGCTTCAATCAATTTGTCTTTAATTTCAACATGAATAATATGGATAAATCTCTTCCTAAACTGCTAGGTGTGTTAAGAACTGCTGAGCAGTTTCTGAAGTCAAAAGAGAAGTATATTCTGATGATTGGAAATGGAAAGAAACAAAACAAAGGGCCCACCAAGCAGGGTGGTAAAGGGAAATGCAAGGAAGTTGCCAAACCTAAACCCACTGCTCCTGCTTTGAAGCCTAGTGTAGGCATATCAAAGGATGACACCTACTTCCATTGTGGTAAGACCGAACACTGGAAGAGAAACTGCCCAAAGTACCTGGAAGATAAGAAGAATGGAGTAGAGACTTCAACTTCAGGTATTTTTGTTATTGAAATTAATCTATCTACTTATGCATCATGTGTATTAGATACTGGATGTGGTTCTCACATTTGTACCAATGTGTAGGGGCTAAAAAGGAGTAGAGATTTGGCAAAAGGTGAAGTTGACCTATAAGTTGGCAATGGATCAAAGGTTGCTGCTTTAGCCATAGGAACTTATGTATTGAGTTTACCTAGTGGTTTAATCATTCAGTTAGAGAACTGTTATTATGTACCTGCAATTAGTAGGAATATTATTTTTGTTTCTTGTTTAGACAAGTTTGGTTTTTCATTCATAATAAAGAACAATTGTTGCTCCATTTATTTGAATGATAGATTCTATACTACTGCACAAATGAGTTAAATCCAATTTATAACATTAATACTAAAAGGATGAAACCTAGTAAGTTAAATCCAACTTACCTTTGGCATTGTCAATTAGGCCACATAAATGAGAAACACATTTCCAAACTTCATAAAGATGGACTCTTGGACTCTTTTGATTATGAATCATATGATACATGCATATCTTGTTTAATTGGAAAGATGATAAAGTCTCCATTCATAGGAAAAGGCGAAAGTGCTAATGATATTTTGGCCCTCATACATACTGATGTATGTGGACCACTAGACATGCCAGCCAGAGGAGGTTTTCAATACTTCATCACATTTACTGAGGATTTCAGTAGATATGGTAATGTGTATTTAATGAAACATAAATCAGAGTCCTTTGAAAAGTTCAAGTAATTCAAGAATGAATTACAAAACCAACTAGGTAAGAATATTAAAACTCTTCGATCAAATCGAGGTGGTGAATATTTAAGCCTAGAGTTTGATGACCATCTGAAAGAGTGTGGGATTCTATCCCAACTTACTCCTCCTGGAACACCCCAATGGAACGGTATATCTGAGAGAATAAATCGAACCTTGTTAGACATGGTCCGATCCATGATGAGTCACGCCGATCATCCAAACTCCTTTTAGGGACATGCACTATTGACATCAGCTTACACACTTAACCGTGTTCCATCCAAAAAGGTTGAGAAGACACCATATGAGATATGAAGTGGTAAGAAACCACATATGTATTACATAAAGATTTGGGGTGGCGAAGTTCATGTGAAACGAAAAATTTCAACTAAGCTTGAGCCCAAGTCTGACAAATGCTTATTTGCAGGGTATCCTAAAGAAACAAGAGGGTATTACTTCTACAATCCTTCTGAGGGCAAAGTGTTTGTCGCTCAAAATGGAGTCTTCCTAGAAATGGATTTTATTTCCAAAGGAATCAGTGGGAGGAAAGTAGAGCTTGAAGAAATTCAAGAATCACAAAGCATTGATACACCTATGGAGGAATTAGAGCAGGAAACACAAGTAGCTGTGGAAGAGCAACCTGCTTAAGTAGAACAAGACCAACATAGGTCAAGCAAGATACGTCACCTACCTGAGAGATATGAACATCTCATAACTGATCAAGGTGATGTATTACTCATGGATCAAGATGAGCCTGTGACCTACCAAGAGGCCATAACTGATCCTAAGTCTGAGAAGTGGCTAGAAGCCATGAAATTTGAAATGGATTCCATGTACACAAACCAGGTTTGGACTATGGAAGAGCCTCCTGTAGGAGTTAACCCTATAGGATGCAAGTGGGTCTTCAAAAAGAAGAATGACATGGATGGTAAGGTACATACCTATAAGACAAGACTGTTTGCAAAAGGATGTAAACAAATTCATGGGGTTGACCATGATGAAACCTTTTCACCAGTTGCAATGCTTAAATTTATTCGGATTTTACTTGCTATTGCTACATATCATGATTATGAAATATGGCAGATGGATGTCAAAACTACTTTTCTTAATGGGAATCTTCTTGAGGATATGTACATGACACAACCTGAAGGATTTGACATACCCTAAGAAGCCCAAAAGATATGCAAGTTACAGAGATCAATCTATGGATTGAAGCAAGCTTCAAGAAGTTGGAATCTTTGTTTTGATGAAACAGTAAAACAATATGGATTCACCAAGAATGAAGATAAGCCTTGTGTCTACAAGAAGGTTAGTGGGAGCATGGTCTTCTTCCTAGTATTATATGTAGATGACATATTACTCATTGGAAACGATGTCCCTACCCCACAACAAGTAAAGACTTGGTTGGAGAAATGCTTTTCTATGAAAGACCTAGGTGAAACAACATATATATTAGGAATCAGGATCTGTAGAGATAGATCATAAAAATTGTTTGGCCTAAGTCAGAGTACGTACATAGACAAACTACTGAGACGCTTTAATATGCATGATTCCAAGAAAGGATGCATACCTATGCAACATGGCTTATGTCTATCAAAAACACAATCCCCTTAAACTAAGGAATAAAGGGATCGCATGAATAAGATTCCATATGCATCTGCAATAGAATCTATGATGTATGCCATGTTATGTACTCACCAAATGTCTCGTATGCTTTAAGTTCGACAACTAGGTACCAATCTGATCCCGATGATGCTCATTGGGTAGCTGTCAAGAATATCATTATGAAATTCTGGTATCAGATATGAGATGTCGAAGGTAATGTCACGACACTAATATCTGAGTAATGCAAATAGGATAAAAATAGAGAATAGTAATGCAAGAGACACAAGCAATTGTTAACCCAGTTCGGTCCAACTCACCTACATCTGGGGGCTACCAAGCCAGGAAGGAAATTCACTAAAATAAAATCAGTTCAAAGACTCTCCGTACACTTCAACCAGTTACAGTCTTTCTCACCTAATCTCTACCCGTGCAATTTCTACCTAAGCACTCTTAGATATGAGAACCCACTCACTTCCCTACAAACACACCTGTGATCTTAAACAACAATCCCTTGAGAAAAGAAAACACTTTTCAATAACACAGTCTTGATTTTACTTCACAGTTTCAATCAAGAAGACACACACTTGATCTTACTTCACATCTTTGAACAAGTAGACACACACTCTTGCTTAACAGCTTTAGAGTGACAAATTACAATCACAAATCAGTCCAATTCAATCATCAAAAGATGACTTGAATGGCTTACAAGTCTCACGACTAAACAGAACACAAACCCTAGCTCTCTCTCTATATTTCGCTTAGTATTGGTTGTGTTATAAAACAGGTTTTCTAAGTCCCTTTTTATAGAAGCTTTCAGCTGGGCTTGGACATCTTGAAAACCCTAAATCTATTTTCCAATTAAATCTTTTCATAACAACTGGTTAGATCTTCTTGGAAAATAAGTAAATCAGGTTGTAATCCATGATTGAATGCGCCAGCTAATCAGATCTTCAATCATACATAGATTGCCATTAATTGTGCAATGATAAAACACCAGACATTCATACTGAATGTTCTGTGTACAGGATGTCATGACATCGGGTCTGACATCCTGAAAAAATCCTGCATATTTCCATATTTCCTTTTATAGCTTCCAGCAGGTACACAGAGACATCAGGTGTCATGACATCGTGTATGACATCCTGATACAGTCCTGCAAAATTATGTTTTTCATTTCAACTCCAGCAGGAACACAATATCAGAATCCATGGCATTGCATATGACATTCTGAAACAATCCTGCATGATTATGTTCTTGAACTCCAGTAGGTACATAGGATATCTTATGTTAAGACATCACACATAACATCTTGTGAACTCTCTTTATTTTACCAAAATTGCTGCCAACACATAGAACCAACACATTAAGTATTTGAGAAGGACTAAGGACTCATTCTTGATATATGGAGGTTAGGAAGAGCTTGCTGTAATTGGATACACCGATGCTAGCTTCCAGACAGATAAGGATGACTTTAGATCGCAATCTGGTTATGTGTTCTACTTAAATGGTGGTGTTGTGAGCTGGAAAAGTTCAAAGCAAGATACAATTGCTGATTCTACAACCGAGGCCGAGTATATTGCTTCCTCAAGTGCAGCAAAGGAAGTTGTTTGGATCAAAAAGTTCATTAGTGAACTTGGTATAGTTCCTAGCATTATGGACCCCATTGATCTCTATTGTGATAACAATGGTGCTATCGCACAAGCTAAGGAGCCTATATCTCACCAACGATCCAAACACATACTTAGGCGTTATCACCTCATTCGAGAGATAATAGATAGAGGAGATGTGAAAATATGCAGAGTACCTAAGCTTGACAATATTGCTGACCCGCTGACAAAATCTCCTGCCTAGCAGAAGCATGATAGCCATACTAGATCTATGGGTATTAGGGGTATGCCTGATTGGCTATAGTGCTAGTGGGAGATTGTTGGTGTAATCCCTAGAGGCCAATACTTTTGGTACTTGTATCTAATTATTTATTAATAATAAAAAGGCTTTTCTTTATTATGTTTGTTTAATAAAGTCCCTAGAATAGCTAGTCTATTTAATGTATTAAGTGAGACTTGATCATGAGATCCCATTAAACATAAGGGCATTATTCTTAAAGTATCCATATTCGAGCTTTGTTGTGAAGTGGGATAACATTAAAACATTAAGACTATTATGTATATAGATTGATGATCATATAACAAGAGTCGCCATAATGATCATGTTGTAGATGAACTCAAATGAATCTTTAATGATGTATCATATGAAGTTTCCGATTACAAGCACTTGGTTACATCAAAGTTGACATTGGCCAAGTCCTTTGCATAGGGAGTGTTGCCTAAATTCTAAGTCCAATTGTCGCAGATCAAACCAATAGTCCACACAAGATGTTTTTTATGGTTTTGGTTTTTATTATGTACATTAATGTCAAAGAACACACAAACGAACACAATATACACAAGCAAAATATATCACAAAATATGGTCCAAGTGGACAAAGTAAAAATGACATTAACATTAACAATTAGAATGGTATGAATAATGGCAAATGAATAAGGCTTTAAAAATACAGTGCATTAAAATAAATGATTTGAAATTAAATGTTAGTTATTAATGAGTTAGAAGTTAGTATTTCTTTTGCCTTTTATTTTAAGTCATTCTTTGGAGAATACTCAACCCACTTATCACAAGCATGGATCCTTGAACCAAGACATCTTCCAAAGGAAGGTAAAAAGGCCAAGTTTCCATGCAATACCATGAAAGAGGGGAGACTTACAATCTCACTAACTAGAATGTTATGCCTTTTGTGTAAAAAATTTAGCGCTATGTTAAGCAATCGTAATTGGACTTATGTAGAAGTCACAACTATTTGAGGTCGGGCAATAGAATCTTGGTGTTAATGCATGTTAGAGACATAGTATAATGGACTATGCTCATGAAACATATCACACACAAAAAGAATATGCAAAAGTGGTGGCCTAATCTCATCCATACTTATGTTGATTTTGCAATCAACTAGCCTTAGGATGTAGAGATATCATAGGACCATGACATGAATGCATAAAGAATGAGAATGAGATGAAGAGGGAGGGGAAATGGATAAAACTCAAATTGGACAAAGGAGGACTTTTACCAAATTAAGATCATTCATTCATTTTGGGAGATGGAATGTACATTCCATCAATCCCCTAAATCCAATGATCTTAACCTAGCAAAGTCAAATCAACCTTGACCAAGGCCCAACAACATAACTCAAACTTATACAAACAATCAAAATGGCTCAACACAATTATTTGGCATTTATTCAATTTAAAAATACTAAAAATAATGCATTAAATTAAATATGGTTTGTCAAATTCCTAAAATCTCATCAAAACACCAAAGAAATGGCCATGAGATTTATCATAGGTCAAACAAGGTCAAAGGACCTTGGAGAAAAAAATTCAGGATTTTTAGAGACTTAATAGTATTTTTAAACAATTAAAAATAATCACAAAATCAATTAAATCATGAAAAATATTAATAATGATCCAAAAAATAATTTTAATTCAAAATATGGAAGAGGATTTTATTTAAATTTTTTTGCTGAAACTCTCATATTTTTTGGATCAATATTAAAATTAATATGAATTAATGAAAATCAAAGGAATAAAATGAAAATCAATAAATACCAAAAAACGTGGACCACCTGATCTCCCTCATTAATTGAGGTGGCAGATCAAGTGGTCCTCAACGTGCTTTCCACCATAGTCACTAGTCAACGTGTAACACAAGTGGTATTTACAAGCAACACATGATATTAAAACATTTTGAATTGATCATGTGGCTCAGAACTTGTCCAACACATCACCGGCATTAAACCTCCGGTCACCTTCTCAGGCGAACCTTGTCGGACTGGTTCAGTCATCACCATCACATAAATGAAAAAGGAGGACATTATTTGAAAGAAAAAATGGCGTAGAGCACGAATCTGACCTCAGTTTCAACTAAATCCAAATATATAGAAAGATATGAGGAGTTGAATTTTGAGGTGTGTCAACTGAGTTGCTTCGATTTGACCTCAAAGCAACTCAATCTTCTTGCCTACATTGGTAGGACTTCAGACAACCAAAGATCCAAGAGAATTGATGAGAATTGAGTGAGAATCGAAGAGAAGAAAAATTCTGGAAAATACCTTTAATGATGTGCAGAACTTGCTCTTCCTTGCTTCAATTCTTGTTTGATCTTGCTCCAATGACTTGCAGAAGTGGATTAGGAATGGAAAGAAACTTTGGATCCTGGAGTTTTTGAATCTCCAAACAGTGAGATTCAAACTCAATTTTCAAGTGAAAACTATCAGGTTTTCCTTTGAATTGTGAGGGTTTGAAGAGAGGGGGCAAAGCTGGCGCGCAAGGATCCTCTCAAATGAGCTCAGAGGGTCCATATTTATAGCAATTGGGAGTGTTATTTTCACACTTGAATTTTCTTCCAAATTTGGCAAAGTCATACACAAGCTTGCATGGGCGTGTACAGGCCCATGAAGCAATCCAATTAGGTCCAAATGCATCTGAAATTAGGTTGGAATGAAGCTTGAATGGCAAGGCAATGTTATGTGATCAATTGAACTTTGATTTCCACCAATGATGCAGGCCTGTTAAAACCATGTGCAACCCTAGCAAACTTGGTCCAAAATGAATTAATTAGTACTCTTTGGAAAGCTTAGATCAAGAGGAACAACTCTTTTGTTGAACACTTTTCCATTTGGAACTTGGATCAAGGTGAATTTTGAGGTGGAAGTCTGAAAATTTTAACATGTTGAAAGTTTTTCTAAGTGTCAAGTCATATACCTCAATGGTCCACCTTACTAAACTTTTTATGTGAGCTCCAAGTGAGAAAAGTGTCTTCATGAAAGTTGTAGCCATTTAAAATACCTTCAAAATGGTAACCAATGTGACATAATTTGGATTTAAAATGAGAGAGTTATGCATTTTTGAAGTTGAGGAAAATCACTTGTTCAATGGTATTGGTCCAAAATGACCTATAATGTATCCTCATATCACATGCTCATAAAAGTTGATTTAGCTTTCACTCAAAACATAAACTTTGAAGTAGACATCTTGAATTTGATTGTGATACTTGGAAATCTTTCATATCATAAAAAATGAGCAAGTTATGGTCTTGGGAAGTTGACTTTTAAATTAGGGTTTAGACAAAATGACGTATAATGTTTCAACATAGAAAATAACTTTCCAAGCAAAATTAGATCTAGACCTCAACATGAAAGTTGTTTGGAATGTCATTTATAATAAAGTTTCTCTTTGAATCATTTTCATATGGTGAAATTTGTATGAGATAGGGTCTAGGGAGACCCAGTTTTGATCAGATGAATTCATCTGGCCAACCACCATCAACCAACTTGCTAACTTGCAATTCTCTTGACTTTTTAGGATCATGGTAGATAAAATATGCATAAGATGATGAATTTTAGAGTGTACCTTTATAAATTTGATCAATTGTTGAGGAAGCTTGTTGAAGAAGTTACTCAGGATACTTAGACAAACTAGGGTTTCCAAGGCAAATCAACTCCAAACTCTTGAAGAAAACTTGATCAAAATAACATGTAGAGATCAATGGGACTTATATATGATGCTTAGAGACATTGTGGATCAATCCTTGGTTATGCTCTTAAACATGAGGGTCCCAACAACAGAACTTCGAGAGGAAGAAGGTCTCTTTTGACCCGATTCCTATGTCATATGTAGAACTGTACCCATCATTAGTCCTCAAAAATTTGATTTAACCGAGGAATCCATCGCAGATCCCAGAACCACTTCCTTTGTGGTATAAACCCGAAATTCGTTGTGCTTTTCACCAGGGTGCACTTGGGCACGATATTGAGAATAGTTATCCGCTGAAGTATGAGGTACAAAAGCTTATGAAGAGTGGCATGGTGTCTTTTGAAGACTGCGCGCCTAATGTGAAAGCTAATCCTTTGCTCGCTCATGGGAATGCTTCAGTGAACATGGTGGACAACTGTCCATGTGAATTCAAAGTTTTTGATGTCCGGTTTATCCGAAGATCTTTGGTGCAAATGCATAAAGATATCTGTTTGGTGAGTGACTGTGAACATGATCACGATGGTTGTGATATTTGTAGCGTGAACCCAAATGGGTGTGTTATAGTGAAAAGGGACATCCAGCGTCTGATGGATGAAGGCATGATTCAGATTGTTCAATCTCGTCATATAGATGACGATGTTAATGTCATTGTACCCGTTTTTAAGCAACCAAAGCGGTTGGTAATTCAGCATGATAGCAGTAATAACTAGAACGTCAACAATAGATCAGTTTAGCCGTTGGTAATACGGTTAGAGGGCCCAGTCCCGTATGCATCTAATAAGGTTGTACCGTATTAATACAATGCTACGATGATGGAGAATGGTCAAGAGGTCCCGTTGCCTACGACCAGTTCAGTGGTGAGCATTGCAAACGTTACAAAGGTGACCCGTAGTGGTCCAGTTTTTGGACCGGTGTTCCCGGAGAATAAAGAAGAGTTGATTGTTGGTAAGAAGGCGGAGGTGCCTATTGTAGATCCGGTTGGTTGTTCAAGAGATAATTCTGGTGAATCCAGCAATTTGAAAGCCAATATTGATGATGATGAGGTGCTTCGACTGATCAAGAGGAGTGAATTTAACGTGGTTGAGCAGTTGCTCCAGACCCCCTCTAAGATTTTCGTGCTGTCTCTACTTTTGAATTCCGAAGCACACAGAGAATCACTACAAAGAGTTCTTGAACAGGCATATGTGGAGCAGGATGTTACTGTGGATCAACTTGATCACATTGTGGCTAACATCACTTCATACAATAATTTGAGCTTTTGTGATGAAGAACTCCCTAAGGAGGGAAGAAATCACAATCTGGCTTTGCACATTTTGATGAATTGTAAAGAAGATGCTTTGTCAAATGTGCTAGTTGACACCGTCACTCAATGTGCTTCCAAAGTCAACATTGTCAAAGTTATCTTATCAAGGAGCTCCTATGAGATACATGTCGCATTACGAGAAAAACCGGAGGGAAAACGAAACAACAGAGCCGCCACCGTGCATTATTTATCCCAAAAGAGGGAAAGGAAACGCTCGAAGTAAACCTGGAAAAGACATGGTCTCGCGACCAAAGAGAGATGGGATCGGGAGTCGGTTATACGAAGGGAAGGTATTAGCACCCCTACGCATCCGTCGTACTCGACGGGATCCACGCTCAAAAGAAAGGATAAAGGTTGCTGAACACTGCTCACAAACATCACACATAAGGCTGGAAAGAGACACAAACACGACAAAAGAAACTAACTCGGCAGGATATCGCATCCTGGGCCTACATAGTCTGTCAGGCACAAACATCAGAGTCGACGTAGTTCGGGACAGGGGAAATGTGCTCGCTAGGATGTCGCATCCTATGCATACGTATCTTCTTTGACAAGAGAAGAATCAGAGCACTCGTAGCTCGGCTAACGCACGCCAAACAAAACCACACAGGAAATCGACTGCCAATCGCTGGACTTACGTCAAACTCCACACAAACAGGCAAACATGGAAACCGAATGCCAATCGTTGGACTTACATCAGACTCCGAACCAACAAACACACACAGGAAACCAACTGCCAATCGCTGGGCTTACATTGGACTCCAACACACAAAGGGGTAAAAACAAAAAGGGCGCCCGGAAAGATCAGCTCATCTCCTGCCTACGTACCTCATCTGGTATGAGGATCAGGGCGACGTAGTTCCCCTAAACAGGGAAAAAGGACTTCTAACCTAACCAGAGACTGGGAAATGACAAACTAGAAGGGAGACTGACTCGAGCCTACTAGTTATCATGTAAATTCACCATGGTCCTAGGTTAAGGTTTCTATCTAACTTGCACAGGGAGCAAGCTATCTTAAACAGCACAAGCAAATACATACAAGCACACAAAGCAAGCACACACACTATATACAAACAGAGGGGCTCAAACAAGGCTAGGCTTTAGTCAAGGGGTCATGTCAACCTCGACAAACAAGCTACTGTATCAGGGTTAAGTTAGCTCTTAACCCTAACATTGAGAGTTAGGGTGAAGCGGATGAAATGGGAAGTGAAGATAAGACTTCACAGCTCTTATCCCTGGCCTGGGAGAGCTTCAGACAAATGAAAGTGTGGGAGTCCAGAAAGTGGGACTCTACTCCACATGACTGACACAACAAAGATCTTGGGCTTTTATCCACAATGCATCAACACAAGGTGTGTGAGCAAAGTGGATGACACACTGAATAGCAGGAGATGGACTACACATCTCTTTTATCTGCCAATTGCCTTATCAAAGGACTTTTCCTGCTTGGCACAAAAAGTAAACAATCACAAGCATTGCCTCTTAAGGAGGACTTCAGACAGGTGCCTGCCCACATAACAGGACAGGTCTTCCAGACTACATGGAGTCAGAGAGTTATACCTCAGTGGTTAAGCAACCAAGCAAAGCAAAAGCAAGTTCAAAATGAACTTAAGCAACTAATGTACCTGAAAAAAATCTAACTCAATCAGTATACAAGTCAAACAATCAGACAGACAATCACACAATCAGACAGATAAGGCATTAAGCAACAAGGTGCAAGCCACAAGCCAATGGGCACAACACAAACAACTTGGCATCAACCTACAAGACAACTCAAAGTTAGTCAACATCAACCAATTAAACAACTCAAATGAGTGAATCAATTCCATCATAGCAATGTGCTTCTCAACCTGAAATCAAAGCTCAATTGTGAGTCACAAACCACTAGGGCAAGGCCTAGGGTCAAAGAGGGAGAAAAAATTCAAAACAGAACATGAAATTTAACACGAATCAACCTCAATCAATTAAGAACACAATCCAAAAGGTCCCATATCAATAGCATTCACCAAATTTCTTTCATAAACCAAACATGGCAAGGTATGCAAGTTGTAACCACATTGTGACATCAGAATGAACAAATGCACATTAATTCAAAAATGATTCAAATAACCTCAACAAAATTCATGAGTAAACAGAACATACAACATGATCATCACACAAAAAATTAGGAGCATTGGACAATATTAGGCATGGTAATCAAATTGCATAATTCAAAGCAAGCACAAACAAGCACATATGTGACACCAAATGGCACACCAACTTAGCATAGGCCTAAAACAGAAATGGATTATGGTAAAAACCTCAAACCAAAGCCAAAACAACATTCAACATGTCTAGAAATAGTGTGCAAAGTTTCACATCCATAGGATAAACCACAAGCATTTCAAAATCAAATGAAATTCAAGACAATTCAAAAGCTCACAAATGACCAACCAGAATGAAAAATCTCAATTAAATCAGAAATCAGTCCAAAAATTCCACCAAAAGTCATGAGCAATCACAACATCCCTAGTGTGTATCATACAAAAATTCAAAGCATTTTGAATTCATTTGGCATGGCAAATTAAACAATCAAGTTGAACATTACAAGGTGTGACACCAATTGTCACACCTACCTTAACATGATCATAAATCAGAAACCACAAATGGTAAAAATACCAATCCAACACCAAAATGTCAAGCAAAGAGTCTAGTTATAGCATGCAAAATTTTATGAGCATTGGATAAAATCTCAGCATTTCACAAAGGATATAGCAAGGCAATGCACAAAATGGACATGTGTACACAAACCCTAGGCAAAATAATTTTCCATCCAAGCACAATTTATGGAAAAAATATAAAAAAAAACTAGAGAGGAAATGTGACACAATGCAAAAATCCTCATATTTTTTGGATCATTATTTAATCAGATATGAATTTTGGAAGTTAAAGAAAAAATAAAAAAAGCACGAAACATGATATATGAAGAAATGGAGGGAAAAGGAGAAAAATAAATGAGCATTTGAAATAATGTGATGGCTGGGAATCGAATTGAGTTACAATTCAAAAAGCTGGCGCCACAGGAATGAAACTTTGCGTTTCATTAAACGCATGTGGCAAGTCAACATGCTGAGTGGCTTGGTCAAACGCGCCAGGACCAATTATTTTGCCATGCATATGAGGACGTGGACCAGTACATGTGCACCTCCTCACAAACACATGCAGAACACCAAAAACATAACCTAATGGATCAAAACACGTTCTGGAAACGAAATTCATCAATCTTCATCGTGTTCATCATGGCTCAAGAACTTTTTTCTTAGATTTCAACAATAAGCATATCAACATGAAGGTCTTTCAACATACAACAATAATCAACCAACATTTCATCCAGAAATCAACAAACAAGCATGAATCGAAGAGAAGAAGAATCATACATGAAACTTTAATCTAACATATCTAGCTCAATTGTGCATGAAAATTTGTGGTTCAAAGCTCAGTTTGATCAACATTCAAAGATCTATAACAACATCATAATCATTTTAAGAAAGGAGAGATTCGATTTAGAACCTCTTGAAGAGTTGCTTTGCCAAATCGTGTTTTACTGGCCTTGCAATGCTTCACTGATCCTCCAGTATGCTTGTATGGTTGAATGGATGAGGAATTGAAGCTTAATCGTGCACGATCTCTCTCAAATCTAAATTCACCATTAATGCATCAAAGCTCCAAGCTGCTTCAAAACTACACGAATTCCTTTGGTTCTTGCTTCAAACATGCTCCATAATGCCTCCAGATAATGAGTCAAGCAATGAATGATGAATTGGTTTGAAGAAAATTGAAGAAAGTTTTAGAGAAAAAATTTCAAGAAATGGATCTAGATCTGAAAAAGTGATTATGCTTCGTGAAAAACAGTTATGCTTTGCCTTATATACATCCTCTTAATCATGTCCTTAATCAGGTTTAAGCACTTAGTAATTGGATTAGCAAAATGAGAGTGTAAGTGCAAAATTAGCATTTCACCTTATGCATGAGCATTATGGATGAACAGTACACGAAATGCTCTTGAATTTCACTCAAACTATCATTTTGGAGCCAATGGAAGTGATGGAATGTATGAACAATGCACCAATTTCAAATTATAATTTTCCCTCCAAAATTTAAGTGAAATATCAAGTGATTATGTGATGAGAATTCATGAAATGCAATGCATGATTTGGTAAGTAGAGGTTAAAACAAGAACAATGCAAAAAGAACCACTCCATTTGGACATTTGGTTAAGAAATTATGCACATTTGAAGTTCAATTCACACTTGGCCAAGATTGATCCATATCTCTTCAACCACACATGAGAAATTGATGATCTTGGACTTTTTGGAAATTGGAGAAAAAGATCTTCAACTTTCATGTTGGACAAAATTTCATTTGAAGCTTTCTTGATGATGTAATCTTGAGTTGAAAACCTTTCCATTTTTGGCAAATTCAAATTACAGGTCACCTGCTATTTCTGGAAAGTTTTGATCTGACTTCAAATTCTTCAATGTTGATGTTTGAAATGTCAAATGAGACTTGTTTACACATGAATGAAGCATCTCTAACCATCTCCCACCTCTAAATCCTTGATTGAACTGACAGTTGACTTCTGTTGACTTTTTAGGGTTTCTGATGATTTGCACATTGACTGATGAGCTTTGAACATCCCATTCTTGGCCAATCCACTTCAAAATGATCCTTGAATCATACGAACTCAATATACCAACCCTAGGGCTTTGGTCCCATGAAAAATGCACTTGCTTGCTTGCTTAGTTGAATCTCCTGACCAGTCTTGCTTGATGACTTGGTGGATTATGCAATGACAATGCAATGTTAATGTGATGTTAATGACCTAAAATGAAAATGTATATACAAAACGGGAGGTGCAAATTTGAGGTGTTACAATACAGTGGAGTAATTATCAAAGCCTTTGATGGCTCGCGCAAGACAGTCATTGGAGAAGTGGACCTTCTAGTCAAAATAGGCCCGAGTGACTTTCAAATTACTTTCCAGGTAATGGATATTGACCCGACCTACAGTTGTTTATTGGGAAGGCCATGGATTCATGAGGCAGGGGTTGTTGCTTCCACTCTGCATCAGAAGCTCAAATTTGTCAAGAATGGTAAGTTGGTGATTGTGGGAGATGAGAAAGCACTATTGGTTAGCCATCTGTCATCTTTCTCGTATGTGGAAGCTGATGATGAGATTGGAACTCCGTTCCAAGCCTTATATATTGCTGTTGAGAAGAGAGTTGGGGTACCTATGTCCTCTCTGAAAGATGCGTAGAAGATTGTTGAAGAAGGTTTTGTTGATCAGTGGGGGCGTGTGGTAGAGGTCGCCGACTACAAGGGAAGAACTGGTTTGGGGTTCCAGAAGGGATCGTCAATCGTTAGATCTGAAGAGATGCAACTCAGCTTCCGTAGCGGAGGGTTCATTCATGGGAATGAACAACACTTAGCTGCTGTGCTAGAGGACAATGAAGAGGAAGACTGCACCAACTTTGTAATGCATGGACAGACATGCAACAATTGGACTGCTGTATATATTCCTGTTATTTTGTATCGATCTAAGTAATTGCTTTTATATTTTAAAATCCTTCTCCTATGCCTAATGGAGAAGTGAACATTGTTTGGGCATTTTAATTTGATCATCAAAAAAATTAATTCTATTCATCCACATCTTTGATGTTTTGTTTTTACTTTTTGCTTATTTCTGAAAATGGTAATCACAAAAAAAAAACATAAATAAACAATATAATTGTCCATCTGCGTGATATTTGGTCACAATTTCACTTCTCTAAAATCAAAATATCAAATCATTATGCAGGTTGGTTCCTAACCCCGTTGAATACAATGATCATTCTTATTCTCCAAATTTTGAATTCCATGTGTTTGAAGCCGAGGAGGAAAGTGATGTAGAAGTGAGTGATGAATTGTCTCGTCTTATTGAGCAAGATGAGAAGGTTATTCAGCCATTTGAAGAGCAGATTGAGCTAGTCAACTTGGGTTCCGAGGATGATGTGAAGGAAGCCAAGATTAGGTCTCGACTGTGTCCAGATGCTAAGAAAGGGTTGATTGATCTTCTTCGAGAGTATTCATATGTGTTTGCTTGGTCTTATCAAGACATGCCTGGGTTGGATTCTGGTATTGTGGAGCATAGATTATCGTTGAAGCCAGAATGCCCGCCAGTCAAGCAGAAATTGAGAAGAACACATCATGATATGGCTGTGAAGATCAAAGAGGAAGTTCAGAAGTAGATTGATGCCGGTTTCCTTGTGACTACTGAGTATCCGTAATGGGTGGCCAATATTGTATCTGTGCCGAAGAAAGATCGAAAAGTTTGCATGTGTGTCGACTATAGAGATTTGAATAAAGCCAGTCTGAAAGATGATTTCCCTTTGCCACACATTGATATGTTGGTAGACAATACTGCTAAATTCAAAGTCTTTTTGTTTATGGATGGATTTTCCGGATATAATCAGATTAAGATGGCACCCAATGATATGGAGAAGACCATATTCATTACACCCTGGGGAACATTCTGTTATAGAGTGATGCCTTTCGGTTTAAAGAATGCTGGTGCAACTTACCAGAGAGTAATGACTATTGTTTTTCATGATATGATGCATAAGGAGATTGAAGTTTATGTCGACGACATGATTGCTAAGTCGATTGATGAAAAGGAACATGTTGAGCATTTGATGAAGTTATTCTGGCGTTTGAGGAAGTATAAACTCCACTTGTATCCCAATAAGTGTACTTTTGGTGTTCGTTCTGGTAAGTTGTTGGGCTTTATTGTCAGTGAGACAGGTATTGAGGTTGATCCTGCCAAGGTCAAAGCAATACAAGAGATGCCTGCACCCAAAACTGAGAAGCAAGTCAGAGGTTTTCTCGGCCGGTTGAATTATATTTCCAGATTCATTTCCCACATGACTGCCACATATGCGCCTATATTAAAGCTTCTTCGGAAAGATCAATCTTGTGATTGGACTGAAGACTGCCAGAAAGCATTTGATAGTATCAAGGAATATTTGCTTGAGCCTCAGATTTTGTCTCCACCTGTTGAAGGAAGACCTTTGATCATGTATTTGACCGTGCTAGAAGATAGTATGGGTTGTGTTCTTGGTCAGCAAGATGAGACTGGAAAGAAAGAATTTGCAATTTACTACCTCAGTAAGAAGTTCATCAACTGTGAGACTCGGTATTCAATGCTTGAGAAGACTTATTGCGCATTGGCTTGGGTTGCTAAGCGTCTGCGTCAGTATATATTTGAGAAGCCTGCTTTAACTGGGAGAATTTCCCGTTGGCAAATGTTGTTATCAGAGTATGACATCGAATACCGATCTCAGAAAGCAATCAAAGGTGGTATCTTCGCTGACCATTTGGCTTACCAACCAATTGAAGATTATCACTTAGTGCAGTATGATTTTTCTAATGAAGAGATTTTGTACTTGAAAATGAAAGATTGTGATGAACCATTGCTTGGAGAAGGGCCATAACCTGGTTCCCGTTGGGGCATGGTATTTGATGGAGCTGTTAATCAATATGGAAATGGAATTGGGGCAGTTATTATTACTCCTCAGGGCACGCACCTACCATTTATAGCTAGATTGACTTTCAAGTGTACAAACAACATGGCAGAATATGAAGCCTGCTTTATGGGACTTGAAGAAGCCATGAATTTCAGAATTAAGAATTTGGATGTCTTCGGTGATTCTGCTTTGGTTGTGAATCAAATCAAAGGAGAATGGGAGACAAATCAACCTGGTTTGATACCATATAGAGATTATGCGAGGAGGATTTCAACTTTCTTTACAAAAGTTGAGTTTCATCATATCCCTCGAGATGAGAACCAGATGGCAGATGCTCTTGCAACGTTGGCATCAATGATTATAGTGAAGTATTGGAATGAAGTTCCTAATTTATCTGTGATGCGTCTTGATAGGCCAACTCATGTGTTTATTGTTGAAGAAATCAGAGACGAGAAGTCGTGGTATTATGACATCAAATGTTTCCTCCAAAGTCAAATTTACCCACTTGGGGAATCTTTGAAAGATAAGAAGACTTTGAGAAGATTAGCCGGTAATTTCTACTTGAATGGTGATATATTGTACAAGAGAAACTTCAACATGGTTTTGCTCAGGTGCGCGAATAGACACGAGGTAAACTTGTTGATGACCGAAGTGCACGAAGGTTCCTTTGGTACTCATTCCAGTGGACATGCAATGGCGAAGAAGATGTCGCGAGCATGTTATTATTGGCTGACAATGGAATCTGGCTATTGCAAGTTTGTGAAGAAATGCCACAAGTGTCAAATTTATGCTGATAAGATTCATGTTCCTCCGACACTTTCGAATGTTATCTCTTCCCCATGGCCCTTCTCCACGTGGGGAATTGATATGATTTGGATGATTAAGCCCAAAGCTTCGAATGGACATCGTTTCATTTTGGTGGCAATTGATTACTTCACAAAATGGGTTGAAGCGACATCGTATGTGTTACCACAAGAAATCTATAAGGCATGTTGAGGGTGTAATCAATGAAAGTGCCTTATGAATTTAAGGTTTATAACCCATCAAGGGGTTGAGATGTGCCTAAGATAAGCAAGAGTTGAGAAAAACATAAGTCACCAGGAGATGAAACCGACAGAAAAATCATGTTTGATCGAAAACCCATTTTGTCGACTGAAATGAAGATTGGGACTTAAGGAATTTTGGGTTGTGTCAAACACATAGAAGACAGGGTCGACCTAAATACCTGGGCGGGAGAAGTTTGAAATTGAAAATGACTAGCAGTTACAAGAAGAATAAGCGCAAGAATATGGAGCAGTTTGCAGAACGTGTATAGAGCAGTTTGCAGATCGTGTGGCACAACGTCTGCTATTTTTTAGAAGTTTTTGTCCTGTAGGCAGTTTCTTTAGTTTAGTATAAATAGGATATCACACGAGGTGCTCGATGTGTTCACTTTGTACCAAAATCACTTGTAAAAAAACTTCTCATTCCCAGCGCGAGGAAGCAAGAGTTTTTAAGAGTGCTATGTACGTGATCACCATATTTATTTCAATGAAACTTCCTTATTTTTCAATTGTTCCCGTTGAACACTTTATTTTAATTTCATTTACTTTTGAGTTATCACTTTACGTTGTCGTCTATGCTGTCGACACTGATTCTATTATGATAATAGAGTTCACCAAAAGCGTGTTTGTCGTGTACGCCTTTTGAAGGCTGTAATGCTGTCGGTCACGAGTCACCCATAGGCTATAGCCTCATTATCATTTCGTGTGGAAAAACCTGTGCTTATTCAATACTTTGTTAGGAGCCGTTTCTCACAAAGTTAATTATCTGTTGAATTGAATAAGTCACACTGTAACACTAGCACATGCCTTAGGATCAATTGGTCGATCCTGCAAGTAACCCTCAGTTGTAAGGCCTAGGGAGGACCGACGGTTGTTTACCAATTTCCACAGTAAACAAAATGGCACGCCCAGTGGGACGGTGCTAGTGCAGTTACGAAATTGCATGAAACTTAGAAGTGGCCAACTATATAGTAGGCCACAAGAAACTGTGAAAATGTCAAACTCCAATACAGATGAAGTGCCACAAGGGATCTCACAGGTTGCCAGTTTGCCGCCGATGACAAGTGCAACTTCAACGATGTCGACTACGGGTGCGGTTGGAACATCAATTCCTTTACCTCCACCAGGAGGTTCAGGATCAACGATAACGACGTTCAGACCTTATGTGCCTCGCTTTGGCACCACATATCCTCTTTATGGAATGTCATATTCCTTAATGCCAGGATATCAGTCGACATCAAGTGCAACATTGTTTTCAGACAACACTCAAAATACTAATCCCTCCTTTCAAGGATTAGTGCAAGGGGGCAATGTTCAGAATAGGAATAATACTCAGAATAGAACCATGCCGCTGTCGAACACTTCAATAGTGGTGTTGAGGCAGCAAATGGATGATAGTAACCATGAGTTGGTTAATATGTTAACCAATCAAATGGGTACAGTTTTTAATCCAGTGATACAGGAATTTGCTGAAACAAATAGGCAGGTGGCGAATCAATTGACATGCTTGTGTAATTTTCTGGGGGCACCAGCTCGACAGATGGCACAATTGGTTAGGCAAACTATTCCTGTTCAGATGGAGATAGGGGCAGCAGAAGATGAAACGGTCCACGAGGAACAAATCCTTAGACCCCAACAAAATCAAGGCGTCGAATCAGGAGTAGCAGGACGTAACCAGATGGTGTTGGTTAACCGACACCAAGACGCTGATCAAATTGTCGATTAACATCGAGAAGAAGACTTAGCAGTAGAAAATAATTTGACAACTATTATTGAAAGGATTATGGCTAGGAATGGTATGAGTGCCACATTGCAAAGGCCACTATATGCTTCCCCGTTGGCTGAGTTTATTCTCCAAACTGAGGCACCTAGAGGAATGAAAGTGCCTAAGTACACTAAGTTTGGAGGAGAATCTGGTGAGTCGATAACAAAGCATATTGCCAGATATCTAACAGAGTCAAGAGATTTAGTTCATAATGAGTGTTTGAGAGTAAAAAACTTTCCTTCCTCTCTGACTAAGGCTGCCTTCACATGTGTCACTTCTTTGGCCCCAAGTTCGATTGATTCATGGGCCAAGTTAGAAAAGAAGTTCCATGAACAGTTTTACGAAGGACACTCAGAAATTAGTTTGGCAGAATTGTCTAGTATTAAGAGAAGGTTTGCTGAGAGCATCGACGATTATCTGAATAGATTCAGATCATTAAAGGACAGGTGCTTTACGCAAGTACCAGAACATGAACTTGTTCAGATGGCTGTTGGGGGGTTAGATTATTCCATTAGGAAGAAAATAGACCCAAATTTTGTGAAGAGTATGTCACAATTGGCTGATAGAGTTCGACATCTCGAAAGGCTAAGGTTAGAAAAGGTTAGACACAATAAGGCCAAGAAAGAGAAAGTAGCGTTTGTCGACTATGACGCGACAAATCCAATATATGAGGCTGATTATGCCTCATCGACTGAATTAGAAATTGACTTGGCTGAGTTAAAGCCAGGATCTGCCTATGAGTGTCGATCATTACTTCCTGCGCAAGGAAAAAATCCTATCGAAAACAATCCAAAATTCCTTTCGAAAACTTATACTTTTGATGTGACAAAAATGTGAGGAAATTTTTTATTTGTTAGTTAAAGATGGCCAAATGATGGTGCCACCTGGTACTAAAATACCACCATTAGAACAAAGACAGAAAAGATGATTTTGTAAGTATCATGATTATCTTGGTCATAATACCTCTAATTGTTACCTTTTCAGGGATCTGGTCCAGAAAGCGATTCAAGAAGGCAGGCTGAAATTTGTTGGCCGCAAAATGAAGATCGATGCTGACCCTCTCCACTAGGAGGAAGCTCTATTCGTGGAGCCAATCGAGATCAACATGGTCGAGATCACCGAATACGATGAGGCCGACATGCTGGAGCAAACTGGTGAAAGCCCAGATATCGACATAGCTGAAGTCTACCCAAGGGCTGATGAGGATTTGGTAGATTTCCTGTATCGCTGCAAGAATAAGGATTCACACGTCTGCTTGTGCCCTAGGTGTGGTGCTGTCACCGATAAAATAGCTGCTGAAAATTTCCAGAAGCTACAATTGGGCAAAAACAAAAGAAATGGGCTAAACAGAGGGCGCCAAAATGAAAGAGTCCCAAAGAAGGATGTGGAAAGGGCTCAGGCGAGGCCTAGGAGCTTCGTACCATCAACAAGTGTTCCTAGAGGCACTTGGGTCAAGCCTCAGGAAAATCAAGAAACCCCACAAGGGGTTGCTGCTGCTAGAGGAGGTCTAGCAATTAACTACAGGCGTGAGTTCAAGTCTGAGAAAAGGACTCATGTCTCTGAAAATTATCTGGGGAAGAACCCTATGTCGAGGACTCAATGGAGATGCTTTCAGAGGCGTAAGCAGGCCGAAAGAGAGGCTGCTAGAGGAATAGCTGGAAAAGGCATGGCTTGTGGGGCGAATGCTAGAAAGAAAGTTGTTGTGAAGGTCGACATGACAGCAAAAGAATGGATCAGGGAGTATGTCCGTCGACCAACTGAGAAATGTTCTGATGAAGTTACTGGTGACTTCAATTCAGAATCTGAAGCAAGTCTGGACATCTTAGTCAATATGGTGTCAATAATATAATTGTGTGACGGAGGTGGAAGAGTCGGTAGACGATGCCGACGCTGAAGAAATGGCTTTACACCAGCCAAGATGCTACTTTATGTTAAATGATGGTTTTGGTGAGAGCCAAGAAGCAGTTTTTGAAAGGCCCACGATGACTATGAAAAATCATTTGAAACCGTTGTTGATTAGGGCCAAAGTGGAAGGCGTAACTATCAACAAAGTGTTGGTAGATTGTGGCGCCACTGTTAACATCATGCCACACCATATTCTGAGGAAGATTGGCAAGTATGATACTGACATTAGATCCAACAACGTGGTCTTGCCTGACTATGGGGGCAAGACAAAAAGCACCATGGGTGTGATCATGGTGAATATCACCGTCAGTTCAGTAACCAGGCCGACACTGTTTATGGTGATAGATGCCAAGCCAAGTTACAACTTGCTACTCGGCAAAGAATGGCTCCATGGCGTCAGAGCCGTACCATCTTCATCACATCAAAGATTGGTGATTTGGAGAGAAGATGGAGTGGTCTAAAATATCGAAGTTGACCAAGGGTACTTCATGGATGACGTGAACAATGTCGGCAAGAAGGAATTCGAGAGAAAGCTGGCCAACATTTCTCCTTGTTTTCCAATTGAGGATGTGTATGCTAATCTAAGTGAAGCTTTTGTTTCTCTAACTCTGCACGAGACTCATGGCTTCATTTGGGAAATGGAACGTTTGGATGATCCACCCTATACAGGTATCCGGCTGACAGACTAGGGGGATGTCACTGAGGATGACTGAGCTAAAAGCTCTAAAAAGGATTTCGGCAGACGTTGCCGAGAACAAAATAAAATCGACTCTAGAGGCTGAAGAAAACATGGCTGTCGAAGCCTATGTGTTAAAGAAAGAAGGTGATTTGGCTATTGAGCTAGAGCCTCCAGATAAGCCAGTTTTGGCTAAAGGAAACATCAACATGCAGCGTTTGGACTGTATTTATGACGATGAACCTTTAGGGTTTGAAAAAAACCCAAAGGCGCCAGAGAAGATGCGACCAAAAGACCCCTTAGAAGAAGTCGACCTTGACGAAAATGGCGATAAAAGGCCAACATACATCAACGCTAACATCGACAAAGAGTTAAAATCTGAGGTAATATCTTTACTTAAAGAATTTAAAGATTGTTTTACTTGGGATTATAAAGAAATTCCTGGTTTAAGTAGGGATTTGGTCGAACTAAAACTGCCAATAAAAACTGGAAGAAAGCCAGTAAAGCAGACGCCTAGGCGTTTCGCACCAGAGATCATGGCAAAGATAAAAGCTAAGGTAGAAAGGCTCCTAAAAAGAAAGTTTATACAAACTGCAAGATATGTCGAATGGTTGGCCAATATTGTGCCAGTAATTAAGAAAAATGGATCTTTAAGAGTATGTATTGACTTTAGAGATCTAAATGCTGCTACCCCCAAAGATGAGTATGCCATGCCCATAGCAGAAATGTTGGTCGATTCGGCCACTGGTTTTGAATATTTAAGTATGTTGGATGACTATTCTGGATATAACCAAATTTTTATTGCAGAAGAAGATGTGCCGAAGACGGTGTTTCAATGCCCATGAGCCTTGGGAGCATATGAGTAGGTTGTCATGCCATTCGGCTTGAAAAATGCCAGAGCAACATATCAGAGGGTAATGAACTCAATGTTCCATGATTTTATTGAAGATTTCATGCAAGTATACATTGATGATATTGTGATAAAATCAAATGGGCGACTTACTCACGTCGAACATCTCCGAAAGGCCTTTTTAAGGATGAGGAAATATGGATTGAAAATGAATCCATTAAAGTGTGCTTTTTGTGTGCAGGCGGGTGATTTCCTTGGCTTTATGGTGCATAAAAAAGGTATTGAAGTAAACCAAAGCAAAACAAAAGCCATTATGGACGTCAAGCCTCCGTCGACCAAAAAGGAACTGCAATCCTTGTTGGGAAAAATAAATTTTCTTAGAAGATTTATATCAAATTTAAGTGGTAAAACTAAAGCCTTTTCACCACTCCTTCGACTGAATAATGAGGACTTTAAGTGGCAAGAAGAGCACCAAGAGGCTTTCGACAAAATTAAAGAGTATTTGACTAAGCCTCCAGTATTGCCCCCTCCTGTTAGGAATAGGCCAATGAGGTTGTATATTGCAGCTTCATAATCGGCTATAGGAAGTATGTTAATCCAAGAGGATGAAAAATGTGTCGAAAGACCTGTGTATTACCTTAGTCGAATGCTTAATGATCCTGAAACTAGGTATAGTGATGTAGAAAAACTATGTCTATGCCTGTATTTTTCTTGTATGAAACTAAAGCAATATATTAAGCCTGTTGATGTGTATGTATCTTCTCACTTTGATATTATTAAGAACATGTTATCTAAATTAATTTTTCATAGTCGAATTGGTAAATGGGCTTTAGCGTTAACTGAGTATTCTCTGACATACGTACCTTTAAAAGCAATGAAAGGGCAAGTGGTGGCAGATTTCCTTGTCGACCATTCAATGGTCGAAATGGCACAAAATTACGTAGACATAGTGCCATGGAGACTATACTTCGACGGTTCAAGGCATAGGAACGGATTTGGAATAGGGGGAGTCATAATTTCTCTAGATGGAATTCCAGTAGAGTTCAAATATAGAATTGAAGGAGTATGCACAAACAATGAAGCAGAATATGAATCATTGATTACAGGACTTGAACTTCTGCTAGAATTGGGGGCAATAAATGTCGAAATTATGGGAGACTCTGAGTTAGCAATTAAGCAGGTATCAAAAGAATACAGGTGTGTTAAAGAAAATTTAATCATGTATTTTATGGTTACCATCAGATTACTCAAGAGGTTTGAGCAAGTCAGCCTCCAGCATATACCACAAAAAGAGAACCAGAGAGCAAATGATTTGGCGCAGGAAGCTTCAGGGTACAAAGCATCGAAAGATCAGGATGAAGAAGAGGTACAAGTAAGAGAGAAGGTACGAGAGACATTGTTATCACCATCATATTTGTCGATTATAAAGTTAGGAGATGTAGATAAATATCATTTTGAAATTATGACCGTCGATGACAAGGGAGAAAGTGATTGGCGTAAACCATTAGTCAATTATTTACGTAATCCTATAGGATCGACAGGTCGAAAGGCAAAATATAGGGCCCTCAGCTATGTCCTGGTGAATGATGAATTGTTCAAAAAGACAGCTGAAGGAGTTTTACTAAAATGCCTAGGAGAAAGTGAGGCATATGTGGTTGTGTCTAGTGTACATAGTGGAGCGTGTGGGGAGCATCAAGAAGGACTGAAGATGAAATGGCTTTTGATGCGCTTAGGAGTTTATTGGCCTTCAATGTTGAAAGATTACATTGAATTTGCTAAAAGCTGTCAGGAATGCCAATTGCATGGGGGCATACAACATGTGCCTGCAAGCGAGTTGCATACAATTGTGAAGCCCTGGCCTTTCCGAGGGTGGGCATTGGATGTGATTAGAGAAATAAAACCAGCTCCGTTGAAACAACAAAGGTATGTTTTGGTCGGTATCGACTATTTCACAAAATGGGCCGAAGCCATAGCATTGACAAATGTAGACCAAGAGGCTGTGATAGACTTTGTCCAAAGTCATATCATATGCAGATTTGGTATCCCAGAAACAATTACAACCGACCAAGGGTCAGTCTTTACTAGTCGAAAAGTGCAAGATTTTACAAAAGAGATGGGAATCAAGTTATTGACTTCTACCCCTTATTACGTACAGGCAAATGGCCAAGTCGAAGCGGCCAATAAAGTGATCATTAGCCTGATAAAAAAACATGTAGGCAAGAAGCCAAGGAATTGGCATAAGACGTTAGATCAAGCTTTGTGGGCTCGTCAAACATCACCAAAAGAAGCAACCGGAACAACTCCGTTTAGACTGGTATATGGGCATGATGCAGTGTTACCAGTAGAGATTCAGGTTCATGCAGTCAGAACCCAAAGGCAATATGAAATACCTTCTGAAGATTATTGGAGCATGATGGCAGACGAACTGGTCGATTTAGATAAGGAGAATGTGTTAGCCTTGGATTCACTACAAAGGCAGAAAGAAAAAGTCGCCAGAGCCTACAATAAGAAGGTGAAAGGCAAGATGTTCGCTGTCAACGAGTTAGTTTGGAGAGTGATCTTGCCTATGGATAGAAATGATAGAGTTTTGGGTAAATGGTCCCCAAATTGGGAAGGACCGTTTAAGGTTTTGCAGGTTTTCTCTAATAACGCCTACGAGGTCGAAGAGTTGGCACCAGATAGGAGAATCTTGAGGGTAAATGGAAAATACTTAAAAAAGTATAGGCCTCTCCTTCAAGAGGTTAATATTTTGACAGACTAAATGACTGTCGAATAAACTAGGTTGGAGAAAACTATGTTTGAAACCAGCTATAAAAGCATAGAAAATTAAATGTACACAGTACTAAAAAATAATATAATGACATAAAAATTGGCAAAAAGGCCATTGTTCAAATATTACATAAAAATAAAATCGGTCAAAGTTGGCCGAATCTAGATCGAAAGGATTGAAGCTCAAAGTTGTAGTGGAGAGACGTAGGTTCCAAGGTGTCGGCCTGGACTTTAAGCTGTTCAAGCTTCTGTTCAACGTTGGAAATGTCACAGCTACAGCCAAGGCGTCGTGGGTGGTTTTCTCCACAGTGTCTTGGACAAGCTTTATAACCTTGTCGAGAATACACGATTCCTCCTCAGTAATTGACTCCAACTCACTGTCCAACGCGACAATTTGACGCCGAAGGTCATCAATTTGCTGGCGTATCTCAGTAGCTCTTGTTTGTTTGGAGGCCAATTCCTTTTTCCTCTCCTCAATCGTCCCCAGCAACTTGGTGACCTCTGCGTCGGCGTTCATCACCAACTCACATTTCTCCTTCACAAAGGCCTCAGTAGTTACAATCTGGCGTTCATTTTCCCTAACGACATCGAGATGACGCAACATGGGAACCAGAAGTTTTTCTAAAGCGGCCATTGCACATCTAGCATACTCTGAAAGCTGAAGTTCTTTGAGTTGGGCAAGCACATGCAAGATTTCTGGACCGACATCAGGTTCACTCATAAGCACATGGGGGAGATCTGGATTCAAGGCGTGAAAACGAACCTTGTCCATCAGAGCTTTGAGTTTCGTCGCTTCAGAACCCATCTTACCAGAATGGTGAAGCTGCTCAGAATCTGAAGAAGCATAACACGATCTTACCAGGCTATGAAGCTGCTCAGAATCTGATAGAGGAGTAGTTTGAGAAGGTTGGTTTTTTGTGGTGCCAACATCCACTGGTCCCCTTGAATCCTGCAAAGGCAAGGAAGCTGAAGAAAGACTAGAGTCAGAACTAGTCGAACTGGAATCTGTGTGCGCTGCAGGGCTAGTGACGGAATTAGAGCCACTATCACTAATCTGGATAGGGAAGCCAATGAACTCACCAGCAGTGTCAACAGAGGGTGCTTGGTGAGTTGGAGAAGAAGCCGGCGACGAGGGAGTATAGTCGGTGACAGGGTGAGATGGCTCACCAGAAGCATCAGCCTGTTGTAAGAGAAAAAGCTGTTTGTAAGAAAAGTCCAATAATTCAAGGGAAAAGATAGTAAAACAAGTGATTACCTATGTCGGTGTAGTGGAAACGGCATCTGGATTTTCTTCCCCCAAGACAGCAGTAGCGAGGGTGATGGTTGACTATGAAGCCCCCACAGCTGGATGAGGGGTTTTATTAAGGATGGACATGTCGACCACAATAGTTTCGGCGTCTAAAGAAGGAGCCTCTGGAGTGAGCACTTTGTAGTGTTTCTTTTTCTTGGCTTCACCACTCCTCGAGGGAGAATCATGCTTCTTCCTTTTATGGCCCTAATGGCCTTTGGATTTGTGGGAGTGCTAAGGAGATGGTTGAGTCGGATGGGGAGTCGGCTGAAGACATGAAGAGAGGTTATAAGTAGATATTCTAGTCAGAAGATCAGACAAGCCGACAAGAAATACCTCAGGTCCTTTGGCAGCAAAACGTTTATGTTTTTTTGATTTCTTGAAGTGAGAAGAGACAGTGGGGTCTGTCGAACGTGGTTGACCCTGCACATAAGTAAGAAGTTAGAGAAATCACAAGGTTGAGTGAGATTGCTTCATATAGGTGCATACCGAAGAACTGGGTTTTTTCAAAACTTAGGCAATTGGTCGCTCATCATCATCAAAGGACTTCTCAGGAGAAGCCTGCAACAGGAGAAATCACAGTTAAGAATAAAAAAACCGAGGTAAGAGAAAATAGCACATCAGCCAGAGTCGAACCTGAGTCCCTTGTGTCGAAAGGGTAGGTTCATTGGCATGAACGTGATCCACAGGGTCTAGGGGGATCGCTGTAAGGAAACATAAAAAGCAAGTAAGCGACGAAATCCAACTAAAAGGAGGTGTTAGCTTTCCAGAAAAGTGTTACCAATTTTATATGGATTCAAACACGCTAACATATTGAGGATCAATATGAAGTGGCCCCGAGTAGTAGGGCAGATAATGCTTCGTCGGTACCACTCAGTCGGCCTTTTTCTTATAAGCATTTTGCACGCCTGAAAAAGGACAATAATACCAATCTGGAATTGAATTGCCAAAGGCCAAAGCCAGCGGGCTAGATGGCAAAGGAGAAAATTTGATGTTTCCAAAATGAAGGGCGTAAAGATACTTGTCTTTCGCGTAACTAGGGATTTTAAGTCTTGGGAGCCTGTCGGTTACCTTCTCCTTTAATTCGGACGCGACCTTAGAGATGGTCCGACGAAGATTATCAGGTCGATACACAACGTGGAAATAGTTCTGAAAAGCGCGAATTTGTTTGGCATGGAGAGCCTTACACTTGGTCGATTTCGCTTGCAAATAAACAAGAGCCTGAGTTAGTTCAGATGATTTGGCCTCAGGAGCGCCAATGTAAATAGAAAGATACGACTTCCACCAATCATCAAACTCTTTGGTGCAGAAGAAGGCTGGTTGAAAGGGAGTGGAATAGAGCTTTGGTCGGTTTTCCCAAAGGGTCTCAAGATCTTCATGGATCATACTTCAGGTTTGATCACAAAGGATGTTTGTGAGTAGGTCGGGAGAAGAATACAGGGACTTGGGAATAAATTGACAAAGGCCAAATTGTCTGGCTACCAAGTTGGGTTGGTAAGCAACTAGGCTAGGGTTGTTGCCGGAGGTTACAACCGATAGAAATCGGGGGGACCAGAAGACGTCTCCAGATGAGGAAGGTTTCATTTTTATGCTCATCTTCAGTCGGAGGAAAAGCCCTGGTGAGCCATTCAGGACCTTCAGTTCGACGACTGAAAGGGGCCATAGAAGGGTGAAAGTCGACGCGGGTCAGCATGATGGTGAACAAGAGGCGAAACACCTTGACGTCAGGAAAAGTTTTATCGATGGGAGTCAAAGGGATCAGGCGCTTCCCAAAAAGGTGTCGTTCTTCTAGGGGACACGCAACCCTTCTCATCCCATAGGTTGCTATGTCTTTAGAGAAAGTGGCGTTGAGCCACAGTTGTAAGAACCAAAAAGGTCCATGGGCCAAAACATTTTTCTTCTTTGAATTCTCAGGGTCAAAGAGATTGATTTGATAGACAACTTCAGACAGATATTCATAAAGAGATGCCAAGAATAATTGGCCCAGAGCGATGTCACGCTCTTGGTGCGGCTGGGTTGCCAGAAGAGCAAAATGTTTGGCTATCTGCATAGATCTAGAGCAGAAAACAAAACGGGATAGCCAAAGAGTCAGAAAGCCACGTGTTCTTCAGGGGTCACAGGGCCTGAAGAGGTGGCATGGTGATCAATAAAATTGTTGTATGTTGGCTTGCAAGAGTCACCAACGTCAAACCGCAGAGAGATTGGGGCTACGGCTTCACAGTCGAAGACTTCGCCAGTCGGTTTTAAGCCGGTGATGGCAGCAATATCCAAGAGTGTCGGCGTAATCATGCCACACTTGGTATGGAAAGAATTTTTCGAACTATCCCAAAATTGGAAGGCAGCCAGTAACATGCCACAAGATTGAGGAGGGCCACAACGGGCAATCTGCAGAAGGGTATAGATACCTATCCGTTTCCAATGGTCGATTTTCTCTGTTTCTAAGCGACCCATCCAGGCGCAAAACTTAGGGTAGTTCTTGGGAGGAGCAGTCCTAAAATTCCTATCGACATAACAAAGGGAAAAAGGTTTTTGGGAAGAAACTAAAGGTTCAGAGAGATGACTGGTGGGGAACAAGGAATTTGTTTTGGTTATCCTAAGATGATGATTTTCTGGAAGTGGACCTAAAAATTCTAAAGGTTCGTTAGCCAAGGAGAAAGGGATCAATACCTGGGAACGCCAGATTTTTGCTTTCTCTTATGCAAATGGAGGTTCAGGAACATACTCCTTGCCATCAATGGTGAGTGGTTGTGCGAGCTTCGCAGCGGAGGGAAGTGTTTTGCTTTTACTTGAGCTAGCCATGGAAGAAGTTGAAGGTTTGGAGAAGAAAGGTTGTTCTTTTTACTAAAACAGAGTGTAGGTGATTATCGTACACTGAAGCAAAGGGCGAAAAAAGGAAAGAAGAAGAAGAAACAAGGGTTTTATAAGGGTTAAACCCTAAGAAAAGGAAGAGTGAATGTTTGATCTTCTGTTTCGACACATGTACCCATGCTCCGACGTCTGCAGACACGTAGAGGCGAAAAGGCAGTTATGGCGGTATGCACGTTTCAGTCATAAAGACGTGAAGTGATGGAGACGTGATTTTGTGTGTCTCGAGGAACAAGGGAAACGTGTGTCATGATTAGATGACGTCATCGGCGTGGGGCAAACAGGTGTACCACTAAGTAGAAGTGGAAGCGGTAAGGAGCAAGTCGACATCTCAAAGATGCCATTATCTAACAAAAAGTCGACATTCGAAAATGGCATCTCTGGGGGGCATTTTGTTACCACAAGAAATCTATAAGGCATGTTAAAGGCATAATCAATGAAAGTGCCTTATGAATTTAAGGTTTATACCCCATCAAGGGGTGGAGATGTGCCTAAGATAAGCAAGAGTTGAGAAAAACATAAGTCACCAAGAGATGAAACCGACAGAAAAATCATGTTTGGTCGAAAACCCATTTTGTCGACTGAAATGAAGATTGGGACTTAAGGAATTTTGGGTTGTGTCGAACACATAGAAGACATGGTCGACCTAAATACCTGGGAGGGAGAAGTTTGAAATTGAAAATGACTAGCAGTTACAAGAAGAATAAGCGCCAAAATATGGAGCAGTTTGCAGAACATGTATAGAGCAGTTTGCAGATCGTGTGGCACGACGTCTGCTATTTTTTAGAGGTTTTTGGCCTGTAGGCAGTTTCTTTAGTTTAGTATAAATAGGATATCCCACGAGGGGCTCGAGGTGTTCACTTTGTACCAAAATCACTCATAAAAAAACTTCTCATTCCCAGCGCGAGGAAGCAAGAGTTTTTAAGAGTGCTATGTACGTGAATCACCACATTTATTTCAATGCAACTTCCTTATTTTTCAATTGTTCCCGTTGAACACTTTATTTTAATTTCATTTACTTTTGAGTTATCACTTTACATTGTCGTCACGCTGTCGACACTGATTCTATTACGATAATAGAGTTCACCAAAAGCGTGTTTGTCGTGTACGCCTTTTGAAGGCTGTAGTGCTGTCGGTCATGAGTCACCCATAGGCTATAGCCTCATTATCATTTCGTGTAGAAAAAACCTGTTCTTGTTCAATACTTTGTCAGGAGCCGTTTCTCACAAAGTTAATTATCTGTCGAATGGAATAAGTCACACTGTAACACTAGCACATGTCTTAGGATCAACTGGTCGATCCTGCAAGTAACCCTCAGTTGTAAGGCCTAGGGAGGACCAGCGGTTGTTTACCAATTTCCACAATAAACAGTATGCGAATGTAACCAAGCAAGTTGTTTTAAGGTTTATCAAGAATCAGATTATATGCCGTTATGGTGTGCCGAGTAAGATCATTACTGATAATGGATCGAACTTGAATAATAATATGGTGGAAGCTCTTTGCAAAGACTTCAAGATTGCGCATCATAATTCTTCTTCCTATAGACCCAAGATGAATGGGGCTGTTGAAGCTGCAAACAAGAACATCAAGAAGATTATCCAGAAGATGGTTGTCACATATAAGGATTGGCATGAGATGCTCCCATTTGCTTTACATGGGTATCGTACATCCGTCCGCACTTCAACAGGGGAAACGCATTTCTCTCTTGTTTATGGTATGGAAGCAGTGCTCCCCGTAGAGGTTGAGATTGCTTCGTTGTGTGTGCTCATAGAAGCCAAGTTGACTGAAGCTGAATGGTGTCAGACCAAGTTTTATTAGTTGAATTTAATTGAAGAGAAGCGATTGTCTTCCATGTGTCATGGTCAGTTATATCAGCAGAAAATGAAGAAAGCTTTTGATAAGAAGGTTAAACCTCGTGTGTTCAGAGAAGGTGACCTTGTGCTTAAGAAGATTTTGTCATTCAAGCCAGATTCCAGAGGAAAATGGACTCCTAATTATGAAGGCACATATGTTATTAAGAGAGCCTTTTTAGGTGGTGCATTGATTCTTACAACTATGGATGGTGAAGAGTTCACTCGTCCTATGAACGCAGATGCAGTCAAGAAATACTTCGCCAAAAAAAGAAAAGAACAACTCTCTAAGTTGAAATCCCGAAAGGGCGACTTAGGCAAAAACGAGCGTCTCGGTGGATTGAAAACCCGAAAGGGCGATCCAGGAAAAAATTAGAGACATAAAAATAGAAATAATTTCCCGATAAGTTGAGTACCCCACATTGGGGAAACTTATACAAAAATTAGGGATTATAGCACGTAACTGCATTCTGCTGATCTTCAGTGATTTTGAAGACTTGTTTGAGCATAAGGGTTGACATCGATTCATCTCCAGCGGCGGTCGAGAGCCCGGTGGATATCAAGAATTGGTAGAAGGATTAAAGATCATTTGTATTCAATGTAACCTTTTACATGTAAATTACCATTTTCAACTTTGTAAAATATATGGAGTCTCGTCATTTACAAACTGCCATTACAATAAATAAAGTTGAGCTTTTATCCAATTGTTTATACTCTTATTTACTTCAGCCAATAGTTTTAAATTTTATTATGATAATTTTAAAATTAAATTTTTAAATCAAAATCAAGATTTCTTTAAAATATAAAAGCAAGAATTTTTCCAAAGCAAGTAAAAAGAATATCAACAGCATTTCAGTAAGAAGCAAGTTCTTAAATGCAAAGCATCTGAGGTTCCCCAAGTAGTTAACTCTTCGGGTATCCCTAGAGGTTTGTGTTGATTCAGTTCCTCGGCAGAATGTTTGATCCCCATTGGAGCTTATTTCTTTTTCCCCAACTGAGTTGGTTGCAACATGTCCTCGTCCCCAACAGAGTTTTGGCCCTTCCCAGCGGAGTTCGTATTTCTCCAACTGGTGGATTGTTGTCAGAAGATGTTTGATCCTCCCCATTAGATCGCTTTGGTGTCCCCACCAATCGTCGTATCTTTGCTCCCAGTTAGAGTTTCCTCCTGGTTCTTAAGCATCTTGTTGATTCCTCTCCAGTAGGGTTGTCTCCCATTTTTATGGTGTTGACCTAAAATTCCCTACAGATTGGATGTTTTATCCTCAACGAATCTCCTCCGCATTTCCCCAGCCAGGGTTGAGCCTTTGGGATGTTGATCTCTCTGTTCTTCAGCAGTTTGTCTCCATGATTTGTGGATTGGCTGAGGATTGTACCAGTGGTTCAATTTCTTTGCGACACCTCTGTATCCTTCGTGATCGTTTTGTCAGCATAATCACCATATATACATACACATATACATTCATATACATTCATGATTTGGATATCCTGCGTCTTAATATTTGATTTGAGATTTTCATTCTCTGGTATGGCGGTACTTTATCCCCATACCAAATCTGGTGTCTGTCTTCTTTCAATTGTAGAGTGTCAGCCCCTAAGCAGAAAAGACTTTAACCTTTCCTTGTTTCCCCACTGAGTTTGTTTCCTTGTGGATGATTGTTATTTCAGCTTCCTCTCCAGCAAATTTTCTGGATGGAATTACTCCTCTTGAGTTATGTCCTCATTGGGTTGAGTCTTGATTGACCGTTTTCTTTCTAGATCTTACCTAGATAGATATCCTGGTCCCATAAGAGTTTATTGCCCAGTAACTGGTAATATTCTTCTTAGTTTGTGGTTTGTTACTTCTTGCCCAATACCTGGAAAAAGTACCCTTTTTCTCCTCAGCAGAATCCCTAGTGGATCTATTCCTCGAGAAGTATATCCTTGATATGTTCATCCTAACCGGTGACAAATATATTTTCTTTCCCCGTGGAGTTTATCCTTGATATGTTCACTTTAACCAGTGGCAGATATTCTCTTCTTTGGTATTCTACCCAGTAAAAAGGTAGTTGTAATTCCTATTTTGGTTCCTTAGAGAGTTAATCCTTGATATGTTCATCTTAACCGATGACAGATTTTCTTCTCCTTGTTGGTCTTCTACCCAGTAACCGGTAGTTGTCAATCCTACTTTTCTTCTGTGCATAGTCAATCCTTGATATGTTCACTTTAACCGGTGACAGATTTTCTCTTCTTTGGTATTCTATCCAGTAACTGATAGGTGTAATCCCCATTGTTATCCCCCTTTTCAGAGTCTATCCTTGATATGTTCACTTTAATCGGTGAAGGATTTTCTCTTTGATTGGTTTTCTACCCAGTAACCGGTAGTTATATGTAAGACCCCAATTTTGTCCCTAAGATCCCTCATGACATCATATCATATCATTGCATTGCCTCAAGGGTCATTGTACACCTTGCTTCCTTCCTTGTGGGTGGGATATCTCTTTGACTGGTTCTTGATCACCAAACATTTCTTGCATTTGTATATCATTGCTTTTCTTTTAACCACTAACCAAAATGTACAAAAATATGTCATTAACCCTTGTTACTTGCAACTTAAGCAATCAACAGTCAAGGCAATTCAAGTGAATCTTGTGTGCAAGAGATGAAGTCTCCATTGAGTTATGGACCATGTGATCATTTCATTAAGCTTATTTGAGCTATAGGTTCATTGTGGAGCAAATTCCCAAGTGGCAAAGGCCCCAAATTCATAAGGACATTTTCAGGTCATCTAAGGACCAATTCAGTCCACTAAAAAGTCAACTGTGGATTTTGAATTGAGAAATTGAGTTTCTTCATCCCATTCATGTCCAAATCATGCTTATTCATCATATCAAAGATCAAGGTTGAAGAATTTGAAGTCAAGTCAAAAGTTTCCAAATTTGGAAAGTGACCTATAATTTCAACTTTCCAAAAATGGAAAGTTTTTGATCCAACTTCAACTCAACTTTCATACATGAACGAAGCTTCAAATAAAATTTTGCCTAACATGAAAGTGGAAGATCTCTCTCTCCCATTTCCAAAAAGTCCAAGATCATGAGCATCTGATGAATGGTTGAGGAGATATGATCAATCATTTCCAAGTGCACATGGAACTTCAAATGGCCATATCTTTTGATCCATAACTCCAAATTTGGTGGTTCTTTTTGCATTATTCTTGTCATGACATAAGATTTCCAAAATGATCATCACATTGCATGAATTGTCATTACATGATCACTTGCATATCCATGCCTTTTTTGGAGGGAAATTGCAAAATTCAAAAATGGTGCATTGTATGGACTTTCTACCATTGCCATTGAGTTTAAAAGATGATTTTAAGTGAAAATGATCAAGGGAATGGTACTGTTCACGTGCAATTAGCCCATGCACCATGCAGTTTTAAAAATTTGCAAAACACCTTATTTCACTTAACAAAACTAAACATGGATTAGCAAGGTGATTAGGTAAGCATATATATACTCTAATCATAACAGAATTGAAGGAGGTTAATCACAATTCACATTTTTAGATCTAAGATTTTCCTCTCCCTCCAAAATTTTCTTCCATTCATAATTCAAATTTCTTCCAAATAGCATTGCAATTTTATGTCATATTCTTGTTCCCTGGTATGAATTAAGTGCAGATCAAGTGTTGAAGTGGTGAATTTGAGCAAGAACTGTGCAGTTGAAGCTCATGAAGTTGAAAATGGAAATTCAAGATTAAGCTAGATCTACACGTGTTCAAGCTTCCTTTTCTTCACCAAACATCATTTCAAGCCATGTAGAGTGGATTTGGATACTTACAAGCTGTGGATCGTGCATTTCAAAGGTTCTGGTCTTCAAGAGGTTAATTTTCAATCCTCTTAATTCTGAAATTCATTGCTATATTCTTGTAGATCTTGTGTTCCTGGTGATTCTGATGCAAAAATCGTGTGAATTGGTGCATTATTGAACAAGATATGTGTGTTTAAAGTTTTGCATCCAAAAATGTTTCTCATCGATTCTCACTTGTTATGATGTTTTAAGTTTAGATGATTGTTGATTTGTATTCTACATGGCATAAGCTTTGATTTGATATAAATTTTGTGGATTTCTGGGCGTTTCTGAAAAAATCTGGAAATTGGTGATGAATGTTCTTCGCTGTTCATCTTCTTCATCATGAAGAAGGTGAAGATGGATGCATTTCTGGATTTTCTGGAAAAATTGCGTCGATTTTGGTAAATAGCGTCGGTTTGAACCGTCCTAATCTACGCAGTGCTAGGGTTACGGGCCAAACGGCGCCGTTTTGGTGCGCGCGCTTCACATTTGAAAATCAACCTAGTTCGAATCCCAGCGAGAGCACATTTTCAAATATACATCATATTTTCATCTTTTCCCTCCACTTTGCCATGCTTTGTTCATGTTTGATTTTTCTTTTTTCTCCAACTTGTAAAATCCATATCAAATTGAAAATTGATCCAAAAAATACCTGGTTTTTTGATAATTGTTCATTGAAATGTCTAGAATGTTATGATGATTTTTTCTGAAGTTGTGCATGGCTGGATTTTGAATGGTGTTAGACTCTTTGATCATGTGTGCATTTATGACCTTGCCTTACTCTTTCTATCATGAAATGCTTGTTTTTAATCCAATGAACTTGAAATTTTACATCATGATTCTAGACACATTGCTGGATGTTTTAGGCTTAGTTTGGTATTTTTCTCATTTACCATTTTTGTTTTATGCTTGTGTTAACATGGTGTGACAATTTGTGTCACACATTTGATTGTCCAAATTGTGCAATTTAATTTCCATGCCAAATGATCTTTGATGCTTCTAATTTTTTGTATATGGATCATGTTAGATGTCTTGAATGTTCATGAATTTTCCCAGATTTATTTGAATCATTTCTGTTTTGATTTGGAAGATGATCATATATGAGCCTTAAAATTGTCTTTGACTTCCTTTGATCATGAAATGCATTTGCTTAATGATTTTGATGTGAGCCTTTTTAGGATATGTCAATATATGACTGAAGTTGCATTGTGTTGAATTTCAGCTCCTGTTTTGAATTTTTTCTTCACCTTTGACCCTAGGCTTTGACCTAGTGGTTTGTTACTTACATGTGAGCTTTGATTTCAGGTTTAAGCATCCAAATGCCACAGTTGATGCTTCATCATGTGAATATTAATATTTGCTTTTGATTACTAACATTTGCTGTTTTGTAGGTTGATGATAACTCACTTGAGTTTGCCTTATGGCTTATGTCTTGTACATTGGGATTGTCTGTTGGTTATTAACTGTTGTATGTTTATCTGAAAGTTGTACTGATTGGTTTAGCTGTTTCCACAGGTACCTAAGTTGCTTTAAGTTCATTTGAACTTTGCTTTGCTTTTGCTTGTGGTTGGCATACCACTTAGGTATAATCCCTTGATCTTCATGTAGTCTGGAAGACCTACTGTTATTGGTAGGCACCTGTCTGAAGCCCTCCTTAAGAGGCCATGTTTTTGTTTGTTTATCTTTTGTGCCAAGCAGGTTAAGTCCTCTTATGAGGAAATTGGCAGATAAAAGGGATGTGTAATCCATCCCCTGCTATTCAGTGTGTCATTCACTTTGCTCACACCATGTGTTGATGCATTGTGAATAAAAAACCAAAGCTCTTGTTGTGTCAGTCATTTGTGGAGAAGAGTTCCTTCTTTCTGAACTCCCACACTTTCTATTGTTTAAAGCTCTCCCAGGCCAGGGATAAGAGCTATGAGGCATAACCCTCATCTCCATTTCATCTGCTTCACCCTAACTCTCAATGTTAGGGTCAAGAGCTCAAAATACCCCATTCCAGTTGGCTGTAAAGCCTAACCTTGCTTGAGCCTAATTGATTGTATATAGTGTGTGCTAATTTACTGATTGTTGACTTGTTTGCCCATATGTGCATATTTGTTTGTGTGTGCCTTTGTGCATTGTTATCATCATTGAGCATTAATTGTATATCATTTCATGATCATTGTTCATATCTTTGTGACATTTTGTTTGTCCATTGAGGAGTCAATTGTAAGTCCATTTATTGGCAGTTGTTTCTTATGATCTGGTAGGAGTTGGGACGAAGACCATTGATTGGCATCCCATTTCCTTGGAGTCGAGTGTAAGACCATTTATTGGCAACTTGTTTCCTCTTGCTTATTGCATTTGTTACTTGTTTATGGGAGGAGTCAGATGTAATGCCATTGATTGGGTATCTGTTTCCTATGATCATTTGTGGAGATTGGTATAAGTCCAGTGATTGGCATCCGGTATCCATCTTTTGTTTCTTTGTTTTATGAGATTGGTGTAAGTCCATTGATTGGCATCTAGTATCCATTTTTGTTGGCTTTGCCTGATACATTGTTTGTCTGTTATTTGCTTATTGCCTATTCCAAAGGAATCACTTGGATCATCCACATATGAACTCAAGAGGTGAACATCTAAGAAGTTTTGCATCCCTTAACATACCCTTTTTGTTCTTAAACCTCCATCTGCATATTAACCCAAAAACCAGAAAAATATTGTGCAAACATTTTCATTTCTTTTCAAAATTAGAAACCTAGGCCTTAAGCCTTTGATTTTTCAAACTTCATTTTCATAATACTTCTTTTGAATTGAATTCTAATCATACTTTGACTTCATCTTTGTGAATAATCCAAATGGTTAATTTCACTCATTCAATTGTTTTGTGGCTTAGTCCACTTCTTGATAAGTTTTCATACATTAGCCATAGATCTTAGTTATCTTAGTGGTTGATGTGAATCTCACCTTTTGTCCTTAGTGATTGAATTGTAAGACTTCCTTGCTTATTATAGGACATTGTGCCTCACTAGCAAGTTGAAGCTTTTCTCACATGGTGGACTTGTTGTTGTATAGGTTGAGTTTTCTCCCGTGGATAACGAAAGACCTTAGGGCTTTTGTTTTTAAAATTAATCCACCCATGTTTTGGAAATCTTTTAGCCGAACTACGGCGTTTTGATCCTTACCTTTCATGGAAAGGTACGTAGGCAACGGGTTCATCCGTTCAAACACAAAAATAATAAAAATTTGTATATTCTTCTCTCATCCCCTCATTCATGTTTGCACAATAAATATTTTTCATAAACAATATCTTTTCATAACAAGTTGTGAAAAGGGTTCCCTAGGAGTACCTAGGATGCATTGGGTGCCTAACACCTTCCCTTTGCATAATTACCCCCTTACCCAGATCTCTGACCTTTTCATTGGTTTTCTATGTGTAAAACTTCTTAGGCTTTTGTTCGCGTTTTAGCCATTCCTTCGAATAAATAAAAGTGCGGTGGCGACTCTATATCTTTGTATGTTTGCTTTTGATTTAGCCAATAAATCATAAAGTGATGAATACACCGCTACAGAAAAGTGGCGACTCTGCTGGGGAATAGATTATCTTCCTAGTGGGTTTGCCAACTTTTCACACTTATTGTGATATATTGTTTATGACATATTTTGTGCAAATTTGGGATGAATGTATTGTGTGTAATGATTGATTTGCTCGATATATCAATTGCTTGCTTGTTTGGTGATCTGTGAGATGAGTTCTATACCCGAACTCGAGTGCACCCTATGATAGGAGAATGGCGTAGTCTCGTCGACTTGTGTGGAGTTATTCCTTAGCAAGTTGACTTGCGAGTCCATTCACTTGGTGGAGGTCATGTTGGATTAGTGATGTCACACAAGTTATTTGTGGTTAGGCATCATTCTTTCAATCATGTGCCGTCGAAGCCAAGGACCTTAGTTTACCAAGCCCATCTTGGCCTATTTTTAGGACGTAGTGCGGAGGTCGTTCAGATGTAAGATCTGATGCGATTGTTACGCGATACTACACTCATAAGAGTCTCTCTTGAGAATATTTTTGGAATACGAGTATTCGTTCCTCCGATAATATTCGAAAGATGGGACGATGACTATGGGAACCTCTGGTAGAACATGTTCGGCAGGTTTAAACCATAGTACACTCCCTTTGGGTGGTTCTTAACCGAGACTCCATGCTCGTGACTCACAACAAACCCGTGATTCATGGTTGATCCGTTCGGACATCCTTAATATCAGTGGAACCTGGGTGTTGATAAGGTGTAAACCATAATCCACCAAAACGGATGATTGATATTAAGGAGGTTTGAACCGTTCATGTATCGTTAATATCAATGGAACTTGGGTGTCGATAAGGTGAAAACCCTAATCCACCAAAATGGATGATTGATATTAGGGATAATATGAACCATCCCATGACCTTTGTCTGGTGTGCTTTGCTTGATCCTTGAGTGTGATTGTTGCATTCATGCATTCATCTGCATCCATATCATCAAAAAATGAGATTTTTTTTTTCAAGGGACTTAAGGGGTTTCTTTGCAAAAATTTTCAGATATGGAAAGACAAAATTTGCAAAATATGATGAGATATTTCCAAATGCAATAAAATGCTAAATATTTCAAAAATTGCAAATAGAACCCTCGAGTTCCTTTGAAATAAAACCAATCATATGCACAAGCATTGCATGCATCATGTGCATAAGCGGGTTTTGTTCAGTTCCTGTCCTGTGGTCTGACCCTGCGATCTTCATTTATTTTGAAGACGCGCCGACTCGCCGGTACTACATCAGAGCCATTTATGCAAGATTGATGGATTATCTAAGGCTCTCCTGGTTAGCCACTTATCTTCTTTCTCATATATTGATGCTGAGGATGAAGTTGGAACACCGTTCCAAGCTTTATCTATTGCTGAGCCGATTGAGAAGAAGTCTCCTTCATTTGCTTCCTATCGTGATGCAAAACTAGCCATTGAATGTGGTGCAGTTGCTGGGTTAGGAAAAATGATTGAGCTTGAAGATAACAAGTCACAGGCTGGCATCGGCTATTCTTCTGGGGTCTTCAATGAGAAATGGCTGTTCAAGAGTGGAGGTTTCATCCATGCTGATCGAGCTGAAGAAGCTGCTGCTATTCTGGAAGAGGATGCAGAAGATCTGGACAACTTTGTTATCCCTGGCGGGATCTGCCATAATTGGGTCGCTGTGGAAGTTCCTACAGTCATTCATAAGTCAGCGTAATATGTTCACTTTGTTGAAAACCCTTCTCCCATGCCAAAAGGAGAAGTGATGACATTGTTGGCAAATCATATATACAATGATATTTCATTCAATAAATTCATGTTAAACATTTGTTTTTCCATTGTTTTCACTTTCTGCTTTTTTGCATGAAATCGGTGATCACAAAAAACCCTAAAAAACAAGAATAAAAGCAATCTTTTCATCTGCATAATGATTTGCTTGTTTAAATTCTAAAGTTTTTATTATCCAAAATCATTATGCAGGTTGATTCTAAAACCCATTGAACATAATGATCCAACGCCATCTCCCAATCTTGAATTCCCTGTATTTGAGGCAGAGGAAGATGATGTTGAAGGGGATTCCTGATGAGGGTACCCGTCTTCTTGAGCACGAAAAGAAGCTCATTCAGCTGTATCATGAGAATCAGCAAAACAATCAAACTAGGGCATTACAAATGTAATGTAAAAAAAAAGAGGAAGAGGGTTGAAAAAAAAAATCAAAAAAAAAAAAGGAAGAAAGAAAAATAGAAAGAAAAGGAAAAAAGTATACCCTCAAATCCCTAGTTGACTGATGCTGAATGGATTCAGAGTCATTATGACCAGTTGAATTTGATTGAAGAGAAGCGATTGACTGCCATGTGCCATGATCAGTTATATCAGCAGAGAATGAAGAAAGCCTTCGATAAGAAGGTCAAGCCTCGTGTGTTCCGAGAAGGTGACCTCGTGCTCAAGAAAGTCTTGTCTTTCGCGCCCGATTCCAGGGGCAAGTGGACTCCAAACTATGAAGGTTCATATGTTGTTAAGAGAGCCTTTTCAGGCGGTGTATTGATTCTTACAACAATGGATGGGGAGGATTTCACTCGTCCTGTGAATTTAGATGCAGTCAAGAAATACTTCGCCTAAAAAGAAAAACAGAATAGCTCGCTAAGTTGAAAACCCGAAAGGGCGGCTTAGGCAAAAATGAGCGTCTCGGTGGAAAATCCGAAAGGTTGATCCAGGCAAAAATTAGAGACATGAAAAAAAAAAGTATATTTGCATCCCGCTAGATTGAGTACCTCACCCCAGGGCAATCTAGGCAAAAATTAGGGATTTGGCAAGTAACTGCATCCTGACAAGACTTTCTGTTCCACAGTTGTCTTTTCGTTAGAGATTCTCGCTCAGTCATCGTCAATTGAAGCTTCGAATACATCGGATTCAAATTGGTCGATAAATGGTCATTATGTTCAATGTAGCCCTCTTCCAATATATATCACCGATTTCAAATTTGTACAGATCTATGGAGTCTTGCCATTTGCAGGCTACCATTCCATCAAATAAATTTGAGCTTTTATCCAATTATTCGCACTCTTATTTGTTTCAATTCAACAAATGTTTTGCATGTTTTAATTGATAAAACGTCATTGTTTTAAACAAAATTTTTCAAATTTGTTTTAAACAAAGTGAACATTCACAATGATGAAAGGATACTTAAGAATTTCTCAGTGCTCTCCCAAGGGTGGCACGATTTCCAACAAGGTAAGACATTTGTTCATATTCCTGGCATGGATGTATCCTCTTTCTCCAGATTGTTGTTGGGGTTGCTCCCCAAGCAGAGCTTCTTTTGAGATTTTGTTCCCTGGGCAGAGTGCTTGTTGAAGACTTCATTTTCTTCTCCAGCCGTATTCTCTCCTCAGCATGGGTGCTTTCCTTTTGAAATATTCGGTGGTTGGTGGGTTGATATCTCGGTACTCCGTCACTCTCCTCAGTGTAGTCGCCAGCGGAGTTGTTGATATGATGTACTCCATCTATGCTATCTCTCCCCATCAGAGCGTTTTGTTGAGATTTTCATCTCCTCCCCTCAGCAGAGCAGTGATTTATTCCTCCTCAGCAGTTGTGGTGGTTCCTTTTTGAAGGTTTGATATTTGGCTGATCCCCAGTTCTCCTTCTCTGTCTCAGGTAAATCCCCAGTAGATATGTGGTTTGGTGGATTGATCTTCCCCTGCAGAGATTTGGTGATTTTCTGATACCCTTGATCCCCAGTAGAGTGGCTTGTATGGCAGTATCTACTTGTGTGATTTTTCTCCCTCAGTGGGTTGTTCCCCAGTGGAGTTGTTTGGAGTTGCTTTCGTGGCAGTTTTCGCCTGCGCAGTGAGCTCCTTTTCAGTTGAGGCTGATGATTCTCTTGCAGAAATCTCGTGATTTCTCCCTTTCCCCAACAGAGTTGCCTTTGTGGCGGTTGCTGCTTGTTGTGAACTTCTGTTCCCCATTTGGGTTGATTGATGATCCATCACTCAGAGATTTTGTGATTTCTTTGATATCTCTGATTTTTCCCAGCAGATCTTTGCTTTTTAGCATTCAGATCTCCAGCAGATTGGCTTTCGAGTTGGATGTCTTGGATTTTTCCTCTGGAAGTGTAGTACCGGGCGTTTGATTCCTGGACATGTTTGTGTTAGATATGTCTGTTTTGTCAGCATTCATCAAACATAAATCAAGCATATTCATGCATACTTTTCAACATTCAGATATTCATGTTGCATTTTTTGCCATAAATCTTTGGTTTGTTATCTCCTGCTATTGGTGATATAGATCTCCTCTATAGATCTTCCCAAGCAGATGTCGGGTGTCTAATCTCTCAATATAGAGTCAGCCCCATAAGCAGAAAGTGTCTGTCATTCCTTCTGCAATTCCCCACTGAGATATATCCTCGTGGATGACGGTTGTTTCCATTTCCTCCCAACACATATATTGGGATGGGTTTTCCCTATTGAGTTATGTCCTCATTAGGACGAGTCTTGATTCAGTTTGCCTTTTTGGATTGTTCCTGAATTGGCATTTTTTCAACTGTCTCTTGTGCTTCCCTGTGGAATAAATGAATAATTTGCCCAGTAACCGGCAATAGTTCATCTTATCCCCAGCGGATCTTTCGGGCCTCTACCCAGTAACCGGTAGTTGTAAGTCCTATCCTTTGGTTTTCTACCCTTATACCGGTAGTTGTAAATCCTTTGTACCTTTTCCCTCTTTGTGGAATCTGTGGTTGTGTACCCAGAAATTGGTATCTTGCGAACCTTGTGTTCCTCGGCAAGAGTTTTGTTGGTTTTCTACCCCGTATTCGGTAGTTGTAAAATCCTATTTTTCTTGCTCTCCAGCAGTCTTTGGTTTTCTACCCGATAACTGGTAGTTATAAACCCTATTTGTTGTTCCCCGTGCGGAGTCGTGATTCTTTTGCTCCCCACGCAGAAGGTGTTGGTATTCTACCCAGTATTCGGTGGATGTAAACCCTATCTTTTTATCCTCATCAGAGTTGTGGCCTCTACCCAGTATTCGGTAGTTATAAGTCCTATCTCTTTATGGTTTTCTACCCCGTATTCGGTAGTTATAAATCCTACGTTTATCCCCTAGCAGAGGTAACCTTTGTGGTTCATTCTAGTTGATGGTGGATTTTGCGGTCTTCTACCCAGTATTCGGTAGTTGTAAATCCTATGTTGTTGATTGTCTCCCTATTGGAGTTTGTGCTTCCTTGTGGAATAGTTGGATCATTGCTCAGTATTCAGCAATCATTCACTTTATCCTCAACTGAGTCTTTGGTTTTCTACCCAGTAGTCGGTAGTGATAAACCTCTTGTTTCCTCAGCCAGAATCTTTGGTCTTCTACCCAGTATTCGGTAGTTGTAAATCCTTTGTTCTCCCCTTTGCAGAGTTAACCTTGTTATTCATCCTAATCGATGATGGTTACTCTTTGTGATTATCTTCATCTAGTATTCGATGATGATTTTCCCTCGCTTCTGGGTATTTGCTCTGAGTAAGCACTTGTATTCCCAGCAAGTTTTTTGTGGATAATTGCCGTATGCTAGCAATTTTATCCTCAGTAGGTCCTTTCACTGTTTGCTAGTGATTTGTTCCCTGGATCATTGATTGTATCAATGCATCCCTGGTGAGTCCTCTTTCATTTACCCGTTTGCTTGGTAATGATTATTGCTCCCTTTGATCGGTCATCTTTATATACCTAGTTTTGGTATCCCGATGCCTTTCTTTTTGGTTGATTTATCCTTTATTAACCCAGTAACTGGTTGTGGATAATCTTCCATGTGAGTGTATTATCCACGTTCTGACGGTAATGGATAATATATCTCATGCACTCTTCAGTTGAAGCCTGTTGTGTTTCCCCAGTCGAGTAAGATTCGTGTTTCCCTTGGCGGAATCGAATATTCAGTTTGTTCTCCTTTTTGAGCGTATCTCCCAGTAGTCGGTGATATGTTTCCTGGATAATTGTCGGATGCTTGCAATTTATCCCAGTGAGTTATCTTTCGTCTACCCTGTTGTTGTTGGTAACGATTGTTTCTCTTTTCGGTAGGTCACCTATTATATACCCAGTAACAGGTATCCTTGGTGTTCTTTCTTTCGAGTGTATTATCTGTGTTCTGACGGTAATAGATAATATATCTCATGCACTCCTTGGTCAAAATCTGTTGATTGTTTCTCCAGCGGAGTAAGATTCGTATTCCTTTTTTCGGAATCAAATATCGATCCTTTAACAAGTTTGCGTTTTGGATGATAAGTGTTTTGGCATATATACCAATTCACGTTTTCGGTCGGTCGCCTATTATATACCCAGTAACCGGTATCCCTGGTGTTCCTTCCATGCGAGTATACTATCCACGTTCTGACGGTAATGGATATTATATCTCATGCTCTCTTTGGTTGAAGTCTTTTGTCCTTCCCTATTTGAGTAAGATTCGTTTTCCCGTTGTGGATTTGAATGTCCATCCTGTAAGTCGATTTTCTTTTTCAAGCCCTCCTTTTGGATGATGAGTGTCTTGGCATATATACCAATTCACGCTTCGGTTGGTCACCTATTATATACCCAATAACCGGTATCCCTGGTGTTCCTTCCTGTCTACTCCCTATTATGACTTTAGTCCCCCGCGGAGTCAGATTTTCCTGAGTTGTTGTACCTTTTTCAGGTCTCTCTCGGATGTTTGGTTGATTGATATCTCTCACCCTTATACCGGTCTTAGATATTCATTCTTCCTGAGCTTGTTGTTCTTTCACCCTTATACCAGTGTTTAGATCACATGTCTCTTTGAGCTTGTTACCCAGTAACCGGTAACACCTCACCTTGCAATTTTTTCTCCAGGAGAGTCTCTTTGTTAAACATTCCCCGGTGGAGTTTCTGTTGTGATTTTACCCTTTTGCTGTATTGGCGTTTTCCCCAATATATGCATTTTTCCCCGGCAGGGAAGTTCTGTGTTAATCTTTCTCCAACCTGAGTCCAGATTTTCATCCGAAGTATCCTTTGTGGATAGTTTGAGTCAACTTGAGTCTTTCCATTGGTTGTGTTCCCTTTGGAATTTTCTTTTTCCCCAGTTCGAGTCCTTTACTCCCCAGTGAGGTCTCTAGTCCAGTCGTGTCCTGCTCACGCAGTGTCCAGTTCTTGTTTTCCCTAATTCAGAGTCGTGTCCTGTTCGCGCATTCTTTTCTTATCCCCATGAGAGTCCTGTTAGAGTCTCTGTTCCTGGTGAGTGTATCACTCCGATGGATCGTCTTTTCTTCTTTGTGGACCCATATTCCCCACAAAGTTTGTTTGTTTTGCATTCATACATTTGCATCATGAGGTCTCTTAGGGACCAAAATTTGTCTCATTATTGTTATTTAAGCCCATTCTACCGCGTCGAGATGAAGATTTTAACCTTCACTTCTCCGGCTAGAATGACCTTAAATAGGGGCATCTGTAAGACCCCAATTTTGTCCCTAAGATCCCTCATGGCATCATATCATATCATTGCATTGCCTCAAGGATCATTGTACACCTTGCTTCCTTCCTTGTGGGTGGGATATCTCTCTGAGTGGTTCTTGATCACCAAGCATTGCTTGCATTTGTATATCATTGCTTTTCTTTTAACCACTAACCAAAATGTACAAAAATATGTCATTAACCCTTGTTACTTGCAGCTTAAGCAATCAACAGTCAAGGCAATTCAAGTGAATCTTGTGTGAAAGAGATGAAGTCTCCATTGAGTTATGGACCATGTGATCATTTCATTGAGCTTATTTGAGCTATAGGTTCATTGTGGAGCAAATTCCCAAGTGGCAAAGGCCCGAAATTCATAAGGACATTTTCAGGTCATATAAGGACCAATTCAGTCAACTGAAAAGTCAACTGTGGATTTTGAATTGAGAAATTGAGTTTCTTCATCCCATTCATGTCCAAATCATGCTTATTCATCATATCAAAGATCAAGGTTGAAGAATTTGAAGTCAAGTCAAAAGTTTCCAAATTTGGAAAGTGACCTATAATTTCAACTTTCCAAAAATGGAAAGTTTTTGACCCAACTTCAACTCAACTTTCCAACATGAAAGAAGCTTCAAATGAAATTTTGCCCAACATGAAAGTTGAAGATCTCTCTCTGTCATTTCCAAAAATTCCAAGATCAAGACCATCTGATGAATGGTTGAGGAGATATGATCCAATCATTTCCAAGTGCACATGGAAATTCAAATGGGCATGTCTTTTGATCCATAACTCCAAATTTGATGGTTCTTTTTGCATTATTCTTGTCATGACATAAGCTTTCCAAAATGATCATCACATTGCATGAATTGTCATTACATGATCACTTGCATATCCATGCCTTTTTTGGAGGGAAATTGTAAAATTCAAAAATGGTGCATTGTATGGACTTTCTACCATTGCCATTGAGTTTAAAAGATGATTTTAAGTGGGAAATGATCAAGGGAATGGTACTGTTCACGTGCAATTAGCCCATGCACCATGCATTTTAAAAATTTTGCAAAACACCTTATTTCACTTAACCAAACTAAACATGGATTAGCAAGGTGATTAGGAAAGCATATATATACTCTAATCATAACATAATTGAACGAGGTTAATCACAATTCACATTTCTAGATCTAAGATTTTCCTCTCCCTCCAAAATTTTCTTCCATTCATAATTCAAATTTCTTCCAAATAGCATTGCAATTTTATGTCATATTCTTGTTCCCTGGTATGAATTAAGTGCAGATCAAGTGTTGAAGTGGTGAATTCGAGCAAGAACTGTGCAGTTGAAGCTCATGAAGTTGAAAATGGAAATTCAAGATTAAGCTAGATCTACACGTGTTCAAGCTTCCTTTTCTTCACCAAACATCATTTCAAGCATTGTATAGTGGATTTGGATACTTACAAGCTGTGGATCGTGCATTTCAAAGGTTCTGCTCTTCAAGAGGTTAATTTTCGATCCTCTTAATTCTGAAACTCATTGCTATATTCTTGTAGATCTTGTGTTCCTGGTGATTCTGATGCAAAAATCGTGTGAATTGGTGCATTATTGAACAAGATATGTGTGTTTAAAGTTTTGCATCCAAAAATGTTTCTCATCGATTCTCACTTGTTATGATGTTTTAAGTTTAGATGATTGTTGATCTGTATTCTACATGGCATAAGCTTTGATTTGATAAAAATTTTGTGGATTTCTGGGCGTTTCTGAAAAAATCTGGAAATTGGTGATGAATGTTCTTCGCTGTTCATCTTCTTCATCATGAAGAAGATGAAGATGCATGCATTTCTGGATTTTTTGGAAAAATAGCGTCGGTTTTGGCAAATAGCGTCGGTTTGAACCGTCCTAATCTATGCAGCGCTAGGGTTACAGCCCAAACGGTGCCGTTTTGGTGCGCGCGCTTCACATTTGAAAATCAACCTAGTTCGAATCCCAGCGAGAGCACATTTTCAAATATACATCATATTTTCATCTTTTCCCTCCACTTTGCCATGCTTTGTTCATGTTTGATTTTTATTTTTTCTCTAACTTGTAAAATCCATATCAAATTGAAAATTGATCCAAAAAATACCTGGTTTTTTGCTAATTGTTCACTGAAATGTCTAGAATTTTATGATGATTTTTTCTGAAGTTGTGCATGAATGGATTTTGAATGGTGTTAGACTTTTTGATCATGTGTGCATTTATGACCTTGCCTTACTCTTTCTATCATGAAATGCTTGTTTTTAATCCAATGAACTTGAAATTTTACATCATGATTCCAGACACATTGCTGGATGTTTTAGGCTTGGTTTGGTATTTTTCTCATCTACCATTTCTGTTTTATGCTTGTGTTAACATGGTGTGACAATTTGTGTCACACATTTTATTGTCCAACTTGTGCAATTTAATTTCCATGCCAAATGATCTTTGATGCTTCTGATTTTTTGTATATGGATCATGTTAGATGTCTTGAATGTTCATGAATTTTCCCAGATTTATTTGAATCATTTCTGTTTTGATTTGGAATTTTCATTCATGATGATCATATATGAGCCTTAAAATTGTCTTTGACTTCCTTTGATCATGAAATGCATTTGCTTAATGATTTTGATGTGAGCCTTTTTAGGATATGTCAATATGTGATTGAAGTTGCATTGTGTTGAATTTCAGCTCCTGTTTTGAATTTTTTCTTCACCTTTGACCCTAGGCTTTGACCTAGTGGTTTGTGACTTACATGTGTGCTTTGATTTCAGGTTTAAGCATCCAAATTCCATAGTTGATGATGCTTCATCATGTGAATATCGATATTTGCTTTTGATTACTAACATTTGCTGTTTTGTAGGTTGATGATAACTCACTTGAGTTTGCCTTATGGCTTATGTCTTGTACATTGGGATTGTCTGTTGGTTATTAACTGTTGTATGTTTATCTGAAAGTTGTACTGATTGGTTTAGCTGTTTCCACAGGTACCTAAGTTGCTTTAAGTTCATTTGAACTTTGCTTTGCTTTTGCTTGTGGTTGGCATACCACTTAGGTATAATCCTTTGATCTTCATGTAGTCTGGAAGACCTACTGTTATTGGTAGGCACCTGTCTGAAGCCCTCCTTAAGAGGCCATGTTTTTGTTTGTTTATCTTTTGTGCCAAGCAGGTTAAGTCCTCTTATGAGGCAATTGGCAGATAAAAGGGATGTGTAATCCATCCCCTGCTATTCAGTGTGTCATTCACTTTGCTCACACCATGTGTTGATGCATTGTGAATAAAAAACCAAAGCTCTTGTTGTGTCAGTCATTTGTGGAGAAGAGTTCCTTCTTTCTGAACTCCCACACTTTCTATTGTTTAAAGCCCTCCCAGGCCAGGGATAAGAGCTATGAGGAATAACCCTCATCTCCATTTCATCTGCTTCACCCTAACTCTCAATGTTAGGGTTAAGAGCTCAAAATACCCCATTCCAGTTGGCTGTAAAGCCTAACCTTGCTTGAGCCTAATTGATTGTATATAGTGTGTGCTAATTGACTAATTGTTGACTTGTTTGCCCATATGTGCATAATTGTTTGTGTGTGCCTTTGTGCATTGTTATCATCATTGAGCATTAATTGTATATCATTTCATGATCATTGTTCATATCTTTGTGACATTTTGTTTATCCATTGAGGAGTCAATTGTAAGTCCATTTATTGGCAGTTGTTTCCTATGATCTGGTAGGAGTTGGGACTAAGACCATTGATTGGCATCCCATTTCCTTGGAGTCGAGTGTAAGACCATTTATTGGCAACTTGTTTCCTCTTGCTTATTGCATTTGTTACTTGTTTATGGGAGGAGTCAGATGTAATGCCATTGATCGGGTATCTGTTTCCTATGATCATTTGTGGAGATTGGTATAAGTCCAGTGATTGGCATCCGGTATCCATCTTTTGTTTCATTGTTTTGTGAGATTGGTGTAAGTCCATTGATTGGCATCTGGTATCCATTTTTGTTGGCTTTGCCTGATACATTGTTTGTCTATTATTTTCTTATTGCCTATTCCAAAGGAATCACTTGGATCATCTACATATGATCTCAAGAGGTGAACATCTAAGAAGTTTTGCATCCCTTAACATACCCTTTTTGTTCTTAAACCTCCATCTGCATATTAACCCAAAAACCAGAAAAATATTGTGCAAACATTTTCATTTCTTTTCAAAATTAGAAACCTAGGCCTTAAGCCTTTGATTTTTCAAACTTCATTTTCATAATACTTCTTTTGAATTGAATTCTAATCATACTTTGACTTCATCTTTGTGAATAATCCAAATGGTTAATTTCACTCATTCAATTGTTTTGTGGCTTAGTCCACTTCTTGATAAGTTTTCATACATTAGCCATAGATCTTAGTTATCTTAGTGGTTGATGTGAATCTCACCTTTTGTCCTTAGTGATTGAATTGTAAGACTTCCTTGCTTATTATAGGACATTGTGCCTCACTAGCAAGTTGAAGCTTTTCTCACATGGTGGACTTGTTGTTGTATAGGTTGAGTTTTCTCCCGTGGATAACGAAAGACCTTAGGGCTTTTGTTTTTAAAATTAATCCACCCATGTTTTGGAAATCTTTTAGCCGAACTACGGCGTTTTGATCCTTACCTTTCATGGAAAGGTACGTAGGCAACGGGTTCATCCGTTCAAACACAAAAATAATAAAAATTTGTATATTCTTCTCTCATCCCCTCATTCATGTTTGCACAATAAATATTTTTCATAAACAATATCTTTTCATAACAAGTTGTGAAAAGGGTTCCCTAGGAGTACCTAGGATGCATTGGGTGCCTAACACCTTCCCTTTGCATAATTACCCCCTTACCCAGATCTCTGACCTTTTCATTGGTTTTCTATGTGTAAAACTTCTTAGGCTTTTGTTCGCTTTTTAGCCATTCCTTCGGATAAATAAAAGTGCGGTGGCGACTCTATATCTTTGTATGTTTGCTTTTGATTTAGCCAATAAATCATAAAGTGATGAATACACCGCTACATTATAAGTCCTACTTTGTCCCCTCGCAGAATGAATCCTTGATATGTTCATCCTAACCGGTGACGGATTTTACTCTTCGACAGTTTTCTATCCAGTTTTCGATAGATGTAATTCCCCATTTTTTGTTGTTCAGTTGGTATATCCTTGATATGTTCATCCTAACCGATGACGGGTATCCTCCTTGACATCCCTAGGAAAGTCTATCCTTAATATGTTCATCCTAACCGATGACGTATTTTCTTCCCTGTTGAGTTTATCCTTGATATGTTCATCCTAACCGATGACAGATATTCTCATCTTTGGTCTTCTGCCCAGTAACTGGTAGTTGTAAATCCTATTTTCTGCAGTTTTCCCCAGCAAGGCTATTCTTACCTAGTAACTGGTAATGAATACTCCTTCTTGGCTTTTCCTCAGCGAGTCATCCTTGATATGTTCATCCTAACCGATGACGGATGTTCTCTCTGTCAGAATTTTATTATCTCCTTACCTAGTAAGAGGTAGTAGATAATAGATTTCTGCTCCTCCTGGGTTGAAGTTTATCTTCCCCAGTTGAGTTGAGTGCGCATTTCCTTAGTGAAATCGTTTTTCCCCTGCACGAGTCAAATATTTCAGTTTTATCCTGACTTATTCGTATCATGCAGACGTTGTTTTTATTTCCCCGGCTGAGTCTTTCCATTGTTTTATGGATTTCCTCGAGTCCTCCAGTAGTTTTAAGTCGTAGCCTGGCCTACGCATAAGTCCCTTTTATCCCCCTAGAGTCTTTGTCTCCCGAGTGAGTTTTCCTTATGGAATGCACTGTGCTCCTGTGGACTTTCGGTCTCTCTGATTTCTTTTCCTTTGTGGCAATATTTCCCCACAGAGCATTAACTTTTGCATTCATATCATATGCATCATGAGGTCTCTTAGGGACCAAAATTTGTTTCTATATGTTGTTATTTAAGCCCATTCTACTGAGTCGACATGAAGATTTTGACCTTCACCTCCTCAGTTAGAATGTCCTTAAATAGGGGCAACTGTAAGACCCCAATTTTGACCCTAAGATCCCTCAAGCATTTCATCATAAGCATCAGCATTGGGATCATGTCTTGACATCCTCCTTACCCCTTTTTCATTGGGTTTGATTTAGGAGAGATTACCAAGTACTTTGTGATTATATCATACTTGTATTTTATCATTTTACTAACTAAAATACAAAAAACATGTCTTTGTATTTGCCTAACTCTTTCGTAGGTAGGGCATGATCTCATTGATTCATCAAGATCATATCTAGGGTTTAAGACCCTCATGAACAAGGAGCACAACCAATAATTGATTCAAGAACGGTTATGAACATCATATATGAGTCCCAATGTTCTCTACATGTTATATTGATCAAGTTTTCTTCAAGAGTTTGAGGGTGACTTGCCTTGGAAACCCTAGTTTGACTGGGTATCTTGAGTAACTTCTCCAACAAGCTATCTCACTAATTGATCAAATTTATCAAGGGGAACTTCAAATTTCACCATCTTATGCATATATGATCTATCATGAGCCAAGAAAGTCAAGAGAATTGGAAATTATCAAGTTGGTTGATGGTGGTTGGCCAAATGAATTCATCTGATCAAAACTGGGTCTCCCTAGACCCTATCTCCTACAATTTTCACCATATGAAAATGATTACAAGAGAAAACATACTCTAAATGAAACTATAAACAACTTTCATGTTGATACCTAGATCTATTTTTTCTTGGAAAATCATTTTCTATGTTGAAACATTATAGGTCATTTTGTCTAAACCCTAATTTGAAAGTCAACTCCCCAAGGCCATAACATGCTCAATTTCTATGAGATGAAAGATTTCCAAGTTGCAAAATAAAATTAAGTGTGTCTACTTAAACTTTTATGTTTGGAGTGGGAGCTAATTCAACTTCTTTGAACATGCGATATGAGGCTACATTAGAGGTCACTTTTGACCTATACCATTGATCAAGTGATTTTTCCAAACTTCAAAAATGACATGTAATTGGTGACCATTTTGAAGGTATTTTAGAGAGCTACAACTTTGATGAAGACATGTTTCTCATTTGAAGCTCCCATAAAAAGTTAAGCAAGGTGGAATATTGAGACATATGGCTTGACACTTAGAAAATTTTTGATATGTCAAATTTTGCCAAACTTCCACCTCAAATTTCTCCAAGTTCCAAGATCCAAATGAAAAAGTGTTCAACATAAAATGTGTTCCTCTTGATCTCACCTTTCCAAAGAGCTCAAATTCATTCATTTTGGATGATAAATGCATAGGTCGTGCATGGCTTAAACAGGCTGATATCATTTGACATGGATCAATGCCTTGCAATCCAATCCATCTTCAAAGCATTTGAAATTCAAATTTGGACTATCAGCTATCATTTCACGGGCCTATGCGTACCCATGCATCATCCATCATCATTTTTCCAAAATTAGAAAGTGAGAAGAGTGTGCAAATATCACATTGATTTGGCTATATATACAACTGCATTTGCTCAGAAATCACACACACATTGCGCCAGCTTTGAATCCCCATTGAAAACCCTTCATTCTAATAGGATAACCCTGATAAATTCATTTGAATTTGAGCTTGAATCTCCATTGTTTTGGAATTCAATTCTCCAGAAGTCCATTGTTTCTAAACCTTTCCATTCCTCTCCTGCAAGCAAGTGAAGTGAAGTTAAGCACAATTCAGATCAAGATATAGCAAGCTCAGACCTCCATTGAAGGTAATTTGTAGAAATGTTAAACTCTTCGATTCTCTTAAATTGTTGCTCAATTCCATTGATTCTTGAGTTGTCTGAAGACCTACCAATGTAGGTAAGAAGATTTAGTTGCTTTGAGGCCAAATCGAAGCAACTCAAATCATGGACCTCATTTTTCAATTCCACATATCTCTTAATATATTTGGAATTGGATGAATTAGGGGTGATATTCGTGCTCAGTGATGTTTTTTCTTTAAGATCATGTCCCTGTTTATTATTTTGGTGATGGTTCATCTTAACCAGACCGGTGGAACCGGGGAAGATGACCGGAGCTCTGGCTCCGGCGATGACGTGTCTTACCTCTGAACCACTTGATCCAAGTCCCACGTTATAATCTGGAGTTTTGGTGTTGATTACGTCATTTGCCACGCGGTTGACCAAGACATTGGTGGAACGCGCATTTTGGATCATCAGATCTGCCACCTCAATAAATGAGGGAGATCTGATGGTCCACGTATTTTTGGATTTTCTGAATTTCATTTTAATTCCATTTTATTCAATAATTCATATTAAATTCAATATTGATCCAAAAAATATGGGACTTTCACCGAAAATTCTCAAATATTTTTCTCTTTCATATTCTGAATTAAAATTCTTTTTTGGATCGTTATTAATAATTTTCATGAATTATTGATTTTGCATTTGTTTTTAATTGTTTAAAAATATTTTTAAATGTCCAAAAATTATGAAATTTCTTTCTCCAAGGTCCTTTGACCTTGTTTAACCTATGACAAATCTCATGACCATTTATTTGGTGTTTTGATGAGATTTTAGGATTTGGACAAAACATATTTAAATTTAATGCATTATTTTATTATTTTTAATTGAATAAATGCCATTTTAATTGTGTTGACCATTTGTAATGACTTAATTGAGTTTCTTATTTGTTGTTGGGCCTTGGTCAAGGTTGATTTGACTTTGTCAAGTTAATATTATTGGATTTAGGGGATTGATGGAATGTACATTCCATCTCCTAAAATGAATGAATAATATTAATTTGGTAAAAGTCCTCCTTTGACCAATTTGTGATCTCATTCATCCCTTTCCCTCTTCATCTAATTCCCCTTCTCCATCCATTCATTTCCATTTGGTCAATGACATCTTAAAGTCCTAATGCTAGTTGATTGAAAGATTAACATGAGTATGGATGAGATTAGGCCACACCTTTTGCATATTTTTTGTGTGTGGTATGTTTAATGAGCATAGTTCATAATATTATGTCCCCAACATGCATTAACACAAAAAGTCTATTGCCCGGCCTCAAATAGTTGTGACTTCTACATAAGTCCAATTACGATTGCTTAACATAGCGCTAAATTTGTGACACAAAAGGCATAAGCATTCTAGTTAGTGAGATTGTAAAACTCCCCTCTTCCATGGTATTGTGTGGAAACCCTCTTTCCTTCCTTTGGAAGATGTTTTGGTTCAAGGATCCATGCTTGTGGCAAGTGGGTTGAGTGTTCTCCAAAGAATGTCTTGAAATCAAAAGCAAAACAAAACTAACTTCTAACTTACTAACTATTAACTTTTACTTTCAAGCTTTTACCTTTAATGCAATTTACTTGTAGCACTTTATATCAGTTACCATTATACATATCATTCTAATTGTTTATGTTAATGTAATTTTCACTTTGTCCATTTGGACCATATTGTGTGATATTGTTTTGTTTGTATACACTTTGTTTGTTTGTGTGGTCTTTGACCATTAATGCACATAATAATAACAAAACCCCTAAAAGACTTTTGAGTGGACTGTTGGTTTGATCTTGCCCAATTGGACTTAGAATTTAGGAAAAATTCCTTTGCTAATGGACTTGGCCAATGCCAATTTGTTGAAGAACCAAGTTTTTTCAATTTGAAATTCATCTAATACATCATTCAATATCTCTCCAGCTCATCTGCAATATTGATCATTGTTTTTGAATCTATGACTTGTGGAATTCATCTTCTACATAAGCTATTTTGAAGAAGATCATGAAGTGGATAAGCTTGGATGAGGCCATATTTATTTGATTCCTTTAATCTTCAAGATTGATATAATTATGCATTTGTGTGTTGCTTGATTCTAAAAGTCCAAGGGAATTCTAGGTTTCTATTGACGTACTTGTCTATTGGATTGCTCCCATTTGGTCAGATCTTTTCAACTTTAAACTTTTAACTTTTGTACATAGGGTAGTCTCTTCATCTTCTCCCCATTTCTTTAATTTCAAAATCTATCCCTCCATTTTCAAACCCTTCTTTGTGTGAACTACTTTTGTTCTAAACTTAGACCATTTTTGCAAAAGGTAGAAACTTTGGCCTTATGCCAGTGCATTTTTCAAACTTATTTTCTTAAATCAAACTTGTAAATGAACTTAACTATACTTGACTTAAACTTTCAAAAAGCCCAAAAAGAACTAACTCATTCAAACCATTTTTAGGCCCTTGTGCCTTTCAAACTTAAATTTTGTTAAAACCAACACACTCATTTTGAAATTTCTAGCACGAACTACGAGGTTTTGATCCCACATTCATATGTTGGTACGTAGGCACAAGTCCGAAGGTCTTGTTAAACACAAAAATATAATTAATGAATTCTTTTCTCATCCCCCCATTTTATTTGTTTGTAAACATCACTTTTTACAAAATACATATGCACACAAAAAGGGCTCCCTAGGAGTACCTAGGACACTTTGGGTGCTAACACCTTCCCTCTGTGTAACCAATCCCCTTACCTGTGATCTCTGATTTTTATTAGTTTTTATTTGAAAACTTCTTACTAATTGGGTTTTGTTCGTACTTTTCCCCTTTTCCCTTGGAATTAATAAAAGCGCGGTCGCGACTCTTATTAATTGATCTCTAGCTAATAGCTTGACGATCATAAATTTCCCGCTACACACTTATCAGTGGTTAGGATGAACATATCAAGGATGACTCGCTGGGAACCGCCAAGAGGGAATATTCATTACCGGTTACTGGGTAAGAATAGCCTTGTTGGGAAGAAACTACAGAAATAGGATTTACAACTACCAGATACTGGGCAGAAGACCAAAAATGAGAATATTCGTCACCGGTTAAAGTGAACATATCAAGGATAGACTCAAAGGAAAGAAAACACGTCATCGGTTAGGATGAACATATCAAGGATAGACTCAAAGGAAAGAAAACACGTCATCGGTTAGGATGAACATATCAAGGATAGACTTTCCTAGAGGTGTCAAGGAGGATACCCGTCATCGGTTAAGATGAACATATCAAGGATAAACCACCTGAACAAAAAGTAGGAGTTACATCTATCAAATGCTGGATAGAAAACCATCAAAGAGAAAATCCGTCATCGGTTAGGATGAACATATCAAGGATAGACTTTGCGAGGAGGGAACAAGAATTACATCTATCAGTTACTGGATAGAATACCACAAGAGAGAGTACCCGTCACTAGTTGGATGAACATATCAAGGATAAACCCTGCCAAGGGGAGTGAAAAGAAGGACTTACAACTACCGGTTACTGGGTAGAAGACCATAAAGAGAAGGAAACCCGTCATTGGTAAGGATGAACATATCACAGATTAACTCTCTGGGGAATGAAAACAGGGATTATAACTACCCCTCTTACTGGGTAGAATACCAAGGATGAGAATATCTGTCACCGGTTAGGATGAACATATCAAAGATAAACTCAAAACAGGGGAAGAAAATGTCCGTCAGCGGTTAGGATGAACATATCAAGGATATACTTCCTGTGGAATCATAAAAAATGAATCCACCGGGGACTCCACTCCAAAGAAAACAAGGATACTTTTGCCGGATATTGGGCAAGAAGTAGCAAACTGCAAACTAAGAAGAATATTACCAGTTACTGGGTAATAAACTCTTAGGGGACCCAAAGAAACTATCTAGGTAAGATCTAGAAAGAAACGGTCAATCAAGACTCAACCCAATGAGGATATAACTCAAGGGGAGTGATTCCATCCAGATAATCAACTGGGGGATACTGAAATAATAATCATCCACGAGGAAATAACTTAGTGGGGAGAGGAGAAAGGTTAAAGTTTTTCTACTTAAGGGGATGACTCTCTACAATTGAGGGAGGACAAACATCAAACTTGTATGGGGGTAAAGTACCGCCATAACGAAGAATAAGAATCTCATTAGTGAATCAACAAAAATGATGATGAAATATATGAGTATATATGTACATGTATATGTGTATATGTATATGTATATGTATATGTGATGATCATGATCATGATGACAAAACGATCGCAAAGGATACAAAGGTGTTGCAAATTTGAATCATCGATACAATTCACGGTCAATCCACAAAAGAGGGAGACAACTTGCTGGAGAAAAGAGAGATCATCATCCCAAAGGCTCAAACCTAGCCAGGGAAAGAATAGATCTGCTGAGAAAAACCATTATCGAGTCTGCGGGGAATTTTAGGTCCACACCATATCAAATGGGAGACAACCATGCAGAGGATAAACACAAATAGCTTCTCAGAAACCAAGAGGAAACACTAATTGCGAGTGAATCTGATGGCGAGTGGTAGGGGAACCAAAGTTCTACCGCAACCACGCGAACTACTGAGGAAACCGGTTTTCAGCTGGGGAATAAACATAAATTCTGATGAGGAATAAACATAAATTCTACTGAGGAATAAACATTCCGCAGGGGACTGAATCAACCAACTCTGCTGGCTACCCTACTGGGGAATAACGGACAACGATTGCTGAATGCTAAAAATGATGTTGAGGATGAAAGAGAAATTGCGCCTACTGCTCGGGGAGGACCAATGTTGCTCCACACTTAGGGCTTACTGCTTTCGAACCATTGATGATATTTCTTTTAAATGAAATCAATTGCTTCAAGATTCATACTTTTATATGTTTAAGAAAAATAATTTTGATTAAAAAATTTAATTTCAAAAATGATCATAATAAAATTTAAAACTATTTGCTGAGGTAAACAAGAGTAGAAACAATTGGATAAAAGTTTAACTTTATTTAATGGAATGGTAGTCCGTAAATGACGAGACTCCATAGATTTTTACAAATTTGAAAATTGTAATTTACATGGAAAAGGGTTACATTGAATACAAATGATGACTAGTCCTTCCACCAACTTTTGATGTCCGCTGTGCTTTTGGCCGCTGTTGGGGATGATGAATCACCGTCGACCTTTGTGCTCAACAACGTCTTCAAAATCTGAAGATCAGCAGGATGTAGTTACTTTCCATAATCCCTAATTTTTGCATAAATTTCCCCAATATGGGGTACTCAATTTATCGGGATAATTCTTTTCTATTTTATGTCTCTAACTTTTCCCTAGATTGCCTTTTCGGGTTTTCAGTCCACCGAGACGCTCATTTTTGCCTAAGCCGCCCTATCGGGTTTTCAACTTAGCGAGCTATTCTTTTCTTTTTTAGGCGAAGTATTTCTTGACTGCATCTGCGTTCACAGGACGAGTGAACTCTTTACCATCCATAGTCTTAAGAAATAAAGCACCGCCTGAAAAGGCTTTTTTAACAACATATGGGCCTTCATAATTAGGAGTCCATTTACCCCTAGAGTCTGGTTTGAACGATAAAATCTTCTTGAGCACAAGGTCACCTTCTCTGAACATGCAAGGTCTGACCTTCTTATCAAAAGCTTTCTTCATCCTCTGCTGATATAAATGACTATGACACATGGCAGTCAACCTCTTCTCTTCAATCAAATTCAACTGGTCAAACCTGGTCTGACACCATTCAGCCTCAGTCAACTTGGCTTCCATGAGCACAGACAAGGACGGAATCTCAACCTCCACGGGGAGCACTGCTTCCATATCATATACAAGAGAGAAAGGGGTTACCCCTGTTGAAGTGTGGATGGATGTTCGATACCCGTGCAAAGCAAATGAGAGCATCTCATGCCAATCCTTATATGTCATAACCATCTTCTGGATAATCTTCTTGATGTTCTTATTCGCAGCTTCAACAACCCCATTCATCTTGGGTCTATAGGGAGAAGAATTATGGTGTGCAATCTTGAAGTCTTTGCAAAGAGCTTCCACCATATTATTATTCAAGTTCGATCCATTATAAGGAATGATCTTGCTTGGCACACCATAACGACATATAATCTGATTCTTGATAAACCGCACAATAACTTGCTTGGTTACGTTCGCGTATGATGTCACTTCAACCCATTTTGTGAAGTAGTCAATTGCCACCAAAATGAAACGATATCCGTTTGAAGCTTTGGGCTCAATCATGCCAATCATATCAATTCCCCACATGGAGAAGGGCCATGGAGAGGAAATGACGTTCAACAGTGTCAGAGGAACATGAATCTTATCAGCATATATTTGATACTTGTGACATTTCTTCACAAACTTGCAACAGTCAAATTCCATTGTCAGCCAATAGTAACCTGCTCGCTACATCTTCTTCGCCATAGCAGCCCATTGGACCGAGTACCAAAGGAACCTTCATGGACTTTAGTCATCAACAGGTCTGCTTCGTGTCTATCCACGCATCTGAGCAGAACCATATAGAAATTCCTCTTGTACAATACATCACCATTCAGGTAGAAATTTCTGGCTAATCTCCTCAAAGTCTTCTTATCTTTCAAAGATGCTCCATGCGGGTAAATCAGACTTTGGAGGAAACACTTGATGTCATAATACCACGACTCATCGTCTTTGATCTCTTCAACAACAAACACATGAGCTGGCCTATCAAGACGCATCATAGTCAAATTGGAAACCACATTCCAATACTTCACTATAATCATTGACGCCAACATTGTAAGAGCATCTGCCATCCGGTTTTCATCTCGAGGGATATGATGAAACTCAACCTTGGTGAAGAAAGTTGAAATCCTCCTCACATAATCTCTATACGGTATCAAATCGGGTTGATTCGTCTCCTATTCACCTTTGATTTGATTCACAACCAAAGCTGAATCTCCAAAGACATTTAAATGCTTGATTCTGAGATCAATGACCTCTTCGAGCCCCATAATGCAAGCTTCATACTCTGCCATATTGTTTATACACTTGAAAGTCAATCTAGCTATAAATGGAAAATGCGTGCCTTGAGGAGTAATAATCATTTCCCCAATGCCATTACCATATTGATTAATAACTCTATCAAATAGCATGCCCCAACGGGAACCAGGTTCTGGCCCTTCTTCAAGCAATGGTTCATCGTAATCTTTCATTTTCAAGTATAAGATTTCTTCATCAGGAAAGTCATATTGCACTGACTGGTAATCTTCAATTGGTTGATGGGCTAAATGGTCAGCCAAGACACTACCTTTTATTGCTTTATAAGATTGGTATTCAATATCATACTCTAATAACAACATCTGCCAACGGGCAATCCTCCCAGTTAAAGCAGGCTTCTCAAATATATACTTGATTGGATCCATTTTGGATATCAACCAAGTGGTATGATTCAAAATATACTGACGCAAACGCTTAGCATCCCGAGCCAATGCGCAATAAGTTTTCTCAAGCATAGAATACCGAGTCTCACAGTCGGTGAACTTCTTACTGAGGTAGTAAATTGCAAATTCTTTCTTTCCAGTCTCATCTTGCTGACCAAGAACACAACCCATACTATCTTCGAGCACAGTCAAATACATGATCAATGGTCTTCCTTCAATAGGTGGGGACAAAATCGGAGGTTCAAGCAGATATTCTTTTATACTATCAAAAGCTTTCTGGCAGTCTTCGGTCCAATCACAAGATTGATCTTTTCGAAGAAGCTTGAATATAGGCACACATGTGGCAGTCATATGTGAAATGAATCTTGAGATATAATTCAAGCGGCTGAGAAAACCTCTACTTGCTTCTCAGTTTTGGGTGCATGCATCTCTTGTATTGCTTTGAACTTGGCAGGATCAACTTCAATACCCTTCTTGCTGATAATAAAGCCCAACAACTTACCAGAACGAACACCAAAAGTACACTTATTGGGATTCAAGTGGAGTTTATACTTCCTCAAAAGCTGGAATAACTTCAACAAATGCTCAAAATGTTCCTCTTCATCAATTGATTTAGCAATCATGTCATCGATATAAACTTCAATCTCTTTATGCATCATATCATGAAAAAGAGTAGTTATTGCTCTTTGGTAAGTTGCACCAGCATTCTTCAAACTGAAAGGCATCACTCTATAACAGAATATTCCCTAAGGTGTAATGAATATAGTCTTCTCCATATCCTAGGGTGCCATCTTGATCTGATTATATCCGGAAAATCCGTCCATAAACGGAAAGACTTTGAATTTAGCAGTATTGTCTACCAACATGTCAATGTGTGGCAGAGGGAAATCATCTTTCAGACTGGCTTTATTTAAATCTCTATAATCAACACACATGCGAACTTTTCCATCTTTCTTCGGAATAGGCACAATATTGTTCACCCATTGCGGATATTCAGCAGTCACGAGGAAACCAACATCAATATGCTTCTGCACTTCTTCTTTGATCTTTACTGCCATATCAGGATGTGTTCTTCTCAACTTCTGCTTCACTGGCGGGCACTCTGGCTTCAATGACAATCTATGTTCCACAATCTCAGAATCCAACCCAGGCATGTCTTGATAGGACCAAACAAACACATATGAATATTCTCAAAGAAGATCAATCAACCCCTTTGTAGCGGTAAATTCATGATCATCAAGCTATTGACAAGCTAGAGATCAAGTAATAAAAGTCGCCACCGCGCTTTTATTGTTTCCAAAGGAAAAGGGAAGAAGTACGAACAAAACCCAAAAGTAAGAAGTTTTCAAATCAAAACTAAAATAATGTCAGAGATTACAGGTAAGGGGGTTAGTTACCCAGAGGGAAGGTGTTAGCACCCAAAATGTCCTAGGTACTCCTAGGGAGCCCTTTTTGTGTGCATATGTACTTGGTATAAAGTGATGTTTATAAAAAATAGAATGAGGGGATGAGAAAAGAATTCGTTAATTGTATTTTTGTGTTTGACAAGACCTTCGGTCTTGTGCCTACGTACCAACATAAAAATGAGGGATCAAAACCTCGTAGTTCGTGATACAAATTTCAAAGTGAATGCATTGCTTTTAACAAAATTTAAGTTTGAAAGGAACGAAGGCCTAAAAATGGTTTGAATGAATTAGTTCTTTTTGGCTTTTTGAAAGTTTAGGTAAAGTATAGTTAAATTTATTTACAAGCTTGATTTAAGAAAAGAAGTTTGAAAATGCAATGGCATTAGGCCAAAGTTTCTATCTTTTTTGCAAAATGGTCAAAGTTTAGAGCAAAAGTAGTTCACAAAAAGAAGATTTTAACAAATGGAGGGAGAGATTTTGAAATTTAAGAAATGGGGAGAAGATGAAGAGACTATCCTATGTATAAAATTAAAAGTTTAGAGTTGAAAAGATCTGACCAAATGGGTAGCCATCCAATAAACAAGAATGTCAATAGAAACCCAGAGTTCCCTTGGACTTTTAGAATCAAGCAACACACAAATGCATAATTATATTATCTTGAAGAGCAAGGCATCAAATAAAGATGGTCACATCCAAGCTTATCCACTCCATGATCTTCTTCAAAGTAGACCATGTAACATATGAATTCCATAAGTCACGGGTTCAAAATAACAGCTTCACAATGATCATGTTGCAGATGAACTCAAAAGGATCTTGAATGATGTATCAGATGAAGTTTCAGATTGCAAGCACTTGGTTTCTCAAAAAGTTGGCATTGACCAAGTCCTTTAGCATAGGAAGGTTGCCTAGATTCTAAGTCCATTTGTCCAAGATCAAGCCAACAATCCACACAAAAGTCTTTTAGGGTTTTTGTTGTTATTATGTACATTAATGGTCAAAGACCACACAAACAAGTATACACAAACAAAATACATCACACAATATGGTCCAAGTGGACAAAGTGAAAATTGCATTAACATAAACAATTAGAATTACATGAACAATGGCAAATGAAATAAAATGCTAAAAGTTAAATGGCATTAAAGTAAAGGGCTTAAAATTAAAAGTATGTAGTTAATAAGTTAGAAGTTAGTATTGTTTTGCTTTTGCTTTTTTTTTTATTTTAAGTCATTCTTTGGAGAACACTCAACCCACTTATCACAAGCATGAATCCTTGAACCAAGACATCTTCCAAAGGAAGGAAAAAAGGACAAGTTTCCACATAATACCATGAAAGAGGGGAGACTTACAATCTCACTAACTAGAATGCTTATGCCTTTTATGTCACAAATTTAGCGTTATGTTAAGCAATCGTAATTGGACTTCTGTAGAAGTCACAACTATTTGAGGTCGGGCAATAAATTTTTGGTGTTAATGCATGTGAGAGACATAGTATAATGGATTATGCTCATGAAACATACCACACCCAAAAAGAATATGCAAAAGGTGTGGCCTAATCTCATCCATACTCATGTCAATTTTTCAATCAACTAGCCTTAGGCTTATGAGATATCATAGGCCAAATGGAATAAATGAATGAAGAAAGAGAATAAGATGAAGTGGGAGGGGAATGGATCAAAACACAAATTGGTCAAAGGAGGACTTTAACAAATTAATATCATCCATTCATTTTGGGAGATGGAATGTACATTCCATCAATCCCCTAAATCCAATGATACTAATTTGACAAAGTCAAATCGACCTTGACCAAAGTCCAACAACAAGAGTCAAACATGAACAAGTCATCACAATTGGTCAACAAATTTATTTGACATTTATTCAATTTAAAATATTAAAATAGTGCATTTAAACTAAATATGGTTTGTCCAATTCCTAAAATCCCATCAAAACACCAAAGAAATGGCCATGAGATTTATCATAGGTCAAACAAGGTCAAAGGACCTTGGAGAAAAAAATTCATAATTTTTGGACATTTAAAAATATTTTTAAACAATTAAAAACAAATGCAAAATCAATTAATTCATGAAAAATATTAATAATGATCCAAAAAATAATTTTAATTCAGAATATGAAAGAGAAAAATATTTGAATTTTTTTGGTGAAAGTCCCATATTTTTTGGATCAATATTGAATTTAATATGAACTATTGAAAATAATGCAATTAAAATATCAGAAAAAATGTGGACCACTTGATCTCCCTCATTAATTGTGGTGGCAGATCAAGTGGTCACAAACGCACTATCCATGATAGACTCTAGTCAGCGTACCATAACCTTGGTAATCAGAAAAAAAGCTTAGGATTAAAACAAATTAGATGGATCTTATGGTTGTGAGAGATGACAACACATCGCCGAAGCTGTAACTCCAGTCTTCTTCTCCGGTGGACCTCACCGGACTGGTCCACCTTCAACCATCACCAAAATTAAAAACAAGGACATGATTTCAAAGTAAAAATGGCATTGAGTTCGAATATGGCCTCAATTCACTCTAACTCCAAGTATATTGAAAGATACATGGAGTTGAAATTTGAGGTACATGAACTGAGTTGCTTCGATTTGGCCTCTAAGCTACTTAATCTTCTTGCCTACATTGGTAGGACTTCAGACAACCAAAGAATCAATAGAATTGATCAAGAATTCGAGAGAATCAAAGAGATCAAAATTTCTGGAAAATACCTTCAATGGAGGTTTGGATTCAACTGATCTTGCTCTTGCTCATTTTTGATGTCACTCCAAATGCTGCAGAAGAAGGATCGAATGCTCAAAAGGTTGTGGATTCCTAGAGATTTGAATTTCAAAATAGTGGAAATTCAAACTCAAGTTCAAGTGAATTTCTCAGGTTTATCCTTTGCAATGTGAGGGTTAGAGTTAGGGGATCAAAGTTGGCGCAAATGTGTCTGAAATGATGAGCATATGAGGCTCTATTTATAGTTGAATCCATTGCTTTTTGCACACTTGAATTCACTTTCCAAATTTGGTCATTGATGATGCATGGGTGCATGTGTGCGCATAGGCCCATAAAATCATTGGCATAAGTCCACAAATGAGTGTGAGATAATCTGAATTCAGCTTCGATTGCAAGGCAAGTGTTTATGAAGATTTGAAATTTGATCCTTCCCAAGTGATGACACCATGTTCATGCCATGCGCAACCTATGCATTCCTTGTCCAAAATGGATGAATTTGAGCTCTTTGGAAAGGTGAGATCAAGAGAAATCACTTTCATGTTCAACACTTTTCCATTTGGAGTCTGTAACTTGAATAAATTTGAGGTGGAAGTTAGGAAATTTTTGACATATCAAAATTTTTCTAAGTGTCTTCAAGCCATATGTATCAATATTCCACCTTGCCTAACTTTTTATATGATCTTCAAATGAGAAAAGCGTCTTCATCAAAGTTGTAGCTCTTTCAAAGACATTAATAATAGTCACAAATTTCATGTCATTTGGATTTGAAATGATAGAGTTATTCAATTTTGAAGTTTGGAAAAATCACTTGATCAATGGTATAGGTCAAAAGTGACCTATAATGTAACCTCATATCACATGCTCAAAAAGTTGAATTATCTCCCACTCCAAACATCAAATTTGAGTTAGAAACATTGAATTTAATTTTGCAACTTGGAAATATTTCATCTCATAAAAATTGAGTAAGTTATGGCCTTGGGAAGTTGACTTTCAAATTAGGGTTTAGACAAAATGACCTATAATGTTTCAACATAGAAAATGATTTTCCAAGCAAAACTAGCTCTAGGTCTCAACATGAAAGTTGTTTGGAATGTTATCTAAAGTAAGTTTGATATTGTAAGCATTTTCATATGGTTAAAATTGTAGGAGATAGGGTCTAGGGAGACCCAATTTTGATCAGATGAATCCATCTGGCCAACCACCATCAACCAACTTGCTAACTTCCAATTCTCTTGACTTTCTTGGATCATGGTAGATCATATGTGCATAATATGATGAATTTTGAAGTTCCCCTTGATAAATTTTATCAATTGGTGAGATAGCTTGTTGGAGAAGTTACTCAAGATACCCAGTCAAACTAGGGTTTCCAAGGCAAATCACCCTCTAACTCTTGAAGAAAACTTGATCAATATAACATGTAGAGAACATTGGGACTCATATATGATGCTCATAACCATTCTTGGATCAATTCTTGGTTGTACTCTTTGTTCATGAGGGTCTCAAACCCTAGATGTGAACTTGATAGATCAATGGAGATCATGCTCTTCCTACAAAAGAGTTAGGCAAATGCAAAGACATATTTTTGATATTTTTGTTAATGAAATGATAAAATACAAGTATGATACAATCATAAAGTGCTTGGTGATCTCTCCCAGAAGAAACCCAATGAAAGAGGGGTAAGGAGGATGCCAAGGTATGATCTCAATGCTAATTCTTATGATGAAATTACATGAGGGATCTTAGGGTCAAAATTAGGGTCTTACAACTGCCCCTATTTAAGGACATTCTAACTGAGGAGGTGAAGGTTAAAATCTTCGGCTCGGCTCAATAGAATGAGCTTAAATAACAACATAGAGAAACAAATTTTGGTCCCTAAGAGACCTCATGATGCATATGACATGAATGCAAAAGTAAATTCTTTGTGGGGAAATATTGCCACAAAGGAAAGAAAATCAGAGAGACCGAAAGTCTACAGGAGTATAATACATTCCGTAAGGAAGATTTACTAGGGAGACAAATACTCTGGGAGATAAAAGGATTTATGCGTAGGCCAGGCCACAACTTAAAACTACTGGGGGACTTGAGGGTTTCCATACAAACATGAAAAAAAACTCAGCCAAGGAATAACAACATCTGTAGGGAACATGAGTAAGTCAGGATAAAACTGAGGTACTCAAATCATGCGGGGAAAAAACGATTTCACTAAGGAAATGCACGCTCAACTCAACTGGGGAAGATAAACTTCAACACAGGAGAAGCAGAAATCTATCATCTACTACCGGTATCTGGGTAAGGAGATAATAAATATATGACAGAGAGAACATCCGTCATCGATTAAAATGAACATATAAAGGATGACTCGTTGAGGATTCCAAGAGAGGAAATTCAGTACCGGTTATTGGGTAAGAATAACCTTACTGGGGAAACTGTAGAAAAGATAGGATTTACAACTACCAGTTACTAGGCAGAAGACCAAGGGTGAGAGTATCAGTCATCGGTTATGATGAACATATCAAGGATAAACTCAATAGGGAAGAAAACCCGTCACCGGTTAAGATGAACACATCAAGGATAGACTTGCCTGGAATTGCCAAGGAGGATACCCGTCATTGGTTAGGATGAACATATCAAGGATATACAACTGAACAAAAAAGGTAGGAATTACATCTATCTAAAGCTGGATAGAAAACCGTCGAAGATGAAATCCATCACCGGTTAGGATAAACATGGATAGACTCTGCGAGTGGACAAAGTAGGATTTACAACTATCGGTTACTGGGTACCAAACCACAAGGAGAAGAAAACCTGTCATCGGTTAAGATGAACATATCAACGATTAACTCTCTAGGGAACAAAATAGGGATTACAACTACCTTTTTACTGGGTAGAATACCAAAAATGAGAATATTCGTCACTGGTTAAAGTGAACATATCAAGGATAGACTCAGGCAGGGGAAAGAAAAAATATTTATCACCAGTTAGGATGAACATATCAAGGATACACTTCCTGGGGAATAGATCCACTAGGGACTCTACTGAGGAGAAAAATAAGGATACTTTTTCCGGGTATTGGGCAAGAAGTAACAAACTGCAAACTAAGAAGAATATTACCAGTTACTGGGTAATAGACTCTTAGGGGACCAAAGTATCTATCTAGGTAAGAGCTAGAAAGAAAACGGTCAATCAAGACTCAACCCAATGAGGACATAACTCAAGGGGAGTAATTCCATCCAGAAAATCCACTAGAGAGGAAACTAAAATAACAACCATCCACGAGGAAACAAACTCAGTGGGGAAACGGTGAAAGGTTAAAGTCTTTCTGCTTAAGGGGCTGACACTCTACAATTGAAGGAGGACAGACACCAGATTTTGTATGGGGATAAAATACTGCCATAACAAAGAATAAGAATCTCAAACAAATCAAATATGAAGATGCAGGATATGCAAATTATGAAATTATATGAATGTATATGTATATGTATATGTATATGTATATATGATGATTATGCTGACAAAACGATCACAAAGGATACAAAGGTGTCGCAAAGGATTTGAACCACCGGTATAATCCTCGGTCAATCCACAAAATATGGAGACAACTGTTGGAGAACATAGAGATCAACACCCCAAAGGTCCAACCCTAGCTGGGGAAGGAGGAGAACTACTAGGAAAAGAACATCAAATATGTGGGAAATTTTAGGTCAACACCATAAAAATGGGAGAGAACCCTATAGAGAAAAATCATAACAAAAGCTGCTCAAAAACCAGGAGGAAACTCTGACTGGGAGAAAGTTGAATGGCGATTGGTAGGGAAACCAAAGAGATCTACTGGGGAAGATCAACCACCTCTGAAGATCAACCCGACTGAGGAAATACGAACTTTGCTGGGGAAGGCAGAAACTCTGTAGGGGAAAACAACACGCGACAGGGTATCTGAATCAACCAAATCAGCTAGGGACGAGGAAAGGAATTCGACTGAGGGTCAAACACTCCGCTGAGGAACTGAATCAACACAAGCATCTAGGGATACCTGAAGGGTTAACTGCTTGGGGAACCTCTGATGTTTCGCACTTAAGGACTTGCTATCCATCGAAATGCTGTTAATATTCATTTTAATTGCTTTGAAAAATTCTTGCTTTTAAATATTTAAAAAAAACTGATTTTGATTAAAAAAAATTATTTCAAAATGATCATAATAAAAATTTAAAACTATTGGCTGAAATAAATAAGAGTAGAAATTATTGGATAAAAGCTCAACTTTATTTAATGGAATGGTAGTCTGTAAATGACAAGACTCCATGGATTTTTACAAAGTTGAAATGGTAATTTACATGGAAAAAGGGTTACATTGAATACAAATGATCCTTAATCCTTCTACCAACTCTTGATATCCACTGTTATCTTGACTGCTGCTGGGGATGAACTGATGTCAACCCTTATGCTCAAACAAGTCTTCAAAATCTGAAGATTAGCAGAATACAGTTACTTGCCATAGTCCCTATTTTTTTCATAAGTTTCCCCAAGGCGGGGTACTCAACTTATCGGCAAATTCTTTCTGTTTTTATGTCTCTAATTTTCGCCTGGATCGCTCTTTTGGGTTTTCAATCCACCGAGACGCTCATTTTTGCCTAAGCCGCCCTTTTGGGTTTTCAACTTAGCGAGTTGTTCTTTTATTTTTTTAGGCGAAGTATTTCTTGACTACATTTGCGTTCACAGGACGAGTGAACTCTTCACCAACCATTGTTGTAAGAATCAATGCGCCGCCTGAAAAGGCTCTCTTAACAACATATGTGCCTTCATAATTAGGAGTACATTTTCCTCTGGAATCTGGCTTGAACGTCAAAATCTTCTTGAGTACAAGGTCACCTTCTCTGAACACTCGAGGTCTGACCTTCTTATCAAAAGCTTTCTTCATCCTTTGCTGATACAACTGACCATGACACTTTGCAGTCAATCTCTTCTCTTCAATCAAATTCAACTGATCAAACCTGGTCTGACACCATTCAGCTTCAGTCAACTTGGCTTCCATGAGCAAACGCAATGAAGGAATCTGAACCTCTACGGGGAGTACTGCTTCCATACCATAAACAAGAGAGAAAGGGGTGGCCCCTGTTGAAGTACGGATGGATGTACGTATCCCATGCAAAGCAAAAGGGAGCATCTCATGCCAATCCTTATACGTGACAACCATCTTCTGGATAATCTTCTTAATGTTCTTATTCGCAGCTTCAACAACCCCATTCATCTTGGATCTGTAGGGAGAAGAATTCTGATGTGCAATCTTAAAGTCTTTACAAATAGCTTCCACCATATTGTTATTCAAGTTCAATCCATTATCAGTTATAATCTTACTTGGCACACCATAACGACATATGATTTGATTCTTGATAAACCTTACAACAAAATGCTTAGTCACATTTGTGTACGATGCCGCTTCAACCCATTTTGTGAAGTAGTCAATTCCCACTAAAATGAAACGATGTCCATTCGAAGCTTTGGGCTCAATCATCCCAATCATATCAATTCCCCACATGGAGAAGGGTCATGGGGAAGAGATAACATTCAATAGTATCGGAGGAACATGAATCTTATCAGCATAAATTTGACACTTGTGGCACTTCTTCACAACTTTGCAACAGTCAAATTCCATTGTCAGCCAATAGTAACCTGCTCGCAACATCTTTTTCGCCATTGCATGTCCATTGGAATAAGTACCAAAGGAACCTTCTTGCACTTCGGTCATCAACAAGTCTGCTTCGTGTCTATCCACGCATCTGAGCAAAACCATGTCGAAGTTTCTCTTGTACAGTATATCACCATTCAAGTAGAAATTGCCTGCTAATCTTCTCAAAGTCTTCTTATCTTTAAAAGATATCCCAGGCGAGTAAATCTGACTTTGGAGGAAACATTTGATGTCGTAATACCACAACTTCTCGTCTTTAATCTCTTCAACAACAAACACATGAGCTGGCCAATCAAGACGCATCACAGATAAATTGGGAACTTCATTCCAATACTTTACTACAATCATTGACGTCAATGTTACAAGAGCATCTTCCATCCGGTTTTCATTTAGAGGGATATGAGGGAACTCAACCTTTGTAAAGAAAGTTGAAATCCTCCTCGCATAATCTCTATATGGTATCAAACCGGGTTGATTTGTCTCCCATTCACCTTTGATTTGATTCACAACCAAAGCGGAATCACCGAAGACATCCAAATACTTGATTCTGAGATTCATGGCTTCTTCAAGCCCCATAATGCAAGCTTCATATTCTGCCATGTTGTTTGTACACGTGAAAGTCAATCTAGCTGTAAATGGTAGATGCGTGCCTTGAGGAGTAATAATCACTGCCCCAATGCCATTTCCATATTGATTAACAGCTCCATCAAACACCATGCCCCAACAGGAACCAGGTTCTAGCCCTTCTTCAAGCAATGGTTCATCACAATCTTTCATTTTCAAGTATAACATCTCTTCGTCAGGAAAATCATACTGCACTGACTGATAATCTTCAATTGGTTGGTGAGCCAAATGGTCAGCCAAGATACTACCTTTGACCGCTTTCTGAGATCAGTATTCGATATCATACTCTGACAACAACATCTTCGAACGAGCAATCCTCCCAGTTAAAGCAGGCTTCTCAAATATATACTTGATTGGATCTATTTTGGATATCAACAAAGTGGTATGATTCAACATATACTGGCACAGACGCTTAGCAGCCCAAGCCAATGCGCGAAAAGTTTTCTCAAGCATAGAATACCGTGTCTCACAGTCGGTGAACTTCTTACTGAGATAGTAAATTGAAAATTCTTCCTTTCCAGTCTCATCTTGCTGACCAAGAACACAACCCAGACTATCTTCGAGCATAGTCAAATACATGATCAACAGTCTTCCTTCAACAGGGGGAGACAAAATCGGAGGTTCAAGCAAATATTCTTTGATACTGTCAAAAGTTTTCTGGAAATCTTCGGTCCAATCACAAGACTGATCTTTCTGAAGAAGCTTGAATATAGGTGCACATGTGGCAGTCATGTGGTAAATGAATCTGGAAATATAATTCAAGCGGCCGAGAAAGCCTCTGACTTGCTTCTAAGGTTTGGGTGCAGGCATCTCTTGTATTGCTTTGACCTTGGCAGGATCAACTTCAATACCCTTCTCGCTGACAATAAAGCCCAACAACTTACCAGAACGAATACCAAAAGTACACTTATTGGGATTCAAGCGGAGTTTATACTTCCTCAAACGCTGGAATAGCTTCATCAAATGCTCAACATGTTCCTCTTCATCAATTTATTTAGCAATCATGTCATCGACATATACTTCAATCTCTTTATGCATCGTATCATGAAAAAGAGTAGTCATTGCTCTCTGGTAAGTTGCACCAGCATTCTTTAGACCGAAAGGAATCACTCTATAACAAAATGTTTCCCAGAGTGTAATGAATATGGTCTTCTCCATATCTTTGGGTGCCATCTTGGTCTGATTATATTCGGAAATTCCATCCATAAACAAAAAGACATTGAATTTAGCAGTATTGTCTACCAACATATCAATGTGTGGCAGAGGGAAATCATCTTTCGGACTAGCTTTATTCAAATCTCGATAGTCAACACACATGAAGACTATTCCATCTTTCTTCGGTATAGGCACAATATTGTCCATCCATTGCGGATACTCAGTGGTCATAAGGAAACCGACATCAATCTGCTTTTGAACTTCTTCCTTGATCTTCACAGCCATATTAGGATGCGTTCTTCTCAACTTCTGCTTGACTGGCGGGCATTCTAGCTTCAACAACAATCTATGCTCCACAATCTCAGAATCCAACCCAGGCATGTCTTGATAGGACCAAGCAAACACATCTGAATACTCTCGAAGAAGATCAATCAATCCCTTCTCGACATCTGGACACAGTCGAGACCCAATCTTGACTTCCTTCACATCATTTTTGGAACCCAAGTTGGCTAGCTCAATCTGTTCTTTAAACGGCTGAATAATCTTTTCATCTTGCTCAAGAAGATGAGTCAATTCATCACTCACTTCTATAATACTTTCCTCTTCGACCTCGAAAACAGGGAATTCAAAATTTGGAGAAGGAGAAGGATCATTGTATTCAATGGGGTTAGGAGCCAACATGCATAATAATTTGATATTTTTATTTTAGAGAAGTGAATTTGTGACCAAATATTATGCAGGTGGACAACTATATTGTTTATTTATGTTTTTTGTGATTACCATTTTCAGAATAAAGCAAAAAGTAAAACAAACATCAAAGATGTGGATGAATAGAATTAATTTTATTAATGATAAATTTAAAATGCCCAAACAATGTTCACTTCTCCCTTAGGCATAAGAGAAGGATTTTAAAATATAAAAGCAATTACTTAGATCAATGCAAAACAACAGGAATATCAACAATAGTCCAATTGTTGCGTGTCTTTCCATGCGTTACAAAGTGGGTGCAGTCTTCCTCGTCGCTATCCTTTAGCACAACAACTAAGTGTTGTTCATTGCCATGAGTGAACCCCCCACTACAGAAGCTGAGTTGCATATCTTCAGATCTTGCAATTGATGAGCCTTTCTGGAACCCCAAACCGGTTTTGCCCTTGTTGTCGGAGACCTCTACCATGGGCCCCCACGGATCAACAATACCTTCTTCAACAATCTTTTGAGCATCTTTCAACGAGGACATAGGTGCCCCAACTCTCTTTTCAGCAGCAATAGATAAGGTTTGGAACGGAGTTCCAACCTCATCCTCAACTTCAACATACGAGAAAGATGACAAATGGCTAACCAACAGCGCCTTCTCTCCACCAACAATCACTAGCTTGCAATTCTTGACAAATTTCAATTTCTGATGCAAAGTGGAGGTAACAGCTTCTGCCTCATGAAACCATGACCTTCCCAATAAACAACTGTAGGCCGAGTGGATATCCATTACTTGAAAAGTAATCTGAAAATCACTCGGACCTATCTTGACTGGAAGGTCTACTTCACCAACTACTGTCTTGCGCGAACCATCAAAGGCTTTGACGATTACACTATTATACCTCATAGGCGCTCCTTGGTAAGATAACTTTGACAAAGTTGACTTCGGAAGCACATTCAGCGACGACCCGGTGTCAATAAGCACGTTTGACAAAGCATCTTCCTTACAGTTCATTGAAATATGCAAAGCCAGGTTATGATTTCTTCCCTCCTTAGGGAGTTCTTCATCGCAGAAGCTCAGATTATTGCATGCAGTGATGTTAGCCACAATGTGATCAAACTAATCCACAATAACATCATGCTCTATGTATGCTTGTTCAAGAACTCTCTGTAGTGCTTCTCTGTGCACTTCAGAATTCATCAGCAGAGAAAACACTAAGATTTTTGAGTGGGTTTGGAGCAGCTGTTCCACCTGATTAAACTCGCTCCTCTTTATCAATCGGAGTACCTCATCATCATCATTGGCTTTCAAGTTGCTGGATTCACCAGACTTATCTTTTGAACAGCCAGCAGGATCTACATTAGGCACCTCCGCCTTCTTACCAACAATCATTTCTTCTTTGTTTTCTAGGAACACTCGATCACTGTGGGTCACCCTTATTACATCAGCAATGCTCACTACTGAACTAGTCGTAGGTAACAGGACCTCTTGACCATTCTTTATCATTGTAGCATTGTACTTGTACGGTACAACCTTATCAGATGAATACAGGATTGGGCCCTCTAACCGTATTACCAACGGCGATACTGATCTTTGACTGACATTATTATTGTTGTTGTTGTCATATTGAATTATCAACCGCTCTTGTTGTTTGAAAATGGGCAATATGACATTGACGTCTTCATCTACATGATGGGATTGAACAATTTGAATCATGCCTTCATCCATCAGACGTTGGATGTCCCTTTTCACTACAACACACCCTCTTGGGTTCACACTACAAACAACACAACCATCATGGCCATGTTCACAGTCACTCACCAAACAGATATCCTTGTGCATCTACACCAAGGATCTTCGGATAAACCGGACGTCATAAACCTTGAATTCTCCAGGATAACCTTCCACCATATTCATTGAAGAGTTCCCATGAGCGGGCAAAGGGTTTGCTTTCACATTTGGCGCGCAGTCCTCAAAGGACACCATACCACTCTTCATAAGCTTTTGAACCTCATACTTCAATGGATAGTAGTTTTCAATATCGTGTCCGGGTGCTCCTTGGTGAAAATCACAACGGAACTCAGGTTTATACAGCCAAGAAAGTGGTTCTGGGATCTACGGTGGGTTCCTCGGTTGAATTAAGTTCTTGAGAACTAACGAGGGATACAACTCTGCATACGACATAGGAATCGGGTCACAAGAGACCTTCTTCCTCTCAAAGTTCTGCTGATGATGATTATTATTGGTATTGTTGTTATTGTAGGTGTTCATTCTTTGTGGCGGTTGTTGTTGTTGAATTGGTGTTGCTTGTTGATTAGAAAATACCGGAATTACTGATGATACTTGATGATGATGATGTTAACGGGGTGGTAGATTCCTTCTGATCTGAGGCCTCCTCTGCCTCCCACTGATTACTGTGCTGGTCTCGCTATCCTTCTTCTTACCAAAGTTGCTACCATATCTCTTGCTTGTTGAGGCCTCATCTCTTGACAACCATCCCTCACGGACTCCTTCGTCGAGTCTCATCCCCATGTTTACCATTTCGGTAAAATCACGGGGGGCACTAGCGATCATGCGTTCATAATAAAATGAACTCAGTGTTTTCAAGAAGATCTTTGTCATTTCTTTCTCCTCTAAAGGAGGAGTGGTATGGGTAGCCAACTCCCTCCATCTTTGCGCGTATTCTTTAAATGTCTCTTTGTCCTTCTGAGACATAGACCTCAGTTGGTCTCTATCTAGCGCCATGTCCACATTATACTTGTATTTCTTCACAAAAGCCTCTCCTAAGTCGTTACAAGTGTGAATGCTTGCACTATCCAACCCCATGTACCAACAGAGTGCAGCACTAGTCAGACTATCTTGGAATTAGTGAATAAGCAATTGATCATTGTCAGTCTGAGTAGACATCTTGCGGGCATACATCACAAGATGACTGAGCGGACAAGAGTACCCCTTATACTTTTCAAAGTCAGGCACTTTGATCTTCACCGGGATTTTGACGTTGGGCACTAAGCACAACTCAGCAGCACTCTTTCCAAACAAGTCTTTACCTCTCAGCATCTTCAATTCCTTGCGCAACTCAAGAAACTGATCTTTCATCTCGTCCATCTTCTTATAAACATTCGGACCCTCAGACGGCTCAGAATTATAGATGGTATCCTCTAAGCAAGGCAAAGTGTGCACAACGGTAGGTGGCACGGACATGACCGGGCTAGATGCCGACATGGAAGCAAATGTAGGAGCAAAGCCTTCGGGCACAAAGTTGGGCGGCATTTGGTAGGCATATTCAGCGTGAAATAGGTGGTAGTAGCAGGCATGATAGAGGTAGTCACCTCTGAAGTAACAATCCTCGCGGGAGGAGTTATGGGTGTTGGAGAAGCTTGGTTTTGAGCAGCAAGAACTGACTCCATCATGGCAGTCAGGCGGGCGATCTCGTCCTTCAGCTCTTTATTCTCTTGCTCCAAATGTTCCATGATTTTCAGATGATTGGCTCAGGTATTGTACTGGTGAGTCAGCTGGGCTAAAGCACAAAAGAAACACCAATCAGACATATGGCAAAAACCTGCTTATGCAAATGATGCATGAAATGCAATGCTTGATTATTTTTATTTTCAAGGAACTTACTATATCATTTGCAAATATATAATATTTAAATGTCAATTGCAACAATTTGATATGACCGAAAATCTCTTTTTATTTCTATAAATTGGAAGGATTACACTGAGTACAATTTCAGAAAACAAAATAAAAAGATACAAGAGAAAAGGAGACTAGTCATCCTAAGGATCCCTAACAACAACGTCAAAAGATCTGGCTGCAGGTGCGTACTTGCTTCGAATGCGTCAGATCTCAGTCTTAAAAGAAGCCTTCATCTGAGTCTACTCGAGGACAAGTTGATCAACAATCTTCTTCCAAGCAACGGAAGGCTAAGGCATGCTAGAAGATAAAACCTCTGGATCTCTCTGTCTCTTTGTCACTCGGTCTTCAAGTATCGCAATAAGTGCATCTTTGTCCTTAGACTCCAACTGCAACTCTTCATTCTTCTTGCTCAAAGCACGGAAACGCTCTTCCCACATATACTTCTCTTGCTTTATCTTGGCGAGCGCGTCTTCCAACTCCTCTACATCTTGGTTAGGGAGAGTTAATGGCTCAACCACAACCACAGACATAGGTCTTTCGCCAGGATAAGGCATCTTCAACTCCATAACTCTCTTCTTCACCCAAAGAGTGTAAGCTTCCAAAGCTACATTATTGCGCAAACCAAGCTTGGATCTTCCTTTCCTATGCACATTATGCCAAGCATGCACAATATTCTGCTTTAAATGTTCGGAATCTTTACCCTTTTGATATAAAATACCTTCTAACAACAAGTTATTAGGTTTGTCTCTCAAGGCGAACCCAAGTTTACGACGAGCCAAAGCGGGATTGTAGTTAATTCCTCCTTGTGTACCAATGAGAGGCATATTATAGAATTCACCACAACTATCAATAATCTCCAAACTGCTTAAAGACGGATCATACCAAACTATATCATCATTGGTGAGAGACATAAGTCTCTGAGACCACCTTAGACATTGTGTGTTCTCCATAAAAGCAGGTGTCTGAGGCAAGTGCGAAATAAATCACTTGTATAGAAGAGGAATGCAACAGACAATAGTTTCACCACCCTTAGAAATCCTTAGATGCAAAGAGAAATACATATCACCCAACAAAGTAGGCGCAGATTCCCAATCAAGAAAAGTCTAATGGCGTTAACATCAAGAAAACCGTCAATGTTAGGGAACAAAGCTAATCCATAAATGAGAAACACAAAGATAGTTTCAAAAGAGTCCATACTACCAGCTTGAGAAAAAGTAGTAGCTTCCTTGATGAGGAAATCAGATGGCAACCCAAATAACCCTCCTTTCTTCACCCAATGAGCCTCTATCTCAGACTTCTTCAAGTGAAGAGCTTCAGCAATAATACTAGATCGGGGAATATCCTCCAATCCACTAAAAGGCACTCTACTGGAAATAGGTATCCCCAAAAGATGAGAATACTCCTCCAAGGTAGGCACAAGCTGAAAATATGGGAAAATGAAACAATGGTAGAGAGGATCATAGAACTACACTAGCACACTCAAGAGTCCTTTAACCACATTAGCAGACAAGATGAACATAAGCTTCCCATGACTTTGTTTGAAGTCCAAGGGATCTAATACAAAAGATGCTAGCTTCCTTAACTCTTTCAAGTCGGGACATCTGAAACTATATTTCTTAGTGTTCCTTCGTCCATAATCCATGGTCTGAAAATATTTGCAAATGATACCTTAGTTCCTTGAAATTTTCTTGTGATGAATGTTATGATGCGCATGAATGCATGAATTCAACAATCACAAATAAGGTGTGATACGGTGAACTGACTTTGTGTTTTTGCTTTGAAAAGGAATGTTGCGGACAACAAGAGTCGCCACCGACTTTTCTTTTATCCAATAAGGAAAGGCGGAAAAGAACAGGAAAGACCTTGATTAGATTTTGAGTTCGGGAGGTACATTATACAAAGGGAAGGTGTTAGCACCCTTTGTATCCATGGTTATCCATGGGCTCTTAATTGCTTAACTCACTTATGTTTTCCTTGTTTGAAAAAGTGTTTGAGAAATGTGGTGTGTTTAGAAAATATTTTGAAAGGAGAGTTTAACTTTGTAATGATTCTTGTACGAATGTATACAAAGTGTTTATCTCGTTTGATTTTGAAAGATGTTTAGAAAAATATAACTCGGCGATGATTCTGGTGCAAATGTATACCACGTGGTGATTTTCTAAAAGATGTTTTGAAAAGTGTGAGGTGCGAAAAGTATTTTAAGCTGTGAGCAAGCATTTAAGAGTTATACCTAACCAAGGTCTTTATAGGTATTTCCTATCCTTAGGAGGGTAAAACTGTCCTTACTATTGAGAAGTAAGTAGTCTTATCCTTTGGATGTAAAGGGACATCGGGGGGTCGTCGATTGGTCATTGAAGGCAACATTTATAAGGATACCTTAGCATTCGAATGGGCGATCATTATTTAATCATAGGCTACAACGAAGGGTCATCGAGGGACAAAGCCATATATTCGAAGGCAACGTTCGAGGGACAAGGTCATATATTCGAAGGCAACGTTCGAGGGACTATGATTTATCTTGTAGGGACATTGACCTTTTGGTCGAAGAGACTATGACTTATGTGTTTAGGGATGATGATGATTTAATCGAAAGGGTCTTTGCTAAGAGTATCCCCACATTCGCGGGACATGACCGTAATATCGTAAGGCAACAAAGAGAGGGTTACCCTAGAGGTGCAAGTGTGGAAATGATTGGATTCGGATATATTATCTTGAATTAATTTATCTAAGTTCGATTATTTATCTTTCCATGCAATCCTATTAGCATACGTTTAGACAGTTATATTCACATTACGGAAAACTGAAAAGCTAAAAAATAGGTCCTAGGGGCTCGAACCCAAGACCTCTACGTTGTAGTAGGGGGGGAGCTACCAACAAGCCATGTTGGTCCATTCGTTATTTATTCGCCTTCATTAAAATATATATTAATTCTACATGGATTTTTCCATTTTGACACAACACCACCATGCATGTTACAGCTTTCTCTCTTACGGCAAGCTACTTTATTTTTTCTCATGCTGTTTCTTTCATGTGAATACAACAAACCTATAACTTCATCTTATATCAAACCACACACATAAAATAAGATCATATGTAATCATCATGCAATAATAAAAATAGCCATGCACAAATCAAGAAGCTTATATTATTTTACTCATGTATTAGTTCTCTTTATTGCAAGTGATAATGATAAAACAAACCTTACACATACATGTTAAAGACAACCAAGGATTTATATTATCACCATTATATCATCATCATCATTATTATGTAATAACAACATGTGAAATAAACATAATCATACTAGAAACAACACTCATATAATAATAATTAAATGGCAGATATAATTCTTTAATCATACAAACATAATTTCTCCAACATGCTATGACATATCAAGAATAGATGCATACTTGAATAAAGCAATATCAACATCCACCAAACCATTAATACATCATCTCAATATATATATTAAACCAATATTATTCATGCATGAATTAAGGAGTATTGCAAGGTAATCATGCTGGATGCAAATTCCATAATGAACACTTACTGGGGATTTGCTTCTTCTAGCTTGCTCGTTGTATGTGTGTTGTTCTTATTCAGGCTATGAGTGCTTTATGGTTGCTTCTCTTTTCGCTGCCCGTGAATCTCCTTGCTTCTGCCTTGCCTTGTGTATCTTCTTCTGCTGTATCTCTCCTCTTTTTCGTCTCCTCCCTCTCGCTGCGGCCATATGAAGTATTTATAATGGTGTGGATTAGGGTTTAACGTTGCTAAATATTTGGATCCCTTCCTATACTTTAGGGTTTAACCTTGCTAAATATTTGGATCCCTTCCTATACTTTAGGAGAGTTAGGGTTTAACCTTGCTAAATATTTATAAAATACAAATATTATTATAAATAATGAATAATTTAAATAAAAATTAATTTAAATTTTAGTTACATAATTGAATTAAAATTTAAACCTATTTCTATTTTTACTTCCACCATTTAAAAAAAGAAATCAAAATTATTCTTACTTATATCAACCAAAATTATTTTATAATTTATGGGCTTTTAAAAAAATGTTACTCTTATAAATAAATTTTATTAAGTAAAAAACGTGAATTACTAAATAAATTCTATTTATAAATAATGAATAAATGGAACATGAGCCACTAAATTATAAAAAATAGTTATTATAATTTAATGAGCTTTAACAAATAAAATTAATTTAAAATTTTAATTATACAATTAAAATTCAAATCTATTTTTATTTATCATTAAATTAAAACTATTTTATTTATATATATATATATATATATATAATTTATTTATATCATATAGATAACCAAAATTATTATAATTTTTTATATCTGTATCACATAATAAATAAATTAAATTTTATAATTTATATAAGAATGTATGCTAATGAATGAATGCAAATGTGAAATGAATGCCATGCATGAATCAATTTATCATAAAAATTAACAGGCAAGGGAGTAAACTAAGGATAAAAATCGGTAGATCATGTTCTAAAAAGTTCCCAGAGTCTTAACTCCATCTATCAGATATTACAGGTTAAGATGACTGACTCATCGACCCATAATACTCTCAAGAGAAACTCGTCTGAGTGTAGTATCGCGTAACAACTATTATAAAGTCTACACTTGAATAGTTTTCGCACTACGTCCTAAATAGGCCAAGATGGGTTAAATGTTCTAAGGTCCTCAACTTCTCGGACCCAATTAGAAATAATAATGCCTAACCACAAATACTTGTGTGACATTTCCAAATCCAAAGGAGTCTCCACTGAGCGGATGGATCTGAAGCCAACTTGTTAAGGACTACTCCACACAAATCGAACATGACTATACCATCCTTCTATCTTAATTGCACTAAAGTTTGGGTTAAAACTTATCTCACCAGTCAGAGATCACCAAGCACAACAAACAGATTATATCACACACACACACACACACACATATATATATATATATATATATATATATATATATATATATACAAACATCACATATATACAAATATATACACAAAAAGTAGGCTAAACCCACTGGAGACTACTTCCCAACAAAGTCGCCACTTAAGTTCTGTAGCGGTAAATTCATGATCATCAAGCTATTGACAAGCTAGAGATCAAGTAACAAGAGTGGCCACCGCGCTTTTATTGTTTCCAAGGGAAAAGGGAAGAAGTACGAACAAAACCCAAAAGTAAGAAGTTTTCAAATCAAAACTAATAAAATGCCAGAGATTACAGGTAAGGGGGCTGGTTACCCAGAGGGAAGGTGTTAGCATCCAAAGTGTCCTAGGTACTCCTAGGGAGCCCTTTTTGTGTGCATATATACTTGGTATAAAGTGATGTTTACAAACAAATAGAATGGGGGGATGAGAAAAGAATTCATTAATTATATTTTTGTGTTTGACAAGACCTACGGTGTTGTGCCTATGTCCCAACATAAAAATGAGGGATCAAAACATCGTAGTTCGGGATACAAATTTCAAAGTGGATGCATTGCTTTTAACAAAATTTAAGTTTGAAAGGCACGAAGGCCTAAAATGGTTTGAATGAATTAGTTCTTTTTGGCTTTGTGAAAGTTTAGGTCAAGTATAGTTAAATTTATTTACAAGCTTGATTTATGAAAAGAAGTTTGAAAATGCAATGGCTTAAGGCCAAAGTTTCTATCTTTTTTGCAAAGTGGTCAAAGTTTAGAACAAAAGTAGTTCACACAAAGAAGATTTTAAAAAATGGAGGGAGAGATTTTGAAATTCATGAAATGGGGAGAAGATGAAGAGACTATCCTATGTGAAAAATTAAAAGTTTAGAGTTGAAAAGATCTGACCAAATGGGTAGCAATCCAATAGACAAGAATGTCAATAGAAACCCAGAATTCCCTGGGACTTTTAGAATCAAGCAACACACAAATGCACAAATATATTATCTTGAAGAGCAAGACATCAAATAAATATGGCCACATCCAAGCTTATCCATTCCATGATCTTATTCAAAGTAGCCCATGTAACATATTGTAGCGGGGTATTCGTTACCTTTAGATTTATTGACTAAATCAAAAGTAAATCATACAAATCGAGTCGCCACCGCACTTCTATTTATCCAAAGGAAAGGTTAGAAAGCGAACAAAAACCGAGAAGTTTTATCGAATCAAAAACTAATAAAAATGTCAGAGATCGGGGTAAAAGGGGTTGGTTATGCAATCGGAAGGTTTTAAGCATCCAAAACATCCTAGGTACTCCTAGGGAGCCCTTTTCACAATTGTTGTAAGGTAGGTTGGTATTTTGTGAAAATTTGTTTGTGCAAATATGATTGGGGGGGATGAGAGAAGAATGTAAAAATTATTTACAATTTTGTGTTTGAATGGATAAACCCACTGCCTACGTACCATCTTAAAAAAGATTAGGATCAAAACCTCGTAGTTCGGGATAAAAATCTCAAAAACAAGTTGGTGAATTGATTGGTCCAAAAGCCTTAAGGTCTTTTGTTATCCAAGGGAGAAAATTCAACCTAAAACCACAAATCCACCATGTGAGAATAGCTTCAACATGCTAGTGAGGGGTTAACCCTATAATAAGCATGGAAGACTCATTGTCCATCACTAAGGATATAGGTGAGTATTATATCAACCTCAAGGATAACTCAAACCTAATAGATAATGGTTTATAAAAGCTTTGGCAAGAAGTGGCCATTGAAACCACAAAAACATTTGAATGAGTTATATTTACCAATGAAAAATATTTACAAAATATGGTTAAGGTTGACTTAGGATTCAATTCAAAATAAGTGTTATGAAAAGAAAGTTTGAAAAACAAAAGCGTAGTGCTTAGGTTTCTAATTTTTGAAAACAAATGTTAATGTTTGCACAACAGTTTTGGCTTGGGTTAGAGTGGAGGGAAGAAGACGAATGGCTAAGTCCTAAACATACAAGAGGTGAAGGAAGAGAAGTAAAACCACACTGGAGTTCCCTTCTTGAGATCATAGTGATGATCCAAGTAGCTCCCCTCCTTTGGAATAAGCAAGCAAATAAGCAAATACTCAAGTAATCAATCAAGCAAGCAAGCTCTTAGGAATCTTCCAATGGCTCTTGTATCTCTCACTTTGGATGCACATGAAAATGGTTCTTCAATTTGGCTCAAATGGGAATCCCTAGCACAAGAACACACACATCAAAAGGTTCTATAAGGCAAACAAGGAATGGACAAGAGTGAGTTTAGAGATTAGGTCCTTCCAATTCATCTTCAACATTAGGTCCTTTTTACTCCATTTTTGCGTAGGGAATATCCTAGAATTTAAGTCCTTTTTGTCCATTTGCCTTTGGTTCACATCAATCAAAACAAAACACAAGCACAATAGTATATACACAATTATGTGCTCAAGTGAGCAAAAGGCAAATTGCATTAACATAAACATGTGCTCAAATGAGCAAAGAGTAAAAGCAAATGAATAATATGTACAAGAATATTAAATTGCATTAATGTAAAGTGCAAGAATTAAAAGTTAGTGGTCAATAGTTAGAGTTAGTGTGCCATAAGGAAATTTAGCGCTATGTTAAGCAATCGTAAGTGAACTAATGTAGTAGCCACACCTATCTGAGGCTGGTCAATAAAAATATAGGCAACAAACACAAGTTAGAGATCTTGATTAGTGAATCAAGCTCCTACAACTTGTCATGCCAAAAGAAGATGAGAAATGATCTTGTATTAATTTAGGTTCTTTGCTTGATTAGGAAGCAACCTATCCTTAATGCAAAGCTATTCACTTGATCTATGATCAAGATGAATTAGATTTGAATCAAGGAAGGTTAAACCTCCCATACATCAAGGCTAACCACCAATCTTTAACTCATTGATAAAAAAAAAAAAAAGATGAAGAAGGAGATGAATAAGAATGTACATTAATTGAACTTCAAATGAAATAAACAAATTGCATTGACCAAAGACAAATGGAATCAAGGTCAAACACTAGTAAACAGAAGAAAAATGAAACTTAGAAGTCAAGAAACAAATAAAAGAATTTTTGGTATTTTTCAAAATTAGAATAATACTTGAATTAAAATAAACAATTAAATGTTAAACTTCAAATCCATTTCAAATCAACTTTGAAAAGTCCAAATGGATCATCCTAAGTTCAACAAAGTGAAACAAAGTTTGACAAAAAATTTCAACATTTTTAGAAACCAGAAACTATTTTTAATCAATTAAAAATGCATAAAAAATAACCTAATTGAATTAAAATGTCAAATAAATCCTAAATCAATTAATAAATTGATGAGAATATTTTTCATAGATCCATCATCATTCAAAGAGGTTGAGAAAATATTTTTGTATTTTTTGAATATTGAAAATTATTTAAAATGAATTAAAAATAACCAGAAAAGAGAAAATTCATAAAAAAATATCAAATGATAAAATAAAAAATATAAAAAAATCATTTTCAGAAACTAGAAATGAAACGAGAAATAATGCAATTGGTCTCATATTTTTTGGAATTAAAATGAGAGAGATATGATTTTTTGAATAAAAATGAAATAAAAGAAACAAAAGAAATTAAAATCGGAAAAAAAGAAAATGAGAAAATACATGGTGCGTTGGATCCAGGCTCATTCATTGAGCTGCCACATCCAAAGGCCAAGGCATGCGCGCGCACCAAACACCTTGGTCAATGAGAAACACAAGGCCATTAAAAAAGTCATAAAAAAGAAAGGACCAGATTAGATTTGGAGATTAGATCCAAGGGCTGTGGTTTGATCTGGATCTGGGACGGTGGTGGACACCACCGTCTTCTCCGGCGAGCTCATCAGCGCCGGTGAGAGTTGCAGACATATCAATCTCAACCAAATGAAGCGATCTATACATCAATGGAAAGCTGGGGTGATGTACATCACCCCTGTACCATTTATTTTCACTCTAGATCTCCATGGGAAGAGAAATCAGAGGTGGAAAATGATGGTGTTCAACTTGAACTCAATGGATTTTCAAAATTAAAAGCATAGTTCAATTGCCTCTGATGAGAGGACTTCAACCAAACCAATAAATGCAAGAAACAAGCTACAATCAATGTGTTTCGAAGAAGAAAAGTTTGTGTATCAACCTTGGAAATGTGGATCTGCGAAGTACAATTCCTCTTAGCTATTGATTGTAGTGTGATCTAGAGATGAAGATGAAGCAAGGCCAAGGAATTTTGAGTCTGATAATCAACCAATGAAGTTGAAAATCAGATCTGAAATTTTGAAATGAAAGAGTGAATTCCTTTAGGTATGGCTATGGATTGAGTTTTGCAGCATAACAGGCGCCTTTAGGTTGTGGAATAATGAAGCCAAGCACTCTTATTTATAGCAATTGGCAAGGCAATGCATGAAAGTTTCATGTGCATGAATGAAGAGGGCCTCCATGCATGGGCCTGTACAGGCGCATGGAGGGCCCAAATCCTATTGGTTTGGCAAGCTTAACATCAGCAAATAAGTTTTGGACGTGCAGATGAGGTGTAATTGGCTTATGCAATGAGTTTTCAAGTAGTTTCCAAAAATGCACCAAAATGTTCTCCTCTTCGAAAATGCCTTTTCCAAAAATAAAACATGGTCTTATGGGTAATGGTTGGAAAGCTCTTGACATGAGGATCAATTGTTATGTTGACCAAAACTTCATTTGGAAATGGGATATTAGTGAAAAGTGGCCATAGTTCAAGGTGCAAAATATGTGAATGTGAAATTTTCCAAAGTGGGCCAACTACAAGCCCTTCTGTTTCAATGATGCAGGCCTCAAATGACAAAACCTCCAACATCAATGTTGTAGATCGTTTCAAGAAAATAAATTTGGAATCAAAGTTTGAATCATTTGGATTTTTTATGAGAATTTTATGGGCACTTGAAGTTGGACTTTTTCACATTTCAATGCCTTTGGCCCAAAGTGACCTATAATGTTTTGCATTATCAAATGTATTTCGTTTAGGATTATGAAATTTTTTTCAACATAACAAATGAACTAGACATCTTAAACTTTCCAATGCATTCGATCCCACCTCAAAATCCTGAAAAATGAATGAGTTATGTTCTTGGGAAGTTGACCTAAAATTAGGGTTTCAGTCAAAATGACCTATAATGTTTTGAAATGGATGATGACTTTCCAAGCTTCAAATAAATTTTTGATGAACATTAAAGTTGTTCATATGGTTCTTAAAAACGTTTTTTCTCTTGGAGTCATCTCCATTTGACAAACACATTAAAAGTTAAGTCTAAGTGGATTTTAAAATAGTCAGATGAATTGACTGATCAACTTCTCAAGTCCAAGCTTCAAATCTTGATGAATTAATGATTTAGGACACTCAAATAAGCTCAAATATGAATAAAATGATGAGTGAAATAACCTCCCTTGATTTTATTTTATCATGGGTTGAGGATGCTTCATGGGCAAGGCACAGTTGATACACAGATGAATTGGGGTTTCCTTGGGAAACAATCCTCAAGCCCTTTGGTTTGCTTTGATCAAATTGATAAATTGAGATACTTGGGAGGCAGATATGATGGATGAGATCCTTGTGAACCATTGTCATGCTTGCTTTCACCTTCACCTGGCCATATCAATGAGCATAGGGTCTCCTAGGAGCCTTGGATCTTATGATTGCTCAAGCTACAAAACAAACAAAGTTACTGACATATTTTTGTGCTTTTGGTTAGTAGACAAAAGAAGAGAAGTAATAATATACAATTCAAGCATGCTTGGCGATCTCAAATAAACTTATAAGTGTTCCCACCCAAAGGTTAGGAGCCAAGATGCTATGATCCTTGAGGCAAGATGCAAATGCAATGTTATGATGCCATGAGGGATATTAGGGTCAAAATTAGGGTCTTACAGATGCCCCTATTTAAGGTCATTCTAGCCAGAGATATGAAGGTTAAAATCTTCGTCTCGACGAGGTAGAATGGGCTTAAATAATAACAAAGAGACGGATTTTTGTCCCTAAGAGACCTCATGATGCAAATGTATGTATGCAAAAGGTAATACTTTGTGGGGATATATGCCCACAAAGGAAAAAGAAATCAGGAGACTGAATATCTACATGAGTAATACACTCATAAATGGGACAGAGACTCTGGGGACTCTAATGGGGAATAAAGGGGAATAAACTGCGTGAGCAAGTCACGACTTGAAACTTGTTAGGAGACACGAAGGGATTCCATGAAAATAAATCAATGGAAAGACTCGATCTGATGCAACGATGCATGTATTGGGGAATATGCCAATACAACAAAACTATCCATAAAGGATACTTCGGATAAAAATCCGGACTCAGGCTTGAAAATCCACCAAGGGACTCCGATGGGGAATGTCCAAAGAGGATTCAGCTGAGGAAAAAGCAATTGAGGTATTACCGACTACTGGGTAATAAGCTCAAAGAGACATGTGATCAAACACCGGTATGAGGGTGAGAAAACAACATGCTCGGGGAGAATGAATATCTAAGACCGATATAAGGGTGAGAGGTATCAATCATCCAAAACATCTGAGGAAGACCTGGAAAGGTATATTTCAACTCAGGAAAATCTGACTCCACAGGGGACAAAAAGTCACAATAGGGAGCAGAAGGGAAGGAACACTAGGGATACCGGATACTGGGCATATAATAGGTGACCAACCAAGGCGTGAATTGGGGAATATTCCCAAGACACTCATCATCCGAAAGGAGGGCTAACAAAGCAAACTTGATTATGGGATGGGCATTCGATTCCATAAGGAAATACGAATCTTACTCGACTGGGAAGAAAGAGACTTCGACCGAAGAGCGCATGAGATATATTATCTATTACCGTCAGAACGTAGATAACATACTTGCATGGAAGATTATCCACAACCGGTTACTGGGTTAATGAAGGATAAATCCACCAAAAAGAAGGGACATCGGGATACCGACTACTGGGTATAAAATGATGACCAATCAAAGGGGAGAAACGATCATTACCAACAAAAAGGGGTGAATGAAAGATGACTCGTCGGGGATACATTATTTTATCAGAGCAATTATCCAAGAGATATATCATTGGTTACTGGCAGATATACTCAAAAGGTGGAGGAATATCAATGCTGAATATTGGATAAAGATAACCAACGAAGAGGGGATTACATCTACCGGTTACTGGGTAGAAAACCACAGAAGAGTAACCGCCATCAAGGTTAACTCTACAAGGGGATAAAATGGGGTTTACAACTACCGGTATGAGGGTAGAAAACCACAAAGATAGGACTTACGACTATCGGTTACTGGGTAGAAGGCCACAGATTCCGCCGGGAAAAAGATGGATAATCACTTATTACTGAAGAATCATTCATCTGAACTACGGGGAAGTGCAGGGGAAATAACAAGAGGAGTCAGTCTAGGAACAAGCTAGAGAGACACAATGAAATAAAACTCAACCCAATGAGGATATAACTCAGGGGAGTAATTCCATCCCAATACATGTTTTGGGAGGAAACTGAAATAACAATTATCCACGAGGACATAACTCAGTGGGGAATATGGAAGAAATGACAGACACTTTCTGCCTATGGGGATGACTCTATGTGGAGAGATCAAACACCAACATCTGCTTATGAAATATATATCACCAAATAGCAGGAGATAACAAACAAAGATATATGGCAAAGAATGCAACATGAATATCTGAATGTTAAAAAGATGCATGTATATGTGTGGTTTATGTATGATGAATGCTGACAAATAACCATTTCTAACACAACCAGGTCCAGGACCAAATGGACGAACAACCGGTACTACATCTCAAACGAGAAAACTAGGCCCACTGGGGAAACTCCTAATCTGACTGGGGCAACAGATACCAGGAAACAATGATCTCTGCAGGGGGAGGAGAACCAGTCACTCTGCTGGGAAGGAATCAACACATCTTCCTCAGAAGTTCCAACGCTATTCTGAAATCAAGCAAGGTCTTGGTTGGGGAACTGAACATGGATACGATCCTTCGTAGAAGCAACTCTACTGGGGAAATTATCCAGGGGAAGGATGAAACTCTATGGGGAACAACCACCAATCAAAAAGTTTCAAAACCAACACATTTCCTTGTACTGCTGGATGAATCATCTCTGCCGAGGAGAAGAGCACACTATTCCACTGGGGATGGAAAGATAAACATTTTCGTCATCCGCTCTGCTCAGGAGGAAACAACAGATTGGTTCTGATCAGACAATTTCACTAGGGAAACACTGTTGAGGACTGAACTGAGAGCCACCTGTAGGTGATCAGTTGGAGATATCCTGCTTGGTGACCATACTAGGGAGATAACATGGGATCAACCTTGCTAGGGATGAAGAAAATCAAACGTGTTGGAGATTAATGTAGGCGAATCCACAGGGGATAAGCTACACACCAAATGTTGAGAATTCCACTCATACTAGGGGATTTCCTATTCACTCTACGGGAGAATTCCATTCTGAATGAGGGAATACCAACTTCCTTGAAAAGATAGCATGTCAATTTACCAATTCATAAGGGATTTTAAGTCAATCCGCACAAGGGATGACAACCATATAATTGATAACACAAATGCTAAATCCAACCTCAATTGGGAGCTAGAAAACTGAAACCAAACTCCAGACCCTCTGGGGGCTTCATGATGCATAAATTTCCTCTGCGCTTGCAAAGGAGACAACCTGAAAGATAATGAAGAGGATACAAGTATGCTAGGAATATGAACAACATGTCTTACCCTTTTGGAGATCATACTATCCTTGGGAGAGCACTGAAGACGTCCCAACTATCCTTTTTTCATTGTGAATGTTCATTTTGTTTAAGAACAATTTTATGAAGATTTTATTTATTTAGAACAATGATATTTATCAATTAAAACATGCAAAATATATGTTGAACAGAAACAAGTAAGAGTGCAAAGAATTGGATAAAGGCTCAAATTTATTTGATGGAATGGTAGTCTGTAAATGGCAAGACTCCATGGATTTTTACAAATTTGAAATTGGTGATATATATTGGAAAAGGGCTACATTGAAAATAATGATCATTTCTCCACCAACTCTGAATCCGAGGTATTTGAAACTTCAGTTGGCGGTGACTGAGCGAAATTCTTGATAGAAGACAACTGTAGAACAAAGTCTCGTCAGGATGCAATTACTTGCCAAATCCATAATTTTTGCCTAGATTTCCCCAAGGTGAGGTACTTAATCTAGCGGGATACATATTCATTTTTTATGTCTCTAACTTTTTCCTGGATCGCCTTTGGGGTTTTCAATCCATCGAGACACTCATTTTTGCCTAAGCCGCCCTTTCGGGTTTTCAACTTAGCGAGCTATTCTGTTTTTATTTTAGGCGAAGTATTTCTTGACTGCATCTGAATTCACAGGAAGAGTGAAGTCCTCCCCATCCATAGTTGTAAATATCAAAGCACCGCCTGAAAAGGCTCTCTTAACAACATATTGACCTTCATAGTTTGGAGCCCACTTGCCCCTGGAACGGGCGCGAAAGACAAGACTTTCTTGAGCACAAGGTTACCTTCTCGGAACACATGAGGCTTGACCTTCTTATCAAAGGCCTTCTTCATCCTTTGCTGATATAACTGACCATGACACATGGAAGTCAATCTCTTTTCTTCAATTAAGTTCAACTGGTCATAATGACTTTAATCCCATTCAGCATCAGTCAACTTGGCTTCCATCAAGACTCTTATTGATGGGATCTCCACCTCTATTGGGAGCACAACCTCCATACCGTAAACAAGAGAGAAAGGGGTAGCCCCTGTTGAAGTGCGGACAGACGTACGATATCAATGCATAGCGAATGGCAGCTTGTCATGCCAATCTTTGTACGTAGTGTAGCACCTCAAATTTGCACCTATCATTATACATACATTTTCATATTAGGCCATAGCATATCATGGTCCATTGCATAGCATTGCATTGCCTCTTTTGCCTCAAGTGCAAGCCAATCAAGGAATTAGGTCAAACTGATCAGGAGATCAGTCAATCAAGCAAGCAAGCACAATTTTCATTGAGCCAAGGCCCAAGGGTTGGTCCAACATGTTCACATGACTTGGGGATCCATTTGAGGTGTTTTGGTCAAGGATTGGATGTTCGGAAGTCATCAGTTCTTGCACAGTCAGGCAAAAAACCCTAGACAGTCAACAGTCAGTCAAAGTGGTGGATGGTGGCCATTCTTGTGGAATTTGGGCACCATGCTCATTAATCAAGAGTTCATACAACTTGGGACATCATTTGAAGTCAAGGTCTCAAGGAATTAGGGTTTGGAATTCATCAGTCAATGCACAGTCAGTCAGAAACCCTAAAAGTCAACTGTTGGTCAACTGTTCATTTAATCAGTAATTTGATGATGGAAATTGGTTTGAGAGGTCTCATTCATGTCCATATAGTCCTCATATATCATGTCAAACACCACCATGGAAGAATTTGAAGCCAGATCAAAAGTTTCCAAAAATGGAAACTGGACCTGTAACTGAAACTTACCAAAAATGGAAAGTCTTGATCCTCAAACTTAAATCATGATACAAGCTTCAAATGAATTTTTGCCCAACATGAAAGTTGAAGATCTTGTTCTCCCATTTCCAAAAAGTCCAAGAACTCCCAATTCCCATGTGTGGTTGGCAAGATATGATCGAATCGATTTCAGAAATTCTTGAACTTCAAAAGGCCATATCTCTCAAACCATTTGGCCAATTTTGGTGGGGTTTTTTCCTACAAGTCACATTTGATCCCCTCTTTCCAAAAATATAAATTTCATGAGCCAAAACTTCACCAATCAAAATGGCATTTTTTGACTTATCTCATTTAAATGCAAGTTTGACCAAGGGTTGACTTTTTGATATAATCATTTTTCTACCATTTGGCCAATTGAAATAGCTCAGAAATGTCATTTAAAATGTGTTTGCAAGCTCAATTATGCAGTACATATGGCCATTCTTTAACTTGCTTGAAATTTGGACAAAAGGACATTTTCACCCATGCTACTCCATGCTATCCACCATGCCTTGCTTTGTACTCTTAAACAGAAAATTAAAAGGTCATTTGCTGTCATTTGAAACCTCATTTGCAGCCTAAAACCAACAGCAAAACAAAGGCCATTCCTTGCTTGCTTGAAATTGGGAAGAAAGTACTTTGCAACCATTCCACTCCATACTTCCATGCCATGCCTTGTACCACAAAAGAGCAGACCTTAGGCATGATTTTTTCTGTCATTTTGAGATTCAATTGCAGCCACAAGCCATCATTTTTGCAGACAGAAATCCACTCCCTCAAGAATTCACCTTGCTTTTGCATTTCAGAAAAAAGGCTGTCCAAAACTCCAAGGTTACAAGGCTTTGCTAAAAACACTATCCAAGCACCATTGTAAACCAGTTGCAGCCACAAAACACACAGTAGAAAACCCTTGGCTCTGACTCTCTCAAAACATCACCTTGCTTTGCATTTTCAAAAGCTCTGCCCAGAACTCTGGTTGACCTAAGCCTTGCATTGATGTTTCACTACACATTTTCATCATCTTGAAAGAAGCTTGCAGCCATAACACAACCAACCTCACTGATGCAAAAGATCACATCTTGGCATCTTTCTCCAAAAATTGCAAATTCTGTTCTAAACAATAGGCAACATCAAACAGCAGAAAAAAACATGACTTCCTGTTAATTGAAACCCTACTGGCAGCCAACATAGCACAGCAAGAAAAGCCTTGGTGCTCTCATTCTCAAAAGAGCACACCTTGGCATTTTTCCATTTTTCTGTCCAAGAACATTGGCAAAAGAGAAAAACCTGGCTTTGCTTAACACCATATTTCCATCATTTTCTGTCATGAGAAGTCAGCAATAGCATCCATCAAACACACTGCACAGCAGAATCTCATTCTCAAAAAAACACATCTTGGCCATTGTTCAAAAACAGTCAAAGAACTTCCAAAGAACCTGAGCCTGACCTTGGTTGTTTCACCACCATTTCATCATTTTGAATTTAGTGGCAGCCACCATCTAACACAGAAAATCCATTGCTCATTCATTCACTAAAAATTTCATCTCTTGCACTCTTCAAAAACCAGTCAACAAACTCCCAAAGAGATTAAACCTTGCTTTTGTTAATTCATCATCAAGACAACATCATGAGCATATTTCCATCACCCTAAACCATCTGTAGCAGCATCTAGCAGGACTGGTTCTTGTAAAGCATCAGCCATGACAGTCCACAATCTGAGCATTTCCAAGATGTCCTGAACCAAGCCAACTTCACACTCATCATTTGAAAGCTTAAAGTGTACCTGTTTGGAGTCAAAGTCACCAAATACCATCAGGATCATAACTGTCCATCAAATTTGGTAAATTTTCGAGTTCCATTATTCTTCAAATTGTTACATGCTTTCAAAAGATCTTTCAATGCTGAGTTTAGTGATGTCTTTATTTTTGAAAATGGTTAAGTATGTGTGGAGTTATGCTGTTTGGAAGTTTGATGATGCTTATTTATTTTGCTCGATTCTTGACTTGTATGGTGTTTTAGTGAAAACCATTGTTGGATTATGTATGGACATTGCTTGCTGATCATGTTGATGTCCTCAATTGAGATTTCTGTGCATTTTTTGAAAATCACGATTTGGGAGGGATGAAGATCATGAAACCCTGGTTTCCAATTGCATTTTCCAGATTTTCTTGTTGTTTCACGTGCGTGGCATGAGCTAATTTCAAGAGCCAATCAAAACATTTCCTCCTTGTGGCCAAAACGGCATCGTTTCAATTAGTGGCTCCCAGAATTACAAAAATGCCATTCGGACCAATTAATTTCAATATTAATTCATTTTCATTTCAATAATTATTTCATTTTTGATACCAATCTTCCAAAAATCATTGCGCATCCATTCTTGATCCAAAAATCATGGGGTTTTTTGCATTGTCTTCATCATGACCTCTAGTATTTTATCATTATTTTTCCAGAATTTTTGGATGGTTGGTTTTTTAAATGGCCTTAGGGTTTGTTCATGTATCCAAATATTGTACACTTTGCCAATTCATTTGTGAAATGATGAGAATGTATCCAATGGCTCCCAAATTTTTTGTGCTTAAACTAGACACATTCATGGTGATTTTAGTGTAGGGTTTGTGAATTTATCATTTGTGGTTTGTGAGTTATGATTTTTTGAATTAAGGTGTGACAATTTGTGTCACACCATTGATGTCCAACTTCATGATTTTCATAGCCATGCTTCTTGACCTCCAATTGATCTGATTTTTTGCATGAACCTACTCTTGTATGTCTAGTTTACATGTGAATTTTCTTGGAATTATTTGTGGCATTTCCTAATTGTTTGAGATTTTCTCCCCTGTTTAGTCATATGTTGACTTTTGTGTGACACATGTTCCCATTTCATTTGTGAAATTCTCATACTTTATTAGATGGACATGAAATTTTACATGAGATAACTAGACATCCTCATCTTTGCCATGGTTTTTGTCCCATTCATTTATCATACACCATCTCTGACTTATGATTTTTATAAGTTGATGCATGTTTGGTTGACTTCTTTGAGCATGTTCAAAATTGCTTTGACTTTCTGATTTTCATTGACTGCCTTCCACTTGTCCAAATGAGATGAAATTTGACATGCTTACCATGCTGTGGGTTGTAATTGATCATGATTTATTTGGTGATTTTTGGGAATGTTTAAGATTGCTTTTGAGTTAAGTCTTGCTGTTGACTTCTATGAGCTTCTGTTTGCTATACCTTGACCTAAATTGTTCATGAAATGATGATGGTGATTGTTATGAATGTGAAACCAATTGGGTTTGTTTCTTAAATGTTTGAACTTGATTTTGATTGGGCATTGCTTGATGTTTTGACTTTTTCATTCATGTTTGACCCTAGGCTTGCCCTAGTGGTCCCGTTACTCACCTTTGAGCTTGTGTTTTCAGGTGGAACACCAAATGGCCATTGAGACCAATTCTTTTGATTGAGCTTGCTTGAATATCATTGACTAACATGTGTGTTTTGTAGGGAGCTTGGCTCACATGCCTTAAAGCCTTGTGCCTTGCACACCCAGTTGCTTCTGATTAACTGTTAATGTCTGTTCTCTTTTGCTTTGTTTTGAAGTTGCATACTAACATCTGCTTGACTGTTTCAGGTGCTTTTAGTTGCTTAGTTCCTTGTGAACTTATTGCTTTGCTTTGCTTGTATAAGCAATTTGCATTGAGGTATGCTTCTAATCTTCATGTAGTCTGGAAGACCTGGCCTGTTACTTGGCCAGGCAATTGTCTGAAGTCCTCCTTAAGAGGCAATGTTTGTGGATGTTTAATTTTGTCCTTGCATAGAGTCAAAGTCCTCCTAAGTGAAGAGGCAATTGGTGGAAGGTAGGGATATGCAATCTATCCCCCACTATTCAGTGTGTCATCTGCTTTGCTCACACCACTGTGTTGATGCATTGCGGATACAAACCCAAGATCTTGTACAATTGTATAGTTGAGTCAGTTTTAAATGTGTAGAAGGGTTCCCACTTTCTGAACCCACACATTCTTGTCTTAAGCTCTCCCAGGCCAGGGATAAGAGCTGTGAAGTCTCATCTTCACTCACCTTTCATCTGCTTCACCTTAGCCCCTCAATGGCAAGGTTAAGAGCAACATTCACCCAGTTCCAGAGGTTTGTTTGTTGAGGTTGATATGACCCCTCGACTAAAACCTAACCCTTGTTTGAGCCACTTGCTTGTGTATAGTGTGTGCTATCTGTGCTTGTAGGATTGTTTGACTTGCTTCCTGTGCAAGTTAGGATTGTTTGACTTGCTTCCTGTGCAAGTTAGGATTGTTTGACTTGCTTCCTGTGCAAGTTAGGATTAGTTTAGACTTGCTTCCTGTGCAAGTTAGGTTTTGCTTGGCTTGCTTCCTGTGCAAGTTAAGTGTGTGTGTGGCTTGCTTCCTGTGCAAGTCATGTCTAGGATAGGCTGGCTCTCTGTGCCAGTTAGCTAGAAACCTTAACTTAGGAATGATTTGCATGATAACATCTAGGCTCGAGTCGTAGTCTCCCTAGTTGTGATTCCCTCTGTTATCTGGTTAGGCTAGTCTTTTATCCCTCTGTAGGGGAACTACATCGCCCTGATCTTCATACCAGATGAAGTATGTAGGCAGGAGATTGAGCTGATCTCTCCGGGCGCCTGTGTCTTTGTTTTGTCTTGTTGTGTGCTTGGAAGCCGATGTAAGTCCATCGAGTGGCAGTTAGGTTCCAGTGTGCGTGTGTTTGGTTCGGATGCTGATGTAAGTCCAGTGATTGGCGTTCAGGCTCCATGTTTGCCTTCTTGTGTGTGTTTTGGTTCGGATGCTGATGTAAGTCCAGTGATTGGCGTTCAGGCTCCACGTTTGCCTTTGCCTGCTTGTGTTTGTGTGCGTGTCAGCCGAGCTACGAATGCTCTGATTCTTCTCTCGTCCGAGAAGATACGTATGCATAGGATGCAATATCCTAGCGAGCATGTGTCGTTTCCCCAGTCCGAACTACTTCGACTCTGATGTCTATGCTTGATAGACTAAGTAGGCCCAGGATGCGACATCCTGCCGAGTCAGTCTCAGTCAGTTTCTTTTGTCTCTTTCAGCCAGTGTGTGTGTGTTTGAGCAGTGTTTAGCAACCAATTTATCCTTCCTTTTGTGCGTGGATCCCGTAGAGTACTACGGATGCGTAGGGGTGCTAATACCTTCCCTTCGCATAACCGACTCCCGAACCCATACTCTTTGGTCGCGAGACCATGTCTTTTCCAGGTTTACTCTGAGCGTTTCCTTTCCCTCTTTTGGGATAAATAACGCACGGTGGCGGCTCTGTTGTTCTTGTTTTCCCGCCGGTTTTTTCGCGTGATGCGACACGTAGCAACCATCTTCTGGACAATCTTCTTAATATTCTTATTAGCAGCTTCAACAACCCCATTCATCTTGGATTTATATGGAGAAGAATTATGATGTGCTATCTTGAACTCGCTACACAGCTCTTTCATCATCTTGTTGTTCAAGTTAGATCCATTATGAGTAATGATCTTATCTGGCACACCATAATGGCATATGAGTTGATTCATGATAAACTTCACAACCACCTGCCTGGTCACGTTTGCATATTGTTAGATGCCCAAGTTTGCTTATTTGAGCTATCAAATGTGGGCATCTTTCACTCCTTTTTGTCGAAAAAGTGTTCGAAACCGCCCTTGCTTTTGTTGATTTGCAATACTATGTGAAATGATCTTGGTACCTTTAATTTGTGTGTTATTGTGCAGGAATTTGGCATGAAAGAGTAGAAAACGAAGGCACAAGAAATATGGCAAAGGAACCAAGAAAGAAAGCAAATATAAGCAAGCTCGCTAGGCGAGTGAGATAGCAAAGTCTTCGCTCGGCAGGCACGCAGCGAGATGCCAGCGAACACTCCCAGACTTGGACAGAACCAAAATGATCAAGTATTCGCTAGGCGAGCATCCAGCAAGGAAGTAGCGAACACTTCCAGTAGAAAAAAGATCAAAACTCGTTGTGGCGAGGGAAGCAGCGAGGTATTCGCTAGGCGGGCATCCAACGAGCAAGCAGCGAACAATTCCAATAGCAAAAACATCAAGACTCGCTGGAGCGAATGAGAGAAGCGAGGGCTTCGCCTAGCAAAGGATTGTTCGCCTAGCGAACATGTGAAAACTTTTCTAGGATGATTCCTCTGGACGCAGGCTATTCTGGTGACTTATTTTGGGGCTCGCTAGGCGAACAATTCTGCTCGCCTAGCGAGCATGACAACTCAGTAACCATTACTATAAGTAGCATGGGCTACTTTTTGGAACAGATCTTCCTTTTTCTTGGGATCATCTTTTTACTTGTTTTTGGCTTAGAGGTGATTTTTGTTCCCTAGAAACCCCATTTTCTCATTCTTCTTCTTCTCTTGACAATATTTTATAAAAAGAAGGTGGATTCCCATCCAATCTCGATTCTTCGACTCGGATGTTGATCAACCTTCGTCCGAAACTTGTTGGTCAAGCTACCATGAGAATGAGTAGCTAAGTCTTTCATTTTGTCAAGGTTAGATGTAGATGATCATAAGCTTTGTATGTATATGGGATGATCTTCATTTGTAAACTCTTTGATGATGAATGTATGGTGAAAACCTTGTTTTATTGATAACTCTTTGTGTTGGTTTATTATTGAAAGGTGTTTTCCAACTCTTGACCTAGGTTTTCATCCATCCTTGTTCTTTAGCTAGAGATAGTTTTGAATGAGTTTGTTCACTAAAAAGTTAAACCTAAAAGTTGTCATTTTGATAGATTGTGTGAGAAATCAACAATGGATCAAAATGGGAAAAACCCACAATGTGTGTTAGAAATAAACACATTGGGAGGATTTTGTGAATGTGTTTATCATCTAATGGAGTTTATGAGGTTTGTTTGATCGAACATATGCATGCAAAGTGATCGTCGAACCCTAACTTTGACAATCTTTCTCAAATCGTAAAACCAAAACTTTTACCGCAATTTCTTACTTTTTATGCAACCTACCATAACCGAAAACGAAAACCCCCTTGTTACTATAAGTTAAGAACTTAACAACTGTTGAACGGCGGCAATATCACATAATCCCTGTGGAGACGATAACAAATCCCGATACTCTATCCATGTACCAACAAAATGGCGCCGTTGCCGGGGATTGTGAATTGATATTGCGAGCATCGCAATAGTTGCTGAATTTTTAACTTCTGGATTTTTGACTTGTGCTTGTTGATTTGTTTGGTTTAGTATGCAACTTTCGTTTTATGCGAGGGCAGGTTCCTGAGGACCAACTTCTTTTTGATCCCGAGATCGAAAGAACCGCAAGGAGACTGAATAGCAGAACGAGACAAAGGAGGCAACAAGCTAGACAACGACAAGAACAAGGAGAAGGTTCTTCTACAACACACCCACCACCTTTCACACCTATCATGGATCCACCACCACCACCGCCCGTTTCCACACCATGTGTCAACAGTCCGAGGAATACAGCTCAATTTTCCAACCACATGGGAAGGCAAGCCGAGATGAAGACGGGAATCTTAACTTGCTATATGGAAGTCCATTCACCGGAATGGACCATGAAGACCCCTTTGCTTTTCTCACCAAATTTTACGAGATAGCATTGGCAGCCGGAGTTGATCAAGCTCAAGAGCTACCGTTGTTCAAAAGACTATTTCCTCATGCTTTGCTCGGCAAAGCCAAAGATTGGTACTTGGATCAAACACCTGTAGTCATGACGGATTGGAACGTGTTGGAAGAGAAGTTCATTGAAAGATTTTTCTCCCACAACCGGTTCATGGAATCCAAAACGGCTATCTCAGTGTTTTCGCAAGGAGCCAACGAATCATTGAATGAGGCATGGGAAAGATTTTAATCCATGCTTCGAAATTGCAAAGGGCATGGTTTTAACGAATTGACGCAAATCCACATTTTCAAGAATGGCCTTCAACCTAATTGCAAGACTTTATTGGATGCTACCTCGGGTGGTTCTTTGTTGTCTAAAAGCGCTGATGAAGCTACTGATATCATTAACCGTATGGCTCTAAATGACCTCCAAAGTCAAAGTAGAGGCAACACTTTGAAGAAACCGGGAGTGCTTGAACTTGGGACAAACGATGCTATTCTTGCCCAAAATAAAGTCATTTCCCAACAAGTTGAACTCTTAACTCAACAAATAAAAGAGTTGAAAGAGCCTTCAAGAGCTAAACAAATAGCTTGTTGTGAGCTTTGCAAGGGTGATCATGACACCGGGTTTTGTCCACCTCCCGGGTTCGAAGAGGTGAATTACATGGCGAACCAACGAGACTACCAACCGAGGCAACAACAACAACAACCGTATCAATAACATCCTCAAAATCAACAACAACACTTTCAAGGGAATCAAGGGTTCCAACCAAGGGCTAACTATCACCATAACCAAGGTTATGGAGGTGGTACTTCTAGCCGTCAAAATCCTTACCAACCTCAACAACCGCCGGTCGTGACTTCAAAGTTAGAAGAGACATTGACACAATTTTTGCAATTTTCGATGGCTAATCAAAAGAGCAACGATGCGGCAATCAAAAATCACAAAACTCAAGTCGGTCAACTAGCTTAACAACTAGCGGAACAACAACCCAAACCATCTTTTTCGGCGAATATGCAAATGAATCCAAAAGAGCATCGTAAAGTGATAACGATGAGAAGTGGAAGGGAGTTGATTAATGAGAGTGAAAAAAGAGATGAGAGTGAAAGAAGAGAGGATGAGAAAAAATATGAGGAGAAAAAAATAGAGGATAGCATTGATGTTGAAGTTTGGGAGTGGAGTGAGGAAGAAGTTGAAAAGAATGAAAAAAATGGTGAAGTAGAAAATAAAGAAAGTGTGGAAGTTGAAAAAAATAAGAGTGATGAAGTGAAGGTGGAGGGAGTAAAAAAGAAAAGAGAGAGGAATTCTAGAGTTTCTAAAGGAAAGGGGGTAGTGGGTGCTACTCCAATCTAAAACCTTCTGTATCCACATGCTCTGTCTAAGAGGGAGAATGAACGGCATTGCGCCCGGTTCATGGGTATATTCAAACAACTTCAAGTGAACATTCCGTTTGCCGAAGCATTGGAGCAAATTCCTAAGTATGCGAAATTCATGAAATACATACTTACTAAAAAGTGGAGGTACACGAAACCGGAGACAATTGTCCTAGATGCTAGTTGTAGTGCAATCATTCAACGGATGCTTCCGAGAAAAGAGGTTGACCTGGGACGAGTTACTTTGCCGGTTACAATTGGTGATGTCTATGTCGGAAAAGGGCTAATTGATTTGGAGTCAAGCATTAATCTAATACCATTGTCTATTGTGAAGAGGCTTGGCAACATTGAAATGAAGGCCATCCGGATGACTTTGCAATTGGCCGATAAGTCGACTACCCATCCTCATGGGTTAGCCCAAGATGTATTGGTCAAAGTTGACAAATTCTTCTTCCCAGTTGATTTCATCGTGATTGATATGGAAGAGGATGATGATGCTCCGCTTATTCTTGGCCGACCGTTCATGAAAACCGCATGCATGATGATTGACGTTGACGACGGTTTGATGAAAGTAAGGGTCCAAAATGAAGAAGTTACTTTTGATCTATTCGAAGCCATGAAGCATTCAAAGGATAGTAGTGATAGCTTTCGCATTGATGTGATCGAAGAGGAAACTTTTGAAGTTTCTAAACATATTCATGAGATATCCCCTATGGAGTTAGCTCTTGATGACTCCTTTGAAGTTTTCACAATTGAAGAAGAGCAAGCTCTTGATGAATGCCTAAGGGAACTTGATAGTCTAAAAGAGTTACATCCGTGGGAAGTTGAGGAGGAAGTATTGAAGAAGGAGGTTAACGAAGAAAATTCGCCGATTGAATTGAAAATGTTACCTTCTAATTTGAAGTATGCATTCCTCGACGAGACCGAAGCAAAGCCGGTTATCATAAGCAATCTTTTGTCAAAGAATGAAGAAGCCCGTTTGATCATTGTTTTGAAAAAGAATCAATAAGCCATGGGTTGGACTCTTTCCAATCTCAAAGGAATTAATCCTTCCTATTGCATGCACAAGATCTTAATGGAAGAGGACTTTAAGCCGGTAGCTCAACCGCAACGCCGCTTAATACCTACTATGAAGGAAGTTGTTAGAAAGGAGGTTGTTAAGTTGTTGGATGCGGGAATGATTTACCCGATTTCGGATAGCCCATGGGTTAGTCCTGTACATGTGGTTCCGAAGAAAGGTGGCATTATCGTGATTCGAAATGAAAAGGATGAGTTGATCCCGACAAAAGTGGCAACGGGGTGGCGTATGTGCATTGATTATAGGCGGTTGAATACCGCAACTCGAAAAGATCACTTTCCACTCCCGTTCATGGATCAAATGCTAGAAAGACTTTCTGGGCAACAATACTATTGTTTCTTAGATGGCTATTCCGGGTATAACCAAATTGCGGTTGACCCGGCCGATCATGAAAAGACGGCTTTCACATGTCCTTTTGGAATTTTCGCATACCGTAAAATGCCCTTTGGGTTATGCAATGCATCGGCGACTTTCCAAAGATGTGTGCAAGCTATTTTTTCCGACCTTATCGAGAAAACAATGGAAGTCTTTATGGACGATTCTCCGTATTTGGTGGTTCCTTTGGTCTATGCTTGGACAACTTGGAAACGGTTCTTGAAAGATGTGTGAAGACAAATCTTGTTCTTAATTGGGAGAAGTGCCACTTCATGGTGACTGGGGGGATAGTGCTTGGCCATAAAGTCTCTTCAAGAGGGCTTAAAGTTGATTGTGCTAAAGTTGAAGTGATTGAAAAGTTGCCTCCTCCGGTGAATTTGAAGGGAGTCCGAAGCTTTCTGGGGCACGCTGGTTTCTATCGGCGCTTTATCAAAGACTTCTCAAAGGTAGCTAAGCCTTTGAGTAACTTGCTAGCTAAGGATCAGGTATTTCTTTTAACTGATGAGTGTTTACAAGCTTTTGAAATTTTAAAGGAAAAATTGGTTACCGCTCCAATTATAGCCGCTCCAAATTGGAATTTAAATTTTGAGCTCATGTGTGATGCGAGCGACTATGCAATCGGAGCGGTATTAGGCCAAAGAAAAGAGAAAAAATTTCATGCGATACACTACGCAAGTAAAGTTCTTAATGAGGCTCAAGTTAACTATGCCACCACTGAAAAAGAATTACTTGCGATAGTGTATGCGCTTGAAAAGTTTAGATCCTATCTTATTGGTTCCAAGGTTATTGTGTATACCGACCACTCGGCGATTAAATATTTGCTCACCAAACCGGACTTGAAGCAAAGGCTCATCCGTTGGATCCTCTTGTTGCAAGAATTTGTTGTTGAAATCAAAGACAAGAAAGGATCGGAAAATTTGGTGGCGGATCATTTATCTCGCTTAGTTAATGTGGAGGTTACCGCTTCCGAGAAGGAAATCCGGGAAGAGTTTCCTGATGAAAAACTTTTCAAAGTTCAAGTTAGGTCGTGGTTTACGGGCTTTGCGAACCATAAGGCTAGTGGTTTGGTGCCTCCCGACCTAACTTCGAACCAAAAGAGGAAATTTCTCTCGGATGCTAAGTACTACGTGTGGGATGACCCATACTTGTTTAAATTGGGTGGTGATAACCTTTTGATGAGGTGTGTTACTGCGATGAAGCGTAAAGCATTCTTTGGCATTGTCACAACTCGCCTTACGGCGGACACTACAATGGGGCAAGAACGGCCACTAAAGTCCTTCAGTCAGGATTTTATTGGCCTACTATTTTCAAAGACGCAAATGCCCATGCGCAAAGTTGTGATAGTTGCCAAAGAAGTGGAGGGATTGGTAAGGGAGACGAGATGCCTCTCCAAAACATCCAAGAGGTTGAAGTATTCGATTATTGGGGTATCGACTTTGTTGGTCCATTCCCACCCTCATATGGTAATGAATATATGCTTGTGACGGTTGACTATGTTTCTAAGTGGGTTGAGGCGATTGCCTCACCTCGGGCGGATGCTAAAACGGTAATAATTTTTTTGAAGAAAAACATCTTTTCCCGTTTTGGAACCTCCCTTGTGTTTATTAGTGACGGAGGGTCGCACTTTTGTAATACACCGTTAGAAAGCGTTTTGAAACATTACAGTGTATCACATAGAGTGGCGACTCCGTATCACCCACAAGAAAACGGTCAAGCCAAAGTCTCTAATGGTGAGATTAAGAGAATTCTTGAAAAAACCGTGTCGAATTCTAAAAAAGAGTGGTCGCAAAAGTTGGATGAAGCTTTATGGGCATACCGTACCGCTTTTAAAGCTCCAATTGGGCTAACTCCTTTTCAATTGGTATTTGGTAAGACTTACCATTTGCCGGTCGAATTGGAGCACAAAGCTTTGTGGGCTCTGAAATTATTGAACTTTGATAAGGATTTGGCCGGTGAAAAAATAAAAGTGCAATTGCTTGAGTTGGAAGAAATGCGCAATGCCGCATATCACCCGAGTTGGTTGTACAAAGAAAAGGTGAAAAATTATCATGACAAAAAGCTTAGGAAGAAGGAATTTGTGCCCGGACAGTTGGTCCTTTTGTTCAATTCTAGGTTGAAGCTAATCCTCGGAAAATTGAAATCTAAATGGTCCGGGCCATTTCGTGTCAAAGAAGTCAAAGAGTATGGAGCTGTTGTCATTGAGGACTTGGAGAAGAAAGAGAGTTGGACGGTTAACGTCCAACGTTTGAAGATTTATCTTGGCGGTCTTGTGGATCGCGAGAGCTGTGCAATCTGCTTGGATGCTCCTCTGTGCGCATCTCAAACCGTCGAGCTTATCCGACGTTAAACAAGCGCTTGTTGGGAGGCACCCCAACATTGTAAGTATTTACAGCTTTATGTTGTGAGGTATTGGTGTTCAAATTGGTGGAACCTTGCTGAATTATGTTGTGCAGTGCTGTTTTGAAAAAAACAAGAAACTGTCATGTTCGCTAGCTGCTCGCTAGGCAAAGACAGTAGCGAGCTGATTCGCTAGCTGCTCGCTAGGCGAAGTCAGTAGCAAGTCGTTCGCTAGCTCTTCGCTAGGCGAGCATTGCGTGACAGAACTTGTAAGACCCAATTTTTGACCCTAAGATCCCTCATGGCATCATAGCATCTCATTGCATAGGCCTCAAGGATCATTGAGCATCTTGCTTCCTATACCTGTGGGTGGGATATCTTTGAGAGTGGTTCTTGATCACCAAGCATGTTTGCATTGTATATCATTGCTTTTCTCATTTGTTTACTAACCAAAAAGTACAAAAATATGTCATCTAACCTTTTGTTTTGTAGCTTAAGCAAGCACAAGTCAAAGCAATTCAGGTGAATCCTTGGTACAAGAGATAAAGAATTTTCATTGAGATGAAGATCATGTGGTCATTCATAAGAGCTTATGTGAGCTATGGTTCCATTTTGAGGACAATTCATCAAGTGGCAAAGGCCCAAGTTCATCAGAATATTTTCAGGGTCATCTGAGGACCAATGCCAGTCAACTGAAAGTCAATTGTAGACTTTGGGTGTGGGAAATGGATTTCTTCATCCCATTCATATTCCAACAATGCTTATTCATCATGTCAAACACTTATTTTGAAGAATTTGAAGTCAAATCAAAAGTTTCCCAAAATGGAAAGTGACCTATAATTTCAAGTTTCCAAAAATGGCAAGTTTTTGGATCAAATTCAACTTGACTTTCCAACATCAAAGAAGCTTCAAATGAATTTTTGTCCAACATTAAAGTTGAAGATCTCTCTCTCCCATTTCCAAAAAGTCCAAGATCATGAGCATCTGATGAATGGTTGAGGAGATATGGCCAAATGATTGCAATATGCACATGGAGGTTCAACAAGCCATAACTTTTGATCCAAAGCTCCAATTTGAGTCACTCTTTTTGCAAAATGATCCTTGTGACCAATATTTTCCAAATCCATCATTGCATTGCATGAAATTTAATCACATGATCAAAATGTCCATGCATGAACATTTTGGAGGGAAAATGCCAAATTCAAATTTGGTGCATCATATGAACAAAATTCCAATCCAATTATGTGCATGAGATGATTTTGAGTGAAATTACACATTCACATAGCACTGTTCACGTGCTCATTCACCATGCATAGGTTTTTTTGGTAATTTGGTCATGCACCTCATATATTGTTAATTACAATTAGCCAATGCCTAATTACTATTTCAGCATGATTAGTTGAAAGGTATATAAGCTTAATTGTAACAGAATTTTTAAAAATAATCACATTCTAGATCTAGATTTTGGATTTCCCTCCATTTTTGCTCTCATCTCAAATTTTAATTTCCTTCACATAACTCATTGATTTTACTGCATAATCGTGTTCATTGATCATCATTGAGTGCAAATCAAGTACTGGATTAGAAAACTTGGTGAAGAATTGTGCATACTCAAAGCTTGAAGATGGAGATGGATCTTGAAGATTGAGCTCGATTGAGGTGGTTTCAGCTGCTATCTTTCACATCAAGCTTTAATACACAAGTTGAGGAGAAGATCTGGACACTTTTGGAGCTTGAATCCACTGTTTTCTCATACTGCTCTTCAAGAAGGTGAAATTTCGAATCTCATGTTTCTTTAATTCACTGCCATGATTAGATAGGTCTCATCTTGCTGATAATTCTGATGCAAATATTTCTTAATTTGGTTGAGATTTGAGTGAGATATGTGGATTTCAATTTTTGAACATGAAGGATGTTTTCATTCGATCCATGGAATATATGATGATCTAGGCTTAGCTAGTGTGATATTTGCAATCTACTGTCGCATCGCGCGAAAAACCGGCGGGAAAAGAAAGAACAACAGAGCCGCCACCGTGCGTTATTTATCCCAAAAGAGGGAAAGGAAACGCTCAGAGTAAACCTGGGAAAGAACATGGTCTCGCGACCAAAGAGAATGGGTTCGGGAGTCGGTTATGCGGAGGGAAGGTATTAGCACCCCTACGCATCCGTAGTACTCTACGGGATCCACGCACAATAGGAAGGATAAATGGTTGCTAAACACTGCTCAAATACTCACACACACTGGCTGAAAGAAACACAAGAAACTGACTGAAACTGACTCGGCAGGATATCGCATCCTGGGCCTACTTAGTCTATCAGGCATAGACATCAGAGTCGAAGTAGTTCGGACTGGGGAGACGACACATGCTCGCTAGGATATCGCATCCTATGCATACGTATCTTCTCGGACGAGAGAAGAATCAGAGCATTCGTAGCTCGGCTGACACATACACAAACAAGACAAAGGCAAAGGCAAACGTGGAGCCCGACTGCCAATCACTGGACTTATGTCAGCATCCGAACCTAAACACCCACAAGAAGGCAAACATGGAGCCTGAATGCCAATTGCTGGACTTACATCAGCATCCGAACCAAACACACGCACACTGGAACCTAACTGCCACTCGATGGACTTACATCAGCTTCCAAGCACACAACAACTTAACAGGTTGATAGGGAGTCGGGGACTCAGCCTATAACTGTCGAACACACACAAACAGACAGACAGCAAATGCTAAGGAGTCAAGGACTCGAGCCTAGCAAAGGTCAGACAACACACACAAAAGAAAGAAAAGGCGCCCGGAGAGATCAGCTCAATCTCCTGCCTACATACTCCATCTGGTATGAAGATCAGGGCGATGTAGTTCCCCTACGCAGGGACAAAGGATCTAGCCTAACCAGATAACAGAGGGAGACACAACACTAGGGAGACTACGACTCGAGCCTAGATGTTGTCATGCAAAGTCAACCCTAAGTTATGGTTTTTAGCTAAATGGCACAAGGGCCAACCTATCCTAAGTATGGCTCACACAGGGAGCAAGCCACACACACTTAACTTGCACAGGGAGCAAGCCAAGCAAAACCTAACTTGCACAGGAAGCAAGTCTAAACTAATCCTAACTTGCACAGGAAGCAAGTCAAACTATCCTAACTTGCACAGGAAGCAAGTCAAACTATCCTAACTTGCACAGGAAGCAAGTCAAACAATCCTACAAGCACAGATAGCACACGCTATACACAAACAAGTGGCTCAAACAAGGGTTAGGTTTTAGTCAAGGGGTCATATCAACCTCAACAAACAAACCTCTGGAACTGGGTGAATGTTGCTCTTAACCTTGCCATTGAGGGGCTAAGGTGAAGCAGATGAAAGGATGAAGTGAGGATGAGACCCCACAGCTCTTATCCCTGGCTAGGGAGAGCTCAAGACAAGAATGTGTGGGTTCAGAAAGTGGGAACCCTTCTACACATTTAGAACTGACTCAACTGTACAATTGTACAAGATCTTGGGTTTGTATCTGGAATGCATCAACACAGTGGTGTGAGCAAGGCAGATGACACACTGAATAGTGGGGGATAGATTGCATATCCCTACCTTCCACCAATTGCCTCTTCACTTAGGAGGACTTTGACTCTATGCAAGGACAAAAGTAAACAGTCACAAACATTGCCTCTTAAGGAGGACTTCAGACAGTTGCCTGGCCAAGTAACAGACCAGGTCTTCCAGACTACATGAAGATTAGAAACATACCTCAATGCAAATTGCTTATACAAGCAAAGCAAAGCAAAAGTTCACAAGGAACTAAAAGCAACTAAAGTACCTGAAATCAGTCAAGCACAGTTAGTATGCAAGTCAGAGTTAAACCAAAATGAAACAGACATCAACCAGTCAACACAAACAAGTGAATGTGCAAGGCACAAAGCTTAAGGCATGTGAGCCAAGCCACCTGCAAAACAAACAAGTTAGTCATGGTATTTAGGCAAGCTCAATCAAAAAGAATTGGTCTCAATGGTCATTTGTTGGTCAACCTGAAAACATAAGCTCAAAGGTGAGTAACAGGACCACTAGGGCAAGCCTAGGGTCAAAGATGAATGAGAAAGTCAAAACAGCAAGGGTTAAGTATCCAAAATCATGTTCAAACCATTAGGAAAACAAAACCAATTGGATCCACACTCATATCAATCATCATCATCATTTCATGAACCATTTAGGTCAAAACATGGCGAACAGAAGCTCATAGATGTCAACAGAATAACTTGCATAAAAAATCAACCCAAACAAACTCAAAAATCATCAAATAAATCACATTCAATCCTAACATCTAGCATGGCAAGCATGTCAAATTTCATGGCATTTTGATGAGAGGAAGGCAGTCAATTAAAATCAGAAAGTCAAACCAAATTTAAGCATGCATAATGAAGGTCAACAAACATGGGTCAACTTCAAAAAATCATATCAAATTGAAAACAGAAGAGAAATGAATGAGATTAACACCAATGCAAAGCTTGAGATGTCTAGTTATCACATGTCAAATTTCATGTCCATCTAATAAAGTATGAGAATTTCACAAATGAAATGGGAACATGTGTCACACAAAGTCAACAATTGACTAGGCAGGGGAGAAAATCTCAAACAAATGGAAAATAGCTCAAATAAATCCAAGAAAATTCACATGTGAACTAGACATACAAGAGTAGGTTCATGCAAAATTTGGGATCAATTGGAGGTCAAGAAGCATGGTAATGAAAATCATGAAGTTGGACATCAATGGTGTGACACAAATTGTCACACCCTAATTCAAAAAATCATATCTCACAAACCACAAATGATAAACTCACAAACTTTATACCAAAATCACCATGAGTGTGTCTAGTTTAAGCACAAAAATTTGGGAGCCATTGGATAAAGTATCATCATTTCACAAATGTTTTGGCAAGATGTACAAAATTTGGTCACATGTCACAAACCCTAAGGCCATTTAAGAACCATCCATCCAAAAATTCTGGAAAAATAATGATAAAAAAGTAGAGATCATGATGAACACAACACAAAAAATCCCATTCAAATTGGATCAAAAATGAGCAAGTTATGAATTTTGGAAGGTTGGTAATCAAAGTGAAGAAATAAATAGAAATAATATTGAAAGAATGGCATTTTTGTAATTCCCTGATTCACTTAACTAAACACAGTCGTTTTGGGCTTTAAAGGAAATGTTTTCATTGGCCAGTGGGGAATGGCACAGTACACGTGAGGAAAGAAGAAAAACTGGAAAATGGCTTTGGGGTTTACTGTAGCAGCATCATCTCCAAATTCGAATTTCTTAATTTCTCCCCAAAAATGTCAATTGAGCATACCATTGTGATCATTAAACAACATACAACAACAATCCAAACCCTATTTTCATTAATTTGAACTGCACAGCAAGAAATCAAAAGAAACATTTCCAAGCACCAAACTTTATCTTAACATATCTTCATGGACAAGCAATCATTTTCAAAAAGAAAAGCATCATGGTACTCAGCACTGAAAGACCTTTCCAAAGTACATGTCAATTTGAGAAAATGGAAGGGTCGAATCCATACCTTTTTTGAAGGGCAGTTTGTGTTCTTGATGTTGTTTTGTGATGCCTTGCCAAAACAGATGAGCTTTAAGCTTTCCAATGATGGATAATGGTGATGGTATGGCTCAAGACATCCTGGAAGTGTTTAGATCATGGACTGTCATGGCTGAGAGTTTCTGACAGAAAGTTGAAAAATGCAAAGATGGATTTTTAGAAAATGAGATGAAGTTGGCTGTTGGTGTTGCTGCTGTAACTGTTGTTATTGTAATTTGGATGCTTTTTTTTTTGACAGAAAACCAGAAGTGCAAAGCCAGGATCAGGTTTTTAGAGGGTGTGACCAATGGCCTTTGGCTGCTGTTTGGCAATGATGGTGAACAAAATGCTATGGTTGGCAAGGCAAGATTGGTTTGTTATGTTTGGACAGAAAAATGGGGAATCAAATGGTAAGGTGTGATTTGGGGAGGGTGTATGGTTTGAGCAATGGCCAAGGGTAGTTTGTAGGGTTTTGGACAGAAGGAATTGGAATGCAAATGGCAAGGTGGGACTTTTGAGTGAGTGTGACTCAATGAAGTGCTTGTAGTGTTGGTTTTGTTGGTCTGCTACTGTAGGAAATGTTGGTAGCAGATTTTTTTTGATCCTCCAAGGCCAAAAGCTAGGTCCAGTTTTAGAGAGTGTATGGAGTTGGCTAGGTTTTGTTGTTAGGTTGGTTGCTGTTGCTATTGCTGCAGTTGGACAGAAAATGTGTTTCAAGATGATTCCAATAAAACAATACCATCTGGTACTCAGGCTGTAGAATGATTGATGGATCCCTGGCAATTGTTGGGGTGATGCACTGTTGTTAAGGTGCTCATGGATAGATTAATATCATGATATGCCAATTTAGCTTATAGTAAATTTCTAGGTCTTGTATTTTGTTGAATTGCAAGGTAACAAACATGTAGGTAACAATCCAAAGGCATGTTCACTTGGTCGGCTTTGAGTTTTGTCCTGAGATGGTTCCTCCTGTGGTTTTCATAGACTTGACCTTAAGGTGCTTTGGAGTTGCAGGACATGTTGGTCTTGTGGTCATTGCTGGAGCTGTGGTAGGTTGGTCACAACATATGGTATGCCATCCTTGTTTGTGTGCCTGCCATTTGATTCCCTGCTGCACCAGTCAGCCTTGCTTATTGCAAGATGTTACAAGGATTTACATGGCTTGTTGCATGTTGCAGGCTTGTGGCAAGGCTTGGTTCAGGTTATGCATTGTATTGTCTTCTTGTTGGCAAGGTTAAACCATGGTAGTGAGTTGGTCTTGCTGCAAGATCGAGTGATTGGTTAACTGTTGATAGTCATGTTGCACAGCTAGTTCCAACTATGACTTGTCTTCCTGTTAAGCTGGAAATCTCAAGTGTTTGGATATGGTGATGTAATCCAGTTGGCAAGAACCTGTCACCTAATGAAGCTTCAATTTAGTAACACTGTCCATTGAGGTATGTGTGTGATTACTGCTGACTGTTGCATTTTAACTTAGGCCAGGGTTTTGAAAAAATGCCAAAAGGTGAGTGAGGCTTTTTGTGGGTTTTAGAAAAATAGCCAAAGTGAGGCTTGAGAGAAAATGAGAGGACCAAAGGTTTTTTGCTGGTTTGGCTGTTATTTGTTCATGACAGGAAAAAAATGAAGTTTTGAAATCTGCTGTTAGCAGTTGCTGTTGTGGTTTCTTATGACAGAAAAAATGGGGGGTTGAAAGTTCTGTTTTATGTGTTTGTGTGGGAGAGCAAGGGCCAAGTGGTTTGTGGCTGCAATTGGTTTTTTCATGACAGAAAAAATGATCAAACCTGCCCTTTGATGTTGCTTTGGTTTTGTTATGCTTTCACTTTTGGAGTTTGACAGCCTAGAAATCCAATGCCAATAGCAAGCAAGGGTTTTGAGATCATGCTGTATGCAGTATGGTTCTGTTGCTGTTTCATGACAGAAAACAGGATGGTGGACTGCTGCTAGGTTGTTGTGACAGTACAAATTGGCATGGAGGTATGGTGAAAACAGTTACCAAGGGTTGTTTCTTTGCAGGATGTCATGACATAGTTTTTTCAAGAATGGCCAAGGATGTGGTCTTTTGGTTTGTGGTCCTGTGGTTTGGCAGGATGGATGCTTTTTTGTTTTTGACAGAAAAAATCTCTTTGTGCCAAAACAGCCAAATCAATTTTTTAGAGAGAGTGTTTGTTTGGAGTTTGTGTTGTTTTTTCTTTTTCAGTTGCTGCTATGTCCTTTTGTTGACAGAAGAACTCCTTGCCAAAACCTACTGTTGGCTGTTATTTTTGGTGGCAAGGCAATGCCTTGTTCTTTTTGTTTTGACAGCCTTTCACCTCTGCTGTTAGGAGTTGCTAATCTAGTTTTGGACCGAAAAAATCATGTTGTTTTGTTGCTTCTAATGCTTGCAATATGACAGAAAATGGGGGGAAAAGTTCTGCTATGGGACAGTGCAAGGTATTGCTCATGGATTGGATTTTGCAAACATGTCCTTTCTTCCCCAATTCTAAGCAAGTAAGCATGGCCATATGTACTTGTTGGTTTAGGCTGCAAATTAGGTTCACAAATGACAGAAAAAATGATGCACAATGCTATTCTTATGAGGTACAAGGCAAGGCATGGTTAATGGTACTTTTCTTACAATTCAAGCAAGTTGGAGAATGGCTTCATGTACTGCATAATTGACTTTGCAAACACATTCTAAATGACATTTATGAGCTGTTCCAATTGGCCAAATGTTGAAAAAATGTTTAAATCAAAAAGTCAACTCTTGGTCAAACTTACATTTAAATGAAAAAGGTCAAAATATGCCATTTTGATTGGTGAAGTTTTGGCTCATGAAATTTATATTTTTGGAAAGAGGGGATCAAATGTGACTTGTAGGAAAAAACCCCACCAAAATTGGCCAAACGGTTTGAGAGATATGGCCCTTTGAAGTTCAAGATTTTCTGAAATCGATTCGATCATAACTTGCCAACCACACATGGGAATTGAGAGTTCTAGGACTTTTTGGAAATGGGAGAACAATATCTTCAACTTTCATGTTGGGCAAAAATTCATTTGAGGCTTGTATCATGATGTAAGTTTGAGGATCAAGACTTTCCATTTATGGTAAGTTTCAATTACAGGCCCAGTTTCTATTTTGGGAAATTCATGATCTGGCTTCAAATTCTTCCATGATGGTGTTTGGCATGATGTATGATGATTATTTGGACATGAATGAACTCTCACAAACCAATTCCAATCATCAAATCACTGATTAAATGGACAGTTGACCAACAGTTGACTTTTAGGGTTTCTGACTGATTATGCATTGACTGATGACTTCCAAACCCTAATTCCTTGAGAACTTGACTTCAAATGATGTCCCAAGATGTATGAACTCTTGATTATTGATCATGGTGCCCAAATTCCATAAGAATGACCACCCTCCACTGCTTTGACTGACAGTTGACTTTTTTAGGGTTTTTGACTGTCCGTGTATAAACTGATGATCTCTGAGCCTTCAACCCTTGACCAAAATACTTCAAATAGACCTCCAAGCCATGTGAACTTGTTGGACAAATCCCAAGGCCTTGGTTCAATGAGAAATTCCTTTGCTTGCTTGGTTGACTGATCAGGAGATTAGTTTGACCTAATTCTTGATTGCTTGCTCTTGAGGCAACTGAGGGACAATGCAAATGCTATGCAATGGATCATGATATGCCATGACCTAATATGAAAATGTATGTATAATGATAGGTGCAAATTTGAGGTGCTACAGCTGCCCCTATTCAATCAGCTGGGAACCCGAACGGATGATAGCAACGGCTGTCAGACTTTCAGGGTAAACAGGGATTGAATACCAAGAACCGTAGAATTTGCACAATACAGGGATCCACCAATGGAAACGTCCACTGGGATTTGATATTTATTACTGGGTATTTTGTTTTGTTTTTTGGTTTTCAATGGGTATGGCCACATCCAGACATCACAACGATGATGAATGGGAATAGAAATCACAACTAGATGCCAACGGACAACTAGGAAAAACTCGACGTTTACCAAGACCAACGGAGAGGTAACCAGACATTAATGAATGGCCGGAAGGGATACAACCATACGTCAACGGACGAAATGGGAAAAACTCAACGTTTACCAAGACCAACGGAGAGGTAAATCCACGTGGGGACCGGTACAACTAGACGTCATAGGACGAATAGGAAAAACTCGACGTTTTATCGACACCAACGGAGAGGAGGAATACTTCACTAGGGAAGAAGGACACAACCAAATCATCAACGGATGATCGGGAAAAACTCGACGTTTATCGACACCAACGGAGAGGTAACTCTGCATGGAGAGGGGTACAACTAGACATCATCGGACGAATAGGAAAAACTCGACGTTTTATCGACACCAACGGAGAGGAGGAATACTTCACTAGGGAAGAAGGACACAACCAAATCATCAACGGATGATCGGGAAAAACTCGACGTTTATCGACACCAACGGAGAGGTAACTCTGCATGGAGAGGGGTACAACTAGAAATCATCGGATAGCTAGGAAAAACTCGACGTTTATCGACACCAACGGAGAGGAGGAAACTCTACTGGGGAGAGTGAACAGCAACCAAATCATCAACGGATGATCGGGAAAAACTCGACGTTTATCGACACCAACGGAGAGGAGAATACTTCTTCGGTCTGAAAACCGGAAAATTGGCCTTGTGCCACGAGTACATCGACCTGATCGTCGGAAACTCCTTCGGTCTGAACACCGGAAAGTTGGCCTTGTGCCATGAGTACATCGACCTGATCGTCGGAAACTCCTTCGGTCTGAACACCGGAAAGTTGGCCTTGTGCCATGAGTACATCGACCTGATCGTCGGAAACTCCTTCGGTCTGAATACCGGAAAATTGGCCTTGTGCCATGAGTACATCGACCTGATCGTCGGAAACTCCTTCGGTCTGAATACCGGAAAATTGGCCTTGTGCCATGAGTACATCGACCTGATCGTCGGAAACTCCTTCGGTCTGAATACCGGGAAATCATAAGTACACATTATCTATAGCCGTCAAAACGTAGATAATACACTCGCATGGAAGATTATCCATAACCGGGTTGTAGGTTGTTAAATGAATAATCGACCGAAAAGAACGGCATCTGGGTACCAGACTAGGTATGCAAAAGATGACCAATCAAAAGGGGATAAAGCTGCTTACTCGGAGCAAGTATCCAAAAAGAAGGGGAAGACCCAACGGGGACAATACTGCTTGATCAAGGCAAGTATCCAGAGGGGAAAGAATGTCAATATCACGAACCGGATACTAATAACTGCACAGAGGGGATTACATCTACCGGTTAGTAGGTAGAAAACCACGGAAAAGTAACCAGTCACCGATAGGATGAACACACAGGGTTAACTCCACCAAGGGGGTGAAAGTGGGATTTTACAACTACCAGCTTGTAGGTAGAAAACCACAAAGATAGGACTTATAACTACCGGTTTGTAGGTAGAGGCCACCAAGTTCCACTGAGTGTAAGATGAATGAGTGCTGGTTAGTGAGCAACTATTCATTTATGCCCCAGGGAAACACAAGAGACAGCCAACAAGAAGCCAATTCAGGATCGATCCAAAAAGGCAGACTGAGTCAAGACTCATCCTAATGAGGAAAGAACTCAATAGGGAAAACCCATCCCATTAGGGAGGGAACGGAAGCAACCGTCATCCACGAGGATGTATCTCAGTGGGGAAATGGCAGGAAAAGATTGACACTTTCTGCTTAAGGGGTAGACTCTACATGGAGAGATCAGACACACCCATATCTGCTTAAGAAAAAAAAAAGACCCAAGCTAGCAAGACGCTAACAATTGGGGGTAACACTGATGGGGATACCCACTCGACCGAGGAATCACTTGTTCGGAAAACACCAACCTCTCAACCATGCTGATGAACCCAATCCTGAAGCCGATCCAACGGCGCGATGCTAAACTCTTTCCAACAACCCAACCTCGGCTGGTCGCCACGGCCTAGGGTTAATGGATATGCTTGCAATGTTGATACATGAGTCTTTTCTTGCTTTACACAATGCCCCATGATTATGGAAATGCTATGCACTAATGATGCGATATGCTATGCTTATCTAAATGATGAATGCATAAACACACGTCTCCTTCAGAGACAACACCGGGGAGCTCCAGGAACTGTGCTGGGGATCCTATAACCATGTCAACTTCCATCCTGCTGGGGAAAGACAAACTTTTGCTGAGGAAAAACCATCAACACAACCTCTGCTGGGAAGGCAGCTTCAGACTTGGAAAACAGTCACAACTCCGCTAGGGATACAGATATCAGTCTATTACAGAAACCCGTCCAATCCACTGGTAGGATGAACTCTGCTGGAGAAATAAATGCTACTTCACTAGGGACGACCCAACCAGTCCATATGTAGGAGAATCACTGCTGGAGATGTATTTCATGAGACCCGCTCCGCTCGGGGAACTTGCTGAGGAAAAACCACACCATTCTGCTGAGGAGAACGATCCTAGTGGAGAGAACAACAAACAGTGGCGAGAGTAACAACTCTGTCGAGGATGATAGCACGTCATATCATACTGGAGATGAATTCCCACAAACCTGCTTGGGATAAGCACTCACGGCCATGCTGGAGATAATAGCATCACGAAACCAATTGTTGGGGAACACACCAACAGTCTACTTATAAACTCCACTAGGGGACTTCCGGGGAAAATAACTGCCAGGCGCTCAGCGGGGATTCTCAACCGGGGAAATCTGCAAGCACAGGCCTGCTGGGGAGAAGCAATCCTTAGATCTGTTGGGGGAAAGAAGGTACTGTCCACAGGTATCTCTGCAGGGGAAATAACTCTGATAGCTTCAATACTGGCTTGGGCTGGGGACGTGATGACCTTCAGGCTTGCTGAGGAGACAACGATCTCGAATCTGCCAGGGAGATCACACTCTCAATCCTCTGGGGAGATACAGCTTGTTCGACAGGGATGTCGGTCGACTCGTCGAACACTGGTATCCATCATCCACCCATAGTGTTGACTTTCCACTTTTAAGAACTCTCAGACTCTTCTGGACTTTTCTGCTCCATCATCTTGTATTCCCAACTCGTCCGTACTTCACGGAGGTTGAACTCTTGGGATTCATACATACTTTCCAATCATCAGACTTTGAAGAGTCTTCTTGATTAATTTTCCAGGACCGTGGTCGTAATCCTTCACCGTCTTTTCACGATTCATCTATCCCTTGCCCCTGGTTGGACTCTGAGGGGGTCTCTTTGTCAAAAAGGTTCATGTTACAACTGGCAAGTGAATGAAGATGTCTAACATCACCTGCACAAGAGATCGTCAGATAAAAACGTGCCCCAGGTATGCCCCAGGTGTTCTGATATTTCAACACTTAGGTCACTCAGACTTCCAAGTAAGATTTCCAGATTTCAATCTCACAAGCATGCATCAGAAGGGACCTCTATGTTTCAAAAGGCAAATATTCTTATCAAAATGAACAGATGTTTTCGTAATCAAAACAGTAATGACACAAAAACAAAACTTATTTGACCGAACACGCGCTTTATCTGACTGGAATAAAAGATGGCTCACAATTGAGCAACACACAGGAAGCAAACCCTGGAAAGAGGTGATTGCACATAAAAGAAAAAATCTATCCTAATGGCAACGTGAAACTGTGATCTCATCGGGTTCCAACTCAGTTACACCTCATATGTCCTCAAGACTTTCCGCACCTTCTGTCTTCTGAACAAGACGCTTCCAATCGGTCTCTGTCGGAGATTATCCAAGTCATCATGAGCACAAATGATCATGCTGGACGCAGTTGTTCGTTTCAATCCCTCTTTTGCTTGGACCGCCCTTTCGGGTTTCAGTCCACCGGGATACCCTTTTTTGCCCAAGTCGCCCTTGCGGGTTTTCAACTTGCCGGGTGTACAGCTTTTTTTTTTTTTATTATCCCTAACTTTTGCCCGAACCTTTCTTTTTTTTTTTTTTTTTTTTTTTTTTTTTCTTGGTTCGCCGGGATGCCCATTTTTGCCTGGACTCTTTATTCTTTTTGTCCAGCGGGTCTCTTTTACGAAGTATCTTCTAACTGCGTCCGCACTCACAGTGGATGGAAAATCGTCGTCATCCGTGGTCGTAGACAACAAGGTTCTGGTCTGAGAAAACCTTCTTGACCACGAATGAGACACTCATAATTGTTTATCCTTTTGCCCCATAATTGTCTTGAGGAGGAAAGATCCTTTTCAACCAACTTTTCCAGGTGATACGCCCAAGGTCACACTTCTCGGTCAACAATAAGCTTCGCTCACTGAGCACAACTGCCCCCATGACAAGTAACTGTCAGCCCTCTTTCCTCAGTTGGATTCAACGTGTCATTCTGAGTCCCTATCCATTCAGTCTTCTCTGATTTCTCGTATTTCTGTGAGGAAGATACTGCCCCAGGTAGATGCACATCCCTAGGTTCAACATCCAGGATACAGACTTTATGTTCAGCCACCATTGTTGGTGCAACCAACTGTGATCCGGGAAGTACTAACTTCTCACTTTACTTCCCCATCAGACATCAGAATCCGTTCGGATTCAGGGTCAGACCCCTCCTCCGGGATCAGTCACTCTCAATCTTTTGATTTGAGTACCTCGAGATGTCCTCATCAGGGACCTCAAACTTCCTTGGTTGACATCCTTTCCATGGGTTGCTACTAGCTTCTCAAACACATATGTGATCAGATCCATTTTGGACATCCACAAAATGGTATGAATTAGCATACACTGTCTCAGTCGGCGAGCAGCCTATGCCGAAGTACATCAAGTTTTTCGAACAGTGAGTGTATTGTTTCACAGTCGATAAACCTTTTGCTTAGGTAAATTGCATACTCTTTTCGACAAGACTAGTCATGCTGACTCAATACGCACCTCGTAGACCCCTCGAAGGCTATCAAGTGCCATATTAACAATCATCCCCATAGGAAGTGTTGGAATCAGAAGTTCCTGCACCTTTTTTTTTTTTTTTTTTTTTTTTTTTTTTTTTTTTTTTTTGCAGGATCAAACTTGATTCCTCCGATTTACTCACAACAAGCCTTGGTAGCCTGATGGACAACACTCCATAAGTGCACTGATTCAGACTCAAAAGTATGAGTTATCCCAACCGGTCAAACAACTTGCCCCAAGTCTACCGGATGCCCCTGTTCTGCTTGGGACTTTGTCATCATGTCATCAACATGGCATTTGCTTTCACGATGAATCATATCACGAAACAAAGTCACCGTAGACCTCTGATACGTGGCACCGGCCTCATGTGACGGAACGCCATCAACTTAGACCAAGAAGGTACCCCTCGTGTGATGGACCTGGTTCACCCCATATCATCTGGCAACAATTCAATCTGGCCTTGGCCAAGAAGCCATCCATGAAGATAAACACTGAGACCTGAGCCATATAATCAACCAATACCTCATTGTGATGTACCGGGAATGCATCTTTCTGATTAGCTCTGATCGCCTCTTGATAGTCTATTCACACCTTCTCTCTTTCTCATCCTTTGTCGGCCTCAGCTTTTGCTTTCTAACCTCGGCGGAGCTTGGAGTAACAATCTTGAATCGCTCCTCGTGTGGTTGAATCACCTTCTCCTCTTGTTTCAATGACCTGGCTAATTCCAGCAAATCACAATCTTCTGCGCCTTCTTCCTCGGCATGATAGCTTGGATCGTCGAAGTCATATAGAGGTGTAACCAAATCGTTATCGGTGAGATCGGGAGAGTAATCACTTTGGAACGAGACAAAATCAAAAGGAAAGAGAATAAAAAACGTTGCCATTTTTATTTGTTTTTTTTTTCTTTAAATTGCAAAATTAAATGAAAAACAGGGAACACCGCTTTTAACTACAAAAACATCCATTCATTACTGATGCAAAATGTTGCATAATGAAACACATGAGATGGCCCTTACAATGGACCATTACGTTTCGGGCAAAACGTATGGCTTTCATGCAAACAAAAATTGAAAAACAGAAATACTACTCTTCAGAATGAGTGGCAGTGATGCTTTTGGAGGCCTTCCAGTTGCCTGGTACGCACGACTTTATCCACGCCTCAAGCTCGCGGTTGTTGTCAACATCCTCACCCACTGAACGGGCATGACCAGGATCCAACATCCCTGCACTGACGAAGGTGTATGGTGGGCGACATCCTCTATTTGGTCTGGACGACTCTTGATCCGGCTGATATCCGACCCCAAACATGTCTGCTTTTATCACGATGTCAATGATCCTTCCCCAGCCTTGCGCCTCTTTGTTTCTCACCACTTCCAGAGCTTGTTTATAAGAAGAAATGGACAATTTCTTCTCTTTCTCAGCAACAAGGGCCTTCTCTACCTGGACGGTTTCAACTGCTAGACGGGGTGCTCCACACCTTACATCGTCCATTTCTACTTCCTTCATCTTCTGGGTCGTGTCTTTCATCAATACACTTCCCTCTATGGCGACGGTCGCACAAGAATTATCACTAACAGGGAAAACTCCATCCTGCTCCAGAGGTTTTGGGACCACCGCCATTGGAACCTTTAGCTGATACTCCTCAGTCATCTTCAATCCTTTCTTGGCCTTCTTCACCATCTTGACTTTTGCAGGACCCCTTCTGGGCGCAGGGTTGACATCCCCCTTCATAATCTGGGCCAAGTTAATGGTCTCGGAGTCCACCATGTCCTGGACGACATGCTTAAAAGCTCTACAGCCCTCAATGTTGTGTCCGGGTGCCCCAGAGTGAAACTCGCACTTGGCGTTCTCATCATAGTTGGCAGGCCTCCGCTGCTGTTCTATAGGAATCAAAATCCTCGGCCGAACTAAAGCAAGATCCATCAACCTTTGGAACAGAAGGGCGTAAGTCACGGGTGGTTCCTCAAACTGACGATCCTCATTCTTCTTCTTCACCTGGCTCTTAGCTCCCGGTGTCTTCTGTTGAGGTGGCAGTTGTTGTTGTTGAACAGGTGGATTGCTGACAGGAGTGGATACAGTGGTAGCGTAAGGGTGATAACGATCTTTACCAAGTCCTTTCTTTGCGGGCACACCAACTGGCTCAAACTTCTTCTTGGATGGACCACTGTCGGAGGGTTTCTCTGCTACAGTACCAGAAGGTTTGTTCACTTCGGAGGACAGAGCCTTCTCCTGAACTTTCTCCACTATCAGCCCTTTCTCGATTCTTTCCAATCTCTCAGACATGGCCTTCTGTCCCGAGGCAAGCCCTTGCACAACACTGAACAACTCCCTCATCATCTCTTTCAGTTCAAGGACATCGGCGTTGAGAAGATCCATCAGCTTGGAGTTGTTGACCCCCAACAAGTTATCTGAACAGACGAGCTATGCGCACCGGTTGAATACTGAAACCTACAAAACAGCAAATGGGTTAGTATGACTCACACATGCAATGTCTGTCCATACTAGGAACATTCAGTCCTCTTTTTTTTTTGGTTTCATTGAGACAGATAAAATTTCATCAACAACATTTTGACATCTGGATATCTCTCAACCGGGGTTTTTTAATTTAAAAATAATGGACCCTGAGTACGGACAGACATGAGTTGAATGCAGATGAATGCGAGATGATATGATGCAAATGCATGAATGCAGGCCTTTGTGCCACCAAGTCAACTGTAGGCCCTCTGCTTCTCTGAATCAGTCAATCTGTGGGATCAAGTCACCATAAATCCAACTTGGGGGGTTCCGAAATAAACGGAACCGGAGATTATATCACTATCTTCACAGGAACAATCACTGAACGGATGACAAACAGATCCTCTGAACAAGTACTCTCAAATCAACCCGGGAATCCGAAATAAACGGAACCTGCTGATAAACCACGGACAGAACTCTGGCGTCCCAGAAATAAATGCCCATAATCCATAGTCACCATCAGTACCAAGAGTCACCAACCAGTCACCGACGAGTCAGCAACAGTACCTGTAATAATCAAACCCTCCCCACTCACGGGTGTCGTCTAGGCCAGGGTAAGGTCGAGAGAAACGCAGCATAAATAACCTTTCGCAGAATATCATCCTGTGCACACCCGATGTATGCACCGATAATATCCCACCAGGGTCTGAACTGCTCGTGATATCAATGTTCCGCTAAGTGGCGCCATACCACCCGCTTCCCATGAATCACTCTATTCCTAGGTTTCCTAGATTTCACTCATAGCCTGGGTATTGGGCCTTTTACCTCAAGTAACTCCCACCCCCAAACAGAGAAACACAGGCAGCACAGCAGATGAATATGAATGAAATGCAAACATTAATGCAAGTAATAAATGCAAACAGTAAGTGCACATATATACAATGAATGCAATAAATACAACAGCAAACAGCAACCAAAATCCTAACCTAGAGAGCGCTAGGAGAGACTCGCTCAGGGGAGATGGACCAGCATAGGTCAACTTCTCTAGAGGTCCCCAGCAGAGTCGCCAGCTGTCGCATCGCGCGAAAAACCGGCGGGAAAAGAAAGAACAACAGAGCCGCCACCGTGCGTTATTTATCCCAAAAGAGGGAAAGGAAACGCTCAGAGTAAACCTGGGAAAGAACATGGTCTCGCGACCAAAGAGAATGGGTTCGGGAGTCGGTTATGCGGAGGGAAGGTATTAGCACCCCTACGCATCCGTAGTACTCTACGGGATCCACGCACAATAGGAAGGATAAATGGTTGCTAAACACTGCTCAAATACTCACACACACTGGCTGAAAGAAACACAAGAAACTGACTGAAACTGACTCGACAGGATATCGCATCCTGGGCCTACTTAGTCTATCAGGCATAGACATCAGAGTCGAAGTAGTTCGGACTGGGGAGACGACACATGCTCGCTAGGATATCGCATCCTATGCATACGTATCTTCTCGGACGAGAGAAGAATCAGAGCATTCGTAGCTCGGCTGACACATACACAAACAAGACAAAGGCAAAGGCAAACGTGGAGCCCGACTGCCAATCACTGGACTTATGTCAGCATCCGAACCTAAACACCCACAAGAAGGCAAACATGGAGCCTGAATGCCAATTGCTGGACTTACATCAGCATCCGAACCAAACACACGCACACTGGAACCTAACTGCCACTCGATGGACTTACATCAGCTTCCAAGCACACAACAACTTAACAGGTTGATAGGGAGTCGGGGACTCAGCCTATAACTGTCGAACACACACAAACAGACAGACAGCAAATGCTAAGGAGTCAAGGACTCGAGCCTAGCAAAGGTCAGACAACACACACAAAAGAAAGAAAAGGCGCCCGGAGAGATCAGCTCAATCTCCTGCCTACATACTCCATCTGGTATGAAGATCAGGGCGATGTAGTTCCCCTACGCAGGGACAAAGGATCTAGCCTAACCAGATAACAGAGGGAGACACAACACTAGGGAGACTACGACTCGAGCCTAGATGTTGTCATGCAAAGTCAACCCTAAGTTATGGTTTTTAGCTAAATGGCACAAGGGCCAACCTATCCTAAGTATGGCTCACACAGGGAGCAAGCCACACACACTTAACTTGCACAGGGAGCAAGCCAAGCAAAACCTAACTTGCACAGGAAGCAAGTCTAAACTAATCCTAACTTGCACAGGAAGCAAGTCAAACTATCCTAACTTGCACAGGAAGCAAGTCAAACTATCCTAACTTGCACAGGAAGCAAGTCAAACAATCCTACAAGCACAGATAGCACACGCTATACACAAACAAGTGGCTCAAACAAGGGTTAGGTTTTAGTCAAGGGGTCATATCAACCTCAACAAACAAACCTCTGGAACTGGGTGAATGTTGCTCTTAACCTTGCCATTGAGGGGCTAAGGTGAAGCAGATGAAAGGATGAAGTGAGGATGAGACCCCACAGCTCTTATCCCTGGCTAGGGAGAGCTCAAGACAAGAATGTGTGGGTTCAGAAAGTGGGAACCCTTCTACACATTTAGAACTGACTCAACTGTACAATTGTACAAGATCTTGGGTTTGTATCTGGAATGCATCAACACAGTGGTGTGAGCAAGGCAGATGACACACTGAATAGTGGGGGATAGATTGCATATCCCTACCTTCCACCAATTGCCTCTTCACTTAGGAGGACTTTGACTCTATGCAAGGACAAAAGTAAACAGTCACAAACATTGCCTCTTAAGGAGGACTTCAGACAGTTGCCTGGCCAAGTAACAGACCAGGTCTTCCAGACTACATGAAGATTAGAAACATACCTCAATGCAAATTGCTTATACAAGCAAAGCAAAGCAAAAGTTCACAAGGAACTAAAAGCAACTAAAGTACCTGAAATCAGTCAAGCACAGTTAGTATGCAAGTCAGAGTTAAACCAAAATGAAACAGACATCAACCAGACAACACAAACAAGTGAATGTGCAAGGCACAAAGCTTAAGGCATGTGAGCCAAGCCACCTGCAAAACAAACAAGTTAGTCATGGTATTTAGGCAAGCTCAATCAAAAAGAATTGGTCTCATTGGTCATTTGTTGGTCAACCTGAAAACATAAGCTCAAAGGTGAGTAACAGGACCACTAGGGCAAGCCTAGGGTCAAAGATGAATGAGAAAGTCAAAACAGCAAGGGTTAAGTATTCAAAATCATGTTCAAACCATTAGGAAAACAAAACCAATTGGATCCACACTCATATCAATCATCATCATCATTTCATGAACCATTTAGGTCAAAACATGGCGAACAGAAGCTCATAGAAGTCAACAGAATAACTTGCATCAAAAATCAACCCAAACAAACTCAAAAATCATCAAATAAATCACATTCAATCCTAACATCTAGCATGGCAAGCATGTCAAATTTCATGGCATTTTGATGAGAGGAAGGCAGTCAATTAAAATCAGAAAGTCAAACCAAATTTAAGCATGCATAATGAAGGTCAACAAACATGGGTCAACTTCAAAAAATCATATCAAATTGAAAACAGAAGAGAAATGAATGAGATTAACACCAATGCAAAGCTTGAGATGTCTAGCTATCACATGTCAAATTTCATGTCCATCTAATAAAGTATGAGAATTTCACAAATGAAATGGGAACATGTGTCACACAAAGTCAACAATTGACTAGGCAGGGGAGAAAATCTCAAACAAATGGAAAATAGCTCAAATAAATCCAAGAAAATTCACATGTGAACTAGACATACAAGAGTAGGTTCATGCAAAATTTGGGATCAATTGGAGGTCAAGAAGCATGGTAATGAAAATCATGAAGTTGGACATCAATGGTGTGACACAAATTGTCACACCCTAATTCAAAAAATCATATCTCACAAACCACAAATGATAAACTCACAAACTTTATACCAAAATCACCATGAGTGTGTCTAGTTTAAGCACAAAAAATTTGGGAGCCATTGAATAAAGTATCATCATTTCACAAATGTTTTGGCAAGATGTACAAAATTTGGTCACATGTCACAAACCCTAAGGCCATTTAAGAACCATCCATCCAAAAATTCTGGAAAAATAATGATAAAAAAGTAGAGATCATGATGAACACAACACAAAAAATCCCATTCAAATTGGATCAAAAATGAGCAAGTTATGAATTTTGGAAGGTTGGTAATCAAAGTGAAGAAATAAATAGAAATAATATTGAAAGAATGGCATTTTTGTAATTCCCTGATTCACTTAACTAAACACAGTCGTTTTGGGCTTTAAAGGAAATGTTTTCATTGGCCAGTGGGGAATGGCACAGTACACGTGAGGAAAGAAGAAAAACTGGAAAATGGCTTTGGGGTTTACTGTAGCAGCATCATCTCCAAATTCGAATTTCTTAATTTCTCCCCAAAAATGTCAATTGAGCATACCATTGTGATCATTAAACAACATACAACAACAATCCAAACCCTATTTTCATTAATTTGAACTGCACAGCAAGAAATCAAAAGAAACATTTCCAAGCACCAAACTTTATCTTAACATATCTTCATGGACAAGCAATCATTTTCAAAAAGAAAAGCATCATGGTACTCAACACTGAAAGACCTTTCCAAAGTACATGTCAATTTGAGAATGGAAGGGTCGAATCCATACCTTTTTTGAAGGGCAGTTTGTGTTCTTGATGTTGTTTTGTGATGCCTTGCCAAAACAGATGAGCTTTAAGCTTTCCAATGATGGATAATGGTGATGGTATGGCTCAAGACATCCTGGAAGTGTTTAGATCATGGACTGTCATGGCTGAGAGTTTCTGACAGAAAGTTGAAAAATGCAAAGATGGATTTTTAGAAAATGAGATGAAGTTGGCTGTTGGTGTTGCTGCTGTAACTGTTGTTATTGTAATTTGGATGCTTTTTTTTTTGACAGAAAACCAGAAGTGCAAAGCCAGGATCAGGTTTTTAGAGGGTGTGACCAATGGCCTTTGGCTGCTGTTTGGCAATGATGGTGAACAAAATGCTATGGTTGGCAAGGCAAGATTGGTTTGTTATGTTTGGACAGAAAAATGGGGAATCAAATGGTAAGGTGTGATTTGGGGAGGGTGTATGGTTTGAGCAATGGCCAAGGGTAGTTTGTAGGGTTTTGGACAGAAGGAATTGGAATGCAAATGGCAAGGTGGGACTTTTGAGTGAGTGTGACTCAATGAAGTGCTTGTTGTGTTTGTTTTGTTGGTCTGCTACTGTAGGAAATGTTGGTAGCAGATTTTTTTTGATCCTCCAAGGCCAAAAGCTAGGTCCAGTTTTAGAGAGTGTATGGAGTTGGCTAGGTTTTGTTGTTAGGTTGGTTGCTGTTGCTATTGCTGCAGTTGGACAGAAAATGTGTTTCAAGATGATTCCAATAAAACAATACCATCTGGTACTCAGGCTGTAGAATGATTGATGGATCCCTGGCAATTGTTGGGGTGATGCACTGTTGTTAAGGTGCTCATGGATAGATTAATATCATGATATGCCAATTTAGCTTATAGTAAATTTCTAGGTCTTGTATTTTGTTGAATTGCAAGGTAACAAACATGTAGGTAACAATCCAAAGGCATGTTCACTTGGTCGGCTTTGAGTTTTGTCCTGAGATGGTTCCTCCTGTGGTTTTCATAGACTTGACCTTAAGGTGCTTTGGAGTTGCAGGACATGTTGGTCTTGTGGTCATTGCTGGAGCTGTGGTAGGTTGGTCACAACATATGGTATGCCATCCTTGTTTGTGTGCCTGCCATTTGATTCCCTGCTGCACCAGTCAGCCTTGCTTATTGCAAGATGTTACAAGGATTTACATGGCTTGTTGCATGTTGCAGGCTTGTGGCAAGGCTTGGTTCAGGTTATGCATTGCATTGTCTTCTTGTTGGCAAGGTTAAACCATGGTAGTGAGTTGGTCTTGCTGCAAGATCGAGTGATTGGTTAACTGTTGATAGTCATGTTGCACAGCTAGTTCCAACTATGACTTGTCTTCCTGTTAAGCTGGAAATCTCAAGTGTTTGGATATGGTGATGTAATCCAGTTGGCAAGAACCTGTCACCTAATGAAGCTTCAATTTAGTAACACTGTCCATTGAGGTATGTGTGTGATTACTGCTGACTGTTGCATTTTAACTTAGGCCAGGGTTTTGAAAAAATGCCAAAAGGTGAGTGAGGCTTTTTGTGGGTTTTAGAAAAATAGCCAAAGTGAGGCTTGAGAGAAAATGAGAGGACCAAAGGTTTTTTGCTGGTTTGGCTGTTATTTGTTCATGACAGGAAAAAAATGAAGTTTTGAAATCTGCTGTTAGCAGTTGCTGTTGTGGTTTCTTATGACAGAAAAAATGGGGGGTTGAAAGTTCTGTTTTATGTGTTTGTGTGGGAGAGCAAGGGCCAAGTGGTTTGTGGCTGCAATTGGTTTTTTCATGACAGAAAAAATGATCAAACCTGCCCTTTGATGTTGCTTTGGTTTTGTTATGCTTTCACTTTTGGAGTTTGACAGCCTAGAAATCCAATGCCAATAGCAAGCAAGGGTTTTGAGATCATGCTGTATGCAGTATGGTTCTGTTGCTGTTTCATGACAGAAAACAGGATGGTGGACTGCTGCTAGGTTGTTGTGACAGTACAAATTGGCATGGAGGTATGGTGAAAACAGTTACCAAGGGTTGTTTCTTTGCAGGATGTCATGACATAGTTTTTTCAAGAATGGCCAAGGATGTGGTCTTTTGGTTTGTGGTCCTGTGGTTTGGCAGGATGGATGCTTTTTTGTTTTTGACAGAAAAAATCTCTTTGTGCCAAAACAGCCAAATCAATTTTTTAGAGAGAGTGTTTGTTTGGAGTTTGTGTTGTTTTTTCTTTTTCAGTTGCTGCTATGTCCTTTTGTTGACAGAAGAACTCCTTGCCAAAACCTACTGTTGGCTGTTATTTTTGGTGGCAAGGCAATGCCTTGTTCTTTTTGTTTTGACAGCCTTTCACCTCTGCTGTTAGGAGTTGCTAATCTAGTTTTGGACCGAAAAAATCATGTTGTTTTGTTGCTTCTAATGCTTGCAATATGACAGAAAATGGGGGGAAAAGTTCTGCTATGGGACAGTGCAAGGTATTGCTCATGGATTGGATTTTGCAAACATGTCCTTTCTTCCCCAATTCTAAGCAAGTAAGCATGGCCATATGTACTTGTTGGTTTAGGCTGCAAATTAGGTTCACAAATGACAGAAAAAATGATGCACAATGCTATTCTTATGAGGTACAAGGCAAGGCATGGTTAATGGTACTTTTCTTACAATTCAAGCAAGTTGGAGAATGGCTTCATGTACTGCATAATTGACTTTGCAAACACATTCTAAATGACATTTATGAGCTGTTCCAATTGGCCAAATGTTGAAAAAATGTTTAAATCAAAAAGTCAACTCTTGGTCAAACTTACATTTAAATGAAAAAGGTCAAAATATGCCATTTTGATTGGTGAAGTTTTGGCTCATGAAATTTATATTTTTGGAAAGAGGGGATCAAATGTGACTTGTAGGAAAAAACCCCACCAAAATTGGCCAAACGGTTTGAGAGATATGGCCCTTTGAAGTTCAAGATTTTCTGAAATCGATTCGATCATAACTTGCCAACCACACATGGGAATTGAGAGTTCTAGGACTTTTTGGAAATGGGAGAACAATATCTTCAACTTTCATGTTGGGCAAAAATTCATTTGAGGCTTGTATCATGATGTAAGTTTGAGGATCAAGACTTTCCATTTATGGTAAGTTTCAATTACAGGCCCAGTTTCTATTTTGGGAAATTCATGATCTGGCTTCAAATTCTTCCATGATGGTGTTTGGCATGATGTATGATGATTATTTGGACATGAATGAACTCTCACAAACCAATTCCAATCATCAAATCACTGATTAAATGGACAGTTGACCAACAGTTGACTTTTAGGGTTTCTGACTGATTATGCATTGACTGATGACTTCCAAACCCTAATTCCTTGAGAACTTGACTTCAAATGATGTCCCAAGATGTATGAACTCTTGATTATTGATCATGGTGCCCAAATTCCATAAGAATGACCACCCTCCACTGCTTTGACTGACAGTTGACTTTTTTAGGGTTTTTGACTGTCCGTGTATAAACTGATGATCTCTGAGCCTTCAACCCTTGACCAAAATACTTCAAATAGACCTCCAAGCCATGTGAACTTGTTGGACAAATCCCAAGGCCTTGGTTCAATGAGAAATTCCTTTGCTTGCTTGGTTGACTGATCAGGAGATTAGTTTGACCTAATTCTTGATTGCTTGCTCTTGAGGCAACTGAGGGACAATGCAAATGCTATGCAATGGATCATGATATGCCATGACCTAATATGAAAATGTATGTATAATGATAGGTGCAAATTTGAGGTGCTACATCTACACGCTGAGATCTTTCCATTGATGTGCTTGTTTGTGAAATCTGGAAAAATTTATTATGATGTTCATCATCTCCGCCGTGAGTTGGCCGAAGAAGACGACCGAAATCACTATTCCGGCCGTCTGGTGCGAACGCTAGGGTTTGCCCTGTGTCACTGCCACGCATGCGTCCTGTTGTCCAATTGACAGGCTAGGCTTCCTTTGACCTGCGCCACATGTACCTTGACTCTGAGTTGGCATGCCAACTCAATTAGTGAAACGACAGTGTTTTGCTAAGCGCGCGTTGTACATGGTTCGATCATCTCATTTTGTTGTTTTTGTGAATTAATTTCTGAGCGCTCAATTGACCTTAGGTTCATGAGTTCAACACTTGGCTGTAGCATTTTTTTAAATTGCCTTCAAATCCTTATTTCCCTCCAAATTGCCATGCATATTTCTTTTAATATTTCAATATTTTCATTCAAATTGAAAAAATCATAAAAAATAGAAAATCAATCCAAATAAATCCAAATTTTTTCTCACATGTTCATTTGATTGTCTTTTATTTTGTGATGTGAATTTCTGGATTTGTGCCTTGCTGGAATTTGAAATATGCTTGCTTATTTGAGCATGATGCAAAATGTGACATGTTGTGCTAAATGTTTTATAAAATGCTCATACTTGATCCAATGGCTTTGAAATTTGGTATGCTAAATCCTAACATGATGCATGATTTTTGAGCTTTTGTTTGGTATTTTTAGCATTTTTCATCTCTGTTTTAGACACATGGATGTAAGGTGTGACAATGTGTGTCACACATTTGGATGTTATACTTGTTCATTTTCATATACATGTCAATTGAGCTCCTCTGATTCTAATTTTTGGCATGATAATTGTGTTTAACATGTTGTATGAACATAAAAAATTTTATGATCATTTGATTCATTTCTATTTTAATATGGATTTTCCATTCTTGAGGTCCAATTGTGTGCTTCATGATTGCCCTTGCCTTATCTTGACTAATTGATGACTTTGCCTTATGATTTGGATTTGGTCCTTTTTAGGACATGTTCTTACTTGATTAAATGAGCTTCATGTTGAATATTGGTTGCTGTTTTGACTTTTTGCTTTATCTTTGACCCTAGTCTTTGCACTAGTGGTTTGTACTCACCATTTGAGCTTTGTATTTCAGGTTCAAGCCATTAGCTCTAATGGTTGATGGGATTTCATCTTTTGAGATGCCATTTGCTTTGTTTAACTAACCTTTGTTGTGTTATAGGTCCTTTGGTGGTGGACTCACTTGAGTGATTGCCTTTTAGGACTTGCTTTGTGTACATATTAGAAACCACTGTTGTTGTCTGTTAGTTGTTTGTCTGAACATAATATTGATTGTTTGGCTTTTCATACAGGTACATTAGTCGCTTTAAGCTCATTACTTAAGCTTTGCTTTTCTTGTGGTTGGTTTACCACTTAGGTAACCATTCTCTAACTCCATGTAGTCTGGAAGCCCTGTCGTTTCTTTTGGCAGGCGTTTGGCTGAAGTCCTCCTTAAGAGGCAATGTCTGTGTATGTTTATCTTTGTGCTAAAGACCTCCTTGTCGAGGCATGTTACTAAAGTCCTCCTAAGTGAAGAGGCAATTGGCAGATAGAAGGGATTAGTAATCAATCTCCTGCTAATCGTTTGAGTCATTCATTATGCTCGCACTACGTGCTGAAGCTCTTGAACCTAACCCAAGATCATTGTATATAGAGTCAGTCAAGTGGAATAGAGTTCCTCATTCTGGACTCCCACGTCTTCTTTGATTCAAGCTCACCCAGGCCAGGGTTAAGAGCTATGAGGTCTAACCCTCATTTCCCATTTCATCTGCTCACCCTGACGGTCAATGTCAGAGGTTAAGAGCCTTAACACCCATAACAGTATTGGCTTGTTTGTCAAGGTTGATATGACCCCTTGACTAAAGCCCAACTTTGTTTGAGCCTCTTGCTTGTGTATAGAGTGTGCTAATTGACTGTTGTGATTACTTGTGTTTGCTTTTGCATATTGTTTTGCATATTGTGTTTGCACATTGTTTTTGCATTTGCTATTTGCTTTGATTGAGGAGTCATATGTAAGACCATTGATTGGCTATTTGTTTCTTGTTCCTTTTGGGGAGCTGGATATAAGACCATTTATTGGCACTCCATTTCCTGATTTATTTGTTTTGTGGAGTTGGATGTAAGACCATTTATTGGCATTCCATTTCCTGTTTTGTTTGCTTTGTGGAGTCAGATGTAAGACCATTGATTGGCTACCTGTTTCCTGTATTCTTTTATGGAGTTAGATGTAAGACCATTGATTGGCTATCTGTTTCCCATGTTGCTCGGTGGAGTTGGATGTAAGACCATTTATTGACAATCCATTTCCAACTTTTGTTCTTTTATGAAATTGCTTATTTGTTTATGCCTTGTGCTTATTCCAAAGGAACTTACTTGGATCATTCCTATGATCTTGAGAAAGGAATTCCTGTTTGTGGCTTTGTCCTTTTCCATTACCTCTTGCCTGTTTAACCTTGAACCTTTTTCCATCCTTAAACCAAAAAACCAAAATTGTGCAAACTTCTGATTCTTTTTCAAATTAGAAACCTAGGCCATATGCCTTTGATTTTTAAACTTCTTTTCATAAATACTCATTTGTAATTGAACTTAACTCATACTTTGATCATACTTTGTGAATACTCTAATTGGTTAATTCAACCCACTCAATTGTTTTTGTGGCTCTTGTCCACTTTCTTAATCAAGTTTTCATGCATTAGCCATAGATCTGAATTATCTTAGTGGTTGATGTAAATCTCACCGCATCCTTAATGAGTTGATCATAAGACTTCCATACTTGTTATAGGGTTAACCCCTCACTAGTATGTTGAAGTCATCCTCACATGGTGGATTATTGGTTCAGGTCGAGTGTTCTCCCTATGATAATGAAAGACCTTAAGGCTTTTGTTTAAAATCAATCCACTCACTTTTTTGGAAATCTTTTAGCCGAACTACGAGGTTTTGATCCTTTTATGGTACGTAGGCAATGGATTCATCCATCCAAACACAAAAATAATAAAATTTGTACATTCTTTTCTCACCTTTTCCCTCATGTTTGCACAATAAATATTTTCATAAACAATACTTTTTGCAACAAGTTGTGAAAAGGGTTCCCTAGAAGTACCTAGGATGTTGTGGGTGCCTAACACCTTCCCACAACATAATTACCCCCTTTCCCAGATCTCTGTACCCTTTTTATTAGTTTTCTTTGTAAAACTTCTTAGGCTTTTGTTCGCTTTCTAGCCATTCCTTTGGATAAATAGAAGTGCGGTGGCGACTCTACTTTGTATGCTTTGCTTTTGATTTAGTCAATAAATCTAAAGGTAATGAATACACCGCTACAAAAAAAGTGGCGATTCTGCTGGGGATAAGGAACTTCCTAGTGGGTTTGCCAACATTTCACACTTGTTGTGATATATTGTTTATGACATATTTTTGTGCAAATTTGGGATTACTGTATTGTTTGTAATGATTTATTTGCTTGATATATCAATTGCTTGCATGCTTTGGTGATCTCTGTGATATCAGTTCTATACCCGAACTCGAGTGCACTTATGATAGGAGAACGGCATAGTCTCATCGACTTGTGTGGAGTTATTCCTTAGCAAGTTGACTTGCGAGTCCGTTCACTTGGTGGAGGTCATGTTGGATTAATAATGTCACACGAGTTATTTGTGGTTAGACATTATTCTTTCAATATGTGCCATAGAAGCCAAGGACCTTAGTTTACCAAACCCATCTTGGCCTATTCTAGGACGTAGTGCGGGGGTCGTTCAAATGTCAGATTTGATGCGATTGTTACGCGATACTACACTCATAAGAGTCTCTCTTGAGAATATTTTTGGAATACGAGTATTCGTTCCTCCGATAATATTCGAAAGATGGGATGATGACTATGGGAACCTCTTGTAGAACATGTTCGTCAGGTTTAAACCATAGTACACTCCTGTTGGGTGGTTCTTAACCAAGACTCCATGCTCGTGACTCACAACAAACCCGTGATTCATGGTTGATCCGTTCAACTATCGTTAATATCAATGGAACTTAGGTGTTGATAAAGGTGTAAACCATAATCCACCAAAATGGATGATTGATATTAAGGATGGTTGAGCCGGTTCATATATCGTTAATATCAATGGAACTTGGGTGTCGATAAGGTGAAAACCATAATCCACCAAAATGGATGATTGATATTAGGGATAATATGTTCCATCCCATGACCTTTGTCTGGTATGCTTTACTTGATCCTTGAGTGTGATTGTTGCATTCATGCACCCATTTGCATCCATATCATCAAAAAATGAGAAATTTTTTTTCAAGGAACTTAAGGGGTTTCTTTGCAAAGAAAATTCAGACATGGAAAGACAAAATTTGCAAAATATGATGAGATATTTCCATATGCGATAAAATGATTAATATTTCAAAGTTTGCAAATAGAACCCTCGAGTTCCTTTGAAATAAAAAAGAAATCATATGCACAAGAATTTCATGCATCATGTGCATAAGAAGGTTTTCTTCCGGTCTCCTGTCCTGTGATCTGATCATGTGCTCTTCATTTATTTTGAAGACGCGCTGACTCACCGGTACTACACAGAGCCAACTCTTCGAGATTGATGGATCATCTGAGGCTCTCCTGGTTAGCCACTTGTCTTCCTTCTCGTACATAGATGCTGAGGATGAAGTTGGAACTCCTTTCCAAGCTTTATCTATAGCGGAGCCTGTTGAGAGGAGAACTCCTTCATTTGCTTCCTGTAGCACCTCAAATTTGCACCCCCCATTTGTACATTAATTTCATTTTCTAGGTCATTAACATTGCATTGACATTATATTAATATTGCATAGTGCATTGCATCACATTCAACTGGCATGGGTATCAAGAGATACATCAGTGCAAAGGAGCCAAGCATTTCCATGAGAAAAAGGCCCTATGGGTGTTCTAGAGAGCTTATGTGAACCCAAGGTTCATTTTGAAGCAATTTGACCAAGTGTTAGAGGCTTAAAGCCCACAGTGCAGTTTTAGGTCATCCGGGGCCCATAAAAGTCAACTACAAGTCAACTGAGGGCTAGGAGGTGGAGAAATGGTTTGAGACACTTCATTCATGTCCAAAAGAGGTTTATTCAACATGTCAAACATCTACCTTGAAGATTTTGAAGCCAAATCAAAAGTTTCCCAACATGGAAAGTGACCTGTAATTTCAAGTTTCCAAAAATGGCAAGTTTTTGGACCAACTTCAACTCAACTTTCCAACATCAAAGAAGCTTCAAATGAATTTTTGTCCAACATGAAAGTTGAAGATCTTTCTCTCCCATTTCGAAAAAGTCCAAGATCATGAGCATCTAATGAATGGTTGAGGAGATATGATCCAATCATTGCCAAGTGTGCATGGAACTTCAAAAGGCCATAACTTTTGATTCATAACTCCAAATTGAGTGCTCCTTTTTGCATATTTCTTCTCATGACATGAACTTTCCAAATCATTCATCACATTGCATGAAATTGCATCATATTATCATTTGTTCTTTCATGCCCATTTTGGAGGGAAAATGCTAAATTTAAAATTGGTGCATTACATGAACTAATTTTCATTGCCATTATGTTGATAAAATGATTTTGAGTGAATTTGACCATGCACATAGTACTGTTCACGTGAGAATGCTCCATGCACCACCAATTTTCAAATTTTTGCCATGCACCTTATTTTGCTAGTCTCTAATTAACCAATTGCTAATTGCATTTTCAGTAGGATTAGGACACCATATAAATACATAATCATAACAGAATGGTGGAGGTTTTTGCTCATTCTAGATCCAAATTCTTCTTCCCTCCAAATTTCTCTCTCCATTGAAATTCAAATTTCTTCCACATAGCATTGTGATTTTCTTCCATATTCTTGTTTTGTGATATTGATTTGGTGTAGATCAAGCTCTTAATTGCAATTTTTGGCCAAGATTCGTGTGGTGCAAGCTCAAGAACACAAACATGGAAGTTCAAATATGAGCTAGATCTGAGCAATTTCAAGCTTCAATTCACACATCAAGCTTCATAACATCAATATAGGATTGGATTTGCAGCTTTCCAGGCCTTGAATCGTGCGTTTACTCATACTGCTCTTCAAGAGGTAGGTTTTTTGAACCTCTTAATTCTCTAAACTTTTGCCATGATAGTGTAGATCTTATGTTGCTGATCAATCTGGTGAAAATTTCGTGTGAAATGGTGGCTTATTGGCTGAGATATGTTTGATTGAAGTTTTGTACATCCAACTGTTTTGATTCGATTTGCATTTGTTGTGATGAATTAACATGAATTGATACTGGATTCTTGTTGTACATAGCATAAGCTTTCGAATGGTATAAGTATTATTGAATTCTGGAAAAAAAATTCTGGTGATGATACTGTTCATCCACCGTCTTCATGGGGAAGACGGTGGTTTCCACCGTGCACGGCCAGGCTAGGGTTTACTGGTTCGTTTCATGAATTGGTACTGTAGAAGCGCCTTTCAGGTTTAGGTAGAGAGTTCGATTCTTCCATTTCGCGTTTGTTTGTTTTAATTCATTCTGACTCACTGCTTGCGTGTAAATCTGTTGGCAAAACTATTGGCTGTTGTACCTTTGACTTGTCCACGCCATGCTTGACTGTTGATGTGGCTTCCACGTCAATTATTGAAACGAAGCGTTTTGAGGCGCGCTTCATTGAGCCTTAGTACTTGGGTTCGAATCCATGTAGTGTGCATTTCCACTTTATTCATTCATTTCATTATTTCTTCATGTTTTTACATTTTTATTTCATTTTTATGCATGATATTAAAAAATTCATAAAAAATTGAATAATGATCCAAATAATTCCAGGTTTTATTCTACATGATCCTTGAAATGTCTTCTATTTTTTGATGTGGATTTCTGGAATTGTGCATGGCTGGAATTTTAATTGTGCTAGACTCTTTGAACATGTATGCTTTTGTGACATGCCTCATTCAAACTAATGTGAAATGCTCAATAATGATCCAATTGCCGTAAAATTTTGTGTGCTAATTCTCAACATGTTATGTGATTTTTGAGGCTTGGTTGTGCATTTTTATCATTTGTCATTTCTGTTTTAGGCATGTGATAATATGGTGTGACAATGTGTGTCACACAATTTGATGTTGATCTTCTCCATTTTCATTGTCTTATCAATTGAGCTCCTTTGTTTATGATTTTTGACATGATAATTATGTTGGATATGTTGTATGCTCATAAATGTTTTCATGATTGTTTGAGTCATTTCTGATTTAATATGGAATTTTGATTCTTGTTGACCAATTGTGTGCACCTTTTGCTTGCCTTGCCTTCTCTTGAGTGAATCATGGCCTTGCTCAATGCTTTTGACTTGGTCCTTTTTAGGACATGTTCTCATTGGTTTGAAGTTGCTTCTTGTGAAATATTGGTTGCTGTTTTGACTTTTTGCCTTACGTTTGACCCTAGCCTTGGTGCTAGTTGTTTGTACTCATCTTTTGAGTTGTGCATTTCAGGTTCAAGCTTCTAGTCTTGATGGATGATGTTGATCTCATAAATTGAGATGCAAAATGATGTGTTCCACTAACATTTGTTGTATTGTAGGTGCCTTGGAGATGAACTCATTTGAGTTGTTTACTTGTTGGCTTGACTTGTTGTGTCTATTGGAACCACTGTTTGTTTGTCTGTTAATAGTTTGTCTGAATACCATACTGATTGGTTGGTTGTTTACACAGGTACTTTAGTAGCTTTAACTCATTGCTTGAGTTGCTTTGCTTTTCTTGTGGTTGGCATACCACTTAGGTAATGACCTCTAACTCCATGTAGTCTGGAAGACCTGTCATGTTCTTTTGGCAGGCACCTGTCTGAAGCCCTCCTTAAGAGGCAATGTTTGTGCTTGTTTATCTTTGTGCCTTGTACTTTAAAGACCTCTTAAGTGAAGAGGCATTGGCAGATAGAAGGGATGTTCAATCCATCCCCTGCTATTCAATTGAGTCTTTCATCTTGCTCGCACTACGTGTTGATGCATTTTGAATAAACACCCAAGATCCTGGTATATAGAGTCAGTCATGTGGAGTAGAGTCCCCCATTCTGGACTCCCATACCTTCATTGTTTGAAGCTCACCCAGGCCCGGGTTAAGAGCTATGAGGTCCGATCCTCATCACCTTTCATCTGCTCACCCTGACGGTCAATGTCAGTGGTTAAGAGCCCTTCATACCCTACAGTGGCTTGTTTGTCGAGGTTGACATGACCCCTTGACTAAAGCCCGACTTGTTTGTCGAGGTTGATATGACCCCTTGACTAAAGCCTTACCCTTGATGTTTGAGCCCCTTGTTGGTGTGTTTACTTCATGTTATATGTTTGTGTATGGTGTGATTGTATCCCCGTAGGATTGCTAGACTTCGCATAGTCTCTCGTTTGCATGTCAACTAAGGTAGCACGGTTCCTTCGTATAGGACTTCCTTTCTTGCGTGAGCTTTCCTAACACATAAACAAACATTATCCCCTCTTAAGGACACGTTAACTCCTTCTACTACAGGTGAGTAAGTCTCCAAAGGTCGAGCATCCGGTAGATTGCGTAGTGACGTCGTTCACTTAAAAAACACAATATAAACAGAAATAGTTTAGCCGAACTACGGCAACTCTGATTCTCATGTTTAGATGAGATACGTAGGCACGAGATGCGATGTCTTGTCGAGTTTGACTAACGACTAACCTCTAATTCTTTTCTATCGCCCTCGTTGCGATTGAGACCTCCCTTTTCTCTTGCTCTAGTTGCAATCGAGACCCTCCTCTTGTGTTTTGTTTGGAGTCTGACATAAGTCCAGCGATTGGCAGTCGGTTTCCTGTGTGTGTTTGTTTGTTTGGAGTCTGACATAAGTCCAGCGATTGGCAGTCGGTTTCCCGTGTGTTTGTTGGTTCGGAGTCTGATGTAAGTCCAGCGATTGGCATTCGGTTTCCTTGCTTGTTTATTTTGTCTGGAGTTGGATGTAAGCCCAGCGATTGGCATTCCGTTTCCAGTTGTGTGTGTTTGCCTTGACGTCTCAGCGTCTCCGTTTAGCGTCTTGTTTGGCGTGCGTTAGCCGAACTACGAGTGCTCTGATTCTTACTCTAGTTAGAGAAGATACGTATGCATAGGATGCGACATCCTAGCGAGCACGTTCCCCGTTTCCCCCGAACTACGTCGACTTTGATGTTTGTGTCTGACAAACTACGTAGGCCTAGGATGCGACACCCTGCCGAGTCCTCTTCTTCCGTCTTTCATCTGTGTTTCATTCCAATGTTTGTGCAGTTTTGAGCAGTTATTTAACAACCTTTCTTCTATTCTTTCTGAGCGTGGATCCCATCGAGTACGATGGATGCGTAGGGGTGCTAATACCTTCCCTTCGCATAACCGACTCCCGATCCTATCAATCTCTGGCCGTGAGACCATTCCTTTCCAGGTTTACTTCGAGCGTTTCCTTTCCCTCCTTTGGGATAAATAACGCACGGTGGCGGATCTGTTTCTTTTTCCCGCCGGTTTTTCGCGTAATGCGACAGCTGGCGACTCTGCTGGGGACTAAAAAGAAGTTGACCTCTTGCTGTTCCATCTTCCCTAAGCGAGTCAATCCTAGCATTCTTTAGGATAGTTTTGGTTGCTTTTGCTTCTTTATTTATTGCATTCATTATTATGTTGTGATTGTATATATGTGCATATGTGTTTGCATGCATCATATTATCATTGTGCCTCTGTACAGGTTGATTCCTCTGATTTGGGGTGGGTGTTTTGAGTGGGGCTAAAACCCAGGCCCGAGTATACACCTAGGATTAGCATGGTCTCACGTCTCCTCACTTGCTGTATCAGCATGTTGTTGCGACGTGACATACCACAGTCGGACGAGGTTCATTTGAGAGAGTCCTTCCGTTTGGAGTATTCCACTCAGGTTGGGTTATCTCATCTGAGCTGTTGACTTCGATGACCGTTCTTTCCCGGATCTTTGGTTTAGATAATCTTATGAGAGCTGCATCGGCACACCCGAAAGGGCAAACCCGTTGAGTATCTTGTCCGATTGTCGAGACCATTATCCGCCTTAGGATGACCTTATTAAAATGCACCTGTGAGGGGAGGGTTTGATTCTTGAAAGTACAGGTTTCGTCAGTGATTCTGGTGGTGACTAATGGTTCAGTTCTTGATCTGGTTCAACTATCTATGAGTCGGATTTATGGACATTTATTTATGGACGCCAGAGGTTTGTCCGTGGTACTTATCAGCGGGTTCCGTTTATTTCGGATCCCTGGGTTGAATCCAAGGGTACTCGTTCAGAGGATCGGGTTGTCATCCGTTCAGTGGATGTTCCTGTGATGATGGTGGTATATCTCCCGTTCCGTTTATTTCGGAACTCCCCAAATTGGATTTATGGTTACTCGGGCCTTCAGATGATTGAAATCAGTTCAGAGACCGGTCCCGCACAATTGATCATCAGATGACTTGGAGGATGCACAGTGACCTGCATTTATGCATCTGCATCATCCCCATTTTGCATTCATCTGCCTCTAACCTATGTCTATCCATATGGGGAGTATTATTGATTGAGATTCCGGTTGAGATACATCCAGATGTCAGAATGTTATTGTTGAATTATTATCAGTCTCGATGAAGCCAAAATCAAAGAACCGAATCTTCCTCATACGGATAGACATTGCATGTGTGATTCATATTAACCTGTTTTCTGTTTTATAGGTGTCAGTATCTAACCCGGTGTGTAGCGGTGTATTCGTCGCTATATGATTTATTGATTAAACCATAAGCAAAGCATACAATGAAATTTCGAGTCGCCACCGCACTTTTATTTATCCAAAGGACTGGCTAAAAAGCGAACAAAAGCCTAAGAAGTTTTACACATAGAAAACTAATAAAAAGATCAGAGAGTTTGGGTAAGGGGTAAATTACGCAATGGGAAGGTGTTAGGCACCCACTACGTCCTAGGTACTCCTAGGGAGCCCTTTTCACACTTGTTGTATAAAGATTGTTATTTGTTATGACATAAACATTGTGCAAACATGATTGGGATGATAAGAAAAGAATATACAATTTTATTAGGTTTGAACGGATGAACCCGCTGCCTACGTACCTTCCATCAAAGGTAAGGATCAAAACGCCGTAGTTCGGCTAAAAGATTTCCAAAAGTTGGTGGATTCAATTTTAAACACAAGCACTGAGGCTTTTCATTATCAATGGGAGAACACTCGACCAAAACCAACATCCACCATGCGAGGATAGCTTCGACGTACTAGAGGGGTTAGCCCTGTTTTCAGTACGGAAGTCTTACTGTCGACTCACTAAGGATAGGCAAGATTTACATCAACCACAAAGATAATTGAAACCTATGGCTAATGCATGAAAAGATTAACAATGGGCAAAGCCAAAACAAGTGAATGAGTGAAGTTAATTGATTGTGATTATGAAAGTGGAGTCAAAGTATGATTAAGATTAATTCAAAGAAGTATTATGAAATGGAGTTTGAAAAAAAGTCAAGGACTTGGGTCCAGGTTTTTAGTTTGAAAACATGAAGATGTTTGCACAATATCTATCTCAAGTTTGAAATCAAAGTGTGAAAAGGTTTAGGGCCTAATAGGGATGAATGGATGAAGATGGATTGTAAAACTTCTTAGAAGGTTCACTTCTCGAAATCATATGGGAGATGATTCAAGTGTGTCCTTTGGAATAAGCAATGGGTAATAATAAACAAAAGAAAGTCAACAAAAGCGGATATCGGATGCCAATCACTGGGCTTATACCAATCTCCTAAAACAAAACTGGATATCAGATGCCACTCAATGGTCTTACACTAATCTCCTCAAACAAAGAAATAAAAGGTGGATACCGGATACCAATAGATGGATTTACACCAGTCTCCTAAAACAGAAATGGATATCAGAGGCCACTCAATGGACTTACACTAATCCCCCAAAGCAAAATGAAACTTGGGTACCGGATGCCAATCTGTCTGGGCTCACACCAATATCCAACATATGATCCTAGGAATACAAATGCCAACTTGCAGGGACTTACAGTTGCATCCTCACATAAACAAACAGGAGCAAAACATGGATGTCAGATGCCAATCTATCTGGGCTTACTCTAACCTCCACAGTATGGTCCTAGGAATACAAATGCCAACTTGCAGGGACTTACAGTTGTATCCTCTCATACAAACAAACAAAGCAACTTATGATCACAGGAAAGCAAATGCCAACTTGCAGGGACTTACAGTTGCTTCCTCACATACAATCAAATAAATGCATCAGGCAAAGATAAGATGAGTGGCCAAGGTGATGGTCTTATACTCACTTCCATATCATAGGAGCAAAGGCCAAAGAAATGGACTTACAATTGTCCTCAATGGGTAAACAGCAATGATAAATCACAAAGACAAATGAGATGATTGTGCATTAATGAGCAGTTAATGATGATGATAAATGCATGAAGCATACAAGCAAACATGTGCATATGAAGTAATCAATCAATCAATGAGAATCAAACAACACACTCTATATCCAAACAAGGAGGCTCATACAAGAGGGTTAGGCACTGAGGCCAACTGGAATAGGGTCAAAGAGTTGCTCTTAACCTTGCCATTGAGGGGCTAAGGTGAAGCAGATGAAAGGAGATGAGGGGTGTGCCTCATTGCTCTTATCCCTGATCAGGGAGAGCATTTCAGAAAGTGTGGGAGTTCAGAAAGTAGGAACTCTCTCCACAGATTATTGACTCGATAGATCTTGGGTTTTGATCTCAATGCTACAACCATGTAATGGGAGCAAGGAGAAGACTCACTGAATAGTAGGGGATAGGTTGCTTATCCCTTTGATCTACCAATTGCCTTACTTGAAGGACTTTTCCTGCTTGGGACAAAATTAAACACACACAAGCATTGCCTCTTAAGGAGGACTTCAGACAGTTTGCCCGGCCAAATAACAGGCCGGGTCTCCAGACTACATGAAGAAAAAGGAATTATACCTCAAAGCAAATTGCTAAATAGCAAATCAAAGCAAGTTCAAAGAACTAAGCAACTAATGGTACCTGAAATAGTCAAACAAATCAGTACACAGTTCAACAGTCAAAGCAAAATGAAGTAGTCAAAACAGATAAGCAAATGTGCAAAGCACAAGGCACAAGGCTTATGAGCCAAGCCACCTACAAAACAAAGAGGTTAGCTCATGATAAACAGATAAACTCAATCAAATTGGCAATGGTTTCTTTGAAGCACTTGTAGCTTAACCTGAAACATGAACTCAATCATAAGCCCAAAGGACCACTAGGACAAGCCTAGGGTCAAAAATAAATGAGAAAGTCAAAACAGCAAACCATATCCAATCAAGATCAAATTCAAACATTTAAGAAGCAATCCCAATTGGTTTCAAGTTCATATCATGCATCATCATCATTTTATAGACAAAAGAGATCAAAGCATGGCAATTTGGTGCACATAGAAGTCAACAGAAAGACTTGCATCAAAAGTCAACTCAAACATTTTCAAAAATCACCAAATAATTCATGATCAATCCTAACACCTAGCATGGTAAGCATATAAAATTTCAGCTCAATTGGATCATGGGAAGATGGTCAATTAAAATCAGGAAGTCAAAACAATTCCAAGTATGCACAAAGAGGTCAAACCATCATGTATCAACTTCAAAAAATCATAACTTAATGAAAACAGATGAGAAATGAATGGGACCAACACCAATGCAAAGCTTGAGATGTCTAGTATGCACATGTAAAATTTCATGATCATCCAATAAGATATGAGAATTTCACAAATGATTTTGCAAGATGTGTCACACAAAGTCAACATTTGACTAGGCAGGGAAGAAAAATCTCAAACAATTAGGAAATGGTATAATTAATTACCAGAAAAAGTCACACATCAACTAGACAGATAAGAGATGGATCATGAAAAATTTCACATTAATTGGAAGTCAGGAAGCATGTCAACAAAAATCATGAAATTGAATATCATTGGTGTGACACTAATTGTCACACCCTACTTCAAAAATTCATATCTTAACAACCAGATAAGATAAAATCATGAACTCTATATCAAAATAACCATGAATGAGTGTAGATTAACCACAAAAAATTTCAGATCAAATGGATGCATCATCACAATTTCACAAAAGAATTGGCAAAAGGTACAAAATGTGCATACATGTTAAGAAACCTAATACCATTTAAAATCCAGCCAACCAAAAATTCAGCAAAAATCATGATAAAATAATAGACATTCATGTGAACATTATGGAAAAAATTTCATGAATTTTGGAATTGAAATGAGTGAATTAGGCATTTTGTAAGTTGAGTAACAAATTGGAACCAAATGAACAATATAACATGGAATGGTAAGTCAACCATGTTGACCGAGTGGCACGGTGGTAATTAACACACTCACTAATCTAAACGCAGCGTTTTAAATGGACACATGAAATGTTGTGATTGGCTGTGATGGAATGGAATAGTAAGTTCATGCAGGGCAAACAAACAAACAGCCAATCGTGTTTTAAAGAAAATCTGGAAAATGGGGTTTAGGGTTTTACTGCTACAGTGCTTAGGGTTTGCGCATACAGTGTTCATCATCAAAACTTTTCCAGATTTCCAGCAAGATCGAAGTGTAACCAAAATTCACAAACAACATATCATGGTGTTCATCTAACCGAGTACATCAACAATACAAACATCATTTTCATTAACTCTAGCTAACCAGGGAGTATCGAGCAAAAACATGATTGAACATGAAACTTAAAAATCAGATTTCTCACTCAATGCATAACCATTTCACACGATTCAAACTTCATAATGATCAGGAAAACAAGACCTATCTAAAACATGGCACGATTTTGGGAATAGTGTGATTCGAAAATTTACCCAAGCTGCAAGACAGTGATGCTACCGATGTTGTTTGGTCTCGAAAGGCTGAAACAGATGTTCAATGGAGTTTGCTTTGATGAATGAACACTGAGTTTTAGCTCAACAATCACTGAACGGGCTCCATTCGAGATATGCCATGGAAGGAGCTTTGATGTAACAGTGCCTTCCTCTGCTCACAGTGGTGTCGTAAGGCTTCCAATGAGCTCAAGAGTGATGGTAAATGATCAAGCAAACAAGTTAGCTCGTGGTATTTTGGAGATTTTGAGCAGAAAAACCAAGATGTGAAAATGTTGATTGAGAGAGAATGAAAGTTTTCTGTGTATTAGAGGCTGCTGCTAGGGTTGCATCTCACAGAAAATGGTTTATATATGGACTGTTTAACATTAGTTAATGAAGTGCTAAGTTTGATTAGCTCAAATGAAGTGAAATGCCAAAATTGCTAATTTTCAACATAAGCACATGGAGGTGTAAGGTTCTGCACGAATTGGGCCTTGAGCAAGTTGCAAATACCATTTAAAACAAGTTCCAAATGGCCAAATGTGCTGAAAATGTTTAATTCAAAAAAATCACTTTTTGCACATACTTGAAATTAATGAAGTCAAGTCCAAAATTGGCATTTTGCATGGTGAGGTTTTGGTGAATGATGAATGAATTTTTGGAAAGAGGGGAGCAAATGGAGCTTGTAGGAAAAAACCCCCCTAAAATTGGCCAAATGGTTCATGAGATATGGCCTTTTGAAGTTCATGAAATTGTGAAAATGAATTGATCATATCTTGCCAACCATACATGGGATTTGAGAGTTCTTGGACTTTTTGAAAATGGGAGAACAAGATCTTCAACTTTCATGTTGGGCAAAAATTCATTTGAAGCTTGTATCATGATGTAAGTTGAGGATCAAGAAGTTTCCATTTTTGGCAGTTGAAATTACAGGTCCACTTTCTATTTTGGGAAATTTCTGATTTTGCTCCAAATTCTTCCTTGATGGTATTTGACATGATATATGAGGCTTGTGTGGACATGAATGAACTCCTTCAAATCAATTCCATCCATCAAATCACTGATTAAATCCACAGTTGACCAAGTTTGACTTTCTGTTGACTTTTCTAGGGTTTTGCATGATTGAACCACTTCTGATGAATTCCAAACCCTAATTACTTGAGAACTTGATTCCAAATGATGTCCCAAGTTGTATGAACTCTTGATTATTGATCATGGTGCCCAAATTCTGCAAGAATGGCCACCATCCACTGCAATGACTGACTGTGACTGATTTTGACCTAATTGCTGATGATTGCTTCAACTGCAAGCAACAAGGTTAAACTGACAATATTTTTGTACTTTTTGGTTGGTAAACATATGAAAAGGCAAAGATATACAAATGCAAGGCATGCTTGGTGATCAAAAACCACACTCACAAGGCAAACTACCCACTAGGAGGGAAGCTAGGGCATGCAATGATCCTTGAGGCCATGATATGAGATGATATGGGCCATGAGGGATCTTAGGGCCAAAATTGGGGTCTTACAGATGCCCCTATTTAAGGTCATTCTAGCCGGAGAAGTGAAGTTTAGAAATCTTCATCTCGACGCGGTAGAATGGGCTTAAATAACAGTAATGAGACAAATTTTGGTCCCTAAGAGACCTCATGATGCAAATGTATGCATGCAAAAGACACAAACTCTGTGGGGAATATGATTCACACAGAAGAAAAGACGATCCATCGGAGTAATACACTCACCAGGAACAGAGACTCTAACAAGACTCTAGTTGGGGATAAACAAAACTGACACAATGTGAACAAGACACGACTCTGATTAGGAAAAAAAACAGAAAACAGACTGGAGAACTCACTGGGGAGTGAAGGACTCACACTGGGGAAAAGAATTCCAAAGGAAAATAAATCCATTGGAGAGACACAAGCTGACTCCTGGGGAGAAGCAAAAGGAAATTCCACTGAGGGAAGCACCAAAGAATAAGAAATGTTACCGGGTATAAGGGTAACAAAAAACAGGAAGGAACACCAAGGATACCGGGTTGTAGGTATGTAACAGGTGACCGACCAAAGACGTGAATTGGTGTGTGTTCCAAAACACTCATCATCCTGAAGTGAGCGAAAGCAAACTTGTTTATAGGATGGATATTTGATTCTGTGAAGAATGCAAATCTTACTCAGTTGGGGAAACAAACAAAGTGTTCGACAAAAGAGTGCATGAGATATATTATCTATAGCCGTCAAAACATAGATAATGTACTCGCATGGAAAGTTATCCTGAACCGGGTTGTAGGTTGTTTATAGGATAAAATCCGAAATCGTGAATTGGTTTGTGTTCCAAAACACTCATCACCCTGAAGAAAGCTAGAACAGCAGACTTGTTTATAGGATGGATGTTCGATTCCACAAGGAATACGAACCTTACTCGACTGGGGAAGATCAACAAAGGACTCCAACCAAAGAGCGCATGAGACATATTATTCATTACCGGCAGACCGTGAATAATATACTCGAAAGGAAAAATTATCCTGAACCGGTTACTGGGTTGTTTATAGGATAAAATCCGAAATCGTGAATTGGTTTTCACTTCCAAAACACTCATCATCCGAAAGGAGGGCTTGAAAAAGCAAATCGACTTACAGGATGGACATTCGAATCCACAACGGGAAAATGAATCTTACTCAATTGGGGACACAAACCCAAAGAGTGCATGAGATATAATATCCATTACCGGCAGACCGTGGATAAGAATACTCGCATGAGATATATTATCTATTACCGTCAGAACGTAGATAATAAACTCGCATGGTAAGAAACACCAGAGATACCGGTTACTGGGTATATAATAGGTGATCTACCGAAAGCGTGAATTGGTATATATGCCAAAACACTCATCAACCAAAACACGAACTGGTTAAAGGATGGATATTCGATTCTACAAAGAATACGAATCTTGCTCAGCTGGGGAAAATCAACAAAGGATTCCAACTAAAGAGCGCATGAGACATACTATTCATTACCGGCAGACCGTGAATAATATACTCGAAAGGAAAAGACACCAGAGATACCGAAGTATATAATAGGTGACTAACCAAAAAGAGAGACAATCGATACCAAGCATATGGGTAAACGAAAGACAACTCAAAGGGATAAATTGCAAGCATCCGGCAATTATCTGACAACAAAGAAATATTCGATTCCACAAAGGGAAATAACGAATCTTACTCGACTGGGGAAACGCAAAAGGCTTCGACTGAAGAGTGCATGAGATATATTATTCATTACCGGCAGACTGTGAATAATATACTCGCATGGAAGATTATCCACAACCGGTTACTGGGTTAATAAAGGATAAATCAACCGAAAAGAAAGGCATCGGGATACCAAACTAGGTATATAATGATAACCAATCAAAGGGAGCAACAGACATTACCAACAAAAAGGTAAATGAAAGGCGATCTGCTGAGGATAAATTGCAAGCATCCGGCAATTATCCACAGGGACTAGCTGGGGATGCATTGGTATACAACCAATGACCCGGGGAACAAATCACTAGCAAACGGTGAAAGGACCCACTGGGGATAAAATTTCTAGCATACGGCAATTATCCACAAAAGACTTACTAAGGATATAAGTGCTGATCTGAGCAACTTATACAAGCAAAGGAAAACCAACATCTAATATTGAATGAAGATAATCACGAAATTAGGGTTTACATCTACCGAATACGGGGTAGAAGACCAACAACTCCGCGTGGGGACAGAACAAATCACAAGTCCGCACGGGAAACCAAAATAGGGTTGATAACAAACCACAAACTGCTGGAGAGCAGGAAAATAGGATTTACAACTACCGGTATGAGGGTAGAGAACCAAAACTCTGGCTGGAGAATAAAAGGTGTATAACCACAAATTCTGTCAAGAAAGCCAGGAAAAGTAGGACTTATAACTACCGGTATGAGGTAGAGGCCCAAAAACATTCCGCTGGGGAACAACCCACTGGGAAGCACAAGATATCTGACAAATAGCCGATTCGGGAATGATCCGAACAGACGGACTGAATCAAGACATGTCCTAATGAGGATATAACTCAAATAGGAACATCCATCCTAATATATGTGTTGGGAGGAAAAGGAAAAAACCGTCATCCACGAGGATATATCTCAGTGGGGAACTGCAGAAAGAAAGACAAACATTTTCTGCTTATGGGCTGACTCTATATGGAGAGATTTTATAACACCCGACATCTGCTTGGGGAGATCTGTAAAGAGATCTATATCACCCGTTGCAGGAGACACGACAAACAAAAGATATATGGCGAAAAATGCAACATGAATATCTGAATGTTTATGAATATGCATGAATATGCGTGATTTATGTTTGATGAATGCTGACAAAACAGACAATTCTAACACAACAGGTCCGGGAATCAAACGTCCGGTATTATACTTCCAGGGGAAAAACCAGCTGGAGAGCCAATCTGCGGAGATCTACATGTTGTAAAGCAAAGATCTGCGGGTACTGCTGGAGAAGCAGAGGATCGGAGATATCAGGAAACAACCCAATCAGGGTACAGAAAGTCACAACGGGCAAAGCAGCCACCACGACGAATCTGTAGGGGAACAAGAGAAGTCCCAAAGTATCTGCAGGGATCCCAGTGTTAACTGAGAAACAAAAGGTGCATTGTACAAACACAAACTGCTGTAGAAGCAACTCCTCATAACTCCGCTGGGGAACAACCCACTGAGGGAGAATGATATCATCTAACTATATAAGCAACTCTACTGGGAAAAACTGTCGGCTACTCTCTTGGGGAACAAACCACTGAGGGAGGACAGATCAAACAAGTAGGTTCTGCAACGAACCACTCTACTTGGAGAATACACATAGCGAACTGATCACAACAAGTAGATTCTGCAATATAAGCCACTCTACTGGGGATCACAAACAGTCAGGAAATCAATCTGTTCTCTGGAGGTCAAAGCCATCATCCGACCATACTGGGGATTTGAAGGAGTATTCAACAGGCAAAACTGCCACAACAAACACTCTGCAGACTATGCTGAGGAAAAGATGGTTGAAATACTGGGATGTCAACCCAATCAACCCTCGAGTAGGAAAATAAATCCTGCTCTGCTGAGGAGAAAAACTCTGATGGAGAGATAGCAACAATTCCGCAGACGACTTCGCCGGGGAAAAGGTAAAGTACCGGGTATCAAACCGCTGACTTACCGAATCTTCAAAAAGAAAGCGATCGTGCTGAGGACAGACAAATCCGTTGGCAACTGCACTGGGAAGAGTGACAACAACTCTGCTCGCGAATCCGATGGGGATATCAATAACAGCTCTACTCATGACTGTGCTGAGGAGACAAATAAAGTCTGGGGCATACGACCCACTGGAGGAAGTGACGAGGCACCAAGATGACCAACCATCAACCGCCGAAACTTCTACAAGAAAACACCCATGCCGGGGAAGACTACTGCTGGAGAAAACGAAGTCTTCAACAACACTCTGCTTGCGACTGTACTGGGGAACAACCCCATTAAAGATCTGAAGAAAGAAGATACAACCAAGCTAGGAATGTGAACAACTGTCTTACCTGTTGGAAATCATGCCACCCTCGGGAGAGCACTGAGATATTCTTGAGTATCCTTTCAATCTTGTGAATGTTCACTTTGTTTAAAACAGCAAATTTGAAAAATTTGATTTGTTTAAAACAATGACATTTTATCAATTTAAAACAATGCAAAACATTTGTTGAATTGAAACAAATAAGAGTGCAAATAATTGGATAAAAGGCTCAAATTGATTTGATGGAATGGTAGTCTGCAAATGGCAAGACTCCATAGATCTGTACAAATTTGAAATCAGTGATATATATTGGAAGAGGGCTACATTGAACATAATGATCCTTTCTCTACCAATTTGAATCTCGATGTATCCGAAGCTTCAGTTGACGACGAATCGAGAATCTTCTGACGAAATGACGACTGATAAACCAGAAAGTCTTGTCAGGATGCAGTTACTTGCCAAATCCCTAATTTTTGCCTAGATTGCCCTAGAGTGAGGTACTCAATCTAGCGGGATGCAAATATTCTCTTTTTTTTTTTTTTTTTTTCAAGTCTCTAATTTTTGCCTGGATTACCCTTGCGAGTTCTCCACCGAGACGCTCATTTTTGCCTAAGCCGCCCTTTCGGGTTTTCAACATAGCGAGTTATTCTGTTTTTCATTCTTTTTTCATTTGCATATACTTTTTTTTTTAGGCAAAGTATCTCTTAACTGCATCTGAATTCACAGGACGAGTGAAATCCTCCCCATCCATTGTTGTAAGCATCAAAGCACCGCCTGAAAAGGCTCTCTTAACAACATATGGACCCTCGTAGTTTGGAGTCCACTTGCCCCTGGAATCGGGCGCGAAAGACAAAACTTTCTTGAGCACGAGGTCACCTTCTCGGAACACGCGAGGCTTGACCTTCTTGTCGAATGCTTTCTTCATTCTCTGTTGATATAACTGACCATGGCACATGGCATTTAATCTCTTCTCTTCAATTAAATTCAGTTGGTCATAACGACTCTGAATCCATTCAGCATCAGTCAACTTGGCTTCCATCAAGACTCTCATTGATGGGATCTCCACCTCTACTGGGAGAACGGCTTCCATGCCATAAACAAGAGAGAAAGGGGTTGCCCCTGTTGAAGTGCGTACAGACGTACGATATCCATGCAAAGCAAATGGCAGCATCTCGTGCCAATCTTTGTAGGTGACAGTCATCTTCTGGATGATCCTCTTGATATTCTTGTTAGCAGCTTCAACAGCCCCATTCATCTTAGGTCTGTAGGGAGAGGAGTTATGGTGTACAATCTTGAATTCAGCGCACAACTCATCCATCATCTTGTTATTCAGATTGGATCCATTATCAGTAATGATCCTCTCTGGCACACCATAACGGCAAATCAACTGGTTTTTGATGAACTTCACAACCACCTGCCTGGTTACGTTCGCGTATGAAGCAGCTTCAACCCATTTGGTGAAGTAATCAATTGCTACGAGAATAAACCGATGTCCATTGGACGCTTTCGGCTCAATCATGCCGATCATGTCGATTCCCCACATAGAGAAAGGCCATGGTGATGAAATCACGTTCAGGAGTGTCGGAGGAATATGAATCTTATCCGCATAAATTTGACACTTGTGACATTTCCTCACATACTTGCAACAGTCAGACTCCATTGTCAGCCAATAGTAGCCTGCTCTCAACATCTTCTTAGCCATGGCATGTCCATTGGAATGAGTACCAAATGAACCCTCATGGACCTCAGTCATCAATAGGTTTGCTTCGTGTCTATCCACGCATCTGAGCAAAACCATATCAAAATTACTTTTGTACAGCACTTCACCACTGAGGTAGAAACTGCCTGACAACCTTCTCAAAGTTTTCCTATCTTTCACAGATGCTTCAGGCGGGTAGACCTGGTTCTGGAGGAAATTCTTGATATCAAAATACCAAGGCTTGTCATCTTTCACGTCTTCGATTGCAAATATGTGAGCGGGTCTGTCCAAGCGCATCACAGTAATATTGGGAACATCATTCCACCATCTGACTACTATCATGGAAGCAAGCATAGCAAGGGCATCTGCCATTCGATTATCCTCTCGAGGAATATGATAAAATTCAACTTCTGTGAAGAAAGTTGAAATTCTCCTTGCATAATCTCTGTATGGGATGAGACCTGGCTGATTCGTCTCCCATTCACCCTTGATCTGATTGACAACCAAAGCTGAATCACCATAGACATCAAGGTACTTGATTCTCAAATTGATGCATTCCTCAAGTCCCATAATACAGGCTTCGTACTCCGCCATATTATTCGTGCATTTGAAAGTTAGCCTTGCTGTAAACGGAATGTGTGAACCTTGAGGAGTAATGATCACTGCCCCAATTCCATTCCCATATTGATTAACAGCGCCATCAAACACCATCGTCCATCTGGAACCAGGTTCTGGACCTTCATCAAGTGTAGGCTCATTGCAATCTTTCATCTTCAAATACAGAATTTCCTCGTCCGGGAAGTCATACTGAACAGACTGATGATCTTCAATTGGCTGGTGCGCTAGGTGGTCAGCCAAGATACTACCTTTGATAGCTTTCTGAGCTCGATACTCAATATCATACTCAGACAACAACATCTGCCAACGGGCAATCCTCCCAGTTAAAGCAGGCTTCTCGAAGATATACTTAATTGGATCCATTCTGGATATCAACCAAGTTGTATGATTTATCATGTACTGGCGCAAACGCTTAGCAGCCCAAGCCAAAGCACAGCACGTCTTCTCAAGCATTGAGTACCGAGACTCACAATCAGTAAACTTCTTACTGAGGTAGTATGTAGCAAACTCCTTCTTCCCTGATTCATCTTGTTGACCGAGTACACAACCCATCGAGTCTTCAAGAACTGTTAGATACATAATCAGAGGTCTTCCTTCCACAAGCGGAGACAAGATCGGAGGTTCAGACAAATAATCTTTGATACTGTCGAAAGCTTTCTGGCAATCCTCGGTCCAATCATGAGACTGATCTTTCCGGAGGAGCTTGAATATCGGCGCACATGTGGCAGTCATGTGGGATATAAATCTGGAAATGTAGTTCAAGCGGCCAAGAAAACCTCGGACTTGCTTCTCAGTTTTGGGTGCAGGCATCTCTTGTATTGCTTTGACCTTTGCAGGATCAACCTCAATACCTCTTTCACTTACCACAAAACCCAACAACTTGCCGGAACGGACTCCAAAGGTACATTTGTTCGGATTCAGGCGAAGTTTGAACTTTCTCAAACGCTGGAAAAGCTTCAACAAATGCTCAATATGCTCCACTTCCGTTCGGGACTTAGCAATCATATCATCAACATAGACTTCTATCTCCTTGTGCATCATATCATGAAACAAGGTAGTCATAGCTCGTTGATACGTGGCTCCGGCGTTCTTCAAACCGAAGGGCATCACTCGATAACAGAATGTTCCCCAAGGTGTGATGAATGTTGTCTTCTCCATATCCTCTGGTGCCATCTTGATTTGATTATATCCGGAAAATCCGTCCATAAAGGAAAAGACTTTGAATTTGGCTGTGTTGTCTACCAACATGTCAATGTGTGGTAGAGGAAAATCGTCTTTTGGGCTAGCTTTATTCAAATCTCTGTAATCAACGCACATACGGACTTTTCCGTCCTTCTTAGGAACAGGCACAATATTGGCCACCCATTGAGGATATGTTGAAGTCACCAGAAACCCCGCATCAATTTGCTTATGAACTTCCTCTTTGATCTTTACTTCCATATCTGGATGAGTTCTTCTGAGCTTCTGCTTCACAGGCACGCACTCAGGCTTCAAAGGCAGGAAATGTTGCACAATATCTGTATCTAAACCCGGCATGTCTTCATAGGACCAAGCAAAGATATCTGAATATTCTCGTAGCAAGCTGATCAAATCTTCCTTGACAGACCCTTCAAGAAGTGCCCCAATCTTCACCAGGCGAACACAATCTTCAGACCCCAAGTTGACTGTTTCCAAGTCTTCGAGATGCGGCTGAATGATCTTCTCTTCGTGCTCAAGGAGACGGGTGATCTCATCAGGAATCTCTTCAACGTCATCTTCCTCTGCCTCAAATACAGGGAATTCAAAATTGGGAGATGGCGTTGGATCATTATGTTCAATGGGTTTTAGGATCAACCTGCATAATAATTTTGGTTAAGGAAAAACTTCAGAATTTAAACAAGCAAATCATTATGCAGATGAAAAATGTTTGCTTTTATTTTTGTTTTTATGGTTTTTTGTGATCACTGATTTCATTACAAAAAGCAAAAAGTGAAAACAAAGGAAAAACAAATGTTTAACAATGCAAAAATTGAATGAAAACATCATTGTATATATGCTTTGCCAACAATGTCATCACTTCTCCTTTTGGCATGGGAGAAGGGTTTTAAACAAAGTGAACAATTTACTCTGATCTATGGATAACTGTAGGAACATCCACAGCGACCCAATTGTGGCAGACACCACCAGGAATAACAAAATTGTTCAAGTCTTCTACGTCTTCTTCTTCAATGATAGCAGCAGCTTCCTCTTCTTCAAGTTGATCAGCATGGATGAATCCTCCACTTGTGAACAGACCTTGCTCATTGCATGCCCCAGAAGCATAGCCAATGCCAGCCCGGGATCGGTTATCTTCAAGTTCAAGCACTTTCCCTAATCCAGCAACTGCACCACATTCAATGGCCAGCTTAGCATCACGGTAGGAAGTGAATGAAGGAGACTTCTTCTCGATTGGTTCATCAATAGATAAAGCTTGGAACTGAGTTCCAACTTCATCCTCTGCGTCAATATACGAGAAAGAAGATAGATGGCTAACCAGGAGAGCCTTTTCTCCCCCTACTACAACCAGTTTCTTGTTTTTGACAAACTTCAACTTCTGGTGTAGGGTGGATGTCACGGCGCCAGCCTCGTGAATCCATGGTCTGCCTAAGAGACAGCTGTATGATAGGTGGATATCCATTACTTGGAAAGTAACTTGGAAATCACTTGGTCCTATCTTGATTGGGAGATCAACTTCCCCAATCACAGTCTTGCGCGACCCATCAAAAGCTTTCACAACAACCCCACTCTGCCTCATAGGAGGACCTTGATATGACAATCTGGAGAGTGTGGATTTTGGCAATACATTAAGAGAAGATCCAGTGTCCACCAGCACATTGGACATTGCATCAGATTTGCAATTCATGGAGATATGTAAAGCCATGTTGTGGTCTCTTCCCTCCTCAGGGAGATCAGCGTCACAAAAGCTCAAAGTGTTGCAAGCGGTAATGTTTGCAACGATGCTATCAAACTGCTCAAGGGTGACGTCGTGATCAATATACGCCAGATCCAAGACTTTCTGCAGAGACTCCCTATGGGGTTCTGAATTCAGCAGTAAAGAAAGAATAGAAATCTTGGAGGGCGTGTGTAGAAGCTGGTCTACAATGTTGTACTCACTCTTTCTGATGAGCCTCAGCATCTCATCAGATTCTTCATCAACAATGCCACTTGGGCCAACTGAAGAAACAGGAGTCTTTTATACAGATGAGGAGGGTTTGGCAACATCAAGTGCCGGATTCTGAACATTCACAGCGGTTTCCACAGGACGCTCAACAGTATCAAAAACAGTAGCCTTTGGAGGCGCAGAAAATACACGACCACTTCGGGTCAACCCACTGACATCAGCTATAGTGGTCACGGAAGTGGAAGGCAAAGGAACTTCGACCCCATCCTGGACAGCAACAGGATTGTACCGGAATGGCACAGCTCGATCAGATGTATAAGGCACAGGGCCAGCTGGTTTGATAATCAGAGAAGGTGAAGCCTTCGGCTTGTTGCTATTGTAGCGAATAACAACTGGCTCAGGTAGTTTGAACACCGGTGATATGACATTCACTTCGGGTTCAACCGTATCAACATTGCGATTCTGCAGAATCTCAATGGTACCTTCATTCAACATCTTCTGAAGTTCACGGCGGACTTGGTCGCAACCCAAGCGGTTAACCAAACAGACGCGGCACTTGTCGTGGTTATGCTCCAAGTAGCTGTACTGACACAGCATCTTATGTAAATCAACCAACGACTGCCTGATATGGCTGACATATCTAACCTTGTACTTCCCAAGGCATTCCTGAATCATATTCACAGATTTCCCATGCGAAGGCAATGGGTTCTTGGTGACGTTCGGGCTTGAGTCCTCGAAACTCAAGATTCCACTTCTCATAAGGTCTTGCACCTTATTCTTCAATGGAAAGCAGTTTTCTACGTTGTGGCCCGGAGCACCGGAATGGTAGACACAATGCTGGTCTGGTTTGTACCACCATTGCGGATTTGCAGGAATGGCAGGAGGATCCCTGGGAGAAACCAATTTCCTCTCCAACAAGGAGGGATAAAGCTCGGCATATGACATAGGAATTGGATCGAAGCTGATCTTCTTCCTATCATAGTTCACATTAGCTTGATTGGTTGTACTTCCACGAGGCTGGTAAGCCTGTTGCTGTGGACGCTGCTGTTGCTGTTGGTATTGCGGTTGTTGATATTGTTGTTGATGCTGATACTGTTGAGGTTGATACTGCTGAGCATTATCTTTGAATACAGGTGCTATATGAGCCACCTGGTGATGATGTCCGGCACGTCGTGCAGGCTTCCTCTGAACAGAGGGTTTTCTATGCTTTGGCTGAGACTGCACCGCATGTGCCTCGCCTTCTTTCCTCTTAAACGCTCCATATCGCTTAGAGGAAGAACCATCATCTTTCGCTAACCGTCCTTCACGGACACCTTCTTCAAGACGCATCCCCATGTTCACCATCTCGGTGAAATCAGAGGGAGCGCTTGCTACCATCCGCTCATAATAAAATGAGCCAAGAGTCTTCAGAAAGATCTTGGTCATTTCCTTCTCTTCCAGCGGTGGAGTGATCTGAGCTGCCAGCTCACGCCATCTCTGGGCGTACTCCTTGAACGACTCTTTATCTTTCTGCGACATGGACCTGAGTTGATCTCGGTCAGGCGCCATATCAACATTGTACTTATATTTCTTGACGAAAGCTTCGCCAAGATCATTGAAAGACCGGATGTTAGCACTGTCCAGGCTCATGTACCATCTGAGCGCGGCACCAGACAAACTGTCTTGAAAATAATGGATCAAGAGTTGATCATTATCAGTTTGTGTTGACATCTTCCTGGTGTACATGACCAGGTGAGCGAGTGGACAGGTGTTCCCCTTGTATTTTTCAAAGTCTGGGACCTTGAACTTGATCGGTATCTTGACACCGGGAACCAGGAAGAGTTCGGCTGCAGATTTGCCGAAGAGATCTTTGCCTCTAGTCCTCAATTCCTTTCTCAGCTCGAGGAATTGATCGTTCATTGCGTCCATCTTTTCATGAACATCTGAGCCCTCAGAAGCCTCAGAGTGATAAATGGTGTCGTCTACCCTAGGCATGGTATGCACGACAGGAGGAGCGGGAACAGGGACCGGGCTAGATGCCGGCATTTGAGCAAATGTAGGAGCTGGCAGATCAGGCATGAAGCCTGGAGGCATCCCCCAAGGAAAACCGGGAGGCATGGCATTGGGCACATGGGCACTAACTGGCACCGTTGAAGTAGCCACTTCTGAAATAACCGTCCGCTGAACGGGAGTTGCTGGCTGTTGAGCAGGCTGATTCTGAGCAGCAAGGAGTTGCTCCATCAAAGCGCCAAGTCTGGCGACCTCTTCTCTTAGATCTCGGTTCTCTTGCTCCAACTGTTCCATGATTCTGGCAGAGTTGACTCTTGTATAATACCGGTGAGTCAGCTTGTCTTCAAAATAAATGAAGAACAGAGGTTAGGACAAGAAGACCAGAAACAAAAGGGTACCTGTTTATGCAAGAATGATGCATGAAATGCTTGTGCAAATGCTTTGTTTTCAAGGAACCCTTAGGGTATTGTTTGCAATATTTTGAATATTTAAACATTTTAATTGCTCATGGAAAATATTTCATTTAATATATCAAAACAAAGAAATACAGCATTCTTGATTCATTACAAAGAGGAAAGGTAAATGACATCCTATGGATCCCTATTAGCTCGGGATGCTGGAAGACGAGAAGTGCACAACTTCTTGATCTCTCTCTCATAGGCAACCTCCATGTCAGCTTTCTCCTTAGCAAGTCGATCATACCTCCTCTTCGAGAATTTGGAAGACTGAGGAAGCAGAGAAGTCCAAGTGTCGTTTGGATCGTCGATCACTCGGTGCTCGAGAAATTCAATCATAGCATCCTTCTCCTTGAGCTGCTGCAGCAATTCCTCTCTTTCACGGATCCAAGCACGCGAAAGGTCTTCTTCTCTCAACTCCTCTACACGTTGGGTAGGGAGGGTTGAAGGCCCAGCCACATCCAACGGTGTAGGTCTTGGATGATCATATGGCATCAGGTAGGTAGCAGCTCTTTGTCTGACCCAGGAGGTGTAGGGCTCCAAAGCAATGCAGTTCTTTGGACCCAACTCATTCCTACTCTTCTTATGAATACTGCGCCAAGCACGGACAAATCTGGCTTTCAGGCCTTGGGGATCTTTACCCTCCTGGAAGAACACACCTTCTAACAGAATGTTATTAGGTTTATCCTTCAGGGGGAACCCAAGCTGACGACGTGCAAGAATAGGATTGTAGGTAATCCCACCACATGTACCAAGAAGAGGCACATTAGGGAATTCCCCACAATAATCAATGATCTGAACGGTATCATACACGCGATCATACCAGGTGATATCATCATTGGTGAGAGACATGAGTCTCTGAGACCACCGTAGACATCCCTTGTTCTCCTTGAAAGCAACTGTCTGCGGCAAGTGCGAAATAAACCACTTGTACAGCAGGGGTAGACAGCAGACAATGACTCCTCCATTCTTCATATTCCTTAGGTGCAAGGAGACATATGCATCGCCCAACAAAGTCGGAACTGGATTAAGAACTGAAAAGATCCTAATGGCGTTCATGTCCACGAACTTGTCGAAGTTGGGAAATAGCACCAATCCATAGATGAGCAGCACAAATAGAGCCTCAAAGGCATCCTCACTCATGGCCTTCCCATAAAAGGTAGCTTGGGCAATGAGGAACTCGGAAGGAAAACCCTGAATTCCGCCTTTGGTAGTCAGATTAGCTCTAATCAAATCTTCATCTATGTGCAACAGACTAGCAATCTCTCGAGCAGATGGAATACTCTCTAGGCCACTGAACGGCACTTGATCCAAAATCGGAATTCCAATAAGGTGAGAGTATTCTTCCAAAGTCGGCAATAGCTGGAAGTCTGGAAATAAGAAGCAATGATGCAACGGATCGTAGAACTGAGCCAAGGTACTCATCAATCCTTCGTCAACCTGAGTGGTGAGCAGAGGTAGAAGCTTCCCATAGCGAGCTTTGAAACCCAAGGGATCTAATACATACGATGTCAGATTCCTTAACTCTTTTACATCAGGCTGCTTAAAGCTGTACTTCTTTGTATGCCTTTTTGGTCTTTCCATGTCTGAAAATTTTGCAAATAAACCCTTTAAGTTCCTTGAAAATTTTCTTTTTCTGATGACATGAATGCGGATGAATGCGTGAATGCATGAATGCAACAAACACACTCAAGGATCAAGCAAGGCACACCAAACAAAGGTCGTGGGAAAGCTCATATGTATCCCTAATATCAATCATCCATTTTGGTGGATTTAGGTTTTCACCTTATCAACACCCAAGTTCCATTGATATTAACGGTACGTGAACCGGCTCTAACATTCTTAATATCAACCAGCCGCTTTGGTGGATTTTAGGTTTTACACCTGATCCGGGATCCATTGATATTAACAATGTCTGAACGACTCAACCACGAATCACGGGTTTGCTGAGAGTCACGAGCATGGAGTCTCGGTTAAGAACCAACCAAAGGGAGTGTACTAGGGTTTAAACCTGCCAGACATGTTCTATCAGAGGTTCCCATAATCATCGTTCCATCTCTCGAATATTATCGGAGGAACGAATACTCGTAGTCCAAGAATATTCTCAAGAGAAACTCTTATGAGTGTAGTATCGCGTAACAATCGTATCAGAACTGACATCTGAACGACCTCCGCACTACGGTCCTAAAAATAGACCAAGATGGGTTTGGTAAACTAAGGTCCTTGGCTTCTGCGGAACATGATTGAAAGAATAATGCCTAACCACAAATAACTTGTGTGACATTATTAATCCAACATGACCTCCACCAAGTGAATGGGCTCGCAAGTCAACTGGCTAAGGAATACTCCACACCAGTCAACAAGACTATGCCATTCTCCTATCCTAGAGTGCACTCGAGTTCGGTTATAGAACTCATCTCACAGATCACCAAAGCAAACAGCAATTGTATATCAAGCAATTCACACATTACAATCAATACAGTGATCCCAAATTGTACAAAAATATGTCATATAACAGATAATAGTATAGCACAACAAGGGGGAAAAGTAGGCAATACCACCAAGGATCGATTTCAATCCCCAGTGGAGTCGCCACTTTTCTGTAGCGGTGTATTCGTCGCTATATGATTTATTGATTAAACCATAAGCAAAGCATACAATGAAATTTCGAGTCGCCACCGCACTTTTATTTATCCAAAGGACTGGCTAAAAAGCGAACAAAAGCCTAAGAAGTTTTACACATAGAAAACTAATAAAAAGATCAGAGAGTCTGGGTAAGGGGTAAATTACGCAATGGGAAGGTGTTAGGCACCCACTACGTCCTAGGTACTCCTAGGGAGCCCTTTTCACACTTGTTGTATAAAGATTGTTATTTGTTATGACATAAACATTGTGCAAACATGATTGGGATGATAAGAAAAGAATATACAATTTTATTAGGTTTGAACGGATGAACCCGCTGCCTACGTATCTTCCATCAAAGGTAAGGATCAAAACGTCGTAGTTCGGCTAAAAGATTTCCAAAAGTTGGTGGATTCAATTTTAAACACAAGCACTGAGGCTTTTCATTATCAATGGGAGAACACTCGACCAAAACCAACATCCACCATGCGAGGATAGCTTCGACGTACTAGAGGGGTTAGCCCTGTTTTCAGTACGGAAGTCTTACTATCGACTCACTAAGGATAGGCAAGATTTACATCAACCACAAAGATAATTGAAACCTATGGCTAATGCATGAAAAGATTAACAATGGGCAAAGCCAAAACAAGTGAATGAGTGAAGTTAATTGATTGTGATTATGAAAGTGGAGTCAAAGTATGATTAAGATTAATTCAAAGAAGTATTATGAAATGGAGTTTGAAAAAAAGTCAAGGACTTGGGTCCAGGTTTTTAGTTTGAAAACATGAAGATGTTTGCACAATATCTATCTCAAGTTTGAAATCAAAGTGTGAAAAGGTTTAGGGCCTAATAGGGATGAATGGATGAAGATGGATTGTAAAACTTCTTAGAAGGTTCACTTCTCGAAATCATATGGGAGATGATTCAAGTGTGTCCTTTGGAATAAGCAATGGGTAATAATAAACAAACAAGAAAGTCAACAAAAGCGGATATCGGATGCCAATCACTGGGCTTATACCAATCTCCTAAAACAAAACTGGATATCAGATGCCACTCAATGGTCTTACACTAATCTCCTCAAACAAAGAAATAAAAGGTGGATACCGGATACCAATAGATGGATTTACACCAGTCTCCTAAAACAGAAATGGATATCAGAGGCCACTCAATGGACTTACACTAATCCCCCAAAGCAAAATGAAACTTGGGTACCGGATGCCAATCTGTCTGGGCTCACACCAATATCCAACATATGATCCTAGGAATACAAATGCCAACTTGCAGGGACTTACAGTTGCATCCTCACATAAACAAACAGGAGCAAAACATGGATGTCAGATGCCAATCTATCTGGGCTTACTCTAACCTCCACAGTATGGTCCTAGGAATACAAATGCCAACTTGCAGGGACTTACAGTTGTATCCTCTCATACAAACAAACAAAGCAACTTATGATCACAGGAAAGCAAATGCCAACTTGCAGGGACTTACAGTTGCTTCCTCACATACAATCAAATAAATGCATCAGGCAAAGATAAGATGAGTGGCCAAGGTGATGGTCTTATACTCACTTCCATATCATAGGAGCAAAGGCCAAAGAAATGGACTTACAATTGTCCTCAATGGGTAAACAGCAATGATAAATCACAAAGACAAATGAGATGATTGTGCATTAATGAGCAGTTAATGATGATGATAAATGCATGAAGCATACAAGCAAACATGTGCATATGAAGTAATCAATCAATCAATGAGAATCAAACAACACACTCTATATCCAAACAAGGAGGCTCATACAAGAGGGTTAGGCACTGAGGCCAACTGGAATAGGGTCAAAGAGTTGCTCTTAACCTTGCCATTGAGGGGCTAAGGTGAAGCAGATGAAAGGAGATGAGGGGTGTGCCTCATTGCTCTTATCCCTGATCAGGGAGAGCATTTCAGAAAGTGTGGGAGTTCAGAAAGTAGGAACTCTCTCCACAGATTATTGACTCGATAGATCTTGGGTTTTGATCTCAATGCTACAACCATGTAATGGGAGCAAGGAGAAGACTCACTGAATAGTAGGGGATAGGTTGCTTATCCGTTTGATCTACCAATTGCCTTACTTGAAGGACTTTTCCTGCTTGGGACAAAATTAAACACACACAAGCATTGCCTCTTAAGGAGGACTTCAGACAGTTTGCCCGGCCAAATAACAGGCCGGGTCTCTAGACTACATGAAGAAAAAGGAATTATACCTCAAAGCAAATTGCTAAATAGCAAAGCAAAGCAAGTTCAAAGAACTAAGCAACTAATGGTACCTGAAATAGTCAAACAAATCAGTACACAGTTCAACAGTCAAAGCAAAATGAAGTAGTCAAAACAGATAAGCAAATGTGCAAAGCACAAGGCACAAGGCTTATGAGCCAAGCCACCTACAAAACAAAGAGGTTAGCTCATGATAAACAGATAAACTCAATCAAATTGGCAATGGTTTCTTTGAAGCACTTGTAGCTTAACCTGAAACATGAACTCAATCATAAGCCCAAAGGACCACTAGGACAAGCCTAGGGTCAAAAATAAATGAGAAAGTCAAAACAGCAAACCATATCCAATCAAGATCAAATTCAAACATTTAAGAAGCAATCCCAATTGGTTTCAAGTTCATATCATGCATCATCATCATTTTATAGACAAAAGAGATCAAAGCATGGCAATTTGGTGCACATAGAAGTCAACAGAAAGACTTGCATCAAAAGTCAACTCAAACATTTTCAAAAATCACCAAATAATTCATGATCAATCCTAACACCTAGCATGGTAAGCATATAAAATTTCAGCTCAATTGGATCATGGGAAGATGGTCAATTAAAATCAGGAAGTCAAAACAATTCCAAGTATGCACAAAGAGGTCAAACCATCATGTATCAACTTCAAAAAATCATAACTTAATGAAAACAGATGAGAAATGAATGGGACCAACACCAATGCAAAGCTTTAGATGTCTAGTATGCACATGTAAAATTTCATGATCATCCAATAAGATATGAGAATTTCACAAAGGATTTGGCAAGATGTGTCACACAAAGTCAACATTTGACTAGGCAGGGAAGAAAAATCTCAAACAATTAGGAAATGGTATAATTAATTCCCAGAAAAAATCACACATCAACTAGACAGATAAGAGATGGATCATGAAAAAGTTCACATTAATTGGAAGTCAGGAAGCATGTCAACAAAAATCATGAAATTGCATATCATTGGTGTGACACAAATTGTCACACCCTACTTCAAAAATTCATATCTTAACAACCAGATAAGATAAAATCATGAACTCTATATCAAAATAACCATGAATGAGTGTAGATTAACCACAAAAAATATCAGATCAAATGGATGCATCATCATAATTTCACAAAAGAATTGGCAAAAGGTACAAAATGTGCATACATGTTAAGAAACCTAATACCATTTAAAATCCAGCCAACCAAAAATTCAGCAAAAATCATGATAAAATAATAGACATTCATGTGAACATTATGGAAAAAATTTCATGAATTTTGGAATTGAAATGAGTGAATTAGGAATTTTGTAAGTTGAGTAACAAATTGGAACCAAATGAACAATATAACATGGAATGGTAAGTCAACCATGTTGACCGAGTGGCACGGTGGTAATTAACACACTCACTAATCTAAACGCAGCGTTTTAAATGGACACATGAAATGTTGTGATTGGCTATGATGGAATGGAATAGTAAGTTCATGCAGGACAAACAAACAAACAGCCAATCGTGTTTTAAAGAAAATCTGGAAAATGGGGTTTAGGGTTTTACTGCTACAGTGCTTAGGGTTTGCGCATACAGTGTTCATCATCAAAACTTTTCCAGATTTCCAGCAAGATCGAAGTGTAACCAAAACTCACAAACAACATATCATGGTGTTCATCTAACCGAGTACATCAACAATACAAACATCATTTTCATTAACTCTAGCTAACCAGGGAGTATCGAGCAAAAACATGATTGAACATGAAACTTAAAAATCAGATTTCTCACTCAATGCATAACCATTTCACACGATTCAAACTTCATAATGATCAGGAAAACAAGACCTATCTAAAACATGGCACGATTTTGGGAATAGTGTGATTCGAAAATTTACCCAAGCTGCAAGACAGTGATGCTACCGATGTTGTTTGGTCTCGAAAGGCTGAAACAGATGTTCAATGGAGTTTGCTTTGATGAATGAACACTGAGTTTTAGCTCAACAATCACTGAACGGGCTCCATTCGAGATATGCCATGGAAGAAGCTTTGATGTAACAGTGCCTTCCTCTGCTCACAGTGGTGTCGTAAGGCTTCCAATGAGCTCAAGAGTGATGGTAAATGATCAAGCAAACAAGTTAGCTCGTGGTATTTTGGAGATTTTGAGCAGAAAAACCAAGATGTGAAAATGTTGATTGAGAGAGAATGAAAGTTTTCTGTGTATTAGAGGCTGCTGCTAGGGTTGCATCTCACAGAAAATGGTTTATATATGGACTGTTTAACATTAGTTAATGAAGTGCTAAGTTTGATTAGCTCAAATGAAGTGAAATGCCAAAATTGCTAATTTTCAACATAAGCACATGGAGGTGTAAGGTTCTGCACGAATTGGGCCTTGAGCAAGTTGCAAATACCATTTAAAACAAGTTCCAAATGGCCAAATGTGCTGAAAATGTTTAATTCAAAAAAATCACTTTTTGCACATACTTGAAATTAATGAAGTCAAGTCCAAAAATGGCATTTTGCATGGTGAGGTTTTGGTGAATGATGAATGAATTTTTGGAAAGAGGGGAACAAATGGAGCTTGTAGGAAAAAACCCCACTAAAATTGGCCAAATGGTTCATGAGATATGGCCTTTTGAAGTTCATGAAATTGTGAAAATGAATTGATCATATCTTGCCAACCATACATGGCATTTGAGAGTTCTTGGACTTTTTGAAAATGGGAGAACAAGATCTTCAACTTTCATGTTGGGAAAAAATTCATTTGAAGCTTGTATCATGATTTAAGTTGAGGATCAAGAAGTTTCCATTTTTGGCAGTTGAAATTACAGGTCCACTTTCTATTTTGGGAAATTTCTGATTTTGCTCCAAATTCTTCCATGATGGTATTTGACATGATATATGAGGCTTGTGTGGACATGAATGAACTCCTTCAAATCAATTCCATCCATAAAATCACTGATTAAATCCACAGTTGACCAAGTTTGACTTTCTGTTGACTTTTCTAGGGTTTTGCATGATTGAACCACTTCTGATGAATTCCAAACCCTAATTACTTGAGAACTTGATTCCAAATGATGTCCCAAGTTGTATGAACTCTTGATTATTGATCATGGTGCCCAAATTCTGCAAGAATGGCCACCATCCACTGCAATGACTGACTGTGACTGATTTTGACCTAATTGCTGATGATTGCTTCAACTGCAAGCAACAAGGTTAAACTGACAATATTTTTGTACTTTTTGGTTGGTAAACATATGAAAAGGCAAAGATATACTAATGCAAGGCATGCTTGGTGATCAAAAACCACACTCACAAGGCAAACTACCCACTAGGAGGGAAGCTAGGGCATGCAATGATCCTTGAGGCCATGATATGAGATGATATGGGCCATGAGGGATCTTAGGGCCAAAATTGGGGTCTTACACGGTGCACATAGTTATTCTGCACAGATATCTTGCCAGACTCAACAAACCCAAGCTGATGGATCCACCCAACACCGACATTCTCGAATTGAAAGAGATGATGAGGGAGTTGTTAAATGTCGTGCAAGGGCTCGTCGTGGGGCAGAAAGCAATTGCTGAGAGGTTGGAGAAAATTGAAAATTGGTTGAGGATGGAGAAAGTTCAGGGGAAGGCTCTGTCATCCGTAGTAAAGAAGCCCTCTGGCACCGTAGTAAAGAAGCCCGCTGGCAATGGTCAACGCAAGAAGGAGGTTGAATCAAGTGGTGTGCATACCAGAAAGGAACATGGTAAGGATCGTTATCACCCTTATGCTACCTCAGCAACAACTCCTGTTGATAATCCACCTGTACAACAGCAACAACCGCCACCTCAACAGAAAGCACAGAAAGCTGGGTGCCAAGTGAAGAAGGGGACGACGGATCGTCAGTTTGATAAGCCACCCGTGACTTATACCCTTCTATTCAAGAGGTTGAGGGATCTTGGGTTAGTTCGGTCGAGGTTATTGGTTCCTGTAGAACTACATCGGAGGCCTGCAAACTACGATGAGAACGCCAGGTGCGAGTTCCATTCTGGGGCTCCCGGGCATAACATTGAGGGTTGTAGAGCTTTTAAGCATGTCATCCAAGATATGGTGGATTCTGCACCGACATTGAATGTTAATGCTAACCCCGTGTCGATGCATGGTTCTGTGGGGATGAACGTGATGTCGAAGGACAACAGAAAAATGGAGGTGACGAATGGGGATCAGTTAAAAACTCCAATGTCTGTAGTCCAGAAGCATCTGAGGAAGAGTGGAGCTTTCCCTGGTGGTGATAACTGGTGTGTGGCTGTCGCTACGAATGGGTGTGCAATAATGAAGGAAACAACTCAGAGTATGATGAAGGTGGAAATGGACGATGAAATATGTTAAGCACCAAGTCAGGCACTTGAAACCGGCAAGGTGGAAAACGCCATTGTTGCTGAGAAAGAGAAGAAGCTGTCCATTTCTTCTTACAAGCAGGCCCTGGAAGTGGTGAAGAACGGAGAAGCCCTAGGCTGGGGGAAGATCATAGACATAGTGGTGAAAGCAGATATATTCGGAGTTGGCTATCAGCCAGATCAAGATTCGTCTAGACAAAACAGAGGACGTCGTCAACCGTTCCCGTTCATCAGTGCTGGGATGCTAGACCCAGGTCACGCCTGTGTGGTGGGTGAAGAGATTGACGGTGACTGCGAGCTGGACTCGTGGATAAAATCGTGCGTACCAGGAAACTGGAAGACCTCAAAGATCATCACTGTCACTCATCAGTGAAGAGTAATATTTCTGTTTTTCAATTCTGTTTGCATGAAAGCCATACGTTTTGCCCAAAACGTATTGGTCCATTGTAAGGGCCACCTCATGTGTTTCATTTTGCAACATTTTGCATCATTAATAAATGGATGTTTTTATAGTAAAAGCGGTGCTCCCTGTTTTCCATTTCTTTTTGCAGTTTTAAAAAATAAAAATGGCAATGTTTATTTTCATTTTTCTTTCCTTTTGATTTGTCTCGTTCCAACCTCAAAAGCAATTCGCCTGATCTCATTGATAACAATTCGGTTACACCTCTGTATGACTTCGACAATCCGATCTATCATACCGAAGAAGAAGGCGAAGAAGATTGTGATCTGCTGGAAGATTAGCCAGGTTGTTGAAACAAGAGGAGACGGTAATTCAACCGCACGAGTTGAGATTGTTAATCCAGGCACCGACGAGGTCAGAAAAGAAAGTGAAATTTGGGGCCGCTTCAGAGGCAAATGCCAAAAACAGAATGGTAGCGCTGTTGAAAGAGTATGTCGATATCTTTGCCTGGTCTTATCAAGTTATGCCAGGGATGGATACCGATATCGTGGTGCACGAGCTACCATTGAGAGAAGCTTGTCCTCCAGTGAAGCAGAGGCCGGTGCTGACAAAGGATGAGAAGGTAAGAATGGGTGTGGACTACCGAGATTTGAATAGAGCTAGTCTGAAAGATGAATTCCCAGTACTTCGCATTGATGTATTGGTTAATAATACTGCTCAGTTTTCGGTGTTTTTCTTCATGGATGGTTTGTTGACTATGACCAGATTACAACTGTCGCCAGATGATATGGAGAAGACAGTGTTCATCACACCATGGGGCACTTTGTGCTATAAGGTGATGCCAGTCGATCCCAAGAGTACCGGTGCCATGTATCAGGGTCTATGGTGACTTCGTTTAATGATATGATTCATCATGAAATCGAACGCTATGTTGATGACATGATAGCAAAGTCCCAAACAGAAGAGGGGAATTTGGTAGACCTGGCCATGTTGTTGGACCGGTTTGAGACAATTCAGACTGAGGTTGAACCCGAATAAGTGCACTTGTGGAGTGCGGTCCGGTAAGTTGTGGAGGCTTATTGTGAATGAAAGAGGAATTGAGGTTGAACCTGCTAAAAAAAAGGAAGAAAAAAAAGAAAAAAAGTAATACAAGAAATGCCTGAACCGAGAACAGAAAACGCGGTTCGTGGTATCTTAGGCAGATTGAACTGCATTTCACGGTTCACATCTCATCTAACAGCCACGTGTGAACCCATACTCAAACTGTTGAGGAAAAAAGATCAAACGGTCAGGTGGAATAATGATTGCCAAGGGGCATTGAAAAATAAAAGAGTATTTGCAGGAACCTCCGATTCTGATGCCTCCTGTGGAAGGAGACCATTAATTCTGCGCTTGACAGCCCTCGAGGGATCTATGAGGTGCGTACTGGGTCAGCATGACGAGTCTGGTCGAAAAGAGCATGCAATTTACCTTAGCAAAAAGTTTACCGACTGTGAAACAATATATTCACTGCTCGAGAAAACTTGATGTACTTTGGCATAGGCTGCTCGCCGACTGAGACAGTATATGCTGGTTCATACCACTTTTGTGGATTCCCAAGATGGATCTGATCAAGTACATATCTGAGAAGCCAGTAGTGACCGGACGGGTTGCGAGATGGTAAATGATTTGGACTGATGTTGATATACAATATACCACTCAAAAGGCAATCAAGGGGAGTGTATTGTCTGATTACCTCGTCTAGTAACCCCTTGAGGGTTATCAACCGATGAAGTTTGAGTTCCCTGATGAGGACATCAAGGTTCTCAAATCGAAAGATTGTGAGGAACCAATCCCGGAGGAGGGGCCTGACCCTGAATCCGAACGGATTATGATGTCTGATGGGGTCGTTAACGAGAATGGAAGCAGAGTTGGTGTTGCTTTGGTTACGCCAAAGGGATCCCACACTCCTTTGTTGCCCGGCTAACAGTTGAATACACCAACAGTGTGGCTGAATACGAAGCTTGTATCCTAGGTATCGAACCTCGATGCGTGCATCTACTGGGGCAACGCCTTTCTCACTCATGTATGGGATGGAAGTTGTATTACCTATTGAGGTCCAGATTCCGTCAGTGAGAGTCCTGATGGATGAGAAATTAGAAAAGGCTGAGTGGATAAGGACTCGGTACGAAGAGTTGAGCCTAATTGAGGAAAAGAGGATGGCAGTTATTTGTCATGGGGCAGTTGTGCTAGCAGTAAATGAAGCGTGTTGTTAACCGAAAAGTGCAACCTCGTGTGCATCATGTAGGAGATGTAGTGTTGAAAAGGATTATTCCTCCTCAAGACGATCGTGGGGCAAGTGGACTCACAGTTATGAATGTCCATTCGTGGTCAAGAAGGTTTTCTCCGGCAGAGCCTTGTTGTTGACGACCATGGATGGTGAGGATTTTCCATCCCCTGTAAATGCGGACGCAGTTAAAAGATACTTCGTAAAAAGAGACCCGCTGGACGAAAAGAATAAAAGAGTCCAGGCAAAAAAAGGGCATCCCGGCGAACCAAAAGAAAAAGGTTCGGGCAAAAATTAGGGATAAAAAGGAAAGAAAAGAAACTGTACACCCGGCAAGTCGAAAACCCCATAAGGGCGGCTTGGGAAAAAAAGGGTATCCCGGTGGACTGAAAACCCGAAAGGGCGGTCCAGGCAAAAGAGGGATTGAAACGAACAACTGCGTCCAGCATGATCGTCTGCACTTTAGTATGACACCTGGATAGTCCCCGGCAGTGACCGGTCGACAGAGTCTTGTTCAGAAGGCAGAAAGCACGGAGAGTCTTGAGGACATATGGGGTGTAACCGAGTTGGAACCCGATGAGATTACGGTTTCACATTGCCATTAGGATAGATTTTTCATTTTGTGCGCAATTACCTCTTTTCAGGGATTGCTTCCTGTGTGCTGCTCAGGCACGAGCCACTTTTGGTTCAGTCAATAAAATGTATGTTCAGTCAAATAATTTTGTTTTTGTTTTCATTACCGTTTTGATTGCAAAAACATCCGTTTATCTTGATAAAAGGACTTTGCATTTTGAGACATAGGCCTTCCAATGCATGCTTATAAGACTGAAAACGTGAAATCTTATTCGGAAGGTTGAGTGACCTAGGTGTTGAAATTTCGGCACGCTTGGGGAACGCTTTTATCTAACGATCTCTTTTGCAGGTGCTGTTAGACATTCTCACTCACTTGCAGGTTGTGATGTGAAGCAAGACCCGCAAATCAGGGGCAAGGGATAGAAGAACGGTGAAAAGAGGGTGAAATAATTGCGACGACGATCCTAGAGGGTAATCAAGAAGACTCTTCAAAGTCTGAAGACTAGAGAGTTGACTCGGATATGAAGAGATCGATTGTCTCGAAGCCTAGAGAAGTCAAGAATACAAGGTCATGAATCAGAAGAGACCGGAGGAGTCTGGGAGTTCTCAAAAGTGGAAAGTTGACACCGTGGTTCGATTGTGATCCCCAGTGTTTGACGAGTCAACGGGTGTTCCGTGTCAAATAGGTCGTATCTCCCCAGCAGATTCAAGATCAGCGTCTCCTCAGCAGCCATGTCTGAAGGTTGACTCTTCCCCAGCGAGCCTGAAGGTCGCCATATCCCCATCGGAGGTGTCTGTGGGTAGATTTCTCCTCAGCAACCAGGTTTGAGATGCCTTTCCCCGGGAGGGTTGAGTTGCTGTTTCCCCGGGAGGGTTGAGTTTGTTGTTTCCCCAGCAGGGTTGATTGCTATAATCCCCACCAGGGTTGGTAATTTCCCCTAGCAGGGTTGAGAAAGGTCGTTCCTCAACGGCCAAGCTTGAGTATGGTTTCCTCTAGCAGGGTTGAGAATGTTTTTCCTCAGCAAGTCCGAAGGGTGCTGTGTCCCCATCGGAGGTTTGCGTTGATGGTTTTCCCCAGCGAATTCCCCAAGAGGATCAGGTTCGGTGAAAATTATCCCTAGTAGAGTTAATCCTGCTCGTGGATTGGTAGTTATCCCCAGGTGAGGTGGGCATTGGTTATTTCCCCCAGCTGTAGCGGTGTATTCATCACTTTAAGATTTATTGGCTAAACCAAAAGCAAACATACAAAGATATAGAGTCGCCACCGCACTTTTATTTATCCGAAGGAATGGCTAAAAAGCGAACAAAAGCCTAAGAAGTTTTACACATAGGAAACTAATGAAAAGGTCAGAGATCTGGGTAAGGGGGTAATTATGCAAAGGGAAGGTGTTAGGCACCCAATGCATCCTAGGTACTCCTAGGGAACCCTTTTCACAACTTGTTGCGAAAGATATTGTTTATGAAAAATATTTATTGTGCAAACATGAATGAGGGGATGAGAAAAGAATATACAAATTTTTATTATTTTTGTGTTTGGATGGATAACCATTGCCTACGTACCTTTACAGGATCAAAACCTCGTAGTTCGTCTAAAAGATTTCCAAAATATGGGTGGGTTCATTTTAAAACAAAAGCACTAAGGTGTTTCGTTATCCACGGGAGAAAACTCAACCTATACAATAACAAGTCCACCATGTGAGAAAAGCTTCAACTTGCTAGTGATGGACCATGCCCTATAATAAGCAAGGAAGTCTTACAATTCAATCACTAAGGACAAAAGGTGAGACTCACATCAACCACTAAGATAACTAAGATCTATGGCTAATGTATGAAAACTTATCAAGAAAGCAGACTTGAGTCACAAAACAATTGAATGAGTGGAATTAACCATTTGGAATTTATTCAAAAAAGATGAAGTCAAAGTATGATTAGAATTCAATTCAAAAGAAGTATTATGAAAATGAAGTTTGAAAATCAAAAGCTTAAGGCCTAGGTTTCTAGTTTGAAAAGAAATGAAAATGTTTGCACAATAGTTTTCTGGTTTGAGATAACATGCACATGGAGGTTAAAGAACAAAAAGGGTGAAGGTTAAGGGATGTAAAACTTCTTAGATGTTCACCTCTTGAGATCATATGTAGATGATCCAAGTGATTCCTTTGTGTCGCATTACGCGAAAAACCGGCGGGAAAACAAAACAACAGAGCCGCCACCGTGCGTTATTTATCCCAAAAGAGGGAAAGGAAACGCTCGAAGTAAACCTGGAAAGGAATGGTCTCGCGACCAGAGAGAGATGGGATCGGGAGTCGGTTATGGGAAGGGAAGGTATTAGCACCCCTACGCATCCGTCGTACTCGACGGGATCCACGCTCAAAAGGAAGGATAAAGGTTGCTAAACACTGCTCAAACATCACACAAGGCTGGAAAGAGACACAGAAACGACAAAAGAAACTAACTCGGCAAGATATCGCATCCTGGGCCTACGTAGTCTGTCAGGTACAGACATCAGAATCAACGTAGTTCGGGACGGGGGAAACGTGCTCGCTAGGATGTCGCATCCTATGCATACGTATCTTCTCTGATCGGAGAAAAATCAGAGCACTCGTAGCTCGGCTAACACACGCCCAAACAAAACCACACTGGAAACCGACTGCCAATCGCTGGACTTATGTCAGACTCCACCCAAAGCAGGCAAACATGGAAACCGAATGCCAATCGCTGGACTTACATCAGACTCCGAACCAACAAACACACAAAGGAAACCGACTGCCAATCGCTGGACTTATGTCAGACTCCACACAAAACAAACCAGACACAGGAAACCGACTGCCAATCGCTGGACTTACGTCAGACTCCTACACAACACAAAGGGGTTGAAAAAGCAAAAGGGCGCCCGGAGAGATCAGCTCATCTCCTGCCTACGTACCTCATCTGGTATGAGGATCAGGGCGACGTAGTTCCCCTACACAGGGAAAAAGGACTAGCCTAACCAGATACAAAGGGAGACACAAACTACTAGGGAGACTACGACTCGAGCCTAGAAGTTGTCATGCATACAATCCCTAAGTTAAGGTTTCTATCCAACTTGCACAGGAAGCAAGCTGTCCTAAACAGCACAGGCAAAGACATACAAGCACAAAAGCAAGCACACACACTATATGCAAACAATTGGGCTCAAACAAGGTTAGGCTATGAAGCACAAGCCAACTGGAATGGGGTATAGTTAGCTCTTAACCCTAACATTGAGAGTTAGGGTGAAGCAGATGAAATGGGAAGTGAGGGTAAGACCTCACAGCTCTTATCCCTGGCCTGGGAGAGCTTCAGACAAATGAAAGTGTGGGAGTTCAGAATGTAGGAACTCTTCTCCACATATGACTGACACAACAAAGATCTTGGGCTATTATCCACAATGCATCAACACAAGGTGTGTGAGCAAAGTGAATGACACACTGAATAGCAGGAGATGGACTACACATCTCTTTTATCTGCCAATTACCTCTTAAGAGGTCTTTTCCTGCTTGGCACAAAGAGTAAACAAACTCAAGCATTGCCTCTTAAGGAGGGCTTCAGACAGGTGCCTGCCCACATAACAGGACAGGTCTTCCAGACTACATGAAGTCAGAGAATTATACCTAGGTTAAGCAACCCACAAGCTAGCAAAGCAAGTTCAAAAGAACTCAAAGCAACTTAGGTACCTGAAAAAATCTAACCCAATCAGTTTACAATTCAACAAACAGACAGACAACAGTTAATCACACAATCAGACAGATAAGGCATTAGGCAACAATGTGCAAGCCACAAGCCAATAGGCACAACACAAATAACTTGGCATCAACCTACAAAACAACATAAGGTTAGCCAACATCAATCAACTAATCAATCCAAATGAGTGAACCACTTCAAACAAGGTGATGTGCTTCTTAACCTGAAATCCACAATCCAAACAGTGAGTCCAAACCACTAGGTCCAAGCCTAGGGTCAAAAGAGGGTCAAACATTCAAAACAGAATATGAAATTTAACATGAATCAATTTCATTCAATCAAGAACACATTACAAAAGGTCCCATATCAATATCATTAACCAAATTCATTTCATGAACCAAACATGGCAAGGTATGAAAATTGTGACCACATTGTGACATCAGAAGAAATAAATGCACATTAAATCAAAAATGATTCAAATAATCTTGGAAAAATTCATGAGTAAACATGACATACAACATGATCATCACACAAAAAATTAGAGGCATTGAACATCATTAGGCATGGCAATCACATAGCATAAGTCAAGACAAACACAACAAGCACATGTGTGACACAAATTGTCACACCAAGTTAGCATAGGCATAAAACAGGGATGGATTATGGTAAAAACCTCAAACCAAAGCCAAAACAACACTCAACATGTGTAGAAATAGTGTGCAAAAATTCAGAAGCATTGGATAAGAAACAAGAACTTCATGATCAAATGAAGTTCAAGGCAATTTTAAAGCTCAAATGTGACCATCCAGAATGAAAAATCTCAATTAAATCCGAAATGGTCCCAATAATTCCAACAAAAATCATGAGCAATCACAACATCTATAGCATGCATCATACAAAAAATCAAGGCAATTGGAGATCATTTGGCATGGCAAACACATCATTCAAGTTGAACATCACAAGGTGTGACACAAATTGTCACACCTAACTTAGCACATTCATAAAACAGCAACGGCAAATGGTAAAAATACCAAATCAACACTAAAATGTCCAGCAAAGAGTCTAGTTTCATCATGTAAAATTTCATAATCATTGGATAAGAATCAAGCATTTCACAAATGATATAGCAAGGCAAGGTCAAGCAAGCATACATGTTCAAACTCCTTAGACAAAAATGAAATCCAGCCAAGCACAATTTTGAAATTAATGATAAAAAAATACTAGACAGAATGAGGAACATAAATCAAAAAATTGGGGATCATTTGGTTGAATTTTCAAATTGATACGATTTTGTGAAGTTGAGAAAGAAAATAAAAATCATGTGAAGCTAGTATAGAACAATGTGGAGGGAAAATGGAAATTATGTGAAGCATTTGAAATAACTTGCACTGGCCGGAATCGAACTGGGAGCCAATTTGAACATGCAAGGCGCCAAAATGAAACTCTGCGTTTCATTAATCCAATGTGGCGCGGTCAATGGCTGAGTGTGTGAGTCAGACGATTGTGAGCCAATTAAAATGCCATGCACATGCCTACGTGGACCAATACATGTCCAAACCCTAACTAACACATGCAACCACGGATTATCGTTCTCTAAGGATCAAAAACCGTTGCCTATTACTGCACTGCATCTTCTTCAACACGCATGCGTATGAACAGTAACAAACTTCATGCATCAAGAACTTTTGTTCCAGAAATCCAAATTAAACACATCATTGCGTAGGTCTTGCAACATAAAGCATGAATCCACAAATATTTCATCAAGAAACCTCGAGATACGCATGAATCGAAGCAAACAAGAATCAACATCAAAAATTCAAACAAGCATATCTTCATGTACAATGGATCATTTCACACGATTTAAAGCTCAACATGACCACAACAACAAGATCTAGAAATATATCACAAGAAATTTGAGAATTAAGAGGATTGATTTGTAACCTCTTGAAGTGCAGATCTGGAAATCACGAGTAATAGGCCTTGGCAATGCTTTACAACTTCTCTACAATGATTATTGAGGTGATTGGAAGGAAGATTGAGGTTCAATTGCTCTTGATTTCACCAGAATTTGAATTCACCATTAATGCTTCAAAGCTTCCATTATGAACAAACATGCACGATTTCACTCCATTCCACGTCCAATCTTGCTCAATGATACTTCAGGATGATGAATCAAGCAAGAAAAATGGATATTGTTCGAAGAAATTTGAACATGCAAGGCGCCAAAGTGAAACTCTGCGTTTCATTAATCCAATGTGGCGCGGTCAATAGCTGAGTGTGTGAGTCAGACGATTGTGAGCCAATTAAAATGCCATGCACATGCCTACGTGGACCAATACATGTCCAAACCCTAACTAACACATGCAACCACGGATTATCGTTCTCTAAGGATCAAAAACCGTTGCCTATTACTGCACTTCATCTTCTTCAACACGCATGCGTATGAACAGTAACAAACTTCATGCATCAAGAACTTTTGTTCCAGAAATCCAAATTAAACACATCATTGCGTAGGTCTTGCAACATAAAGCATGAATCCACAAATATTTCATCAAGAAACCTCAAGATACGCATGAATCGAAGCAAACAAGAATCAACATCAAAAATTCAAACAAGCATATCTTCATGTACAATGGATCATTTCACACGATTTAAAGCTCAACATGACCACAACAACAAGATCTAGAAATATATCACAAGAAATTTGAGAATTAAGAGGATTGATTTGTAACCTCTTGAAGTGCAGATCTGGAAATCACGAGCAATAGGCCTTGGCAATGCTTTACAACTTCTCTACAATGATTATTGAGGTGATTGGAAGGAAGATTGAGGTTCAATTGCTCTTGATTTCACCAGAATTTGAATTCACCATTAATGCTTCAAAGCTTCCATTATGAACAAACATGCACGATTTCACTCCATTCCACGTCCAATCTTGCTCAATGATACTTCAGGATGATGAATCAAGCAAGAAAAATGGATATTGTTCGAAGAAATTTGAACATGCAAGGCGCCAAAGTGAAACTCTGCGTTTCATTAATCCAATGTGGCGCGGTCAATAGCTGAGTGTGTGAGTCAGACGATTGTGAGCCAATTAAAATGCCATGCACATGCCTACGTGGACCAATACATGTCCAAACCCTAACTAACACATGCAACCACGGATTATCGTTCTCTAAGGATCAAAAACTGTTGCCTATTACTGCACTTCATCTTCTTCAACACGCATGCGTATGAACAGTAACAAACTTCATGCATCAAGAACTTTTGTTCCAGAAATCCAAATTAAACACATCATTGCGTAGGTCTTGCAACATAAAGCATGAATCCACAAATATTTCATCAAGAAACCTCAAGATACGCATGAATCGAAGCAAACAAGAATCAACATCAAAAATTCAAACAAGCATATCTTCATGTACAATGGATCATTTCACACGATTTAAAGCTCAACATGACCACAACAACAAGATCTAGAAATATATCACAAGAAATTTGAGAATTAAGAGGATTGATTTGTAACCTCTTGAAGTGCAGATCTGGAAATCACGAGCAATAGGCCTTGGCAATGCTTTACAACTTCTCTACAATGATTATTGAGGTGATTGGAAGGAAGATTGAGGTTCAATTGCTCTTGATTTCACCAGAATTCGAATTCACCATTAATGCTTCAAAGCTTCCATTATGAACAAACATGCACGATTTCACTCCATTCCACGTCCAATCTTGCTCAATGATACTTCAGGATGATGAATCAAGCAAGAAAAATGGATATTGTTCGAAGAAATTTGAACATGCAAGGCGCCAAAGTGAAACTCTGCGTTTCATTAATCCAATGTGGCGCGGTCAATAGCTGAGTGTGTGAGTCAGACGATTGTGAGCCAATTAAAATGCCATGCACATGCCTACGTGGACCAATACATGTCCAAACCCTAACTAACACATGCAACCACGGATTATCGTTCTCTAAGGATCAAAAACTGTTGCCTATTACTGCACTTCATCTTCTTCAACACGCATGCGTATGAACAGTAACAAACTTCATGCATCAAGAACTTTTGTTCCAGAAATCCAAATTAAACACATCATTGCGTAGGTCTTGCAACATAAAGCATGAATCCACAAATATTTCATCAAGAAACCTCAAGATACGCATGAATCGAAGCAAACAAGAATCAACATCAAAAATTCAAACAAGCATATCTTCATGTACAATGGATCATTTCACACGATTTAAAGCTCAACATGACCACAACAACAAGATCTAGAAATATATCACAAGAAATTTGAGAATTAAGAGGATTGATTTGTAACCTCTTGAAGTGCAGATCTGGAAATCACGAGCAATAGGCCTTGGCAATGCTTTACAACTTCTCTACAATGATTATTGAGGTGATTGGAAGGAAGATTGAGGTTCAATTGCTCTTGATTTCACCAGAATTCGAATTCACCATTAATGCTTCAAAGCTTCCATTATGAACAAACATGCACGATTTCACTCCATTCCACGTCCAATCTTGCTCAATGATACTTCAGGATGATGAATCAAGCAAGAAAAATGGATATTGTTCGAAGAAATTTGAACATGCAAGGCGCCAAAGTGAAACTCTGCGTTTCATTAATCCAATGTGGCGCGGTCAATAGCTGAGTGTGTGAGTCAGACGATTGTGAGCCAATTAAAATGCCATGCACATGCCTACGTGGACCAATACATGTCCAAACCCTAACTAACACATGCAACCACGGATTATCGTTCTCTAAGGATCAAAAACTGTTGCCTATTACTGCACTTCATCTTCTTCAACACGCATGCGTATGAACAGTAACAAACTTCATGCATCAAGAACTTTTGTTCCAGAAATCCAAATTAAACACATCATTGCGTAGGTCTTGCAACATAAAGCATGAATCCACAAATATTTCATCAAGAAACCTCAAGATACGCATGAATCGAAGCAAACAAGAATCAACATCAAAAATTCAAACAAGCATATCTTCATGTACAATGGATCATTTCACACGATTTAAAGCTCAACATGACCACAACAACAAGATCTAGAAATATATCACAAGAAATTTGAGAATTAAGAGGATTGATTTGTAACCTCTTGAAGTGCAGATCTGGAAATCACGAGCAATAGGCCTTGGCAATGCTTTACAACTTCTCTACAATGATTATTGAGGTGATTGGAAGGAAGATTGAGGTTCAATTGCTCTTGATTTCACCAGAATTCGAATTCACCATTAATGCTTCAAAGCTTCCATTATGAACAAACATGCACGATTTCACTCCATTCCACGTCCAATCTTGCTCAATGATACTTCAGGATGATGAATCAAGCAAGAAAAATGGATATTGTTCGAAGAAATTTGAACATGCAAGGCGCCAAAGTGAAACTCTGCGTTTCATTAATCCAATGTGGCGCGGTCAATAGCTGAGTGTGTGAGTCAGACGATTGTGAGCCAATTAAAATTCCATGCACATGCCTACGTGGACCAATACATGTCCAAACCCTAACTAACACATGCAACCACGGATTATCGTTCTCTAAGGATCAAAAACTGTTGCCTATTACTGCACTTCATCTTCTTCAACACGCATGCGTATGAACAGTAACAAACTTCATGCATCAAGAACTTTTGTTCCAGAAATCCAAATTAAACACATCATTGCGTAGGTCTTGCAACATAAAGCATGAATCCATAAATATTTCATCAAGAAACCTCAAGATACGCATGAATCGAAGCAAACAAGAATCAACATAAAAAATTCAAACAAGCATATCTTCATGTACAATGGATCATTTCACACGATTTAAAGCTCAGCATGACCACAACAACAAGATCTACAAATATATCACAAGAAATTTGAGAATTAAGAGGATTGATTTGTAACCTCTTAAAGTGCAGATCTGGAAATCACGAGCTATAGGCCTTGGCAATGCTTTACAGCTTCTCTACAATGATTATTGAGGTGATTGGAAGGAAGATTGAGGTTCAATTGCTCTTGATTTCACCAGAATTCGAATTCACCATTAATGCTTCCAAGGTTCCGTTATGAACAAACATGCACGATTTCACTCCATTCCACGTCCAATCTTGCTCAATGATACTTCAGGATGATGAATCAAGCAAGAAAAATGGATATTATTCGAAGAAATTTGAAGAAATTTTGAGAGAGAATTTTGAGAGATTTGGATCTAGATCTGAAATTATGAGTGCTAATCTGAAAAACAGTTAGGGTTTTGTTTATATATGCAATGCTAATCACTCTTTTAATCATGCTTAAGCCAATGGATAAGTGTAATTAACATTTTGGAGTGTAAGTGTAAATTTGCTTTTTCACCCTATGCATGAAATGCATGCATGAATAGTGCACGAAAATTGCTTCATTTCCACTTAAAAAATCAGTTTGGAGCCAATGGCAATGGTGAAATATTCAAATGGTGCACAAAATTTGAATTTCATATTTTCCCTCCAAAAATCAAATGAATTATCCAATGATCATGTGAATATAATTTGTGCAGTGCAATGCATGGTTTGAAAATTAGAGGTCAAAATGAGAAGAATGCAAAAAGAGCCATCCAATTTGGAGCTTTGGTTGAGAAGTTATGCTCATTTGAAGTTCCATGCTCACTTTGCCATGATTTGAACCATATCTCCTCAACCACACATGAGAAATTCATGATCTTGGACTTTTTGGAAATGGGAGAGAAAGATCTTCAACTTTCATGTTGGACAAATTTTCATTTGAAGGTTTCTTGATGATGTAATCTTGAGTTGAAGTTGGTCCAAAACCTTTCCATTTTTGGCAAGTTTGAATTATAGGTCACTTTCTATTTTTGGAAAATCGTGATCTGACTTCAAATCCTTCAATGTTGATGTTTGAAATGTCAAATGAGACTTGTTTACACATGAATGAGGCATCTCTAACCATCTCCCACCTCCAAATCCATAGTTGAACTGACTGTTGACTTCTGTTGACTTTTTAGGGTTTCAGATGATTTGCACATGGACTGGTAATCTCTGAGCCTCCAATACTTGGCCAAACCACTTCAAAATGATTCTTGAATCATGTGAACTCATTGTACCAACCCTAGGGCTTTGGTCTCATGGAATGCTCTTGTTGCCTTGCACAGTTGAATCTCCTGACCAGTCTTGCCTGATGACTTGATGGACAATGCAATGAACAATGCAATGTTAATGACCTAAAATGAAAATGTATATACAAAATGGGAGGTGCAAATTTGAGGTGCTACACTTTGGAATAGGCAACAAGCAGATAACAGGTAAACAATGTATCAGGCAAAGCCAACATAAATGGATACCAGATGCCAATCAATGGACTTACACTAATCTCACAAAACAAAGATGGATACCGGATGCCAATCAATGGACTTACACCAATCTCACAAAACAAAGAAACAAAGATGGATACCGGATGCCAATCAATGGACTTACACCAATCTCACAAAACAAAGAACAAAAAGATGGATACCGGATGCCAATCAATGGACTTACACCAATCTCACAAAATGATCACAGGATACAGACAACCAATCAATGGTATTACATCTGACTCCTCACATAACAAAACAAAAAGGATATGTAATGCCAATCAATGGTCTTACATCCACCTCCACAAAATGATCATAGGAAACAGATACCCAATCAATGGCATTACATCTGACTCCTCACATAAACCAGCAAACAAATGCAATAAGCAAGAGGAAACAAGTTGCCAATGAATGGTCTTACACTCGACTCTAAGGAAATGGGATGCCAATCAATGGTCTTAGTCCCAACTCCTACCAAATCATAGGAAACAACTGCCAATAAATGGAGTTACAATTGACTCCTCAATGGACAAACAACATGTCACAAAGAATGAATAATGATCATGAAGTGATATACAATTAATGCTCAATGATGATAGCAATGCACAGAGGCACACACAAACAATTATGCACATATGGGCAAACAAGCCAACAATCAGTTAATTAGCACACACTATACTCAATCAGGAGGCTCAATCAAGGTTAGGTTTTAGTCAAGGGGTCATATCGACCTTGACAAACAAACCATCTGTCATGGGTATTTTGAGCTCTTAACCTTAACATTGAGAGTTAGGGTGAAGCAGATGAAATGGAGATGAGGGTTATGCCTCATAGCTCTTATCCCTGGTCTGGGAGAGCTTTAAAAAATAGAAAGTGTGGGAGTTTAGAAAGAGGGAACTCTTCTCCACAGATGACTGACACAACAAGATCTTTGGTTTATATTCAAGATGCATCAACACATTGTGTGAGCAAAGTGAATGACACACTGAATAGCAGGGGATGGATTACACATCCCTTTTATCTGCCAATTGCCTCATAAGAGGACTTTACCTGCTTGGCACAAAAGATAAACAAACAAAAACATGGCCTCTTAAGGAGGGCTTCAGACAGGTGCCTACCAATAACAGTAGGTCTTCCAGACTACATGAAGATCAAGGGATTATACCTAAGTGGTATGCCAACCACAAGCAAAAGCAAAGCAAAGTTCAAATGAACTTAAAGCAACTTAGGTACCTGTGGAAAAACCTAAACCAATCAGTATAATATTCAGACAAACAGACAACAATTAATAACCAACAGACAATCCCAATGTACAACATATAAGCCATAAGGCAAACTCAAGTGAATCATTCATCAACCTACAAAACAGCAAATGTTAGCAATCAATAACAAATATCAACATTCAAATCATGAAGCATTATCAACCATGGCATTTGGATGCTTAAACCTGAAATTCAAAGCTCACATGTAAGTAACAAATCACTAGGTCAAAGCCTAGGGTCAAAGGTGAAGAAAAAATTCAAAACAGGAGCTGAAATTCAACACAATGCAACTTCAAACACATATTAACATGTCCTAAAAAGGATCACATCAAAATCATCAAGCAAATGCATTTCATATGCAAAGGAAGTCAAAGACAATTTCAAAGCTCATATTTGGTCACCATGAATGAAAATTCCAAATCAAAACAGAAATGATTCAAATAATTCTGGAAAAAATTATGCACATTCAACACATCCAATCCAATCATCATACAAAAAATCAGAAGCATCAAAGATCATTTGGCATGGAAATTAAATTGCACAAGTTGGACAATCAATTGTGTGACACAAATTGTCACACCATGTTAACACAAGCATAAAACAGAATTGGCAAACAAGAAAAATACCAAACCAAGCCTAAAACATCCATTATCATGTCTAGAATCAGCATGTAAAATTTCATGTTCATTGGATATGAAAGAAAGAGCAAGGCAAGGTCATAAGTGGATACATGTTCACTCAACCTAGCACAAACAGAAATCCATCCATGCACAACTTTTAAAATTATCATCAAAAAATAATAGACAAACAGAGGATCATTGTGCAAAAAATTGGGAGTGATTTGGAGCATTTTTCAATTTGTTATGGATTTTACAAGTTGGCATAAAAAATGAAATTCAAACATGAACAAGGCATGGCAAAGTGGAGGGAAACATGAAAAAATGCTGAACATTTGAAAAGAGCGCTCGCTGGGTATCGAACCCTGTCCAAATTTGAATTGAGCGCGCGCCAGGCCTGAAACGACACCGTTTCATTAAAACCCTAAGCCTGCATGTGAAATATCCAGAAACCGCCGCTATTTTCCAGAAAACCGACGCAAATGTCCAGAAAACCGACGCAACGCATGCATCTTCATCTTCTTCATGATGAAGATGATGAACATTCATCCTCAAATTTCCAGAAATTCCAGAAATTGCCAGAAATCCACAAAAACTATATCATTCAAATCCTTATTCCATGTACATCATAGTTCAACTAACAATTCATTCTAAAACATCATAACAAGTTCAAATCGATCATGAACATTTTTGGATGCAAAACTTCAAATGCACATAACTCAGTCAATAATGCTCCATTTCACACGATTTTTAGCTCAAAATTCTAATCAATCAAAGATCTACACAAACATGTTCATGGATTTGAGAATTATGAAGGTCGAAAATCCTACCTCTTGAAGAGCAGAATCTTGTTTTGCACGTTCCAAGGCTCCAAATGATCCAGACCTCTTCTATAATACTTGTGGAGATGATTGATGAAGAATTGGAAGCTCAAACACGTGTGAATCCAGCTTAATTTGAAAACTCCATTAACACCTTCAAGCTTCAAGCATGGTTGAATCTGACACGAATTCTTCAAACAAACACTTGATCTGCACTAAATCAATGCTAGGGAGCAAGAATATGAAGTAATATTGCAATGCTATTTGAAGAAAATTTGAATTATGAATGGAAGAAAATTTTGGAGGGAGAGAGAATTTTGGATCTAGAAATGTGAATTGTGATTAACCTCCTTCATTTCTGTTATGATTAGAGTATATATATGCTCTACTAATCACCTTGCTAATCCATGTTTAGTTTGGTTAAACGAAATAAGGTGTTTTGCAAATTTTTGAAAATGCATGGTGCATGTAGTAATTGCACGTGAACAGTACCATTCCTTTGATCATTTTCACTTAAAATCTTCTTTTAAACTCAATGGCAATGGTAGAAAGTCCATACAATGCACCATTTTTAAATTCTGCAATTTCCCTCCAAAAAAGGCATGGATATGCAAGTGATCATGTAATGAAAATTCATGCAATGTGATGATCATTTTGAAAAGCTTATGTCATGACAAGAATAATGCAAAAAGAACCACCAAATTTGGAGTTATGGATCAAAAGATATGGCCATTTGAAGTTCCATGTGCACTTGGAAATGATTGGATCATATCTCCTCAACCATTCATCAGATGCTCTTGATCTTGGACTTTTTGGAAATGGGAGAGAGAGATCTTCAACTTTCATGTTGGACAAAATTTCATTTGGAGCTTCTTTCATGTAGGAAAGTTGAGTTGAAGTTGGATCAAAAACTTGCCATTTTTGGAAAGTTGAAATTATAGGTCACTTTCCAAATTTGGAAACTTTTGACTTGACTTCAAATTCTTAAACCTTGATCTTTGATATGATGAATAAGCATGATTGGGACATGAATGGGATGAAGAAACTCAATTTCTCACTTCAAAATCCACAGTTGACTTTTCAGTTGACTGCATTGGTCCTTAGATGACCTGAAAATGTCCTGATGAATTTGGGGCCTTTTCCACTTGGGAACTTGCTCCAAAATGAACCTCTAGCTCATATGAGCTCAATGGAATGATCACATGATCCATATATCAAGAAAATACCATCTGCTCTTTGTATCATGAATTCACCTGATGCCTTGACTTGTTGACTGTCTAAGCTACAAAACAAAGGTTAGATGACATATTTTTGTACATTTTAGTTAGTGACCAAATGAGATAAGCGATGACATACAAATGCAAACATGCTTGGTGATCAAGAACCACTAAAAGAAATATCCCACCCACAAGGAAGGAAGCAAGGTGTACAATGATCCTTGAGGCAATGCAATGATATGATATGATGCCATGAGGGATCTTAGGGACAAAATTGGGGTCTTACAGATGCCCCTATTTAAGGTCATTCTAGCCGGAGAAGTGAAGGTTAAAAGCTTCATCTTGACGCGGTAGAATGGGCTTAAATAACAATAATGAGACAAATTTTGGTCCCTAAGAGACCTCATGATGCAAATGTATGAATGCAACACAAACAAACTCTGTGGGAAAATATGGGTCCACAAAGACGAAAAGACGATCCATCGGAGTAATACACTCACCAGAAACAGAGACTCTAACAGGACTCTCATGGGGATAAGAAAAGACTGCGTGAACAGGGCACGACTCTGAATTAGGGAAAACAAGAACTAGACACTGCGTGAGCAGGACACAACTGGATTGGAGACTTCACTTGGGAGTAAAGGACTCAAACTGGGGAAAAAGAAGAAATTTCCAAAGGGAACAAATCCATTGGAAAGACTCAAGCTGACTCAAACTATCCACAAAGGATACTTCGGATAGAAATCCGGGCTCAGGCTGGAGAAAGATTCATACAGAACCTCCCTGCGGGGGAAAAATGCATATATTGGGGAAAACGCCAATACAGCAAAAGGGTAAAAATCACAACAGAAACTCCACTGGGGAATGTCTAACAAAGAGATTCTCCTGGAGAAAAACTGCAAGATGAGGTGTTACCAGTTACTGGGTAACAAACTCAAAGAGACAAGTGATCTAAACACCGGTTACTGGGTGAAAGAACAACAAGCTCAGGAAGAATGAATATCTAAGACTGGTATAAGGGTGAGAGATATCAATCAACCAAACATCTGAGAAAGACCTGAAAAAGGAACATCAACTCAGGAAAATCTGACTTCACAAGGGACCAAGGTCATAATAGGGAGTAGACAGGAAGGAACACCAGGGATACCGGCTACTGGGTATATAATAGGTGACCGACCGAAGCGTGAATTGGTATATATGCCAAAACACTCATCATCCAAAAGGAGGGCTTGAAAAAGCAAATCAACTTACAGGATGGACATTCGAATCCACAACGGGAGAACAAATCTTACTCAAATGGGGAAGGACAAAAGACTTCAACCAACGAGTGCATGAGATATAATATCCATTACCGTCGGAACGTGGATAGTATACTCACAGGGAAGGAACACCAGGGATACCGGTTACTAGGTATATAATAGGTGACCAACCGAAGCGTGAATTGGTATATATGCCAAGACACTCATCATCCGAAACACAAACTGGTTAAAGGATGGATATTCGATTCTGAAAAAAGAATACGAATCTTACTCCACGGGAGAAACAATCAAAAGATTTGACCAAGGAGTGCATGAGATATATTATCTATTACCGTCAGAACGTAGATAATACACTCGAAAGGAGGAACACCAGAGATACCGGCTACTGGGTATATAATAGGTGACCTACCGAAAAGAGAAACAATCGTTACCAACAACAACAGGGTAAACGAAGGATAACTCGCTGAGGATAAATTGCAAGCATCCGACAATTATCCAAGAAACATATCACCGACTACTGGGAGATACGCTCAAAAAGGAGAACAAAGAATATTCGATTCCGCAAAGGAACACGAATCTTACTTGACTGGGGAAACACAAAAGGCTACGACTGAAGAGTGCATGAGATATATTATGCATTACCATCAGAACGTGGATAATATACTCGCATGGAAGATTATCCACAACCGGTTACTGGGTTAATAAAGGATAAATCAACTGAAAGGAAAGGCATCGGGATACCAAAACTAGGTATATAAAGATGACCAATCAAAGGGAGCACAATCATTACCAAGCAAACGGGTAAATGAAAGAGGACTCACAGGGGATGCATTGATAAAAATCAATGATCCGGGGAACAAGTCACTAGCAAACGGTGAAAGGACCCACTGAGGATAAAATTGCTAGCATACGACAATTATCCACAAAAGACTTGCTGGGAATACAAGTGCTTACTCATAGCAACTACCCAGAAGAGAGGGAATATCAACATCGAATACTGGATGAAGATAACCACAAAGAGTAACCATCATCGGTTAGGATGAACAACAAGGTTAACTCTGCAAAGGGGAGAATGAAGGATTTACAACTACCGAATACTGGGTAGGAGACCAAAGATTCTGGCTGAGGAAACAAGAGGTTTATCATTACCGACTAGGTGAAGCAGCCTATATATTAGGAATCAGAATCTATAAAGATAGATCACAAAACTGCTTGGCCTAAGTCAGAGTACATACATAGACAAAGTGCTGAGACGCTTTAATATGCATGATTCCAATGGTTATGTGTTTTTCTTAAATGGTGGCGCTGTGAGCTTGAAAAGTTCAAAGCAAGATACAGTTGCTGATTCTACAATCGAGGCCGAGTATATTGCTGCCTCAAGTGCAGCAAAGGAAGCTGTTTGGATCAATAAACTTGGCATAGTCCCTAGCATTGTGGATCCATTGGTCTCTATTATGATAACAATGGTGTTATCGCACAAGCTAAGGAGCCTAGATCTCACCAACGATCCAAACACGTACTTAGGCGCGATGGGATAATTGTAATATCCAACTGCTAAAACGATGAGTCAAACTTGATTATAATTTTCTTATATATGTTTAGAAGCAAGAGTTGGGAATAATCCATATGATGGATTGGAATAAGGAGTTATTCACCCAACTGAAATTTTCGAGAGTTGTATGAGATACAATTGGAAGGAGTTCCTACCTAAATAACCTAGTTTTGTGTAATCCGCCTACGCGGACTTAGAACAAAGTGAAATATGGATCTCGACCCACTAGAAAACCTTCCAACGGAATTTTCCGAATCAAATGATGAGGGTCATTTATTTTGAGTAAAATAGTGGGAGCATATTTAATTAAAGGCTTAATTGAATATGTCAATGATACTTATATTTTCATTAATCCTTATGTAGATTACCATGACAGCAAACACCTCTAACAACATCCAGCGATCAATCCTTGGTAAGGAAAAATTGTCTGGGACAAATTTTCTGGATTGGCACCGAAACCTGAGGATTATCCTCAAACATGATAAAAAGCTTTATATCTTGGAGACACCTGTCCCTGAAGAGGAACCTCCTAGTTCTGCACCTAAGGCAGAAAGAGATGCTTATAAGAAACATGTCGATGATGCCAATGAAACAACTTGTCTCATGCTGGCTACCATGAACTCAGAATTGCAAAAGCAACATGAGAACATGTCAGCGTTCGATATGATCGAACACCTGAAGTTGCTCTATCAAGAGCAGGCAAGGCATGAGAGGTTTGAAGTTTCAAAAGCCCTTTTTCAAAGCAAGTTAGCTGAGGGAGCCCCTGTAGGTCCCCATGTACTCAAGATGATTGGGTATGTGGAAAACCTTGAGAGATTGGGTTTTCCCCTCGAAAAGGAACTTGCAACTGATTTGATCTTGCAATCGTTACCAGATAGTTTCAGTCAATTTGTCCTAAATTTCAATATGATTGATATGGACAAATCTCTTCCTGAACTGCTCGCCATGTTAAGAACTGCCGAGCAGAATCTGAAGTCAAAAGGGAAGTCCATTCTGATGATCGGAAATGGAAAGAGACAGAACAAAAGGCCCACTAAGCAGAGTGATAAGGGGAAGGGCAAGGAAGTTGCCAATCCCAGACCCACTGCTGCGTTGAAGCCTAGTGGAGGCATAGCAAAAGAAGGCACCTGCTTCCATTGCGGTAAGACCGGACACTGGAAGAGGAACTGCCCAAAGTACCTGGAAGATAAGAAGAATGAAGTAAAGACTTCAACTTCAGGTAATTTTGTTATTAATTTATCTACTTATGCATCATGGGTATTAGATACTGGATGCATTTCTCATATTTGTACAAATGTGCAGGAACTAAAAAGGAGCAGAGATTTGGCAAAAGGTGAAGTCGACCTACGAGTTGGCTATGGAGCAAAGGTTGCTGCTTTAGCCGTAGGAATTTTTTTATTGACTTTACCTAGTGGTTTAATAATTCAGTTAGAGAACTGTTATTATGTACCTGCAATTAGCAGGAATATTATTTCCATTGCTTGTTTGGACAAGCTTGGTTTTTCATTTATAATAAAGAACAATTGTTGCTCAATTTATTTGAATGATATATTCTATGCTACTGCACAAATGAACAATGGACTATATGTCCTTGATCTTGAAATGCCTATTAATAACATTAATAAAAAAGGGTGAAACCTAACGAGTTAAAACCAACTAGGTAAGAATATTAAAACTCTTCGATCAGATCGAAGTGGTGAGTATTTAATCCTAGAGTTTGATGACCATCTGAAAGAGTGTGGGATCCTATCCCAACTTACTCCTCCTGGCACATCCCAATGGAAGGGTGTATCTGAGAGAAGAAATCGAACCCTGTTGGACATGGTCCGATCCATGATGAGTCACACCAATCTTCCAAACTTCTTTTGAGGACATACACCATTGACATCAGCTTACACACTTAACCGTGTTCCATCCAAAAGGTTGAAAAGACACCATATGAGATATGGAGTGGTAAGAGACCACATATGTCTTACATGAAGATTTGGGGTTGCGAAGTTTATGTGAAACGACAAATTTCAACTAAGCTTGAGCCCAAATCTGACAAATGCTTATTTGTGGGGTATCCTAAAGAAACAAGAGGATATTATTTCTACAATCCTTTTGAGGGCAAAGTGTTTGTCGCTCGAACTTGAGTTTTTCCTAGAAAGGGATTTTATTTCCAAAGGAATCAGTGGGAGGAAAGTAGAACTTGAAGAAATTCAAGAATCCCAAAGTATCGATACACCTATGGAGGAATTAGAGCAGGAAACACATGTAGTTGTGTAAGAGCAACCTGCTCAAGTAGAACAAGACCAGCGTAGGTCAGGCAGGATACGTCACCTACCTGAGATATATGGATATCTGATCTAGGTGATGTACTAATCATGGATCAAGATGAGCCTGTGACCTACTCATGGAATCTTCGCTTTGATGAAACAGTTAAACTATATGGATTCATCAAGAACGAAGATGAGCCTTGTGTCTACAAGAAGGTTAGTGGGAGCATGATTGTGTTCCTGGTGTTATATGTAGATGACATATTACTCATTGGAAACGATGTCCCTACCCTGCAACAAGTAAAGACTTGGTTGGGGAAATGCTTTTCTATGAAGGACCTAGGTGAAGCAGCCTATATATTAGGAATCAGAATCTATAGCGATAGGTCACAAAACTGCTTGGCCTAAGTCAGAGTACATACATAGACAAAGTGCTGAGACGCTTTAATATGCATGATTCCAATGGTTATGTGTTTTGCTTAAATGGTGGCGCTGTGAGCTTGAAAAGTTCAAAGCAAGATACAGTTGCTGATTCTACAATCGAGGCCGAGTATATTGCTGCCTCAAGTGCAGCAAAGGAAGCTGTTTGGATCAATAAACTTGGCATAGTCCTTAGCATTGTGGATCCCATTGGTCTCTATTATGATAACAATGGTGTTATCGCACAAGCTAAGGAGCCTAGATCTCACCAACGATCCAAACACGTACTTAGGCGTTGTGCGAAAATATGTAAAGTACCTACACTTGACAATATAGCTGACCCACTGACAAAGCCTCTTGCGCAGCAGAAGCATGATGGCCATACTAGATCAATGGGCATACGGGGTATGCCTGATTGGCTCTAGTGGTAGTGGGAGATTGTTGGTGTAAAGCCCTAGAGGCCAATACTTTTGGTACTTGTATCGAATAATAAAAAGGCATTTTCTTTATTATGGTTGATTAATAAAGTCCCTGAAATAGATAGTCCGTTTAATGTATTAAGTGTGACTTAATCATGAGAACACATTGAACATAAGGACACTATTCTTAAAGTATCCGTAGTAGAGCTTTAGTGTGAAGTGGGATAACATTAAAGCATTAAGACTATTATGTTTGTAGACTGATGATCACATCTCATGGATCATGGATAAGGAGTTATTAAGTCTTTAACATAGGTATGAATATTAGGAGTAATATTTAAACAATGGTGCAAAGTGTCATAAGTTATTCTCATGGTGATAATAGTGTATACCACTCTTCGACCTGTAACCACTATGGATCCTAGATGTAGAGTCGAGTGCTTTATTGCTGATCCAACATTGTCCGTAACTGGATAACCATAAAGACAGTTGATGGGTACTCCACGAAGCATGCTGAGGGACATGAGTGTCCTAGATGGAATTTGCCAATCCTGCGTAATAGGATAAATGTCTATGGGCCCAATATTGAACTCGACAAGGGTGACACGGTCTATACCTTGTGTTCAATATAGACATAAGGGAAAAGGGGTAATTATACACATAATTATTATCACAGGAGGTTTTGTCAGATCACATGACATTTTCGTGACTTGGGTAGCAGTGATGTGTTGCTAGATACCGCTCACTGTTTATTATGTTAAATGCGTGATTTAATATAATTGCCAACGCCGCGAAAACCTATAGGGTCACACACAAAGGACAGATTGATGAGAGATAGAATAATTAAGGAACATCGTAAGGTAAGGTGTACTTAAGAAGAATACGAAGTATGGTAAGGTACCAAATACTTAAGTGATTTTGGCATATTATGAGATATGGGCCAAAATACATTTAAGTGGGCTTTTTGGCTTGAAGCCCACACAAGTGGTTCTATAAATAGAGCTCTTGTGCAAAAGCTTTGTATGGGAATACAACACAACTGAAGAGTTGGAATTTCGTATCTCTCTTTCTCTCACTCAAAGCCTTCATTCACAAACAGCTAGCGCTACGATTGAAGGAATCCGTTCGTGTGGACTGAGTAGAGACGTTTTCATCGTTCAACGTCCGTGATCGCCCCGTGGATCTGTATCAAAGGTTTTGATCATTATTAAAGATCTGCACCAAAGGTTTGAATCGCCACAAGAGGTAACGATTCTATCACTGATCATGCCCGTTCGTAAGGATCATTAAAGGAGAAAATTTTTTAAATTCCGCTGCGCCTTGGATGGCAATTCTCCTTCACTTATAACTACCGAATACTGGGTAGAAGCCAAAACTCTGATGAGGATAAAAGATAGGGTTTACATCCACCGACTACTGGGTAGAAGACCAAAAACCTCTGCGTGGGGAGCGAAAGAATCACAACTCCGCACGGGGAAAGCAAAATAGGGTTCATAACTACCAGATACTGGGTAGAAAACCACAAACTGCTGGAGAGCAAGAAAATAGGATTTTACAACTACCAGATACTGGGTAGAAAACCAACAAACTGCTAAGGAACAAAAAGTTCACAAGATACCAAACTCTGGGTACACAACCACAGATTCCACAAAGAGGGAAAAAGGTATATAGGATTTACAACTACCGGTTACTGGGTAGAAAACCATAAAGATAGGACTTACAACTACCGGATACAAGGTAGAAAACCAAAAGGATAGGACTTACAACTACCGGTTACTGGGTAGAGGCCCAAAAAGATAGGACTTACAACTACCGGTTACTGGGTAGAGGCCCAAAAAACATCCGCTGGGGATAAGATGAACTATTGCAGGCTACTGGGCAAATATTCATTTATTCCACAGGGAAGCACAAGAGACAGTTGAAAAACGGAAAATTCAGGATCAATCCAAAAAGGCAAAGTGAATATTCACAACGATGAAAGGATACTTAAGAATTTCTCAGTGCTCTTCCAAGGGTGGCATGATTTCCAACAGGGTAAGACATTTGTTCATATTCCTGGCATGGATGTATCCTCTTTCTCCAGATTGTTGTTGGGGTTGCTCCCCGAGCAGAGTTTCTGTTGAGATTTTTGTTCCCTAAGCAGGGTGTTTGTTGGGTTTTCTCCCAAAATAGAGTTTGTTGAACAGAGCCTTTATTAAGACTTCTCCTCACTCAGAGTGCTTGTTGAAGACTTCAAGTTTCTTCTCCAGCAATATTCTCTCCCCAGCATGGGTGCTTTCCTTTTGGAAGATTTGATAGTTGTTGGGTTGATATCCCGGTACTCCGTCACTCTCCTCAGTGTAGTCGCCAGCAAAGTTGTTGGTATGATGTACTTCATCTATGCTATCTCTCCCAATCAGAGAATTTTGTTGAGGTTTTCACATCTCCTCCCTTCAGCAGAGCAGTGTTTCTTTCCTCCTCAGCAGTTGCGGTTTCCTTTTTGAAGGTCCAGTTTGGTGGTTGATCCCCAGTTCTCCTTCTCTGCCTCAGATAAATCCCAGTAGATTTGTGGTATGGTGGATTATATCTGTATTGATTTCCCCTACAGAGACTTGCTGATATCCTTGATCCCCAGTAGAGTGGCTTGTATGGCAGAATCTACTTGTGTGATCTTTTCTCCCTCAGTGGGTTGTTCCCCAGTGGAGTTGTTCGGAGTTGCTTTCGTGGCAGTTTTCGCCTGTGCAGTGAGCTCCTTTTCTCAGTTGAGACAGATGATTCCCCTGCGGAAGTCTCGTGATTTCTCCATTTTCTCCAACAGAGTTGCTTGTGTGGCAGTTTCTGCTTGTTGTGAACTTCTGTTCCTCAGTTGGGTTGATTGATGATCCATCACTCAGAGATGTTGTGATTTCTTTGATATCTCTGATTTGTTCCCAGCAAATCTTTGCTTTTTATCATTCAGATCTCCAGCAGATTGGCTTTCCAGTTGGATTCCTTGGATTTCCCCTGGAAGTGTAGTACCGGGCGTTTGGTTCCTGGACCTGTTTGTGTTAGATATGTCTGTTTTGTCAGCATTCATCAAACATAAATCACGCATATTCATGCATATTTTCAACATACAGATATTCATGTTGCATTTTTGCCATATATCTTTCGTTTGTTGTCTTATGCTCATTGGTGATATAGATCTCTCTATAAATCTCCCCAAGCAGATGTCGGGTGTTTAATCTCTCAATATAGAGTCAGCCCCATAAGCAGAAAGTGTCTGTCTTTCCTTCTGCAGTTCCCCACTGAGATATATCCTCGTGGATGACGGTTGCTTCCGTTTCCTCCCAACACATATATTGGGATGGGTTTCCCTATTGAGTTATATCCTCATTAGGAAGAGTCTTGATTCAGTTTTCCTTTTTGGTTTGTTCCTGAATTGGCCTTTTTTCAACTGTCTTTTGTGCTTCCCTGTGGAATAAATGAATAAATTGCCCAGTAACCGGCAATAGTTCATCTTATCCCCAGCGGATGTTTTTTGGGCCTCTACCCAGTAACCGATAGTTGTAAGTCCTATCTTTTTGGTTTTCTACCCAGTAACCGGTAGTTGTAAATCCTATATACCTTTTTCCCTCTTTGTGGAATCTGTGGTTGTGTACCCAGAGTTTGGTATCTTGTGAACTTTTTGTTCCTCAGCAGTTTGTTGGTTTTCTACCCAGTATTTGGTAGTTGTAAAATCCTATTTTCTTGCTCTCCGGCAGTTTGTGGTTTTCTATCCAGTAACTAGTAGTTATAAACCCTATTTGTTGTTCCCCGTGCGGAGTCGTGATTCTCTTGCTCCCCACGCAGAGGTTTTTTGGTCTTCTACCCAGTATTCGGTGGATGTAAACCCTATCTTTTTATCCTCATCAGAGTTGTGGCTTCTACCCTGTATTCGGTAGTTATAAGTCCTATCTCTTTATGGTTTTCTACCCCGTATTCGGTAGTTATAAATCTTACTTTTATCCCCTAGCAGAGGTAACCTTTGTGGTTCATTCTGGTTGATGGTGGATTTTGCGGTCTTCTACCCAGTATTCGGTAGTTGTAAATCCTATGTTGTTGTTGTCTCCCTATCGGAGTTTGTGCTTCCCTTGTGGAATAGTTGGATAATTGCTCAGTATTCAACAATTATTCACTTTATCCTCAGCTGAGTCTTTGGTTTTCTACCCAGTAGTCGGTAGTGATAAACCTCTTGTTTCCTCAGCCAATCCTTTGTTCTCCCCTTTGCAGAGTTAACCTTGTTGTTCATCCTAACCGATGACAGTTACTCTTTGTGGTTATCTTCATCCAGTATTCGATATTGATATTTCCCTCTTCTTCTGGGCAATTACTCTGAGTAAGCGCTTGTATTCCCAGCAAGTTTTTGTGGATAATTGCCGTATGCTAGCAATTTTTATCCTCAGTGGGTCTTTTCACCATTTGCCAATGATTTGTTCCTCGGATCATTGATTTTGTATCAATGCATCCCCTGTGAGTCCTCTTTCATTTACCCGTTTGCTTGGTATTGATTATTGCTCCCTTTGATCGGTCATCTTTATATACCTAGTTTTGGTATCCTGATGCCTTTCTTTTCGGTTGATTTATCCTTTATTAACCCAGTAATCGGTTGTGGATAATCTTCCATGCGAGTGTATTATCCACGTTCTGACGGTAATGGATAATATATCTCATGCACTCTTTAGTCGAAGCCTGTTGTGTTTCCCCAGTCGAGTAAGATTCGTGTTCCTTTGCGGAATCGAATATTCTTTATTCTCCTTTTTGAGCGTATCTCCCAGTAGTCGGTGATATGTTTCCTGGATAATTGCCGGATGCTTGCAATTTATCCCCAGTGAGTTATCTTTCGTCTACCCTGTTTGTTGTTGGTAACGATTGTTTCTCTTTTCGGTAGGTCGCCTATTATATACCCAGTAACCGGTATCCCTGGTGTTCCTCCTTTCGAGTGTTTTATCTACGTTCTGACGGTAATAGATAATATATCTCATGCACTCCTTGGTCGAAATCTTTTGATTGTTTCTCCAGTGGAGTAAGATTCGTATTCTTTGTAGAATCGAATATCCATCCTTTAACAAGTTTGTGTTTTGGATGATGAGTGTCTTGGCATATATACCAATTCACGTTTTCGGTCGGTCGCCTATTATATACCCAGTAACCGGTATCCCTGGTGTTCCTTCCATGCGAGTATACTATCCATGTTCTGACGGTAATGGATATTATATCTCATGCACTCTTTGGTTGAAGTCTTTTGTCCTTCCCCATTTGAGTAAGATTCGTCTTCCCGTTGTGGATTCGAATGTCCATCCTGTAAGTCGATTTGCTTTTTCAAGCCCTCCTTTCGGATGATGAGTGTTTTGGCATATATACCAATTCACGCTTTGGTCGGTCACCTATTATATACCCAGTAACCGGTATCCCTGGTGTTCCTTCCTGTCTACTCCCTATTATGACCTTGGTCCCCTGTGGAGTCAGATTTTCCTGAGTTGATATACCTTTTTCAGGTCTCTCTCAGATGTTTGGTTGATATATATCTCTCACCCTTATACCGGTCTTAGATATTCATTCTTCCTGAGCTTGTTGTTCCGTCACCCTTATACCGGTGTTCAGATCACATGTCTCTTTGAGTTTGTTACCCAGTAACCGGTAACACCTCATCTTGCAGTGTTTCTCCAGGAGAGTCTCTTTGTTAGACATTCCCCAGTGGAGTTTCTGTTGTGATTTTTACCCTTTTGCTGTATTGGCGTTTTCCCCAATATATGCATTTTTCCCCGGTAGGGAGGTTCTGTGTTAATCTTTCTCCAGCCTGAGTCCGGATTTTTATCCGAGGTATCCTTTGTGGATAGTTTGAGTCAGCTTGAGTCCTTCCATTGGTTGTGTTCCCTTTGGAAATTTCTTCTTCTTTTCCCCAGTTTGAGTCCTTTACTCCCCAGTGAGGTCTCCAGTCCAGTCGTGTCTTGCTCACGCATTGTCAAATTCTTGTCTTCCCTAATTCAGAGTCGTGTCCTGCTCACGCATTCTTTTCTTTTCTTATCCCCATGAGAGTCTTGTTAGAGTCTCTGTTCCTAGTGAGTGTATTACTCCGATGGATCGTCTTTTCTTCTTTGTGGACCCATATTCCCACAGAGTTGGTTTGTGTTGCATTCATACATTTGCATCATGAGGTCTCTTAGGGACCAAAATTTGTGTCATTATTGTTATTTAAGCCCATTCTACCGCGTCAAGATAAAGATTTTAATCTTCACTTCTCCGGTTAGAATGACCTTAAATAGGGGCATCTGTAAGACCCCAATTTTTGTCCCTAAGATCCCTCATGGCATCATATCATATCATTGCATTGCCTCAAGGATCATTGGACACCTTGCTTCCTTCCCTGTGGGTGAGATATCTTCTTGAGAGTGGTTCTTGATCACCAAGTATGTTTGCATTTGTATGTCATTGCTTATCTCATTTGTTTACTAACCAAAATGTACAAAAATATGTCATCTAACCTTTGTTTTGTAGCTTAGACAGTCAACAAGTCAAGGCATCAGGTGAATTCATGATACAAAGAGCAGATGGTATTTTCTTGATATATGGATCATGTGATCATTCCATTGAGCTCATATGAGCTAGAGGTTCATTTTGGAGCAAGTTCCCAAGTGGCAAAGGCCCCAAATTCATCAGGACATTTTCAGGTCATCTAAGGACCAATGTAGTCAACTGAAAAGTCAACTGTGGATTTTGAAGTGAGAAATTGAGTTTCTTCATCCCATTCATGTCCCAATCATGCTTATTCATCATATCAAAGATCAAGGTTGAAGAATTTGAAGTCAAGTCAAAAGTTTCCAAATTTGGAAAGTGACCTATAATTTCAACTTTCCAAAAATGGCAAGTTTTTGATCCAAATTCAAATCAACTTTCCAACATGAAAGAAGCTCCAAATGAAATTTTGTCCAACATGAAATGTGAAGATCTCTCTCTCCCATTTCCAAAAAGTCCAAGATCAAGAGCATCTGATGAATGGTTGAGGAGATATGATCCAATCATTGCTAAGTGCACATGGAACTTCAAATGGCCATATCTTTTGATCCATAACTCCAAATTTGATGGTTCTTTTTGCATTATTCTTGTCATGACATAAGCTTTTCAAAATGATCATCACATTGCATGAATTGTCATTACATGATCACTTGCATATCCATGCCTTTTTTGGAGGGAAATTGCAAAATTTAAAAATGGTGCATTGTATGGACTTTCTACCATTGCCATTGAGTTTAAAAGAAGATTTTAAGTGAAAATGATCAAAGGAATGGTACTGTTCACGTGCAATTACTACATGCACAATGCATTTTCAAAAAATTTCAAAACACCTTATTTCACTTAATCAAACTAAACATGGATTAGCAAGGTGATTAGTAGAGCATATATATACTCTAATCATAACAGAAATGAAGGAGGTTAATCACAATTCACATTTCTAGATCCAAAATTCTCTCTCCCTCCAAAATTTTCTTCCATTCATAATTCAAATTTTCTTCAAATAGCATTGCAATATTACTTCATATTCTTGCCCCTAGAATTGATTTAGTGCAGATCAAGTGTTTGTTTGAAGAATTCGTGTCAGATTCAACCATGCTTGAAGCTTGAAGGTGTTAATGGAGTTTTCAAATTAAGCTGGATTCACACGTGTTTGAGCTTCCAATTCTTCATCAATCATCTCCACAAGTATTATAGAAGAGCTCTGGATCATTTGGAGCCTTGGAACGTGCAAAACAAGATTCTGCTCTTCAAGAGGTAGGATTTTCGACCTTCATAATTCTCAAATCCATGAACATGTTTGTGTAGATCTTTGATTGATGAGAATTCTGAGCTAAAAATCGTGTGAAATGGAGCATTATTGACTGAGTTATGTGCATTTGAAGTTTTGCATCCAAAAATGTTCATGATCGATTTGAACTTGTTATGATGTTTTAGAATGAATTGTTAGTTGATCTATGATGTACATGGAATAAGGATTTGAATGATATAGTTTTTGTGGATTTCTAGCAATTTCTGGAATTTCTGGAAATTTGAGGATGAATGTTCATCATCTTCATCCTGAAGAAGATAAAGATGCATGCGTTGCGTCGGTTTTCTGGACATTTGCGTCGGTTTTCTGGACAATAGCGGCGGTTTCTGGATATTTCACATGCAGGCTTAGGGTTTTAATGAAACGGTGTCGTTTCAGGCCTGGCGCGCGCTCAATTCAAATTTGGACAGGGTTCGATACCCAGCGAGCGCTCTTTTCAAATGTTCAGCATTTTTTCATGTTTCCCTCCACTTTGCCATGCCTTGTTCATGTTTGAATTTCATTTTTTATGCCAACTTGTAAAATCCATAACAAATTGAAAAATGCTCCAAATCACTCCCAATTTTTTGCACAATGATTCTCTGTTTGTCTATTAGTTTTTGATGATAATTTCAAAAGTTGTGCATGGATGGATTTCTGTTTGTGCTAGGTTGAGTGAACATGTATCCACTTATGACCTTGCCTTGCTCTTTCTTTCATGAAATGCTTGATTTTAATCCAATGAACATGAAATTTTACTTGCTGATTCTAGACATGGTAATGGATATTTTAGGCTTGGTTTGGTATTTTTCTCGTTTGCCAATTCTGTTTTATGCTTGTGTTAACATGGTGTGACAATTTGTGTCACACAATTGATTGTCCAACTTGTGCAATTTAATTTCCATGCCAAATGATCTTTGATGCTTCTGATTTTTTATATGATGATTGGATTGGATGTTTTGAATGTGCATAATTTTTTCCAGAATTATTTGAATCATTTCTGTTTTGATTTGGAATTTTCATTCATGGTGACCAAATAAGAGGTTTGAAATTGTCTTTGACTTCCTTTGCACATGAAATGCATTTGCTTGATGATTTTGATGTGATCCTTTTTAGGACATGTTAATATGTGTTTGAAGTTGCATTGTGTTGAATTTCAGCTCCTGTTTTGAATTTTTTCTTCACCTTTGACCCTAGGCTTTGACCTAGTGGTTTGTTACTTACATGTGAGCTTTGAATTTCAGGTTTAAGCATCCAAATGCCATGGTTGATGATGCTTCATCATTTGAATGTTGATATTTGCTTTTGATTGCTAACATTTTCTATTTTGTAGGTTGATGAATGATTCACTTGAGTTTGCCTTATGGCTTATATGTTGTACATTGGGATTGTCTGTTGGTTATTAACTGTTGTCTGTTTGTCTGAATATTGTACTGATTGGTTTAGTTGTTTCCACAAGTACCTAAGTTGCTTTAAGTTCATTTGAACTTTGCTTTGCTTTTGCTTGTGGTTGGTATACCACTTAGGTATAATCCTTTGATCTTCATGTAGTCTGGAAGACATACTGTTATTGGTAGGCACCTGTCTGAAGCCCTCCTTAAGAGGCCATGTTTTTGTTTGTTTATCTTTTGTGCCAAGCAGGTAAAGTCCTCTTATGAGGCAATTGGCAGATAAAAGGGATGTGTAATCCATCCTCTGCTATTCAGTGTGTCATTCACTTTGCTCACATAATGTGTTGATGCATCTTGAATAAAAAACCAAAGATCTTGTTGTGTCAGTCATTTGTGGATAAGAGTTCCCTCTTTCCGAACTCCCACACTTTCTATTGTTTAAAGCTCTCCCAGACCAGGGATAAGAGCTATGAGGCATAACCCTCATCTCCATTTCATCTGCTTCACCCTAACTCTCAATGTTAGGGTTAAGAGCTCAAAATACCCATGACAAATGGTTTGTTTGTCAAGGTCGATATGACCCCTTGACTAAAACCTAACCTTGATTGAGCCTCCTGATTGAGTATAGTGTGTGCTAATTGATTGATTGTTGGCTTGTTTGCCCATATGTGCATAATTGTTTGTGTGTGCCTCTGTGCATTGCTATCATCATTGAGCATTAATTGTATATCACTTCATGATCATTATTCATTCTTTGTGACATGTTGTTTGTCCATTGAGGAGTCAATTGTAAGTCCATTTATTGGCAGTTGTTTCCTATGATTTGGTAGGAGTTGGGACTAAGACCATTGATTGGCATCCTATTTCCTTAGAGTCGAGTGTAAGACCATTCATTGGCAACTTGTTTCCTCTTGCTTATTGCATTTGTTTGCTTGTTTATGTGAGGAGTCAGATGTAATGCCATTGATTGGGTATCTGTTTCCTATGATCATTTGTGTGGAGGTGGATGTAAGACCATTGATTGGCATTCCATATCCTTTTTGTTTTGTTATGTGAGGAGTCAGATGTAATACCATTGATTGGTTGTCTGTTTCCTGTGATCATTTTGTGAGATTGGTGTAAGTCCATTGATTGGCATCTGGTATCCATCTTTGTTTCTTTGTTTTGTGAGATTGGTGTAAGTCCATTGATTGGCATCCGGTATCCATCTTTGTTTCTTTGTTTTGTGAGATTGGTGTAATTCCATTGATTGGCATCCGGTATCCATCTTTGTTTTGTGAGATTAGTGTAAGTCCATTGATTGGCATCTGGTATCCATTTATGTTGGCTTTGCCTGATACATTGTTTACCTTTTATCTGCTTGTTGCCTATTCCAAAGGAATCACTTGGATCATCTACATATGATCTAAAGAGGTGAACATCTAAGAAGTTTTGCATCCCTTAACCTTCACCTTTTTTGTTCTTTAAACCTCCATTTGCATGTTAACCTGAACTAGAAAATTATTGTGCAAACATTTTCATCTGTTTTCAAACTAGAAACCTAGGCCTTAAGCCTTTGATTTTTCAAACATCATTTTCATAATACTTCTTTTGAATTGAATTCTAATCATACTTTGACTTCCTTTTTGTGAATAAATTCCAAATGGTTAATTTCACTCATTCAATTGTTTTGTGGCTTTGTCCACTTGTTGATAAGTTTTCATACATTAGCCATAGATCTTAGTTATCTTAGTGGTTGATGTGAATCTCACCTTTTGTTCTTAGTGATTGAATTGTAAGACTTCCTTGCTTGTTATAGGGCATGGTCCCTCACTAGCAAGATGAAGCTTTTCTCACATGGTGGACTTGTGGTTGTATAGGTTGAGTTTTCTCCCGTGGATAACGAAAGACCTTAGGGCTTTTGTTTTAAAATCAATCCACCCATGTTTTGGAAATCTTTTAGCCGAGCTACGAGGTTTTGATCCTGTAAAGGTACGTAGGCAATGGTTATCCATCCAAACACAAAAATAATAAAATTTGTACATTCTTTTCTCATCCCTTCATTCATGTTTGCACAATAAATATTTCATAAACAATATCTTTTCATAACAAGTTGTGAAAAGGGTTCCCTAGGAGTACCTAGGATGCATTGGGTGCCTAACACCTTCCCTTTGCATAATTACCCCCTTACCCAGATCTCTGACCTTATCATTAGTTTTCTATGTGTAAAACTTCTTAGGCTTTTGTTCGCTTTTTAGCCATTCCTTCGGATAAATAAAAGTGCGGTGGCGACTCTATATCTTTGTATGTTTGCTTTTGGTTTAGCCAATAAATCATAAAGTGATGAATACACCGCTACAGAAAAGTGGCGACTTCACTGGCAAGTAATTAGGGATTTGGCAAGTAACTGCATCCTGACAAGACTCTTCGTTCCACATTAACATACGATGCCGCTTCAACCCACTTGGTGAAGTAGTCAATTGCTACGAGAATAAACCTGTGTCCGTTGGACGCCTTCAGTTCAATCATGCCGATCATGTCGATTCCCCACATGGAGAAAGGCCATGGTGATGAAATCACATTCAGAAGTTTCAGAGGAATATGAATCTTATCCGCATAAATCTGACACTTGTGGCATTTCTTCACATATTTGCAGCAGTCAGACTCCATTGTCAGCCAATAGTAGCCTGCTCTCAACATCTTTCTAGCCATGGCATGTCCATTGGAATGAGTACCAAATGAACCCTCATGTACCTCAGTCATCAACAAGTTTGCTTCATGTCTATCCACGCATCTGAGCAAAACCATGTCAAAATTTCTCTTATAAAGCACTTCACCACTGAGGTAGAAACTGCCTGACAACCTTCTCAAAGTTTTCCTATCTTTCACAGATGCCCCAGGCGGGTAGACCTGGTTCTGGAGGAAATTCTTGATATCAAAATACCAAGGCTTGTCATCATGTACTTCTTCAACTGCAAACACGTGAGCTGGTCTATCCAAGCGCATCACGGTGATGTTGGGGACTTCATTCCAATACTTGACCACAATCATGGAAGCAAGAGTAGCAAGCGCATCTGCCATCCGATTGTCTTCTCGAGGAATATGATGAAAGTCAACTTCTGTAAAGAAAGTTGAAATCCTCCTCGCATAATCTCTATACGGAATAAGACTTGGTTGATTCGTCTCCCATTCACCTTTGATCTGATTGACAACCAAGGCCGAATCACCATATACGTCAAGATGCTTGATCCTCAAATCAATGCATTCTTCCAATCCCATAATGCAGGCTTCGTACTCCGCCATATTATTCGTGCATTTGAAAGTTAGCCTTGATGTAAACGGAATATGTGTGCCCTGAGGAGTTATGATTAATGCCCCAATTCCATTTCCGTACTGATTTACAGCGCCGTCAAACACCATCGTCCATCTGGAAAGACATGTCCTAATGAGGATCAATCGCAGAAGGAAAGACAGACACTTTCGGCTTATGGGGCTGACTCTATATTGAGAGATTAAACACCCGACATCTGCTTGGGGAGATCTATAGAGGAGATCTATATCACCAATAGCAAAAGACAACAAACAAAGGATATATGGCAAGAAATGCAACATGAATATCTGAATGTTGAAAGTATGCATGAATATGCGTGATTTATCTTTGATGAATGCTGACAAAACAGACATATCTAACACAAACAGGGTCCAGGAATCAAACGCCCGGTACTACACTTCCAGAGGAAAATCCAAGAAATCTAACTGGAAAGCCAATCTGTTGGAGATCTGAATGCTAAAAAGCAAAGATCTGCTGGGAACAAATCAGAGATATCAAAGAAATCACAAAATCTCTGAGTGATGGATAATCAATCAACCCAACTGGGGAACAGAAGTTCACAACAGGAAGCAACTGCCACAAAAGCAAATTTGTTGAGGAAATGGAGAAATCACGAGACTTCCGCAGGGGAATCATCAGTCTCAACTGAGAAAAGGAGCTCACTGCACAGGCGAAAACTGCCACGAAAGCAACTCCAAACAACTCCACTGGGGAACAACCCACTGAGGGAGAAAAGATCACACAAGTAGATCCTGCCATACAAGCCACTCTACTGGGGATCAAGGGTATCAGAAAATCACCAAATCTCTGCAGGGGAAGATCAATACAGATATAATCCACCATACCACAAATCTACTGGGGATTTATCTGAGGCAGAGAAGGAGAACTGGGGATCAACCACCAAACTGAAGCTTCCAAAGGAAGCCACAACCGCTGAGGAGGAAAGAAACACTGCTCTGCTGAAGGGAGGAGATGTGAAAACCTCAACAAAACTCTCTGATGGGGAGAGATAGCATAGATGAAGTACATCATACCAACAACTCTGCTGGAGACTACACTGAGGAGAGTGACGGAGTACCGGGATATCAACCCAACAACTATCAAATCTTCCAAAAGGAAAGCACCCATGCTGGGGAGAGAATATTGCTGGTGAAGAAAACTGAAGTCTTCAACAAGCACTCTGAGTGAGGAGAAGTCTTAATAAAGGCTCTGTTCAACAAACTCTGTTTTGGGAGAAATCCCAACAAACACCCTGCTTAGGGAACAAAAATCTCAACAGAAACTCTGCTCGGGGAGCAACCCCAACAACAATCTGGAGAAAGAGGATACATCCATGCCAGGAATGTGAACAAATGTCTTACCCTGTTGGAAATCATGCCACCCTTGGGAGAGCACTGAGAAATTCTTAAGTATCCTTTCATCGTTGTGAATATTCACTTTGTGTAAAAAACAACTTTGAAAAGTTTGTTTGTTTAAAACAATGACATTTTATCAATTAAAACATGCAAAATATTTGTTGAATTGAAACAAATAAGAGTGAAAATAATTGGATAAAAGCTCAAATTTATTTGATGGAATGGTAGCCTGCAAATGGCAAGACTCCATAGATCTGTACAAATTTGAAATCGGTGATATATATTGGAAGAGGGCTACATTGAACATAATGACCATTTCTCTACCAATTTGAATCCGATGTATTTGAAGCTTCAGTTGACGACGACCGAGCGAGAATCTCTGACGAAAAGACAGTTGCGGAATAGAAAGTCTTGTCAGGATGCAGTTACTTGCCAAATCCCTAATTTTTGCCTAGATTGCCCCAGGGTGAGGTACTCAATCTAGCGGGATGCAAATATTCCTTTTTTCAAGTCTCTAATTTTTGCCTGGATCGCCCTTTCGGGTTTTCCACCGAGACGCTCATTTTTGCCTAAGCCGCCCTTTCGGGTTTTCAACTTAGCGAGCTATTCTATTTTTCTTTTTAGGCGAAGTATTTCTTGACTGCATCTGAATTCACAGGACGAGTGAAATCCTCCCCATCCATTGTTGTAAGAATCAATGCACCGCCTGAAAAGGCTCTCTTGACAACATATGGACCTTCATAGTTTGGAGTCTACTTGCCCCTGGAATCGGGCGCGGAAGACAAGACTTTCTTGAGCACGAGGTCACCTTCTCGGAACACACGAGGCTTGACCTTCTTATCGAATGCTTTCTTCATTCTCTGCTGATATAACTGACCATGGCACATGGCAGTCAATCGCTTCTCTTCAATCAAATTCAGTTGGTCGTAACGACTCTGAATCCACTCAGCATCAGTCAACTTGGCTTCCATCAAGACTCTCATTGATGGGATCTCCACCTCTACTGGGAGAACAGCCTCCATGCCGTAAACAAGAGAGAAAGGGGTTGCCCCTGTTGAAGTGCGGACTGATGTACGATATCCATGCAAAGTGAATGGCATCATCTCATGCCAATCTTTGTACGTAACTGTCATCTTCTGGATAATCTTCTTGATATTCTTATTAGCAGCTTCAACAGCCCCATTCATCTTGGGTCTGTAGGGAGAAGAATTATGGTGTGCAATCTTGAACTCAGCGCACAACTCATCCATCATTTTGTTGTTCAAGTTAGATCCATTATCAGTAATGATCTTATCAGGCACACCATAACGGCATATCAGCTGATTCTTGACAAACTTCACGACCACTTGCCTGGTCACATTAGCATACGATGCCGCTTCAACCCACTTGGTGAAGTAGTCAATTGCTACGAGAATAAACCTGTGTCCGTTGGACGCTTTCGGTTCAATCATGCCGATCATGTCAATTCCCCACATAGAGAAAGGCCATGGTGATGAAATCACATTCAGAAGTGTCAAAGGAATATGAATCTTATCTGCATAAATTTGACACTTATGGCATTTCTTCACATACTTGCAGCAGTCAGACTCCATTGTCAGCCAATAGTAGCCTGCTCTCAACATCTTTCTAGCCATGGCATGTCCATTGGAATGAGTACCAAATGAATCCTCATGGACCTCAGTCATCAACAGGTTTGCTTCGTGTCTATCCACACATCTGAGCAAAACCATGTCAAAATTTCTCTTATAAAGCACTTCCCCACTGAGGTAGAAACTACCTGACAACCTTCTCAAAGTTTTCCTATCTTTCTTAGATGCCCCAGGCGGGTAGACCTGGTTCTGGAGGAAATTCTTGATAACAAAATACCAAGGCTTGTCATCATGTACTTCTTCAACTGCAAACACGTGAGCTGGTCTATCCAAGCGCATCACGGTGATGTTGGGAACTTCATTCCAATACTTGACTACAATCATGGAAGCAAGCGTAGCAAGCGCATCTACCATCCGATTATCTTCTCGAGGAATATGATGAAAGTCAACTTCTGTAAAGAACGTTGAAATCCTCCTCGCATAATCTCTATACGGAATAAGACTAGGCTGATTCGTCTCCCACTCTCCCTTGATTTGATTGACCACGAGGGCCGAATCACCATACACATCAAGATGCTTGATTCTCAAATCAATGCAGTCTTCTAATCCCATAATGCAGGCTTCGTACTCTGCCATATTATTCGTGCATTTGAAAGTTAGCCTTACCGTAAACGGAATATGTGTGCCATGAGGAGTTATGATTACTGCCCCAATCCCATTTCCGTACTGACTTACAGCGCCATCAAACACCATCGTCCATCTGGAACCAGGTTCCGGGCCTTCGTCAAGTGTAGGCTCATCACAATCTTTCATCTTCAAATACAAAATCTCTTTATCTGGGAAGTCGTACTGAACAGACTGATGATCTTCAATCGGCTGGTGTGCCAAATGGTCAGCCAAAATACTACCTTTGATAGCTTTCTGAGCTCGATACTCAATATCATACTCAGACAACAGCATCTGCCAACGGGCAATCCTCCCGGTTAAAGCAGGCTTCTAGAAAATATACTTGATTGGATCCATTCTGGATATCAACCAAGTTGTATGATTTATCATGTACTGGCGCAAACGCTTAGCTGCCCAAGCCAAAGCACAACACGTCTTCTCAAGCATAGAGTACCGAGACTCACAATCAGTGAACTTCTTACTCAGATAGTATATTGCAGATTCTTTCTTCCCTGATTCATCTTGCTGACCGAGGACACAACCCATGGAGTCTTCAAGAACAGTCAAATACATGATCAGAGGTCTTCCATTTACAGGCGGAGACAAGATCGGAGGTTCAGACAGATATTCTTTGATACTGTCGAAAGCTTTCTGGCAATCCTCGGTCCAATCATGAGACTGGTCTTTCCGGAGGAACTTGAATATCGGCGCACATGTGGCAGTCATGTGGGATATAAATCTGGAAATATAGTTCAAGCGGCCAAGAAAACCTCGGACTTGCTTCTCAGTTTTGGGTGCAGGCATCTCTTGTATTGCTTTGACCTTTGCAGGATCAACAAATGCTCAATATGTTCAACTTTCGTTCGGGACTTAGCAATCATATCATCGACATAGACCTCTATCTCCTTGTGCATCATATCATGAAACAAGGTAGTCATAGCTCGTTGATACGTGGCTCCGACGTTCTTCAAACCGAAGGGCATCACTCGATAACAAAATGTTCCCCAAGGTGTGATGAATGTTGTCTTCTCCATATCCTCGGGTGCCATCTTGATTTGGTTATATCCGGAAAATCCATCCATAAAGGAAAAGACTTTGAATTTAGCAGTATTGTCTACCAACATATCAATGTGTGGTAGAGGAAAATCATCTTTCGGACTAGCCTTATTCAAATCTTTGTAATCAACACACATACGGACTTTTCCGTCCTTCTTAGGCACAGGCACAATATTGGCCATCCATAGAGGATATGTAGAAGTCACCAGAAACCCCGCATCAATTTGCTTCTAAACTTCCTCTTTAATCTTCACTGCCATATCTGGATGAGTTCTTCTGAGCTTCTGCTTCACAGGCACGCACTCAGGCTTCAAAGGCAGGAAATGTTGCACAATATCTGTATCTAGACCTGGCATGTCTTCATACGACAAAGCAAAGATATCGGAATATTCTCGTAGCAAACTGATCAACCCCTTCTTGACAGACTCTTCAAGGAGTGCCCCAATCTTCACCAATCGAACACAATCTTCAGACCCCAAGTTGATTGTTTCCAAATTCTCGAGATGCGGCTGAATGTTCTTCTCTTCGTGCTCAAGGAGACGGGTAATCTCATCAGGAATCTCTTCAACATAATCTTCCTCTGCTTCGAATACAGGGAATTCAAAATTGGGAGATGGCGTTGGATCATTATGTTCAATGGGTTTTAGAATCAACCTGCATAATGATTTTGGATAATAAAAACTTTAGAATTTAAACAAGCAAATCATTATGCAGATGAAAAGATTGCTTTTACTCTTGTTTTTAGGGTTTTTTGTGATCACCAATTTCATGCAAAAAGCAAAAAGTGAAAATAAATGGAAAAACAAATGTTTAACATGAATTTATTGAATGAAATATCATTGTATATATGATTTGCCAACAATGTCATCACTTCTCCTTTTGGCATGGGAGAAGGGTTTTCAAACAAAGTGAACATATTACGCTGACTTATGAATGACCGTAGGAACATCCACAACGACCCAATTATGGCAGATCCCGCCTGGGATGACAAAGTTGTTAGTATCCTCTGCATCCTCTTCTAGAATAGCAGCAGCTTCGTCAACTCGATCAGCATGGATAAAACCTCCACTCTTGAACAATCCTTTGTCGTTGAAGACCCCAGAAGAATAGCCAATGCCAGCCCGGGACTTGTTATCTTCAAGCTCAATCATCTTCCCTAAACCAGCAACTGCACCACATTAATGGCCAGCTTTGCATCACGATAGGAAGCAAATGAAGGAGACTTCTTCTCAATTGGCTCCACAATAGATAAAGCTTGGAACGGCGTTCCAACTTCATCCTCAGCATCAATATATGAGAAAGAAGATAAGTGGCTAACCAGGAGAGCCTTTTCTCCCCCTACCACAACCAGTTTCTTATTCTTAACGAATTTCAACTTCTGGTGTAGGGTGGATGTCACGGCGCCAGCCTCGTGAATCCATGGTCTACCAAGGAGACAGCTATAAGATGGGTGGATATCCATAACCTGAAAGGTAATCTGGAAATCACTTGGTCCTATCTTGATTGGGAGATCAACTTCCCCAATCATAGTCTTACGCGACCCATCAAAAGCTTTCACAACAACACCACTCTGCCTCATGGGAGGCCCTTGATATGACAATCTAGAGAGAGTGGTTTTCGGAAATACATTCAGAGATGACCCAGTCTCCACCAGCACATTGGACATGGCGTCGTTCTTGCAATTCATGGATATATGTAAAGCCATGTTGTGGTCTCTTCCCTCCTCAGGGAGATCAGCGTCACAAAAACTCAAAGTGTTGCAAGCAGTAATGTTTGCAACTATACTGTCAAACTGTTCAATTGTGACATCATGATCAACATAAGCCAGGTCCAATACTTTCTACAGAGCCTCCCTATGGGGTTCTGAATTCAGAAGCAACGATAACACGGAGATTTTGGACGGCGTTTGTAGAAGCTGGTCTACAACGTTGTACTCACTCTTCTTGATGAGCTTCAGCATCTCATCACAGTCTTCATTCACAGTGCCACTAGGGCCAACAAAAGAAGTAGGAGTCTTTTGTACAAAGGAGGGTTTAACAGCAAGTGCCGAGTTCGGAGAATTAACAGCATTCCCAACCGGACGCACAACAGTGTCAGCAACATCAGCCCTAGCCGGAGGCATCGGAGATGAAAACACACGACCACTTCAGGTCAATCCGCTCACATCAGCAATGTTAACAACAGAGGATGAAGGCAAAGGCAATTCTTTCCCATCTTCAACAGCAACTGGATTATAGCGGAAGGGAACTGCTCTATCTGAAGAATAAGGCACAGGGCCTGCAGGCTTGATCACCAAAGAAGGAAAAACCTTCTGCTTGCTGCCATCATAACAAATTACAACAGGCTCGGGTAGCTTGAACACAGGGGAAATCACATTCACCTCGGGTTCGTCTTCGTCAACATTTCTGTTTTGAAGAATCTCAATGGTTCCTTCATCCAACAATTCTTGAAGCTCTCTACGCACTTGACCACAACCCAGACGATTGACAGAGCAGATACGGCATTTGTCATGGTCGTGCTCCATATAATTGTACTCACACAGCAGACGATGCAACTCGACTAATGATTGTCGAATATGGCTTACATATTTGACCTTATACTTGCCAGGGCAACCCTGGACCATGTTAACCGACTTCCCCCTCTCGGGCAATGGGTTTTTCGTAACATTAGGGCCTGAGTCCTCAAAGCTCAGAATGCCGCATCTCATAAGGTCTTGAACCTTAATCTTCAATGGATAGCAGTTCTCGACATTGTGACCCGGAGCACCGGAGTGATAAACACAATGTTGATCAGGCTTATACCACCACTGCGGGTTAGCAGGTATAGCCGGAGGATCCCTTGGAGTAATCAACTTCCGCTCTATCAAAGAGGGATACAGCTCTGCGTATGACACAGGAATAGGATCGAAAGTGATCTTCTTCCTCTCATAACTCTGATTAGCTGGATTACTATTACGAGGCTGATAAGCCTGCTGCTGAGGACGAGATTGCTGCTGATAATGTTGAGGTTGTTGCTAATGCGGAGAATTATCTCTGAAGACAGGTGCTATGTGAGCCACCTAGTGCTGGTTGCTGGCTTGACGCACAGGCTTCCTCTTGACAGAGGGTCTTCTGGGTTTAACATGGGATTGCACAGCATGTGCCTCCCCATCTTTCTTCTTTGCAAACGCCCCATATCGTTTGCTAGAAGAGCCTTCATCCTTGGCTAGACGTCCTTCACGGACTCCTTCCTCCAATCGCATCCCCATGTTCACCATCTCGGTGAAATCAGAGGGAGCACTAGCGATCATCCGCTCATAATAAAATGAACTCAAAGTCTTCAAAAAGATTTTGGTCATCTCTTTCTCTTCCAGCGAAGGAGTAATCTGAGCTGCCAGCTCTCGCCACCTCTGGGCGTACTCTTTGAATGTCTCTTTGTCCTTCTGGGACATGGCTCTAAGCTGATCCCGATCGGGAGCCATATCCACGTTGTATTTATACTGCTTGACGAAGGCTTCGCCAAGATCGTTGAAGGAACGAATGTTTGCACTATCTAGGCTCATATACCATCGAAGAGCTGCACCAGACAAACTATCCTGGAAGTAATGAATCAACAGTTGATCATTATCCGTCTGAGTAGACATTTTCCTGGCATACATAACCAGGTGACTGAGCGGGCAGGTGTTCCCCTTATACTTCTCAAAGTCCGGGACTTTGAGTTTGACAAGTATTTTCACACCGGGAACCAAACAGAGTTCAGCAGCAGATTTGCCGAACAGATCCTTTCCTCTGAGGGTCTTCAATTTCTTGCGGAGTTCAAGGAATTGATCATTCATTGCGTCCATCTTTTCATGAAAATATGGGCCCTCAGACGGCTCAGAATGATAGATGGTGTCGTCTACCCTAGGAGTGGTATGCACGACAGGAGGAGGAATAGCAAGGACCGGGCTAGATGCCGGCATGGAAGCAAACGTTGGAGCAGGAATATCAAGCATGAAACCCGGAGGCATACCCCACGGAAACCCGGCTGGCATGGCATGCGGCACAAAGTGGGCACTGGCAGCTGGCACAGTTGAAGAAGCAATCTCTGATATAACAGTCCTCTGGGGAGGAGTTGCAGGTGGTGGAGACGATTGATTCTGTGCAGCTAAGAATTGCTCCATCAGAGTAGTGAGTCTGGCGACTTCATCTTTCAGCTCATGGTTCTCTTGTTCGAGTTGATCCATCACTCTGGAGGAGTTGGCTCTGGTGTAGTACCGATGAGTCAGCTTGTCTTCAAAATAAATGAAGAGCACAGAGTTAGGCCACAGACAAGAAGACCGGAACAAACACCTGCTTATGCAAAATGATGCATGCAATGCTCGTGCACATGCTTTGTTTTTATTTTCAAAGGAACTTTTAGGGTGTTATTTGCAATTTTTAATATTACGCATTTTATCGCATATGGAAAATATCTCATCAAATATATTTGAGAAAAGAAGTACAGCATTGTCAATCATATTACAGGAGAAAAGGAAACTAAACATCCTATGGATCCCTAGAAGCTCGGGATGCCGGAAGATAAGCTGCACGAAGCCTCTTAATCTCTCTCTCATATGCTGCTTCCATATCCGCCTTATCTTTGGCAAGTCTGTCAAACTTCCTTTTCCAGAACCTGGAAGACTGAGGAAGTAGAGAAGTCCATGCATCGTTCGGATCATCAATGACCTGATGCTCGAGAAACTCGATTAGAGCGTCTTTCTCCTTAATCTGCTAAAGCAACTCTTCTCTTTCACGGATCCAGGCACGTGAAAGGTCTTCTTCTCTCAACTCCTCTACGCCTTGGTTAGGGAGGGTTGAAGGCCCAGCCACACCCAACGGTGTAGGTCTCGGATAATCATAAGGCATGAGATACTCAGATGCTCTCTTCCTCACCCAAGTAGTATATGGCTCCAAAGCAATACAGTTCTTAGGACCCAATTCACTTCTACCCTTCTTATGAATCTTGCGCCAAGCGCGGACCATCCTGGCTTTCAGGCCTTGGGGATCTTTACCCTCCTGAAAGAACACACCTTCTAACAGAATGTTATTAGGTTTATCCTTTAGAGGGAACCCAAGCTGACGTCGTGCTAACACAGGGTTGTAGCTAATCCCACCACATGTACCAAGAAGAGGCACATTGGAGAATTCACCACAAGAGTCAATAATCTGGACACCGTCATATGCACGATCATACCAAGAGATATCATCATTAGTGAGAGACATAAGCCTCGTAGACCACCGTAGACATCCCTTGTTCTCCTTGAAAGCGAGCGTCTGAGGTAAGTGAGAAATAAACCACTTATACAACAGAGGCAAACAGAACACAATAACGCCATTACCCTTTGCATTCCTCAGATGCAAAGAGAAATAGGTATCACCCAACAGAGTCAGAACGGGATTAAGAACCGAGAAGATCCTAATAGCATTCACATCCACAAATTTTTCGATGTTGGGGAATGTAGCACCTCAAATTTGCACCTATCATTGTACATACATTTTCATGTTAGGTCATAGCATATCATGGTCCATTGCATAGCATTTGCATAATCCTCTTTTGCCTCAAGTGCAAGCCAATCAAGGAATTAGGTCAAGCTGATCAGGAGATCAGTCAACCAAGCAAGCAAGCACCATTCTCAAGGAGCCAAAGCCCTAGGGTTTGTCCAACAAGTTCACATGACTTGGGGATCCATTTGAAGTATTCATGTCAAGGGTTGAAGGCTCAGAGGTCATCAGTTCATACACAGACAGTCAAAAACCCTAGACAGTCAACAGTCAGTCAAAGTAGTGGATGATGGCCATTCTTGTGGAATGTGGGAACCATGATCAATAATCAAGAGTTCATGCAACTTGGGACATCATTTGAAGTCAAATTCTCAAGGAATTAGGGTTTGGAATTCATCAGAAGAGGCTCAGTCAGGCAGAAACCCTAAAAGTCAACTGTTGGTCAACTGTCCATTTAATCAGTGATTTGATGAATGGATTTGGTTTGAGAGAGCTTATTCATGTCCAAATAGGCCTCATATATCATGTCAAACACCATCATGGAAGAATTTGAAGCCAGATCAAAAATTTCCAAAAATGGAAACTGGGCCTGTAACTGAAACCTGCCATAAATGGAAAGTCTTGATCCTCAAAATTACATCATGATACAAGCTTCAAATGAATTTTTGCCCAACATGAAAGTTGAAGATCTTGTTCTCCCATTTCCAAAAAGTCCAAGAACTCTCAATTCCCATGTGTGATTGGCAAGTTATGATCGAATCGATTTCAGAAAATCTTGAACTTCAAAGGGCCATATCTCTCAAACCATTTGGCCAATTTTGGTGGGGTTTTTTCCTACAAGTCACATTTGATCCCCTCTTTCCAAAAATATAAATTTCATGAGCCAAAACTTCACCAATCAAAATGGCATTTTTTGACCTATCTCATTTAAATGCAAGTTTGACCAATGTTTGACTTTTTGATATAAACATTTTTCTAACATTTGGCCAATTGAAATAGCTCAGAAATATCATTTAAAATGTGTTTGCCAAGTCAAATTATGCAGTACACATGTATCCATGCTAGCTTGCTTGAATTTGGCAAAAGTACAATTTCACCATGCTATCCATACTTGCATTTGAGCCATGCTTTGTACTTCATCAAAACAGAAAATTAGCAGGTCATTTGCTGTCATTAGAACCACAATTTGCAGCCAAAAAACCAGCAAAAACAAAGGCCATGCTTGCTTACTTGAAATTGGGGAGAAAAGGACAAATGCAACAAACACATCCCACAACCATGCCTTGTACTGTCCAACAGCAGACTTAAGCACCATTTTCTGTCACATTGCACACACTAATTGCAGCCACAATCAAAGATTGCAACAGAAAAAAGATCACTCATCCTCAAACTGCATTGACCTTGCTTTGCATTTCTACTTTTCTGTCCAAACTTCCAATGGACAAACCTTGGCCTTGCTTGTAACAAGAAAAGCTTCATTTTCCTGTCATGAGGAACTAGCAGACCAAGCACTTATCCTCTTATTTCCCTCAAGCCTCAATCCTTGCATTTTCCAAAAAACAGTCAAAACACAAAATAACTTAAACCTGGCATTGCTGTCACTATCTTTTCACCCTTTGGAACCTGTTTTCCACAAGCCATCACACAGCACAAACCAGTAAAAATTCATTCATTGAAAATCCTTGGCCATTTTCTAAAAACTGTCAAAACTCAAAACCACAAAGCCATCATCAAACCAACAGTTCCACCATCATTTTTCTGTCATGAGTAGCAGCAGCAGACCAACCAATTTTTACTCATGCTAAAGACTTGGTCTCTTGGCATTTTTCACAGGAGGGAAAAACCTGTCAAACTCCAAACCGCAAGGAAACTGGCTAACAGCAGATTTTGATACCTCATTTTCCTGTCATGGCATTGCACACAAAACCACCCTCATTCATCTTCTGAAACCTTGCTTGACATTTGTCTAAAATCTGTCAAGACTCCCACAGTGAAAAGCATAACCTAACCAACAAACACAAAGCCATGGCTCACTCATCCTAGACAGAACTGCATTGACCTTGCTCTTACATTTATCATTTTTCTGTCCAAACACAAAAGACCAACCCTGCCTTGCCAACCAACAGCAGCCTTGTTCGTCAATCTTTCATCATTTGCCAAACCCTGCCTTGCCAACCAACAGCAGCCTTGTTCATCAATATTTCATCATTTTGAAACCCTGCCTTGCCACAAAAGCAACTTCTAACAGCAGCCTTGTTCATCAACTTTTCATCATTGCCTTGCCAACATAACACAGCAACACAAAAATCTTCACACTCTCTCAAACTCACCTTGCTTTGCATTCCTAAAAACTCTGTCCAAACACCAAAGTTTCTGAGCCTTGCAATGTATCTTCATCATCCACACACAACATTTCCTGCCACATGAAATCAATGGCAGTCATCTAATACAACAGAAAACCCTTGGCTATTTCTCTCAAAAAACACACTTTGCAAATCTGTCCAAACTTCCAAAAGAGAACTATGCCTAGCCAGTACATTTTGACCATCCTTTCATCAAAATGAAAACAGCTAACCACTATCACACACAGCAAAAAGCCTTGATTCATCTCATTCTAAAAAACTTCCATTTGGTGCATTTTCCAAAACAGACCAAAACTTCCAAAGGGGCTGAAACTTGACCTTGCCTAGACATCATTCAAACAACACCTTGAGTTCATTCCAACCACATTTTCCCACCTGTAAACTCCCTTCCTAGCACTGATTTCAAAGAAGCATTAGCCATGGCAGAGTTCATTTGAAGTCATTCCAAGCATCCACAAGCCAAGGCATCTTCATCATACATCAAGGCATAGCTGTGCTGCAACTGTTCCACTTCCAAACAGCCAAACAACATCAAGAACAGAACTGTCCTTCAATTTTTGGTATGGATTCGACCTCCCTATTTTGTCAAATTGATACATGCTTAGTGTAGGTCCATCCATGCTGGTTGTTATGATGCTTTTACTTTTTGAAATGACTGCTTATTCATGAAGATATATCATTTTGAAGTTTGGTGTTAAGATTTGTTTTTGGTCGATTCATGAGCATGTTGGTGTTTTAATGAAAATCAAGGCTAGATTCATGTTGTATGTTGTTTGATGATCACAATGGTATAGCCAATTGCAATTTCTGGACATCTATTGAAAATCACGATTTGGGATGGTGATGAACAGTGAAACCCTAGTTCTTCAAATACATTTGCCCAGATTTTCCCCCATTTTCGTGCATGCATGGCCTGAACCTCAACAGCCAATCAAAACATTTCATTACCTGGCCAAAACGACCGTGTTTAATTAAGTGGATCATGAAATTACAACTTTGCCATTCTTGCTTTATTAATCCAAATTAATTTCACATTTTAATTACCAATCTTGCAAAAATCATAACTTGCTCATTTTTGATCCAAATTCAATGGGATTTTTTGTGTTGTGTTCATCATGATCTCTACTTTTTTATCATTATTTTTCCAGAATTTTTGGATGAGTGGTTTTTAAATGTTGCTAGGGTTTGTGACATGTGACCAAATTTTGTACACTTTGCCAAATCAATTGTGAAATGATGAGAATGTATCCAATGGCTCCCAAATTTTTTGTGCTTAAACTAGACACATTCATGGTGATTTTGGTGTAGAGTTTGTGAATTTATCATTTGTGGTTTGTGAGTTATGATTTTTTGAATTAGGGTGTGACAATTTGTGTCACACCATTGATGTCCAACTTCATGATTTTCATAGCCATGCTTCTTGACCTCCAATTGATCCAATTTTTTGCATGAACCTACTCTTGTATGTCTAGTTTATATGTGAATTTTCTTGGAATTATTTGTGGCATTTCCTAATTGTTTGAGATTTTCTCCCCTGCCTAGTCAATTGTTGACTTTGTGTGACACATGTTCCCATTTCATTTGTGAAATTCTCATACTTTATTAGATGGACATGAAATTTTACATGAGATAACTAAACATCCTCATCTTTGCCATGGTTTTAGTCCCATTCATTTATCATACACCATTATTGACTTATGATTTTTCTAAGTTGATGCATGTTTGGTTGACTTCTTTGAGCATGTTCAAAATTGCTTTGACTTTCTGATTTTCATTGACTGCCTTCCACTTGTCCAAATGGGATGAAATTTGACATGCTTACCATGCTATGTGTTAGGATGGATCATGATTTATTTGGTGATTTTTGGAAATGTTTAAGATTGCTTTTGAGTTAAGTCTTGCTGTTGACTTCTATGAGCTTCTGTTTGCCATACTTTGACCTAAATGGTTCATGAAATGATGATAGTGATTGATATGAATGTGAACCCAATTGGTTTTGTTTCCTAATGGTTTGAACATGATTTTGGATACTTAACCCTTGCTGTTTTGACTTTCTCATTCATCTTTGACCCTAGGCTTGCCCTAGTGGTCCTGTTACTCACTTTTGAGCTTGTGTTTTCAGGTTGACCAACAAATGGCCATTGAAACCAATTCTTTTGATTGAGCTTGATTGAATATCATTGTTTAACTTGTTTGTTTTGTAGGTGGCTTGGCTCACATGCCTTAAGCCTTGTGCCTTGCACACTCACTTGCTTGTGTTGACTGGTTGATGTCTGTTTCATTTTGATTTAACTCTGACTTGTATACTAACTGTGCTTGACTGATTTCAGGTACTTTAGTTGCTTTTAGTTCCTTGTGAACTTTTGCTTTGCTTTGCTTGTATAAGCAATTTGCATTGAGGTATGTCTCTTTTACTTCATGTAGTCTGGAAAACCTGGCCTGTTACTTGGCCAGGCAACTGTCTGAAGTCCTCCTTAAGAGGCAATGTTTGTGATTGTTTACTTTTGTCCTTGCATAGAGTCAAAGTCCTCCTAAGTGAAGAGGCAATTGGTGGAAGGTAGGGATATGCAATCTATCCCCCACTATTCAGTGTGTCATCTGCTTTGCTCACACCACTGTGTTGATGCATTGCAGATACCAACCCAAGATCTTGTACAATTGTACAGTTGAGTCAGTTTTAAATGTGTAGAAGGGTTCCTACTTTCTGAACCCACACATTCTTGTCTTAAGCTCTCCCAGGCCAGGGATAGGAGCTGTGAAGTCTCATCTTCACTCACCTTTCATCTGCTTCACCTTAGTCTCTCAATGGCAAGGTTAAGAGCACATTCACCCAGTTCCAGAGGTTTGTTTGTCGAGGTTGATATGACCCCTTGACTAAAACCTAACCCTTGTTTGAGCCACTTGTTTGTGTATAGCGTGTGCTATCTGTGCTTGTAGGATTGTTTGACTTGCTTCCTGTGCAAGATAGGATTGTTTGACTTGCTTCCTGTGCAAGATAGGATTGTTTGACTTGCTTCCTGTGCAAGTTAGGATTAGTTTAGACTTGCTTCCTGTGGAAGTTAGGTTTTGCTTGGCTTGCTTCCTGTGCAAGTTAAGTGCGTGTGGCTTGCTTCCTGTGTGAGCCATGCTTAGGATAGGTTGGCCCTTGTGCCATTTAGCTAGAAACCTTAACTTAGGGATGATTTTGCATGATAACATCTAGGCTCGAGTCGTAGTCTCCCTAGTTGTGTCTCCCTCTGTTATCTGGTTAGGCTAGTCCTTTATCCCTCTGTAGGGGAACTACATCGCCCTGATCTTCATACCAGATGAAGTATGTAGGCAGGAGATTGAGCTGATCTCTCCGGGCGCCCTTTTTCTTTTTGTGTGTGTTGTCTGACAATTGCTAGGCTCGAGTGCCTGACTCCTTAGCATTTGCTGTCTGTCTGTCTGTGTGTGCTTGACAGTTATAGGCTCGAGTCCCTGACTCCCTATTGACCTGTTGTGTTGTTGTGTGCTTGGAAGCCGATGTAAGTCCATCGAGTGGCAGTTAGGTTCCAGTGTGCGTGTGTTTGGTTCGGATGCTGATGTAAGCCCAGCTATTGGCATTCAGGCTCCACGTTTGCCTCTTTGCGTGTGTTTTGGTTCGGATGCTGACATAAGTCCAGTGATTGGCAGTCGGGCTCCACGTTTGCCTGTGTTTGTGTTTGTTTGTGTGTGTGTCAGCCGAGCTACGAATGCTCTGATTCTTCTCTCGTCCGAGAAGATACGTATGCATAGGATGCGACATCCTAGCGAGCATGTTTCGTCTTCCCAGTCCGAACTACTTCGACTCTGATGTCTATGCCTGATAGACTAAGTAGGCCCAGGATGCGATATCCTGCCGAGTCAGTTTCAGTCTTGTTTTCTTGTGTCTCTTTCAGCCAGTGTGTGTGTGTGTGAGCAGTATTTTAGCAACCAATATTCCTTCCTTTTGTGTGTGGATCCCGTAGAGTACTACGGATGCGTAGGGGTGCTAATACCTTCCCTTCGCATAACCGACTCCCGAACCCATTCTCTTTGGTCGCGAGACCATGTTCTTTCCAGGTTTACTCTAAGCGTTTCCTTTCCCTCTTTTGGGATAAATAACGCACGGTGGCGGCTCTGTTGTTCTTGTTTTCCCGCCGGTTTTTCGCGTGATGCGACAGGGAACAATACCAACCCATAGATGAGAAGCACAAATAGGGCTTCAAAGGCATCCTCACTCATGGACTTCCCATAAACAGTAGCTTGAGCAATGAGGAACTCAGAAGGGAGACCTTGAATTCCACCTTTGGTAGTCATATGAGCTTTAACCAAGGATTCATCTATGTGCAACAAGTCTGCGATCTCTCGAGAAGTAGGAATACTCTCCAGGCCACTGAACGACACCTGATCCAGAATCGGGATACCCACAAGATGAGCATACTCCTCAAGGGTAGGCAATAGCTAGAAGTCTGGAAAAGTGAAGCAGTGATACAGAGGATCATAGAACTGAACCAGAGTACCCATCAGTCCTTCATCAACCTGAGTAGTCAGCAGAGGCAGAAGCTTCCCATAACGAGCTTTGAAACCCAAGGGATCTAATACATAAGATATCAGATTCCTTAACTCTTTCAGATCGGGTTGTCTAAAGCTGTACTTCTTTGTATGCCTTTTTGGTCTTTCCATATCTGAAAATTTTGCAAATAAACCCCTTAAGTTCCTTGAAAATTTTCTTTTTCTGATGATATGGATGCAGATGAATGCATGAATGCAACAATCACACTCAAGGATCAAGCAAAGCACACCAGACAAAGGTCATGGGATGGCTCATATTATCATTAATATCAATCATCCATTTTGGTGGATTAGGGTTTTCACCTTATCGACACCCAAGTTCCATTGATATTAATGATATATGAACGGTTCAAACCTCCTTAATATCAATCATCCATTTTGGTGGATTATGGTTTACACCTTATCAACACCCAAGTTCCACTGATATTAAGGATGTCCGAACGGATCAACCATGAATCACGGGTTTGTTGTGAGTCACGAGCATGGAGTCTCGGTTAAGAACCACCCAAAGGGAGTGTGCTATGGTTTATTCCTGCCGAACATGTTCTACCAGAGGTTCCCATAGTCATCGTCCCATCTTTCGAATATTATCGGAGGAACGAATACTCGTATTCCAAAAATATTCTCAAGAGAGACTCTTATGAGTGTAGTATCGCGTAACAATCGCATCAGATCTTACATCTGAACGACCTCCGCACTACGTCCTAAAAATAGGCCAAGATGGGCTTGGTAAACTAAGGTCCTTGGCTTCGACGGCACATATTGAAAGAATGATGCCTAACCACAAATAACTTGTGTGACATCACTAATCCAACATGACCTCCACCAAGTGAATGGACTCACAAGTCAACTTGCTAAGGAATAACTCCACACAAGTCGACAAGACTACGCCATTCTCCTATCATAGGGTGCACTCGAGTTGGGGTATAGAACTCATCTCACAGATCACCAAACAAGCAAGCAATTGATATATCAAGCAAATCAATCATTACAAACAATACATTCATCCCAAATTTGCACAAAAATATGTCATAAACAATATATCACAACAAGTGTGAAAAGTTGGCAAACCCACTAGGAAGATGATTCCCCAGCAGAGTCCCCACTTTTCTGTAGCGGTGCATTCATCACTTTATGATTTATTGGCTAACCAAAAGCAAACATACAAAGATATAGAGTCGCCACCGCACTTTTATTTATCCGAAGGAATGGCTAAAAAGCGAACAAAAGCCTAAGAAGTTTTACACATAGGAAACTAATGAAAAGGTCAGAGATCTGGGTAAGGGGGTAATTATGCAAAGGGAAGGTGTTAGGCACCCAATGCATCCTAGGTACTCCTAGGGAACCCTTTTCACAACTTGTTGCGAAAGATATTGTTTATGAAAAATATTTATTGTGCAAACATGAATGAGGGGATGAGAAAAGAATATACAAATTTTTATTATTTTTGTGTTTGGATGGATAACCATTGCCTACGTACCTTTACAGGATCAAAACCTCGTAGTTCGTCTAAAAGATTTCCAAAATATGGGTGGGTTCATTTTAAAACAAAAGCACTAAGGTCTTTCGTTATCCACGGGAGAAAACTCAACCTATACAACCACAAGTCCACCATGTGAGAAAAGCTTCAACTTGCTAGTGAGGGACCATGCCCTATAATAAGCAAGGAAGTCTTACAATTCAATCACTAAGGACAAAAGGTGAGATTCACATCAACCACTAAGATAACTAAGATCTATGGCTAATGTATGAAAACATATCAAGAAAGCGGACTTGAGCCACAAAACAATTGAATGAGTGGAATTAACCATTTGGAATTTATTCACAAAAGATGAAGTCAAAGTATGATTAGAATTCAATTCAAAAGAAGTATTATGAAAATGAAGTCTGAAAATCAAAAGCTTAAGGCCTAGGTTTCTAGTTTGAAAAGAAATGAAAATGTTTGCACAATAGTTTTCTGGTTTGAGATAACATGCACATGGAGGTTAAAGAACAAAAAGGGTGAAGGTTAAGGGATGTAAAACTTCTTAGATGTTCACCTCTTGAGATCATATGTAGATGATCAAAGTGATTCCTTTGGAATAGGCAATAAGCAGATAACAGGTAAACAATGTATCAGGCAAAGCCAACATAAATGGATACCAGATGCCAATCAATGGACTTACACTAATCTCACAAAACAAAGATGGATACCGGATGCCAATCAATGGACTTACATCAATCTCACAAAACAAAGAAACAAAGATGGATACCGGATGCCAATCAATGGACTTACACCAATCTCACAAAACAAAGAATAAAAAGATGGATATCGGATGCCAATCAATGGACTTACACCAATCTCACAAAATGATCACAGGAAACAGACAACCAATCAATAGTATTACATCTGACTCCTCACATAACAAAACAAAAAGGATATGAAATACCAATCAATGGTCTTACATCCACCTCCACACAAATGATCATAGGAAACAGATACCCAATCAATGGCATTACATCTGACTCCTCACATAAACAAGCAAACAAATGCAATAAGCAAGAGGAAATAAGTTGCCAATGAATGGTCTTACACTCGCTCCAAGGAAATGGGATTGCAATCAATGGTCTTAGTCCCAACTCCTACCAAATCATAGGAAACAACTACCAATAAATGGACTTACAATTGACTCCTTAATGGACAAACAACATGTCACAAAGAATGAATAATGATCATGAAGTGATATACAATTAATGCTCAATGATGATAGCAATGCACAGAGGCACACACAAACAATTATGCACATATGGGCAAACAAGCCAACAATCAGTCAATTAGCACACACTATACTCAATCAGGAGGCTCAATCAAGGTTAGGTTTTAGTCAAGGGGTCATATCGACCTTGACAAACAAACCATCTTTCATGGGTATTTTGAGCTCTTAACCCTAACATTGAGAGTTAGGGTGAAGCAGATGAAATGGAGATGAGGGTTATGCCTCATAGCTCTTATCCCTGGTCTGGGAGAGCTTTAAATAATAGAAAGTGTGGGAGTTCAGAAAGAGGGAACTCTTCTCCCCAGATGACTGACACAACAAGATCTTTGGTTTATATTCAAGATGCATCAACACATTGTGTGAGCAAAGTGAATGACACACTGAATAGCAGGGGATGGATTACACATCCCTTTTATCTGCCAATTGCCTCATAAGAGGACTTTACCTGCTTGGCACAAAAGATAAACAAACAAAAACATGGCCTCTTAAGGAGGGCTTCAGACAGGTGCCTACCAATAACAGTAGGTCTTCCAGACTACATGAAGATCAAGGGATTATACGTAAGTGGTATGCCAACCACAAGCAAAAGCAAAGCAAAGTTCAAATGAACTTAAAGCAACTTAGGTACCTGTGGAAACAACTAAACTAATCAGTACAATATTCAGACAAACAGACAACAGTTAATAACCAACAGACAATCCCTATGTACAACATATAAGCCATAAGGCAAACTCAAGTGAATCATTCATCAACCTACAAAACAACAAATGTTAGCAATCAAAAGCAAATATCAACATTCAAATGATGAAGCATCATCAACCATGGCATTTGGATGCTTAAACCTGAAATTCAAAGCTCACATGTAAGTAACAAACCACTAGGTCAAAGCCTAGGGTCAAAGGTGAAGAAAAAATTCAAAACAGGAGATGAAATTCAACACAATGCAACTTCAAACACATATTAACATGTCCTAAAAAGGATCACATCAAAATCATCAAGCAAATGCATTTCATGTGCAAAGGAAGTCAAAGACAATTTTAAAGCTCATATTTGGTCACCATGAATGAAAATTCCAAATCAAAACAGAAATGATTCAAATAATTCTGGAAAAAATTATGCACATTCAACACATCCAATCCAATCATCATACAGAAAATTAGAAGCATCAAAGATCATTTGGCATGGAAATTAAATTGCACAAGTTGGACAATCAATTGTGTGACACAAATTGTCACACCATGTTAACACAAGCATAAAACAGAATTGGCAAATGAGAAAAATACCAAACCAAGCCTAAAACATCCATTAACATGTCTAGAATCAGCATGTAAAATTTCATGTTCATTGGATATGAAAGAAAGAGCAAGGCAAGGTCATAATTGGATATATGGTCACTCAACCTAGCACAAACAGAAACCCATCCATGCAAAACTTTTGAAATTATCATCAAAAAATAGTAGTCAAACAGAGGATCATTGTGCAAAAAATTGGGAGTGATTTGGAGCATTTTTCAATTTGTTATGGATTTTACAAGTTGGCATAAAAAATGAAATTCAAACATGAACAAGGCATGGCAAAGTGGAGGGAAACATGAAAAAATGCTGAATATTTGAAAAGAGCGCTCGCTGGGTATCGAACCCTGTCCAAATTTGAATTGAGCGCGCGCCAGGCCTGAAACGACACTGTTTCATTAAAACCCTAAGCCTGCATGTGAAATATCCAGAAACCGCCGCTATTATCCAGAAAACCGACGCAAATGTCCGGAAAACCGATGCAACGCATGCATCTTCATCTTCTTCATGATGAAGATGATGAACATTCATCCTCAAATTTCCAGAAATTCCAGAAATTGCCAAAAATCCACAAAAACTATATCAATCAAATCCTTATTCCATGTACATCATAGATCAACTAACAATTCATTCTAAAACATCATAACAAGTTCAAATCGATCATGAACATTTTTGGATGCAAAACTTCAAATGCACATAACTCAGTTAATAATGCTCCATTTCTCACGATTTTTAGCTCAGATTTCTCATCAATCAAAGATCTACACAAACATGTTCATGGATTTGAGAATTATGAAGGTCGAAAATCCTACCTCTTGAAGAGCAGAATCTTGTTTTGCACGTTCCAAGCCTCCAAATGATCCAGAGCTCTTCTATAATACTTGTGGAGATGATTGATGAAGAATTGGAAGCTCAAACACGTGTGAATCCAGCTTAATTTGAAAACTCCATTAACACCTTCAAGCTTCAAGCATGGTTGAATCTGACATGAATTCTTCAAACAAACACTTGATCTGCACTAAATCAATTCTAGGGGAAAGAATATGAAGTAATATTGCAATGCTATTTGAAGAAAATTTGAATTATGAATGGAAGAAAATTTTGGAGGGAGAAAGAATTTTGGATCTAGAAATGTGAGTTGTGATTAACCTCCTTCATTTCTGTTATGATTAGAGTATATATATGCTCTACTAATAACCTTGCTAATCCATGTTTAGTTTGGTTAAGTGAAATAAGGTGTTTTGCAAATTTTTGAAAATGCATTGTGCATGTAGTAATTGCACGTGAACAGTACCATTCCTTTGATCATTTTCACTTAAAATCTTCTTTTAAACTCAATGGCAATAGTAGAAAGTCCATACAATGCACCATTTTTAAATTTTGCAATTTCCCTCCAAAAAAGGCATGGATATGCATGTGATCATGTAATGACAATTCATGCAATGTGATGATCATTTTGAAAAGCTTATGTCATGACAAGAATAATGCAAAAAGAACCACCAAATTTGGAGTTATGGATCAAAAGATATGGCCATTTGAAGTTCCATGTGTACTTGGCAATGATTGGATCATATCTCCTCAACCATTCATCATATGCTCTTGATCTTGGACTTTTTGGAAATTTGAGAGAGAGATCTTCAACTTTCATGTTGGACTAAATTTCATTTGGAGCTTCTTTCATGTTGGAAAGTTGAGTTGAAATTATAGGTCACTTTCGAAATTTGGAAACTTTTGACTTGACTTCAAATTCTTCAACCTTGATCTTTGATATGATGAATAAGCATGATTGGGACATGAATGGGATGAAGAAACTCAATTTCTCACTTCAAAATCCACAGTTGACTTTTCAGTTGACTGCATTCGTCCTTAGATGACCTGAAAATGTCCTGATGAATTTGGGGCCTTTGCCACTTGGGAACTTGCTCCAAAATGAACCTCTAGCTCATATGAGCTCAATGGAATGATCACATGATCCATATATCAAGAAAATACCATCTGCTCTTTGTATCATGAATTCACCTGATGCCTTGACTTGTTGACTGTCTAAGCTACAAAACAAAGGTTAGATGACATATTTTTGTACATTTTAGTTAGTGACCAAATGAGATAAGCGATGACATACAAATGCAAACATGCTTGGTGATCAAGAACCACTCAAAGAAATATCCCACCCACAAGGAAGGAAGCAAGGTGTACAATGATCCTTGAGGCAATTCAATGATATGATATGATGCCATGAGGGATCTTAGGGACAAAATTGAGGTCTTACACCAGCGAAGTCCCCAAGTGGATCGGGTACAGTGGAGGTCATCCAGTGAGGATTATCCGTTCCCCAGCAACAGCGCTATCCCCCAGCATGGTGGGAATTGGAGTGGTATCCAGCTCAGTTCCTCGAGCTCCCCAGTGTTGTCCCCGGAGGGGACATTTTTTATGCATTCATCATTTAGATAAGCATAGCATATTGCATCATTAATTGCGTGGCATTTCCATGATTATGGAGCATTACGTTGAAAAAAACTCATGCATCAGCATTGCAAGCATAAGTTAACCCCAAGCCGTGGTTACCATTTGAGATTTGGTTGAGATGGTAGGTAAAGATGACACTCGGAGGAGTTTAGCATCGCTACATTGGGTTGATTTCAGAGTTGGTTTCCCCAGCATGGTTGGAAGGTCGGTATCCCTAACAAATGACTCCTTAGTTTGGTGGGTTTCTCAGCTGTTTCGAGAATGACAGATCAGTAAGCGTCCCCAGCAGTGCTACACCCTACAGAGTTAGGAGATTGGATCAGGAATCGGGTATTCAGCGAAGTGATCGTTTGCTTTCCCAACAGGAGTTTTCCTCCCTTGCATCTGGCAGATTGGATCATATCCCCCAGCAGAAGTGGACCATTGTTCAACATCTGTTTGGGTCGTTTGCAATTGGTTGCTCTTCACAGCATTCAGCATCGACGATCCCCAGAGAGGTTTATTTTCTCACCTGTCCATGAAAGGAAAGCGTGACTCCCCCAGCGTAGTCCCTGGCAAGTGTCTGGCCTTGTCGTGACATATGTAGATGTCATTCTTGTGATACCAGTGGGTGTCGTGTTGATCCCCATGTGGGTCATGTTTTTGGTGTCTGTAGACATCATCTTTTGATGTCCGTAACATCAACCTTTCTTTCTCCCATTCATCCATTGATGTCTGGTTGAGTCCTTCCTATTCGTCCGTTGGCGTCTAGTCGTGGTTTTTTTCTCCCATTCATCTGTTGATGTCTGGTTGAGTCCTTCCTATTCGTCCGTTGGCGTATAATCGTGGTTTCTTTCTCCCATTCATCTGTTGATGTCTGGTTGAGTCCTTCCTATTCGTCCGTTGGCGTCTAGTCGTGGTTTGTTTCTCCCATTCATCCATTGATGTCTGGTTGAGTCCTTCCTAATCGTCCGTTGGAGTCTAGTCGTAGTTTCTTTCTCCCATTCATCCATTGATGTCTGGTTGAGTCCTTCCTATTCGTCCGTTGGCGTCTAGTCGTGGTTTCTTTTTCCCATTCATCCATTGATGTCTGGTTGAATCCTTCCTATTCGTCCGTTGGCGTCTAGTCGTGGTTTCTTTCTCCCATTCATCCATTGATGTCTGGTTGAGTCCTTCCTATTCGTCGGTTGGCGTCTAATCGTGGTTTCTTACTCCCATTCATCCGTCGATGTCTGGTTGAGTCCTTCCTATTCGTCCGTTGGCGTCTAGTCGTGGTTTCTCTTCCCATTCATTGTCTTTCGATGCCTGGTCGTGGCTTCTTTCTCCCATTCTTCCGTTGATGTCTGGTTGAGTCCTTCCTATTCGTCCGTTGGCGTCTAGTCGTGGTTTCTTTCTCCCATTCATCCGTTGATGTCTGGTTGAGTCCTTCTTATTCGTCTGTTGGCGTCTAGTCGTGGTTTCTTTCTCCCATTCATCTGTTGATGTCTGGTTGAGTCCTTCCTATTCGTCCGTTGGCGTCTAGTCGTGGTTTCTTTCTCCCATTCATCCATTGATGTCTGGTTGAGTCCTTCCTATTCGTCCGTTGGCGTCTAGTCGTGGTTTCTTTCTCCCATTCATCCATTGATGTCTGGTTGAGTCCTTCCTATTCGTCCATTGGCGTCTAGTCGTGGTTTCTTTCTCCCATTCATCCATTGATGTCTGGTTGAGTCCTTCCTATTCGTCCGTTGGCGTCTAGTCGTGGTTTCTTTCTCCCATTCATCCATTGATGTCTGGTTGAGTCCTTCCTATTCGTCCGTTGGCGTCTAGTCGTGGTTTCTTTCTCCCATTCATCCATTGATGTCTGGTTGAGTCCTTCCTATTCGTCCGTTGGCGTCTAGTCGTGGTTTCTTTCTCCCATTCATCCATTGATGTTTGGTTGAGTCCTTCCTATTCGTCCGTTGGCGTCTAGTCATGGTTTCTTTCTCCCATTCATTCATTGATGTCTGGTTGAGTCCTTCCTATTCGTCCGTTGGCGTCTAGTCGTGGTTTCTTTCTCCCATTCATCCATTGATGTTTTGGCCAAGATTCGTGTGGTGCAAGCTCAAGAACACAAACATGGAAGTTCAAATCTGAGCTAGATCTGAGCAATTTTAAGCCTCAATTCACACATCAAGCTTCATAACATCAATATAGGATTGGATTTGCAGCTTGCCAGGCCTTGAATCGTGCGTTTACTCATACTGCTCTTCAAGAGGTAGGTTTTTTGAACCTCTTAATTCTCCAAACTTTTGCCATGATAGTGTAGATCTTATGTTGCTGATCAATCTGGTGAAAATTTCGTGTGAAATGGTGGCTTATTGGCTGAGATATGCTTGATAGAAGTTTTGTACATCCAACTGTTTTGATTCGATTTGCATTTGTTGTGATGAATTAACGTGAATTGATACTGGATTCTTGTTGTACGTAGCATAAGCTTTCGAATGGTATAAATATTATTGAATTCTGGAAAAAAATTCTGGTGATGATATTGTTCATCCACCATCTTCATGGGGAAGACGGTGGTTTCCACCGTGCACGGCCAGGCTAGGGTTTACTGGTTCGTTTCACGAATTGGTACTGTAGAAGCGCCTTTCAGGTTTAGGTAGCGAGTTCGATTCTTCCATTTCGCGTTTGTTTGTTTTAATTCATTCTGACTCACTGCCTGCGTGTACATCTGTTGGCAAAACTATTGGCTGTTGTACCTTTGACTTGTCCACGCCATGCTTGACTGTTGATGTGGCTTCCACGTCAATTATTGAAACGAAGCGTTTTGAGGCGCGCTTCATTGAGCCTTAGTACCTGGGTTCGAATCCATGTAGTGTGCATTTCCACTTTATTCATTCATTTCATTATTTCTTCATGTTTTTACATTTTTATTTCATTTTTATGCATGATATTCAAAAATTCATAAAAAATTGAATAATGATCCAAATAATTCCAGGTTTTGTTCTACATGATCCTTGAAATGTCTTCTATTTTTTGATTGGATTTCTGGAATTGTGCATGGCTGGAATTTTAATTGTGCTAGACTCTTTGAACATGTATGCTTTTGTGACATGCCTCATTCAAACTAATGTGAAATGCTCAATAATGATCCAATTGCCGTGAAATTTTGTGTGCTAATTCTCAACATGTTGTGTGATTTTTGAGGCTTGGTTGTGCATTTTTATCATTTGTCATTTTTGTTTTAGGCATGTGATAATATGGTGTGACAATGTGTGTCACACAATTTGATGTTGATCTTCTCCATTTTCATTGCCTTATCAATTGAGCTCCTCTGTTTATGATTTTTGACATGATAATTATGTTGGACATGTTGTATGCTCATAAATTTTTTCATGATTGTTTGAGTCATTTCTGATTTAATATGGAATTTTGATTCTTGTTGACCAATTGTGTGCACCTTTTGCTTGCCTTGCCTTCTCTTGAGTGAATCATGGCCTTGCTCAATGCTTTTGACTTGGTCCTTTTTAGGACATGTTCTCATTGGTTTGAAGTTGCTTCTTGTGAAATATTGGTTGCTGTTTTGACTTTTTGCCTTACTTTTGACCCTAGCCTTGGTGCTAGTGGTTTGTACTCATCTTTTGAGTTGTGCATTTCAGGTTCAAGCTTCTAGTCTTGATGGATGATGTTGATCTCATAAATTGAGATGCAAAATGATGTGTTCCATTAACATTTATTGTATTGTAGGTTCCTTGGAGATGAACTCATTTGAGTTGTTTACTTGTTGGCTTGACTTGTTGTGTCTATTGGAACCACTGTTTGTTTGTCTGTTAATAGTTTGTTTGAATACCATACTAATTGGTTGGTTGTTTACACAGGTACTTTAGTAGCTTTAACTCATTGCTTGAGTTGCTTTGCTTTGCTTGTGGTTGGCATACCACTTAGGTAATGACCTCTAACTCCATGTAGTCTGGAAGACCTGTCATGTTCTTTTGGCAGGCACCTGTCTGAAGCCCTCCTTAAGAGGCAATGTTTGTGCTTGTTTATCTTTGTGCCTTGTACTTCAAAGACCTCCTAAGTGAAGAGGCATTGGCAGATAAAAGGGATGTGCAATCCATCCCCTGCTATTCAGTTGAGTCTTTCATCTTGCTCGCACTACGTGTTGATGCATTTTGAATAAACACCCAAGATCCTGGTATATAAAGTCAGTCATGTGGAGTAGAGTCCCCCATTCTGGACTCACATACCTTCATTGTTTGAAGCTCACCCAGGCCCGGGTTAAGAGCTATGAGGTCCGATCCTCATCACCTTTCATGTGCTCACCCTGACGGTCAATGTCAGTGGTTAAGAGCCCTTCATACCCTACAGTGGCTAGTTTGTCGAGGTTGACATGCCCCCTTGACTAAAGCCCGACTTGTTTGTCGAGGTTGACATGACCCCTTGAATAAAGCCTTACCCTTGATGTTTGAGCCCCTTGTTGGTGTGTTTACTTCATGTTATATGTTTGTGTATGGTGTGATTGTATCCCCGTAGGATTGCTAGACTTCACATAGTCTCTCGTTTGCATGTCAACTAAGGAAGCACGGTTCCTTCGTATAGGACTTCCTTTCTTGCGTGAGCTTTCCTAAAACACAAACAAAAATTATCCCCTCTTAAGGACACGTTAACTCCTTCTACTACAGGTGAGTAAGTCTCCAAAGGTCGAGCATCCGGTAGATTGCGTAGTGACGTCGTTCTCTTAAAAAACACAAAACAAACAGAAATAGTTTAGCCGAACTACGGCAACTCTGATTCTCATATTTAGATGAGATACGTAGGCATGAGATGCGATGTCTTGTCGAGTTTGACTAACGAATAACCTCTAATTCTTTTCTCTCGCCCTCGTTGCGATTGAGACCTCCCTTTTCTCTTGCTCTAGTTGCAATCGAGACCCTCCTCTTGTGTTTTGTTTGGAGTCTGACATAAGTCCAGCAATTGGCAGTCGGTTTCCTGTGTGTGTTTGTTTGTTTGGAGTCTGACATAAGTCCAACGATTGCCAGTCGGTTTCCCGTGTGTTTGTTGGTTCGGAGTCTGATGTAAGTCCAGTGATTGGCATTCGGTTTCCTTGCTTGTTTGTTTTGTCTGGAGTTGGATGTAAGCCCAGCGATTGGCATTCCGTTTCCAGTTGTGTGTGTTTGCCTTGACGTCTCAGCGTCTCCGTTTAGCGTCTTGTTTGGCATGCGTTAGCCGAGCTACGAGTGCTCTGATTCTTACTCTAGTTAGAGAAGATACGTATGCATAGGATGCGACATCCTAGTGAGCACGTTCCCCGTTTCCCTCGAACTACGTTGACTCTGATGTTTGTGTCTGACAAACTACGTAGGCCCAGGATGCGACACCCTGCCGAGTCCTCTTCTTCCGTCTTTCATCTGTGTTTCATTCCAGTGTTTGTGCAGTTTTGAGCAGTTATTTAGCAGCCTTTCTTCTATTCTTTCTGAGCGTGGATCCCATCGAGTACGATGGATGCGTAGGGGTGCTAATACCTTCCCTTCGCATAACCGACTCCCGATCCTATCAATCTCTGGTCGTGAGACCATTCCTTTCCAAGTTTACTTCGAGCGTTTCCTTTCCCTCCTTTGGGATAAATAACGCACGGTGGCGGCTCTGTTTCTTTTTCCCGCCGGTTTTTCGCATAATGCGACACTTCCTATCGAGATGCGAAATTGGCCATTGAATGTGGTGCAATTGCTGGTTTAGGAAAAATGATCGAGCTTGAAGACAATAAGTCCCGGGCTGGCATTGGCTTTTCTTCTGGGGTCTTCAATGAGTGGAGGTTTCATCCACAACGGTCAAGACAAAGATGCTGCTGCTATTCTGGAAGAAGATGCAGAGGACTCAGACAACTTTGTCATCCCTGGAGGGGTCTGCCACAATTGGGTCGCTGTGGATGTTCCTACAGTTATCCATAAATCAAAGTAATAATCACTTTGTTTAAAAACCCTTCTCCCATGCCAAAAGGAGAAGTGATGACATTGTTGGCAACATAAATACAATGATGTTTTCATTCAATAAACGCATGTTAAATGTTTGTTTTTCCATTTGTTTTCCCTTTTCGCTTTTTGCATGAAAATGGTGATCACAAAAAACCCTAAAAACAAATAAAAACAATCTTTTCATCTGCATAATGATTGCCTTGTTTGTTTTCTAAAAAGCTTTTCATATCCAAAATCATTATGCAGGTTGATAATTAAACCCATTGAACATAATGATCCAACGCCATCTCCCAATTTTCAATTCCTTGTATTCGAAGCAAAGGAAGATGATGTTGAAGGGATTCCTGACGAGATTTCCCGACTACTTGAGCAATGAAAAGCAGATCATTCAGCTGCATCTTGAGAACCCAGCAACAGTCAAACTGGGGCATTACAAATGTAATAAAAAAAAAGAGGGGTGAAAAAACAAAATCAAAAGCAAAATAAAGAAAAATCAAAATGAAAAAATCATTGAAAAATGGTACCCTCAAACCCCAAGTTAACTGATTGCTGAATGGATTCAGAGTCGTTACGACCAGCTGAATTTGATTAAAGAAAAGAGATGGACTGCCATGTGCCATGGTTAGTTATATCAACAAAGGATGAAGAAAGCCTTTGATAATAAGGTCAAGCCTCGAGTGTTCCGAGAAGGTGACCTTGTGCTCAAGAAAGTCTTGTCTTCCGCGCCCGACTCCAGGGGCAAGTGGATTCCAAACTATGAAGGTCCATATGTTGTTAAGAGAGCCTTTTCAGGCAGTGCTTTGATTCTTACAACAATGGATGGGGAGGATTTCACTCGTCCTGTGAATTCAGATGCAGTCAAGAAATACTTTGCCTAAAAATAAAAACAGAATAGCTCGCTAAGTGGAAAACCCGAAAGGGCGGCTTAGGCAAAAATGAGCGTCTCGGTGGAAAACCCGAAAGGGCGATCCAAGCAAAAGTTAGAGACATAAAAACAAGTATTTGCATCCCGCTAGATTGAGTACCTCACCCTGGGGCAATCTAGGCAAAAATTAGGGATTTGGCAAGTAACTGCATCCTGACAAGACGGTGTTCTGCATCTGTCATCCGCCAGAGATTCTTGATTCGTCGTCAACTGAAGCTTCGAATACATCGAATTCGGAATTGGTGGAGAAATGGTCATTATGTTCAATGTAGCCCTTTTCCAATATATATCACCAATTTCAAACTTGTACAGATCTATGGAGTCTTGCCATTTGCAGGCTACCATTCCATCAAATAAATTTGAGCTTTTATCCGATTATTTGCACTCTTTTTTGTTTCTATTCAACAAATGTTTTGAATGTTTTAAGTGATAAGACGTCATTGTTTGAAAACTAAATTTTTTCATAAAAAACTGTTTTTGAACAAAGTGAATATTCACAGTGACAGAAGGATACTCAAGAAATCCTCAGTGCTCTAACAAGGGTAGCATGATTTCCAACAGGGTAAGACATTTGTTCATATCCTTGGAATTGATTGTATCTCCTTCCTAGCCCTATTGTGGTGTATCCCCGGTAGAGTGCTATTTGAACCTCCTGTGGTTTCTCCCTAGTGAGGTCGTCCAGTGGAATGTTTGGTTGAAGTTGTTCATCTTCATTTCTCCTGCAGCACAACATGCTTCCTCCTAGCCCTATTGTGGTTTATTTCCCAGTAGAGTGTTGTTCGAGCCCCTTTATCGTTCATCCCCTGTGGAATGCTAGTTTGCTGAGCCCAGTTACGGGCAATTCCCAACTGAGCGCTCGTTGAAGCTTTTAACCTTCATCTCTCCAGCAGAGCAGATTTTCTCCTCAACCGGTGTGATTTTTCCTGGAAGATTCAGTGTTTGGTGGTTGATCCCCATGATTTTCTTCGTTTCCTTGGAATAATCCCTAGCGGAGTTGTTGGTATGATGAGCTTTATCTGTGCCGATTTATCCCTATCAGAGATATGGTTGTTTCCTGGACCTCTGCTCCCTACCCGGGTTGGTGTGATGAACTTTATCTGTGTTTGGTTCATCCCTTGGTGGTATGTCTGTTGGGATGATCATCACTCTCCCCGTAGTAGAGATTTTCTCTCCTCAGCAGGACGTAGTTTTTCAGCAGGCTTGGTACTTGGTGTGATCACCAGTTTCCTCTCGTTTCTTCCTCAGCGGAGTCGTCGGTAGAATTGCTTTGGTGGCAATTTTTGCCCGTATAGTGCAGTTCTCCTCAGCTGGAATGGTTGTTCACTCTCCCTGTAGAGTTGTGATATCCCTAATTCCTCAGCAAAAGTTGCTCTCACGGCAGTTCTTGCCCGTGCATTGGACTTTTGTCCCCAACCAGACTGATGATTGATTCATCCCCTGAGATCTTGTCTTTGCCTTATATCTCTGATCCGGGATAGAAATGTCCTCCTCGGATGTTTCCCCAGCTGGGTTGATTGTTCTTTCTCCCTGCAGAGATTTTGTCATCCCCATCTCCAGCAGATTCTCTTGCTCTCTGGTGATTTTGGCTTTCCCTTTTGAGGTGTAGTACCATGCGGTTGATTCCTGGAACCTATATGTGTTAGACATGTCTGTTTTGTCAGCATTCATCATACATAAATCATGCATATACACATAATCATAACATTCAGATATTCATGTTGCATTTCTTTGCCATATATCTTTTGATTGTTGACTCCTGCTAATTGGTGATATAGATCTCCCCAGTAGATCTCCCCAAGCAGATGTTGGCGTGTCTGATCTCTCCATATAGAGTCAGCCCCTTAAGCAGAAAGTGTTTACCTTTCCTTCTACATCTCCGCACTGAGTTATATCCTCGTGGATGACGGTTGTTTCCGTTTCCTCCCAACACATATATTGGGATGGGTTTCCCTATTGAGTTATTTCCTCATTAGGATGAGTCTTGATTCAGTTTTGCCTTTTTGGTTCTATCCTAAATTGGCTCTTTGTGACTGTCTCTTGTGCTTCCCTGTGGTATAAATGAATAAATTGCCCAGTAACCGGCAATAGTTCATCTTATTCCCCAGCGGATCTTTGTGGCTTCTACCCAATAACCGGTAGTTGTAAGTCCTATCTTTATGGTTTTCTACCCAGTAACCGGTAGTCGTAAATCCTACTTTCATCCCCTAACAGAAGTAACCTTTGTGGTTCATCTTGGTTGATGGCGGATTTTGTGGTTTTCTACCCAGTAACCGGTAGTTGTAAAATCCTATATACCTTTTTCCCCTCTTTGCGGAGTCTGTGGTTATATACCTAGTGATTGGTATTTGTAAACCTTTTGTTCCTCAGCAAGGGTCGGCGGTTTTCTACCCAGTAACCGGTAGTTGTAAATCCTACTTTCAGTTGTTCTCCATCAGAGTTTGTGGTCTTCTACCCAGTATCCGGTAGTTGTAAATCTTACTCTTTTGCCCTCAGTTGAGTTCGTTGGTCTTCTACCCAGTAACCGATAGTTGTAAACCCTATTTTCTCTCTTGTGCAGAGTTAACCTAGTTGTTCATCCTTGGTGATGAAGGTTACTCTTCCGTGGTTTTCTACCCCGTATTCGGTAGATGTAATCCCCTCTTTGACGGTTATCATTATCCAGTATTCGGTTTTGATATACCCTCCCTCTGTTGGATATTTGCTCTGAGTAAGCAATTTTATCCCCAGCGTGGTCTTCTTTCATTTACCATTGTGTTGGTAATGTTTGTTTCCCCTTTTAATTGGTCATCATTATATACCTAATCTGGTATCCCGATGCCTTTCTTTTCGGTTGATTTATCCTTTTTTAACCCAGTAACCGGTTATGGATAATCCTCCATGCGAGTATATTATCTACGTTCTGACGGTAATAGATAATATATCTCATGCACTCTTCTGTCGAAGCCTTTTGGTCTTTTCCCAGTCGAGTAAGATTCGTACTTCCTGTTTTGGAATCGAATGTTCTTTTCCATGGTTTTCTACCCTGTATTCGGTAGATGTAATCCCCTCTTTATGGTTATCTTCATCCAATATTCGATGTTGATATTCCCCTCTTTTTTTGTTTGGATAATTTCCGTATGCTTGCAATTTATCCCCTGTGAGTCATCTCTCATTTATCCTTTGTTGGTAATGATTGTTTCTCCTTTTGGTCGGTCACCTATTATATGCCCAGTAACTGGTATCTCTGGTGTTCCTTCCTTTCGAGTATATTATCTACGTTCTGACGGTAATAGATAATGTATCTCATGCACTCTTTGGTTGAAGCCTTGGTTGTTTCCCCAATTGAGTAAGATTCGTATTTCCTTTGTGAAATCGAATATCCATCCAGTAAATTGAGTTCGCTTTTTCAGCCCTCCTTTTCGGATGATGAGTGTCTTGGAAGTGAAATCCAATTCACGTCTTGGTTGGTCACCTATTATATACCCAGTAACCGGTATCCCTGGTGCTCCTTCCTTTTCGGTCGTTTTATCCTTTAACCCAGTAACGGGTTGTGGATAATCTTCCATGCGAGTATATTATCTACGTTCTGACGGTAATAGATAATATATCTCATGCACTCTTCGGTTGAAGCATTTTGTCCTTCCTCAGTCGAGTAAGATTCGTATTTCCTTTGTGAAATCGAATGTCCATCCTATAAACAAGATTGCTTTTTTTAAGCCCTCCTTTCGGATGATGAGTGTTTTGGAAGTGGAATCCAATTCACGTCTCGGTCGGTCACCTATTATGTACCCAGTTACCAGTATTGTAGCGGTGTATTCGTCACTTTATGATTTATTGATTAAACCAAAAGCAAAGCATACAAAGAAATCGAGTCGCCACCGCACTTTTATTTATCCAAAGGAATGGCTAAAAAGCGAACAAAAGCCTAAGAAGTTTTACACATAGAAAACTAATGAAAGATCAGAGATCTGGGTAAGGGGTCAATTACGCAATGGGAAGGTGTTAGGCACCCAAAACGTCCTAGGTACTCCTAGGGAGCCCTTTTCACAACTTGTTGTACGAAATGTTATTTGTTTATGAAATATTTATTGTGCAAACATGATTGGGAGGATGAGAAAAGAATATACAAGTTATTATTTTTGTGTTTGAACGGATGAACCCGTTGCCTACGTACCTTTCCATGGAAGGCAAGGATCAAAACGCCGTAGTTCGGCTAAAAGATTTCCAAAAAGTAAGTGAATTGATTTCAAAACAAAAGCCCTAAGGTCTTTCATTATCAACGGGAGAAAACTCAACCTGAATCAACAATCCACCATGCGAGGATGGCTTCAACATACTAGTGAGGGGTTAACCCTATAATAAGTATGGAAGACTAACAATCAACTCACTAAGGATGCGGTGAGATTTACATCAACCACTATGATAATTGAAACCTATGGCTAATGTATGAAAAACTTATCAAGAATGGACAAAGCCACAAAAAGAATTGAATGAGTGAAATTAATTGATTATGAGTATTCACAAAATATGGTCAAAGTATGATTAGGATTCAATTCAAAAAGAAGTGTAATCAAAAGTGAAGTTTGAAAATCAAGGGCTTAAGGCCCAGGTTTCTAATTTGAAAAGAAATGAATATGTTTGCACAATATTTTTCAGGTTTGAAGTCAACATGCAACAAAAGGTTTAGAACAAAAAGGGTGTGAGGATAAGGGATGTAAAACTTCTTAGATGTTCACCCCTTGAGATCATATGTAGATGATCCAAGTGGTTCCTTTGGAATAGGCAACAAGCAGATAATAGGTAAGTAAAGTACCAGGCAAAGCCAACCAAGATGGATACCGGATGCCAATCAATGGACTTACACCAATCTCACAAAACAAAACAAAACAAAACATAGATATCAGAGGCCAATCAATGGACTTATACTAATCTCACAAAACAAAAATGGATACCGGATACCAATCAATGGATTTACACCAATCTCCCACACACAAAATGGATACCGGATGCCAATCACTGGACTTATACCAATCTCCAAGAACAAAGAAACAAAAGGTGGATACCGGATGCCAATCAATGGACTTATTCCAATCTCCCAAGAATGATCATAGGAAACAACTGCCAATAAATGGACTTACAATTGACTCCTCACATACAACAAGCAAAACAAATGCAATAAGCAAAAGGAAACAAGTTTCCAAAAAATGGTCTTACACTCGACTCCAAGGAAATAGGATGCCAATCAATGGTCTTAGTCACAACTCCTTCCAGATCATAGGAAACAACTGCCAATAAATAGACTTACAATTGACTCCTCAATGGACAAACAAAGATGTCACAAAGGTATGAACAATGATCATGAAATTATATGTAAGTAATGATGATAAATGCACAGAGGCACACATAAGCAAATATGCACAGATGAATCAGATAAGCAAACAAACAAGTCAGTTAGCATACACTATATACAATCAATTAGGCTCAATCAAGGTTAGGCTTCACAGCCAACTGGAATGGGGTATTTTGAGCTCTTAACCCTAACATTGAGAGTTAGGGTGAAGCAGATGAAATGGAGATGAGGGGTGTGCCTCATAGCTCTTATCCCTGGTCAGGGAGAGCTTTAAACAATAGAAAGTGTGGGAGTTCAGAAAGTAGGAACTCTTCTCCACAAGTCATTGACTCTATAAGATCTTGGGTTATTATTCACAATGCATCAACACATTGTGTGAGCAAGGTGAATGACACACTGAGTAGCAGGAGATGGATTACACATCTCTTTTATCTGCCAATTGCCTCAGAAGAGGACTTTTCCTGCTTGGCACAAAGATTAAACAAACAAAAACATGGCCTCTTAAGGAGGGCTTCAGACAGGTGGCTGCCCACATAACAGGATAGGTCTTCCAGACTACATGAAGAAGAGAGATTATACCTAAGTGGTTAAGCAACCAAGCAAAGCAAAGTTCAAAATGAACTTGAAGCAACTTATGTACCTCTTAAAGTGCAGATTTGGATTTGGCTTAATTCAAGGCTGGTGATAGCTCCAATGTTCCTCTATGATGCTTGTATAGATGATTGAAGGGGAAATTGAAGCTTAATTGCACACGAATCCAGCAAATTTTGAAATCACCATGGATGCTTCCATCTTCGAGTATGGCTCAGTATGGCACGGATTGCTTCAATTTCACGTCCAAACTTGCTCAACAACACCTCAGGAGCATGAATCAACCAAGAGAAAGTGCTTTTGTTTGAAGAATTTGCAAAAAAAATTGAGAGAAAAGTTTGAAGAATTTGGATCTAGATCTGAAAAAATGAATGTTCCTCCCCGAAAACAGTTATGCTTATGCTTATATACCTCATGCTAATCATTCTGTAATCAAGTTTAAGCAAATGCTAATGAAATTAATTAAGTTTTGGAGTGTATGCACAAATTGGTTTTTCACCTCTATGCATGGAATGCATGTGTGAACAGTACACGAATTTCATCCATTTTCACTTAAAATCAATTTTCAAAACCAATGGTAATGGCAAAAAGTTCAAACAATGGTTCAATTTTGAATTTTGTAAATTCCCTCCAAAAAAACCATGGATTAACAAGTGATCATGTGATGGTAATTCATGTAATGTGATGCATGATTTGGAAATTAGAGGTCAAGAGGAGAATATTGCAAGAAGAACCACTCATTTTGGAGCTTTGGTTGAAAAGTTATGTCCATTTGAAGTTCCATGCATAGTTTGCCATGATTGGATCATATCTCCTTAACCACACATGAGAAATTCTTGATCTTGGACCTTTTGGAAATGGGAGATAAAGATCTACAACATTCATGTTCAACAAAATTTCATTTGAAGCTTTCTTGATGATGTAAGATGAAGTTGAAGTTGGGCTAAAACCCTTCCATTTTTGGAAAGTTCTATTTTTAGAAATTTTTGACTGGACCTCAAATTCATCAATGTGAGTGTTGGAAATGTCAAATGAGACTTGTTTGAACATGAATGAAGTATTTCTAATCACTTCCCACCTCCAAATCCACAGTTGACTTTGTAGTTGACTTTCTAGGTCTTCAGATGATTCGAGAGTGTTCTGATGAGATTCAAGCCTCTACCACTTGGGATTTTGCTTCAAAATGACATCATAGTTCATATGAACTCTTGTGAATGATTGTGGGGCCTAACTCTCAAGAATGACCACCATCTATTGCTCAAAGACTGCCTTTAACTGTCTTGACCACCATCTATTGGGAAAAGATTCACAAAGAACATCCCTACCGGGGAAAATGCATATATTGGGGAAAACGCCAATACAGCAAGAGGGTGAAAATCACGACAAGAAACTCCACTGGGGAATGTCTAACAAAGACTCTCCTGGAGAAGAAACAAAGGATGAGGTGTTACCGGCATAAGGGTAACAACCTCAAAGAGACATGTGATCTAAACACCGGTTACTGGGTGAAAGAACAACAAGCTCGGGAAGAATGAATATCTAAGACCGATATAAGGGTGAAAGATATCAATCAACCAAACATCTGAGAAAGACCTGAAAAAGGTACATCAACTCAGGAAAATCTGACTCCACAGGGGACCAAGGTCATAATAGGTTGCAGAAAGGAAGGAACACCAGGGATACCGGTTACTGGGTATATAATAGGTGACCGACCAAAACGTGAATTGGTATATACGCCAAAACACTCATCATCCAGAAGGAGGGCTTGAAAAAGCAAATCGACTTACAGGACGGACATTCGACTCCGCAACGGGAAAACGAATCTTACTCAGCTGGGAAAAAACCCAAAGAGCACATGAGATATAATATCCATTACCGTCAGAACGTGGATAGCATACTCGCGTGAGATATATTATCTATTACCGTTAGAACGTAGATAATATACTCGCATGGAAGGAAACACCAGGGATACCGGTTACTGGGCATATAATAGGTGACCTACCGAAAAGAGAAACAATCGTTACCAACACTAACAGGGTAAACGAAAGATAACTCGCAGGGGATAAATTGCAAGCATCCGGCAATTATCCAAGAAACAAACGAATATCCGATTCCACAAAAGGAACACGAATCTTACTCGACTGGGGAAACACAACAGGCTTCGACTGAAGAGTGCATGAGATATATTATCCATTACCGTCAGAACATGGATAACATACTCGCATGGAAGATTATCCACGACTGGTTACTGGGTTAATAAAGGATAAATCAACCGAAAAGAAAGGCATCGGGATACCAAAACTAGGTATATAAAGATGACCGATCAAAGGGAGCAACAACATTACCAACAAAAGGGTAAATGAAAGAGGACTCACCGTGGATGCATTGATAAACATCAATGATCCGGGGAACAAATCACTGGCATACGGTGAAAGAACCCACTGAGGATAAAATTGCTAGCAAACGGCAATTATCCACAAGGAAAGAACTGCTGGGGATACAATTGCTAGCATACGGCAATTACCCAGAAGAAAGGGAACATCAACATCGAATACTGGATGAAGATAACCACAAAAAGTAACCATCACCGGTTAAGATGAACAACAGGGTTAACTCTGCAAAGCGGAGAAATTAGGATTTACAACTACCGAATACGGGGTAGAAGACCTCAAACTCTGGCTGAGGATAAAATTGATAGCATACGGCAATTATCCACAGGAAAGCACAGACTCTGCTAGGGATACAACAACAACATAGGATTTACAACTACCGAATATACTGGGTAGAAGACCACAAAATCCACCATCAACCAGAATGAACCACAAAGGTTACCTCTGCTAGGGGACAAAAGTAGGATTTATAACTACCGGTTACATGGTAGAAAACCAACAACTCACTGCGTGGGGAATGGAAGACTCACAACTCCGCACGAGAAACAAAATAGGGTTTACGACTACCGAATACTGGGTAGAAAACCATCGGCTCTTGCTGAGGAATAAAAGGTATATAACCACAAATTCCGCCAAGAGGGAAAAGGAAACATAGGACTTACAACTACCGGTTACTGGGTAGAGGCCCACACTCCATTGGGGATAAAAAGAACTTTTGCCGGTTACTGGGCAATTCACTCATTTATTCCACAGGGAAGCACGAGAAACAATTGACAAATAGCCAATTCGGGATCGAACAGACGAGGCAAACTGAATCAAGACTCGTCCTAATGAGGATATAACTCAATAGGAAGATTCATCCCAGTATATGTGTTGGGAGGAAACGGAAACAACCGTCATCCACGAGGCTATATCTCATTGGGGAATTGCAGAAGGAAAGACAGACACTTTCTGCTTATGGGGTTGACTCTATATTGAGAGATTAGACACCTGACATCTGCTTGGGGGAGATCTACTGGAGATCTATATCACCATTAGCAGGAAACAACAAACAAAAGATATATGGCAAAAAATGCAATCATGAATATCTGGATGTTTATGATTATGCATGAATATGCGTAATTTATGTTTGATGAATGCTGACAAAACAAACATATCTAACACAAACAGGCCCAGGAATCAAACGCCCGGTACTACATTTCCAGAGGAAAAACCAAGAAAATCCAACTGGAAAGCCAATCTGCTGGAGATCTATATACTAAAAAGCAAAGATCTGATGGGAAGCAAAAGATCAGAGATATCAAAGAAATCACAAAATCTCTGAGTGATGGATCATCAATCAACCCAACTAGGGAACAGAAATATCACAATAGGCAAGAACTGCCATAAAGACAAATCTGTTGGGGAAAATGGAGAAATCCCGAGATTTCTGCAGGGGGATTCTCAGTATCAACTGGGAAACAAGAGTTCACTACACAAGCAAGAACCGCTGAAGAGAACAGAATACACAAGTAGAAACTAGCCGCACAAGCAACTCTACTGGGGATACTGTCAGCCATTCCATTGGGGATAAACCCACTGAGGGGAAATAGATCACACAAGTAGATTCTGCCACAAGCCACTCTACTAGGGATCAAAAGCATCAAAAAATCAACCAAATCTACGAATGATAGATCACAACCCAATAATCTCTGCTGAGGGTACCAACTCTGGCGGGGGATGAATCTGAGGAAGAGAAGGAGACTGGGGATCAACCACCAAATACTGAACCTTCCCAGAGGAAACCACCACTGCTGAGGAGGAAATAATCACTGCTCTGCTGAAGGCACAAAAGGTGAAAACCTCAACAAGCACTCTGATGGGGAGATATAGCATAAATGCAGTATATCATATCAACAACTCTGCTAGCGACTGTGCTGAGGAAACAGATAAAGTACGGGGATGTCAACCCACCAACTACTAATTCTTCCAAGGGAAAACACCCATGCCGAGGAGAGAATACTGTTGGAGAGGAGCATGAACTCCTAACAAACACTCTGCTCAGGGAATCAAAATCTCAACAGAAGCCCTGCTTGGGGAACAACCCCAACAATAAATCAGGAGAAAGAGGATACAACCAAATTGCAGGAATATGAACAAATGTCTTACCCTGTTGGAAATCATGCCACCCTTGGGAGAGCACTGAGAAATTCTTAAGTATCCTTTCATCATTGTGAATGTTCACTTTGTTTAAAACAACAATTTGAAAATTTTTAATCTGTTTAAAACAATGACATTTTATCAATTAAAACATGCAAAACATTTGTTGAATTGAAACAAATAAGAGTGCAAATAATTGGATAAAAGCTCAAATTTATTTGATGGAATGGTAGCCTGTAAAGGGCAAGACTCCATAGATCTGTACAAATTTGAAATCAGTGATATATATTGGAAGAGGGCTACATTGAACATAATGACCATTTCTCTACCAATTTGAATCCGATGTATTCGAAGTTTCAGTCGACGACGAATCAAAATTCTCTGACGAAAAGACAGATGCGGAACAGAAAGTCTTGCCAGGATGCAGTTACTTGCCAAATCCCTAATTTTTGCCTAGATTGCCCCAGGGTGAGGTACTCAATCTAGCGGGATACAAATATTCTATTTTTTTTATGTCTCTAATTTTTGCCTGGATCACCCTTTTCGAGTTTTCCACCGAGACGCTCATTTTTGCCTAAGCCGCCCTTTCGGGTTTTCATCTTAGCGAGCTATTCTGTTATTCTTTTGTATACTTTTTTTAGGCAAAGTATTTCTTGACTGCATCTGAATTCACAGGACGAGTGAAATCCTCCCCATCCATTGTTGTAAGCATCAAAGCACAGCCTGAAAAGGCTCTCTTAACAACATACGGACCCTCGTAGTTTGGAGTCCACTTGCCCCTGGAATCGGGCGCGAAAGACAAGACTTTCTTGAGCACGAGGTCACCTTCTCGGAATATACGAGGCTTGACCTTCTTATCGAATGCTTTCTTCATTCTCTTCAATCAAATTCAGCTGGTCATAACGACTCTGAATCCATTCAGCATCAGTCAACTAGGGATTTGAGGGTATACTTTTTCTTTTTCTTTATATTTTTCTTTCTTCTTTTTTTTTTTTGATTTTTATTTTCAACCCTCTTCTTTATTTTTCTTTTTTTTACATTACATTTGTAATGCCCCCAGTTTAACTGTTTGGCTGATTCTCAAGACGCAGCTGAATGATCTTCTCTTCGTGCTCAAGGAGACGGGTAATCTCATCAGGAATCCTTTCAACATCATCTTCCTCTGCCTCGAATACAGGGAATTCAAAATTGGGAGATGGCGTTGGATCATTATGTTCAATGGGTTTCAGAATCAACCTGCATAATGATTTTGGATAATAAAAAACTTTAGAATTTAAACAAGCAAACCATTATGTAGATGAAAAAGATTGCTTTTATTCTTGTTTTTAGGGTTTTTTTGTGATCACCGATTTCATGCAAAAGCAAAAAGTGAAAACAAATGGAAAAACAAATGTTTTAACAATGCATTAATTGAATGAAATATCATTGTATAAATGCTTTGCCAACAATGTCATCACTTCTCCTTTTGGCATGGGAGAAGGGTTTTGAACAAAGTGAACATATTACGCTGACTTATGAATGACCGTAGGAACATCCATAGTGACCCAATTATGGCAGACACCACCAGGGATGACAAAGTTGCCCAAGTCCTTTGCATCCTCTTCCAAGATAGCAGCAGCTTCTTCGGCTTGATCAGCATGGATGAAACCTCCACTCTGGAACAACCCTTTCTTGTTGAAGACCCCAGAAGAATAGCCAATGCCAGCCCGGGACTTATTGTCTTCAAGCTCAATCATCTTTCCTAACCCGGCAACTGCACCACATTTAATGGCCAGCTTCGCATCACGATAGGAAGCAAATGAAGGAGACTTCTTCTCAATCGGCTCAGCAGTAGATAAAGCTTGGAAAGGAGTTCCAACTTCATCCTCAGCATCAATATATGAGAAAGAAGATAAGTGGCTAACCAGGAGAGCCTTTTCTCCCCCTACAACAACCAGTTTCTTATTCTTGACGAATTTCAGCTTCTGGTGTAGGGTGGAAGTCACGGCGCCAGCCTCGTGAATCCATGGTCTACCAAGGAGACAGCTATAAGATGGGTGGATATCCATAACCTGGAAGGTAACCTGGAAATCACCTGGTCCAATTTTGATTGGGAGATCAACTTCCCCAATCACTGTCTTACGCGACACATCGAAAGCTTTCACAACAACACCACTCTGCCTCATGGGAGGCGCCTGATATGACAATCTCGAAAGAGTGGTCTTTGGCAATACGTTCAAAGATGACCCAGTGTCCACCAGCACGTTGGACATGGCATCGGTCTTGCAGTTCATAGAAATATGTAAAGCCATGTTGTGGTCTCTTCCCTCCTCAGGGAGATCAGCGTCACAGAAACTCAAAGTGTTACAAGCAGTAATGTTTGCAACGATACTGTCAAACTGTTTGATAGTGACGTCATGATCAACATATGCCACATCCAAAACTTTCTGCAGAGCCTCCCTATGGGGTTCTGAATTCAGCAGCAAAGATAACACGGAAATCTTGGACGGCATTTGTAGAAGCTGGTCTACAACATTGTACTCACTCTTCTTGATGAGCCTCAGCATCTCATCACAGTCTTCATTCACAATGCCACTCGGGCCAACAGAAGAAACAAGAGTCTTTTGTACAGAGGAGGGTTTGGCAACAGGTGCCGGATTCGGAACATTCACCGCAGTCCCAACCGGACGCTCAGCGGAATCAGAAACAACATGAGGCTTCGGGGGTGCAGAAAATACACGACCATTACGGGTCGACCCGCTCACGTCAGCAATATTTACCACAGAAGACGAAGGTAAAGGAACTTCTTTCCCATCTTCAACAACAACTGGATTATAGCGGAAGGGAATTGCTCTATCCGAAGCATAAGGCACAGGGCCTGCAGGTTTGATCACCAAAGAAGGGGAGACCTTCGGCTTGCTACCATCATAACGGATGACAACAGGCTCGGGTAATTTGAACACAGGAGAAATCACATTTACTTATGGTTCATCTTCATCAACATTTCTGTTTTGAAGAATCTCAATAGTCCCTTCGTCCAACAGCTCTTGCAATTCTCTTCGCACCTGGCGACAACCGAATCTATTGACGGAGCAGATGCGGCATTTGTCATGGTCGTGCTCCATATAACTGTACTCACACATCAGACGATGCAACTCGACCAATGACTGTCGAATATGGCTTACATATTTGACTTTATATTTGCCAGGGCAACCCTGGACCATGTTAACCGACTTCCCATGCTCGGGCAATGGGTTCTTCGTAACATTGGGGCCTGAGTCCTCAAAGCTCAGAATTCCACATCGCATAAGGTCTTGAACCTTGGTTTTCAATGGATAGCAGTTCTCTATATTGTGACCCGGAGCACCGGAATGATAAACACAATGTTGATCGGGCTTGTAGCACCACTGCGGGTTAGCAGGCACAGCCGGAGGATCCCTCGGGGTAATCAGTTTTCGCTCTTTTAAAGAGGGATACAGCTTAGCATATGACATAGGAATAGGATCAAAAGTGATCTTTTTCCTCTCATAATTCAAATTAGCCTGATTACTATTGCCACGAGGCTGGTAAGCCTGTTGCTGTGGACGATGTTACTGTTGATACTGAGGTTGTTGCTGATTATGATGCTGATTGTTGTCTCTGAAGACAGGTGCTATGTGAGCCACCTGATGCTGATTGCTGAAATGACGCGCAGGCTTCCTCTTGGCAGAGGGTCTTCTTGGTTTAGCATGGGATTGCACAGCATGTGCCTCCCCATCATTCTTCTTAAACGCCCAATATAGTTTAGAAGAGCCTTCATCCTTAGTCAAACGTCCTTCACGGACTCCTTCCTCCAATTGCATCCCCATGTTCACCATTTCAGTGAAATCAGAGGGAGCACTAGCGACCATCCGCTCATAATAAAATGAACTAAGACTCTTCAGAAAGATCTTAGTCATCTCCTTCTCTTCCAGTGGAGGAGTAATCTGAGCTGCCAGCTCTCGCCACCTCTGGGCGTATTCCTTAAATGTCTCTTTGTCCTTCTGAGACATGGCTCTGAGTTGATCACGGTCAGGAGCCATATCAACATTATACTTGTACCGCTTGACGAAGGCTTCGCCAAGATCGTTGAAGGATCGGATGTTTGCACTATCAAGGCTCATATACCACCGAAGAGCTGCACCAGACAAACTATCCTGAAAGTAATGAATCAACAGTTGATCATTATCAGTTTGAGTAGACATTTTTCGGGCGTACATGACCAGGTGGCTGAGAGGGCAGGTGTTCCCCTTATACTTCTCAAAGTCAGGGACTTTGAACTTGATAGGAATTTTCACACCGGGAACTAAGCATAATTCGGCAGCAGACTTGCCGAATAGATCTTTCCCTCGGAGGGTCTTCAATTCCTTTCGAAGCTCAAGGAATTGGTCATTCATACCTTCCATCTTTTCATTAACATCTGGGCCCTCAGACGGCTCAGAATGATAGATGGGGTCGTCTACCCTAGGAATGGTATGCACGACAGGAGGAGGCATCGCAAGGACCGGGCTAGATGCCGACATGGAAGCAAAGGTAGGAGCTGGAATATCAGGCATAAACCCTGGAGGCATACCCCACGGAAACCCGGCTGGTATGGCTGGCATGAAGTGGGCACTGGCAGCTGGCACAGTAGAAGCAACTACTTCAGATATAACAGTCCTCTGGGGAGGAGTTGCAGGAGGTGGAGATGGTTAATTCTGAGCAGCTAGAAACTGCTCCATCAGAGCGCTCAATCTGGCGACCTCTTCCTTCAGCTCTCAGTTCTCTTGTTCTAATTGATCCATCACTCTGGCAGAATTGGCTCGAGTGTAGTACCAGTGAGTCAGCTTGTCTTCAAAATAAATGAAGAGCACAGAGTTAGGCCACAGATAAGAAGACCAGAACAACACCTGCTTATGCAGAATGATGCATGCAATGCTTGTGCATATGCTTTGTCTTTATTTTCAAGGAACTTTCAGAGTATTATTTGCAAATTTTTGAATATTAATCATTTAATATCATATGGAAAATATCTCATCAAATATATTTGAAACAAAGAAGTACAACATTGTCGATTATTACAAGAGAGAAGGAAAATAAACATCCTATGGATCCCTAGAAGCTCGAGATGCTGGAAGACGAGATACACAAAGCTTCTTGATCTCTCTCTCATATGCTTCCTCCATATCCGCTTTTTCTTTAGCAAGTCGATCATACTTCCTCTTCCAGAGTTTGGAAGACTGAGGAAGCAGAGAAGTCCATGTATCATTCGGATCATCTATCACCTGATGTTCGAGAAACTCGATCAGAGCGTCCTTCTCCTTAAGTTGATGAAGCAACTCTTCTCTTTCAAGGATCCAGGCACGTGAAAGGTCTTCTTCTCTCAACCCCTCTACACCTTGGTGTCGTACTACGCGAAAAACCGGCGGGAAAATGAAACAACAGAGCCGCCACCGTGCGTTAATTATCCCAAAGGAGGGAAAGGAAACGCTCAAAGTAAACCTGGAAAAGACATAGTCTCGCGACCAAAGAGAGATGGGATCGGGAGTCGGTTATGCGAAGGGAAGGTATTAGCACCCCTACGCATCCGTCGTACTCGACGAGATCCACGCACAAAAGGAAGGATAAGGTTGCTAAACACTGCTCAAACATAAACTGCACACACTAGCTGAAAAGAGACACAGAAACGACAAAAGAAACTAACTCGGCAGGATATCGCATCCTGGGCCTACGTAGTCTGTCAGGCACAGACATCAGAGTCGACGTAGTTCGGGACAGGGGGAAACGTGCTCGCTAGGATGTTGCATCCTATGCATACGTATCTTCTCTGACAGGAGAAGAATCCGAGCACTCGTAGCTCGGCTAACGCACGCCAAACAAAACCACCCAGGAAACCGACTGCCAATCGCTGGACTTACGTCAGACTCCAACACACACAAAGGGGTTGAAAAAGCGAAAGGTTGCCCAGAGAGATCAGCTCATCTCCTGCCTACGTACCTCATCTGGTATGAGGATCAGGGCGACGTAGTTCCCCTACGCAGAGAAACAGGACTAGCCTAACCAGAGACTGGGAAATGACAAACTAGAAGGGAGACTGACTCGAGCCTAATAGTTATCATGTGAATTCACCATGGTCCTAGGTTGATGTTGCTATCTAACTTGCACAGGGAGCAAGCTATCCTAAACAGCACAAACAGTCATACAGAAGCACAAAGCAGACACACACACTATATACAAACAGAGGGGCTCAAACAAGGCTAGGCTTTAGTCAAGGGGTCATGTCAACCTCGACAAACAAGCCACTGTATCAGGGTGATGTTAGCTCTTAACCCTAACATTGAGAGTTAGGGTGAAGCAGATGAAATGGGAAGTGAAGATAAGACTTCACAGCTCTTATCCCTGGCCTGGGAGAGCTTCAGACAAATGAAAGTGTGGGAGTCCAGAATGTGGGACTCTACTCCACATGACTGACACAACAAAGATCTTGGGCTACTACCCACAATGCATCAACACAAGGTGTGTGAGCAAGGTGGATGACACACTGAATAGCAGGAGATGGACTACACATCTCTTTTATCTGCCAATGCCTCTTCACTTATGAGGTCTTTGATATGTACAGGGACAAAGATAAACAAACACAAGCATTGCCTCTTAAGGAGGACTTCAGACAGGTGCCTTCCCCCATAACAGGACAGGTCTTCCAGACTACATGAAGTCAGTGAGTTATACCTCAATGGTTAAGCAACCAAGCAAAGCAAAAGCAATTTCAAAATGAACTTAAGCAACTAGTGTACCTGAAAAAAATCCAGCTCAATCAGTATACAACTCAAACAATCAAAGACACAATCACACAATCAGACAGATAAGGCATTAAGCAACAAGGTGCAAGCCATAAGCCAATGGGCACAACACAAACAACTTGGCATCAACCTACAAAACAACTCAAGGTTAGTCAACATCAACCAATTAATCAACTCAAGAGAGTGAACCAATTCCATCATAGCAAAGTGCTTCTCAACCTCAAATCAAAGCTCAATTGTGAGTCACCAACCACTAGGGCGAGGCCTAGGGTCAAAGAGGGAGAAAAAAATCCAAAACAGAACATGAAATTTAACATGAATCAACCTCAATCAATTAAGAACACAATCCAAAAGGTCCCATATCAATAGCATTCACCAAATTCATTTCATGAACCAAATATGGCAAGGTATGCAAGTTGTAACCACATTGTGACATCAGAAAGAACAAATGCACATTAATTCAAAATTGATTCAAATAATCTCAACAAAATTCATGTGTAAACAGAACATACAACATGATCATCACACAAAAAATTAGAGGCATTGGACAACATTAGGCATGGTAATCAAATTGCATAAATCAAAGCAAGCACAAGAAACACATATGTGACACCAAATGGCACAACAACTTAGCATAGGCCTAAAACAGAAATGGTAATTGGTAAAAACCTCAAACCAAAGCCAAAACAACATTCAACATGTTTAGAAATAGTGTGAAAAATTTCACATCCATAGGATAAACCACAAGCATTTCACAATCAAATGAAAATCAATGCAATTCAAAAGCTCAAATATGGCCATCCAGAATGAAAAATCTCAATCAAATCAGAAATCCATCCAAAAATTCCAAGAAAATTCATGATCAATCACAACATGCATAGCAAGCATCATACAAATAAAATCAAGGCATTTGGAATTCATTTAGCATGGCAAACAAATTGATCAAGTTGGACAAGCAAAGGTGTGATACTCATTGTCACACCTACATTCACATGATCATAAATCAGAAACCACAAATGGTAAAAATACCAATCCAACACCAAAATGTCAAGCCCAGAGTGTAGTGTAAGCATGTAAAATTTCATGAGCATTGGATAAACAACCAGCATTTCACAAAAGATATGGCAAGGCAACATTCAAAATGGACACATGTGCATAAACCCTAGGCAAAATAATTTTCCAGCCAAGCACAATTTGCAAAATAATATTCATAAAATACTAGACAAAAAATGGAATGCAATGCAAAAATCCTCATATTTTTTGGATCATTTACCAATTATTATTGAATTTTAGAAGTGAGAAAAAAATAAAAAAATGCATGAGAGGCATATGGAAATGGATAGAGGGAAAAGAAAATAAATGGAAAGCATTTGAAACACTTGCTGCAAGCCAGAATTGAAGTGAAGCGCATTTTGAATAATTGGCGCGCCTGGGATTGAAACGTTGCGTTTCATTAATCCCAGTGGCAGTCAATGCTGACGCGCGCTTGGTCAAGCGAATGAGGACGAATCAAAATGCCATGCAGGATAGGACGTGGACCAGTACATGTACATTATTTCAAAAACACATGCAAAATGCGGATAACACACTTGAATGGATCAAAACCTATTTCTGGAAAATATTTTCACCAGCTTCATCGTGTTCATCATGCACAGTACATCATCAAGAACAAATTTCTCAGAAATGGAATTTGAGCATATCAACGTGAAGGTCTTTCAACATACATCAATAATCAACCAATATTTCATCAAGAAATCAACACAAACGCATGAATCGAAGAGAAGAAGAATCACATATGAAACTTTAATCTAACATATCTAGCTCAATTGTGCATGAAAAATTGTGGTTCAAAGCTCAGTTTGATCAATAAATCAAGATCTATAACAACATCATAATCATTTCAAGAAAGGAGAGATTCGATTTAGAACCTCTTGAAGAGCAGCTTTGCCAAATCGTGTTTTACTGGCCTTGCAATGCTTCACTGATCCTCTAGTATGCTTGTATGGTTGAAGGGATGAGGAATTGAAGCTTAATCGTGCACGATCTCTCTCAAATCTGAATTCACCATTAATGCATCAAAGCTCTAAGTTGCCTCAAAACTGCACGAATTCTCCTGGATCTTGCTTCAATAATGCTCAATAATGCTTCCAGATGATGAATGAATCAAGAAAAGTACAATGTGTTTGAAGAATTTGAAAGAAAAAAAGTGAGAGAAAATTTGATAATTTGGATCTAGATCTGAAAATATGGCTGTGTTAATGATGAAACAGTTAGGGTTTCAGGTTTTATACTCCCTCTTAATCATTCTCTTAATCAGGTTTAAGCATTGGTTAAGTGTATTAGCAAAAGGAGGTGCACATGCCAATTTGATAATCTCACCCTATGCATGGAATATGGATGAACAGTACACGGGTATGAACTCAAATCCACTTGAAAAACCATTTTGGAGCCAATGGAAGTGCTAGAATGTGTGAATAATGCACCAAATTCAAATTATAATTTTCCCTCCAAAATTCAAGTGAAAATGCAAATGATTATGTGATGAGAATTGGTGTAACATGATGCATGATTTGGATAGTATAGTTCAAAATATGAACAATGCAAAAAGAACCACTTAATTTGGACATTTGGTTAAGAAGTTATGCACATTTGAAGTTCAAGTCACACTTGGCCATGATTGATCCATATCTCTTCAACCACACATGAGAAATTCATGATCTTGGAATTTTTGGAAATGGGAGAGAAAGATCTTCAACTTTCATTTTGGACAAAATTTCATTTGAAGCTTGTTTGATGATGTAATCTTGAGTTGAAAACCTTTCCATTTTTGGCAAATTCAAATTACAGGTCACTTACTATTTTTGGAAAGTCTTGATCTGACCTCAAATCCTTAAATGTTGATGTTTGAAATGTCAAATGAGACTTTTTTACACATGAATGAGGCATCTCTAACCATCTCCCACCTCCAAATCCAAAGTTGAACTGACAGTTGACTTCTGTTGACTTTCTAGGGTTTCAGATGAATTGCACATTGACTGATGAACTTTGAGCCTTCAATGCTTGACCAAATCACTTCACAATGATACTTGGGTCACATGAATTCATTGTACCAACCCTAGGGCTTTGATTCCATAGAAAATGCACTTGCTTGCTTGCACAGTTAATCCTCCTGATCAGTCTGACTGATGACTTGATGGACTATGCAATGAACAATGCAATGTTAATGCAATATTAATGACCTAAAATGAAAATGTATGTACAAAAATGGGAGGTGCAAATTTGAGGTGCTACAGTTTCCCCTATTCAATCAGTTGGGAACCCGAACGGATGAGAGCAATGGCTGTCAGACCTTCAGGGTAAACAGTGATTGAATACCAAAGAACCGTAGAAATTTGCACACTGCAGAGATCCAACAGTAACTTCAATTGGGATCTGATATTTATTACAGGGGATTTTGATTTTTTCTCAGGGGTACAGCCACATCCAGACATCGAAAGATGATGAATGGGAATAGAAATCACAACTAGACGCCAACGGACGACTAGGAAAAACTCGACGTTTATCGAAACCAACGGAGAGGTAACCAGACATCAACAGATGAATGGAAAGAGAGACAACCATACGTCAACGGACGAATGGGAAAACTCAACGTTTATCGAAACCAACGGAGAGGTAACCAGGCATCAACGGATGACCTGTGGGGAAAGGTACAACTATACGTCAACGGACGAATAGGAAAAACTCAACGTTTATCGACACCAACGGAGAGAGGTGACCAGACATCAACGGATGAATGGGAAAACTCGACCAGACGTCAACGGACGAAAGGGAGAAGCTCGACGTTTATCGACACCAACGGAGAGAGGTGACCAGACATCAACGGATGACTGGGAAGAAAGAGATACAACCATACGTCAACGGGCAAATGGGAAAAACTCAACGTTTATCGACACTAACGGAGAGAGGTGACCTTTACTGGGGAAGATACAACTAGACGTCAACGAACGAATAGGAAAACTCGACCAGACGTCAACGGACGAAAGGGAGAAGCTCGACGTTTATCGACACCAACGGAGAGGTAACCAGACATCAACAGATGACTGGGAAAGACTCTACCAGACGTCAACGAACGAACGGGAGAACGGAAAGAGGATGCTACAAACATCTAAATATGATGTTTACGGACACCAAAAGAAAGGATCCACATGGGGACAACCACGACACTCACGGGTATCGCAAGGATGACATCTACATATGTCAAGGCAAGGTTAAACACTTGCGGGGAATCTCACTGGGGAGAATCAAGCTTTCCTTTCACTGCGGGCGAGGAAATAAACCCCTCTGGGGAGTATCAATCCTGAATGCTGTCAGGAGCAACTGTAGCAAACGTGTCGTACAAATGTTGAACACTGATCCGCCTCTGCCGGGGATATGGTCTGATTTGGTTTAACACATGAATGCATATGTTTGAATTTTTCTATGGCGTAATGCTCCATATTGAATGGAAATGCTACGCATTTTGAGGATGCAATGATTACTACATGCAAGATGCAAATGATGAACTCTGGTTGGGGAGCCAACTGATCAGATACTCCAACTCTGTGGGGAAACTCTGTCTGAGGAACACTCTGTGGGGAGTAACACCGATTTCTCACCCATGCTGGAGAATAGCATCGCTGCTGGGGAACATCCCAATCCACTAGGGGTCTCCGCTTGGAATACAACCAAAGCGACTTCGCTGGGGAGAGCTGCCAATCCATAAGTAGGATAACTCTGCTGGAGATAATTTTCAATGACCACGATCCACTTTGGGGAACCTGCTGGGGAAAAACATTAACACCCCCTGCTGCTAGGGAGATCTGCTAGGGAAACACATCACAACCCTGGTGGGGACAGTATTCACCACTCTGCTGAGGAAAAGCACAACTCTGTTGGGGAGATATATACCAGACCACGCTGGAGATAGACATCCACAACCCTGCCGGGGACAAGCGTTTCACGACCACGCTGGGGATAGTAGTATTTCAAACCAGACTACTGGGGAATAAACTCCACTGACACCTCCGCTGGGGATACCACATCCTCCAACTTGGTGGGGATTAACATTCTTCAGACTCAGCTGGGAATTTGATAACTTTCAGACTAGCTGGGGAGTAAACCCACTTACAGGCCTACCGGGGATAGGCAATCCTTAGATCTGCTGGAGATAGAAGGCACTATCCACAAACGTCTCTGCAGGGGAACATAGCTCTGATAGCTTCCAGACTTGCTTGGGGAAATATTTGCTGGGGAAACGTCCTCACAGATGACAACCTGCAAAACAGCACAACATACATGCCCCAGGGGATTGCATGGACAAGATACGCTCAAGTGTCATCAACATTCAAAATGATTTTCACATGTTTTATCTTTCTGCACGTTATTGTCTAGCCTTCATGTTTTTATATGCAATGCTTATCAAAAATTCCGGACGTTTTTGCAAACAAAACAGTAAAAATAAAAACAAGAGAGCTATTTATCTGAATAACGCCTTTTTATTGATTGAAAATGGGCCTGAAAAGGCGAATACATCGGGAAGCAATTCCTAGAAAGAGGTAATTGCGCACAAAAGGAAACTAAACTATCCTAATGGCAATGTGAACACGGCATCCACTATTTCCCAATTCTGTTATAACTCACAGATAATCAGTTTTCCTCCCAACTTCCTTACTTTCTGAGAAGAATGACTGGACCGATCACATCTTTCAAGATGGCAGACGATGAATCGCGATGAAGTACAGATAACTCAGACTGTAGTCTTCGCTTTAATCCCTCTTTTGCCTGGATCGCCCTTTCGGGTTTTCAATCCACCGGGATACCCATTTTTGCCTAAGTCGCCCTTGCGGGTTTTCGACTTACCGGGTGTACAAATTCTTTTCATTCTTTTATCCCTAACTTTTGCCCGAACCTTTTTTCTTTTTGTTTTTTGGTTCGTCGGGATGCCCTTTTTTGCCTGGACTCTTTTATTCTTTTTGTCCAGCGGGTCAATTTACGCGAAGTAGTTTTTGACTACATCTGAGTTAACAGGGGACGAAAAATTTTCACCATCCATAGTTGTAAGCATCAAGGCTCCACCGGAGAAAACCTTCTTCACAACATATGGACCTTTGTAATTAGGAGTCCACTTGCCCCTGTTATCTGTATCGGGAGGAAGGATCCTCTTCAAAACTAGATCACCAGTCTGATAGCTTCGAGGACGCACTTTCTGATCAAAAGCTCTTTTCATCCTTCTCTGATACAACTGCCCATGGCACACAGCTGCTAACCGTCTCTCTTCGATAAGGCTCAACTCATTAAACCTTGTTCGAATCCACTCGGCTTCATCAAGTTTGACATCCAGCAAGACTCTTAGAGAAGGGATCTCCACCTCAACTGGTAGGACTGCTTCCATACCATACACAAGGGAGTATGGGGTTGCCCCGGTCGACGTACGTACTGACGTTCGGTACCCATGCAAAGCGAAAAGCAGCATCTCATGCCAATCCTTGTACGTCACGACCATCTTCTGCATAATCTTCTTGATATTCTTGTTTGCCGCCTCTATAACATCATTCATCTTCGGTCTGTAAGGAGAAGAATTGTGATGTTCAATCTTGAAATCTTTACAAAGCTCCTTCATCATCTTATTATTGAGATTCAAACCATTATCAGTGATGATTCTCTCAGGAACCCCATAACGACAGATGATTTCCTTCTTGATGAACCGGGCAACCACTTGTTTGGTGACATTAGCATAGGAAGCTGCTTCCACCCACTTGGTGAAGTAATCAATCGCAACCAGGATGAAGCGATGTCCATTAGAAGCAGTAGGCTCAATCTTCCCAATCATATCAATACCCCACATGGCGAACGGCCAGGGCGAATTCATGACATTCAGAGGGCTTGGTGGTACATGCACCTTATCAGCATAAATTTGACACTTATGGCACTTCCGAGCGTATTTGAAACAATCGGATTCCATAGTCATCCAGTAATAACCGGCTCTCAATAATTTCTTGGACATTGCATGACCACCAGCATGGGTACCAAACGAACCCTCATGCACTTCCTGCATCAACATGTCTGCTTCGTGTCTATCCACGCATCTGAGCAGAACCATGTCGAAGTTTCTTTTGTACAACACATCATCCTGATTCAGATAAAAGCTTCCAGCTAGCCTTCTCAGGGTTTTCTTATCATTCTTTGATGCACCTTCAGGATATTCCTGGCTCTTGAGGAAGTTCTTGATATCATAATACCACGGCTTCTCATCAACAACAGACTCGGCTGCAAACACATACGCAGGCCTCTCGAGTCGATTCACCGCAACATGTGACACATGATTCCACCAATGAACTTTGATCATAGAAGACAAAGTAGCCAAGGCATCAGCCATCTGATTTTCATCCCGGGGAACATGATACAACTTCACCTTCTTGAAGAACGTCAGTATTCTTCGGGTGTAATCTCTATAAGGAATCAAATGCGGCTGATTAGTATTCAAATCCCCGTTGACCTGGTTGATCACTAGAGCGGAATCTCCATAAATGTCTAAAGTTTTGATCCTCAGATCAATGGCTTCTTCTATCCCCATAATACAAGCCTCATACTCAGCCTCGTTGTTGGTGACGTCAAAAATCAATCTGGCAGAAAAAGGTATATGAGCACCTTTTGGATTGATAAGCACTGCACCAACACCGTTACCATTCACGTTCACAGCCCCATCAAACATCAATGTCCACTTGTCATCAGGGTCCGGTCCTTCCTCGACAAGAGGTTCTTCACAATCTTTCATCTTAAGATACATGATGTCTTCATCAGGGAATTCAAACATCATCGGCTGATAATCATCAATCGGTTGCTCGGCAAGGTAGTCTGACAAAATACTACCTTTGATGGCCTTCTGCGACGTGTACTGGATATCATATTCTGTTAGAATCATCTGCCATCGGGCAACACGTCCGGTGAGAGCCGGCTTCTCAAAGATGTACTTCACTGGATCCATCTTAGAAATCAACAAAGTGGTATGGTTCAACATATACTGCCTCAGTCGGCGAGCAGCCCAAGCCAAAGCACAGCAAGTTTTCTCAAGCTGTGAATATTTGATTTCACAGTCGGTAAACTTTTTGCTAAGGTAGTATATGGCATGCTATTTTCGACCAGACTCGTCATGCTGTCCCAATACACACCCCATCGAGTTCTCAGTCACTAACAGGTACATTATCAGAGGTCTCCCAGGAACTGGAGGTATAAGGATTGGAGGTTTCTGTAAATACTCTTTTATCTTGTCAAAAGCTTTCTGACAATCATCATTCCACCTGATTGCTTGATTCTTTCTTAGCAATTTGAATATCGGTTCACACGTGGCAGTTAGGTGAGATACAAACCTTGCAATGTAGTTCAATCTCCCTAAAAACCCACGAACCTGCTATTCTGTTCTTGGTTCAGGCATTTCCTGAATAGCTTTGACTTTCGCTGGATCAACCTCAATCCCTTTCTCACTGACAATGAAGCCTAACAGCTTCCCGGATCTCACACCAAACGTACACTTGTTCGGATTCAGCCTCAGTTTGAACTTTCTCAGTCGGTCAAACAACTTCTGCAAATTAACCAGGTGCTCCTCTTCTGTCCGCGACTTCGCAATCATATCATCCACGTACACTTCAATCTCTTTGTGAATCATGTCATGAAAGAGAGTCGTCATAACCCTCTGATAGGTAGCACCGACATTCTTCAGCCCAAATGGCATCACCTTATAGCAGAACGTGCCCCAAGGTGTAATGAATATCGTCTTTTCCATGTCCTCTGGCGCCATCTTAATCTGATTATATCCAGAAAAACCATCCATGAAAGAGAATACCGAAGATTGAGTTGTATTATCAACCAATACATCAATATGAGGTAATGGGAAATCATCTTTCGGACTCGCTCTGTTCAAATCCCGGTAATCGACACACATCCTGACTTTTCCATCCTTCTTTGGCACGGGAACGATGTTAGCCACCCACGGGGGATAAGTCGTCACAGACAAGAAACCCGCATCGAACTGCTTCTGAACCTCTTCCTTGATCTTAACAGCCATGTCAGGACTGGTTCTCCGAAGCTTCTGCTTGACTGAACGGCAATCTTCTCTGAGAGGTAGTCTATGCACCACAATATCGGTATCCAGCCCAGGCATATCTTGATACGACCAGGCGAATATCTCCACATATTCTCTCAGCATCTCAATCAACCTTCTCTTGACATCTTCTTTCAACGCAGCCCCGATATTAATATCTCTTCTGGCGTCCTCAGTACCAAGATTAACAATCTCCAACTCCTCCTGATGAGGTTGGATGACCATTTCCTCCTGCTTCAACAATCTGGCCAATTCTTTAGGGAGTTCACAGTCTTCCTCACTCTCCTCTCCAGCTTGGTAGATGTGATTGTCGAAATCATACTGAGCCATAACAGAACTGTTCATAGTGGATTCCGTGAGCTCACTTCTGCATGTTTAATGCTTTGTTTTAGAAAAAAGAGTTCAATAAAGTCACAAAAACAAAAACATTGCCATTTTTATTTTTTTGAAAATGAAAAAAACAAAAATAGAAAGACAGGGATCACAAAGTTGTTAGCAAAACGTCCTTTATTAATGATATCATTGAAAAACATGATGAGGCCCTACAATGAACCACTACGCCTTGGGCAGAACATAGGGTTTTGTGCAAAATGAAAAACAAAAGAAAATTACTCTGTTTGAAGAGTAACTTGGACCACATCTTCTGCTGTCCAATTGTTGACTGACTCCCCTGGTGCTCACGGGCGAACCCAGTTGTCCAAATCACAATCACCATCACCGTCTTCACAACTGCCCGCAAAGACATCACCGTGATTCATCAGCCCAGCGCTGGTAAAGGTACTTGGACCTGTCTGCACACCCTGCTCCGCCTGCAAAGGTTGATAACCAATTCCGAATTTATCTTCTTTGATAGGCAAATCCACCATCTTGCCCCAGCCTTCCGACTTTCCAGAGTTGACAACTTCTACTGCCTGCTTATACGATGCAATTGAGGCACCCGGCTTCTTCTGCTTAGCAAAAGCCACCCTCTCAAGAGCAACGATCTCAAATGCCTGGCATAAAGTTTCATGGATCTCGCCATCCACCTCTACATATTTGAAAGAGGATAGGTGACTCACCAGAATATCTTCTTCACCGCACACGGTCACAATCTGACCGTTCCAGACATACTTCAGCTTCTGGTGGAGAGTTGACGTAACTGCCCCAACTGCGTGAATCCAAGGACGCCCCAACATGCAACTATATGCGGGCTGGATGTCCATCACATAGAAGATAATGTCGAATACCTCCGGACCTATCTTAATCGGCAACGTGACTTCACCAAAAACAGACCGTTTGGATCCATCAAATGCACGGACAACCAGATCACTTGGAGTGAGCACAACCCCTTCCACATCAATCTTTTTCAGAATCTTCTTAGGCAGCATGTTCAGAGAAGAGCCAGTGTCCACCAGCACATGGGATAACACTGCACCCTTGCACTCCATGGTGATATGCAAGGCCTTATTATGATTACTTCCCTCAGGTGTCAAGTCCAAATCGGTGAACCCCAACCCATGCCTGGTACTTACGTTGGCAATCACACCCTCCAGCTGGTTGACGGAGATCTCTTGAGGCACGTAAGCCAGATTCAGCATTTTCAACAAGGCATTACGGTGTGCCTCAGAGCACAGAAGCAACGAGAGTATAGATATCTTGGACGGAGTCTGATTCAGCTGATCTACAATCTTGTAGTCACTCTTCTTGATTATTTTCATGAACTCCTCCACGTCCTTCTCGAATGAACCCTCAGGCGCCTCCTTCTGAGCAGGTTCTTCATCAACCACAGCCTGTTTACCTTTGGCTTTGGAAAGAGCCTCAGCATTATTGTCTCTCAGTGGTTGTGGAGCAAACAGACGTCCACTTCTGGTAAAACCTCCTGGTCCACCGACATTGTCCACAACTGGGCTCACAACCCCAGGAGTTCTACTGGGCACATTAATAGTCACAGGGGCTTGATTTGCTAGCCTGACCCGATTCTCAGCCCTTCTGTTACTGCGGTAAGCGTTGTCATATTTCCACGGCACAACCCTACTATCAACAACCCTTCTGCCCGGAGCAACAATTGTAGTTGGACTACTGACGGTTACAGGAGCAGAGATGGTAACATGATTACCATTAGTTATAGGCGCACTAACAACCCTCTGACCATGTCCCTCAGACGGTTTGAAGTAGATAGTGACGGTTGACACCAGCCCACGATCTCTAACAGCCCGACTAAACTACAAACAACCCTCATCAATCAGCTTCTGAATACCAGCCCTCAAGTGATCACAACCATTCTCTGATTCTGCGCAGCCTACACAGCCCTCACAACAGCCCGGGTATACACCTCCATTCAACAAACGGTCCTTTACAACCAACAACGATGTCTGGACATCCTCAACACTGACCACCATATCTTCAGCTTGTCCCCCTTCCACATTATTCACTCTGTGTGCACCATGCGGAGGCATAGGGTTATTTACAACATTCGGCACAGGAGCAAAATTGATAGTTTTAGCGTCAATTAAGTCCTGGACCTTATGATGAAAAGCCCGGCAGTTCTCTATGTGGTGCCCCGGTGCACCAGAATGGAAGTCACAACGCACGTTGGCATCATACCCAGGTGGTATCTTTGTCAATGGTGCCATGGTACGCAACTCAACAAACCCTAATTTGAGCAACTCAGGTAGCAACTCAGCATAGGTCATCGGTAACGGATCAAAACGTCGATCGGGCATCCTCTGTCTAGGCTGATACGGACGTTGTTGTTGTTGCGATTGTTGTTGAACCCTTTGTTGTTGCTGAGGTTGACGTTGTTGAGGTGCTGGAATTGTTACGGCAGCAACCTGGCGGTATCGATTTCTGTTTACACTCCTTCTACCATGTTGCACAGCACTGGTTTCACCCTCTCTCCTGCGAGGTGCCCCAGCAAACGATTTCTTGGACGACAAGGAACCCACATCCTGAATCTTACCAGCTTTAATCAAACTCTCTGTCCTCTCTCCACATATTACCACGTCTGAAAAACTACCGAATGGGCAGCTCCCCATCTGGTCCATGAAAACACCTTGTAAAGTGCCAATGAACATGTCAGTTAGCTCCCTCTCCAGCATAAGGGGTTGTACTCTTGTAGCCAATTCACGCCACCTCTGGGCGTACTCTTTGAAGCTCTCTCCAGACTTCTGACAAAGACTCTGCAACTGAGTCCGGCTCGGCGCCATGTCCATATTATGTTTATACGGCCTCAAGAAGGCCTCACCCAGATCTCTCCAACAGCGGATAGAATCCCTCTTAAGCTCCATGTACCAATCCAAGGAAGCCCCAGACAAGCTATCCTGGAAGAAATACATCCACATTTTCTCATCGTCTGTGTAGGCTGAGATTTTCCGATAATACGCCTGCACATGGGTGCGAGGGCAAGAAGTACTATTGTATTTATCGAATGAGGGTGCTTTGAACTTATGAGGGATTCTCAACCTTTCCACCAGCCCCATATTAATCACATCAAAACCCAGGGAATTCTGACATTCCATAGCTCTTATTTTTTCAGCAAGGGCATCAACTTTATGGTCCCTCTCTTCAACTCTCCCAACAACCTCATCATCTTCACTGAGCAGAGTGAACATGTCCTCTTGTCTGTCAACAAGCGGAGCAGGATGACGAACAGGAGCCCGGGTAGCCCTGGCATTGGCAGTCTCTGCAGTAAGAGGCTGTCCATTGATTCTGATCCCCCTTAACTCATCACCCACAGCATAGTCATTGGCGGGAGCAGCAGCAGCAGCATTATCATGAACCAGGACACCCGCTGGTGAAGCACGGTTGGACTGCGGAATCACGGTCTCCTGTCTCTGGGCTAAGGCACGCAGCTCCTCTTGCCCTTGAACAACCCCTTGCATCATTGTCATAAACTGGGCCATGTTAGCCCTCATCTCAGCCAATTCTGCTTGAACCTGGTCCATGTTTCTCTGTTGATTAAGTCTGGTTGCGTAGCGGTGCGGTCTTTGATCAGCTATCCTGCCTGACACAGGAACCAGAGTGAGAAGTCGCGAACAAGAACACCTGTTATGCAAAATGATATGGGTATGATGCTAATGCATATGATGCACATGATATGTTCATTTCTCAGGCATTCAAAGAGCCTAATTCATCTTCGAAAGATGGCAACCTGTAATACAACAAGGAAGCAACACAAGATAATGATCACAAGGTGAAACCAACAATCTCATCCATAGATATGAGCAACAGGATCATACAACAGCGTCAACAAAAATCCAAATGCAACAAAGTACAACAATGAATCCCATCCAACAAGCCTGGAGGTGATTCTCAACATGAACAACAGAGATACAAGCTAAGACAAGTGGCTTCCAGGAATGAGAGTCTTTAAGTAGTGGCACTGGTCTATCAACAGGTCACACTCTGAACATTCTAGCAAGGGAGTGATCTTCTCCTTCAGTTGTCTTCTGAGCTCTACAACTTCTCCTCCAAGTTGGCTCTCTGATGCACGTCTCAAGTCAACTTCCTTCTTCAACTGGATGTCTTTGTCTTTGAGTTGCTTCTCCAGGTCTCTTATCTTTTTCTGATAACTGGCTTCAACTCTCTGTAACCTCAAGCATTCCCGGTGTTCCGCATTCAGCAAGGTCTCCATCTCCTCATAAGATCTCTTCTTGCTCTTTACTCCATCAGCACTTACACTCTGGATGTCTCTGAGTTGATGAGCCAGGTTCATTTTATCAGCTTTGGCTTTGTACAACTCCATCTGAGTATCTTGCTCCTTTTCCTTCAATCGGCGATTCTCCATCAGGGCTTGCTTGTACTGCTCAGCAGGTACACTCTCAGCAAGGATCAAAGGTGGTTGCACTTGCAAAGACTCCATCCTATCATAGGGCAACAACAAAGTTTCCATTCTTTCCCTGACCCAATAAGTGTAGTCAGGCATAGCAATGGCAAACTTCTTCCCTAAGACAGCTCCATCCTTAACACCAATGGTCTTCCAAGCTCTCCCCATCTGCTCCAATCTACCAGGGTCACTTTGCTTCTCAAAATACACACTCTCAGCTATCTCAGCATCAAGTGGTCTTCCACTCATCACAAACCCTAACTGGCGAAGAGAAAGAACTGGATTGTAATTGATGCAACCCTTAGTCCCGACAAGTGGCACATTACGGAATTCTCCAACACTCATAATAACATTGCGCACATCTATCCGATAAGACTGCCACCTGATGTCATAAGATGTAAGAGACATAACCCTCTGAGTCCACTTATGAGTGCTCTGAGCATCCACGAAAGGTCCACTGACTGGCAGGAGAGACAAGAACCATCTGAGCAAAAGTGGGAGACAACATCTGATAGCTCCACCCTTACCATGCCTGCTATGGATAGCATAGTAAGTATCAGCTAACAAGGTAGGAATCGGGTTTCCTCCAAGGAAGATAGCGACTGCAGCATAGTCCACAAAATTGGGCATACTTGGGAACAAGACAATCCCATAGATCATGATGGCCAATTGAGCATTAAAAACTTCCCAATTCCCCTTCTCTGCTTCTTCTCTAGCAATCCTCAGCAAGAACTTCAAAGGCAAACCCACAACATCCCCACTGGATTTCCAATTATCACTGACTTCTTTGATACCCAAATGGAGAGCTCTGGCAACAACTCTGAAATCAACCTCCTTAGGCACATCCAAGAAAGGAACCTGATACCGGATAGGAACATTCATCAGAATAGAGTACTCCTCAAGAGTAGGCGCCAACTGATAGTCCTGAAAGGTGAAGCAACGAAGCTCTGGGTCGTAGAACTGTAGAAGAGTCTGCAACGGCACTGGATCAACTACCATCTTCAACAGTGTCAACAAATCCCCATACTGGTCAACAAATCCCTTCTGATCACCACTGGTCACAAGGTTGCTCAACTCTATCAGCGATGTCAAAGGCTTACGGTGGAAACTGTAGGAACAAGTCTTCCGCTTCAACTCTGGGACGGATGCCATCTCTCACAGTGAATCGAACTCCTGAATGAACCTGAGAAATGATATGCATGCAGAGATTAGCTTTTTTCTTCTCATCTTTTTTTTTTCAATTTTTTCATTTCTTTTTTTGCATTTTTTTTTTGAAAATAAACATGCTATGATGCAAATGATGCAGACAAGACTGGCTGGCTGTGTATCTCGGAGCACAGGATCAAAGCTTCGGCTTGAACTCGGAACCATGAAATCATCTGAGACCTAAAGTCATCTGAGACCCATATCTGAAGAACCAAGTCACCAACAGGATCACAAGTCACCAACAATTCACCAACTGTACCTGGAATAATGATCATTCCCTCCCCACTCACGGGTGTCATCTAGGCCAGGGTAAGGTTGAAAGAAACGCAGCATAAATAACCCTTTCATAGAATATCATCATATACACACCATAATTATGTAACGATAATACCCCATCAGAGTCTGAACTGCTCGTGATATCATGTTCCGCTAAGTGGCGCAATACCACCCGCTTCCCATGAATCACTCTATTCCTAGGTGTCCTAGATTTCACTCATAGCCTGGGTATTGGGCCTTTTACCTCAAGTAACTCCCACCCCAACAGAGAGACAACACAGCACAGCCAGATGAACAAATGATGAATGCAAACATAAATGCAAACAATAAATGCAAACAATAAACAAATGAATGCAATAAATGAAACAACAAAAGCAACCAAACCCTATCCTAGAGAGCGCTAGGAGAGACTCGCTTAGGGAAGATGGACCAGCAAGAGGTCAACTTCTCTAGTCTCCCCAGCAGAGTCGCCAGCTGTCGCACTACACGAAAAACCGGCGGGAAAACGATACAACAGAGCCGCCACCGTGCGTAATTTATCCCAAAGGAGGGAAAGGAAACGCTCGAAGTAAACCTGGAAAAGACATGGTCTCGCGACCAAAGAGAGATGGGATCGGGAGTCGGTTATGCGAAGGGAAGGTATTAGCACCCCTACGCATCCGTCGTACTCGTCGGGATCCACGCACAAAAGGAAGGATAAGGTTGCTAAACACTGCTCAAACACAAACTGCACACACTGGCTGAAAAGAGACACAGAAACGACAAAAGAAACTAACTCGGCAGGATATCGCATCCTGGGCCTACGTAGTCTGTCAGGCACAGACATCAGAGTCGACGTAGTTCGGGACAGGGGGAAACGTGCTCGCTAGGATGTTGCATCCTATGCATACCTATCTTCTCTGATAGGAGAAGAATCAGAGCACTCGTAGCTCGGCTAACGCACGCCAAACAAAACCACCCAGGAAACCGACTGCCAATCGCTGGACTTACGTCAAACTCCACACAAACAGGCAAACATGGAAACCGAACGCCAATCGCTGGACTTACATCAGACTCCGGACCAAACACACGCACACTGGAAACCAACGGCCAATCGCTGGACTTACGTCAGACTCCAACACACACAAAGGGGTTGAAAAAGCGAAAGGTTGCCCGGAGAGATCAGCTCATCTCCTGCCTACGTACCTCATCTGGTATGAGGATCAGGGCGACGTAGTTCCCCTACGCAGGGAAAAAGGACTAGCCTAACCAGAGACTGGGAAATGACAAACTAGAAGGGAGACTGACTCGAGCCTAATAGTTATCATGTGAATTCACCATGGTCCTAGGTTGAGGTTGCTATCTAACTTGCACAGGGAGCAAGCTATCCTAAACAGCACAAACAGTCATACAGAAGCACAAAGCAGACACACACACTATATACAAACAGAGGGGCTCAAACAAGGCTAGGCTTTAGTCAAGGGGTCATGTCAACCTCGACAAACAAGCCACTGTATCAGGGTGATGTTAGCTCTTAACCCTAACATTGAGAGTTAGGGTGAAGCAGATGAAATGGGAAGTGAAGATAAGACTTCACAGCTCTTATCCCTGGCCTGGGAGAGCTTCAGACAAATGAAAGTGTGGGAGTCCAGAATGTGGGACTCTACTCCACATGACTGACACAACAAAGATCTTGGGCTACTATCCACAATGCATCAACACAAGGTGTGTGAGCAAGGTGGATGACACACTGAATATCATGAGATGGACTACACATCTCTTTTATCTACCAATGCCTCTTCACTTAGGAGGTCTTTGATATGTACAAGAACAAAGATAAACAAACACAAGCATTGCCTCTTAAGGAGGACTTCAGACAAGTGCCTGCCCCAAAAACAGCACAAGTCTTCCAGACTACATGAAGTCAGTGAGTTATACCTCAATGGTTAAGCAACCAAGCTAAGCAAAAGCAAGTTCAAAATGAACTTAAGCAACTAATGTACCTGAAAAAAATCCAGCTCAATCAGTATACAACTCAAACAATCAAACAGACAATCACACAATCAGACAGATAAGGCATTAAGCAACAAGGTGCAAGCCACAAGCCAATGGGCACAACACAAACAACTTGGCATCAACCTACAGAACAACTCAAGGTTAGTCAACATCAACCAATTAATCAACTCAAGAGAGTGAACCAATTCCATCATAGCAAAGTGCTTCTCAACCTGAAATCAAAGCTCAACTGTGAGTCACCAACCACTAGGGCGAGGCCTAGGGTCAAAGAGGGAGAAAAAATCCAAAACAGAACATGAAATTTAACATGAATTAACCTCAATCAATTAAGAACACAATCCAAAAGGTCCCATATCAATAGCATTCACCAAATTCATTTCATGAACCAAATATGGCAAGGTATGCAAGTTGTAACCACATTGTGACATCAGAAAGAACAAATGCACATTAATTCAAAATTGATTCAAATAATCTCAACAAAATTCATGAGTAAACAGAACATACAACATGATCATCACACAAAAAATTAGAGGCATTGGACAACATTAGGCATGGTAATCAAATTGCATAAGTCAGAGCAAGCACAAGAAACACATATGTGACACCAATTGGCACAACAACTTAGCATAGGCCTAAAACGGAAATGGTAATTGGTAAAAACCTTAAACCAAAGCCAAAACAACATTCAACATGTCTAGAAATAGTGTGCAAAATTTCACATCCATAGGATAAACCACAAGCATTTCACAATCAAATGAAAATCAATGCAATTCAAAAGCTCATATATGGCCATCCAAAATGAAAAATCTCAATCAAATCAGAAATCCATCCAAAAATTCCAAGAAAATTCATGATCAATCACAACATGCATAGCAAGCATCATACAAAAATATCAAGGCATTTGGAATTCATTTAGCATGGCAAACAAATTGAGCAAGTTGGACAAGCAAAGGTGTGACACACATTGTCACATCTACATTCACATGATCATAAATCAGAAACCACAAATGGTAAAAATACCAATCCAACACCAAAATGTCAAGCCCAGAGTCTAGTTGGACAAGCATGTAAAATTTCATGAGCATTGGATAAACAACCAGCATTTCACAAAAGATATGGCAAGGCAACATTCAAAATGGACACATGTGCACAAACCCTAGGCAAAATAATTTTCCAGCCAAGCACAATTTGCAAAATAATATTCATAAAATACTAGACAAAAAATGGAATGCAATGCAAAAATCCTCATATTTTTTGGATCATTTACCAATTATTTATGAATTTTAGAAGTGAGAAAAAAATAAAAAAAATGCATGAGAGGCATATGGAAATGGATGGAGGGAAAAGAAAATAAATGGAAAGCATTTGAAACACTTGCTGCAAGCCAGAATCAAAGTGAAGCGCATTTTGAATAATTGGCGCGCCTGGGATTGAAACGCTGTGTTTCATTAATCCCAGTGGCAGTCAATGCTGACGCGCGCTTGGTCAAGCGAATGAGGACGAATCAAAATGCCATGCAGGATAGGACGTGGACCAGTACATGTACATTATTTCAAAAACACATGCAAAATGCGGATAACACACTTGAATGGATCAAAACCTATTTCTGGAAAATATTTTCACCAGCTTCATCGTGTTCATCATGCACAGTACATCATCAAGAACAAATTTCTCAGAAATGGAATTTGAGCATATCAACGTGAAGGTCTTTCAAAATACATCAATAATCAACCAATATTTCATTAAGAAATCAACACAAACGCATGAATCGAAGAGAAGAAGAATCACACATGAAACTTTAATATAACATATCTAGCTCAATTATGCATGAAAATTTGTGGTTCAAAGCTCAGTTTGATCAGCAAATCAAGATCTATAACAACATCATAATCATTTCAAGAAAGGAGAGATTCGATTTAGAACCTCTTGAAGAGCAGCTTTGCCAAATCGTGTTTTACTGGCCTTGCAATGCTTCACTGATCCTCCAGTATGCTTGTATGGTTGAAGGGATGAGGAATTGAAGCTTAATCGTGCACGATCTCTCTCAAATATGAATTCACCATTAATGCATCAAAGCTCCAAGCTGCCTCAAAACTGCACGAATTCTCCTGGATCTTGCTTCAATAATGCTCAATAATGCTTCCAGATGATGAATGAATCAAGAAAAGTGTAATGTGTTTGAAGAATTTGAAATAAAAAAAGTGAGAGAAAATTTGATAATTTGGATCTAGATCTGAAAATATGGCTGTGTTAATGATGAAACAGTTAGGGTTTCAGGTTTTATACTCCCTCTTAATCATTCTCTTAATCAGGTTTAAGCATTGGTTAAGTGTATTAGCAAAAGGAGGTGCACATGCCAATTTGATAATCTCACCCTATGCATGGAATATGGATGAACAGTACACGGGTATGAACTCAAATCCACTTGAAAAACCATTTTGGATCCAATGGAAGTGCTAGAATGTGTGAATAATGCACCAAATTCAAATTATAATTTTCCCTCCAAAATTCAAGTGAAAATGCAAATGATTATGTGATGAGAATTGGTGTAACATGATGCATGATTTGGATAGTATAGGTCGAAATATGAACAATGCAAAAAGAACAACTTAATTTGGACATTTGGTTAAGAAGTTATGCACATTTGAAGTTCAAGTCACACTTGGCCATGATTGATCCATATCTCTTCAAGCACACATGAGAAATCCATGATCTTGGAATTTTTGGAAATGGGAGAGAAAGATCTTCAACTTTCATGTTGGACAAAATTTCATTTGAAGCTTGCTTGATGATGTAATCTTGAGTTGAAAACCTTTCCATTTTTGGCAAATTCAAATTACAGGTCACTTACTATTTTTGGAAAGTCTTGATCTGACCTCAAATCCACAGTTGAACTAACAGTTGACTTCTGTTGACTTTCTAGGGTTTCAGATGAATTGCACATTGACTGATGAACTTTGAGCCTTCAATGCTTGACCAAATCACTTCACAATGATCCTTGGGTCACATGAACTCATTGTACCAACCCTAGGGCTTTGATTCCATAGAAAATGCACTTGCTTGCTTGCACAGTTAATCCTCCTGATCAGTCTGACTGATGACTTGATGGACTATGCAATGAACAATGCAATGTTAATGCAATATTAATGACCTAAAATGAAAATGTATGTACAAAAATGGGAGGTACAAAATGTTATGAGGTTTATCCTTTAGGGGGAACCCAGCTGACGACGTGCTAAGATAGGATTGTAGATGATCCCACCACATGTACCAAGAAGAGGCACATTAGGGAATTCACCACAATAATCAATGATCTGAACTGTATCATACACGCGATCATACCAAGAGATATCATCATTAGTGAGAGACATGAGTCTCGTAGACCACCGTAGACATCCCTTGTTCTCCTTGAAAGCGACCGTCTGCGGTAAGTGAGAAATAAACCACTTATACAACAGAGGCAAACAACACACAATAACTCCTCCACCCTTTGCATTCCTCAGATGCAAAGAGAAATAGGCATCACCCAACAGAGTCAGAACGTGATTAAGAACAGAGAAGATCCTAATGGCGTCCACATCCACAAATTTGTCGATGTTCGGGAACAATACCAAACCATAGATGAGAAGCACAAATAAATCCTCAAAGGCATCCTCACTCATGGCCTTCCCATAAACGGTAGCTTGAGCGATGAGGAACTCATAAGGAAGACCCTGAATTCCACCTTTGGCGGTCATATGAGCTTTAATCAGGGATTCATCTATGTGCAACAAGTCTGCGATCTCTCGAGAAGTCGGAATACTCTCTAAGCCACTGAGCGGCACCTGATCCAGAATAGGAATACCCACAAGATGAGCATACTCCTCCAAGGTAGGCAACAGCTGAAAGTCCGGAAAAGAGAAGCAGTGATACAGAGGATCATAGAACTACGCCAAAGTACTCATCAATCCCTCATCGACCTGAGTAGTCAATAGAGGCAGCAGCTTCCCATAACGAGCCTTGAAACCCAAGGGATCTAATACATAAGATGTCAGATTCCTTAACTCTTTCACATCGGGCTGTCTAAAGCTGTACTTCTTTGTATGCCTTTTTGGTCTTTCCATGTCTGAAAATTTTGCAAATAACCCTTTAAGTTCCTTGAAATTTTTCTTATTTTTCTGATGATATGGATGTAGATGAATGCATGAATGCATGAATGCAGCAATCACACTCAAGGATCAAGCAAAGCACACCAGACAAAGGTCATGGGAAAGCTCATAGCATCATTAATATCAATCATCCATTTTGGTGGATTATGGTTTACACCTTATCGACACCCAAGTTCCATTGATATTAACGGTACATGAACCAGCTCAATCATCCTTAATATCAATCATCCATTTTGGTGGATTAGGGTTTTCACCTTATCAACACCCAGGTTCCATTGATATTAAGGATATCTAAACGACTCAACCATGAATCACGGGTTTGTTGAGAGTCACGAGCATGGAGTCTCGGTTAAGGACCACCCAAAGGGAGTGTACTAGGGTTTAAACCTGCCGAACATGTTCTACCAGAGGTTCCCATAGTCATCATCCCATCTTTCGAATATTATCGGAGGAACGAATACTCGTATTCCAAAAATATTATCAAGAGAGACTCTTATGAGTGTAGTATCGCGTAACAATCGCATCAAATCTTACATCTGAACGACCTCCGCACTACGTCCTAAAAATAGGCCAAGATGGGCTTGGTAAACTAAGGTCCTTAGCTTCTAAGGCACATGATTGAAAGAATAATGCCTAACCACAAACAACTTATGTGACATTATTAATCCAACATGACCTCCACCAAGTGAATGGACTCGCAAGTCAACTTGCTAAGGAATACTCCACACAAGTTGACAAGACTATGCCATTCTCCTATCCTAAGGTGCACTCGAGTTCGGGTATAGAACTCATCTCACAGAGATCACCAAGCAAACAGCAATTGTATATCAAGCAATTCAAACATTACAATCAATACAGTAATCCCAAATTGTACAAAAATATGTCATATAACAAATAAACAAATATCATACAACAAGGGTGAAAAGTAGGCAAAACCACCAAGGGTTATTCTCTCCCCAGCAGAGTCGCCACTTTTCTGTAGTGGTGTATTCGTCACTTTATGATTTATTGATTAAACCAAAAGCAAAGCATACAAAGAAATCGAGTCGCCACCGCACTTTTATTTATCCAAAGGAATGGCTAAAAAGGGAACAAAAGCCTAAGAAGTTTTACACATAGAAAACTAATGAAAGATCAGAGATCTGGGTAAGGGGTCAATTACGCAATGGGAAGGTGTTAGGCACCCAAAACGTCCTAGGTACTCCTAGGGAGCCCTTTTCACAACTTGTTGTACGAAATGTTATTTGTTTATGAAATATTTATTGTGCAAACATGATTGGGAGGATGAGAAAAGAATATACAAGTTATTATTTTTGTGTTTGAACGGATGAACCCGTTGCCTACGTACCTTTCCATGGAAGGCAAGGATCAAAACGCCGTAGTTCGGCTAAAAGATTTCCAAAAAGTAAGTGAATTGATTTCAAAACAAAAGCCCTAAGGTCTTTCATTATCAACGGGAGAAAACTCAACCTGAATCAACAATCCACCATGCGAGGATGGCTTCAACATACTAGTGAGGGATTAACCCTATAATAAGTATGGAAGACTTACAATCAACTCACTAAGGATGCGGTGAGATTTACATCAACCACTATGATAATTGAAACCTATGGCTAATGTATGAAAAACTTATCAAGAATGGACAAAGCCACAAAAACAATTGAATGAGTGAAATTAATTGATTATGAGTATTCACAAAATATGGTCAAAGTATGATTAGGATTCAATTCCAAAAGAAGTGTAATCAAAAGTGAAGTTTGAAAATCAAGGGCTTAAGGCCCAGGTTTCTAATTTGAAAAGAAATGAATATGTTTGCACAATATTTTTCAGGTTTGAAGTCAACATGCAACAAAAGGTTTAGAACAAAAAGGGTGTGAGGATAAGGGATGTAAAACTTCTTAGATGTTCACCCCTTGAGATCATATGTAGATGATCTAAGTGGTTCCTTTGGAATAGGCAACAAGCAGATAATAGGTAAATAAAGTACCAGGCAAAGCCAACCAAGATGGATATCGGATGCCAATCAATGGACTTACACCAATCTCACAAAACAAAACAAAACATGGATATCAGAGGCCAATTAATGGACTTATACTAATCTCACAAAACAAAAATGGATACCGGATACCAATCAATGGATTTACACCAATCTCCCACACATAAAATGGATACCGGATGCCAATCACTGGACTTATACCAATCTCTAAGAACAAAGAAATAAAAGGTGGATACCGGATGCCAATCAATGGACTTATTCCAATCTCCCAAGAATGATCATAGGAAACAACTGCCAATAAATGGACTTACAATTGACTCCTCACATACAACAAGCAAAACAAATGCAATAAGCAAAAGGAAACAAGTTGCCAATAAATGGTCTTACAGTCGACTCCAAGGAAATAGGATGCCAATCAATGGTCTTAGTCCCAACTCCTTCCAGATCATAGGAAACAACTGCCAATAAATGGACTTACAATTGACTCCTCAATGGACAAACAAAGATGTAACAAAGGTATGAACAATGATCATGAAATGATATACAAGTAATGATGATAAATGCACAGAGGCACACATAAGCAAATATGCACAGATGAATCAGATAAGCAAACAAAACAAGTCAGTTAGCACACACTATATACAATCAATTAGGCTCAAGCAAGGTTAGGCTTCACAGCCAACTGGAATGGGGTATTTTGAGCTCTTAACCCTAACATTGAGAGTTAGGGTGAAGCAGATGAAATGGAGATGAGGGGTGTGCCTCATAGCTCTTATCCCTGGTCAGGGAGAGCTTTAAACAATAGAAAGTGTGGGAGTTTAGAAAGTAGGAACTCTTCTCCACAAGTGATTGACTCTATAAGATCTTGGGTTATTATTCACAATGCATCAACACATTGTGTGAGCAAGGTGAATGACACACTGAGTAGCAGGAGATAGATTACACATCTCTTTTATCTGCCAATTTCCTCAGAAGAGGACTTTTCCTGCTTGGCACAAAGATTAAACAAACAAAAACATGGCCTCTTAAGGAGGGCTTCAGACAGGTGCCTGCCCACATAACAGGATAGGTCTTCCAGACTACATGAAGAAGAGAGATTATACCTAAGTGGTTAAGCAACCAAGCAAAGCAAAGTTCAAAATGAACTTGAAGCAACTTATGTACCTCTTGAAGTGCAGATTTGAATTTGGCTTAATTCAAGGCTGGTGATAGCTCCAATGTTCCTCTATGATGCTTGTATAGATGATTGAAGGGGAAATTGAAGCTTAATTGCACACGAATCCAGCAAATTTTGAAATCACCATGGATGCTTCCATCTTCGAGTATGGCTCAGTATGGCACGGATTGCTTCAATTTCACGTCCAAACTTGCTCAACAACACCTCAGGAGCATGAATCAACCAAGAGAAAGTGCTTTTGTTTGAAGAATTTGCAAAAAAAATTGAGAGAAAAGTTTGAAGAATTTGGATATAGATCTGAAAAAATGAATGTTCCTCCCTGAAAACAGTTATGCTTATGCTTATATACCTCATGCTAATCATTCTGTAATCAAGTTTAAGCAAATGCTAATGAAATTAAATAAGTTTTGGAGTGTATGCACAAATTGGTTTTTCACCTCTATGCATGGAATGCATGTGTGAACAGTACACGAATTTCATCCATTTTCACTTAAAATCAATTTTCAAAACCAATGGTAATGGCAAAAAGTTCAAACAATGGTTCAATTTTGAATTTTGTAAATTCCCTCCAAAAAAACCATGGATTAACAAGTGATCATGTGACGGTAATTCATGTAATATGATTCATGATTTGGAAATTAGAGGTCAAGAGGAGAATATTGCAAGAAGAACCACTCATTTTGGAGCTTTGGTTGAAAAGTTATGTCCATTTGAAGTTCCATGCATAGTTTGCCATGATTGGATCATATCTCCTTAACCACACATGAGAAATTCTTGATCTTTGACTTTTTGGAAATGGGAGATAAATATCTACAACTTTCATGTTCAACAAAATTTCATTTGAAGCTTTCTTTATGATGTAAGATGAAGTTGAAGTTGGGCTAAAACCCTTCCATTTTTGGAAAGTTCAAATTATAGGTCACTTTTTATTTTTGGCAATTGTTGACTGGACCTCAAATTCATCAATGTGAGTGTTGGAAATGTCAAATGAGACTTGTTTGAACATGAATGAAGTATTTCTAATCACTTCCCACCTCCAAATCCACAATTGACTTTGCAGTTGACTTTCTAGGTCTTCAGATGATTTGAGAGTGTTCTGATGAGATTCAAGCCTCTACCACTTGGGATTTTGCTTCAAAATGACATCATAGTTCATATGAACTCTTGTGAATGATTGTGGGGCCCAACTCTCAAGAATGACCACCATCTATTGCTCAAAGACTGCCTTTAACTGTCTTGACCACCATCTATTGGGAAAAGATTCACAAAGAACCTCCCTACCGGGGAAAATGCATATATTGGGGAAAACGCCAATACAGCAAGAGGGTGAAAATCACAACAAGAAACTCCACTGGGGAATGTCTAACAAAGACTCTCCTGGAGAAGCAACAAAGGATGAGGTGTTACCGGCATAAGGGTAACAACCTCAAAGAGACATGTGATCTAAACACTGGTTACTGGGTGAAAGAACAACAAGCTCGGGAAGAATGAATATCTAAGACCGGTATAAGGGTGAAAGATATCAATCAACCAAACATCTGAGAAAGACCTGAAAAAGGTACATCAACTCAGGAAAATCTGACTCCACAGGGGACCAAGGTCATAATAGGGAGCAGAAAGGAAGGAACACCAGGGATACCGGTTACTGGGTATATAATAGGTGACCGACCAAAACGTGAATTGGTATATACGCCAAAACACTCATCATCCAGAAGGAGGGCTTGAAAAAGCAAATCGACTTACAGGACGGACATTCGACTCCGCAACGGGAAAACGAATCTTACTCAGCTGGGAAAAAACCCAAAGAGCGCATGAGATATAATATCCATTACCGTCAGAACGTGGATAGCATACTCGCATGAGATATATTATCTATTACCTTTAGAACGTAGATAATATACTCGCATGGAAGGAAACACCAGGGATACCGGTTACTGGGCATATAATAGGTGACCTACCGAAAAGAGAAACAATCGTTACCAACACCAACAGGGTAAACGAAAGATAACTCGCAGGGGATAAATTGCAAGCATCCGACAATTATCCAAGAAACAAACGAATATCCGATTCCACAAAAGGAACACGAATCTTACTCGACTGGGGAAACACAACAGGCTTCGACTGAAGAGTGCATGAGATATATTATCCATTACCGTCAGAACGTGGATAACATACTCGCATGGAAGATCATCCACAACTGGTTACTGGGTTAATAAAGGATAAATCAACCGAAAAGAAAGGCATCGGGATACCAAAACTAGGTATATAAAGATGACCGATCAAAGGGAGCAACAACATTACCAACAAAAGGGTAAATGAAAGAGGACTCACCGTGGATGCATTGATAAACATCAATGATCCGGGGAACAAATCACTGGCATACGGTGAAAGAACCCACTGAGGATAAAATTGCTAGCAAACGGCAATTACCCACAAGGAAAGAACTGCTGGGGATACAATTGCTAGCATACGGCAATTACCCAGAAGAAAGGGAACATCAACATCGAATACTGGATGAAGATAACCACAAAAAGTAACCATCACCGGTTAAGATGAACAACAGGGTTAACTCTGCAAAGGGGAGAAATTAGGATTTACAACTACCGAATACGGGGTAGAAGACCTCAAACTCTGGCTGAGGATAAAATTGCTAGCATACGGCAATTATCCACAAGAAAGCACAGACTCCGCTAGGGATACAACAACAACATAGGATTTACAACTACCGAATATACTGGGTAGAAGACCACAAAATCCACCATCAACCAGAATGAACCACAAAGGTTACCTCTGCTAGGGGACAAAAGTAGGATTTATAACTACCGGTTACATGGTAGAAAACCAACAACTCACTGCGTGAGGAATGGAAGACTCACAACTCCGCACGGGAAACAGAATAGGGTTTACGACTACCGAATACTGGGTAGAAAACCATCGGCTCTTGCTGAGGAATAAAAGGTATATAACCACAAATTCCGCCAAGAGGGAAAAGGAAACATAGGACTTACAACTACCGGTTACTGGGTAGAGGCCCACACTCCACTGGGGATAAAAAGAACTTTTGTCGGTTACTAGGAAATTCACTCATTTATTCCACAGGGAAGCACGAGAAACAATTGACAAATAGCCAATTCGGGATCGAACCGACGAGGCAAACTGAATCAAGACTCGTCCTAATGAGGATATAACTCAATAGGAAGATTCATCCCAGTATATGTGTTGGGAGGAAACGGAAACAACCGTCATCCACGAGGCTATATCTCAGTGGGGAACTGCAGAAGGAAAGACAGACACTTTCTGCTTATGGGGCTGACTCTATATTGAGAGATTAGACACCCGACATCTGCTTGGGGGAGATCTACTGGAGATCTATATCACCATTAGCAGGAAACAACAAACAAAAGATATATGGCAAAAAATGCAATCATGAATATCTGGATGTTTATGATTATGCATGAATATGCGTAATTTATGTTTGATGAATGCTGACAAAACAAACATATCTAACACAAACAGGCCTAGGAATCAAACGCCCGGTACTACATTTCCAGAGGAAAAACCAAGAAAATCCAACTGGAAAGCCAATCTGCTGGAGATCTATATACTAAAAAGCAAAGATCTGTTGGGAAGCAAAAGATCAGAGATATCAAAGAAATCACAAAATCTCTGAGTGATGGATCATCAATCAACCCAACTAGGGAACAGAAATATCACAATAGGCAAGAACTGCCATAAAGACAAATCTGTTGGGGAAAATGGAGAAATCCCGAGATTTCTGCAGGGGGATTCTCAGTATCAACTGGGAAACAAGAGTTCACTGCACAAGTAAGAACCGCTGAAGAGAACAGAATACACAAGTAGAAACTAGCCGCACAAGCAACTCTATTGGGGATACTGTCAGCCATTCCATTGGGGATAAACCCACTGAGGGGAAATAGATCACACAAGTAGATTCTGCCACAAGCCACTCTACTAGGGATCAAAAGCATCAGAAAATCAACCAAATCTACGAATGATAGATCACCATCCAATAATCTCTGCTGAGGGTACCAACTCTGGCGGGGGATGAATCTGAGGAAGAGAAGGAGACTGGGGATCAACCACCAAATACTGAACCTTCCAAGAGGAAACCACCACTGCTGAGGAGGAAATAATCACTGCTCTGCTGAAGGCACAAAAGGTGAAAACCTCAACAAGCACTCTGATAGGGAGATATAGCATTAATGCAGTATATCATATCAATAACTCTGCTAGCGACTGTGCTGAGGAAACAGATAAAGTACGAGGATGTCAACCCACCAACTACTAATTCTTCCAAGGGAAAGCACCCATGCCGAGGAGAGAATACTGTTGGAGAGGACCATGAAGTCCTAACAAACACTCTACTCAGGGAATCAAAATCTCAACAGAAGCCCTGCTTGGGGAACAACCCCAACAACAAATCAAGAGAAAGAGGATACAACCAAATTCCAGGAATATGAACAAATGTCTTACCCTGTTGGAAATCATGCCACCCTTGGGAGAGCACTGAGAAATTCTTAAGTATCCTTTCATCATTGTGAATGTTCACTTTGTTTAAAACAACAATTTGAAAAATTTTAATCTGTTTAAAACAATGACATTTTATCAATTAAAACATGCAAAACATTTGTTGAATTGAAACAAATAAGAGTGCAAATAATTGGATAAAAGCTCAAATTTATTTGATGGAATGGTAGCCTGCAAAGGGAAAGACTCCATAGATCTGTACAAATTTGAAATCAGTGATATATATTGGAAGAGGGCTACATTGAACATAATGACCATTTCTCTACCAATTTGAATCCGATGTATTCGAAGTTTCAGTCGACGACGAATCAAAATTCTCTGACGAAAAGACAGATGTGGAACAGAAAGTCTTGTCAGGATGCAGTTACTTGCCAAATCCCTAATTTTTGCCTAGATTGCCCTAGGGTGAGGTACTCAATCTAGCGGGATACAAATATTCTTTTTTTTTTATGTCTCTAATTTTTGCCTGGATCACCCTTTTCGAGTTTTCCACCGAGACTCTCATTTTTGCCTAAGCCGCCCTTTCGGGTTTTCATCTTAGCGAGCTATTCTGTTATTCTTTCGTATACTTTTTTTTAGGCAAAGTATTTCTTGACTGCATCTGAATTCACAGGACGAGTGAAATCCTCCCCATCCATTGTTGTAAGCATCAAAGCACCGCCTGAAAAGGCTCTCTTAACAACATATGGACCCTCGTAGTTTGGAGTCCACTTGCCCCTGGAATCGGGCGTGAAAGACAAGACTTTCTTGAGCACGAGGTCACCTTCTCGGAACATACGAGGCTTGACCTTCTTATCGAATGCTTTCTTCATTCTCTGCTGATATAACTGACCATGGCACATGGCAGTCAATCGCTTCTCTTCAATCAAATTCAGCTGGTCATAACGACTCTGAATCCATTCAGCATCAGTCAACTAGGGATTTGAGGGTATACTTTTTCTTTTTCTTTATATTTTTCTTTCTTCTTTTTTTTTGATTTTTTTTTTCAACCCTCTTCTTTCTTTTTTTTTTTTTTTACATTACATTTGTAATGCCCCCAGTTTAACTGTTTGGCTGATTCTCAAGACGCAGCTGAATGATCTTCTCTTCGTGCTCAAGGAGACGGGTATCTCATCAGGAATCCCTTCAACATCATCTTCCTCTGCCTCGAATACAGGGAATTCAAAATTGGGAGATGGCGTTGGATCATTATGTTCAATGGGTTTCAGAATCAACCTGCATAATGATTTTGGATAATAAAAAACTTTAGAATTTAAACAAGCAAACCATTATGCAGATGAAAAAGATTGCTTTTATTCTTGTTTTTAGGGTTTTTTTGTGATCACCGATTTCATGCAAAAGCAAAAAGTGAAAACAAATGGAAAAACAAATGTTTTAACAATGCATTAATTGAATGAAATATCATTGTATAAATGCTTTGCCAACAATGTCATCACTTCTCCTTTTGGCATGGGAGAAGGGTTTTGAACAAAGTGAACATATTACGCTGACTTATGAATGACCGTAGGAACATCCATAGTGACCCAATTATGGCAGACACCACCAGGGATGACAAAGTTGCCCAAGTCCTTTGCATCCTCTTCCAAGATAGCAGCAGCTTCTTCGGCTTGATCAGCATGGATGAAACCTCCACCCTGGAACAGCCCTTTCTTGTTGAAGACCCCAGAAGAATAGCCAATGCCAGCCCGGGACTTATTGTCTTCAAGCTCAATCATCTTTCCTAACCCGGCAACTGCACCACATTCAATGGCCAGCTTCGCATCACGATAGGAAGCAAATGAAGGAGACTTCTTCTCAATCGGCTCAGCAATAGATAAAGCTTGGAACGGAGTTCCAACTTCATCCTCAGCATCAATATATGAGAAAGAAGATAAGTGGCTAACCAGGAGAGCCTTTTCTCCCCCTACCACAACCAGTTTCTTATTCTTGATGAATTTCAGCTTCTGGTGTAGGGTGGAAGTCACGGCGCCAGCCTCGTGAATCCATGGTCTACCAAGGAGACAGCTATAAGATGGGTCGATATCCATAACCTGGAAGGTAACCTGGAAATCACCTGGTCCAATTTTGATTGGGAGATCAACTTCCCCAATCACTGTCTTACGCGACCCATCGAAAGCTTTCACAACAACACCACTCTGCCTCATGGGAGGCGCCTGATATGACAATCTCGAAAGAGTGGTCTTTGGCAATACGTTCAAAGATGACCCAGTGTCCACCAGCACGTTGGACATGGCGTCGGTCTTGCAGTTCATAGAAATATGTAAAGCCATGTTGTGGTCTCTTCCCTCCTCAGGGAGATCAGCGTCACAGAAACTCAAAGTGTTACAAGCAGTAATGTTTGCAACGATACTGTCAAACTGTTTGATAGTGACGTCATGATCAACATATGCCACATCCAAAACTTTCTGCAGAGCCTACCTATGGGGTTCTGAATTCAGCAGCAAAGATAACACGGAAATCTTGGACGGCATTTGTAGAAGCTGGTCTACAACGTTGTACTCACTCTTCTTGATGAGCCTCAGCATCTCATCACAGTCTTCATTCACAATGCCACTCGGGCCAATAGAAGAAACAGGAGTCTTTTGTACAGAGGAGGGTTTGGCAACAGGTGTCGGATTCGGAACATTCACCGCAGTTCCAACCGGACGCTCAGCGGAATCAGAAACAACATGAGGCTTCGGGGGTGCAGAAAATATACGACCATCACGGGTCAACCCGCTCACGTCAGCAATATTTACCACAGAAGACGAAGGCAAAGGAACTTCTTTCCCATCTTCAACAGCAACTGGATTATAGCGGAAGGGAATTGCTCTATCCGAAGCATAAGGCACAGGGCCTGCAGGTTTGATCACCAAAGAAGGGGAGACCTTCGGCTTGCTACCATCATAACGGATGCCAACAGGCTCGGGTAATTTGAACACAGGAGAAATCACATTTACTTATGGTTCATCTTCATCAACATTTCTGTTTTGAAGAATCTCAATAGTCCCTTCGTCCAACAGCTCTTGCAATTCTCTTCGCACCTGGCGACAACCCAATTTATTGACGGAGCAGATGCGGCATTTGTCATGGTCGTGCTCCATATAACTGTACTCACACAGCAGACGATGCAACTCGACCAATGACTGTCGAATATGGCTTACATATTTGACTTTATATTTGCCAGGGCAACCCTGGACCATGTTAACCGACTTCCCATGCTCGGGCAATGGGTTCTTCGTAACATTGGGGCCTAAGTCCTCAAAGCTCAGAATGCCACATCGCATAAGGTCTTGAACCTTGGTTTTCAATGGATAGCAGTTCTCTATATTGTGACCCGGAGCACCGGAATGATAAACACAATGTTGATCGGGCTTGTAGCACCACTGCGGGTTAGCAGGCACAGCCGGAGGATCCCTCGGGGTAATCAGTTTTCGCTCTTTTAAAGAGGGATACAGCTTAGCATATGACATAGGAATAGGATCAAAAGTGATCTTTTTCCTCTCATAATTCAAATTAGCCTGATTACTATTGCCACGAGGCTGGTAAGCCTGTTGCTGTGGACGATGTTACTGTTGATACTGAGGTTGTTGCTGATTATGATGCTGATTGTTGTCTCTGAAGACAGGTGCTATGTGAGCCACCTAATGCTGATTGTTGAAATGACGCACAGGCTTCCTCTTGGCAGAGGGTCTTCTTGGTTTAGCATGGGATTGCACAGCATGTGCCTCCCCATCATTCTTCTTAAACGCCCAATATCGTTTAGAAGAGCCTTCATCCTTAGTCAAACGTCCTTCACGGACTCCTTCCTCCAATTGCATCCCCATGTTCACCATTTCAGTGAAATCAGAGGGAGCACTAACGACCATCCGCTCATAATAAAATGAACTAAGAGTCTTCAGAAAGATCTTAGTCATCTCCTTCTCTTCCAGCGGAGGAGTAATCTGAGCTGCCAGCTCTCGCCACCTCTAGGCGTATTCCTTAAATGTCTCTTTGTCCTTCTGAGACATGGCTCTGAGTTGATCACGGTCAGGAGCCATATCAACATTATACTTGTACTGCTTGACGAAGGCTTCGCCAAGATCGTTGAAGGATCGGATGTTTGCACTATCAAGGCTCATATACCACCGAAGAGCTGCACCAGACAAACTATCCTGAAAGTAATGAATCAACAGTTGATCATTATCAGTTTGAGTAGACATTTTTCGGGCGTACATGACCAGATGGCTGAGAGGGCAGGTGTTCCCCTTATACTTCTCAAAGTCAGGGACTTTGAACTTGACAGGAATTTTCACACCGGGAACTAAGCATAATTCGGCAGCAGACTTGCCGAATAGATCTTTCCCTCGGAGGGTCTTCAATTCCTTTTGAAGCTCAAGGAATTGGTCATTCATACCTTCCATCTTTTCATTAACATCTGGGCCCTCAGACGGCTCAGAATGATAGATGGTGTCGTCTACCCTAGGAATGGTATGCACGACAGGAGGAGGCATCGCAAGGACCGGGCTAGATGCCGACATGGAAGCAAAGGTAGGAGCTGGAATATCAGGCATAAACCCTGGAGGCATACCCTACGGAAACCCGGCTGGTATGGCTGGCATGAAGTGGGCACTGGCAGCTGGCACAGTAGAAGCAACTACTTCAGATATAACAGTCCTCTGGGGAGGAGTTGCAGGAGGTGGAGATGGTTAATTCTGAGCAGCTAGAAACTGCTCCATCAGAGCGCTCAATCTGGCGACCTCTTCCTTCAGCTCTCGGTTCTCTTGTTCTAATTGATCCATCACTCTAGCAGAATTGGCTCGAGTGTAGTACCGGTGAGTCAGCTTGTCTTCAAAATAAATGAAGAGCACAGAGTTAGGCCACAGATAAGAAGACCAGAACAACACCTGCTTATGCAGAATGATGCATGCAATGCTTGTGCATATGCTTTGTCTTTATTTTCAAGGAACTTTCAGAGTATTATTTGCAAATTTTTGAATATTAATCATTTAATCTCATATGGAAAATATCTCATCAAATATATTTGAAACAAAGAAGTACAACATTGTCGATTATTACAAGAGAGAAGGAAAATAAACATCCTATGGATCCCTAGAAGCTCGAGATGCTGGAAGACGAGATACACAAAGCTTCTTGATCTCTCTCTCATATGCTGCCTCCATATCCGCTTTTTCTTTAGCAAGTCGATCATACTTCCTCTTCCAGAATTTGGAAGACTGAGGAAGCAGAGAAGTCCATGTATCATTCGGATCATCTATCAGCTGATGTTCGAGAAACTCGATCAGAGCGTCCTTCTCTTTAAGCTGATGAAGCAACTCTTCTCTTTCACGGATCCAGGCACGTGAAAGGTCTTCTTCTCTCAACTCCTCTACGCCTTGGTGTCGCACTACGCGAAAAACCGGCGGGAAAACGAAACAACAGAGCCGCCACCGTGCGTTAATTATCCCAAAGGAGGGAAAGGAAACGCTCAAAGTAAACCTGGAAAAGACATGGTCTCGCGACCAAAGAGAGATGGGATCGGGAGTCGGTTATGCGAAGGGAAGGTATTAGCACCCCTACGCATCCGTCGTACTCGACGAGATCCACGCACAAAAGGAAGGATAAGGTTGCTAAACACTGCTCAAACACAAACTGCACACACTAGCTGAAAAGAGACACAGAAACGACAAAAGAAACTAACTCGGCAGGATATCGCATCCTGGGCCTACGTAGTCTGTCAGGCACAGACATCAGAGTCGACGTAGTTCGGGACAGGGGGAAACGTGCTCGCTAGGATGTTGCATCCTATGCATACGTATCTTCTCTGACAGGAGAAGAATCAGAGCACTCGTAGCTCGGCTAACGCACGCCAAACAAAACCACCCAGGAAACCGACTGCCAATCGCTGGACTTACGTCAAACTCCACACAAACAGGCAAACATGGAAATCGAACGCCAATCGCTGGACTTACATCAGACTCCGGACCAAACACACGCACACTGGAAACCAACGGCCAATCGCTGGACTTACGTCAGACTCCAACACACACAAAGGGGTTGAAAAAGTGAAACGTTGCCCGGAGAGATCAGCTCATCTCCTGCCTACGTACCTCATCTGGTATGAGGATCAGGGCGACGTAGTTCCCCTACGCAGGGAAAAAGGACTAGCCTAACCAGAGACTAGGAAATGACAAACTAGAAGGGAGACTGACTCGAGCCTAATAGTTATCATGTGAATTCACCATGGTCCTAGGTTGAGGTTGCTATCTAACTTGCACAGGGAGCAAGCTATCCTAAACAGCACAAACAGTCATACAGAAGCACAAAGCAGACACACACACTATATACAAACAGAGGGGCTCAAACAAGGCTAGGCTTTAGTCAAGGGGTCATGTCAACCTCGACAAACAAGCCACTGTATCAGGGTGATGTTAGCTCTTAACCCTAACATTGAGAGTTAGGGTGAAGCAGATGAAATGGGAAGTGAAGATAAGACTTCACAGCTCTTATCCCTGGCCTGGGAGAGCTTCAGACAAATGAAAGTGTGGGAGTCCAGAATGTGGGACTCTACTCCACATGACTGACACAACAAAGATCTTGGGCTACTACCCACAATGCATCAACACAAGGTGTGTGAGCAAGGTGGATGACACACTGAATAGCAGGAGATGGAATACACATCTCTTTTATCTGCCAATGCCTCTTCACTTAGGAGGTCTTTGATATGTACAGGGACAAAGATAAACAAACACAAGCATTGCCTCTTAAGGAGAACTTCAGACAGGTGCCTGCCCCCATAACAGGACAAGTCTTCCAGACTACATGAAGTCAGTGAGTTATACCTCAATGGTTAAGCAACCAAGCAAAGCAAAAGCAATTTCAAAATGAACTTAAGCAACTAGTGTACCTGAAAAAAATCCAGCTCAATCAGTATACAACTCAAACAATCAAAGAGACAATCACACAATCAGACAGATAAGGCATTAAGCAACAAGGTGCAAGCCATAAGCCAATGGGCACAACACAAACAACTTGGCATCAACCTACAAAACAACTCAAGGTTAGTCAACATCAACCAATTAATCAACTCAAGAGAGTGAACCAATTCCATCATAGCAAAGTGCTTCTCAACCTGAAATCAAAGCTCAATTGTGAGTCACCAACCACTAGGGCGAGGCCTAGGGTCAAAGAGGGAGAAAAAAATCCAAAACAGAACATGAAATTTAAGATGAATCAACCTCAATCAATTAAGAACACAATCCAAAAGGTCCCATATCAATAGCATTCACCAAATTCATTTCATGAACCAAATATGGCAAGGTATGCAAGTTGTAACCACATTGTGACATCAGAAAGAACAAATGCACATTAATTCAAAATTGATTCAAATAATCTCAACAAAATTCATGTGTAAACAGAACATACAACATGATCATCACACAAAAAATTAGAGGCATTGGACAACATTAGGCATGGTAATCAAATTGAATAAATCAAAGCAAGCACAAGAAACACATATTTGACACCAAATGGCACAACAACTTAGCATAGGCCTAAAACAGAAATCGTAATTGGTAAAAACCTCAAACCAAAACCAAACCAACATTCAACATGTCTAGAAATAGTATGCAAAATTTCATATCCATAGGATAAACCACAAGCATTTCACAATCAAATGAAAATCAATGCAATTCAAAAGCTCAAATATGGCCATCCAGAATGAAAAATCTCAATCAAATCAGAAATCCATCCAAAAATTCCAAGAAAATTCATGTTCATCACAACATGCATAGGAAGCATCATACAAAAAAATCAAGGCATTTGGAATTCATTTAGCATGGCAAACAAATTGATCAAGTTGGACAAGCAAAGGTGTGACACACATTGTCACACCTACATTCACATGATCATAAATCAGAAACCACAAATGGTAAAAATACCAATCCAACACCAAAATGTCAAGCCCAGAGTCTAGTTGGACAAGCATGTAAAATTTCATGAGCATTCGATAAACAACCAGCATTTCACAAAAGATATGGCAAGGCAACATTCAAAATGGACACATGTGCACAAACCCTAGGCAAAATAATTTTCCAGCCAAGCACAATTTGCAAAATAATATTCATAAAATACTAGACAAAAAATGGAATGCAATGCAAAAATCCTCATATTTTTTGGATCATTTACCAATTATTTATGAATTTTAGAAGTGAGAAAAAAATAAAAAAATGCATGAGAGGCATATGGAAATGGATGGAGGGAAAAGAAAATAAATGGAAAGCATTTGAAACACTTGCTGCAAGCCAGAATCGAAGTGAAGCGCATTTTGAATAATTGGCGCGCCTGGGATTGAAACGCTGCGTTTCATTAATCCCAGTGGCAGTCAATGCTGACGCGCGCTTGGTCAAGCGAATGAGGACGAATCAAAATGCCATGCAGGATAGGACGTCGACCAGTACATGTACATTATTTCAAAAACACATGCAAAACACGGATAACACACTTGAATGGATCAAAACCTATTTCTGGAAAATATTTTCACCAGCTTCATCGTGTTCATCATGCACAGTACATCATCAAGAACAAATTTCTCAGAAATGGAATTTGAGCATATCAATGTGAAGGTCTTTCAACATACATCAATAATCAACCAATATTTCATCAAGAAATCAACACAAACGCATGAATCAAAGAGAAGAAGAATCACACATGAAACTTTAATATAACATATCTAGCTCAATTGTGCATGAAAATTTGTGGTTCAAAGCTCAGTTTGATCAATAAATCAAGATCTATAACAACATCATAATCATTTCAAGAAAGGAGAGATTCGATTTAGAACCTCTTGAAGAGCAGCTTTGCCAAATCGTGTTTTACTGGCCTTGCAATGCTTCACTGATCCTCGAGTATGCTTGTATGGTTGAAGGGATGAGGAATTGAAGCTTAATCGTGCACGATCTCTCTCAAATCTGAATTCACCATTAATGCATCAAAGCTCCAAGCTGCCTCAAAACTGCACGAATTCTCCTGGATCTTGCTTCAATAATGCTCAATAATGCTTCCAGATGATGAATGAATCAAGAAAAGTGCAATGTGTTTGAAGAATTTGAAAGAAAAAAAGTGAGAGAAAATTTGATAATTTGGATCTAGACCTGAAAATATGGCTGTGTTAATGATGAAACAGTTAGGGTTTCAGGTTTTATACTCCCTCTTAATCATTCTCTTAATCAGGTTTAAGCATTGGTTAAGTGTATTAGCAAGAGGAGGTGCACATGCCAATTTGATAATCTCACCCTATGCATGGAATATGGATGAACAGTACATGGGTATGAACTCAAATCCACTTGAAAAACCATTTTGGAGCCAATGGAAGTGCTAGAATGTGTGAATAATGCACCAAATTCAAATTATAATTTTCCCTCCAAAATTCAAGTGAAAATGCAAATGATTATGTGATGAGAATTGGTGTAACATGATGCATGATTTGGATAGTGTAGGTCAAAATATGAACAATGCAAAAAGAACCACTTAATTTGGACATTTGGTTAAGAAGTTATGCACATTTGAAGTTCAAGTCACACTTGGCCATGATTGATCCATATCTCTTCAACCACACATGAGAAATCCATGATCTTGGAATTTTTGGAAATGGGAGAGAAAGATCTTCAACTTTCATGTTGGACAAAATTTCATTTGAAGCTTGCTTGATGATGTAATCTTGAGTTGAAAACCTTTCCATTTTTGGCAAATTCAAATTACAGGTCACTTACTATTTTTGGAAAGTCTTAATCTGACCTCAAATCCTTAAATGTTGATGTTTGAAATGTCAAATGAGACTTTTTTACACATTAATGAGGCATCTCTAACCATCTCCCCCCTCCAAATCCACAGTTGAACTGACAGTTGACTTCTGTTGACTTTCTAGGGTTTCAGATGAATTGCACATTGACTGATGAACTTTGAGCCTTCAATGCTTGACCAAATCACTTCACAATGATACTTGGGTCACATGAACTCATTGTACCAACCCTAGGGCTTTGATTCCATAGAAAATGCACTTGCTTGCTTGCACAGTTAATCCTCCTGATCAGTCTGACTGATGACTTGATGGACTATGCAATGAACAATGCAATGTTAATGCAATATTAATGACCTAAAATGAAAATGTATGTACAAAAATGGGAGGTGAAAATTTGAGGTGCTACAGTTGCCCCTATTCAATCAGTTGGGAACCCGAACGGATGAGAGCAATGGCTGTCAGACCTTCAGGGTAAACAGGGATTGAATACCAAAGAACCGTAGAAATTTGCACACTGCGGGGATCCAACAGTAACTTCAACTGGGATCTGATATTTATTACTGGGGATTTTGATTTTTTCTCAGGGGTACAGCCACATCCAGACATCGAAAGATGATGAATGGGAATAGAAATCACAACTAGACGCCAACAGACGACTAGGAAAAACTCGACGTTTATCGAAACCAACGGAGAGGTAACCAGACATCAACAGATGAATGGAAAGAGAGACAACCATACGTCAACGGACGAATGGGAAAAACTCAACGTTTATCGAAACCAACGGAGAGGTAACCAGGCATCAACGGATGACCTGTGGGGAAAGGTACAACTCTACGTCAACGGACGAATAGGAAAAACTCAACGTTTATCGACACCAACGGAGAGAGGTGACCAGACATCAACGGATGAATGGGAAAGGACTCGACCAGACGTCAACGGACGAAAGGGAGAAGCTCGACGTTTATCGATACCAACGGAGAGAGGTGACCAGACATCAATGAATGACTGGGAAGAAAGAGATACAACCATACGTCAACGGACGAATGGGAAAAACTCAACGTTTATCGACACCAACGGGGAGAGGTGACCAGACATCAACGGATGAATGGGAAAACTCGACCAGACGTCAACGGACGAAAGGGAGAAGCTCGACGTTTATCAACACCAACGGAGAGGTAACCAGACATCAACGGATGACTGGGAAAGACTCTACCAGACGTCAACGGACGAACGGGAGAACGGAAAGAGGATGCTACAAACATCGAAAGATGATGTTTACGGACACCAAAAGAAAGGATCCACATGGGGACAACCACGACACTCACGGGTATCGCAAGGATGACATCTACATATGTCAAGGCAAGGTTAAACACTTGCGGGGAATCTCACTGGGGAGAATCAAGCTTTCCTTTCACTGCGGGCGAGGAAATAAACCCCTCTGGGGAGTATCAATCCTGAATGTTGTCAGGAGCAACTGTAGCAAACGTGTCGTACAAATGTTGAACACTGATCCGCCTCTGCCGAGGATATGGTCTGATTTGGTTTAACACATGAATGCATATGTTTGAATTTTTCTATGGCGTAATGCTCCATATTGAATGGAAATGCTACGCATTTTGAGGATGCAATGATTACTACATGCAAGATGCAAATGATGAACTCTGGTTGGGGAGCCAACTGATCAGATACTCCAACTCTGTGGGGAGACTCTGTCTGAGGAACACTCTGCGGGGAGTAACACCGATTTGTCACCCATGCTGGAGAATAGCATCGCTGCTGGGGAACATCCCAATCCACTAGGGGTCTCCGCTTGGAATACAACCAAAGCGACTTCGCTGGGGAAAGCTGCCAATCCATAAGTAGGATAACTCTGCTGGAGATAATTTTCAATGACCACGATCCACTTTGGGGAACCTGCTGGGGAAAAACATTAACACCCCCTGCTGATAGGGAGATCTGCTAGGGAAACACATCACAACCCCGGTGGGGACAGTATTCACCACTCTGCTGAGGAAAAGCACAACTCTGTTGGGGAGATATATACCAGACCAAGCTAGAGATAGACATCCACAACCCTGCCGGGGACAAGCGTTTCACGACCACGCTGGGGATAATAGTATTTCAAACCAGACTGCTGGGGAATAAACTCCACTGACACCTCCGCTGGGGATACCACATCCTCCAACTCAGTGGGGATTAACATTCTTCAGACTCAGCTGGGAATTTGATAACTTTCAGACTAGCTGGGGAGTAAACCCACTTCCAGGCCTTCCGGGGATAGGCAATCCTTAGATCTGCTGGAGATAGAAGGCACTATCCACAAACGTCTCTGCAGGGGAACATAGCTCTGATGGCTTCCAGACTTGCTTGGGGAAATATCTGCTGGGGAAACGTCCTCACAGATGACAACCTGCAAAACAGCAAAACATACATGCCCCACGGGATTGCATGGACAAGATACGCTCAAGTGTCCTCAACATTCAAAATGATTTTCACATGTTTTATCTTTCTGCACGTTATTGTCTAGCCTTCATGTTTTTATATGCAATGCTTATCAAAAATTCCGGACGTTTTTGCAAACAAAACAGTAAAAATAAAAACAAGAGAGCTATTTATCTGAATAACGCCTTTTTATTGATTGAAAATGGGCCTGAAAAGGCGAATACATCGGGAAGCAATTCCTAGAAAGAGGTAATTGCGCATAAGAGGAAACTAAACTATCCTAATGGCAATGTGAACACGGCATCCACTATTTCCCAATTCTGTTATAACTCACAGATCATCAGTTTTCCTCCCAACTTCCTTGCTTTCTGAGAAGAATGACTGGACCGATCACATCTTTCAAGATGGCAGACGATGAATCGCGATGAAGTACAGATAACTCAGACTGTAGTCTTCGCTTTAATCCCTCTTTTTCCTGGATCGCCCTTTCGGGTTTTCAATCCACCGGGATACCCATTTTTGCCTAAGCCTCCCTTGCGGGTTTTCGACTTACCGGGTGTACAAATTCTTTTCATTCTTTTATCCCTAACTTTTGCCCGAACCTTTTTTCTTTTTGTTTTTTGGTTCGTCGGGATGCCCTTTTTTGCCTGGACTCTTTTATTCTTTTTGTCCAGCGGGTCAATTTACGCGAAGTATTTTTTGACTACATCTGAGTTAACAGGGGACGAAAAATCTTCACCATCCATAGTTGTAAGCATCAAGGCTCCACCGGAGAAAACCTTCTTCACAACATATGGACCTTCGTAATTAGGAGTCCACTTGCCCCTGTTATCTGTACCGGGAGGAAGGATCCTTTTCAAAACTAGATCACCAGTCTGATAGCTTCGAGGACGCACTTTCTGATCAAAAGCTCTTTTCATCCTTCTCTGATACAACTGCCCATGGCACACAGCTGCTAACCGTCTCTCTTCGATAAGGCTTAACTCATTAAACCTTGTTCGAATCCACTCGGCTTCATCAAGTTTGACATCCAGCAAGACTCTCAGAGAAGGGATCTCCACCTCAACTGGTAGGACTGCTTCCATACCATACACAAGGAAGTACGGGGTTGCCCCGGTCGACGTACGTACTGACGTTCGGTACCCATCCAAAGCGAAAGGCAGCATCTCATGCCAATCCTTGTACGTCACGACCATCTTCTGCACAATCTTCTTGATATTCTTGTTTGCCGCCTCTACAGCACCATTCATCTTCGGTCTGTAAGGAGAAGAATTGTGATGTTCAATCTTGAAATCTTTACAAAGCTCCTTCATCATCTTATTATTGAGATTCAAACCATTATCAGTGATGATTCTCTCAGGAACCCCATAACGACAGATGATTTCCCTCTTGATGAACCGGGCAACCACTTGTTTGGTGACATTAGCATAGGAAGCTGCTTCCACCCACTTGGTGAAGTAATCAATCGCAACCAGGATGAAGCGATGTCCATTAGAAGCTGTAGGCTCAATCTTCCCAATCATATCAATGCCCCACATGGCGAACGGCCAGGGCGAATTCATGACATTCAGAGGGCTTGGTGGTACATGCACCTTATTAGCATAAATTTGACACTTATGGCACTTCCGAGCGTATTTGAAACAATCGGATTCCATAGTCATCCAGTAATAACCGGCTCTCAATAATTTCTTGGACATTGCATGACCACCAGCATGGGTACCAAACGACCCCTCATGCACTTCCTGCATCAACATGTCTGCTTCGTGTCTATCCACGCATCTGAGCAGAACCATGTCGAAGTTTCTTTTGTACAACACATCATCCTGATTCAGATAAAAGCTTCCAGCTAGCCTTCTCAGGGATTTCTTATCATTCTTTGACGCACCTTCAGGATATTCCTGGCTCTTGAGGAAGTTCTTGATATCATAATACCACGACTTCTCATCAACAACAGACTCGGCTGCAAACACATACGCAGGCCTCTCGAGTCGATTCACCGCAACATGTGGCACATGATTCCACCAATGAACTTTGATCATAGAAGACAAAGTAGCCAAGGCATCAGCCATCTGATTTTCATCCCGGGGAACATGATACAACTTCACCTTCTTGAAGAACGTCAGTATTCTTCGGGTGTAATCTCTATAAGGAATCAAATGCGGCTGATTAGTATTCCAATCCCCGTTGACCTGGTTGATCACTAGAGAGGAATCTCCATAAATGTCTAAAGTTTTGATCCTCAAATCAATGGCTTCTTCTATCCCCATGATACAAGCCTCATACTCAACCTCGTTGTTGGTGACGTCAAAAATCAATCTGGCAGAAAAAGGTATATGAGCACCTTTTGGATTGATAAGCACTGCACCAACACCGTTACCATTCACGTTCACAGCCCCATCAAACATCAATGTCCACTTGTCATCAGGGTCCGGTCCTTCCTCGACAAGAGGTTCTTCACAATCTTTCATCTTAAGATACATGATGTCTTCATCAGGGAATTCAAACATCATCGGCTGATAATCATCAATCGGTTGCTCGGCAAGGTAGTCTGACAAAATACTACCTTTGATGGCCTTCTGCGACGTGTACTGGATATCATATTCTGTTAGAATCATCTGCCAACAGGCAACACGTCCGGTGAGATCCGGCTTCTCAAAGATGTACTTCACTGGATCCATCTTAGAAATCAACAAAGTGGTATGGTTTAACATATACTGCCTCAGTCGGCGAGCAGCCCAGGCCAAAGCACAGCAAGTTTTCTCAAGTTGTGAATATTTGATTTCACAGTCGGTAAACTTTTTGCTAAGGTAGTATATGGCATACTCTTTTCAACCAGACTCGTCATGCTGTCCCAATACACACCCCATCGAGTTCTCAGTCACTGACAGGTACATTATCAGAGGTCTCCCAGGAACTGGAGGTATAAGGATTGGAGGTTTCTGTAAATACTCTTTTATCTTGTCAAAAGCTTTCTGACAATCATCATTCCACCTGATTGCTTGATTCTTTCTTAGCAATTTGAATATCGGTTCACACGTGGCAGTTAGGTGAGATACAAACCTTGCAATGTAGTTCAATCTCCCTAAAAACCCACGAACCTGCTTTTCTGTTCTTGGTTCAGGCATTTCCTGAATAGCTTTGACTTTCGCTGGATCAACCTCAATCCCTTTCTCACTGACAATGAAGCCTAACAGCTTCCCGGATCTCACACCAAACGTACACTTGTTCAGATTCAGCCTCAGTTTGAACTTTCTCAGCCGGTCAAACAACTTCTGCAAATTAACCAGGTGCTCCTCTTCTGTCTGCGACTTCGCAATCATATCATCCACGTACACTTCAATCTCTTTGTGAATCATGTCATGAAAGAGAGTCGTCATAGCCCTCTGATAGGTAGCACCGACATTCTTCAGCCCAAATGGCATCACCTTATAGCAGAACGTGCCCCAAGGTGTAATGAATGTCGTCTTTTCCATGTCCTCTGGCGCCATCTTAATCTGATTATATCCAGAAAAACCATCCATGAAAGAGAATACCGAAGATTGAGCCGTATTATCAACCAATACATCAATGTGAGGTAATGGGAAATCATCTTTCGGACTCGCTCTGTTCAAATCCCGGTAATCGACACACATCCTGACTTTGCCATCCTTCTTTGGCACGGGAACGATGTTAGCCACCCACGGGGGATAAGTCGTCACAGACAAGAAACCCGCATCGAACTGCTTCTGAACCTCTTCCTTGATCTTAACAGCCATGTCAGGACTGGTTCTCCGAAGCTTCTGCTTGACTGAAGGGCAATCTTCTCTGAGAGGTAGTCTATGCACCACAATATCGGTATCCAGCCCAGGCATATCTTGATACGACCAGGCGAATATCTCCACATATTCTCTCAGCATCTCAATCAACCTTCTCTTGACATCTTCTTTCAACGCAGCCCCGATCTTAATATCTCTTCTGGCGTCCTCAGTACCAAGATTAACAATCTCCAACTCCTCCTAATGAGGTTGGATGACCATTTCCTCCTGCTTCAACAATCTGGCCAATTCTTTAGGGAGTTCACAGTCTTCCTCACTCTCCTCTCCAGCTTGGTAGATGGGATTGTCGAAATCATACTGAGCCATAACAGAACTGTTCATAGTGGATTTTGTGAGATCACTTCTGCATGTTTAATGCTTTGTTTTAGAAAAAAGAGTTCAATAAAGTCACAAAAACAAAAACATTGCCATTTTTATTTTTTTGAAAATAAAAAAACAAAAATAGAAAGACAGGGATCACAAAATTGTTAGCAAAACGTCCTTTATTAATGATATCATTGAAAAACATGATGAGGCCCTACAATGAACCACTACGCCTTGGGCAGAACGTAGGGTTTTGTGCAAAATGAAAAACAAAAGAAAATTACTCTATTTGAAGAGTAACTTGGACCACATCTTCTGCTGTCCAATTGTTGACTGACTCCCCTGGTGCTCACGGGCGAACCCAGTTGTCCAAATCACAATCACCGTCACCGTCTTCACTACTGGCCGCAAAGACATCACCGTGATTCATCAGCCCAGCGCTGGTAAAGGTACTTGGACCTGTCTGCACACCCTGCTCCGCCTGCAAGGGTTGATAACCAATTCCGAATTTATCTTCTTTGATAGGCAAATCCACCATCTTGCCCCATCCTTCCGACTTTCCAGAGTTGACAACTTCTACTGCCTGCTTATACGATGCAATTGAGGCACCCGGCTTCTTCTGCTTAGCAAAAGCCACCCTCTCAAGAGCAACGGTCTCAAATGCCTGGCATAAAGTTTCATGGATCTCGCCATCCACCTCTACATATTTGAAAGAGGATAGGTGACTCACCAGAATATCTTCTTCACCGCACACGGTCACAATCTGACCGTTCCAGACATACTTCAGCTTCTGGTGGAGAGTTGACGTAACTGCCCCAACTTCGTGAATCCAAGGACGCCCCAACAAGCAACTATATGCGGGCTGGATGTCCATCACATAGAAGATAATGTCGAATACCTCCGGACCTATCTTAATTGACAACGTGACTTCACCAAAAACAGACCGTTTGGATCCATCAAATGCACGGACAACCAGATCACTTGGAGTGAGCACAACCCCTTCCACATCAATCTTTTTCAGAATCTTCTTAGGCAGCACGTTCAGAGAGGAGCCAGTGTCCACCAACACATGGGATAACACTGCACCCTTGCACTCCATGGTGATATGCAAGGCCTTATTATGATTACGTCCCTCAGGTGTCAAGTCCAAATCGGTGAACCCCAACCCATGCCTGGTACTTACATTGGCAATCACACCCTCTAGCTGGTTGACGAAGATCTCTTGAGGCACGTAAACCAGATTCAGCATTTTCAACAAGGCATTACGGTGTGCCTCAGAGCACAGAAGCAACGAGAGTATAGATATCTTGGACGGAGTCTGATTCAGCTGATCTACAATCTTGTAGTCACTCTTCTTGGTTATTTTCATGAACTCCTCCACGTCCTTCTCGAATGAACCCTCAGGCGCCTCCTTCTGAGCAGGTTCTTCATCAACCACAGCCTGTTTACCTTTGGCTTTGGAAAGAGCCTCAACATTATTGTCTCTCAGTGGTTGTGGAGCAAACAGACGTCCACTTCTGGTAAAACCTCCTGGTCCACCGACATTGTCCACAATTGGGCTCACAATCCCAGGAGTTCTACTGGGCACATTAATAGTCACAGGGGCTTGATTTGCTAGCCTGACCCGATTCTCAGCCCTTCTGTTACTACGGTAAGCGTTGTCATATTTCCACGGCACAGCCCTACTATCAACAACCCTTCTGCCCGGAGCAACAATTGTAGTTGGAGTACTGACAGTTACAGGAGCAGAGATGGTAACATGATTACCACTAGTTATAGGCGCACTAACAACCCTCTGACCACGTCCCTCAGACGGTTTGAAGTAGATAGTGACGGTTGACACCAGCCCACGATATCTAACAGCCCGACTAAACTGCAAACAACCCTCATCAATCAGCTTCTGAATACCAGCCCTCAAGTGATCACAACCATTCTCTGATTCTGCGCAGCCTACACAGCCCTCACAATAACCCGGGTATACACCTCCATTCAACAAATGGTCCTTTACAACCAACAGCGATGTCTGGACATCCTCAACACTGACCACCATATCTTCAGCTTGTCCCCCTTCCACATTATTCACTCTGTGTGCACCATGCGGAGGCATAGGGTTATTTACAACATTCGGCACAGGAGCAAAATTGATAGTTTTAGCGTCAATTAAGTCCTGGACCTTATGATGAAAAGCCCGACAGTTCTCTATGTGGTGCCCCGGTGCACCAGAATGGAAGTCACAACGCACGTTGGCATCATACCCAGGTGGTATCTTTGTCAATGGTGCCATGGTACGCAACTCAACAAACCCTAATTTGAGTAACTCAGGTAGCAACTCAGCATAGGTCATCGGTAACAGATCAAAACGTCGATCGGGCATCCTCTGTCTAGGCTGATACGGACGTTGTTGTTGTTGTTGTTGTTGCGGTTGTTGTTGAACCCTCTGTTGTTGCTGAGGTTGACGTTGTTGAGGTGCTGGAATTGTTACGGCAGCAACCTGGCGGTATCGATTTCTGTTTACACTCCTTCTACCATGTTGCACAACACTGGTTTCACCCTCTCTCCTGCGAGGTGCCCCAGCAAACGGTTTCTTGGACGACGAGGAACCCACATCCTGAATCTTACCAGCTTTAATCAAACTCTCTTTCCTCTCTCCACATATTACCACGTCTGAAAAACTACCGAATGGGCAGCTCCCCATCCGGTCCATGAAAACACCTTGTAAAGTGCCAATGAACATGTCAGTTAGCTCCCTCTCCAGCATAGGGGGTTGTACTCTTGTAGCCAATTCACGCCACCTCTGGGCGTACTCCTTGAAGCTCTCTCCAGACTTCTGACAAAGACTCTGCAACTGAGTCCGGCTCGGCGCCATGTCCATATTATGTTTATACTGCCTCAAGAAGGCCTCACCCAGATCTCTCCAACAGCGGATTGAATCCCTCTTAAGCTCCATGTACCAATCCAAGGAAGCCCCAGACAAGCTATCCTGGAAGAAATACATCCACATTTTCTCATGGTCTGTGTAGGCTGAGATTTTCCGATAATACGCCTGCACATGGGTGCGAGGGCAAGAAGTACCATTGTATTTATCGAATGAGGGTGCTTTGAACTTATGAGGGATTCTCAACCCTTCCACTAGCCCCATATTAATCACATCAAAACCCAGGGAATTCTGACATTCCATAGCTCTTATTTTTTCAGCAAGGGCATCAACTTTATGGTCCCTCTCTTCAACTCTCCCAACAACCTCATCATCTTCACTGAGCAGAGTGAACATGTCCTCTTGTCTGTCAACAAGCGGAGCAGGATGACGAACAGGAGCCCGGGTAGCCCTGGCATTGGCAGTCTCTGCAGTAAGAGGTTGTCCATTGATTCTGATCCCCCTTAACTCATCACCCACAGCATAGTCATTGGCAGGAGCAGCAGCAGCAGCATTGTCATGAACCGGGACACCCGCTGGTGAAGCACGGTTGGACTGCGGAATCACGGTCTCCTGTCTCTGGGCTAAGGCACGCAGCTCCTCTTGCCCTTGAACAACCCCTTGCATCATTGTCATAAACTGGGCCATGTTAGCCCTCATCTCAGCCAATTCTGCTTGAACCTGGTCCATGTTTCTCTGTTGATTAAGTCTGGTTGCGTAGCGGTGCGGTCTTTGATCAGCTATCCTGCCTGACACAGGAACCAGAGTGAGAAGTCGTGAACAAGAACACCTGTTATGCAAAATGATATGGGTATGATGCTAATGCATATAATGCACATGATATGTTCATTTCTCAGGCATTCAAAGAGCCTAATTCATCTTCGAAAGATGGCAACCTGCAATACAACAAGGAAGCAACACAAGATAATGATCACAAGGTGAAACCAACAATCTCATCCATAGATATGAGCAACAGGATCATACAACAGCGTCAACAAAAATCCAAATGCAACAAAGTACAACAATGAATCCCATCCAACAAGCCTGGAGGTGATTCTCAATATGAACAACAGAGATACAAGCTAAGACAAGTGGCTTCCAGGAATGAGAGTCTTTAAGTAGTGGCACTGGTCTATCAACAGGTCACACTCTGAACATTCTGGCAAGGGAGTGATCTTCTCCTTCAGTTGTCTTCTGAGCTCTACAACTTCTCCTCCAAGTTGGCTCTCTGATGCACGTCTCAAGTCAACTTCCTTCTTCAACTGGATGTCTTTGTCTCTGAGTTGCTTCTCCAGGTCTCTTATCTTTTTCTGATAACTGGCTTCAACTCTCTGTAACCTCAAGCATTCCCGGTGTTCCGCATTCAGCAAGTTCTCCATCTCCTCATAAGATCTCTTCCTGCTCTTTACTCCATCAGCACTTACACTCTGGATGTCTCTGAGTTGATGAGCCAGGTTCATTTTATCAGCTTTGGCTTTGTACAACTCCATCTGAGTATCTTGCTCCTTTTCCTTCAATCGGCGATTCTCCATCAGGGCTTGCTTGTACTGCTCAGCAGGTACACTCTCAGCAAGGATCAAAGGTGGTTGCACTTGTAAAGACTCCATCCTATCATAGGGCAACAACAAAGTTTCCACTCTTTCCCTGACCCAATCAGTGTAGTCAGGCATAGCAATGGCAAACTTCTTCCCTAAGACAACTCCATCCTTAACACCAATGGTCTTCCAAGCTCTCCCCATCTGCTCCAATCTACCAGGGCCACTTTGCTTCTCAAAATACACACTCTCAGCTATCTCAGCATCAAGTGGTCTTCCACTCATCACAAACCCTAACTGGCGAAGAGAAAGAACTGGATTGTAATTGATGCAACCCTTAGTCCCGACAAGTGGCACATTACGGAATTCTCCACAACTCATAATAACATTGCGCACATCCATCCGATAAGACTGCCACCTGATGTCATAAGATGTAAGAGACATAACCCTCTGAGTCCACTTATGAGTGCTCTGAGCATCCACGAAAGGTCCACTGACTGGCAGGAGAGACAAGAACCATCTGAGAAAAAGTGGGAGACAGCATCTGATAGCTCCACCCTTACCATGCCTGCTATGGATAGCATAGTAAGTATCAGCTAACAAGGTAGGAACCGGGTTTCCTCCAAGGAAGATAGTGACTGCAGCATAGTCCACAAAATTGGGCATACTTGGGAACAAGACAATCCCATAGATCATGATGGCCAATTGAGCATTAAAAACTTCCCAATTCCCCTTCTCTGCTTCTTCTCTAGCAATCCTCAGCAAGAACTTCAAAGGCAAACCCACAACATCCCCACTGGATTTCCAATTATCACTGACTTCTTTGATACCCAAATGGAGAGCTCTGGCAACAACTCTGAAATCAACCTCCTTAGGCACATCCAGGAAAGGAACCTGATACTGGATAGGAACATTCATCAGAATAGAGTACTCCTCAAGAGTAGGCGCCAACTGATTGTCCTGAAAGGTGAAGCAACGAAGCTCTGGGTCGTAGAACTGTAGAAGAGTCTGCAACGGCACTGGATCAACTACCATCTTCAACAGTGTCAACAAATCCCCATACTGGTCAACAAATCCCTTATGATTACCACTGGTCACAAGGTTGCTCAACTCTATCAGCGATGTCAAAGGCTTACGGTGGAAACTGTAGGAACAAGTCTTCCGCTTCAACTCTGGGACGGATGCCATCTCTCACAGTGCATCGAACTCCTGAATGACCCTGAGAAATGATATGCATGCAGAGATTAGCTTTTTTCTTCTCATCTTTTTTTTTCAATTTTTTCATTTCTTTTTTTGCATTTTTTTTTTGAAAATAAACATGCTATGATGCAAATGATGCAGACAAGACTGGCTGGCTGTGTATCTCGGAGCACAGGATCAAAGCTTCGGCTTGAACTCGGAACCATGAAATCATCTGAGACCTAAAGTCATCTGAGACCCATATCTGAAGAACCAAGTCACCAACAGGATCACAAGTCACCAACAAGTCACCAACTGTACCTGTAATAATGATCATTCCCTCCCCACTCACGGGTGTCATCTAGGCCAGGGTAAGGTTGAAAGAAACGCAGCATAAATAACCCTTTCATAGAATATCATCATATACACACCAGAAGTATGTAACGATAATAGCCCATCAGAGTCTGAACTGCTCGTGATATCATGTTCCGCTAAGTGGCGCAATACCACCCGCTTCCCATGAATCACTCTATTCCTAGGTGTCCTAGATTTCACTCATAGCCTGGGTATTGGGCCTTTTACCTCAAGTAACTCCCACCCCAACAGAGAGACAACACATCACAGCCAGATGAACAAATGATGAATGCAAACATAAATGCAAACAATAAATGCAAACATAAATGCAAACAATAAACAAATGAATGCAATAAATGAAACAGCAAAAGCAACCAAACCCTATCCTAGAGAGCGCTAGGAGAGACTCGCTTAGGGAAGATGGACCAGCAAGAGGTCAACTTCTCTAGTCTCCCCAGCAGAGTCGCCAGCTGTCGCACTACGCGAAAAATCGGCGGGAAAACGAAACAACAGAGCCGCCACCGTGCGTTATTTATCCCAAAGGAGGGAAAGGAAACGCTCGAAGTAAACCTGGAAAAGACATGGTCTCGTGACCAAAGAGAGATGGGATCGGGAGTTGGTTATGCGAAGGGAAGGTATTAGCACCCCTACGCATCCGTCGTACTCGGCGGGATCCACGCACAAAAGGAAGGATAAGGTTGCTAAACACTGCTCAAACACAAACTGCACACACTGGCTAAAAAGAGACACAGAAACGACAAAAGAAACTAACTCGGCAGGATATCGCATCCTGGGCCTACGTAGTCTGTCAGGCACAAACATCAGAGTCGACGTAGTTCGGGACACGGGGAAACGTGCTCTCTAGGATGTTGCATCCTATGCATACATATCTTCTCTGATAGGAGAAGAATCAGAGCACTCGTAGCTCGGCTAACGCACGCCAAACAAAACCACCCAGGAAACCGACTGCCAATCGCTGGACTTACGTCAAACTCCACACAAACAGGCAAACATGGAAACCGAACGCCAATCGCTGGACTTACATCAGACTCCGGACCAAACACACGCACAATGGAAACCAACGGCCAATCGCTGGACTTACGTCAGACTCCAACACACACAAAGGGGTTGAAAAAGCGAAAGGTTGCCCGGAGAGATCAGCTCATCTCCTGCCTACGTACCTCATCTGGTATGAGGATCAGGGCGACGTAGTTCCCCTACGCAGGGAAAAAGGACTAGCCTAACCAGAGACTAGGAAATGACAAACTAGAAGGGAGACTGACTCGAGCCTAATAGTTATCATGTGAATTCACCATGGTCCTAGGTTGAGGTTGCTATCTAACTTGCACAGGGAGCAAGCTATCCTAAACAGCACAAACAGTCATACAGAAGCACAAAGCAGACACACACACTATATACAAACAGAGGGGCTCAAACAAGGCTAGGCTTTAGTCAAGGGGTCATGTCAACCTCGACAAACAAGCCACTGTATCAGGGTGATGTTAGCTCTTAACCCTAACATTGAGAGTTAGGGTGAAGCAGATGAAATGGGAAATGAAGATAAGACTTCACAGCTCTTATCCCTGTCCTGGGAGAGCTTCAGACAAATGAAAGTGTGGGAGTCCAGAATGTGGGACTCTACTCCACATGACTGACACAACAAAGATCTTGGGCTACTACCCACAATGCATCAACACAAGGTGTGTGAGCAAGGTGGATGACACACTGAATAGCAGGAGATGGAATACACATCTCTTTTATCTGCCAATGCCTCTTCACTTAGGAGGTCTTTGATATGTACAGGGACAAAGATAAACAAACACAAGCATTGCCTCTTAAGGAGAACTTCAGACAGGTGCCTGCCCCCATAACAGGACAAGTCTTCCAGACTACATGAAGTCAGTGAGTTATACCTCAATGGTTAAGCAACCAAGCAAAGCAAAAGCAATTTCAAAATGAACTTAAGCAACTAGTGTACCTGAAAAAAATCCAGCTCAATCAGTATACAACTCAAACAATCAAAGAGACAATCACACAATCAGACAGATAAGGCATTAAGCAACAAGGTGCAAGCCATAAGCCAATGGGCACAACACAAACAACTTGGCATCAACCTACAAAACAACTCAAGGTTAGTCAACATCAACCAATTAATCAACTCAAGAGAGTGAACCAATTCCATCATAGCAAAGTGCTTCTCAACCTGAAGTCAAAGCTCAACTGTGAGTCACCAACCACTAGGGCGAGGCCTAGGGTCAAAGAGGATGAAAAAATCCAAAACAGAACATGAAATTTAACATGAATCAACCTCAATCAATTAAGAACACAATCCAAAAGGTCCCATATCAATAGCATTCACCAAATTCATTTCATGAACCAAATATGGCAAGGTATGCAAGTTGTAACCACATTGTGACATCAGAAAGAACAAATGCACATTAATTCAAAATTGATTCAAATAATCTCAACAAAATTTATGAGTAAACAGAACATACAACATGATCATCACACAAAAAATTAGAGGCATTGGACAACATTAGGCATGGTAATCAAATTGCATAAGTCAAAGCAAGCACAAGAAACACATATGTGACACCAATTGGCACAACAACTTAGCATAGGCCTAAAACGGAAATGGTAATTGGTAAAAACCTCAAACCAAAGCCAAAACAACATTCAACATGTCTAGAAATAGTGTGCAAAATTTCACATCCATAGGATAAACCACAAGCATTTCACAATCAAATGAAAATCAATGCAATTCAAAAGCTCATATATGGCCATCCAGAATGAAAAATCTCAATCAAATCAGAAATCCATCCAAAAATTCCAAGAAAATTCATGTTCATCACAACATGCATAGGAAGCATCATACAAAAAAAATCAAGGCATTTGGAATTCATTTAGCATGGCAAACAAATTGATCAAGTTGGACAAGCAAAGGTGTGACACACATTGTCACACCTACATTCACATGATCATAAATCAGAAACCACAAATGGTAAAAATACCAATCCAACACCAAAATGTCAAGCCCAGAGTCTAGTTGGACAAGCATGTAAAATTTCATGAGCATTCGATAAACAACCAGCATTTCACAAAAGATATGGCAAGGCAACATTCAAAATGGACACATGTGCACAAACCCTAGGCAAAATAATTTTCCAGCCAAGCACAATTTGCAAAATAATATTCATAAAATACTAGACAAAAAATGGAATGCAATGCAAAAATCCTCATATTTTTTGGATCATTTACCAATTATTTATGAATTTTAGAAGTGAGAAAAAAATAAAAAAATGCATGAGAGGCATATGGAAATGGATGGAGGGAAAAGAAAATAAATGGAAAGCATTTGAAACACTTGCTGCAAGCCAGAATCGAAGTGAAGCGCATTTTGAATAATTGGCGCGCCTGGGATTGAAACGTTGCGTTTCATTAATCCCAGTGGCAGTCAATGCTGACGCGCGCTTGGTCAAGCGAATGAGGACGAATCAAAATGCCATGCAGGATAGGACGTGGACCAGTACATGTACATTATTTCAAAAACACATGCAAAATGCGGATAACACACTTGAATGGATCAAAACCTTTTTCTGGAAAATATTTTCACCAGCTTCATCGTGTTCATCATGCACAGTACATCATCAAGAACAAATTTCTCAGAAATGGAATTTGAGCATATCAACGTGAAGGTCTTTCAACATACATCAATAATCAACCAATATTTCATCAAGAAATCAACACAAACGCATGAATCGAAGAGAAGAAGAATCACACATGAAACTTTAATATAACATATCTAGCTCAATTGTGCATGAAAATTTGTGGTTCAAAGCTCAGTTTGATCAGCAAATCAAGATCTATAACAACATCATAATCATTTCAAGAAAGGAGAGATTCGATTTAGAACCTCTTGAAGAGCAGCTTTGCCAAATCGTGTTTTACTGGCCTTGCAATGCTTCACTGATCCTCCAGTATGCTTGTATGGTTGAAGGGATGAGGAATTGAAGCTTAATCGTGCACGATCTCTCTCAAATCTGAATTCACCATCAATGCATCAAAGCTCCAAGCTGCCTCAAAACTGCACGAATTCTCCTGGATCTTGCTTCAATAATGCTCAATAATGCTTCCAGATGATGAATGAATCAAGAAAAGTGTAATGTGTTTGAAGAATTTGAAATAAAAAAAGTGAGAGAAAATTTGATAATTTGGATCTAGATCTGAAAATATGGCTGTGTTAATAATGAAACAGTTAGGGTTTCAGGTTTTATACTCCCTCTTAATCATTCTCTTAATCAGGTTTAAGCATTGGTTAAGTGTATTAGCAAAAGGAGGTGCACATGCCAATTTGATAATCTCACCCTATGCATGGAATATGGATGAACAGTACACGGGTATAAACTCAAATCCACTTGAAAAACCATTTTGGATCCAATGGAAGTGCTAGAATGTGTGAATAATGCACCAAATTCAAATTATAATTTTCCCTCCAAAATTCAAGTGAAAATGCAAATGATTATGTGATGAGAATTGGTGTAACATGATGCATGATTTGGATAGTATAGGTCAAAATATGAACAATGCAAAAAGAACCACTTAATTTGGACATTTGGTTAAGAAGTTATGCACATTTGAAGTTCAAGTCACACTTGGCCATGATTGATCCATATCTCTTCAAGCACACATGAGAAATCCATGATCTTGGAATTTTTGGAAATGGGAGAGAAAGATCTTCAACTTTCATGTTGGACAAAATTTCATTTGAAGCTTTCTTGATGATGTAATCTTGAGTTGAAAACCTTTCCATTTTTGGCAAATTCAAATTACAGGTCACTTACTATTTTTGGAAAGTCTTGATCTGACCTCAAATCCACAGTTGAACTAACAGTTGACTTCTGTTGACTTTCTAGGGTTTCAGATGAATTGCACATTGACTGATGAACTTTGAGCCTTCAATGCTTGACCAAATCACTTCACAATGATCCTTGGGTCACATGAACTCATTGTACCAACCCTAGGGCTTTGATTCCATAGAAAATGCACTTGCTTGCTTGCACAGTTAATCCTCCTGATCAGTATGACTGATGACTTGATGGACTATGCAATGAACAATGCAATGTTAATGCAATATTAATGACCTAAAATGAAAATGTATGTACAAAAATGGGAGGTACAAAATGTTATGAGGTTTATCCTTTAGGGGGAACCCAAGCTGACGACGTGCTAAGATAGGATTGTAGATGATCCCACCACATGTACCAAGAAGAGGCACATTAGGGAATTCACCACAATAATCAATGATCTGAATTGTATCATACACGCGATCATACCAAGAGATATCATCATTAGTGAGAGACATGAGTCTCGTAGACCACCGTAGACATCCCTTGTTCTCCTTGAAAGCGACCGTCTACGGTAAGTGAGAAATAAACCACTTATACAACAGAGGCAAACAACACACAATAACTCCTCCACCTTTTGCATTCCTCAGATGCAAAGAGAAATAGGCATCACCCAACAGAGTCGGAACGGGATTAAGAACAGAGAAGATCCTAATGGCGTTCACATCCACAAATTTGTCGATGTTGGGGAACAATACCAAACCATAGATGAGAAGCACAAATAAAGCCTCAAAGGCATCCTCACTCATGGCCTTCCCATAAACGGTAGCTTGAGCGATGAGGAACTCAGAAGGAAGACCCTGAATTCCACCTTTGGCGGTCATATGAGCTTTAATCAGGGATTCATCTATGTGCAACAAGTTTGCGATCTCTCGAGAAGTCGGAATACTCTCTAAGCCACTGAACGGCACCTGATCCAGAATAGGAATACCCACAAGATGAGCATACTCCTCCAAGGTAGGCAACAGCTGAAAGTCCGGAAAAGAGAAGCAGTGATACAGAGGATCATAGAACTGCGCCAAAGTACTCATCAATCCCTCATCGACCTGAGTAGTCAATAGAGGCAGCAGCTTCCCATAACGAGCCTTGAAACCCAAGGGATCTAATACATAAGATGTCAGATTCCTTAACTCTTTCACATCGGGCTGTCTAAAGCTGTACTTCTTTGTATGCCTTTTTGGTCTTTCCATGTCTGAAAATTTTGCAAATAACCCTTTAAATTCCTTGAAATTTTTCTTATTTTTCTGATGATATGGATGTAGATGAATGCATGAATGCATGAATGCAGCAATCACACTCAAGGATCAAGCAAAGCACACCAGACAAAGGTCATGGGAAAGCTCATAGAATCATTAATATCAATCATCCATTTTGGTGGATTATGGTTTACACCTTATCGACACCCAAGTTCCATTGATATTAACGGTACATGAACCAGCTCAATCATCCTTAATATCAATCATCCATTTTGGTGGATTAGGGTTTTCACCTTATCAACACCCAGGTTCCATTGATATTAAGGATATCTGAACGACTCAACCATGAATCACGGGTTTGTTGAGAGTCACGAGCATGGAGTCTCGGTTAAGGACCACCCAAAGGGAGTGTACTAGGGTTTAAACCTGCCGAACATGTTCTACCAGAGGTTCCCATAGTCATCATCCCTTTATTCGAATATTATCGGAGGAACGAATACTCGTATTCCAAAAATATTCTCAAGAGAGACTCTTATGAGTGTAGTATCGCGTAACAATCGCATCAGATCTTACATCTGAACGACCTCCGCACTACGTCCTAAAAATAGGCCAAGATGGGCTTGGTAAACTAAGGTCCTTAGCTTCTAAGGCACATGATTGAAAGAATAATGCCTAACCACAAATAACTTATGTGACATTATTAATCCAACATGACCTCCACCAAGTGAATGGACTCGCAAGTCAACTTGCTAAGGAATACTCCACACAAGTCGACAAGACTATGCCATTCTCCTATCCTAAGGTGCACTCGAGTTCGGGTATAGAACTCATCTCACAGAGATCACCAAGAAAACAGCAATTGTATATCAAGCAATTCAAACATTACAATCAATACAGTAATCCCAAATTGTACAAAAATATGTCATATAACAAATAAACAAATATCATACAACAAGGGTGAAAAGTAGGCAAAACCACCAATGGTTATTCTCTCCCCAGCAGAGTCGCCACTTTTCTGTAGCGGTGTATTCGTCACTTTATGATTTATTGATTAAACCAAAAGCAAAGCATACAAAGAAATCGAGTCGCCACCGCACTTTTATTTATCCAAAGGAATGGCTAAAAAGCGAACAAAAGCCTAAGAAGTTTTACACATAGAAAACTAATGAAAGATCAGAGATCTGGGTAAGGGGTCAATTACGCAATGGGAAGGTGTTAGGCACCCAAAACGTCCTAGGTACTCCTAGGGAGCCCTTTTCACAACTTGTTGTACGAAATGTTATTTGTTTATGAAATATTTATTGTGCAAACATGATTGGGAGGATGAGAAAAGAATATACAAGTTATTATTTTTGTGTTTGAACGGATGAACCCGTTGCCTACGTACCTTTCCATGGAAGGCAAGGATCAAAACGCCGTAGTTCGGCTAAAAGATTTCCAAAAAGTAAGTGAATTGATTTCAAAACAAAAGCCCTAAGGTCTTTCATTATCAACGGGAGAAAACTCAACCTGAATCAACAATCCACCATGCGAGGATGGCTTCAACATACTAGTGAGGGGTTAACCCTGTAATAAGTATGGAAGACTTACAATCAACTCACTAAGGATGCGGTGAGATTTACATCAACCACTATGATAATTGAAACCTATGGCTAATGTATGAAAAACTTATCAAGAATGGACAAAGCCACAAAAACAATTGAATGAGTGAAATTAATTGATTATGAGTATTCACAAAATATGGTCAAAGTATGATTAGGATTCAATTCAAAAAGAAGTGTAATCAAAAGTGAAGTTTGAAAATCAGGGGCTTAAGGCCCAGGTTTATAATTTGAAAAGAAATGAATATGTTTGCACAATATTTTTCAGGTTTGAAGTCAACATGCAACAAAAGGTTTAGAACAAAAAGGGTGTGAGGATAAGGGATGTAAAACTTCTTAGATGTTCACCCCTTGAGATCCTATGTAGATGATCCAAGTGGTTCCTTTGGAATAGGCAACAAGCAGATAATAGGTAAATAAAGTACCAGGCAAAGCCAACCAAGATGGATATCGTATGCCAATCAATGGACTTACACCAATCTCACAAAACAAAACAAAACATGGATATCAGAGGCCAATCAATGGACTTATACTAATCTCACAAAACAAAAATGGATACCGGATACCAATCAATGGATTTACACCAATCTCCCACACATAAAATGGATACCGGATGCCAATCACTGGACTTATACCAATCTCTAAGAACAAAGAAACAAAAGGTGGATACCGGATGCCAATCAATGGACTTATTCCAATCTCCCAAGAATGATCATAGGAAACAACTGCCAATAAATGGACTTACAATTGACTCCTCACATACAACAAGCAAAACAAATGCAATAAGCAAAAGGAAACAAGTTGCCAATAAATGGTCTTACAGTCGACTCCAAGGAAATAGGATGCCAATCAATGGTCTTAGTCCCAACTCCTTCCAGATCATAGGAAACAACTGCCAATAAATGGACTTACAATTGACTCCTCAATGGACAAACAAAGATGTAACAAAGGTATGAACAATGATCATGAAATGATATACAAGTAATGATGATAAATGCACAGAGGCACACATAAGCAAATATGCACAGATGAATCAGATAAGCAAACAAAACAAGTCAGTTAGCACACACTATATACAATCAATTAGGCTCAAGCAAGGTTAGGCTTCACAACCAACTGGAATGGGGTATTTTGAGCTCTTAACCCTAACATTGAGAGTTAGGGTGAAGCAGATGAAATGGAGATGAGGGGTGTGCCTCATAGCTCTTATCCCTGGTCAGGGAGAGCTTTAAACAATAGAAAGTGTGGGAGTTCAGAAAGTAGGAACTCTTCTCCACAAGTGATTGACTCTATAAGATCTTGGGTTATTATTCACAATGCATCAACACATTGTGTGAGCAAGGTGAATGACACACTGAGTAGTAGGAGATGGATTACACATCTCTTTTATCTGCCAATTGCCTTAGAAGAGGACTTTTCCTGCTTGGCACAGAGATTAAACAAACAAAAACATGGCCTCTTAAGGAGGGCTTCAGACAGGTGCCTGCCCACATAACAGGATAGGTCTTCCAGACTACATGAAGAAGAGAGATTATACCTAAGTGGTTAAGCAACCAAGCAAAGCAAAGTTCAAAATGAACTTGAAGCAACTTATGTACCTCTTGAAGTGCAGATTTGGATTTGGCTTAATTCAAGGCTGGTGATAGCTCCAATGTTCCTCTATGATGCTTGTATAGATGATTGAAGGGGAAATTGAAGCTTAATTGCACACGAATCCAGCAAATTTTGAAATCACCATGGATGCTTCCATCTTCGAGTATGGCTCAGTATGGCACGGATTGCTTCAATTTCACGTCCAAACTTGCTCAACAACACCTCAGGAGCATGAATCAACTAAGAGAAAGTGCTTTTCTTTGAAGAATTTGCAAAAAAAATTGAGAGAAAAGTTTGAAGAATTTGGATCTAGATCTGAAAAAATGAATGTTCCTCCCTGAAAACAGTTATGCTTATGCTTATATACCTCATGCTAATCATTCTGTAATCAAGTTTAAGCAAATGCTAATGAAATTAATTAAGTTTTAGAGTGTATGCACAAATTGGTTTTTCACCTCTATGCATGGAATGCATGTGTGAACAGTACACGAATTTCATCCATTTTCACTAAAAATCAATTTTCAAAACCAATGGTAATGGCAAAAAGTTCAAACAATGGTTCAATTTTGAATTTTGTAAATTCCCTCCAAAAAAACCATGGATTAACAAGTGATCATGTGATGGTAATTCATGTAATGTGATGCATGATTTGGAAATTAGAGGTCAAGAGGAGAATATTGCAAGAAGAACCACTCATTTTGGAGCTTTGGTTGAAAACTTATGTCCATTTGAAGTTCCATGCATAGTTTGCCATGATTAGATCATATCTCCTTAACCACACATGAGAAATTCTTGATCTTAGACATTTTGGAAATGGAAGAAAAAGATCTACAACTTTCATGTTCAACGAAATTTCGTTTGAAGCTTTATTGATGATGTAAGATGAAGTTGAAGTTGGGCTAAAACCCTTCCATTTTTGGAAAGTTCAAATTATAGGTCACTTTTTATTTTTGGCAATTTTTGACTGGACCTCAAATTCATCAATGTGAGTGTTGGAAATGTCAAATGAGACTTGTTTGAACATGAATGAAGTATTTCTAATCACTTCCCACCTCCAAATCCACAGTTGACTTTGCAGTTGACTTTCTAGGTCTTCAGATGATTTGAGAGTGTTCTGATGAGATTCAAGCTTCTACCACTTGGGATTTTGCTTCAAAATGACATCATAGTTCATATGAACTCTTGTGAATGATTGTGGGGCCCAACTCTCAAGAATGACCACCATCTATTGCTCAAAGACTGCCTTTAACTGTCTTGACCTGTTATTGCTTCATCTGCAAGACAAAGGTTAGATGGCATATTTTTGTACTTTTGGTTAGTGGTAAAAAGAAAAGCAATGATATACAAATGCAAACAATGCTTGGTGATCAAGAATCACTCTCAAAAAGATAACCCACCCATAGGGAAGGAATCAAGGTGTCCAATGATCCTTGAGGCAATGCAATGTTATGATATGATGCCATGAGGGATCTTAGGGACAAAATTGGGGTCTTACAGGTATCCCTGGTGTTCCTTCCTTTTCTGCTCCCTATCATGACCTTGGTCCCCTGTGGAGTCAAATTTTATTGAGTCGAAATATACCTTTTTCAGGTTTTCCTCAGATGTTTTGGTTGATTGATATCTCTCACCTGTATACCGGTCTTAGATATTCATTCTTCCCGAGCTTGTTGTTCTTTCACCCAGTAACCGGTGTTCAGATCACATGTCTCTTTGAGTTTGTTACCCAGTAACCGGTAACACCTCACTCTTTTTGCTTCCCCAGGAGTCTTTTCTAGACATCCCCGGTGAGGTCAATTGTGTTTTGTTGTTGTTGTGTTTGCGTTTTCCCCAATACATGCATCTTCCCGGCAAGGATGTGTTGTTCAGATCTTTCCCCGGTCCGAGTCCGGATTTTTATCCAAAGTTTTCCTCAGTTTGAGACTTTCCATTGGATTTTCTTCCCTTTGGAATCTTTTCCCAGTTTCAAGTCGTGACCTGCTCACGCATTTTTTCCTTTTTATTCCCCAAGAGAGTCTCCAGTTTTGAGTCGTGACCTGTTCACGCTTTCTCTCTTATCTCCACGTGAGTCCAGTTAGAGTCTCTATTCCTGGTGAGTGTATTACTCCGATGGATTGTCTGTTCCCTTGATTTCTTTTCTTCTTTGTGGATTTATATCCCCACAGAGTTTTTTGTTTTGCATACATACATTTGTATCATGAGGTCTCTTAAGGACCAAAATTTGTCTCTTTGTTATTATTTAAGCTCATTCTACCTCGTCGAGATGAAGATTTCAACCTTCACTTCTCCAGCTAGAATGACCTTAAATAGGGGCATCTGTAAGACCCAATTTTTGACCCTAAGATCCCTCATGGCATCGTAGCATCTCATTGCATAGGCCTCAAGGATCATTGAGCATCTTGCTTCCTTTACCTGTGGGTGGGGTATCTTTGAGAGTGGTTCTTGATCACCAAGCATGTTTTCATTGTATATCATTGCTTTTCTCATTTGTTTACTAACCAAAAAGTACAAAAATATGTCATCTAACCTTTTGTTTTGTAGCTTAAGCAAGCACAGGTCAAAGCAATTCAGGTGAATCCTTGGTACAAGAGATAAAGCATTTTCATTGAGATGAAGATCATGTGGTCATTCATAAGAGCTTATGTGAGCTATGGTTCCATTTTGAGGACAATTCATCAAGTGGCAAAGGCCCAAGTTAATCAGAATATTTTCAGGGTCATCTGAGGACCAATGCCAGTCAACTGAAAGTCAATTGAAGACTTTGGGTGTGGGAAATGGATTTCTTCATCCCATTCATGTTCCAACAATGCTTATTCATCATGTCAAACACTTATATTGAAGAATTTGAAGTCAAATCAAAAGTTTCCCAAAATGGAAAGTGACCTATAATTTCAAGTTTCCAAAAATGGCAAGTTTTTGGATCAAATTCAACTTGACTTTCCAACATCAAAGAAGCTTCAAATGAATTTTTGTCCAACATGAAAGTTGAAGATCTCTCTCTCCCATTTCCAAAAACTCCAAGATCGTGAGCATCTGATGAATGGTTGAGGAGATATGGCCAAATGATTGCAATGTGCACATGGAGGTTCAACAAGCCATAACTTTTGATCCAAAGCTCCAATTTGAGTCACTCTATTTGAAAAATGATCCTTGTGACCAATATTTTCCAAATCCATCATTGCATTGCATGAAATTTAATCACATGATCAAAATGTCCATGCATGAACATTTTGGAGGGAAAATGCCAAATTCAAATTTGGTGCATCATATGAACAAAATTCCAATCCAATTATGTGCATGAGATGATTTTGAGTGAAATTACACATTCACATAGCACTGTTCACGTGCTCATTCACCATGCATAGGTCTTTTTGCTAATTTGGGCATGCACCTCATATCTTGTTAATTACAATTAGTCAATTGTAGCGGTGTATTCATCACTTTATGATTTATTAACTAAATCAAAAGCAAAGCATACAAAGATATAGAGTCGCCACCGCACTTTTATTTATCCAAAGGAATGGCTAAAAAGCGAACAAAAGCCTAAGAAGTTTTACACATAGAAAACTAATGAAAGGTCAGAGATTTGGGTAAGGGGGTAATTATGCAAAGGGAAGGTGTTAGGCATCCAATGCATCCTAGGTACTCCTAGGGAACCTTTTACAAAACTTGTTGTAAAAAGATATTGTTTATGAAATATTTATTGTGCAAACATGAATGAAGGGATGAGAAAAGAATATACAAATTTTATTGTTTTTGTGTTTGGATGGATAACCATTGCCTACGTACCTTTACAGGATCAAAACCTCGTAGTTCGGCTAAAAGATTTCCAAAACATGGGTGAATTGATTTTAAAACAAAATCCCTAAGGTCTTTCGTTATCCACAGGAGAAAACTCAACCTATACAACCACAAGTCCACCATGTGAGAAAAGCTTCAACTTGCTAGTGAGGGACCATGCCCTATAATAAGCAAGGAAGTCTTACAATTCAATCACTAAGGACAAAAGGCGAGATTCACATCAACCACTAAGATAACTAAGATCTATGGCTAATGTATGAAAACTTATCAAGAAGTGGACTTGAGCCACACAAAAATTGAATGAGTGGAATTAGTCAATTAGAATTTATTCACAAAAAGGGTCAAAGTATGATTAGAATTCAATTCAAAAGAAGTATTGTGAAAATGGAGTTTGAAAAATCAAAGGCTTAAGGCCTAGGTTTCTAGTTTGAAAAGAAATGAAAATGTTTGCACAATATTTTTCTGGTTTGGGTTAACATGCAAATGGAGGCTTAAAGAACAAAGGTGGGAGGTTAAGGGATGCAAAACTTCTTAGGTGTTCACCTCTTTAGATCATATATAGATGATCCAAGTGATTCCTTTGGGATTAGGCAACCAGCAATAAGTAAAGCAATAAGCAAAGAGCAACAAAGCTGGAAATGGATTGCCAATAAATGGTCTTAGATCCAACTCCAAAAAGCAACATGGGAAACAGATAGCCAATCAATGGTCTTACATCTAACTCCACAACAAGAAACAAAAAATAGGAAACAGGTTGCCAATCAATGGTCTTATACCTGACTCCACAAAATGATCACAGGAAACAGATAACCAATCAATGGTATTACATCTGACTCCTCATAAAACAAAATAAAACAGGATATGGAGTGCCAATCAATGGTCTTATGTCCACCTCCACAAATGATCATAGGAAACAGACAACCAATCAATGGTATTACATCTAACTCCTCACAAAACAAAATAAAACAGGAAGTGGAATGCCAATCAATGGTCTTATGTCCACCTCCACAAAATGATCACAGGAAACAGATAACCAATCAATGGTATTACATCTGACTCCTCACAAGAAACAAATAACAAATGCAATAAGCAAGAGGAAACAAGTTGCCAATAAATGGTCTTACACTCGACTCCAAGGAAATGGAATGCCAATCAATGGTGTTAGTTCCAACTCCTACCAAATCATAGGAAACAAATGCCAATAACTGGACATACAATTGACTCCTCAATGGACAAAACAAAATGTCACAAAGTATGAACAATGATCATGAAATGATATACAATCAATGCTCAAAGATGAAAACAATGCACAAAGGCACACACAAACAATTATGCCCAAATGGAAAAGTAAGCAAACAAGCAATCAATTATCACACACTATACTCAATCAAGAGGCTCAATCAAGGTTAGGTTTTAGTCAAGGGGTCATATCGACCTTGACAAACAAACCAATACTGTTAAGGGTGTTTTGAGCTTTTAACCCTAACATTGAGAGTTAGGGTGAAGCAGATGAAATGGAGATGAGGGTTATGCCTCATAGCTCTTATCCCTGGCCTGGAAGAGCTTGAATCAAAGAATGTGTGGGAGTCCAGAATGAAGGAACTCTTCTCCACATGACTGACTATACAAGATCTTGGGTTTTTATTCAAAATGCATCAACACATGGTGTGAGCAAAGTGAATGACACAACTGAATAGCAGGGGATGGATTGCACATCCCTTGTATCTGCCAATTGCCTCTTAAGAGGACTTAACCTGCTTGGCACAAAATTAAACAAACAAAGACATGGCCTCTTAAGGAGGGCTTCAGACAGGTGCCTGCAAGTAACGACAGGTCTTCCAGACTACATGGAGATCAAGGATTATACCTAAGTGGTATGCCAACCAAAAGCAAAGCAAAGTTCAAATGAACTTAAAGCAACTTAGGTACCTGTGTAAACAACTAAACAAATCAGTACAGTATTCAGACAAACAGACAACAGTCAACAACAAACAGACAATCCCAATGTACAACATATAAGCCATAAGGCAAACTCAAGTGAATTATCATCAGCCTACAAAACAAACAAATGTTAGCAATCAAAAGCAAATATCAACATTCAAATGATGAAGCAACATCAACCATGGAGATTAGGTGCTTGGTCCTGAAATTCAAAGCTCACATGTAAGTCCAAACCACTAGGTCAAAGCCTAGGGTCAAAGGTGAAGAAAAAATTCAAAACAGAAGCTAATATTCAACATAATGCAACTTCAAACACATATTAACATGTCCTAAAAAGGACCAAATCAAAATCAATCATCAAAGGCATTTAATGAGCAAGAGAAGTCAAAGACAATTTCAAAGCACATATTTGGACATTGAGAATGAAAATTCCAAATCAAAACAGAAATGATCCAAATAATTCTGGAAGAATTCATGAGCATTCAACACATCCAATACAATCATCATACCAAAAATTAGAATCAACAGAGGTCATTTGATATGGAAATGAAATTGCACAAGTTGATCATCCAATTGTGTGACACAAATTGTCACACCATGTAAACACATGCATGAAACAGAAATGGTAAAGGAGAAAAATGCCCAATCAAGCCTCAAACATCCATCAACATGTTAGGAACAATCATGCAAAATTTCATGGCATTTGGATCAATATCAAGCATTTCACAATAGAAAGAGCAATGCAAGGTCACAAAAGCACATATGTTCAATCAACCTAGAGCAAACAAATTTCCAGCCATGCACAACTTCAGAAATTATCATCATAAAATAGAGGACATCTCAATGAACAAATAGAAAAAAATGAGGGATTATTTGGAGCATTTTTCAAATTGTTATGAATTTTGGAAGTTGGCTAAAAAAAATTGAAATGAAATGAACATGTATATGAAATATGGAGGGAAATGCATAATTGATGTATTAATTTGAAAATATGCAGCGCTAGGAATCGAAGCCGGTACAAATTTGAAATGAGGCGCGCTACAATATGAAACGCAGTTGTTTCATTTATGCGCTGGCTTGGCAAGTGGCAATCAACGCTTATGTGTACTAGGTCAAAGGAATGCTAGCCAATAGAAAGGCCAGCGAAGCGCCAGCGTGGACGAATAAGACAAAAGCCCTAGGCCAGCTCTGCTAAGCGCACAACTCATCCATCATTTTATTGTTCAAGTTAGATCCATTATCAGTAATGATCTTATCAAGCACACCATAACGACATATCAGCTGATTCTTGACAAACTTCACGACCACCTGCCTGGTCACATTAGCATACGACGCCGCTTCAACCCACTTGGTGAAGTAGTCAATTGCTACGAGAATAAACCTGTGTCCGTTGGACGCTTTCGGTTCAATCATGCCGATCATGTCAATTCCCCACATGGATAAAGGCCATGGTGATGAAATCACATTCAGAAGTGTCGGAGGAATATGAATCTTATCCGCATAAATTTGACACTTGTGGCATTTCTTCACATATTTGCAGCAGTCAGACTCCATTGTCAGCCAATAGTAGCCTGCTCTCAACATCTTTCTAGCCATGGCATGTCCATTGGAATGAGTACCAAATGAACCCTCATGGACCTCAGTCATTAACAGGTTTGCTTCGTGTCTATCCACGCATCTGAGCAAAACCATGTCAAAAAATCTCTTGTAAAGCACTTCACCACTGAGGTAGAAACTGCCTGACAACCTTCTCAAAGTTTTCCTATCTTTCATACATGTCCCAGGCGGGTAGACCTGGTTCTGGAGGAAATTCTTGATAACAAAATACCAAGGCTTGTCATCATGTACTTCTTCAACCGCAAACACGTGAGCTGGTCTATCCAAGCGCATCACAATGATATTGGGAACTTCATTCCAATATTTGACCACAATCATAGAAGCAAGCGTAGCAAGCGCATCTGCCATCTGATTATCTTCTCGAGGAATATGATGAAAGTCAGCTTTTGCAAAGAACGTTGAAATCCTCCTCGCATAATCTCTATACGGAATAAGACTGGGTTGATTCGTTTCCCACTCACCTTTGATCTGATTGACAACCAGGGCCGAATCACCATACACATCAAGATGCTTGATTCTCAAATCAATGCATTCTTCTAATCCCATAATACAGGCTTCGTACTCCGCCATATTATTCGTGCATTTGAAAGTTAGCCTTGCTGTAAACGGAATATGTGTGCCCTGAGGAGTAATGATTACTGCCTCAATTCCATTTCTGTACTGATTTACAGCGCCATCAAACACCATCGTCCATCTGGAACCAGGTTCCGGACCTTCATCAAGTGTAGGCTCATCATAATCTTTCATTTTCAAATACAGAATCTCCTCGTCAGGGAAGTCGTACTGAACAGACTTATGATCTTCAATCGGCTGATGTGCCAAGTGGTCAACCAAGATACTACCTTTGATAGCTTTCTGAGCTGGATACTCGATATCATACTCAGACAACAACATCTACCACCGAGCAATCCTCCCAGTTAAAGCAGGTTTCTCGAAGATATACTTGATTGGATCCATTCTGGATATCAACCAACTTGTATGATTTATCATGTACTGGCGCAAACGCTTTGCAGCCCAAGCCAAAGCACAACACGTCTTCTCAAGCATGGAGTATCGAGACTCACAATCAGTGAACTTCTTACTCAGGTAGTAGATAGCAGATTCTTTCTTTCCTGATTCATCTTGCTGACCGAGTACACAACCCATCGAGTCTTCAAGAACAATCAGATACATGATCAGAGGTCTTCCTTCTACAGGCGGAGACAAGATCGGAGGTTCAGACAAATACTCTTTGATACTGTCGAAAGCTTTCTGGCAATCCTCGGCCCACTCATGAGATTGATCTTTCTGGAGGAGCTTGAATATCGGCGCACATGTGGCAGTCATGTGAGATATAAATCTGGAAATATAGTTCAAGCGGCCAAGAAAACCTCGGACTTGCTTATCAGTTTTGGGCGCAGGCATCTCTTGTATTGCTTTGACCTTTGCAGGATCAACCTCAATACCTCTTTCGCTGACAACAAAACCCAATAACTTGCCAGAACGGACTCCAAATGTACATTTGTTCGGATTCAGATGAAGTCTGAACTTCTGCAGACGCTGAAAAAGCTTCACCAAGTGTTCAACATGTTCCACTTCCATTCGTGACTTTGCAATCATATCATCAATATAGACCTCTATCTCCTTGTGCATCATATCATGAAACAAGGTAGTCATAGCACGTTGATACGTGGCTCCGGCGTTCTTCAAACCGAAGGGCATCACTCGATAACAGATTGTTCCCCAAGGTGTGATGAATGTTGTCTTCTCCATATCTTCGGGTGCCATCTTGATCTGGTTATATCCGGAAAATCCGTCCATAAACGAAAAGACTTTGAATTTAGCTGTATTGTCTACCAACATATCAATGTGTGGTAGAGGGAAATCATCTTTCGGACTAGCTTTATTCAAATCTCTGTAATCAACACACATACGGACTTTTCCGTCCTTCTTAGGCACAGGCACAATATTGGCCACCCATTGAGGATATGTAGAAGTCACTAGAAACCCCACATCAATTTGCTTCTGAACTTCCTCTTTGATCTTCACTGCCATATCTGGATGAGTTCTTCTGAGCTTCTACTTTACTGGCACGCACTCAGGCTTCAAAGGCAGGAAATGTTGCACAATATCTGTATCTAGACCCGGCATGTCTTCATACGACCAAGCAAAGATATCGGAATATTCTCGTAGCAATTTGACCAACCCCTTCTTGACAGACTCTTCAAGGAGTGCCCCAATCTTCACCATTCGAACACAATCTCAGACCCCAAGTTGACTATTTCCAGATTCTCGAGATGCGGCTGAATGATCTTCTCTTCGTGCTCAAGAAGACGGGTAATCTCATCAGGAATCCCTTCAACATCATCTTCCTCTGCTTCGAATACAGGGAATTCAAAATTGGGAGATGGCGTTGGATCATTATGTTCAATGGGTTTTAGAATCAACCTGCATAATGATTTTGGATAATAAAAACTTTAGAATTTAAACAAGCAAGTCATTATGCAGATGAAAAGATTGTTTTTATTCTTGTTTTTAGGGTTTTTTGTGATCCCCAATTTCCTGCAAAAGCAAAAAGTGAAAACAAATGGAAAAACAAATGTTTAACATGAATTTATTGAATGAAATATCATTGTATATATGATGCCAACAATGTCATCACTTCTCCTTTTGGCATGGGAGAATCTATGTGACACTTGCATTTTTTATCATAAATAAAGGACGTCTTTTTGCATTCAAATATTTTGTTCCCTGTCTTTCTATTTTTGCAGTTTTTCAAAAAAAAATGGCAATGTTTTGTTTAGTTTCCACTTTTTTCTCACACTCATAAGCACATACCATCACTCATGCAGATGCACATCACCGGATCCTATTGATAACAGTTCTACTATGGCTCGCTTCGACTTTAAAAATTGAATCTTTCAAGCTGAAGAAGAGGGTGATGAAGACTGTGAACTCGCTGAAGAACTTACCAGGTTATTAAAACAAGAGGAAAGGGTCATTCAACCACATCAAGAGTCTGTTGAAGTGATTAATCTCGGCACCGAGGACGCCAAGAGAGAAATCAAGATAGGGGCTGCTTTGGAAGACAATGTGAAGAAGGGGTTGATTGAATTGTTGCAAGAGTATGTTGACATCTTCGCTTGGTCTTATCAGGACATGCCAGGGCTTGACACAGACATCGTGGTACATCGTTTTCCGCTCAAAGAAGGTTGTCCTCCGGTCAAGCAGAAGCTCAGAAGAACAAGACCAGAGATGGCTGTCAAGATAAAGGAAGAAGTGCAAAAACAGTTGGATGCAGGGTTTCTAGCAGTCACAAATTATCCGCCATGGGTTGCAAATATCGTTCCGGTACCTAAGAAGGATGGAAAGGTACGGATGTGTGTTGACTACCGGGATTTGAACAGGGCTAGTCCTAAAGATGATTTCCCCTTACCTCACATTGACGTTTTTGTGGATAACACGGCTCAGTTCTCGGTATTCTCCTTCATGAATGGCTTTTCTGGCTATAATCAAATTAAGATGGCACCAGAAGACATGGAGACGATAACATTCATAACCCCATGGGGCACCTTCTACTACAAGTTGATGCCGTTTGGTCTGAAAAACGCCGGAGTAACATATCAACGAGCTATGGTGACTCTTTTCCATGATATGATTCATCATGAAATTGAGGTTTATGTTGACGATATGATTGCCAAATCTCAGACAGAAGAAGAACATTTGTTGAATTTGCAGAAACTGTTTGAGCGTTTGAGGAAATTCAAGCTGAGGCTTAATCAGAACAAGTGTACTTTCGGGGTGAGATCTGGGAAACTGGGTTTTATTATTAGTGAAAAAGGGATCGAGGTGGATCCTGACAAAGTAAAAGCGATACAGGAAATGCCTGAGCCAAGAACAGAGAAACAAGTCTGTGGTTTCTTAGGCAGGTTGAACTACATTGCAAGGTTCATCTCCCACCTAACAGCCACGTGTGAGCCGATATTCAAATTGTTGAGAAAAGATCAGGCTATCAGGTGGAATGATGATTGTCAAAGGGCGTTCGAGAAGATAAAAGAGTATTTGCAGAATCCTCCTATCCTTGTGCCTCCGGTCTCAGGGAGACCGCTGATTATGTATTTGACCGTACTAGACAGTTCCATGGGTTGTGTTCACGGTCAACACGACGAGACAGGTAGGAAAGAGCATGCCATCTACTACCTGAGTAAGAAATTCACAGATTGCGAGTCGAGATACTCAATGCTTGAAAAAACATATTGTGCACTTGCATGGGCTGCTAAGCGATTGAGACAATATATGCTGTCTCACACAACCTTACTGATCTCCAAAATGGATCCAGTCAAGTATATATTTGAGAAGCCAACTCTCACCGGAAGAGTTGCTCGTTGGTAAATGGTACTGACAGAGTACGACATCCAGTATACTTCCCAAAAAGCCATCAAGGGGAGTATTCTGTCAGACTATCTTGCTCAACAGCCGGTTGAAGATTATGAGCCAATGAAGTTTGATTTTCCAGATGAAGACATCATGTTCCTCAAGATGAAAGACTGTGAAGAGCCAGTTGTTGAAGAGGGATCTGATCTAGATGAAAAGTGGACTTTAATGTTTGATGGGGCCGTCAACGCCAGAGGAAGTGGAATTGGTGCTGTCATTACAACTCCGAAAGGTGCCCACATGCCTTTCACCGCTCGTCTGACTTTCGAGTGTACCAATAATGAAGCTGAGTATGAAGCCTGTATCTTGGGTATTTAGCAAGCCATTGATTTGAGAATCAAGACTTTGGACATCTTCGGAGATTCAGCTCTGGTAATCAATCAAGTGAATGGTGATTGGAACACTCTCCAGCCTACTCTGGTCCCCTACAGAGATTACACGAGAAGACTGTTGACTTTCTTCACAACAGTAAAGCTGTACCATATACCCCGTGATGAGAACCAGATGGCAGATGCTCTTGCTACTCTATCCTCCATGATCACGGTGATCCGTTGGAACCATGCTCCCAAGATCGACGTGATGCGCCTTGATAGGGCCGCGTATGTGTTTGCTGCTGAACTGGTAGTTGATGACAAGCCCTGGTATCATGACATCAAGTGCTTTCTGAAGAATCAAGAGTACCCTGCAAGGGCATCCAACAATGATAGAAAGACTTAGAGAAGATTGGCAGGCAGTTTCTTCTTGAACAAAGATGATGTTTTGTATAAGAGAAACTTCGACATGGTTTTGCTCAGATGCGTGGACAGACACGAAGCAAGCATGTTAATGCAGGAAGTTCATGAAGGCTCCTTCGGTACTCATGTCGGCGGACATGCAATGGCTAAGAAATTGTTGAGAGCAGGTTATTACTTGATGACCATGGAATCTGATTGTTTCAAATATGCTCGGAAGTGCCATAAATGCCAGATTTATGCTGATAAGGTGCATGTGCCGCCGAATCCTTTGAATGTGATGTCTTCGCCGTGGCCTTTTGCTATGTGGGGCGTCGATATGATTGGAAAGATTGAGTCGACCGCTTCCAATGGGCATCGCTTCATCCTTGTTGCCGTCGACTATTTCACCAAGTGGGTCGAAGTAGCGTCATTTGCGAAGGTCACCAGACATGTGGTTGCCCGATTCATCAGGAAAGAAATCATTTGTCGCTATGGGATTCCCGAAAGAATCATTACTGATAATGGTTCTAATCTCAACAACAAAATGATGAAGGAGTTGTGCCAGAACTTCAACATTCAGCATCACAATTCTTCCCCTTACCGCCCTAAGATGAACGGTGTTGTTGAAGCGACAAATAAGAACATAAAGAAGATTGTGCAGAAGATGGTCGTTACGTACAGAGATTGGCATGAGATGCTACCCTTCGCCTTGCATGGGTACCGTACTTCAGTACGTACATCGACCGGGGCAACCCCTTACTCCCTTGTGTATGGTATGGAAGCAGTCCTACCTGTTGAAGTAGAGATTCCTTCTCTAAGAGTCCTGTTGGATGTCAAGTTAGACGAAGCTGAATGGATTCGGACAAGGTTCAATGAGTTGAGTCTTATCGAAGAGAAGTGAATGGCAGCCATTTGTCATGGGCAGTTATATCAAAGTCGGATGAAGAGAGCCTTTGATCAGAAAGTGCATCCTCAATTCTTCCAGGTCGGAGATTTGGTGTTGAAAAGGATCCTTCCTCCTCAGACAGATCACAGGGGCAAGTGGACTCCTAACTATGATGGACCGTATATTGTCACCAAGGTTTTTGATGGAGGGGCCTTAATGCTTGCAACGATGGATGGTGAAAACTTCACTTCCCCGGTGAACTCAGACGCAGTTAAAAAATACTTCGCATGAAATAGACCCGCTGGACAATAAAAAGAGTAGTCCAGGCAAAAATGGGCATCCCGGCGAACCAAGAAAATGAAAAAGGTTCGGGCAAAAATTAGGGATTAAAAGTGAAAAGATTGTACACCCGGTAAGTTGAAAACCTGAAAAGGCAACTTAGGCAAAAATGGTTATCCCGGTGGATTGACAACCCGAAAAGGGCGATCCAGGCAAAAGTTAGGGATTAAGCGAATGACTGCGTTCTGAGTAGGTCTGAATCTCATCTTGTGTCAATGACTGGAAACTTTTGAAGGAGAGGAAACAGTCCAATCACTCTTTTAGAAAGCTGATCATCTGGAGGATCTTGAAGACGAGCAAGTCATAGCAGAATTGGAACCCAATAGAAATCCATTTCACATTGCCATTAGATTAATGTCTGCTTTTATCTTTTGTGCGATTACCTCTTTCCAGGGATTGCTTCCTGATGTAAATGCCTATTCAGAGGCCATTCAATCAATAAAATCATGCTATTCAGTATATCTCTATTTTCATTTTCATTTTACTATTTTGTTTGCAAGAATGACGTTCGAACTTTTGATAAACATTGCATCATGACACATAAGAGCTTTACAGGTACATGCTTAATAAACATTTAAAATTGTTGTAAATTTTAAGTGCTTTGGATCGTCTATTCAGAACAGGTACCCTCGGGGCATTTCCTTAAAATCCCCTACAGATGATCGTGAATGTTTTCCCCCAACAGACGAATTCGGTATCTTATCCCTGCAGAGCTGATAAGAGCGTTGGATTCTTCAATCCCCAGCAGGTTCTCACCACTGTACCTCCCCCTAGTAGAGTTGACAGTGTCAGACTATATACCCTCAGCAGAGTTGACAGTGTCAAACTGTATCTTCCCAACAGAAGCGGTTGCTCCTCAGGGTTCGATGCCAGATCGATGATCTCGACACCAGACCCATGGTCTCTTTCCTTGAAGCAGAACCTCGGTACCGTATCGGTGTTTGCTTCCCCTGCTAAGTCGTCTCTCTCGCAGATCGTGGTTGCCATAACCACTGTCGCTTTCCCCAACAGCAGGTTTTCAGTGCCGTTCTCTCCCCAGTCAGAATCTCAGTATTTCGTCATTGCTAGAACACCGTGTGGCGGGTCATTTCCCCACAGAATTCTTTGCGCTGTGCATCTCCAGCAGCCTTGCCAGGGTCCAGAAGATGGTTATCATTTCCCCAGCAGATCCCCTTGCCTCAACTTGGCATTCTACCCAGTATTTCGCATCCCTGCATGTAGAATCATATTGCATTGCATCCTCCCAAATCGCGTAGCATTTCCATTTTCATGGAGCATTACGCCATTGAAAAATTCAAACATACGCATGTAAGCATAAAACATTCTCAGTATCCCAAGTGATAAGCCATAAGTTGTTTCCAGTACTCAGACTGAAGATTGTTCATGACTTACCTTTGTTATCCCCAGCAAGTGTCATTGGCCCATGCGCCGCCTCTATTATCATTCCCTATTTCTGCCGATGCTGACAGGCATGAAGTTTCCGGTATTCAGACCGAAGTGGCGTTCAGGCCAGTTTTCCGATGTTCAGATCGAAGAAGTTTCTGACGTTCAGGTCGATGCAACTTGTGGCGTTCAGGCCAGTTTTTCGATGCTCAGATCGAAGAAGTTTCTGACGTTCAGGTCAATGCAACTTGTGGCGTTCAGGCCAGTTTTCCGATGTTCATATCGAAGAAGTTTCCGACGTTCAGGTCGATGCAACTTGTGGCGTTCAGGCCAGTTTTCCGATATTCAGATCGAAGAAGTTTCCGACATTCAGGTCGATGCAACTTGTGGCATTCAGGCCAATTTTCCAATGTTCAGATCGAAGAAGTTTCCGACGTTCAGTTCAACGCAACTTGTGGCATTCAGGCCAATTTTCCAATGTTCAAATCGAAGATGTTTCCGACGTTCAGTTCAACGCAACTTGTGGCATTCAGGCCAGCCTCTCGGTGTTCAGACCGATATTTATAATCTCATATCTCCCGATGTTCAGATCGAAGTCATTTTCGGTATTCAGACTGATGAGCGGCATTCAGGCCATGGTTATTTCTGTGTTACCATTTATTTTGGTATCCAAGTTAACATTCTTTTTCGGTATTTAAACTGACTCTCACCGTACCAGACGAATTCTTCTTTCAAGACCACCTCTTTGTCGATTCTGACAGGCATTGTTACTTCACTTCACTTCAGTGCAAATTTTCGGGCTTTTATTGTATTCAATCCCTTGATACCTCGAAAGCACGAAATTCACTGCTATCTTCTTTCCAGGTCTCCAGTTGATTGAATAGGGGCAGCTGTAATACCCCAAAATTTACCCTTCATTTTTCCTGGAAGCATACGCTTTACACCTCATGCATGCATTTGCATTTCATCAAGGCAATCGGAATCGGATCCAAGAAGCTTGAACATCATCCAGGACACTTTGTGGACTCTATTTAGATGACCAGTCAACACAAGGGAAAGACTTGAGTTACTTCCAACAGGGGTCTATTCGTCAGTCAAAACGTTAATCTTGAAGGAGCAAAGGTTTGTTCATGAGCTGTCAAGCTCGCTAGGCGAAGCCCACGTGTTTTGAAAAAAAAAATAATAAATAAATAAATAAAAGAAAAATCTTGGACTTGGACCTCCCTCATTTGAGCCCACAGGTCCACAAAAATCAGGTTATAAATTCAGAGTTTCAGTGAAACAAATATTTATTCCATTCCTATTACCCTGGCAGGAAAAAGAAAGTGAGAGAAGAGCTAACAGAGTTCAGAGCAACCTCCAGAGACTGAAGGGAACTCATCGGCAAAGAACCAATTCCCTCTCATATAAACCCTCAGATTGCTTTGCAAACCTAATCGGGAAATTCAATCTCATTGATCTCTCCAGTCAGGTTTGCCTTATTCCCATTACTTTATGCTTTCAATTTGAATTTTCTGAATGTATGAGGTATTATGGGTGAATTTGATACCCTTTTGATGCATATGTTTAACAAGAGGTTTAGGCCTCCTACCCTTGGTTGCTTTTTGTAAGCTTTTTGTGAATTAAAAGGGCATGATTCATGTGGTTACATTTTGATTTGGGGGCAACCCTTGATTACCCTATTTTTTCTCTAACCTGTTTGTTGAGTTTTTTTTTGTGAGGGCTCACATGACTCTTGCAGAGATGGTTTGCGTGGTTTTCCCACTTTATTTGTGGGATACCCCCTGGAGGATCATTCTGATTACCTGTACTAACCCACTTTCTTTGATGATGTTAGCTTGGAAGGATCTCAGGGTTTATCGTTCCTTTAATTATTGTTACCTCGGATCTTCATCCGTGTGGTACTTTTACATTTTTCCCGCATTTTACTGCTTTCCTAGCTGGAAGACCTCGATAGGAGGCAATGTTTTTGTGTTTACTTTATGCAGGTAACTTTGTCCAGGGTTAAGAGCTATGAGGTCTTATCCTCATTACCCCTTTTGCATGAGCGTTCCTAAACCCCAAAGAAACTCATTGATTTTTCTTCTCCTAAGAACACGTTAACTCCTCCTACTACAGGCGAGTAAGTCTCCAAAGGTCGAGCATCCGGTAGATTGCGTAGTAACGTCGTTCGTCCAAAACCCAATCCATAACCCCGTAGTTAGCCGAACTACGGCTTGCTCTGATTCTCATTCCAGATGAGATACGTAGGCATAAAACGCGATGTCTTAACGAGCACACACCCCCCCCAAACCCATAGGTCAGCCGAGCTACGAAGACTCTGATTCTCATATTCAGATGAGATACGTATGCAGTGGATGGGACATCCGCGCGAGTCATTTTCATTTAACCCCTTTTTTAGTAAACAGCACAAGATAAACTCACACCCTTTAGACAAGAACTACAAAAGTGGATCCCGTAGAGTACTACGGATGTGTAGGGGTGTTAATACCTTCCCTTCGCATAGCCGACTCCCGAACCCAAGATTTGGTTGCGAGACCTTGTCTTTTCCTTTCCTCTTTTCAGTTTTACTTCGAGCGTTTCCTTTCCCTCCTTTGGGATAAATAACGCACGGTGGTGACTCTTCTGCCATTTTCTTTCGCTGGTTGTTTTTTCGTACACTGCATTTTTCAGGTTGCGACAACAGGGAAAGGTTATTTTGGCACAAAATGGCATATGAACCCCCTCCGGCGTGATCAACACTGCACCAACTCCGCGACCATTGACGTTGACCGCCCCATCAAACATCATAATCCATTTGGATTCAGGGTCAGGCCCCTCCTTCGGGAGTGGTTCCTCGCAATCTTTCGATTTGAGAAACATGATTTCCTCATCAGGAAAGTCGAACCTCATAGGTTGGTAATCATCAATCGGGTAAGATAGTCTGACAAGACACTTCCTTTGATGGCTTTTTGTGAAGTGTATTGGATGTCATACTCTGTCAGCATCATTTGCCACCTAGCAACCCTTCCGGTAAACGCTGGCTCTTTAAAAATATACTTCACTTGGTCCATCTTTGATATCAATAGAGTCGTGTGAGTCAACATATACTGTCTTATTCGGCGAGCAGCCCATGCCCAAGCGCAGCAAGTTTTCATGAGCAGTGAGTATCTTTGTTCATAGTCGGTAAACTTTTTGATAAGGTAGTATATTGCATGCTCTTTTCGACCTGACTCGTCATGTTGACCGAGCACACAACCCATTGACCTTTCTAACTCAGTCAAGTACATGATCAACGGTCTTTTCCTCTCGGCCTGTAGACTGGCCTCGATCTTGATCTCTTTCTTGTCGTCCTCGGTACCAATGTTGACGGTCTCAATCACCTCTTGATAAGGTGTAATAGCTCGGTCCTCCTGTTTCAACATCCTGGCTAACTCTTCAGGCAATTCACAATCTTCCTCAACCCCTTCTTCGGCTTGATAGATAGGATTGTCGAAGTCATACTTGGCCATAGCAGTGTCGTTAGCAGTGAGATCCTGGTGATCATGCTTTACTTTAGAACGAGATTTTTTGGAAAGAAGAAAAAACGAAGAAGAAACATTGCCATTTTTTGTAAAAGTAAAAATAATTGAAAGAAAGAGAACACAAAATTGTTTGCAAAAGTTGTCCTTTATTGATGATGAAAATAATTGCGAAATGTAAGTAAATGGATGGCCCTACAAATGAGTCATTAAGACTTTATTATGCATGTAATAAAAGGAAAACAATAAAAATTACTCCTTCAGTAGAGTAACCCGGACGATTCTTTCAGACGACCAATTGTCGAGCTTTTCTCCTGGGACACACGGGTGAATCCAGCTATCTAAGTCACAGTCGCTGTCAGCCTTGTCTTCATCTGCAGCATTGACGGTGTGGGGAGAAACCTAACCCCCGCTGGAGAAAGTACCGGCTTCATTCATCTGAGACCCCGGAGTATACCCTAATCCAAACTTGTCTTCTTTTATGATTGGCTCCACAAGTTTGCCCCAGCCTTGGGCATTACCAGCCTTAACCACTTCAACGGCTTGCTTGTATGTGAACTTTCTTAGGACCAATAACTGCCTGATACAGGGAACAAACATTAGACACTGCGGTAACACCTGCAAAACAAAAAAAGGTTAGTATGCATGGTATGCGATGCACTGCTTATTCGATTTTTAGGCCCCCCCTTAAAAAAGGAATACCCTGCAAATGAATAAGCATGAGATGTCGGATGCAAATATGCAGATGATGTTATGCAATGCAAAGGCATGTCAATCAGAATTGTTGGATCCGCTTGAACATCTGTCAGGTTGCACTGCCTGGAGAGAAATTAAGAGGATCAAGCAGAGCACACCAAACAAAGGTCATGGGATGGATCATGTTATCCTTAATATCAACCATCCATTTTTGTGGATTATGGTTTACACCTTATCAGCACCCAAGTTTCATTGATATTAAGGATACCTGAACGGATCAACCATGAATCAAGGGTTTGTTGCAAGTCACAAGCATGGAGTTTAGATTAAGAACCACCCAAAGGGAGTGTACTAAGGTTTAAACCTGCCAAACATGATCTATAAAAGGTTCCCATAGTCATAATCCCATCTTTCGGATATTATCGGAGGAACGACTACTCGTATTCCAAAAATATTCTCGAGAGAGACTCTTATGAGTGTAGTATCGCGTAACAATCGTATCAAATCTTACACTTGAACGACTTTCGCACTACGTCCTGCGAATAGGCCAAGATGGGTTTGGTAAACTAAGGTCCTTGGCTTCTAAGGTCTATATTGGAAAAAGTAATGTCTAACCACAACTTACTTGTGTGACTTTATTGATCCCAACATGACCTCCACCAAGTGAATGGGCTTGCAAGTCAACTTGCTAAGGAATAACTCCACACAAGTCAACAAGACTATGTCATTCTCCTATCCTAAGTGCACTCGAGTTCGGGTATAGAACTCATCTCACAAACAGAACCAGCAGATACGGCAGTCATATGTACACAATGCAATAAAGCGGGTAAATGTTGAAAAATAAGTAACTGTACAAAAGAATAAACACCCAATAAACAAACAACCTACAAAAGCTAGGAGGGACTCGCTTAGGGAAACCGGGTCCCCAGCAGAGTCGCCAGTTGTCGCAACCTGAAAAATGGAATGCGAAAAAAAACAACCGGCGAAGAAAGACAGGAGAGTCGCCACCGTGCGTTATTTATCCCAAAGGAGGGAAAGGAAACGCTCGAAGTAAACCTGGAAAAAGGAAAGGACAAGAAAGGGTCTCACAACAAAATCTTGGGTTCGGGAGTTGATTATGCGAAGGGAAGGTATTAGCACCCCTACGCATCCGTAGTACTCTACGGGATCCACTTTTGTAGTTCTTGTCTAAAGGGTGTGGGTTTATCTAATGTGTTATTTACTAAAAAAAAGGGGGTCAAAAGAAAATGGCTCGCACGGATGTCGCATCCACTGCATACGTATCTCATCTGAATATGAGAATCAGATTCTTCGTAGCTCGGATACCTAGGGGTTAAGGGTAATTGTGCTCGCTAAGACATCGCGTCTTATGCCTACGTATCTCATCTGGAATGAGAATCAGAGCAAGCCGTAGTTCGGCTAACTACGGGGTTATGGATTGGGTTTTGGACGAACTACGTTACTACGCAATCTACCGGATGCTCGACCTTTGGAGACTTACTCGCCTGTAGTAGAAGGAGTTAACTTGTTCTTAGGAGAAGAAAAATCAATGAGTTGGTAGGGTTAGGGATGCTCATGCAAAAAGGCAGTCCTTGACGAAGGAACCGCGCTACCTGTGGGGATACGAACACATACAAAACAAACACGTATAAAGTAAATGTGCCAACAAGGCAATCAGAATAAATCTCCCAAATGGTATCCCACAAGCAAAGTGGAATATCCAGCGAGCTATCCCTGCAAAAGTCATGTGAGCCTTCATAAAAACTCAACAAAAGGGTCAGTGAAACAAGATAAGGATTAGGAGAAAACATGTTATGAGAAACGTAAGTCAGATTAGAGCAAAACAACATGGTTTTTCATGGATAACAGTATGGTTTCAGAAACCTCCATCCCTATGGTACTCATTTCAGAAATCATGTGATTAAACATTCAAGGCATAGGTTTCACCCATTCATGCATATGTGAAACCTAACGATATCCACACTTCCAAATTCAAACATAATACCTCACACATTTAAAACATTCAAATTGAAGGCGTAAAATAATGGGAATAGGGCAAACCTGATTGGAGAGCTTGATTGAAATTGAGTTCACCCGTGAGGTTTACAAAACAATCTTTACGGTTTATGTGAGGCAGAGGTGATTCTGTGCAGTTGAGTTCCCTTTAGGGTTTGGAGGCTGCTCTGAGTTCTCTGTCAGGTAGTCTCTCTCTGATCTTCTGATGAATTCTTGAATGATGGAATTCTGCCTCCGAATTCCTGAATGATGGAATTCTGCCTCCGAATTCCTGAATGATGCAATTCTGCCTCCGAATTCCTGAATGATGGAATTCTGTCTCCGAATTCCTAAATGATGGGAATTATGCCTCCGAATTCCTGAATGGAGGGAATTCTGCCTACGAATTCCTGAATGATGGGAGTTCTGCCTCCGAATTCTTGAATGATGGGAATTCTGCCTCCGAATTCCTGAATGATGGAATTCTGCCTCCAAATTCCTGAATGATGGGAATTCTGCGTCCGAATTCTTGAATGATGGGAATTCTGTCTCCGAATTCCTGAATGATGGAATTCTGCCTCCGAATTCCTGAATGATGGGAATTCTGCCTCCGAATTCCTAAATGATGGGAATTCTGCCTCCGAATTCCTGAATGATGGAATTCTGCCTCTGAATTCCTGAATGATGGGAATTCTGCCTCCGAATTCCTAAATGATGGGAATTCTGCCTCCGAATTCCTGAATGATGGAATTCTGTCTCCCCCTCTCTTTTTCTCAAGTGAAGCCTTGGTATTTATAGACTGAATTTCGTGGCTTTGTGGGCTTGAACTGGATGCAACCTAGGCCTAAAATTCTGCTGTTATATTTTTAACGCGTGGTCTTCGCTTAACGAAGGATTTGCTCGCCTAGTGAGCATGACAGCTCAGGAATAGACTTTTACTTCTTCCAGATTAGCGCTTTGACTGATGAATATACCTCATTTGGTCATGTTGGAAGTAACTCACGTCATTCTCTTGTGTTGATTGATCACCCAAATAGAACCCACAAAGTGTCCTGGATGATGTTCAAGCTTCTTGGAGCTAATCCCGATTGACATGATGAAATGAAATGTATCTAATGTTAAATGACCTAAAAATGAATGCGTGAATAAGTAGGGCCAATTTTGGGGTGTTACAGAATGCAACAATCACACTCAAGGCTCAAGCAAAGCACACCAAACAAAGGTCATGGGATGGATCATGGCACCCTTAATATCAATCATCCATTTTGGTGGATTATGGTTTACACCTTATCAACATCCAAGTTCCATTGATATTAAGGATACATGAACGGATCAACCACGAATCAAGGGTTTGTTGCGAGTCACGAGCATGGAGTCTCGGTTAAGAACCACCCAAAGGGAGTGTACTAGGGTTTAACCTGCCAAACATGTTCTATAAGAGGTTCCCATAGTCATCATCCCATCTTTCGGATATTATCAGATAGAGGACTACTCATATTCCAAAAAATATCCTCAAGAGAGACTCTTATGAGTGTAGTATCGCGTAACAATCATATCAAATCTTACACTTGAACGACTTTCGCACTACATCCTAAGAATAGGCCAAGATGGGCTTGGTAAACTAAGGTCCTTGGCTTCTAAGGTCTATATTGGAAAGAATAATGTCTAACCACAACTACTTGTGTGACATTATTGATCCCAACATGACCTCCACCAAGTGAATGGACTTGCAAGTCAACTTGCTAAGGAATAACTCCACACAAGTCAACAAGACTATGCCATTCTCCTATCCTAAGTGCACTCGAGTTCGGGTATAGAACCCGTCTCACAAAGATTACCAAGCATACAAGGAATTAATATTCAAGCAATTCAATCATTACATACAATACATTAATCTCAAATTGCACAAAAATATGTCACAAAACAATATACACAATAATACAACAAAATATGAAAAGTAGGCAACACCCACTAGGCAAGAAGTCCCCAGCAGAGTCGCCACTTTTCTGTAGCGGGGTATTCGTTACCATTAGAAATATTGACTAAATCCAAGGTAAATCATACAAGTCGAGTCGCCACCGCACTTCTATTTATCCAAAGGAATGGTTAGAAAGCGAACAAAAACCTAAAAGTTTTATCGAATCAAAAACTAGTAAAAGAGAGTCAGAGATCTGGGTAAGGGGGTTGGTTATGTAATGGGAAGGTGTTAGGCACCCAAAACATCCTAGGTACTCCTAGGGGGCCCTTTTCACATTTGTTGTAAGGTTGTTGTCTTGTGAAAAATTTGTTTGTGCAAACATGATTGAAGAGATAAGAGAATATACAAGTTTATTTACATTTTGTGTTTGGATGGATAAACCCATTGCCTACGTACCATCTTAAAAAAGATTAGGATCAAAACCTCGTAGTTCGGGGTAAAAATCTCAAAATGAGTTGGTGAATTGATTGGTCCAAAAGCCTTAAGGTCTTTTGTTATCCAAGGGAGAAAACTCAACCTAAAACCACAAATCCATCATGTGAGGATAGCTTCAACATGCTAGTGAGGGGTTAACCCTATAATAAGCATGAAAGACTCATTGTCCATCACTAAGGATATAGGTGAGTATTACATCTACCTCAAGGATAACTCAAACCTAATAGCTAAAGGTTATGAAAAATTTTGATTAAGAAAGTGGCCATTGAAACCGCAAAAAGACATTTGAATGGGTTATATTTACCAATGAAAAGTATGTATAAAATATGGTCAAAGTTGACTTAGAGATTCAATTCAAAATAAGTATTAAGAAAAGAAAGTTTGAAAATCAAAAGCATAAGGCTTAGGTTTCTAATGTTTGAAAATAAATGTTAAATGTTTGCACAAAAGCTTTGGATTGGGTTAGAGTGGAGGGAAGAAGAAGAATGGCTAGAGTCCTAAACATGTAAAGAGGTAAGGAATAGGAAACAAAACCACAAATGGAGTTCCTTTCTTGAGATCATATTGATAATCCAAGTAGCTCCCATCCTTTGGAATAAGAAATCACATAAGCATAAACTCAAGCAATCAACAATCAATTGAACTCTTGGAAGGCTCCTCAATAGCTCTTAGGTCTTTCTCTCTTGGAAGCTCATGGCAATGGTTCCTCAAATTGGCTCAATGCTAGAGTCCCTGGCACAAAGACAACACACATCAAAAGGTTCTATTAACAATCAAAGAATGGACAAGAGGGAGTTTAGAATATGGTCCTTTCAATGTTCATCTTCAAGCTTTAAGCATTCTAAAGGCATGAGGCCTAGTTGCTCTTTGACATTTAAGCATTATAAAGGCATGAGGCCTAGTTGCTCTTTAACTCCATTAGCTTGGGTAAAGTCCTAAGATCTAAGTCCATTTTGTCCAATTCTTTGCATTTGGTTCACAACAAACAGACAAACACAAGCACAAAAGATATATACACAATTATATGCTCAAGTGAGCAAAAGGCAAATGGCATTAGCATAAACATGTGCTCCAATGAGCAAAGGGAAAAAGCAAATGGATAATATGTACAAGAATACTAAATTGCATAAATGTAAAGTGCAAAAAGTAAATGTTAATGGTTAATGTTATTAGTTAGTGTGCCATAAGGAAACTTTAGCGCTATGTTAAGCAATCGTAATTGGACTTATGTAGAAGTCACAACTATCTGAGGCCGGTCAATAATAATGTAGGCAACAACACAAGTTAGAAGTATTGATTAGTGAACCAAGTTCCAACAACTTGCCATGCCAAAAAGAAGAAGAGAATTGATCTTGTATTGGTTTAAGTCCTTTGCATGATTTAGGAAACAACCTATCCTTAATGCAAAGCCATTCACTTGATCAATTGATCAAGATGAATTAGATTTGAATCATGGAAGATTAAGTCTCCCTAATCAATGCTAACTTATCAACCTTTAACTCATTGATCAAAAAGAAAGAAGAAGAAGAAGGAGATTAATAATGGATAATGGAAAAAGGAAAGAATAGAGTGCATAAGGTGAAATAAAATGTACCAATCCATGTGTGTTGACCAAATGACATTGAAAGTCAAAGTCAAACAATGAGAAATCAGAAATGAGATGAAGATTGGAGGTCAAACAATAAGCAAAATATTTTTGGCATTTTTAATATTAAAATAAACTTGAATTAAAAGTATAAGAAAGGTCAAACTTCAAAATCACTTCAAATCAACCTTGAAAGCTCCAAGTGATTTATCTCAAGCTCAACAAGGTCAAACAAAGTTTGACAAAAAATTTCAGCATTTTTAAAAGTCAGAAACTATTTTTAATCAATTAAAAATGAATAAAAATAACCTAATTGAACTAAAATCTCAAATAAATCTCAAATCAATTAGAAAATTGATGAGAATATTTTTCATAGATCCATCATCATTCAAATAGGTTAGGAAAATATTTTTGTATTTTTTGAATATTAAAAACTATTTAAAATGAATTAAAAATAACCAGAAAAGAGAAAATTCACAAAAAATATCAAATGACAAAATAAAAAATATTAAAAATCAAAATTAGAAACTAGAATTTATTTGGAGAAGAATGCAATTGGTCCCATATTTTTTGGATTTAAAATAAAGAAGATATGAATTTTTGAAAATAAAGGAGATAAAAGAAATTAAATCAGAAAATAGGAAAATAGAAAAAACGAGGAGCCAACACAATAGCCAAGCAAATAAACAATTGCCTCTATGAAGATAACTTCAGCCAACACAATAGCCAAGCAAATAGGTCAAGAAATAGTAAGTTTCGAAGAAAAAAACAGTTGAAGAGAACCTTTGAATTGTGGTGATCTGAGCTTGCTTCCTTGCTTCCTTTGGCCAAACAGAAGTACAATGGACTATGAGAGAGAGGTCTAGGAACTTTAGATCTAGAAATTCAACCAGATTTAGTTGAATTTCAGATCTGAGAAATTTGAATGAAAATGAAATAGTTCCTTTGGTGAGAGGTTTGGTTTTCAATTCAGCAGCATTTCAGGTTGATTCATGGATCATTTCAAGTGAGGCAAGCAAGTGTATTTATAGTGGAAGCTATTGCAAGGAGATGGAAAATTCGTGTTCATGGCAAGAGGATATTCATTGCATGGGCTTGCATGATCAGGTAGAAGGCCCAAATCCAATGCCAAATGCAATCTGAAGTATAATTGAGCTGAAATGGACGTGTAGTTGGCATTGCATAGGCTTGTGTAATGAGTTTCAACATGTTATGCACAATTATGCCTAAAACTTCTCCTCTTCGAAAATGCCATTTGCCAAATCCAAACATGAGCATGTGAGTAATGGTTGGAAAGGTATTGATGTAAGGAAAAAGTGTTATGTTGGGCAAAAATCCATTTGAAGTGTGGAAATTAGTGAATTTTGAATTTAAAGTGTAAGGTGCAAAACATGCAAAGGCAAGGTTTCCAAATTTGGACAATGTTCAAGCCCCTCAGTTTTGATGATGCAAGCCTCAAATGAAAAATCCTCCAACATCAAAGGTGTAGATCTTTTGAAGACAATCAAAATGGACTTACATTTTGCATCATTTGGAATTTTTATGAAAGAGTTATGGGCATTTGAAGTTGGACTTTTTTGACTTTCAATGCATTTGGTCCAAAGTGACCTATAATTTTTATGAAATTTTGTTCAACATAACATTTGAAGTAGACATCTTAAGCTTTCCAATTAATTTGATCCCACCTCAAAATCATAAAACATGAATGAGTTATGTTCTTGGGAAGTTGACCCAAAATTAGGGTTTCAGTCAAAATGACCTATAATGTCTTGGAATGGATGATGACTTTCCAAGCTTCAAATAAATTTTTGATGAACATGAAAGTTGTTCATATTGGCCTTAAGAACATTTTTTCTTTTGGGATCATCTCCATTTTACCAACACATAAAAAGTTAGGTCTCAGTGCATTTCAAAATAGTCAGATGGATTGACTGATCAACTTCTCAAGTCCATGACTCATATCTTGATGAATTGATGATTGAGGACACTCAAATAAGTTCAAATATGCATGAAATGATGAATTAAAGAACTTCCCTTGATTTTATTTGACCAGGGGCTGAGGTTGCTTCATTAGCAAGGCATTGTGGATGATTAAATGAATTAGGGTTTCCTTGGGACATAAACCTCAAATCCCTTGACTTGCTTTGATCAAAAATGATGAATTGAGATGCTTGGGAGGCATATTTGATGGATGAGAGCTTTGGGAACCATTACCATGCTTGCTTTCATCTCCTCTTGACCTTTTCATTGCACAAAGGATCTCCTAGAAGCTTTTAGACCTTGTGATTGCTCAAGCTACAAACAAGAAATGTTAGTGACATATTTTTGTGCTTTTGGTTAGTGAACAAAATAAGAAAAACAATAATATACAATTCAAGCATGCTTGGTGATCTGAAACCACTTACAAGAGGTCCCACCCAAAGGTAAGGGGAACTAAGATGCTTATGATCCTTGAAGCAATGCAAATGCAATGTTATGATGTCATGAGGAATCTTAGGGTCAAAATTGGGGTCTTACATTGTCAAAATTAGAATATCATCCTTTGATTAAGAAATTATTATCTCAAGCTTATCACATTCTTCAATGGCTCCTTCAAGGACCCTTTTTAATGCTTTAAATTTTTGTTTAAGTTTCTTATATGAGTTTAGAGATTCATAAAGGCATGATTCAAGGTCATAACGAGACAGATCAGAAAATACCTCTTCAGGATCAGATTCTCTCTCTGATGAGTTTCCAGATGTGGTAGCCATGAATGCCACATTTGCCTATTCTTCTTTAAAGTCTGAGTCTGAGGAATCAGATTCAGAGTCATCCCAGGTGGCCATAAGTCCCTTCTTAGTTTTGAAGGAATTTTTCCTGAGTCCTTCTCTTCTGGAGCTTTCCTTCTTGAGCTTTGGACATTTGTTTCTGTAATGACCTGTTTCTTTACATTCATAGCATGTTACCTCTTTGTTTTATTTTCTTCTGGAAGTTAATTCTGTCGATCTCCCTTGGGTCTTGGTTTTATGAAATTGTTATTCCTTTTTCTCCATAGTTGTTTCACTCTTCTAGTCAGAAGGGATAACTTTTCTTCATCGTCAGAGTCTTCCTTTTCAGAGTCATTAGTGTTTTCTTCTTCAGCTTGGAGGACTTTGTTCCTTTCTGGTTTATGTCTCTCAAATCTGGATTTCAGGGCTACATATTTGTTCTTCTTTTGGGGCTCATCTTCCTCAAGTTCTATCTCATGACTTTGATAGTTTTAATGTAGTGACTATAGGTCTCCACTTCTTTGGCAGGCTTCTAACAATCTTTTTTACATGATCTGCAGTTGCGTAGCCTTTGTCCAGAACCTTGAGTCCTGCAATTAAAGTTTGAAATCTATAAAACATTACCTATATAGCTTCATCTTCCTCCATCTTGAAGGCTTCATACTTCTGAATTAGAGCCAGAGCTTTTTTCTCTTTGACTTGTGAATTTGCTTCGTGAGTCATCCTCAGGGAGTCAAGTATTTCTTTCGTAATTTCCATGTTGGTGATCTTTTCATATTCATTATAGGAACTGGTATTCAGCAATATTGTTCTGGCTTTGTGATGATTTTTGAAGTCACGCTTTTGGTCATCTGTCATCTTGTTTCTGGAAATAAAAATACCATCATCAAATACAAGAGGCATAGAGCCAATAATAACTATGTCCCATAGATCAGCGTCATAACCCAGAAAGAAACTTTCGATTATTTCTTTCTAGTAATGAAATTTTTCTCCATCAAAGATTGGAGGTTTGGCATTGTAACTACCTTTTTCATTGGTGTTGGCCATAGTGTTTTTCTCACGCTGGATCTCTCTACATTGTTAAGTGTTTGATTAGAAAATCAATAATAGGGTCGAAGCTTTGATACCAATTGAAGGTTGAGAAAAACAAGAAAGGGGGGTTTGAATTATTTTAACTGATAATAAAAACATTTAAAAAACAACACACACGTGAAAACAAAAGCTATCATCACGGAATTTTTATCCTGGCTCACTAGAAACTCAAAGCTACTCCAGTCCACCCGGCCAAGGTGATTTCGCCTTCAATAAGGACTTAATCCACTAATCTTGAAAGATTACAACAACTGAGAATATAAGAGGATAAATATCTCTTAGCCATCTCAAGTATACAGACTTAACAAGTCACTTGAGGAATATTCAATAGTTACAAAAAAATTACAGTAGTGTCCTTCTAGGTAAGCAGAAATTACACAATATAAGAACAAAAAAAATGTTCACACTTTAGAGCAACAACTCGTGTGAAAGGAGAATGAGTAAGAGATATAAGATTAGTTTCAGTATTCTCGTGTGTTTCATTACATTGCTTGTGAAGAGATCCATCCTATATATAGGGGTTTGATGAAGAGACTGTTGGATCAAAAAGATCTTGGAAATGATTGATGATAATTGTCGTTAATCTCTGTGTTCTTTCCAAAGCAGTTTGGGGCGCTTTAACTTTCTTCCAAAATTAGATTCTTGCCATAAGTGGAAGACTTCATAGCTAAGTCTTTGGTGATTGTTTCTGAATCAGAGTGTTCAGACTTCAGAGTTTCTGTTCAACAAGAACATATTCAGATAGTTGCTTACAGACTGACTTCAGAGGTTCTCGATGCCTTCTTGATTGATTACATCAGAGTGTAAAAGCTTCAGATCCTAGAGTGCGCTCTTCCGCTTCAGAGTGTATGATATCTCTTTCTTTGTTGAGCTTTGTATGCTTCCTTTGTTCAGAGTCAGAGCTTCTGCTTGAGTACCTTCTAAGTCGTCATTCTGAACTTGTGTCTGTATCTGATATATGTCTATCTAACTTCTTTTTTATTAGAGTCCTGCACACTTAGATAAATTTTGTTAGGGTACCATTTTGTTTCATCCTTTGTTATCATCAAAATCTTAGAGATGAATTGTAAATACTGAATTTTGTTCTTATAGTGTGAACAACTGGATGAGGCACTGACATGATCGCGCTAGATGCCGGCAGAGAAACAAAGGTGGGCGCATACCCTTCTAGTATAAAATTTGGTGGCATTCCCCAAGGTAATCCATCAGGCATAGAAGGAATGGATTGACTGGCAGCAACAATAGGAACAGTTAAGGTAGAAACCTCAGAAATAACAGTCCTCTGGGGAGGAGTTGCAGGAATTGGTAATGACTAGTTTTTGGCAGCAATCACAAATTCCATCATAGCCGTTAATCTAGATATTTCTTCCTTCAGCTCTCGGTTCTCTTGCTCTAGAGGCTCCATGATCTTCAGTTGATTAGCATGAGTATAATAACGGTGAGTCAGCTTGGCTGATGCACATTATAAGAACTGATAAGACATCTCGCGGAAGAAAATTTGTTATGAAAATGATGCATGCAATGTTTTTGATTGTTTTTAATTTCAAGGAACATATGAAGTCCTATTTGCAAATATATATTCAAGTAATAACAATAATAACAATTTGATTGACCATAAAATCTCTTTTTATTCATAAAATTTGGAAAGATTACACTGAGTACAATTTCAGAAACCAAAATACAAATACAAGAGCAAAGGAAACTATCATTCTAAGGATCCCTTAGCAACTACATCAGATGATCTGGCTATGGGTGCATACTTCCTTCAGATGCGTTAAATCTCTGACTCAAAGGATGTCTTCAACCGTGCCTTCTCAAGAACTAACTGATAAACAATCTTCTCTCTCAATATTTCGCTCTGTATTTCTTGTGTATCAAATCAGGTTTTCCATGTCCTTTTTATAGAGACATTCAGCTGGGCTTGGACATTATAAAACCCTAAAACTATTTTCCATTCAAATCTTCTTATGACAGTTGGTTAGATCTCTTTGGAATATAAGTTAAATCACGTTGTAATCATTGATTGATTGCATTTGCAATTAACTCATCAATCAAACATAGATTGCCATTAAAAGCACAATCACATAACACATAACATTCACATTGAATGTTCTGTGTATAGATGTCATGACATCGGGTCTGACATCCTGGAACAATCCTGCATAATTCCATTTTAAATATCCAGCAGGTACATTATATCAGATGTCATGACATCGGGTATGACATCCTGAAATAATCCTGCATAATTATATTTTTAAACCACCAGCAGGTACAAGATATCTTATGTTAAGACATCACATGCAACATCTTGTGAACACTCTTTGTTTTACCAAAATTGCTGCCAACACTTAGAACCAACAAACTCCCCCTTTGGCAAATTTTGGTTAAAACATATATCAGCCCATTTTGTTCACAAGAAAACACATCAGCAGTTAAACAACATAACAACGTTTAAGCAGCAGTAGAAGCAAACAAAATTACTAGCTATAATAGCAACTAGTAAAACACACAAAAAACACATGGGTACTTCTTCTCCCCCTAAGTCTGTTCAATACAGACATCTCCTTCAGCACCTGTAACATACAGAGCATGCACAGAACATCAAACATCTCCTCCAACATCATAGAACAGAACATCATTATGTTCAACATCAAACATCTCCTTCAACATCAGATGTTCCCCATCACATAACAGAACATCATTTTGTCCCATATCAAACATCTCCTTCAACATCAGTTGTTCATCTGTTTAGCCTAGCTAGCTGCATCAGCACTGCAGCTCTCCAGCTCTCCACATAATCATTTCTTCCCCTTTTTAGTCAAAATAGACCAAAGGTGACCAATTAGACAAAATAAATGTCAATCATCCTAGCAGAGAATGTCACAAGAGATGTTATAACATATAAAATGTTAAAACATAAATGTCAGGAGATACAAACCATAATTATACACAGCTGCAATAGCTGAGATAATTAGAAATCCATGGAACTCATAAAGAGCCCAAATATTACATCAAGGCATCAGTAAGGACTGCCAAAAATTACAAACATTTCAACAGAAAAACAACAAATCATCCAGCATCCAAAACAGCCAAAACATCAACCAGAACAACATCCAGAACACACAATCTTCATAACAGAGGGACCATTACAACTTAGTCGGAGGAAGTAGCATCTTCTTCACCTTCAGATTCATAACTGCCACTAGATTGATCTTGAGAAAATTGGACCTCTCACTTGAGGTATGGGCATCTGACTCCTTGGTTTCACCAACCTTATCCATCTCTTCCTTCTCTAAGCTACTAATGAGAACCTCTAAAGCCTCTTTTCTTGCCTTGGCAACCCTAATCCCAGTTTCCAGCTCCTTACAAGTTTCCTTCAATTGAGCAATCAAGCCACCTTGAGAGGCTGGCTCCTTCCTTGCAGATGTCATGACAACATCATTGACATGGCTTCCTTCAAATAACTTGTAGTGAATGGACAATGGAGGCTTCCTTCTGCTGGGAATATCACTTGTGGTTCCAATAGCATAGATGATTCTTCCAAGACCATTAGAGATAGTTGAGATATGGTTTGTTGGCACCCAGTTGGCTGAACCAATCTTATGCAAGATGGCATACTTAACAGTTAATTTTTCAGCTGATAGATGCTTCTTACTTGGCCATTCCTTGACTTGGCCAGCAGTAATTGTCCTACAGACTTCATTGTCTGTAGCCTCTAACTCCACACCTCCTTCAGTTCCTCTCCCTAGCAACTTATTTATTATAGTTGGGGAGAACCTTACACACCTACCTCTCACAAAGACCTTGCAGAATTCTTTGCTACTCTTGTCAGAAATATCCTCTGGGATATTCACAACAAACTCTTTCACTAACCCTTCAAAACATTGGGGCAAAGAAACAATAGTTTTCATCAGACCAGCAGTCTTGTCAATTCCGTAACTTCCTTCACTTCTACAGCCTCCTTCCCTAGCTCCCTCTCAACCGCAACTCTCCTTTGAATAACAAACTTCCACTTGGCAGCACCATCTTCCAGATGGAAGGAAATGTTGTCTAAATGCACAACTGCAACCTTGGCTCGACACTTTTTAACAGTCTGCCTTTTAGCAGGAGAGATGTTTAGGACATCGTCTTCGACATCATCTGCAGAGTCAGAACTCTCTCTGACCTTCCTCTTCTTAACCTCTACTTTACTCCATGATTTGGAGGGTCCTACACCAGCAACCTTCTTACCTTTTCTGGCTGTCAACATCTCAGCCACAGTCTTCCCTTTCTTGATCTTCAGTTTCTTTGCAACACTTGGTTTCACATGATGGACCAAGGTGTCATCTTCTTCTTTTGAACTCTCTTCCTCCAGATTAATAACATTCTCAGCAGTTTCATGAGAAACATCTACTGGTTTCTTACTAGGCAAGGTTTTACCTAGAGAGCATAGTCCCTTAGTAGCAATGTCTTTCTCTGATCTAGATGAGTCATCATCTTTCTCAGTTTGGGGTTCCACCTCAGGTGAGGGGTCCCTTCTAGACAGAGGGGTCGAAACACCCTTGACTGCATGCCCCTCGTTTAGAATCCTAGTTACCAGGTTCCTAATGACACGATTTGTATAGTGCATGTCATCCTTAGGAGGAGGGTTATCAGGAATGTTACCTTGATTATTTCCAGCCGTGGAAGAAGGGCCAGGGGCGTCGCCTGGAATAACAGAGAGGGGAATAACCTCCAAAATATCTTCATCCAGAAACTCCATGGAGGGAGTTCTTGCTTTGTGAGTGGGTTTTGATCCTAAGGATGAAGGATGTTGTGACATTTTGTTGAACTTTTGAGAAAAATCTTTTTGCCCTAGCAGAGGTTATCTGAGAAGTTGGATGAAGATCGAAATGGTTGTGTTGAGGTAGCGTGTGGAAATGGCATAGATACTAGTTCCAATACTAGGTAATGATTTACCATAAATGTGGCACTTTCTTTTAAGTGGGCAGACAATATTTTTATTACCTTTTCCACTTCACTTTAATTGCTATAGATTCTCATGAATACAAATCCCCAATTTCCCTCTTAAACATTCAAACTGATTAGCATCCCAAGCCTTTGTAAATTTGTCAGCTAATTGCATTTCATGCTTCAGTGCTATGAATTTCTCTTCCACAAATTCTCTAATGAAGTGTTGACAAATATCAATGTGCTTAGTCCTACTGTGCTGAGTAAGAATTTTTGAAATCGTTATGGCACTCAGGTTATCATAGTACAATGTCATGATATCGTGTGTGACATTGTATTCAGTCAACATTAGTTTCAACCAACCCTGTTGAGAACAGCTACTTCCAGCTGCTATGTATTCAGCTTGATATATAGCACAAACACCATTTTCATTTTTGAATGCTTTCAAATGTGTAGGAGCAGGTGTCCTTGCTTTCTCCATGCCAATCTTCTTAACATTGTTCTTGGCATATTTGCTTTGAGATAGAAAAATAGACTCTTCTATCTGCTTGACTTGTAGCCCAAGTCCAACAAGGCTCTTCTCAACCTCAGACTGCATTTGTCTAGCAACATGTTCTACCATCTGATCTGACCTCCTACCAAACCCAATATTATCCACATCTATTTGAGCCACCATGAGCTTTCCTTATTATTTTTCACAGATAGGATCTTGTCAATAACTCCCCTCTTGTAGCCATTATTAGTGAGGAACACTATGAGTCTCTCGTACCAAGCCCTAGGAGCTTGCTTCAAACTATAGAGGACTTTCACATGCCTTTTAGGTTGTTCAACATATACTTCCTCTTTTAAGTAGCCATTTGAGATCACTTCCCTTGATCTAGTTGTGACCCTTTTTCTTGGATCTCTTCGAATGAGTTCTTTGGGATGATCCTTCTGAACTCTGATGGAGGGTCCCTTGTTGACTTTGTCAGATTCAGCTTGAGGAGGTTCATTCACCTTGTCTGAGAGATCAGCTGGGGAATCATTCAGAGATGTCTTACCATCGTCTATGACATCAGTCTGTTGGTCATCAACCACACCATTAATAGATTCCATCATTACTTTGGTTCTGGAATTAAAGACTCTATATGCTCTGTTGTAGCCTAGAAATAATCTTTCATTACTTTTGGGATCCATCTTCCTTCTTTGTTCACTTCTAATTTTGATAACTTTACTTTCCTTTTCTCCTTGAAGTTTTAGACAAAAAACGTTGAATACTTCAAACACATCAGAATTGTTTCTTATAAAGTTGATCCATGTGTATCTGGAGAAGTCATCCACATATGCATACTTCTTCCCACCAAGGCTTTCCACCTGCATGGGTCCTATCAAATCCATATGGAGGAGTTTCAAACCTTTGAAAGTGATGTCATGTCTGAGTTTCTGGTGTGTCATCCTTGTCTGACATTTCCCACAGACTTTTCTTTCATCAATCTTCAATTTGGGAGTTCCTCTAACAGCTTCAACAGATATAATCATCTTCATCCCTTTAAGATGCAGATGGCTCAAACTTTGATGCCATGTCTTCACTCCTTCTTCTTTGACTAAGGTACACTTTGAAGAATAACCAATTTGAGAACTCCACATGTAACAGTTGTCTTTGGACCTGACTCCTTTCATAATCACTTCACTTTCTTTGTTAGTAATCAGACATTCAATTTTAGTTAAGTTAACATTTAGACCTTAGTCACATAGTTGACTGATGCTTATTAGATTTGCAGTCAAGCCCTTAACAAGTAGGACATTGTCAAGATCAGGAACTTCAGGGCAATCAAGCTTACCAATCCCCTTGAATTCACCCTTTGATCCATCACCAAAGGTTACATAGCTCGTGGCATGAGGATGAAGGCTAGTTAGCAGGTTTTTGTTTCTAGTCATGTGTCTGGAGCACCCACTGTCAAAATACCAATCTTCTTTGGCTGAAACTCTAAAGGAAGTGTGAGCTATTAGACTTGTAACATTAGTCTTAGGAACCCATTGCTTTTTGTTGACAGGCCTGTGATGTTTGGGTCTAGGTTGATAGTGAGCCTGATGATGAACAGGGCTAGGATAACCATACATCTTATAGCAGAAGGGCTTTAGGTGGCCAAATTTTCCACAGTAATGGCATCTCCATCTTTGGTGTTTCCCTTTCTGCTGTCTTCCGTTCCGATGTTGTGACATCTCAAATTTGTTTTTAATATGGTTGCACTTAGGTTTGGATTTTGGTTTGCCACCAGTGTAACTGCACTCTGTTGAAAAGTATATCTTCGGCAAATATTTTTATATCGTATCCACAGAGATTGGTTGATATTACCGCCGTTCTATAATCCAAATGTTATAAGTTTAGAAAGTAACAAAGTTGTTTTGTTTAGAAAATTATCTTGTGAGTAAATGTCACTAAAAACAGTAAAGTGGTTTTAATCAAATGTAAAAGCTTGGTAAGATTGGAGTTCACTATTTCAAATGCTTATGATTCCTTATGACAACTATATAGATTTAAGATTATTGATGATGTTCAAGTATCCTCTCAAAGTCATTTATGTCTAAACGATATTGTGATAATCACTATATTGATCCTTAGACGATCTCTCCACCTAACTATCAATATAGCAATCTTTAATGTTTGATACCAAAGAAGAGTAATGAAATAAATCTATCACTGCAATTTATTCACTACTTGAAAATCTATTTTATGTCAAGACTCAAATAATCTCTCTCGACAACTACTCAAATCTGGTTTTCAACTTAGGGCAAAAACAGTATTCAATACATCAACAATCTTTATCATATATATAAATTAGATAGAATACATAAATATATGAGAATAGCTACTACCTCCAATCTTGACAAAATGAAGTTTAGCTCCTCATCATCATTGTTACAAAGCAGAATGTTAATGGAAGAAAAACTCTGTTTTTCTCTCCTACACAATATCTCAATGTATCAATTTTTGAATAATGAAGAATAGTCAATCCCTAGAATAATGTGTTCCCATGTCCTAAAAGAGTTGACGTTTCCTTAATTGATCATTTCCATCCAACGCAGAAAAGTTATTCCAAGGCAGACACCAAAATGGCAAAACCAGCTGGCATGGAAAACAACACCCTTGGCCCAAAATCAGCTTGCTGGATTCGCAGGGTTCGCTGGGCGAACTTAGTTCGTGGCGCGAACTGAAGCTTTCCATTCAGTTCGTTGGGCGAACTCTGTTCGCTGGGCGAATTGAAGCTACCTCAGCTTCCCTGCTTTGCAAGCTTCATGCAAAATCTTCCACTTTATGATGTTGCACTCCAAAAGCTTTTTCATCCAACAATTCTACAAAACTAATAGAAATGTGAAATAACTATTCAAAACAAAATAAATTAAACGTAATTGCATTTATACGAATTAATAAGAATAAAAGTGTGTAATTACATCAAAACTTGGTAAAAGGGACCAATAAAATGATATAAAAAGTAGTACTAATTGGTCCCTAACAACTCTCCCCAACTTAGCATTTTGTTTGTCCCTAAACAAAAGTTTTCACCCTCACAACCAAAGCAGTGACACAAAAGATCGAAGCAAGGAATTACCAAGGACATTCAAATGGTTCAAAAGTGTTTGGCACTTTCTCAATCCACCTATCTCAATTCTCGACAAAACATGAATAAGAGAAATGGTTGAGTGCAAAAATCATTCCAAGGAATTCACAGCCAAATATGTCAAAATTGAATCAAACATACACACACATCATAATAATGATGAATAACACGAAGGGTTACTTTCACGCATCTAAGCAATTAAATCAACAACAATTCAAATCATGCGGTTATCACAACAAATACCAAATCATGTGAAAAATGAGAATCAAGAGGTCTTTCAAAGGTTGTAATGTGGCTTAGGTTACAAGAAAGGATATGATTAAGAGAATTCAACCAAATTTCCTATCCTAAGGGAGCATTCCCAAATATTCAACTCTACACAATTTCCATTTCTTTGATCCCTATCTTTTTCTTTTTCTTTTTCTTTCCACATCCACACAACCATGAGCATTTCTTTGCTTTTTTTTTCTTTCTTTTCTTCGGCAAATATTTTTATATCGTATCCACAGAGATTGGTTGATATTACCGCCGTTCTATAATCCAAATGTTATAAGTTTAAAAAGTAACAAAGTTGTTTTGTTTAGAAAATTATCTTGTGAGTAAATGTCACTAAAAATAGTAAAGTGGTTTTAATCAAATGTAAAAGCTTGGCAAGATTGGAGTTCACTATTTCAAATGCTTATGATTCCTTATGATAACTATATAGATTTAAGATTATTGATGATGTTCAAGTATCCTCTCAAAGTCATTTATGTCTAAACGATATTGTGATAATCACTATATTGATCCTTAGACGATCTCTCCACCTAACTATCAATATAGAAATCTTTAATGTTTGATACCAAAGAAGAGTAATGAATAAATCTATCTCTACAATTTATTCACTACTTGAAAATTTGTTTTATGTCAAGACTCAAATAATCTCTCTCGACAACTACTCAAATTTGGTTTTCAACTTAGGGCAAAAACAGTATTCAATACATCAACAATCTTTATCATATATATAAATCAGATGGAATACATAAACATATGAGAATAGCTACTACCTCCAATCTTGACAAAATGGAGTTTAGCTCCTCATCATCATTGTTACAAAGCAGAATGTTAATGGAAGAAAAACTTTGTTTTTCTCTCCTACACAATATCTCAATGTATCAATTTCTGAATAATGAAGAATAGTCAATCCCTAGAATAATGTGTTCCCATGTCCTAAAAGAGTTGACGTTTCCTTAATTGATCATTTCCATCCAAAGCAGAAAAGTTATTCCAAGACAGACACCAAAATGGCAAGATAGTTGGTCATGAAGGACAACACTTTTGGCCCAAAATCAACTTGCTGGATTCGCAACCTTCGCGGTGCGAACTGAAGCCTATCCAGCTTCCTTGCTTTGCATGCTTTATCCAAAATCTTCCAATTTGTGATGCTGCTTTTCAAAAGCTCTTTCATCTAAAACTTCTACAAAACTAATAAATTTGTGAAATAACTATTCAAAGCAAAATAAATTAAATCTAATTGCATTTATACCAATTAACAAGAATAAAAGTGTGTAATTACATCAAGTTTGGTAAAAGGGACCAATAAAATGATATAAAAAGTAATACTAATTGGTCCCTAACAACTCTCCCCAACTTAGCATTTTGTTTGTCCCTAAACAAAAGTTTCCACCCTCATAACCAAAGCAATGACACAAAAGATTAGAACAGGGATTTACCAAAGACATTCAAATGGTTCAGAAGTGTTTGGCAATTTCTCAATCCACCTATCTATATTCTAGACAAAACATGAATAAGGAAAATGGTTGAGTGCAAAAATCATTCCAAGGAATTCAAAGCCATATATGTCAAAATTGAATCAAACTTACACACATATCATAATGATGATGAATAACATGAAGGGTTACTTTCACTCATCCAAGCAATTAAATCAACAACAACTCAAATCATGCGGTTATCACAACAAGTACCAAATCATGTGAAAAATGAGAATCAAGAGGTCTTTCAAGGTTGCAATGTGGCTTAGGTTACAAGAAAGGATATGATTAAGAGACTTCAACCAGATTGCCTATCCTAAGGGAGCATTCCCAAATATTCAACTCTACACAATTTCCATTTCTTTGATCCCTATCTTTTTCTTTTTCTTTTTCTATTTCGTTCCACATCCACACAACCATGAGCATTTCTTTGCTTTTTTTTTCTTTTTTTTTCGTTGCTCTATGGTTTCAAGGGTGATTTCTTTTTCTTGTTTCTTTTCAAATTTTCACCCTTTCATTGAAAAAACTCACTTTTCCAAGTTTCTAATCACTTCTCATTTTACTCTCCCCAACTTAGATTTCAAAACCAAATCTATTCAATAATGCTCCCTACTTAGAAATAAGCAAAAGGCAAAATTTGCAACCAACTTGGTTTGAGGTTTCAATTGACACGAAAGAAATTAGGATTCATTTATTCCACAATTTTCAAATGATTTTTCAATGATCAATCAAATGAATCCTAAAATAAGCTTAAAGGGGTTTAACTAAGGATTAATCCTCACATGGTTAGTTGATTCAAACTTTTTGGTCAAGTGATTTTTCTCACAAACAATGCCTCTATCATTTTCAGAAATTTCACACAAAAATAGAATGATGCATGATTTAGCATGATAAGAATGAGTTAAAATAATGCTTGGTTTCCCGCTTTTTAGTGCACACTGGAAAGCTTCCTCACAATTGGTTAAGTCCTATTTTGATTCAAAAATTACATATACTTCACTGAATCTATGACATGGAATTTGCACACACCATCAACCTACTCATGTTAAGTCTAGAAAGCGATAAAGTGTACCTTGAAATGCCGACACTAATTCTTATCATCACCATTTGAAGTGTCCTATGCTTCTTTCTTTGCGATCATTTCTCGGTTGCTTAAAGCTTGACTTAAGAGTAAGAACAATTAAACAAAAATGTTGGTAAACCAATTTGATTAAAACACACTTAAATCTCAAATAATATTCATGCAATTATCAAAACAACTAATCAAAAACAAAGTTTTGGTGAACTAGAGCCACCCAAAAGTACATCAAAAGTTTTCAAAAACAAAACTAATACAAAGAACTCAAAATGAAATAACAACAACTCCTCAAATTCACTAACTCCTCAATCCTCCTCCTCTTGGCCACCACCTACATCACCAAGGACGTCCTCCATCTCATCATTAGGATTTGCACCACCTCCTGCTCCCCCCATAAAATCTGGCCTGCCCTCAGGCCAATTAGCATATGCCACATATTCCGCCTGAGAAGGAAATGAGCGGGCCTCGGGTTCAAGGAACGTGTTCTGGAACTGTTGTTGCATAGCATCGAAGATAAATGATTGAGACCTCCTAGAGGCCTCAAAGCTCTCGCAACAGTAATTGGCAAACGCCATCTGGTCAAAAACTGGAGTAGTGTGGGGTTGGGGTCGGGGTCTGGATCGGGGTATGGATGACGAAGTCCCAGCTCCGTCAGTTCTATCCATTTGGCTTTGACAGAACCGATTCAGATAGGCGTCATTGATCACACTGGTGATAGAGAAGTGTACTTCCTCTGGGTATGCAAGCACACCTGCATTACCACCGAATTTGGTTCCACTTAAAACCATCTTTCTCATTTCTCCCACGATGATGGATGCGACATCCACAGACTTCCCGATCATAATGCAGTACATCAAACACCCTACATCTAGAGGAATCGTGGTGGTGTGGCTTCTTGGCCGAATATTACTCAACAGTAGCACAAGAAAAGCCCTAGCTCCCAAATTTAAATTTTCTCTTTTCCACGATTTTGGATGTCCTTGATCATTTAGGTCGAAGGATTTTCCTTTGAGGCACAGGGTAGCATTTACCGCTTCTAGATCCCACCTATTAGCCGCTTCCATGGTGCGATACTCACAACACTCGTTCTCTCCAAGGGTTAGAGGATTACCAAGATATGAGTTAATGGCATCCCTTCCAAAAGAAACAATCCTGCCTCTTACCCTTAACCGGTAGATGAAAGTTGTCCCCTCCTCTTGATGCATGGCATTTGCATAGAACTCCCGAACGATATCATAGTTGATTGTCGCTTCTGGTTCACACAGTTTCATCCACCTTCGTCGTTCAAAAGTTACAACCAAACTATGATAAATCCCACCCGGAGCTAAACGGATGAACCTCTCTGGCAAGATTGTTCTCTTGATTAAACTCTCGAATCGTTCTTCATGTTCGTCGCTGATGAACCTTCTCAAAGAACGAGGATGAGCGGGAGCCGTGGTTTTGGTTCTTTTCGACATCTGCGTTCAACATCAGAGCAACCACAAAACAAATATGGAGAGCGTTAGCAATCAATCAACATAAAAACATGGCCCTGGAATTTCCAGTTCGCGGTGCGAACTCTGCGAACCAGGAAATCTCCAGGGGCTTCCTAGGGTTCCAAAAATGGGAGATATGCTCCTTCTAGTAGTCAAAGTCTCCAACTCTATCCTAATCCTAGTCTAAAACAGACATGCATCATGATTTCAAGAGTCAATCTACAAATTTTTCCAATCCCTAACCAAACCTAAATGTGAACCCAAAAGGAAATGGAGAAGAGGAATTGAAAAGCAACATACCTTATTGAATCACTTGTTCTTTGTTAGCAAATGAAGATTAGGGATTTGGGTGAGGAAAATTTTCAGTTTTTGGGAGCGGGAGCAAAAGCGAGGCAAACTTGGTGTTTTGAAAATGAGTTGAAGTGAAAATGAAAATAACCTAACAGAACTTAAGTGGTTCTGTCACGCACTGTTCACGGGGCGAACCGTGTTCGCGGCGCGACCTGAGACTTTGTATTCAGTTCGCGGGGAGAACTATGGTCGGGGGGAAAACTGCAAAAAACAGAACCTAAATTCTCAAAGTTCAACACAGCAGAAAACTAATACAACAGAAAAAATAAAATGCAGACTTACAACGTTGGGTTACCTCCCAACAAGCGCTTTGTTTAACATCGTTTATAGCTCGACGGTCCACTGATTAGCCTGGTCCAGATAGAGAAACGACACACACATCACGACTTACATCGCCACTATGGTAGACTTTGAGTCTTTGACCATTTACAGTCCAACTCTCTTGTGACTTTGGATCCTCAATCACAATGGCTCCATAATTGCGCACCTCTTTGACAATGAACGGTCCTGACCACTTTGACTTCAACTTACCAGGGAATAACTTCAACCTTGAATTGAAAAGCAATACCATTTGTCCAACATGAAACTCCTTATGACGGACTTTTCCATCATGGTATGCCTTTACCTTTTCCTTATACAGCTTATTCGAATGGTAAGCATTATTCCTTAATTCCTCCAATTCATGGAGTTGTCCTTTTCTTCTTTCTCCAGCCAGAGTGGAGTCGAAATTCAAGAATTTAAGAGCCCATAATTCCCTATGCTCCATTTCCACCGGAAGATGACAAGTCTTCCCATACACCATTTGAAACGGAGTTAGCCCAATAGGTGCTTTGTAGGCGGTACGATACGCCCACAAAGCTTCATCCAGTTTTAAAGACCAATCTTTTCTTGAATTTGAGACTGTTTTCTCAAGAATCCGCTTGACTTCCCGGTTCGAAACCTCCGTTTGACCATTCGCTTGTGGGTGGTAGGGAGTGGTCACCTTGTGCTTTACACCATAATGTTGCAAAACTTTTTCTAGAGGTGTATTGCAAAAGTGTGAGCCTCCATCACTTATCAACACCCTAGGCACACCAAAACGTGAAAATATGTTTTTCTTTAAAAATTTAATCACTGTTTTGGCGTCGGCCTTAGGTGAGGCAATTGCTTCTACCCACTTCGAGACATAGTCAACGACCACTAATATGTACTCATTTGAGAAAGAAGAGGGGAATGGGCCAACGAAATCAATACCCCAACAATCAAAAACTTCTACTTCTAGCATGTTAGTTAGAGGCATTTCGTCCCGTTTTCCTATTCCTCCACTCCGTTGGCATGTATCGCAACTCTTCGCATGTTCATGCGCATCTTTAAATAAGGATGGCCAATAAAAGCCCGATTGGAGCACTTTAGTGGCTGTTCTCAAACCACTATAGTGACCTCCATATGGAGAGTTGTGATAGTGCCAAAGAATGTCTCTTGACTCCTCAATTGTTACACACCTTCTCAAAATATTGTCTGCACCTTTGTTGAGCAAGTTGCTCAATGGCTTCGCTATCTTTGAAAAATCTTGTATAAATCTCCGGTAGAAACCGGCATGTCCTAGAAAGCTCCTTATCCCTTTTATGTTAGTTGGAGGTGGTAGTTTGTCGATAACCTCCACCTTGGCTTTGTCCACCTCTAGTCCTTCGGAAGAAATCTTGTGACCAAGTACGATACCTTCGGTGACCATAAAGTTGCATTTTTCCCAGTTGAGCACTAGGTTGGTCTCCACGCATCTCCCCAAAACTACATCAAGGTGTTTTAAGCACAATTCGAAAGATGATCCATAAACAGAGAAATCATCCATGAACATCTCAATGCATTCTTCTATTAAGTCCGAGAATATAGCTTGCATACATCGTTGAAATGTGGCTGGTGCATTACATAACCCAAAAGGCATTCTTCGGTAAGCAAAGATGCCAAAAAGACATGTAAAAGTTGTCTTCTCATGATCCGCAGGATTGACCGAAATTTGGTTGTACCCCGAATACCCGTCCAAGAAACAGTAGAAATTTTTGCCGGCTAACCTCTCCAACATTTGGTCCATGAAAGGTAATGGGAAATGATCTTTCCTTGTAGCTTGGTTCAACCTTCTATAGTCGATACACATCCTCCACCCGGTCACCGTTCTTGTCGGAATCAACTCATTTTTATCATTTTTTATCACCGTCATTCCACCTTTCTTGGGAACTACTTGTACCGGACTCACCCATGCACTATCGGATATAGGATAAATCATTCCGGCTTCCAAGAGTTTAGACGCCTTTGAGGTTGTGCAATGGGTTTGAAATTTTCCTCCATCATGATCTTATGCATACAATAGGCTGGACTAATACCCTTCAAGTCGGATAACACCCACCCTATTGCACCTTCGTTCTTTTTCAATACTTGAATCAACTTGTCTTCCTCCTTTGTGGACAAGGTGTTGCTTATAATCACCGGTTTAGTACATTCGTCTCCAAGGAACACATACTTCAAGTGTGAAGGAAGCATTTTCAACTCTAATTTTGGCTCTTCCGTTTTCTTCGTTGCATCCAAGTCTTCCTTTATTTCTTCTTGATAAGTAAGCTCACCACAAGATTCTAACTCATGCAACATTGCTTCAATCTCTTTTTCCTCATTGTCGGTCAACACATTGTATGCTCCGATAAGGGATCTTTCTAGAGGATTAGAAATATGAAATTGATTCGCGACCTCCACTACCTCCTCTTCAATTGCATCGATTCGGAAGGAATCATGCTTGTCGTTTAGATGCTTCATAGCTTCAAAAAGATTAAAGGTCACCTCTTCGTCTTGCACTCTCACCTTCATTAGTCCATCATCTATGTCAATCATCATCCGGGCTGTTCTCATGAATGGTCTTCCAAGGATTAGGGGAACATCACGATCCTCGTCCATCTCCACTATCACGAAGTCTACCAGGAACAAGAATTTGTCCACTTTCACTAACATGTCTTGAGCAATTCCGTATGGTGAAGTGGTAGACTTGTCGGCTAGTTGTAAGGTCATCCTTGTCGATTTAATCTCAAAATTTCCCAATCTTTTAACAATGGAGAGGGGGATTAAATTGATACTAGACCCCAAATCAATCAAACCATTACCAATGTATGTACTTTCAATGGTTACTGGTAAAACGACTCGGCCCGGATCGGATTCCTTCCTTGGGAGGGTCTTTTGAATGATGGCACTACAACGTGCATCAAGCAAGATGGTTTCGTCTTCCACGTGTCTCCTCTTCTTTGTAAGAATGTCCTTCATGAACTTTGCATATTGTGGCATTTGTTCTAATGCATCGGCAAATGGAATATTGATTTGAAGTTGTTTGAATATGTCCATGAACCGTGCATAATGCCTAGCATTGTCCTTCCTTGATGGAGCATGTGGATATGGTAGATGTTGGGTTGGAATGACGCTCACACCTTTCTCTCCTTTCTTTTTCTTCCTTGGTTCAGCATCCTTTTTCACCTCCAATTCAGGCTGCTCCTTTGCTGGCAAAACCTGCTCTTTTTGCGGCGCGAAGGGAGATCGCGGCGCGAAGTAAAGAGTTCCAGCAGCTTTCTCCCTTCCACCAACCATGTCCTCTTCTTCCATCATCCCATCCATATCATTCTCTTCTATAATTTCTTCACTTTTTTCACTTGTCAACTCTTTACCGCTCCTCGTGACAATTGCTTTACAATGCTCCTTTGGATTGGGTTGAGTGTTAGTGGAGAAGGAAGATCCTGCGCTTTGTTCCGACAGTTGCTTCGCAAGTTGGCCTACTTGATATTCCAGATTTTTAATTGCTGCTTCGTTACTCTTCTGATTTGCCATGGAAGCTTGCATGAATTGTTGAAGAGTGTCCTCTAGCTTGGAATTTCCTCCTTGCGACTGCTGTCCTTGAGAATTTGGATGTTGGTAAGGACTTTGCTGCTGAAAATTTTGATTGTTGAACCTTGATGGTTGATAGCCTTGATTGTTTCTTGGTTGGTAGCCTTGATTGTTAGGCGGTTGTCTTTGATAGCCCTGATTTTGATTGTTCACATAACTCACTTCTTCTTGGATTGGAGGACAAAAACCAGTAGGGTGATCCCCTTGACATAATTCGCAACATGCTACTTGATGCCTAACTTGAGACCCTTGAATTTCTTTCATTTGCTGTGGAAGCTTGGCCATTTGTTGAGTGAGCAACTCCACTTGCTGAGAGAGTAGCTTGTTTTGAGCAAGGATGGCATCATTGGTATTCAACTCGAGAACTCTCAGTTTATGTTGTGAAGGGCTACGATCATGTTGACTTTGGCGATCATTGAGTGCCATCTGATCAATAATGACTTTAGCTTCTTCCGCATTCTTTGACATAAGAGAGCCACCCGCGGTAGCATCCAAAAGTGTCTTGTGAGTTGATTGGAGCCCATTTAGAAAAATATGGATTTGAGTGAGCTCATCAAAACCATGTCCCTTGCATTTTCTCAACATTGACTTGAATCTTTCCCAAGCCTCATTCAAAGACTCGTTGCTTCCTTGAGTGAATACCGCAATAGCCGTTTTGGCATCCATGAATCGGGATTGAGGGAAGTATTTTTCTAAGAACTTTTCTTCTAGTAAATTCCAATCCGTCATCACTCTCGGTGCTTGATCAAGGTACCACTCTTTTGCCTTTCCCACTAAGGAGTGTGGGAACATCCTTTTGAATAATGACTCTTCACTCGTTTCATCAATTCCCGTCGAACCCGCAATCTCATAGAATTTGATGAGATGGGAATACGGATCTTCATGGTCCATTCCGGTGAATGGATTTGCATAGAGAAGTTGGAGGATTCCGGTCTTCATTTCCGTATTTCTTCCTCCACGGGCAAATTGAGCATTCCTTCTTGGACTATTAGCATACATTTTGGTACGATTGTCATCCGCCATGTTTCCTTCACAAGCCTCTACAACCACTTCTTCGATTTGAACAAGTGCGGAAGTAGATGCTTCTTCTCTCCGGTTCCTCTCTTCGGCTAGTTTCCTTCTTCTTCGTGTTTTGCTATTGAGCTTCCGAAGTGTTCTTTCAATTTCAGGATCGAATTGAAATTGCTCCTCCGTAGCTTTTCCTCGCATGCACTAGAATCTACAAAACTAACAAACCAAGTGAAACAAAAGAGGGATAGTAATAAAAGTAACAAAACTTAAAACAATGAATTATTGCAATGCTTGTAATATCGAACACCAATCCCCGGCAACGGCGCCAATTTGTTGAAAAGTATATCTTCGGAAAATATTTTTATATCGTATCCACAGAGATTGGTTGATATTACCGCCGTTCTATAATCCAAATGTTATAAGTTTAGAAAGTAACAAAGTTGTTTTGTTTAGAAAATTATCTTGTGAGTAAATGTCACTAAAAACAGTAAAGTGGTTTTAATCAAATGTAAAAGCTTGGTAAGATTGGAGTTCACTATTTCAAATGCTTATGATTCCTTATGCTAACTATATAGATTTAAGATTATTGATGATGTTCAAGTATCCTCTCAAAGTCATTTATGTTTAAACGATATTGTGATAATCACTATATTGATCCTTAGACGATCTCTCCACCTAACTATCAATATAGCAATCTTTAATGTTTGATACCAAAGAAGAGTAATGAATAAATCTATCTCTATAATTTATTCACTACTTGAAAATCTGTTTTATGTCAAGACTCAAATAATCTCTCTCGACAACTACTCAAATATGGTTTTCAACTTAGGGCAAAAACAGTATTCAATACATCAACAATCTTTATCATATATATAAATCAGATGGAATACATAAACATATGAGAATAGCTACTACCTCCAATCTTGACAAAATGGAGTTTAGCTCCTCATCATCATTGTTACAAAGCAGAATGTTAATGGAAGAAAAACTCTGTTTTTCTCTCCTACACAATATCTCAATGTATCAATTTTTGAATAATGAAGAATAGTCAATCCCTAGAATAATGTGTTCCCATGTCCTAAAAGAGTTGACGTTTCCTTAATTGATCATTTCCATCCAAAGCAGAAAAGCTATTCCAAGACAGACACCAAAATGGCAAGACAGCTGGTCATGAAGGACAACACTTTTGGCCCAAAATCAGCTTGTTGGATTCGCAACCTTCGCGGCGCGAAGTAGGTTCGCGGCGCGAACTGAAGCTTATCCATCTTCCTTGCTTTGCAAGCTTTATCCAAAATCTTCCAATTTGTGACGCTGCTTTCCAAAAGCTCTTTCATCTAAAACTTCTACAAAACTAACAAATTTGTGAAATAACTATTCAAAGCAAAATAAATTAAATCTAATTGCATTTATACCAATTAGCAAGAATAAAGGTGTGTAATTAAATAAAGTTTGGTAAAAGGGACCAATAAAATGATATAAAAAGTAATACTAATTGGTCCCTAACACACTCAGCCTTAGATTCATTGAACCCAATGCCAGATTTGTCTCCTATTATTTGACCAGTCTGGAGAATCTTGTCTAAGGTGTCAGATCCATTTCTTAGCATCCTTACATACTTGGTCATCTCATCCAGTTTAGATTTCAAGAAAACAACTTCAGTCTTTAACTTGGAGATAGTTTCCACATGTTCTGCCCTCTCATTCTCCAGTTGTGCTATTACTTTCTTCTAGCTTTCAATCTTGTTGTTTGTTCCAGCTTGTGCCTTGAACATCTCATCTTGCTTGTCCAACCTTTCTCTGACGACAACATTCCCATCCTTGAGCTCTTCTAAGGTCTTCATAATGACTTCTTCAGATCCAAAAGCCATAGTCTTCGCTACTCTAGATACATTTCAAACCACAAAAGTCTTCTTAGGAATATCAAGAGTCATCTGTTCATATAGATTTTCTTGAAGAGGAGGAGGAATCACTTCTTGTGTAGGGAGAAGAAGTGATAGAGGAACCTTCTAAAGCAGAGGTTCAACAATACCAGATAATTTGGCATGGAAGTTCATTTGAGTATCCTTTAAGCAAAGGAATTCCTACACACTAGAACTGAAATCAATCAAACTTCTGAAATTGTCACACAGAGAGCTAACTTCAGAGAGGTTTGCATTAGAGGTGCAAAATTCGGTGAGAAGGTTCAATCTGTCAACAACCTCACTTTCAAACTGCAAGAACAATTCATCCAAAGGTGTCGGGTGGATGCTAGTTTGAAAGGGGGTTTGGTCAGAATAGAGAGAGGTGTTTTGTCAGGGATTACAATGATCTCAACATCTGACTCAAAATCCGAATTATTATAATCAAATTCTACAATGAGAGCGTCAAAGTCCTGTGATTTCAGAGTGAGTGGTGTTTTTTGGTTGTTGGTTTTCAGAGGGAATTGGTGAAAGAGGGTTTTCTAGTTGACTAAGTTGGGATAGAAGGGAAAATGGAAAATGTGGTTGAGGTGTAGGTATAATAGTGGATGTAAAGGGTTCAGAAGGTGATGGTGTGGGTAGTGGAATGGTAATATTTGAATTAATAGTTTGGGGAGAAGAAGAAAGTGGTTCAGTGATGACAATCTGTCATTACATATATTGCAATTGTAATACGATGTTGTTGAAACTACCGCAACACCAATATTGATAGTTAAGTTGTTGGGGGAAGGTTTAAGAAAACAAGAAAAAAGTTTGATAAACAACTAAAAGTTCCACTAGCAATTTCTTACCTCATAAAAATAGAACAATCATTCAAAAAGCTTAACACCTTATTTAAATATACTCCACCATAGATTGAAGTTGCATTCTACTACATTTATGCATTATATTTTTAGACACTTGGTCTTGGCTCAAAATCCTCTGTGAATTCAGCACCAATTTCATTGTTTCCATAAGCTGAAACATTTGGCCTTGGTTCAAAATCTTCCACAACTTTCTTCTTTTCCTTATTGTATATGTCATTGTTTCCATAAGCAGATACATTTGGTATTGGTTCAAAATCTTCTACAACTTTCTCATTTTCCCTACTGTTTATGTCGTTGTTCCCATAAGCAGAAACATTTGGTCTTGGTTCAAAATCTTCTACCGCTTTCTCCTTTTCCTTATTGTCTATGTCATTGTTCCCATAAGCAGAAATATTCGGTCTTGGTTCAAAATCTTCTACCTCTTTATCCTTTTTCTTATTGTCTATGTCATTGTTCCCATAAGCAGAAATATTTGGTCTTGGTTCAAAATCTTCTACCTCTTTATCCTTTTTCTTATTGTCTATGTCATTGTTCCCATAAGTAGAAACATTTGGTCTTGGTTCAAAATCCTCGATGCCTTTATTGTTTTCTTCAACATCAATGTTGTTGTTTCCATAAACTGACACATTTGGTTTTGGTTCAAATTCTTCGATGGCTGCCTTATTTTTCATAAAATCAATGTCATTTTCTCCGTAAACCGAAACATTCGGTCTTGGTTCGAAATCTTTTACAACTTTATTTTCCTTGGCATCAAAAGACTGCCTCAGAGTCTTGAAATTCTTTTTAATGTTTGCGTCAAGGAGACCTTGAATTTCCTCTGACACGTCTTGGTCTTTCATTACCAGCTTCCAGTATTTTCCTAGATCTTTTCTTGATTCTACTATTGTTATAATCTATTGCAAAACAAGGTAAAGGCATAAGACACAAAAAATATTTTAATCCAAATATGCACTTAATACTGTGTTGTTATCTTTTAAAACAATTGTACAAACAAATTTGCCCAAAAAATTACACTACCTATATTCTTTTAAATTCCGAATTTATGAGTGAAATCAACTTATTTCAATAATAATTTGTTTTAATTTAACCTAAATCATAGTCTTTAAATTAAATCTAATTTAATAATTAATTAAGTTAAAATATTAATTAACTATTAAATTAAATTTAATTTAAAAATTATGATTTGAAATAAGTTAAAAAAAATCATTTTTAAAATAAATAAATAATATATATATATATATATATATATATATATATATATATATATATATATATATATATATCACCAAATCTTAACAGCCAATATGATAAATGATATAGAATATTAAAATTCAAAACGAATATGATAATTGATATAGAATATTAAAATTAAAAAATAAAACAGAGCGATTAAAAAAATTTAATGGGGTAAAAGAAACTTCACAAAATGTGAACAAGCAATCAATTATGCTATTTTTCTCTTAAGCTTTAGAGGGTACTACTAATATTTTTATTTATTTTAATGGAAGAGGACACTATTAAAGGAAAAGGATTGTGTATATGTAAAAAAAGTGAAACATACCAAGAGAAGAAAGAGAGGCAATAAAGCAAAAGCAGGTCTCAGTCTCATCATCTTTGGGAATAAAACTAAAGTGTATGATTTTAGTTTTTTGATGAATGATTCCTAAACTACTTAATTACCTATTTATAGTTAAATGAGAGATACCACGTGATCGACCACGTGCTTCTCTTTGGAAAATTATTGAAGCTAATTTCTCACGGGCTATGTGCTCAATAATAGTAGATAGTGGAACGATATTCCTACGTCTATTTCCAATCTTAATATTTACATCAAATATTATTCACCCTATCCGGTGAATAATATTTTTCTAAATAAAATAATTTTTAAAAAATATATAATAAAAAAATATTTATAAAATATATATTTTTTAAAATTAATTTTTTAATAAAAATATAATATTTCTTATTAATCATAGCCACAAAAATATATATTATTAACTACATATTTTTTTGATAATTTATTAATCAATTTCACTACTTTATTAATCAATAAAATATATAATATTGACTAATTTCTGACATTAATTTTTAATTTGATTAATAAACTTTAAAAAATTAAAACAACAATAAATATTAAATAAAATTGGTTAATCTTATATAAATATTAGTTTATAAAATTGTTTAATATTAACTAATTTTATTTTATTATTTATTGTTTTTTAATTTTTAAAATTCATTTATCAAATTATAAATTAATTTCAGAACTTGGTTAATATTATGTATTATATTGATTAATAAAATTGTGAAGTTGGTTAATAACATATATTTTTGTAGTTAATGCAATAATAAAATCGGTTAATGAAAAATATTATATATTTGTTATAAAAATAATTTAAAAATTATATTTTATAGAAAATAAATTATTTTATAATTTTTAATATAATTTTATTAAAAAAATATTATTTACCATATAAATACAGTGAACAATGTTTGGTGTAAGTATTGGTGTAGGATATTGATGGAAAAATAAGATTACTCTAATAGATAATAGTAGTGTACATCCTAGAATATTACTATAGTCGTACTTTGAGTTTTTGTTTGTGTATAATTGCTAGATTGGATAGATGAAATCGTGAAAGGATCACCTTTTGTATAGTATTTTAAGTACTCTTAAAAGTATTAGAGTTTCTATGTAGGAAAACTCAAGATAATTCATTTTATACTAGAGTTTGCATAAAACGAATGAAAATTTGAATGTGGGGAAAATAATTTGAAAATTTTCTAAAGAGAATATGTGTTTTGTGATGTGATTTATAATTTCAGAATGATTTATTTATAGGCTATGTTTATGTTGTTTCACAAGGTTGCGACCTTTGATGAAACAAAATTCTTTCAACAACACTTTTATCAAAAGAAGTGTTGTTTCTCCTACAACAACGTTTTTTCAGAGTTGCATGTTTTTATTCAACAACACTTTACGAAGTGTTGCCTATTTCCGAATTCAAAATTCAAACTTAAGCAACAATAAAAAATAAGAGCAACAACCATCTACATAATGTCGGTCGAAGGCCGACAGCCAGAGCGCCATCAGCGCCGCCATATAACATCGTGAGTAACCCGATTGCTCTGATGCATCGTGCTTAAATGCTCAAGTTCCGCCTACAAGCCTCCACTAGTGCCTCTACGTCCATGCCCTCGGACCCAATCCCAGAGCCGGAGTAGGTGTCTCCACTAGAGACATTAACGAGGAGGCGTACGAAGGAGACAAATGACATAATGCTTGGGACCATCACACTAGTCAATGTGACACTTTATCCTTTTTTGTCCTTTTGTTGAGTTAATGAACATAACTCTTTATAAAGACCAATTCCAAAAAAGGGAAACAAAGAATGTTAATACAATTAAGTATCTTTTGATTTGAACTTAACCTTAGTAAAGATAACGCAAAGTCTAATCGGAATGTTAGGTAGCAATGTTTTGAACCGTTATCCCTTGTGATTATACCAAGGTTACCTTACACACACTCTTTAAAAGTTATTCGCCTACATCTCTTGCCTAAGACTATTTATGGCCATGTGCTTTTCATATTTTCGTGAACTTTTTCTGAGAGAAACTCTAACTCTCACTTTGAGATGACACAATCTTGAAATTCACATAGGTGAAGTTGATATTGTATATATTTTCTTGGGATACTTATCCTCGATAAAAAACTTCATTAAGTGTTTTCAAAGTGTCAACCCTCAATATGTAATAGTCAACACTGTCACATAATGTTGCACAAACATCCCAACCAAGGACTTGTTGTTACCGATTGAATCTTAGGTTAAGGTTTGTTAACTTCAAATTGGGTTGCTACCATTGTCGGAACCCTTATTCAAGGAGTTTCAATGTCATACCTCTCTAGGCAGTCTTTACTAAGTCTATGGCTATTGGCTTAGTAAATGAATAAGCTAAATTATAGCTTGTTCGTATATATGTCAGTGAAATGATCACATACTTAATTAGTTTTCTCACGAAAGAATGTCTAAGACCTATGTGCCTAGACTTTCCATTGTACACTTCACTGAATTCTCTTGCTAGGGTGACTTGGCTATCACAATGTATCAACACTTTCAAAACATTGTATTTAGCCCATGGAACTTCCAACAGAAGGTCCCTTAACCATCCTACTTCATGACCATCGGAAGCAAGAGCCACAAATTATGATTCCATGGTCAAAATAATAATGCATGTTTGTTTCTTGCTCTTCCAAGAAATTTCACCTCCAGCCAATGTAAATATTGACCCTGTTGTAGATTTATTATCTCCAACATTCGATATCGAACTTGCATCGGTATATCCTTATAGTATGGCATGAAATCTACCATAATAAAGGCCAAGATTTTTAATATTTAAGAGGTAACCAAAAATCCTAGTTATGGCTTTCGAATGTTTACCATTTGGATTTCTAGTAAATATACTTATCTTACTAACTGCAAATGTTATGTCAGGTCTGATGCATTGTATTAAATACATTAGACATCTAATTGCACTTGCATATTCCAATTGGGCCACAATTCTTCCATTGTTCTTTTGAAGTTTGACACCAGGATCAAATGGAGTGTTTACTTCCTTAAAGTGAAAGTGTTTGAACTTATCCAACATCTTCTAAATATAATGTGTTTGACTAAGTTCATAAACCCTTCTATTTCTTTTTACTTTGATCCCTAAAATAGTGTCAACTAGTCAAAGATATTTCATCTTGAATGTGGAAGTTAGAAATCTCTTCGTTTTTAAAATTCCATTCATTTCATTTCTAATGATCAGCATATCATCAACATATAGACACAAAAATATTACAATGTTTCCACGCACCTTTGTGTATAAACATTTTTCACAAAAATTTGGAGTAAATCCATTTGAAAGTAGGACAGAGTCAAACTTTTGATGTTATTATTTTGGTGCCTATTTTAAACCATATAAGAATTTGACAAGTTTGCATACCTTTTGTTCATTTACAGGAAGCACATTACCTTGTGGTTGTTCCATGTAGAATTCCTCGTCGAGATCTCCATTTAAGAATCTTGTTTTAGTATTCATTTGATGAATAATAAGGCCATTTAGAGAAGCTAATACAAATAATACTCTTATTGTCATTGTCCTTGCTACTGGTGCATATGTTTCAAAATAATCAACACCTTCTTTTTGTCTGAACCTTTTTGCTACTAATCTAGCCTTGTAGGTGTTTAATGTACCACCACTATGATACTTTTTCCTAAACACCCATTTACATCCAATGAGACTTGAATCATTTGGAAGATCGATAAGTTCCCAAGTTTGGGTTGAGATAATTGAATCTATTTCGTCTTAGATATCATCTTTCAAAAAAGAAGAGTCCCTTAAAGCCTACATTTCTTTATAAGTTTTAGGATCATCTTCTAATTGTATAAAAAAAGGCATCTTATAAACATCATCCTCGTAATTTCCTTCAACTAGATAAAAGGAAATGAGTTGAGAATCGATTTCATTTGGTCCTAAAACTTTAGCTTTTCAAGCTCTTTTGCTTATCCTAGGCTCGGATTATGTTTAAGCAATCCGTTAAATACTTTCGGGTTGTATTTTAACAATTCTTGGAGATTCTTCATCACGAGATTATTCATTCGTGGGAATCTCATATTCCTTATCCTTCGTGGTAAGGTTTTCAACTCCACATCTCAAATTCAACGATTACATTATACTGCAGATTTAAAAGTCTATATGATGTATTGTTGGATGCATATCCTATGAAAGCACATTTGATCCCTCGAGGACCCAATTTAGTTCTTTTAGGATCTATATTCTTGTAATATGCTACACACCCTCACACTTTAAGATAACATATATTTGTTGATTTTCCTTTCCATATCTCATATGGAGAAATACCGGTTAACTTTAAAGGAATCTTATTCATGATATGACACGTAGATAGTAATTCTTCACCCAACAAATTAAATGACAACTCAGAATACATTAACATAGAATTTATCATTTTTTGATATGTTCAATTATTTCTCTTTTCTAGACCATTTTGTTGTGGTGTACAAGGTGCATAACATTCATGTATAATGCCATATTCTTCACAATATGCATCAAATTATGTAGAAAAGTATTCGCCGCCCCTATCACTCCTAGGAACTTTGATACTTCTAGTTAATTTATTTTATTTTCCTCTTTATAAAATTTAAAGGAATTAAAGGCATCATCTTTATGCTTTAAAACAGTAAGGAATCATCTTTATGTGTGAACCTAGAGCAATCATCAATGAAGGTTATGAAATACCTGTTTCCCGAACGGGTTAACATGCCATTAAACTCACACAAATCAACGTGCACAAGATCAAGAAAAATTTATTTTATTTTAATGATTTTGAAAGGTTTCTTGATCATTTTTATTTAACACATAGTTCACATTTTTCGGAATCGTGAATGTTGCATGAGATCATTTCAGATTTAATTAGTCTATTCATAGTACTAATACCAATATGTCCTAATCTAGAATTCTATAAAGAAATAGATTCAAGCATATAATCATAATTAGAAATTTCATTAATAATATTATAAGTAGTACAAAGTTTGATCATTCCCTCAGCGAAATATCCTTTTCCTACCAATACACTGTTATAGGTTAATATTAGTTTTCCCGATTCATAAACAAAATTAATTCATGGTTTTCCCAACAAGTCCCCACTAACAAGGTTCCTATTCATGTTGAGGACATGAAGTACATTGACAAGAGTGACTTTTTTTCTTGAAGTGAAATTTAGTTTGACGAAATCCATTCCAACGACTCTAGATTGCACTTCATTTCCTAACTGCACTTCTTGTCCATCATTTACTTCAGAATAGGTTTTAAATGATACACTGTCATAAGAGACATGCACGGTAGCACATGTACCATACCACCATACTTGCACTTTTCCTTTAATTTCCATAATCTCGCTCACCGTAACACTTATGTCGTCATTGGCATGAACAACATAACTTAGTTTTTGGACTTGTTACGTCTGCAGTCTCGAGCAAAGTGACCTGGATTTCCGCACACATAGCAACTGCCTTTTGGTCTGCTAGAGTTCATGAACTTGTTTTGTTCCTTCTTAGGTCCAAATTGGTTCTTCATGCCATCATGTTTCCTCTTTCCTTTTGCAATTACATCACTGGCTTTAGAGTATCCAACAGATTCATACTTTTCTCTATCCTTCGTGTCCTCCTTAATTCGAATGTGTTTTTGTAGTTTCTCCAACAAGAAATCCTCAGAACTATGCAGCAATTTCTTCATGTATCCTTTCCACGAAGGTGGAAATTTTGCAATGATTGCACCAACATGGAAAGCTTCTGGAATGTATATTTTTACAGCTTTTATTTTATTCACAAGAACTTGTAACTCGTGTACTTGTGGAAGAATAGACTTGGAGTCTAACATTTTAAAATAAAAGTATTTAGATACTAAGAAATTTTCCGCGCCTTCCTCTTCATCCTTAAATTTGAATAAGAGTGCCTTCCAACTTGACAAGGTTCTGGTTCATCACGTTGATGCTTGAAATTGAAGCGTCGGTGTGCATGATTTGAGATACTATAAGATTGTTATATAAAGCTTCAAGATTGAATGGATATAGGCTGAAATCGTGAGAAAATCACTTTCCTTATAGTATTTTAAGCACTCTCAAAAATCTTAGAGTTTCTACACAGGAACACATAGGATAATTTAGCCTATACTCGAGTTTGCACGGATGAAAACTCGAATGTAGGGAAGAGAATCTGGAATTTTTATGAAAAAGATATGTGTTTTGTGATGTGATTTTTGAATTTGGAATGATTTATTTATACGCCATGTTTGTTTTGTTTCACAAGGTTGTGATCCTTAATGAGACAACATCCTTTCAGCAACACTTTTACCAAAAGATGTGTTGTTTTGCCTACAACAACGTTTTCCAAGAGTTTTGTATCTTCATTTAGCAAAATTTTACAAAGTATTGCATATTTCCGAATTAAGAATTCAAACTTAAGCAACGATAAAGAATAAGAGCAGTAACCATCTACCTCATGCATGTTGAAGGCCCTCAGCCGACAGCCAGAGCGCCACTGGTGTCGTCATATAACACTGCTAGTAGCCTGATTGCTTCGATGCATTGGGCCTAAGTACTGAAGTACTGCCTACAATCCGCCAATAGTGCCTTTACACCCACGCTCTCGGTCCCGGAGCCGGAGTCGGTGGCACCGACATGAAGGTGTATGGAGGAGACAAGTGCCATAATACTTGGGACCACCACATTAGTCCATGTGGCACTTTATCCTCTTTTGTCCTTTTGTTGAGTTAATTAATATAACTCTTTATAAAGGCTTTTAATGTTAGTTCCACTTTCTACGTGGTACTATTTTCCAAGAATTTATTGGCATTTACTCACTTTCACTTTTATTGTCATTTTGGAACATATCCATCGTCATACCCTCAAATTCACTCTACCTTCATTTCACCCTCCATAACCATAATTCATAAGCATATATCCCTCATATATCATCTCATATGCATCTACACCCACAATGCTCCACAAACTCAAGGCACGAGGTTCATCAAGAAGCTTCAAGATCCTATGATCATGTTGATGTGTGCCCAAGTCACCTTAACCCTAGTCCTCATCCCCAAGCATCCCAAAACCTTGAAGGACCATTCAAAGCATCTCCCTCACCTCCAAAACCTTAATTGGGTGGTGAGCCCTCATTAAAGACATGTGAAGATTCTTCTTGTCTCCCAAGGACCTCAACCCTAGTTCTTGATCCTCAATGGCTTGTACAAGTTCCCATTCACTTTGTGCCTTGACCATACCATTGAGAACACCCAATATCCAAATTTTATTCATACCACAACCTCTTTAATCACCTCAATACACTTCTTGCACCCCAAAACCCTAATTTGGCTGGCCATGGTTCTTGATGAAACTTGTGGTCCAAGAAACCCTAGTTCGTGTATCCTTTGATTCTATGTGTTTCCTCACTTGATCATCCCCTCATTCAAAACTTCATTAACCTTCAATCCAAGTAATTTTAAAACATAACTCATCAAGAAAACATTCATTTCATCCATGGTACAAGTCTTTGGTTTCATCTTCAACTTTGAACTTTCGATGCATGATTTCACCCATGTACTTGACCTAAAATCATCCCCCCAAGCACCATGCCTCATTTTCTATCAAGATATTATCATATGAGCTTAAAACATCCATCATGATGCCTTAAAAATCAAGATATCACAAAATGGCATTTCTAGGTCATGTTGGTTGGTCACATTTTGGCAAGAATGGCCTATCATTTGGTCCAAACCCCATAACGTTTTCACCTTTCAAGATTTTCAAGATCTTCTTTAAGAAAAATGTCATAATTTAATCCCTATTCAACTTTTTTCAAGGTCCAATGCCTAATTCATTTATAAAGGGCCTCAATTTTTGCATTGGCCAAGCTGGTCAAGATGCATAGCCAGACCTAAAATCAGGCTCATGACCCCCACTTTACCTACTTTCCATTTCCAAACCAAAAATTATTTTGACCCGGTTATTTTTGTGTTTTATCAAGGGGATGGCAAAGAACATTTGGAACAAGTTTCATGCAAATTTCACGAGCCAATTTCATTTGGCCAAAGTTCAAAGTTGTTGACTTGCCATGGTGCAACAAACCAATCACATTCAGTCAGATTTTGCATTTTGATGCTCTAAGTCCACAAACAAAATTGTATTGATCCCTTATGACCCCAAACACATTCCGAAATACTCCAATACATGCTTATAAGTAAACTTTGTTAGAATTGAGCCCCATGTGATCAAACCCGAGTCATGTGCAAAACTAAGAATTATCCCAAAATGGTTAAAAACAAAAGCCACCACAGCTATGATCCAACCATCCTTGTCCCTCCTTTTTAAATCTAGAGTAAAAGAAAACTGAGTTGAAAGGAAGAACCATGACAGAAACACAACCACCATTCCTCCACAAGTCTCCCATTTTTTCATTTTCGACCTCACCCTTATTTGAGTAAACTTCTCTCGTTCTCCCTCCAAACACTTCCATCACCTTCCCTATAAATAGGAGAAAGTATTTGTAGCGGTAAATTCATAACCATCGAGCTATTGGTTAACTCAATGTCAATAAAACCTGAGTCGCCACCGCACTTTTATTGTTTCCAAAGGAAAAGGAAAAAAGTATGAACAAAACCCAAAGATAAGAAGTTTTCAAATCAAGACTTAAAATGTCAGAGATTACAAGTAAGGGCGTTGTTTACATAATGGGAAGGTATTAACACCCAAAGTATTCTAGGTACTTCTATGGAGCCCTTTTTTGTGTGTAAATGTTTTTGGTTGGAAAGATGTTTGCTAAAAAATTGAATGTGGGGATGAGAAAAGAATTCATTTATTATATTTTTGTTTTTGACAAGACCTTCGGTCTTATGCCTACGTACCAACATAAAAAATGAGGATCAAAACCTCGTAGTTCATGGTAAAAATTTCAAAAATGGGTGGATTGGTTTTAACAAAAGCTTAAAGATCTTTTGTTATCAATGGGAGAATACTCAACCAAACATCCACTGATAATGGGGTTTTACATCATTTAAGAGGGAGGGCTCCAACTTGGATTCAATCAACAAGTATGCCATTAACCCCTAATAAATAGAAAGACTTATAATCAATATATCATGGAATGGGAGACTTCTAATCTAAATGCTCTCTTTTGAAATGTTTTAAAAGAAAAAGGCACAAAATGGCCAAAAGGATTAGATGAGGTTGTTATTTCTTTTTTTCTTTTTGAAATTAAAAGTCAATATGATTTAAATTCATTTACAAGTTTGATTTAAGAAAATATTTTAAAAATCAATGGCATAAGGCCAAGGTTTCTACTCATTAACACAAGTCTAAGTTGAAAACACAAATAAAGAAGTTTTGAAATAAGGGAGAGATTTTGAAATTCAAGAAGGAAAGGGGGAGATGAAGGGGATATCCTAGACAAGATTTAAAAGTTTAGAGTTGAAAAGATCTAATCAATGGGAAGCATCCACAAGACAATAATGTCAGACAGAAACCCATTTCCTTTGGACTAATGAGCAAGCAAAAAGTATAATCATCCAAGCAACTAATAAGAAGACCAAATGGTATCAAATAAAGATAACCAAACATCCAAGCCAACACTCCAAAAGCAAGCAATCTTCAATGTCTTTTAAAATGTATCAGATGAAATATGCCTTGAAACATACTTAAAGAGAAAGCATCAGATAATATCAATAAGATCAAAATAACAAATCCAGACAAAGAGAGAGTATAAAAGATGAATCAAAGGAGTCTCTCAAGGCTTGTACCAGATCAATGGAATTGGCCAAGAAAAACGTCTCAAATAATGGCATTGGCCAAGTATCCATAGCACAGGGATGTTGCCTACTATAAGTCCAAAGTTCAAACCAAGTCCCCAAAAGAGGTCCAACAATCCACCAATGTATTTTTTTAGTGTTTTTTTTGTTATTAAGTATTTTAAGGTCCTATTACCACAAGCAAAAGACAATCACAAACATAAAGATATATCACAAGCACAAATAAAATGGCTCAAGTAAGCAAAGTGAAAATGACTGAAACATAAACAACTTGCATGAATATAAATGACAATGAATGGTAAAGTGATAAATTTTAAATTGCATTAAAGTAAATGGTATTAAGAATAAAGTCAACCATTCACTCACAAACATGAAGATATGAACCTAGACATCATGCATGAGAAATGCTCCAACTTGGATAAAATCAACAAGTATGCCACTAACTCTCGCAAATGGAAAAGAGGTAAAATCTTCACACAATACCATGTGGAATGGAAGACTTACAATCTCACTTATAAAAATGCTATGTCTTCGAGACAAATTTAGCTCTATGTTAAGCAATTGTAATTGGACTTATGTAGAACTCACAACTATCTGAGGCCGGGTAATAATAATATTGGTGTTAATGCATGCTAGAGACATGGTATAAAGAACCAAACTCATAAAGCATATCACACACAAAAATAAAATGGGATGGACCTATCTCAATCAAGCTCATGTTGATTCATCTGACACAAGGTCATTTATGAATATACTAGCATTTGGTCTTTGAGAAATCATTTGCCATGGATGGATTGGGAAATAAGTAGATGAAGATGAAGGGATAAAGTGAAAAATAATCCCAAATTGATCAAGGTATGAACCTCACTTGATCAATACTATTCATTCATCTTGAGGGATGAAGTTTACACTTCATCAACCCGCCAAATCCAATAATATTGATCAAATTGAAGTCGAATTCAACCAAGATCAAGGCTAAACAGAAGTTGAGTAAACAAAAACTCAATAAAATAGCTCAACACAATTTTAAAATAATTAAAAAGATTAAATTCAATTTTTATATGAAGACAAATAATTTGTAAAAGGGGAAAAACCTCAAATGCCTTCGAATCACCAAATAAATGGCCAAGGGATTTATCATAGGTCAAACAAGGTCAAAGGACCTTAGACTAAATTTTTTGGCATTTTTGAAATGTCATAAGTATTTAAAATTTATTAAAAACAAATCAAAAATCACTAAATTTACTAAAAATATCAAATCCAATCCAAAAATGATTTTAATTCAGAAAATGGAATAGGAAATGATTTATGGAATTTTTGTGAAAGTCCCATATTTTTTGGATCAAAATTGGATTTATAATGAATTTAATAAAAAATGGTATTTTAAAAATTAAATTGGAAAATCAATTAATCAGAAAAAACGAGGCTCATAAGATCTCCCTCATTAATTGAGGTGACAAATCTGATGGTCAATCGCATCATGTCCACCCTACATCCTAGTCAACGCGCGTGCAATATTGGTAATTTAGATCAAAGGCCAAGATTAGAACATAAACTAAGGATCAAATGACATGGATTGAACCAATGTACCACCTGAGCCCTAGCTCCGGTCATCTTCTCCAGCCATGTCACCGGACTAGCCAGGACCAAAGCATCACCAAAATTGATGGATCATATACTGTTTTGAAGAGAAAATCATGAGGATCTTGAATCTGACCTCCATTTTCTCCAACTCTCACTCTATAAAAAGATATGTGGAGTTGAAAATGAGGTTCCATAACTGAGTTGTTCTGATTTAACCTCAAAGAAAATCAATCTTATTGCCTATATTGGTAGGACTTCAAGCAGGCATAAATCAAGCAAAAGGTTAAGAAATGAGGGAGAATCGAAGAAGGAAGGTTTGATAAAATTCACCTTCGGGTGATGAATTCTGAGCTAGATCATAATGCAATTACTCTTGGCCTTGCTTCCTCTTGCTTGCAGGAGGTGATTAAGATGAAAAAGAATGTGAACCCTTGGAGTTCTAGTTCACAAACAAAATTTGAACTAGAAACTCGATTTCAAATAAATCTTCAAGGTGTTCTTTCAATGGAGGTTATGGGGTTGCTGGGAAGAGCTTGGGCAATGTTCTCCTCCATTTCTGATGCAACGCACATGTATTTATTGGCTCAATAATTCATTTTCCCACCAATTCAAATTTGAATCCAAAAATAGAAAGTTGTATGCATGGGTGCATTGGCATGTTCTTAGGCCCAAATAATGATGTAATCCACTCCAAATTCATGCACAATGGATGCTGACATTATAACATGGAAACACACAAAAGAGATTAACATTTGAGTGCAAAAGTTACCAAATTGGGCCATGCAAAGGAACCATGTGCAAGTCCCTCAATTTTGATCCAAATGCAATGATCTTAAACTTTTTGGAAAGATACCATCAAAGGGAACAAATTTGATGTAGGGACTTTTCCATTTGAAATTTGGATCGTGATGAATTTTGGCCTTGAAGTTGGAGGAATCAAACATACTTGAAAAATTTCTAAGTTAAAAGTCAAATGACCCCTTTTTTCACTTTGAATAACTTTTGCTACGAACTTCAAATGTCTTTGGTTCCTTCTTTAAAGTTGTATCTTTTTCAATTATATTCAATTTGATCACAAATGTGACACCATTTGGAGCTTTCATAATGGAGTTATGGATTTTAAAAGTTGAGGAAAATTGCTCGTTCAATGATGATGACCCAAATGGACCTATAATGTTTCCTCTTGGCACGTGCCCTTGCAAGTTAAATTTGACCTTTATAAAAGAAGAAAAGTTGAATAAGACACCTTGAATAATCATGAAACTTGGATTATCTTCATATCATAAAAATAGAGGAAGTTATGGTTCTTGGAAGTTGACCTTCTATCTAGGGCACAAACAAAATGACCTATAATATTTCATCATAAGAAATGACTTTCCAAGCAAAATTAGCTCTTGATGCCAACATTAAAGTTGTTTGGAGATAGGGTCTAGGGAACCCTAGATTTGATCAGTTTACTTTTCTGGTCATCCTCCTTGTACCAACTTGCAAACTTGAAATTCCGTTGCTCTTTGGGGTCATGGAGAATAATATATGCTTAAGATGATGTAAAATGGAATATACCTTAATATATTTGACCAAATGTTGAAGAAACTTGCTGAGGAAGGCACACAAGATACCCAGATGAACTAGAGCTTCCTTGACAAACAAGCTTCAAACTCTTGATGAATTCTTGATCAAAATTACAATTGAAGAACATGGGGATCCATATATGATCATTTGAACCAAAGTTGACCTTTGATTGCTTGATCCCTTGCATTCAGGGTCTCAAACCCTAGTTGTGAGCTTGATAAGGCACAGGTGGACATACATACTACCTACAAAAGAAACAAAGCTACACTAGACATATTTTTGGTATTTTGGTTAGTAAACAAAAGAAAATAAAGTATGATACAATAAAAAATGCTTGGTGATCTCTCCCAATGCAACCCAATGAATGATTGGTGAGGAGGATACCAAGGTGTGATCCCAATGCAAATTACATATTAATGAGATGGCATGAGGGATCTTAGAGTCAATATTGGGGTCTTACAGTTGCCCCTATTCAAGGTCATTCTATCCTGGGATGTGAAGGTTAAAATCTTCGAATCAATGCAGTAGAATGGACTTAAATAGAAACATCAAGAGACAAGTTTTGGTCCCTAAGAGGCCTTATGATGCATATGATATGAATGCAAAAATAATCTTTGTGGCGAATATATTGCCACAAAGGAAAAGAATCCGGGAGAGACTGAAAGTCCACATGAGTATAATGCATTCCAAAAGGAAAACTCACCGAGGAGACATAAACTCCGGGGGTAAAAGCTATGCGTAGGCTAGGCTACGACTTAAAAACTGCTGGAGACACGAGGGGGTTCCATGTAAATATATCAATGGAAATACTCAGACTAGGGAAAAAATTTGCATGTATCAGAATACCACCAATACATCAGGAAACAAAAACTGGGGAAAGGCATAAATTAGAACAAAGTTGAAATAACCAAACACCAAAAGGAAAGTCGATTTCACAAAGAAATACGAATCCAAACTCAATAGGGGAAGAAAAACTTCAACACATGAGTAAAAGAGATATATTATCTACCACCTGTGTTATTGGGTAAGAAGATAATACACTTGGGTAGAGGGACATTCGTTACCAATTAAGGTAAACATATCAAGGATGACTTGCTGAGGAAAATGAGGAATATCCATTACTGGTTACTGGGTAAGAATAACCTACTACAAAAAAAATGAAGAAATATGATTTACAACTACCTATTACTAGGAAGAAGACCAAAGATAAAGAGTATCCATCACCGGTTAAGAAGAACATATCAAGGATAAACTCAAAAGGAAGAATATCTATCAACGGTTAAGGTAAACATATCAAGGATAAACTGCCGGGGAGAAATGGGATTTATAACTACCAGTTACTGGGTAGAAGACCGAAAAGAGAATATCCATCACCAATAAAGATGAACATATCAAGGATAAATTCGCCGCAAAGAGTATCTGTTACTGCCTAAGGTAAACATATCAAGGATAGACTTGCTGTGAAAGAAGGATTTACAACTACCAGTTACTGGGCAGAGGACCAAAGAGAGAATATTCGTCACCAATTAAGATGAACATATCAAGGATAAACTCAGAAGGAAGGATATCTGTCACTGGTTAAGATGAATATATCAAGGATAAACCACAAAAAATAAATAGGATTTACAACTACCGTTACTGGGTAGAAGACCAAAGAGAGTATATTTATCACTAGTTAAGATGAACATATCAAGGATAAACCCAGAAGGAAGGATATCCGTCACCGGTTAAGATGAACATATCAAGGATAAACCACCAAAAAGAAATAGGATTTACAACTACCAGTTACTGGGTAGAAGACCAAAGAGAGAATATCCATCACCGGTTAAGATGAACATATCAAGGATAAACTCGTTGGGAAAACCAAAAACGAATACGCAGGGGAAAACAAAGAAGTAAATTCCCTTTTACCGGTTACTGGGTAAATTAATACAGGTAAAGTACTCAACATTAAGAATGATATTACTAGGTACTGGGTAATAACTATAAAGAAACGGTCAAACAAGACTCAAACCAATGAGGATATAGCTCAAGGGGAATAGTTCCATCCAGAAATGAACTGGGGAGGAAACAGAAATAATAATCATCCACGAAGAAATAACTCAATGGGGAATAAGAAAGGATAAGCTCTTTCTGCTTAAGGCGGTGACACTCTACATTGAAGGAGGACCGACACACCAAATCTGCACGGGGAAATGATATCACCAAAGCAGGGAATCATAAAAAATTAAGGTCAGTGTGTAAAATGCATCATGAAATATCTGATGCTATGTTCATGCATGAGTACATATATCGTTATGCTGGCAAACGAGCATAAAGGATACAAACATGAAGATGCAATCATCACAATTAGATACTCGGCTAATCTCAACAAGACGGGAACACCAACTGGAGAACCTGATAGGGATGAAAATAAATCATCGAGGATATAAATCCTATCTCAAATACTCAATTCCCTGGGGACAACACACAACCATGCACTCAAAGAAGACTAGTGATATAACATGGAGAACATGGATCCGACCACAAACTGCTGAGAACTTAGGTCTCGGAGGAAATGAAGAATATATATATATATATATATATATATATATATATATATATATATATATATATATATATATATATATATATATATATATATATATGTAATGTGGGGATTAAATCGAATCCAACTCAAAACTCGACTCTCGAAAGACGAGGAATAACTTCCAGGGGATAAGAAAAGATTGACAAAGATATTACTTAAAGCTCAAACTCTCTGGGAGAGGAGAAAATACAGCTTGGCAACTCCACGGGGAACAAAAGCACTGCTGAGGATATCAACCAATATGTTGAGGATAAAAGAGATCTGCTGTGGGATATATATATATATATATATATATATATATATATATATATATATATATATATATATATATATATATATATATATATATATATATTATATATATATACATTTCAAAGCAACAAGTCAACGCTGCAGGGAATGTTAGGTCAACACCATATCAAATGGGAGACAACCCTGCAGGGGACAATTACATCAATACTGCTTAGAATTAAACACTATTCGAATCAGAAGATGGAACTCCGTTGGGGATCCATATCACAACAAGAGGCAAAACTCTGAGTGGTGAATCGATTAACTTATTGGGGATTTCGTCAATCAAATATAAACTCTTTGGGGACTTTACTGGGGGATAAAATCTGCCTGGACAAATCAAAAGCCACACGAGGATGCAATCAACAAAAAATTTCTCAAGAGGAAAACAATAGTCATTAGACTCTGCTTGGAGATTGAGAAATAAACAAATTCCATGGTACCAACGTTAATCAGCCAACACCTACAGGAACTCACAAAGAGAAAACACTGGCATGGCTAGGCAATAACCAAATAAAGGTGCTGGCGGTTCAAGGTTCAATCATAACACAAATGCAAATTGAGAATGAAATACTCACAAAGTTTCAACTGGGGACAAATGATGAACCACAAAGAGAACAACACATCAGCTCCATCAGGGATAAATGTTAAACTGCTGGGGAGAAAAGAATAACCATGTTGGGTATAAACGGATAATTGTTGGGGAAGTAAAGTCACCAAACAACCAGTCGGGGAAGACACCAATGCTTCAGACATCATGACTTACTGTTCATAGATTTCTATTGACATTCCTTTTCGAATTCAAAGTTCTTAAAGTAAATGCCTTATTATTTCAATCACCAACTTATCATCAATAACAAATTTCATTTTTTGGTGCAAGGTGGAAGTCACGGCCCCAACGGCATGAATCCACGGCCTTCCAAGCAAACATCTATAATTTTAATTGATATCCATAACCTGAAAAGTAATTTCAAACACATGTGGACCAATTAAGATTGGGAGCTCCACTTCCCTTATGACGGTCCACCTCGATCCATCAAATGCCTTGACAATTAATGCTCTTGGCCTCATCTCAGCCCCTTGATATGCCAACTTAGCGAGCTTCCTCTTAGGTAAAACATTCAGAGAGGAGCCATTGTCTACAAGGACTCTTACTAGGGTATCTTCTTGGCATTTCAAAGGTATGTGCAAAGCACGACTATGGTCTTGGCCATCCTTCGTCAAATATTCTCTACTAAAGATAAGATGGTTGGATGTTGTAATATTGGCAACGACCCCATCAAATTGATCAATAGTAATGTCGTGAGTGACATGAGCTTGAGCTAACAATTTCTACAAGGCACTCCTATGAGCTGGAGAACTCATGAGAAAAGACATAATGGATATCTTTAAAGGAGTTTGATGCAGCTGATCAATAATCTTGTAATCGCTCTTCTTGATAATCCTCAGAAATTCAGTGTCTTCATCAGTTGAGATCACCCATTTGCCTTTGTCGGTCATAGTGGTGGTGGTTTCTTTCGGTGGAATTGGAAGAGCCAAGTTGAACTGAAGGGTATAAATGCGACCATTGCGGGTCATTCTGCTTCCCCCTTCTATATCAGTGCTTGCAATATTTAGACCTTCTTTCTGACCTACTTTCTCAGACCTTTGGTTAACCACAATCGTATCATACTTCCAAGGAACTGCTTAGTATTCTTAAAAGGAAAAGAACTAGGCCTTTGGAAAACCACTGGATTAGGCATGTCGAAGACTGGTTCAACTGATTTTGGAATGTTGAAAATTGGTTGAACAACAGTAGAATCTGGAATGTTGAATAATGGCTCTGGCATGTTGAAGACTGGTGTTGTAGTACTTGACTCAGGTAGATTGAATATGGGTTCAATCACTGCTACCTCATTCTTTTTTATACGATTGCTTACTTGCAACACACCTTGTTTAATCAATTATTGAATATCCTTTTAGACCATTTCACATCCTTTAGGACCAATAGTACATTTTTCATAACTCTTGTGGCAATTCTTCAACAAACCTGCCTCCATTAACTTTGCATGAAAATCTCTAAGCAGAGTCTTGATTTTGGTTGCATCAAGAATCAGGTTCATCGTCAATAGAATTCACAGACCCATGAGAAGGCAAAGGATTATTTTTGACATTCGTACCAGTATCCCCAAATGAAAGAATCTTTTTCTCAATCAATTCCCTCACAATATGTTTTAAGGAATAAAAACCTTCCAAATCATGCCCTGGGGCGCCTTCATAAAATGGAAAATATGCATTGGGATTGTAATATGGTGGGAGAGGATCTGGTGGAGGTCCTAAAGGTCTTGTAACAACTAACCCTTTCTTCAATAATGACGGATATAATTCAGTGTAACACATAGGAATTTGAGGAATCAGAGGTTTTCCACCTTGTCTTCTATTTTGAAATAGAGCATTTAGGTTCGGAGCTGGAGTCCTTTGTATATATGCTAGAGCGTTGGATGGTTGTTGATAAGTTAGACTGTTGGGTGTTGTTTGAAAGATTGGAACTGCTTGAGTCGACTGATACATCGGAACTTGTTGATTGAAAGTTCGTGTAATAGCTGCTACATACGACTGTTTAGAAAGCTTTGGTTGTTCAACATACTGTTGTCGAGCAAAAGATTGTTGCTTTTTCCAAGACTAGTTCTTTCTTCTACTACCCATCACTACATTTATTTCTCCTTCCTTTTTCTTATGGAAACTACTAGAGAATTTCTTGGTATTGTTGTTGTTGTTGTTGTTGGAATTACTAACTACAATAATCATCTTGCCACTTTTTAAGCCAAGTTCAACTTTGATACCCACGACCACCAAGTCAGAAAAACTTGCAGTCACGCTTCCCACCATCCTCTTAAAAAATTCTGGTCGCACTGTGTCGACGAACTGATCTACCAATTCTTTTTCAGTTAATGGAGGTTCTACTTGAGATGCAGTCTCTCTCCACCTTTGTGCATATTCTTTAAAGGATTCATAATCTTTTTGGGACATGCTCAACAATTGCCTTCTATCAGGAGATAGATCCATGTTGTACTTGTATTGTTTGATGAAAGCATCAGACAAATCTTGGAAACAACAGATACGAGTCTGATCAAGGGTCAAGTACCATTTGGAAGAGGCACCTTTCAAACTGTCAGTGGATCATAAGTTTGTCATTGTCCATGTGAGCTTCCATCTTTCTATAGTACATGATAAGATGAATTTTGGGACAAATAGCTCCTTCATATTGATCAAAGTTAGGTGTCTTTAATTTTCCGGGGATCACCAATCCAGACACAAGGCACATTTCTCGAGCAATAACACCAATGGTTTCATCACCTTCTATTGCTTTCAGCCTTTTCTCAATTGTTTCAAAATTTTCTCTCAGCTTTTCATGTCTATCATCACCTTCTTCATACATATTAGGTATATCATACACTTGTTGATGATCATCGAAATACGGTTGAACTCGAGTGTGCACGACAGTGGGTGCAAAAGTGGGAATCACTTGATAAACTTCAGTAGTTAGTGGAACTGTGTACTGAGTAGATTGTCCTTGAGGAGGAGGCACAAAACCATGAGGAAGACCAAAGGAAGGCCAAGTTGCTGTAGACTTGATAATAGTTGTTACGTGATACTAAACTCAGACGAGTTTCTCTTGAGAATATTATGGGTTGGTGAGTCAGTCATCCTAACCTATAATATCCGATAGATGGAATTAAGACTCTGGGAACCTTTTATAACATGATCTACAAGTTTTTATCCTTAGTTCACTCCCTTGGGACGGTTCTTACCCAAAATCCATGCTCCTGACTTACAACAAACCCTTGATTCTTGGTTGATCCAATCAATTCTTGTCAATATCAATGGAACTTGGGTGTTGATAAGGTGTAAACCATAATCCACCAAAATGGATGATTGATCTTGACAATGACTTGATTCATCCCTTGACCTTTGTTTGTTTTCCTTGTGTGTGATCCCTTATTTGTGATTGTTGCATTCATGCATTCATGCGCATCATAACATTCATCACACGAAAATTTCAAGGAACTGAGGTGTTATTTGCAAATATTTTCAGACCATAGATTATGGACGAAGGAACACTAAGAAGTACAATTTCAGATGTCCCGACTTGAAAGGGTTAAGGAAGCTAGCATATTTTGTATTAGATCCCTTGGACTTCAAACAACATCATAGGAAGCTTTTGTCCATCTTGTCTGCTGATGTGGTTGAAGGACTTTTGAGCGTGTTGGTGTAGTTCTATGACCCTCTCTACCGTTGCTTCACTTTTCCTGATTATCAGCTTGTGCCTACGTTGGAGGAGTATGCCCATCTCTTGGGGATACCTGTTTCTAACAAAGTGTCGTTTATTGGATTGGAAGAGATTCCCAGATCTCATCTTATTGCCAAAGCTCTTCACTTGAAGAAGTCTGAGATAGAGTCTCATTGGGTGAAGAAAGGAGGATTGTTTGGGTTGCCATCTGATTTCCTCATCAAGGAAGCTACTGCTTTTTCTCAAACTGGTAGTATGGACGTTTTTGAAGTTATCTTTGTGTTGCTCATCTTTGGATTATCTTTGTTCCCTAACATTGACGATTTTGTTGATGTTAACGCCATTAGAATTTCTTGATTGGGAATCCTGTGCCTACTTTGTTGGGTGATATGTACTTCTCTTTGCATCTAAGGAATTCTAAGGGTGGTGGAACGATTGTCTGTTGCATTCCTCTTCTGTACAAGTGGTTTATTTTGCACTTGCCTCAGGCACCTGCTTTTATGGAGAACAAACAATGTCTACGGTGGTCTCAGAGACTTATGTCTCTTACTAATGATGATATGGTTTGGTATGACCCTTCATTGAGAAGTTTGGATATTATTGACAGTTGTGGTGAATTCTCTAATGTGCCTCTCATTGGTACACAAGGAGTAATTAACTACAGCCCTGCTTTGGCTCATCGTCAACTATAGGTTCCCCTTGAGAGACAAACCTAATAACATGTTGTTAGAAGGTCTTTTCTATAAAGAGGGTAAAGATTCCCAACATTTGAAGAAAAAGATTGTGCATGCTTGGCATAATGGGCATAGAAAAGGAAGATCCGAGCTTGGTCCACGCAATTGTGTAACTTTGGAAGCTTACACTATTTGGGTGAAGAAAAGAGCTTTGGAATTGAAGATGCCTTATCCTTGTGAGAGACCTATATCTATGGTTGTGGCTAAGCCATTAACTCTCCCTAACCAAGATATAGAGGAGTTGGAAGATGCACTCGCCAAGATGAAGCGAGAGAAGGATATGTGGGAAGAGTGGTTCCATGCTTTGAGCAAAAATCATGAGGAGTTTCAGCTTGAGTATAAGGACAAAGATGTAGTTATTGAGCTTCTTGAAGACCGAGTAACAAAGACACAGAGAGAGCCGGAGGTTTCATCTTCTAGCATGCCTCAGTCTTCCGTTGCTTGGAAAAAGATTGTTGATCAGCTTGTCCTCGAGAAGACTCAGATGAAGGCTTCTTTTGAGACCGAGATCCGATGCATTCGAAGGAAGTACGTGCCTACAGCCAGATCTTCTGACGTTGTTGTTAGGGATCCTTAGGATGACTAGTCTCCTTCTCTCTTGTATTTTTCATTTGGTGTCTGAAATTGTACTCAGTGTAATCCTTCCAATTATATAAATAAAAGATATTTTTATGGGCATATCAAATTGTTGCAATTGTTGTTATATATATATATATATATATATATATATATATATATATATATATATATATATATATATATATATATATATATTATATATATATATATATATATATATATATATATATGTATATACATATTTTCAAATAATATAGTAAGTTCCTTGAAAATAAAAATAATCAAACATTGCATTTCATGCATCATTTGCATAAGCAGGTTTCTCTTTCGCCAGATGTCTCATTGGTGTTTCCTCTTTGCTTCAGCCAAGCTGACTCATCGGTACAATACTCACGCCAATCATTCCAGAATTATGGAACATCTTGAGCAAGAGAATAGAGTTTTGAAAGAGGAGACCGCCCGCCTGACTGCCATGATGGAGTCAGTTCTAGCTACACAAAGCCATTCTTCTCCAACACCTGCAACTCCTCCTCCTCATAGGGATGTTATTTCAGAGCTAGCTACCTCTACTATTCCCATAACTGCTACTCATTTTGCACCTGCCATGCCAATCGGATTCCCGTGGGGAATGCCTCCGAACTTCGTGCCTCAAGGCTTTGCGCCTACATTTTCTTCTATGCCGGCATCTAGCCAGGTCATGTCTGTGCCACCACCTGTCGTGCATACCTTGCCTTGTGTGGAAGACACCATTTATCATTCCGAGTCGTCTGAGGGCCCGAACGTATATGAGAAAATGGATGAAATGAAGGATCAATTTCTTGAGCTGTGCAAGGAGTTGAAAACTTTGAGAGGTAAGTATCTATTTGGGAAGAGTGCTGCTGAATTGTGTCTAGTACCGAATGTGAAGATTCCAGTGAAATTCGAAGTGCCTGATTTTGAAAAATACAAAGGGAACACATGTCCGCTCAATCATTTGGTGATGTATGCCCGTAAAATGTCTACCCAAATAGACAACGATCAGCTGTTGATCGACTACTTTCAAGAGAGTCTGATCGGCGCTGCATTAAAATGGTGTATGGGGTTGGATAGCGCGAGCATCCGCACTTTCAACGATTTAGGTGAAACATTTGTAAAGCAGTACAAGTACAACGTTGATATGGCTCTCGATCGAGATCAGTTGAGATCACTGTCTCAGAAGAATAAAGAGATGTTTAAGGAGTATGTGTAGAGGCGGAGAGAACTCGCTGCTCAGATCAACCCTCCTTTAGAGGAAAAGGAGATGACCAAATTTTTTATGAAGACCCTTAGCTCATTTTATTAAGAGGATGATCGCCAGTGCCCCTAGTGATTTTACCGAAATGGTAAATATGGGGATGAGGCTAGAAGATGGTGTCCGAGAAGGACAGTTGTCTAAGGAGGAAGTATCATCCAGCAAGAGATACGACAACGATTTTGGTAAGAAGAAGGATAATGAAACCAATGCAATTACTAGTGGGAGGCAGAGGCGGCCTCAAATCAGAAAAAGTCAAATACCCTGTCAACATCATCATAAATATCTTCGGTTATTCCTGTATTTTCAGCAAGTCAATCAGCACCAGTTCTACAACAACAACATCAACAACAACAACCACAACAACGTACAAACACCTACAACAACAATACCAAAAATCATCAACAACAAAATTTTAAGAGGAAGAAGGTCTCTTTCGACCCGATTCCTATAACATATGCAGAGCTTTATCCCTCTTTGGTTCACAAGAACCTGCTACAACCAAGAAATCCTCGGCAAATACCTGAACCACTTCCATGATGGTACAAGCTAGAACTCCGATGTGCTTTTCATCAAGGAGCACCCAAACATGATATTGAAAACTATTATCCACTCAAATATGAAGTTCAAAAGCTGGTTAAGAGTGGAATGGTGTCCTTTAAGGACCGTGCACCCAATGTAAAAGCAAACCCACTTCCTGCCGATGGAAATTCATCTGTTAATATGGTAGACGGTTGTACAGGGGAGTTCAAGGTATTTGATGTCCGCTTCATAAGAAGGTCCTTGGTGACGATGCACAAGGATATTTGCTTGGTTAGTCATTGTGAGCATGAACATGATGGTTATGCTATCTGCAGTGTTAACCCGAGGGGTTGTATGATTATGAATAGAGTCATCCAGTAGTTGATGAATGAGAGTATGATTCAGATTGCTCAATCCCGACACATAGATGATGATGTCAATGTAATTGTTCCCGTATTCAAGAATCCCGAGAGAGTGGTGATTCAATATGATAGCAGCAACAGTAACAGTATCAGCCAAAGATCGGTATCGTCGTTGGTCATACGGTTGGCGGGTCCAGTCCCGTACGCATCTGATAAGGATGTTCCTTATCAGTATAATGCAACTATGGTGAAGGATGGTCAAGAGGTTCCATTACTGTAGCGGGGTATTCGTTACCATTAGAGATATTGACTAAATCCAAGGTAAATCATACAAGTCGAGTCGCCACCGCACTTCTATTTATCCAAAGGAATGGTTAGAAAGTGAACAAAAACCTAATAGTTTTAACAAAAACTAGTAAAAGAAACAGAGATCTGGGTAAGGGGGTTGGTTATGCAATGGGAAGGTGTTAGGCACCCAAAACATCCTAGGTACTCCTAAGGAGCCCTTTTCACACTTGTGAAGGTTGTTGTCTTGTGAAAATTTTGTTTGTGCAAACATGATTGAAGAGATGAGGAAAGAATATACAAGTTTATTTACATTTTTGTGTTTGGATGGATAAACCCATTGCTTACGTACCATCTTATAAAAAGATTAGGATCAAAACCTCGTAGTTCGTGGTAAAAATTTCAAAAAAAAAGTTGGTGAATTGATTTGTCCAAAAGCCTTAAGGTCTTTTGTTATCAAAGGGAGAAAACTCAACCAAACCACAAATCCACCATGTGAAGATAGCTTCAACATGCTAGTGACGGGTTAACCCTATAATAAGCATGGAAGACTCATTGTCCATCACTAAGGATATAGGTGAGTATTACATCTACCACAAGGATAACTCAAACCTAATAGCTAAAGGTTATGAAAGATTTTGATTAAGAAGGTGGTCATTGGAACCACAAAAAAAACACTTGAATGGGTTATATTTACCAAATAGAAGTATGTACAAAATGGTCAAAGTTGTCTTAAAGATTCAATTCAAAATAAGTGTTATGAAAAGAAAGTTTGAAAATCAAAAGCATAAGGCTTAGGTTTCTAATGTTTGAAAACAATAGTTAAATGTTTGCATAAAAAGTTTGGGCTTGGGTTAGAGTGGAGAGATGAAGAAGGAGGGGCTAAGTCCTAAGGAAACAAAAAAGAAGGGATAAGAAATGAAACCACACTAGGAGTTCCTCTCTTGAGATCATATTGATGATCCAAGTAGCTCTCATCCTTTGGAATAAGTAACCACAAAGCATTAGCAATCAAACAAGTCTCATAAGAGATCCTCAATGTATCTTGTATCTTCCACTTAGATGAACATGGTAATGATCCTCCGATTAAGCTCAAATGGGAACCCTAGCACACAAAGCACACACAAATCAAGAGTTTCATGAAGTAAAACAAGAATGGACAAAGGGAGAGTTTAGAGATTTGGTCCTTCTAATCCATCTTCATCATTAAGATCCTTTTACTCCAACTTTGCATAAGGAAGGTCCTAGAATCTAAGTCCAATTCTCCATTTCTTTGCATAGGGAAAGTCCTAGAAACTAAGTCCATTTCTTTGCATTTTGGTTCACCACAATCAAAACAAAACACAAGCAAAATAATATATACACAATTATGTGCTCAAGTGAGCAAAAGGCAAATGGCATTAACATATAAACATGTGCTCAAGTGAGCAAAGAAAAAATCAAATGGATAATATGTGCAAGAATAGTAAATTGCATAAAGGTAAATTGCATAAAGTAAAAGTTAGTTGTTAATAGTTAGTGTTAGTAGTTAGTGTGCCATAAGGCAAATTTAGCGCTATGTTAAGCAATCATAATTGGACTTATGTAAAAGTCACAACTATCTGAGGCCGGTCAATAATAATGTAGGCAACAAACACAAGTTAGGAGTCTTGATCAGTGAACCAAGTCCCAAAAACTTGCCATGCCAAAAAGAAGAAAAAAAGAATGATCTTGTATTAGTTTAAGCCTTTTGCATGATTTAAAAGACAACCTATCCTTAATGCAAAGCCATTCACTTGATCAATTGATCAAGATGAATTTGATTTGAATCAAGGAAGGTTAAATCCCTCTAATCAATGCTAACTTATCAACCTTCAACTCATTAATCAAAAAGAAAAAAGAACAAGAAGAAGAAGAAGGAGATGAGTAATGGAGAATGGAAATGGCAAAAATTAAAGTGCATTAAATGAAACACAATGTACCAATCCTCATATGTTGACCAATAACATTGAAAGTCAAGGTCAAACAATCAAAAAAAGAAGTGAGATCAAGATTCGATGTCAAGAAATGAATAAAATATTTTTGGCATTTTTTAATATTAAAAATAAACTTGAATTAAAATATTAAAGGAAGGTCAAACTTCAAAATCACTTCAAATCAACCTTGAAAGGTCCAAGTGATTTATCCTAAGTTCAACAAGGTCAAACAAAGTTTGACAAAAAATTTCAGCATTTTTAAAAGTCAGAAACTATTTTTAATCAATTAAAATTGAATAAAAATAACCTAATTGAACTAAAATCTCAAATAAATCTCAAATCAATTCAAAAATTGATGAGAATATTTTTCATAGATCCATCATCATTCAAATAGGTTAGGAAAATATTTTTGTATTTTTTGAATATCAAAAACTATTTAAAATGAATAAAAAATAACCAGAAAAGAGAAAATTCACAAAAAATATCAAATGACAAAATAAAAATTATTAAAAAACAGAAATAGAAACTAGAATTTATTTGGGGAATAATGCAATTGGTCCCATATTTTTTGGATAAAAAATGAAAGAGATATTAATTTTTGAAAATAAGTGGAATTAAAGAAAATAAAAGCAGAAAATAAAAATTAGAAAAAACCAGGAGCGTCTGATGGAACTCATTAATTGACGTGGCAACATCTAATGGTCCAGGAACGCGTTCACACGGTAGGCCTTAGTCCACGCGAAACATGATGAATTAATGAAAGTAAACACAATGCATGGCTGAGATTAAAACGTAGGATGTACATCCAACGATCAGCATTCAAACTGGAGAGAGGCGGCCACCGGAGCCACCTTCTTCTCCTGTGAGCCTGCAAATCTCCATGAAAATACACGATCCTTATACCGAAATGAAGTTGGGGTGATGTACATCACCCCTGTAACCTTGAATCACACTCAAGATCTCTATAAATGGAGAAATCTGAGGTGGAAGATTCAGGTATGAAAAATGCAGATCAAGGAAAAGCAAAATTGAAGCTACCACTAGCTTGCCTCTCAAGTGAGGACTTCAAAAAACATTAGATCCAAGCAAAAAGTTCCATGGATGAAGAGAATCGAAGCAATTACAAGTTGGAGTGCAAGCTTGAGTTCTGGTGATTTGAGCATGATGCCTTGCTTGCCTTGCTAAAACAGAAGTTCTATGGGATAAATGATGAAGGTTTAGAAGCACTAGATCTGAGAATTCAACCAGATGAAGTTGAATTTCAAATCTGAAAAAAAATGAGAAAAGTGAGCTTGCTTCTTTAGTGATGGTTAGGGAAATATTTCTGCAGCATTTCAGGTTGAATTGGCCTTCCAAATGAGTGAGCATGGCAATGTATTTATAGCTGGAGCTGATGCCAAATGAGAAGAAACTCGTGTGCATGAAGCTTTGGGTCCTCCATGCATGGGCCTGTACAGGCGCATGTGAGGCCCAAAAGCTGATGGATTTGCAAGCTGATAGCACAATGAATTGATTTGGACGTGTAATTTGCCTTGCAATAGCTTGCATTTCAAGATTCAATGTGAATTCTCCATTTGTACCTAAATAATCATCTCTTCGAAAGTGGCACTTAGAAAATCCAAGCATAAGCATATGGGTAATGGTTGGAAAGGTATTTGCATAAGGAACAAATGTTATGTTGGACAAAAACTCATTTAAAGTGTGGAAATTTATGAAATTTGAGTTAAAAGTGTGATGTGCAAAACATGTCAAGGCAAGGTTTCTAAAATTGGCCAACTTTCAAGTCCTTTTGTTTTGATGATGCAAGTCTCAAATGGAAAAACCTCCAACATCAAATTTGTAGATAGTTTCAAGACACTCAAAATGGACTTAACGTTTGCATGATTTGCATTTTTGATGAAAGAGTTATGGGCACTTGAAGTTGGACTTTTTTGACTTTTAATGCCTTTGGTCAAAAGGGACCTATAATGTCTTGCATTATCACATGTATTTCCTTTGAGATTTTGAAATTTTGTTCAACATAACATTTGAAGTATACATTTTAAGCTTTCCAATGAATTTGATCCCACCTCAAAATCATAAACAATTAATGAGTTATGTCCTTGGGAAGTTGACCTAAAATTAGGGTTTCAGTCAAAATGACCTATAATGTATTGGAATGGAAGATGGTTTTCCAAGCTTCAAATCAAGTTTTGATGAACATGAAAGTTGTTCATATTGTTCTTAAGAACATGTTTCATTTTGTAACCATCTCCATTTGGCCAACACATAAAAAGTTAGGTCTCAGTGCATTTCAAAATGGTCAGATGAATTGACTGATCAACTTCTCAAGTCCATAACTCATTCCTTGATGAATTGATGATTGAGGATACTCAAATAAGTTCAAATATGCATGAAATGATGAATTAAAGAACTTCCCTTGATTGTATTTGATCATGGGCTGAGGTTGCTTCAGGAGCAAGGCATTGTAGTGCACAGATGAATTAGGGTTTCTCTGAGGAACAAACCTCAAATCCCTTGACTTGCTTTCATCAAAAATGATGAATTGAGATACTAGGGATGCACATTTGATGGGTGAGAGCTTTGGGAACCATTACCATGCTTGCTATCATCTTCTCTTGACCATGTCTTTGTACATAGGATCTCCTATAAGCTTTGGACTTTGTGATTGCTCAAGCTACAAACAAAAGATGTTAGTGACATATTTTTGTGCTTTTGGTTAGTAAAAAAAATGAGAAAAGCAATGATATACAATTCAAGCATGCCTGGTGATCTCAAACCACTCACAAGAGGTCCCACCCAAAGGCAAAGGGAACCAAGATGCTCAATGATCCTTGAGGTTATGCAAATGAAATGTTATGATGCAATGAGGGATCTTAGGGACAAAATTGGGGTCTTACAGATGCCCCTATTTAAGGTCATTCTAGCCGGAGAAGTGAAGGTTAAAATCTTCATCTCGACGGGGTAGAATGGGCTTAAATAATAACAAAGAGACGAATTTTGGTCCCTAAGAGACCTCATGATGCAGATGTATATATGCAAATAGTACAAACTCTGTGGGGATATGTGTCCACAAAGAAGAAAAGACATCCGGAGAAATCGACAATCCATAGGAGTAATACACTCACTAGGGATAGAGACTCTGGGGACTCTCATGGGGATAAGAAGAAGAATAAAAATGCGTGAGCAGGTCACGACTTGAAACTTGGGGAACAGAATTCCAAAGGGAGTGAATCCAATGGAAAGACATCGAACTCACTCGAAGGTGCATGCGTTGGGGAATATGCCAACATAGCAACATTATCCACAATGGATACTTCGGATAAAAATCCGGACTCAGGTGAGGATAATCCACCGAGGGACCTCACGGGAGATATCCTTAAAAGGAATCTCCTGGGGAAGCAACAGGATGAGGTATTACCGGTTACTGGGTAATAAGCTCAAAGAGACGTGTGATCTGATCACCGGTATAAGGGTAAGAGAACAACAAGCTCGGGAAGAATGAATATCTAAGACCGGTATAAGGGTGAGAGATATCAATCAACCAGATCATCTGAGGAAGACCTAAAAAGTTATATCTCATCTCAGGAAAATCTGACTCCACAGAAGACCAAAGTCATAATAGGGAGCAGAAGGAAGGAACACCAGGGATACCGGTTACTGGGCATATAATAGGTGACCAACCAAAGCGTGAATTGGGGAATATTCCCAAAACACTCATCATCCAAAATGAGGGAAAAAGCAAACTCGATTAAAGGATGGACATTCGACTCCAAAACAGGGATACGAATCCCACTCGATTGGGGAAGGACAAAAGGCTTCGACCAAAGAGTGCATGAGATATATTATCTATTACCGTCGGAACGTAGATAATACACTCGCATGGAAGATTATCCACAACCGGTTACTGGGTTAATAAAGGATAAATCGATAGACAGAGAGAAAGGCATCGGGATACCAACACTAGGTATATAATGATGACCAATCAAGGGGAGCAACAAACATTACCGGCAAAACGGTAAATGAAAGAGGACCCGCTGGGGATAAATTGTCTAATCAGAGCAATTATCCAACGAAAGAGGGAATATCAATACCGAATATTGGATAATGATAACTGTCAAAGAGGGGATTACATCTACCGGATACTGGGTAGAAAACCACGGAAGAGTAACCGTCATCAACTAGGATGAACAACAAGGTTAACTCTGCAAAGGGGAGAAAATAGGATTTATAACTACCGGTATAAGGGTAGAAAACCACAAACTCCGCCGAGGATAAGATGAATGATTATTGTTTAATGAGCAATTATTCATTTATACCACGGGGAGGCATAAGAAACAGTCACAAGAGGCCCATTTAGGATCAAACCAAAGAGGCAAACTGAATCAAGACTCGTCCTAATGAGGATATAACTCAATAGGGGAACCCATCCCAATATATGTGTTGGGAGGAAGCAAAAACAACCGTCGTCCACGAGGATATAACTCAGTGGGGAGTGCAGAAGGAAAGATAAACACTTTCTGCTTAAGGGGCTGACTCTATATTGAGAGATCAGACATCGACATCTGCTTGGGAAATGTATTACCAACTAGCAGAGAATAACAAACAAAAGATATCTGGCAAAAATGTAATATGAATATCTGAATGTTCGAAAAATATATGCATACATGCGTGGTTTATGTTTGATGAATGCTGACAAACAAACATTTCTAACACAACCAGCTTCAAAGGAACAGGCGCACAACCGTCCGGTACTACACCTCAAGAGAGAAAACCCAAAATTCCAATAGAGAGTATCCAAACTACCGGGGATCAGAGATATCACAAAATCACAAAATCTCTGCGGGGGATGAATCATCAGTCATAGCTGGGGAGAAAAGTTCATTGTACAGGTAGAATCTTCCCCATAAACAACTCTACTGGGGAATCCATCCGGGGGGAGATAAGGGGAGTCTAGGGATCAAACGCCAGGATACCCACCAAGGAGATCACATCCGCTGAGGAGGAAAGATCGCTATTCTGTTGAAGGGGAGAGTGGTGAACATCTCAACAAGCATACCTCTCAGGGATAAACCACAAAAGGGGTTCCGGAGGAAGAAGATATAGTCATGCTAGGAATATGAACAAATGTCTTACCCTGTTGGGGATCATACTACCCTTGGGAGAGCACTGAGGATCTCCTAGGTATCCTTTTCATCATTGTGGATGTTCACCTTGTTTAAAAACAAGTTATGAAAATTCATTTTTCAAAACAATGATATTTTCTCAATTAAAAGCATGCAAAACATTTGTCGAATAGAAGCAAATAAGAGTGCAAATAATGGGATAAAAGGCTCAAATTTATTTGATGGAATGGTGGTCTGCAAACGGCAAGACTCCATAGATCTTTACAAATTTGAAATTGATGATATATATTGGAAAAGGGCTACATTGAACATAATGACCATTTCTCCACCAATTCTGAATTCGATGTATTCGAAGCTTTGGTTGATGATGAATGAACAAGAATCTCTGACGGATGACAGATGTAGAACAAAGTCTTGTCAAGATGCAGTTACTTGCTAAATCCCTAATTTTTGCCTAGATCGCCTTTTCGGGTACTCAATCTAGCGGGATACATATTCATTTTTTATGTCTCTAACTTTTTCCTGGATCGCCCTTTCGGGTTTTCAATCCAACGAGACGCTCTTTTTTGCCTAAGCCGTCCTTTCGGGTTTTCAACTTAGCGAGCTATTCTGTTTTTATTTTAGGCGAAGTATTTCTTGACTGCATCTGAATTCACAGGACGAGTGAAATCCTCCCCATCCATAGTTGTAAGTATCAAAGCACCGCCTGAAAAGGCTCTCTTAACAACATATGGACCTTCATAGTTTGGAGTCCATTTGCCCCTGGAATCGGGTGCGAAAGACAAGGCTTTCTTGAGCACAAGGTCACCTTCTCGGGACAAGCGAGGTTTGACCTTCTTATCAAAAGCTTTCTTCATTCTCTGCTGATACAACTGACCATGGCACATGGCAGTCAATCTCTTCTCTTCTATCAAATTCAGCTGGTCATAACGACTCTGAACCCATTCAGCATCAGTCAACTTGGCCTCCATCAAGACTCTCATTGATGGGATCTCCACCTCTACTGGGAGTACGACCTCCATGCCATAAACAAGAGAGAAAGGGGTTGCCCCTGTTGAAGTGCGGACAGACGTACGATATCCATGTAAAGCAAATGGCAGCATCTCATGCCAATCTTTATACGTGACGACCATCTTCTGGATAATCTTCTTTATATTCTTGTTAGCAGCTTCAACAACCCCATTCATCTTGGGTCTGTAAGGAGAAGAATTATGATGCGCAATCTTGAACTCACTACACAGCTCTTCCATCATCTTGTTGTTCAAGTTAGATCCATTATCAGTAATGATCTTATCCGGCACACCATATCGGCATATGAGTTGATTCTTGATAAACTTCACGACCACCAACCTGGTCACATTTCCATATGATGCCGCTTCAATCCATTTGGTGAAGTAATCAATTGCTACGAGAATAAATCTGCGTCCGTTGGACGCTTTCGGCTCTATCATGCCAAACATGTCAATTCCCCACATGGAGAAGGGCCATGATGATGAAATCACATTCAGAAGTATCGGGGGAATATGGATTTTATCCGCATAAATCTGACACTTGTGGCATTTCTTCACATACTTGCAGCAGTCAGACTCCATTGTCAGCCAATAGTAGCCTGCTCTCAACATCTTCCTAGCCATGGCATGTCCATTGGAATGAGTACCAAATGAACCTTCATGGACCTCAGTCATCAACAGGTCTGCTTTGTGTCTATCCACGCATCTAAGCAGTACCATGTCAAAATTTCTTTTATAAAGCACTTCGCCATTGAGGTAGAAACTGCCTGACAATCTCCTCAAAGTCTTCCTATCTTTCACCGATGCCCCAGGCGAGTAAACCTGGTTCTGGAGGAAACACTTGATGTCATAATACCATGGATTATCATCTCTTACTTCTTCTACTGCGAACACATGAGCTGGTCTGTCCAAGCGCATCACGGTGATATTGGGAACTTCATTCCAAAGTTTAACCACAATCATCGAAGCAAGTGTAGCAAGAGCGTCTGCCATCCGATTCTCATCTCGAGGAATATGATGGAAGTCAACCTCAGTAAAGAACGTTGAAATCCTCCTCGCATAATCCCTATATGGAATGAGACCAGGCTGATTCGTTTCCCATTCACCCTTAATTTGATTAACAACGAGGGCCGAATCACCATAAACATCAAGATGCTTGATCCTTAGATCAATACACTCTTCCAATCCCATAATACAGGCCTCATACTTAGCCATATTATTCGTGCATTTGAAAGTTAGCCTTGCTGTAAAAGGAATATGTGTGTCCTGAGGAGTAATAATCACTGCCCCAATACCATTTCCATACTGATTTACAGCGCCATCAAACACCATACTCCATTTGTGACCAGGCTCTGGTCCTTCATCGAGTGTAGGCTCATCGCAATCTTTCATTTTCAAATACAGAATCTCCTCATCTGGGAAGTCATACTGAACTGACTGATAATCCTCGATCGGCTGATGTGCCAAGTGGTCAGCCAAGATACTACCTTTAATAGCCTTCTGAGCTCGATACTCACTATCATACTCAGATAACAACATCTACCAACGGGCAATCCTCCCTGTTAAAGCAGGCTTCTCGAAGATATACTTGATTGGATCCATTCTAGATATCAACCAAGTCATATGATTTATCATATACTGGCGTAAGCGCTTAGCAGCCCAAGCCAAAGCACAACATGTCTTCTCAAGCATTGAGTATCGAGACTCACAATCAGTGAACTTCTTACTCAAGTAGTAAATAACATATTCTTTCTTTCCTGATTCGTCTTGCTGACCAAGGACACAACCCATTGAATATTCAAGAACAGTCAGATACATAATCAAAGGTCTCCCTTCTATGGGCGGAGACAGAATCGGAGGCTCAGACAGATACTCTTTGATACTGTCGAAAGCTTTCTGGCAATCCTCGGTCCAATCATGAGACTGATCTTTCTGAAGGAGCTTGAATATTGGCGCACATGTGGTAGTCATGTGGGATACGAATCTGGAAATATAATTCAAGCGACCAAGAAAACCTCGGACTTGCTTCTCAGTTTTGGGCGCAGGCATCTCTTGTATTGCTTTGACCTTTGCAGGATCAACTTCAATACCTCTTTCACTGACAATAAAGCCCAATAACTTGCCAGAACAGACTCCAAATGTACACTTGTTGGGATTCAAACGAAGCTTATATTTCCTCAAACGCTGAAAAAGCTTTAACAAGTGCTCCACATGTTCAACCTCCGTTCTCGACTTAGCAATCATATCGTCAACATATACCTCAATCTCCTTGTGCATCATATCATGAAACAAGGTGGTCATAGCTCGTTGATACGTGGCTCCGACGTTCTTCAAACCGAAGGGCATCACTCGATAACAGAATGTTCCCTAAGGTGTGATGAATGTTGTCTTCTCCATATCCTCAGGTGCCATCTTGATCTGATTATATCCGGAAAATCCATCCATAAACGAGAAGACATTGAATATAGGTGTATTATCTACCAACATATCAATATGTGGTAGAGGAAAATCATCTTTTGGACTAGCTTTATTCAAATCTCTATAGTCCACACACATCCGAACTTTTCCGTCTTTCTTAGGCACAGGCACAATATTGGGCACCCATTGAGGATATGTAGAAGTCACCAAAAACCCCGCATCAATTTGCTTCTGAACCTCCCCTTTGATCTTCACTGCCATATCAGGATGAGTTCTTCTGAGCTTCTGCTTCACAGGCACGCACTCAGGCTTCAAGGGTAGGAAATGTTGCACAATATCAGTATCTAGACCCGACATGTCTTCATACGACCAAGCAAAGACGTCAACATATTCTCCTAGCAATTCAATCAACCCCTTCTTAACAGATTCTTCCAGGAGTGCCCCAATCTTCTCTTCTCGCACACAATCCTCAGACCCCAAGTTGACTGTTTCCAGATTCTCAAGATGCGGCTGAATGATCTGCTCTTCATGCTCAAGTAGACGGGTAATCTCGTCAGGAATCTCTTCAACATCATCTTCCTCTGCCTCAAATACAGGGAATTCAAAATTGGGAGATGGCGTTGGATCATTATGTTCAATGGGTTTGATCAACCTGCATAATGATTTTGGATATGAAATTTTTTTAGAAATCAAACAAGGCAAATCATTATGCAGATGAAAAGATTGATTTTATTCTATTTTTAGGGTTTTATGTGATCACCAATTTCATGCAAAAAACGAAAAGGGAAAATAATTGGAAAAACAAACATTTTAACATGAATTTATTGAATGAAAATATCATTGTATTTATGTTGCCAATAATGTCATCACTTCTCCTTTTGGCATGGGAGAAGGGTTTTTAAACAAAGTGATCATTACGTTGACTTGTGGACAACTGTAGGAATATCCACAGTGACCCAAGTGTTGCAGACCCCTCCAAGGATAATGAAATTGCCAGAATCCTCTGCATCTTCTTCCAAAACAGCAGCAACTTCTTCATCCTGACCAGTATGGATAAAACCTCCACTTTTGAATAGCCCTTTCTCGTTGAAGATCCCAGAGGAAAAGCCTATGCCAGCCCGAGACTTATTGTGTTCTAGCTCAATCATTTTTCCTAGACCAGCAATTGCACCACACTCAATGGCCAATTTTGCATCTCTATAGGAGGTAAATGAAGGAGTTCTCTTCTCCACAGGCTCAGCTATAGATAAAGCTTGGAAAGGAGTTCCAACTTCATCCTTAGCATCTATGTATGAGAAGGAAGACAAGTGGCTAACCAGGAGAGCCTTTTCTCCCCCTACCACCACCAGCTTCTTGTTCTTCACAAACTTCAATTTCTGGTGTAGGGTGGATGTCACGGCGCCTGCCTCGTGAATCCATGGTCTGCCTAAGAGACAGCTATACGATGAGTGGATATCCATAACCTGGAAGGTAATCTGGAAATCACTCGGTCCAATCTTGATTGGGAGATCAACTTCCTCAATTACAGTCTTTCGAGACGCATCGAAAGCTTTCACAACAACCCCACTCTGCCTCATGGGAGGCCCTTGATAAGACAGTTTTGAAAGAGTGGTTTTTGGCAATACGTTCAGGGATGACCTAGTGTCCACCAGCACATTGGACATGGCATCGTCTTTGCAGTTCATGGAGATGTGTAATGCCAAGTTGTAGTCTCTTCCCTCCTCAGGAATATCAGAGTCACAGAAACTCAAATTGTTACAAGCAGTAATATTTGCAACAATGCTATCGAATTATTCTATTGTGACATCATGATCTACATATGCCACATCCAAAACCTTCTGCAGAGCCTCTCTATGTGGTTCTGAATTCAACAACAAGGATAATACGGATATCTTGGATGGCGTTTCTAGAAGTTGGTCTACAACATTGTACTCACTCTTCTTGATGAGCCTCAGCATCTCATCACAGTCATCTTTCACATTGCCGCTTGGGTCAACAGAAGTAGGAGTTATCAGTGTAGAGAAGGACTTAGCAACAGGTGCCGGATTCGGGGTGCTCACAGCGTTCCCAATCGGGTGTTCAACAAAATCAGTATTAGCCTGAGGCTTTGGAGGTGCTGAAAACACACGACCGCTACGGGTCAAACCACTTACATCCGCAATATTAACAACAGAGGAGGATGGTAAGGACACCTCTTTCCCACTTTCTACAGCAACATCGTTGTAACGAAAGGGAATCACCTTTTCGGAAGAATACGGTACTGGACCGGCAGGCTTAATGATAAGAAGAGGGGAAACCTTCCGCTTGCTACCATCATACTTGATGATAACAGGCTCGGGCATCCAGAATACCGGGGACATTACGTTGACCTCTGGCTCATCTTCGTCAACATTCCTATTCTGAAGAATCTCAATGACTCCTTCATCCAGCATTTTCTAAAGATCCTTGCGCACCTGGCGACAACCCAATCGGTTAACAGGGCAGATTCGGCATCTATCATGGTCATGCTCATAATGACTGTACTCGCATAGCAAACGATGCATCTCAACCAAAGATTGTTGAATATGACTGACATATTTGACTTTGTACTTGCCAGGGCAGCCCTGGACCATGTTGACAGATTTCCCATGCTCGGGCAATGGGTTCTTCTTCACATTAGGGCCTACGTCCTCAAAACACAAAATGCCACACCTCACAAGGTCTTGAACCTTGGTTTTCAAAGGGTAACAATTTTCCACGTCGTGGCCGGGAGCACCTGAATGATAAACACAATGCAATTCGGGCTTATACCACCACTGGGGGTTAGCAGGTATAGCTGGTGGGTCTCTCGGAGTAATCAACTTCCTCTCTATCAAAGAGGGATATAACTCTGCGTACGTCATTGGAATAGGATCAAAAGTGACCTTTTTCCTCTCGTAACTTGTGCTGGTTTGATTACTGTTTCGAGACTGGTAGGCTTGCTGTTGCAGACGGTGTTGTTGTTGTTGATATTGCTGAGGTGGCTGTTGATTGTTGTTATGTTGCTGATACTGTTGGTTATCTCTGAAAACAGGTGCTATGTGAGCCACCTGGTGCTGGTTACCAGCGGGACGCACGGTCTTCCTCCTCACATAGGGTCTTCTAGATTTCACATGGGAGGTCACAGTATGTGCCTCTCCATCTTTCTTCTTGGCAAACGCCCCATAACATTTGGCAGAAGAGCCTTCTTCCTTGGTTAGACGTCCTTCTCTAACCCCTTCTTCTAATCGCATCCCCATATTCACCATCTCGGTGAAGTCAGAAGGAGGGCTAGCAACCATCCGCTCATAATAGAATGAACTCAAGGTCTTCAGAAAGATCTTGGTCATTTCCTTCTCTTCTAGCGGAGGCACGATCTGTGCTGCCAAATCTCGCCACCTCTGGGCGTACTCTTTGAACGTTTCCTTATCCTTCTGGGACATGGCCCTCAATTGATCCCTATCTGGAGCCATATCCACGTTATACTTGTATTGCTTGACGAAGGCCTCACCAAGATCGTTGAAGGAACGGATGTTCACACTGTCTAACCCCGTGTACGAACGTAGAGCAGCACCGGAGACACTGTCCTGAAAGTAGGGATGAGAAATTGGTCGTTATCGGTCTAAGTAGACATCTTCCTGGCATACATGACCAGGTGGCTGAGAGGACAAGTATTTCCCTTGTATTTTTCAAAGTCAGGGACCTTGAATTTCACCGGGATCTTCACATTGGGAACCAAACACAGTTCGGCAGCAGACTTGTCGAAAAGATCCTTTCCTCTAAGAGTCATCAATTCCCTGCGAAGCTCAAGGAATTGGTCATTCATAGCGTCCATCTTCTCATAGACATCTGGGCCCTCAGACGGCTCAGAATGATAGATGGTGTCGTCTACCCTGGGCATGGTATGCACGACAGGAGGAGGAACAACAAGGACCGGGCTAGACACCGGCATAGAAGCAAAAGTTGGAGCAGGACCCTCAGGCATAAAATTGGGAGGCATCCCCCACGGGAATCCGGCCGGCATAGATGGTGGAGCAAAATATGCACTAGCTGCAGGCACAGTTGAGGAGACAATCTCAGAGATGACTGTCCTCTGGGTGGAAGTTAAAGGCGTCGGAGAAGACTGGCCCTGGGCAGCCAGGAATGATTCCATCAAAGCACTCAGTCTGGAGACTTCCTCTTTGAGTTCACGATTCTCTTGCTCTAGTTGATCCATCAGTCTTGAAGTGTTGGCTCTAGTGTAGTACCGGTGAGTCAGCTTGTCTTCAAAATAAATGAAGAACACAGAGTTAGACCACAGGACAAGAAGCTGGGAACAAAATCTGCTTATGCATATGATGCATGCAATGCTTGTGCATATGATTTGTTTTTTATTTCAAAGGAACTTTAGGGTTTTATTTGCAAGTTTTTGGATGTATTAACTATTTATCACATATGGAAATATCTTATCAAAAAATATCAGGAGAAGGAAGTACAGCATTGTCAATCGCATACAAGAGAAAAGGAATATAATCATCCTATGGATCCCTAGAAACAATCATCTAGAGCTCGGGACACAGGAAGATAGGATGCGTGAAGCCTCTTCACCTCCCTCTCGTAGGCTGCCTCCATATCCGCCTTTTCTTTGGCGAGTCGATCGTACTTCCTCTTCCAAAACTTGGAAGACTGAGGAAGTAGAGAAGTCCATGCATCTTTAGGGTCTTCAATAACTTGATGCTCGAGGAACTCAATCAAAGCATCCTTCTCCTTAATCTGCTGAAGCAACTCTTCCCTTTCACGGATCCAGGCACGTGATAGGTCTTCGTCTCTCAACTCCTCTGCTCCTTGGTTAGGGAGGGTTGAAGGCCCAGCCATAACCAAAGGTGTAGGTCTTGGATACTCATAAGGCATGAGATACTCATACGCTCTCTTCCTTACCCAAGTAGTGTAAGGCTCCAAAGCGATGCAATTTTTAGGACCCAACTCCTTCCTTCCTTTCTTATGAATCTTGCGCCAGGCGCGAACCATTCTGCCTTTCAAGCCTTAGGGATCTTTACCCTCCTGAAAGAACACACCCTCTAACAGAATGTTATTAGGTTTATCCTTTAGGGGGAACCCAAGCTGACGACGTGCTAAAACAGGGTTGTAGTTAATCCCACCATATGTACCAAGAAGAGGCACATTGGAGAATTCACCACAAGAGTCGATAATCTGCACATTGTCATACACACGGTTATACCAAGAGATATCATCATTAGTGAGAGACATAAGTCTCGTGGACCACCGTAGACATCCCTTGTTCTCCTTGAAGGCGACCGTCTGAGGTAAGTGAGAAATAAACCACTTATACAACAGAGGCAAACAACACACAATGGCGCCACCACCCTTTGCATTCCTCATATGCAAAGAGAAATAAGTATCACCCAACAGGGTCGGAACGAGATTAAGAGTAGAAAAGATCCTAATAGCGTTCACATCCACAAACTTGTCGATGTTGGGGAATAATACCAATCCGTAGATGAGAAGTACAAATATGGATTCAAAGGCATCCTCAATCATGGCCTTCCCATAAAAAGTAGCTTGAGCAATGAGGAACTCAGAAGGGAGACCTTGAATTCCACCTTTGGTAGTCATATGAGCACCAACCAGAAATTCATCTATGTGCAACATGTCAGCTATCTCTTGAGAAGTAGGAATATTATCCAAGCCACTGAACGGCAACTGGTCTAGAATTGGTATACCCACAAGATAGGCATACTCCTCAAGGGTAGGCAAAAGCTGAAAGTCCGGAAACGTGAAGCAACTGTACAAGGGATCATAAAACTGCACCAATACACTCATCAACCCTTCGTCCACCTGAGTAGTCAGAAGAGGAAGAAGCTTCCCAAAACGAGCTTTGAAACCCAAGGGATCTAGTACATAGGATGTCAGATTCCTTAACTCTTTCAAATCTGGTTGTCTGAAGCTGTACTTCTTCGTATTCCTTCTTTGCCTTTCCATGTCTGAATTATTTTTGCAAATAAACCCCTTAAGTTCCTTGAAAATTTTCTTCATTATTAATGATATGGATGTAAATGAGTGCATGAATGCATGAATGCAACAATCACACTCAAGGATCAAGCAAAGCACACCAAACAAAGGTCATGGGATGGGTCATATCATCCTTAATATCAATCATCCATTTTGGTGGATTATGGTTTACACCTTATCAACACCCAAGTTCCATTGATATTAAGGATACCTGAACGGATCAACCATGAATCAGGGGTTTGTTGCGAGTCACGAGCATGGGTTTTAGGTTAAGAACCACCCAAAGGGAGTGTACTAGGGTTTAAACCTGCCAAACATGTTCTACAAGAGGTTCCCATAGTCATCATCCCATCTTTCGGATATTATCGGATAAACGACTACTCGTATTCCAAAAATATTCTCAAGAGAGACTCTTATGAGTGTAGTATCACGTAACAATCGTATCAAATCTTACACTTGAACGACTTTCGCACTACATCCTAAGAATAGGCCAAGATGGGCTTGGTAAACTAAGGTCCTTGGCTTCTAAGGTCTATATTGGAAAGAGTAATGTCTAACCACAACTTACTTGTGAGACATTATTGATCCCAACATGACCTCCACCAAGTGAATGGACTTGTAAGTCAACTTGCTAAGGAATAACTCCACACAAGTCAACAAGACTACGCCATTCTCCTATCCTAAGTGCACTTGAGTCCGGGTATAGAACTCATCTCACAAAGATCACCAAACATACAAGGAATTAATATCAAGCAATTCAATCATTACATACAATACAGTAATCCCAAATTGCACAAAAATATATCACAAGACAAAACAATACAACAAGCATGAAAAGTTGGCAAAACCCACTAGGCAAATGTCCCTAGCAGAGTCGCCACTTTTCTGTAGCGGGGTATTCGTTACCATTAGAGATATTGACTAAATCCAAGGTAAATCATACAAGTCGAGTCGCCACCGCACTTCTATTTATCCAAAGGAATGGTTAGAAAGCGAACAAAAACCTAATAGTTTTAACAAAAACTAGTAAAAGAAACAGAGATCTGGGTAAGGGGGTTGGTTATGCAATGGGAAGGTGTTAGGAACCCAAAACATCCTAGGTACTCCTAGGGAGCCCTTTTCACACTTGTGAAGGTTGTTGTCTTGTGAAAATTTTGTTTGTGCAAACATGATTGAAGAGATGAGGAAAGAATATACAAGTTTATTTATATTTTTGTGTTTGGATGGATAAACCCATTGCCTACGTACCATCTTATAAAAAGATTAGGATCAAAACCTCGTAGTTCGTGGTAAAAATTTCAAAAAAAAAGTTGGTGAATTGATTTGTCCAAAAGCCTTAAGGTCTTTTGTTATCAAAGGGAGAAAACTCAACCAAACCACAAATCCACCATGTGAGGATAACTTCAACATGCTAGTGAGGGGTTAACCCTATAATAAGCATGGAAGACTCATTGTCCATCACTAAGGATATAGGTGAGTATTACATCTACCACAAGGATAACTCAAACCTAATAGCTAAAGGTTATGAAAGATTTTAATTAAGAAGGTGGCCATTGGAACCACAAAAAAAACACTTGAATGGGTTATACTTACCAATTAGAAGTATGTACAAAATGGTCAAAGTTGTCTTAAAGATTCAATTCAAAATAAGTGTTATGAAAAGAAAGTTTGAAAATCAAAAGCATAAGGCTTAGGTTTCTAATGTTTGAAAACAATAGTTAAATGTTTGCACAAAAAGTTTGGGCTTGGGTTAGAGTGGAGAGATGAAGAAGAAGGGGCTAAGTCCTAAGGAAACAAAAAAGAAGGGATAAGAAATGAAACCACACTAGGAGTTCCTCTCTTGAGATCATATTGATGATCCAAGTAGCTCTCATCCTTTGGAATAAGCAACCATAAAGCATAAGCAATCAAACAAGTCTCATAAGAGATCCTCAATGTATCTTGTATCTTCCACTTAGATGAACATGGAAATGATCCTCCGATTAAGCTCAAATGGGAACCCTAGCACACACAAATCAAGAGTTTCATGAAGTAAAACAAGAATGGACAAAGGGAGAGTTTAGAGATTTGGTCCTTCTAATCCATCTTCATCATTAAGATCCTTTTACTCCAACTTTGCATAAGGAAGGTCCTAGAATCTAAGTCCAATTCTCCATTTCTTTGCATAGGGAAAGTCCTAGAAACTAAGTCCATTTCTTTGAATTTTGGTTCACCACAATCAAAACAAAACACAAGCAAAATAATATATACACAATTATGTGCTCAAGTGAGCAAAAGGCAAATGGCATTAACATATAAACATGTGCTCAAGTGAGAAAAGAAAAAATCAAATGGATAATATGTGCAAGAATAGTAAATTGCGTAAAGGTAAATTGCATAAAGTAAAAGTTAGTTGTTAATAGTTAGTGTTAGTAGTTAGTGTGCCATAACGCAAATTTAGCGCTATGTTAAGCAATCGTAATTGGACTTATGTAAAAGTCACAACTATCTGAGGCCGGTCAATAATAATGTAGGCAACAAACACAAGTTAGGAGTCTTGATCAGTGAACCAAGTCCCAAAAACTTGCCATGCCAAAAAGAAGAAAAGGAATGATCTTGTATTGGTTTAAGCCTTTTGCATGATTTAAAAGACAACCTATCCTTAATGCAAAGCCATTCACTTGATCAATTTATCAAGATGAATTTGATTTGAATCAAGGAAGGTTAAATCCCTCTAATCAATGATAACTTATCAACCTTCAACTCATTGATCAAAAAGAAAAAAGAACAAGAAGAAGAAGAAGGAGATGAGTAATGGAGAATGGAAATGGGAAAAATTAAAGTGCATTAAATGAAACACAATGTACCAATCCTCATATGTTGACCAATAACATTGAAAGTCAAGGTTAAACAATCAAAAAAAGAAGTGAGATCAAGATTGGATGTCAAGAAATGAATAAAATATTTTTGGCATTTTTTAATATTAAAAATAAACTTGAATTAAAATATTAAAGGAAGGTCAAACTTCAAAATCACTTCAAATCAACCTTGAAAGGTCCAAGTGATTTATCCTAAGTTCAACAAGGTCAAACAAAGTTTGACAAAAGATTTCAGCATTTTTAAAAGTCAGAAACTATTTTTAATCAATTAAAAATGAATAAAAATAACCTAATTGAACTAAAATCTCAAATAAATCTCAAATCAATTCAAAAATTGATGAGAATATTTTTCATAGATCCATCATCATTCAAATAGGTTAGGAAAATATTTTTGTATTTTTTGAATATCAAAAACTATTTAAAATGAATTAAAAAAAAACCAGAAAAGAGAAAATTCACAAAAAATATCAAATGACAAAATAAAAATTATTAAAAATCAGAAATAGAAACTAGAATTTATTTGGGGAATAATGCAATTGGTCCCATATTTTTTGGATAAAAAATGAAAGAGACGTTAATTTTTGAAAATAAGTGGAATTAAAGAAAATAAAAGCAGAAAATAAAAATTAGAAAAAACCAGGAGCGTCTGATGGAACTCATTAATTGATGTGGCAACATCTAATGGTCTAGGAGCACGTTCACATGGTAGGCCTTAGTCCACGCGAAACATGATGAATTAATGAAAGTAAACACAATGCATGGCTGAGATTAAAACGTAGGATGTACATCCAACGGTCAACATTCAAACTGGAGAGAGGCGGCCACCGGAGCCACCTTCTTCTCCGGTGAGCCTGCAAATTCCGGCCAAACTTGCAGGTTTTTAAACCTCCATGAAAATACACGATCCTTATACCGAAATGAAGCTGGGGTGATGTACATCACCCCTGTAACCTTGAATCACACTCAAGATCTCTATAAATGGAGAAATCTGAGGTGGAAGATTCAGGTATGAAAAATGCAGATCAAGGAAAAGCAAAATTGAAGCTACCACTAGCTTGCCTCTCAAGTGAGGACTTCAGAAAACATTAGATCCAAGCAAAAAGGTCCATGGATGAAGAGAATCGAAGCAATTACCAGTTGGAGTGCAAGCTTGAGTTCTGGTGATTTGAGCATGATGCCTTGGTTGCCTTGCTAAAACAGAAGTTCTATGGGATAAATGATGAAGGTTTAGAAGCACTAGATCTGAGAATTCAACCAGATGAAGTTGAATTTCAAATCTGAAAAAAAATGAGAAAAGTGAGCTTGCTTCTTTAGTGATGGTTAGGGAAATATTTCTGCAGCATTTCAGGTTGAATTGGCCTTCCAAATGAGTGAGCATGGCAATGTATTTATAGCTGGAGCTGATGCCAAATGAGAAGAAACTCGTGTGCATGAAGCTTTGGGTCCTCCATGCATGGGCCTGTACAGGCGCATGTGAGGCCCAAAAGCTGATGGATTTGCAAGCTGATAGCACAATGAATTGATTTGGACGTGTAATTTGCCTTGCAATAGCTTGCATTTCAAGATTCAATGTGAATTCTCCATTTGTACCTAAATAATCATCTCTTCGAAAGTGCCACTTAGAAAATCCAAGCATAAGCATATGGGTAATGATTGGAAAGGTGTTTGCATAAGGAACAAATGTTATGTTGGACAAAAACTCATTTGAAGTGTGGAAATTTATGAAATTTGAGTTTAAAGTGTGATGTGCAAAACATGTCAAGGCAAGGTTTCTAAAATTGGCCAACTTTCAAGTCCTTCTGTTTTGATGATGCAAGTCTCAAATGGAAAAACCTCCAACATCAAAGTTGTAGATATTTTTAAGACACTCAAAATGGACTTAAATTTTGCATCATTTGGATTTTGATGAAAGATTTATGGGCACTTGAAGTTGGACTTTTTTGACTTTTAATGCCTTTGGTCAAAAGGGACCTATAATGTCTTGCAATATCATATGTATTTCCTTTGAGATTTTGAAATTTTGTTCAACATAACATTTGAACTACACATTTTAAGCTTTACAATGCATTTGATCCCACCTCAAAATCATAAAAAATTAGTGAGTTATGTCCTTGGGAAGTTGACCCAAAATTAGGGTTTCAGTCAAAATGACCTATAATGTATTGGAATGGAAGATGGTTTTCCAAGCTTCAAATAAATTTTTGATGAGCATGAAAGTTGTTCATATTGTTCTTAAGAACATTTTTGATTTTGGAACTATCTCCATTTGGCCAACACATAAAAAGTTAGGTCTCAGTGCATTTCGAAATGGTCAGATGAATTGACTGATCAACTTCTCAAGTCCATAACTCATACCTTGATGAATTGATGATTGAGGATACTCAAATAAGTTCAAATATGCATGAAATGATGAATTAAAGAACTTCCCTTGATTGTATTTGATCATGGGTTGAGGTTGCTTCAGGAGCAAGGCATTGTAGTGCACAGATGAATTAAGGTTTCTCTGAGGAACAAACCTCAAATCCCTTGACTTGCTTTGATAAAAAATGATGAATTGAGATACTAGGGATGCACATTTGATGGGTGAGAGCTTTGGGAACCATTACCATGCTTGCTATCATCTTCTCTTGACCATGTCTTTGTACATAGGATCTCCTAGAAGCTTTGGACTTTGTGATTGCTCAAGCTACAAACAAAAGATGTTAGTGACATATTTTGGTGCTTTTGGTTAGTAAACAAAATGAGAAAAGCAATGATATACAATTCAAGCTTGCCTGGTGATCTCAAACCACTCACAAGATGTCCCACCCAAAGGCAAAGGGAACCAAGATGCTCAATGATCCTTGAGGCTATGCAAATGAAATGTTATGATGCCATAAGGGATCTTAGGGACAAAATTGGGGTCTTACAATTACCTACGACCAATTCTGTCGTGAGCATTGCTGATGTTACCAAGGTGACCCGTAGTGGTCGAGTGTTTGGGTCGGTGTTCCCAAAAGATGTGGTTGATTCAATAGTTAGTAAGAAGGTAGATGTGTCTGCAACAGATCCAATTAGTGGTTCAAAGCGTCAGTCTGGTGAATCCAATAATTTGAAGACTAACGATGATGAGGTACTTAGGTTGATAAAGAAGAGTGAGTTCAATATGGTGGAGCAGCTGCTCCAAACCCCCTCGAAGATTTCAGTATTGTCTCTGCTTATGAATTCAGAAGCGCACAGAGAAGCACTGCAAAGAGTTCTAGAGCAAGCATTCATAGAACATGATGTTACGGTGGATCAGTTTAATCATATTGTAGCTAACATCACTTCCTGTAATAATCCTAGCTTCTGTGATGAAGAACTCCCTAAGGAGGGTAGGAATCATAATTTGTCTTTGCATATCTCCATGAATTGCAAAGATGATGCTTTATCCAATGTTCTTGTTGACACCGAATCATCGCTGAATGTGCTGCCAAAGTCAACATTATCAAAGATGTCATATCAAGGAGCGCCTATGAGATATAGTGGTGTGATCGTCAAAGCTTTTGACGGTTCACGCAAAACCGTGATTGGTGAAGTGGACCTTCCGGTGAAGGTTGGTCCGAGTGAATTCTAGATTAGTTTTCAAGTAATAGATATCCACCCAACCTACAGTTGTCTGTTGGGAAGGCCATGGATCCACGAGGAAGGAGTTGTTACCTCCATATTGCTTCAGAAACTCAAATTTGTCAAGAACGGGAAAGTAGTCATTGTTGGCGGGGAGAATGCGTTGTTGGTTAGCCACCTGTCATCTTTCTCTTATATTGAAGTTGAGGATGAGATTGGAACTCCATTTCAAGCCTTATCTATTGTTGTTGAAAAGAGAGTTGGGGAACCTATGTCCTCATTAAAAGATGCAAGGAAGATTGTCGAAGAAGGAATTGTTGATCAGTGGGGACGAGAGGTAGAGGTCACCGATAACAATAGTAGGACCGGTTTGGGTTTTCAGTAAGGTTCGTCAGCTGCTAGATCAGAGGATATGCAACTCATCTTTCGTAGAGAAGGGTCATTCATGGCAATGAACAACACTTAGTTGCTGTGCTAGAGGACGATGAAGAGGAAGACTGCACCAATTTTGTGACGCATGGAAAGGCTTGCAACAATTGGACTGTTGTTGATATTTCTGTTATTATGCATCGATCTAAGTAATTGCTTTTATTTGTTTTCAAAAAAAATCCTTCTCCTATGCCAAAGGGAAAAGTGAACATTGTTTGGCATTTTCAAATTTGATCATCAATAAAATATAATTCTATTGATCCACATCTATGATGTTTTTGTTTTTACTTTTTGCTTTATTCTGAAAATGGTAATCACCAAGAAAACATAAATAAATAAATAAACTTGTCCATCTGCATAATATTTGGTCACAAATTCACTTCTCTAAAATCAAAATATCAAATCGTTATGCAGGTTGGTTTCTAACCCCATTGAATACAATGATCCTTCTCCTTCTCTAAATTTTGAATTCCCTGTGTTTAAGGCTGAGGAGGAAAGTGATGAAGATGTGAGTGATGAATTGTCTCGTCTTCTTGAGCATGAAGGAAAAGCCATTCAGCCATTCAAAGAGCAGATTGAGCTAGTCAACTTGGGTTCCGAAGATGATGTGAAGGAAGCCAAGATTGGGTCTCAACTGTGTCCAGAGGTTAAAAAGGGGTTGATTGATCTTCTTTGAGAGTATTCAGATGTGTTTGCTTGGTCCTATCAAGACATGCCTGGTTTGGATTCTGATATTGTGGAGCATAGATTGTCGTTGAAGCCAGAATGCCCGCCAGTCAAGCAGAAGTTGAGAAGAACACATCCTAATATGGTAGTGAAGATCAAAAAAGAAGTGCAGAAGCAGATTAATGCCAGGTTCCTTGTGACCGCTGAGTATCCGCAATGGGTGGCCAATATCATTCCTATTCTGAAGAAAGATGGAAAAGTCTGCATGTGTGTTGATTATAGATATTTGAATAAATCCAGTCCAAAAGATGATTTCCCTCTGCCACACATTGATATGTTGGTAGACAATACAACTAAATTCAAAGTCTTTTCGTTTATGGACGGATTTTCCGAATATAATCAGATCAAGATGGAACCCGAAGATATGGAGAAGACCATATTCATAACACCTTGGGGAACATTCTGTTATAGAGTGATGCCTCTCGGTTTAAAGAATGCTGGTGCAACTTACCAAAGAGCAATGACTACTCTTTTTCATGATATGATGCATAAAGAGATTGAAGTTTATGTTGATGATATGATTACTAAATCTATTGATGAGGAAGAACATGTTGAGCATTTGTTGAAGTTATTCCAGCATTTGAGGAAGTATAAACTCCACTTGAATCCTAATAAGTGTACTTTTGGTGTCCGTTCTGGTATGTTGTTGGGCTTTATTATCAGCCAGAAGGGTATTGAAGTTGATCCCGCCAAGGTCAAAGCAATACAAGAGATGCTTGCGACCAAAACTGAGAAGCAAGTCAGAGGTTTTCTCGGCCGCTTGAATTATATCTCAAGATTCATTTCACACATGTCTGCCACATGTGTGCCTATATTCAAGCTTCTTCAGAAAGATCAGTCTTGTGATTGGACTGAAGATTTCCAGAAAGCTTTTGACAGTATCAAAGAATATCTGCTTGAACAACCGATTTTGTCTCCACCTGTTGAAGGAAGATCGTTGATCATGTATTTGACTGTGCTCGAAGATAGTATGGGTTGTGTTCTAGGTCAGTAAGATGAGACTAGAAAGAGAGAATATGTTATTTACTACCTCAGTAAGAAGTTCACAGACTGTGAGACTCGGTATTCTATGCTAGAGAAGACTTGTTGCGCATTGACTTGGGCTACTAAGTGTCTGCGTCAATACATGTTGAATCATACCACTTGGTTGATATCCAAAATGGATCCAATCAAGTATATATTTGAGAAGCCTGCTTTAACTGGGAGGATTTCCCATTGGCTGAAGTTGTTATTAGAGTATGATATTGAATACCGATCTTAGAAAGTGATCAAAGGTAGTATCTTGGCTGACCATTTGGCTCACCAACCAATTGAATATTACCAGTCAGTGCAATATGATTTTCCTGATGAAGAGATTTTGTACTTGAAAATGAAAGATTATGATGAACCATTGCTTGAAGAAGGGCCAGAACCTGGTTCCTGTTGGGGCATGGTATTTGATGGAGCTGTTAATCAGTATGGTAATGGCATTGGGGCAGTAATTATTACTCCTCAAGGCACGCATTTTCCATTTACAGCTAGATTGACTTTCAAGTGTACAAACAATATGGCAGAATATGAAGCCTGCATTATGGGGCTTGAAGAGGCCATTGATCTCAGAATCAAGCATTTAGATGTCTTTGGAGATTCGACTTTGGTTGTCAATCAAATCAAAGGGGAATGGGAGACAAATCAACCGGGTTTGATACCATATAGAGATTATGCGAGGAGGATTTAAACTTTATTTACAAAGGTTGAGTTTCATCATATCCCTCGAGATGAAAACCGGATGGCAGATGCTTTTGCAACATTGGCATCGATGATTATGGTGAAGTATTGGAATGAGGTTCCCAATTTAACTGTGATGCGTCTTGATAGGCCAACTCATGTGTTTGATGTTGAAGAGATCAAAGATGAGAAACCATGGTATTTTGATATTAAGTGTTTCCTCCAATGTCAGATTTACCTCCCTGTGTATCTTTGAAGAATAAGAAGACTTTGAGGAGATTAGCCGAAATTTTTTACCTGAATGGTGATGTTCTGTACAAAAGAAACTTCGATATGGTTCTGGTCAAATGCGTGGATAGACACGAAGCAAGCTTATTGATGACTGAAGTCCATGAAGGTTCCTTTGGTACTCATTCCAATGGACATGCAATGGCGAAAAAGATGTTGCGAGCAGGTTACTGTTGGCTGACAATGGAATCTGACTGTTGCATGTTTGTGAAGAAATGCCACAAGTTTCAAATATATGCGGATAAGATTCATGTTCCTCCGACACTGTTGAACGTCATTTCCTCTCCATGTCCCTTCTCCATGTGGGGAATTGATATGATTGGCATGATTGAGCCCAAAGCTTTGAACGAACATCATTTCATTTTGGTGGAAATTGATTACTTCATAAAATGGGTTGAAGCGGCATCGAATACGAATGTAACCAAGCAAGTTATTGTGAGGTTTATCAAGAATCAGATTATATGCCGTTATGGTGTGCCAAGCAAGATCATTACTGATAATGGGTCGAACTTGAATAATAATATGATGGAAGCTCTTTGTAAAGACTTCAAGATTGCACATCATAATTCTTCTCCCTACAGACCTAAGATGAATGGGGATGTTGAAGCTGCAAACAAGAACATCAAGAAGATTATTCAGAAGATGGTTGTAACATACAAGGATTGGCATGAGATGCTCCCACTTGCTTTGCACGGGTATCGTACATCCATTCACACTTCCACAGGGGCAACCCCTTTCTCACTTGTTTATGGCATGGAAGCAGTACTCCCCGTAGAGGCTGAGATCCCTTCATTGTGTGTGCTCATGGAAGCCAAGTTGACTGAGGCTGAATGGTGTCAGACTAGGTTTGATCAGCTGAATTTGATAGAAGAGAAGAGGTTAACTGCCATGTGCCATGGTCAGTTGTATCAGCAGAGGATGAAGAAAGCTTTTGATAAGAAGGTCAGACCTCGTGTATTCAGAGAAGGTGACCTTGTGCTTAAGAAGATCTTGTCATTCAAACCAGATTCTAGGGGAAAATGGACTCCTAATTATGAAGGCCCATATGTTGTCAAGAGATCCTTTTCAGGCGGTGCTTTGATCCTTACAACTATGGATGGTGAAGAGTTCACTCGTCCTGTGAACGCAGATGCAGTCAAGAAATACTTCGCCTAAAAAAAGAAAAGAACAACTCGCTAAGTTGAAAACCCGAAAGGGAGGCTTAGGCAAAAATGAGCATCTCGGTGGATTGGGAACTCGAGGGATTCCATGAAAATAAATCAATGGAAGGACTCAGTCGGGGAATAAAAGGAACGTCTGTGGGGGAAACGAGTAGATCAGAACAAAACTGAAATATTCGATCCAAGCAGGAAACAACAATTTCACCAAGGAAATGCACACTCAAACTCAAATGGGGAAGAAAAGATCTTCAACAAAGGGGGGAGCAGAAATCTATCATCCATTACCGATTACTGGGTAAGGGGATAACAACGATGACAAGGAAGACATCCATTGCCGGTTAGGGTAAACATATAAAGGATGACTCGCTGAAGGCAACCAGGAGGTGTATTCATTACCTGTTACTAGGTAAGAATAAACTGCTGAGGAAACGCCAAAATAGGATTTACAACTACCAGTTACTGGGCAGAAGACCAAAGAGAGTGAATATCTGACACTGGTTAAAGTGACCAAATCAAGGATAGACTCAAAGGAAAGAAAATCCGTCATCGGTTAGGATGAACATATCAATGATAGACTTGCCTGGGGACATTAGGAAGGATATCCGTCACCGGTTAGGATAAATATATCAAGGATAAAATGCCTAAAAAAGTAGGAATTACATCTATCAGATACAAGATAGAATACCACAAAGAGAATATTCGTCATCGGTTAGGATGAACATATCAAGGTTAGACTCAGAGGAGAGAAATAGGAATTACATCTATTTGTTACTGGATAGAATACCACCAAGAGAATATCTGTCATCGGTTAGGATGAACATATCAAGGATAGACTCTGCAAAGGGGAAACAGGATTTACAACTACCAGTTACTGGGCAGAAGACCGCAAAGAGAAGGAAATCTGTCATCGGTTAGGATGAACATATCAAGGATTAACTCTCTGGGGAACAAAGTAGGGTTTACAACTACCTTTTTACTGGGTAGAATACTAAAGAGAGAATACCCGTCACTGGTTAAAGTGAACATATCAAGGATAAACTCAAAGTAGGGGAAGGAAATATCCATCATCGGTTAGGATGAACATATCAAGGATATACTTCCCGGGGAAACGTAAAAACGAATCCGCTGGGGATAAAAAGTTGCTCTTGCCGAGTATTGGGAAAAAGTGACAATACTTGCAAACTAATAAGAACATTACTAGTTACTGGGTAATAGACTCTTAGGGAACCAAAAGCATCTATCTAGGTAAGATCTAGAAAGAAACGATCAATCAAAGAATCAACCCAATGAGGATATAACACAAAGGGGTGGTTCCATCCAGATAGTCAACTGGGGAGGAAACTGAAATAATGACCATCCACGAGGAAATAACTCAGTGGGGAAAGAGAAAGTTTAAAGTCTTTCCGCTTAATAGGCTGACACTCTATAATTGAAAGAGGACATACAAACCAAATATGCACGGGGGAACACTATACCACCATAGCAGAGGATCAAAATGAACAATGCATCACTAAGTGTAATAATGCAATAATGAAATTATATTAGTGTGTATATATATATATATATATATATATATATATATATATATATATATATATATATATATATATATATATATATATATATATATATATATATATATATATATATATATGATGATTATGCTGACAAAACAATCACAAAGGACACAAATGATTATGCTGACAACTCCTAGCCAATCCTCACATGAGGGAAATAACTGCTGGAGAGAGATCAAACGTCTCGAAGGCTTAATCTGGGATAGGGAAAGCACAAAGAGAGGATCCGCCGAGGAAACTGCTACAAACTCTATGGGGAATTTTAGGTAAACACCATATCAAATGGGAGACAACCCTGTAGGGGAAAAACCACAATAGCTGCTCAAAATCAGGAGTAACTCTAAAGACTTGCGGGGAAGCAAAAATCTATCGAATCCATGCAAACTGCCAAAATAAGGCGCCTATAACTCAAAGGAGGCCAACAATCTTGGTTGGGGAAACCAACAAAACTCGGTTGTTGAAAAGCTGTGAGGGATGAAATAGGTATCACGTCCACTGCTTGGGGAGAACCAATAATGCTCCATATTTTGGGCTTACCGCTTTTCAAACCGCTGTTGATATTCCTTTACATGACGTCAATTGCTCTTTAAAGTAACTGCTTTTATATCTTTAAGAAAACATGATTTTGATTTAAAATTTAATTTCAAAAATGATCATAATAAAATTTAAATCTATTTGACTGAATTATAAATAAGAGTATAAACAATTGGATAAAACCTCAACTTTATTTAATAGGATGGTAGTCTGTAAATGACAAGACTTCATAGATGTTTACAAAAATTGAAATTACATGGAAAAGGGATACATTGAATACAATGATCACTAGTCCTTATACCAACTTCAATATCCACTGTGCTCTTGGCGTCGACTGTGGATGATGAATCTGAATTGACTGACTTTCTCAAGAATGTCTTCAAAACTAAAGATCAGCAGGATGCAGTTACTTGCCATAATCCTTAATTTTTGCATAAATTGCCCCAAGGTGGGGTACTCAAGTTATCAGGATAATTTTTTCTGTTTTATGTCTCTAACTTTTTCCTGGATCGTCCTTTCGAGTTTCAATCCACCGAGACACTCATTTTTGCCTAAGTCGCCCTTTCAGGTTTTCAACTTAGCGATTTGTTCTTTTTTTTAGGCGAAGTATTTCTTGACTGCATCTGTGTTCACAGGACGAGTGAACTTTTCACCATCCATAGTTGTAAGAATCAAAGCACCGCCTGAAAAGGCTCTGTTAACAACATATGGGCCTTCATAATTAGGAGTCCATTTGCCCCTAGAATCTGGTTTGAAAGATAGAATTTTCTTGAGCACAAGGTCACCTTCTCTAAATACACGAGGTCTCACCTTCTTATCAAATGCCTTCTTCATTCTTTGCTGATACAAATGACCATGGCACATGGAAGTCAACCTCTTCTCTTCAATCAAATTCAGTTGGTCATACCTAGTCTGACACCATTCAGCCTCAATCAACTTGGCTTCCACCAAGACACACAATGATGAGATCTCAAACTCTATCAGAAGCACACCTTCCATGCCATAAACAAGTGAGAAATGGGTTGCCTCTTGTAGAGGTAAATTCATGACCATCAAGCTATGGATAAGCTAGACATCAATAAAACCAGAGTCGCCACCGCACTTTTATCATTTCCAAGGGAAAAGGGAAAAGTGCGAACAAAACCCAAAGATGAGAAGTTTTCAAATCAAAACTAATAAAATGCCAGAGATTACAGGTAAGGGGGTTGCTTACACAGAGGGAAGGTGTTATCACCCAAAGTGTCCTAGGTACTCCTAGGGAGCCCTTTTTTGTGTGCATATGTTTTTTGTACAAAATGATGTTTGCAGTAAATAGAGTGGAGGGATGAGAAAAGAATTCATTAATTATATTTTTGTGTTTGATAAGACCTCTTCGTTTATTGTGTTTGTTTTCTAAACTTAGACCATTTTATAAATTAGAAACTTTGGCCTTATGCCATTGTATTTTTAAACTCTTTTCTCAATCAAACTTGTAAATGAACTTAATCATACTTGATTTAAGATTTCAAAAGACAAAAAGAATTAACACTCATTCAAACCTTTTTAGGCATTTTGTGCCTTTGTTAAACTTAAATTTTTGTTAAAAGCAATGCATCCACTTTGAAATTGTTACCACGAACTACGAGGTTTTGATCCCTCATTTTATGTTGGTACGTAGGCACAAGTCTGATTTTAAAAGGAGGGAGAGATTTGAAATTTAATAAAATAGGGAGGAGATGAAGAGACTAATCCTAAGCACAAATTTAAAATTATGAGTTGAAAAGATCTGACCAATGGGCTGCAATCCAATAGACAAGAATGTCATATAGAAACCCAAATTTCCCTTGGACTTTAGAATCAAGCAATATCAATACACAAATAGCAAGACGAAGAGCAAGGAATCAAATAAAGATAGCCACATCTAAGCTTAGTAACTCCGTGATCTTCTTCATAATCTTCCATGTATCAGATGACTTCAAAGATAAGCATTAGACACATGTTCAAAGTAACAGCTCTAAAAGATCATGTAGCAGATAAACTCAAATAGGATCACAATACTTGCTTCAGATGAAGTTTCAAATCACAAGCACTTGATATCATGAAATTGGCATTGGCCAAGTCCTTTTGCATAGGGAGTATTGCCTAATTCTAAGTCCAATGTCTCAGAGCAAACCAACAGTCCACACAAAATGTCTTTTAGGGTTTTTGTTGTTATTATGTACATTAAGGTCAAAAGACCACAAACAAGAACAAATATATACAATCACAAAATAATCACAAGATATGGCTCAAATGAGCAAAGTGAAAATGACATTAAAGTAAACAAGTTAAATGGTATGAATAATGACAAATGAATAAGAGCTCAAAATTAAAGTGCATAAAAGTAAATGGCTTGAAATTAAATGTTAGTTATTAATATATTAGAAGTTAGTATTGTTTTTGCTTTTGTTTTGTTTAAGTCATTCTTTGGAGAAACACTCAACCCACTTCTCACAAGCATGGATCCTTGAACTAACACATCTTCCAAAGGAAGGAAAAAAGGACAAGTTTTCACACAATACCATGAAAGAGGGGAGACTTACAATCTCACTTACTAGAGTCATCCTTTGACCAATTTGTTAATTATTGATGTGTTTTAATTTTATAAAATAGAAAAATAATAATAATTTGGACAAAAATTTCATATACTAGTAATCGATTGAACTTTTTTGTAAAAGAGATGAGATAACAAAAGGCCAATAATACACAAGAATCTTGTTTTGTTAGAAGAAGGACCATAACATAATTAAAATACACAACGACCTCCATAGATCTCCCATAAAATGATACACTCTAATATCTATTAGTTTATATCAAGGATAAAATTTTAGAGTCCTCGGAGAAAACCTAAATATTACTTAACATCCTTAATTTTTGTTTCATGCATTATGAGAGTGAAGGATACAAATATTTTTAGTAGAGACATGCATGATTGATAATCTTAATAATATACTAATGCATATGGTCCACATGGATCTCGTTGTTTCCCGAATCTGTTCTATAAGTATCTGTTGTTTTCAAAATATATAAAATATCTTGTTTTAGGTTTACATGATCTTTAAGTGCTAGGAAAAAGAGAGTGAATTATTGCAAATGTTTCCGCTGGTTTATCTGATTCATTTCTATAAATTTGAAATATTAATTAAGACAATGCGCAGAAATTAGAAATTTGTAATAATTATTATAAAACTTCTTTAAATCAACAATAATTTGTCATTGTTATTTATGTTATTAAACGGATTTTTTAAGAGAATTCTTTGTTGGGAATATTTTCAATTTTTTATATATGAGATATAAAATAGGTTATTTTAAATAAAAAAAATGTCTTCTGAATTCATCCTTGGTTATACAACATGGCTAATGAAATAAAGAAAGAAAGGCTAATAAGTGCAAAAAACTAACAGATAATAAAACAGGACATTTTGGCGAATAGCAAACCTAAAAAAACATATTTTGTATTTTGAAAACAACAGATGATAAAACTAGATTCGGGGAAATAATCAGATCTATGTGGACCATATGAGATTATATTATTAAGGATTATGAATCATGCATATCTCTACTACTCAAAAGTATTGGTGCTGAAGATGCTAAACCAAAAATATACCGACACTCATAATAAAATAAGGGCTATATAATATAATAAGTATTATGAAATTAATAAGAAGTATTATAATAGAAGAGTAGAGATGCAAGAGAGAAAGATAAGAGATAAATAGTATTTAATTATTTTCATTATTAGTGTTTTTTTTAAATATAATATAAATCTTATTTATATGATATATGTAATGAATAAAAAATCAATATGAAATCCATTCATTTATGGATATCCCAATCATGTCATTTATAACATTTGATGTCCATCAAGAATATGTTTCATTAAAACGTTACTAGTAAAAATTCAGTGAAAAAAATTTTAGTGAAGAAAAAAGAGTATAACATTCTTGGTGAGGGAACGGATTCTATATTAATTATTACAAATTTTTACAAATAATGAAGTAAATTATTTGGGATGTTCCTTTAGGATATGCCTCCTCAAAACCTTATTAGAAAAAATCTAGTGAAAGAAAAAAAGTACAATATCCTTTTACGATAAATTCATTTATTCCACTCAGCTGAATAATCATTTATCTGATGATAAAGATCAATATTCTGTATTAGTTGGCTAGAAGTTTTAGTTGGGAGTGACTTTGAGAAAATGTATAGAAGGTTATCACATGAACGAAGTCATTGGATGATTATATCGCCACTTTTATGAAGATCATGAGTGGAAAAAAACATTGGACAAATATGTTTTGTTCGGCCCCTTTTAATGTAATCATCTTTCAATTGAGCGATGCATGTTATCTTCATATATGATTGTTCTATTTATTTTTCCAGAAGTCAAATCACAAGTCTTTTGCGTGTGTTGAATTATGGATCTCAACCAAATGCATTCTTAACTTGTCTCATGTAGTGCTAAAAATTTCTTCATGATCATGAGGGTCTAACAAGTAATTTGTTTGTGAGCTACCATTATAAAGGTCTAACAGGTAACATAAATCTGCACAACCTATTAATTATAATTTGGATGTTTTGGAATAAAACAAAGTCATGTCCATTTACCTTAAGATAATAAAGTATATGTTTGACTTTTTCCAATCTCTTGGTGTAGGTGAAGAACTATATCTTCCTAATAGTGTAATAGAAATTGCTATATCGTGATGTGTATAAATAGCAAGATAGATCAATTCTTGAATTATACTGAGATATGATACTCCAGGACCAATTAGTTTTTCATTATCTTCTCGAGGTCTAAAAGTATCTTCTACACATCCAATGATCTAACATCATAGTGGTACACAATATACGAGATTTATCCATATATGAATGTTTTAACACCTTTTTATATAACCTTCTTAGTGTAGAAATATTCTACTGTCCAAATGCTTAATTTGTAAATCTATACATAACTTTGTCTTTTCTATGTCATTTATCTCAAATTATTTGTTTGAGAGATTTATAGCTTTTGGAATCTCTCCAAGAGTTTCAATATTTTTATTTTATCGACATAGACAACTATTATAGATTTTTTTTTCTAGATCTTTTCAAAAAATACAAGGACATGTGAAGTTAGTTGTATATCTCTACCTTATCAAATATTGACTGAGACAATTATACCACATGTGTCCATATTGTTTCAACACATAGATATACATGTTCAATTTGATGGAATAGATTTCTCGAGATCCAAAATTATGTATCTGTAATATATTAAACTCATTAGGGAGTTTCATGCAAATGTCACTTTCAAGTGAGTCATACAAATAAGTTGTTACAACATCCATCATGTTCAAATTAAGTCTTTCATGTGCTACAAGGCTATTTAAATATCAAAAATTAGATTGCATCCATTGTAGGTGGATATGTTTCATCAAAATAAATCTTAGTCTTTGTGAAAATTATTGAGCAATAACTCAAGCTTTGTATCTCACAATTTCACCATTCTTGTTTTTCTTTTTCACAAAATTTCATTCATATCCAATTGGTTTCACACCTTGATGTGTTCATAATACATGTCTAAAATTGAGTCACTTGTAAAGTGAATTTAGTTCTTCTTCAATTGAATATGTTCGTTTTGGTCAATTATTTCTTTGTCTATAATCTTTGATATACGTTGAATGTTGAATCAAGATCCTCGTTATCATTTATCATCTTTAGTGTTATATTGTATACAGAAACATTGTCAACATATACTTTATTCTGATTCTATCATATTCCATTCATGACATAATTTATCGAGATCTCTTAATTTTCATAAATTTTAGATACTTGGTTAGTTCTTCTAGAACTAAAATATAAATTATATCAAATTGCTCTTAAGAGTTTTCATATCCTCCATTGGGTCATCTTTAACTTTAATTTCTTTTCTTGGTAGAGAACTTTTAACATTGGAATTGACTTTCCTATCACACTTAAGGGGCGATTATAACTAATTTGAAATATTAGGTTGTGCAATAGGAGAATCCACTTTGAGTGGAGTCATAGCAGCTGATATTTTTTTTCATAAACTTTTAAAATGAATTGTGTTTTGAACTTCAAGAATCAAAATGATATAATAATATTTTATTTGAAATTGTTAATTTGAACTTCTGGTCCACACTTTTAGCTTCTTATTCCCTCCCACTAATATTAAGAAAATTAACATATCAACTAATAATCAACCTATTGGGCTTCAAACAAGTATCCAATTATTGGATCAAGATATATCCTCAAGTGCGAGATTCATATAAAATACATTTTCTAAAAAAATAAATTACTCATCTTAGCATACTCTATTGAAGCAATTGAATAATCACAACACATCCAAAAGTTTACTTAGATAAGACATATTAAATTATTCACCTAAAATAATTTGTAAGTTAAGAGGAGAGTTATCTTATATTAACTTGTTGGCTTGATGCAAATAAATATCTTCATATTCATATTATGTGTGTCTTAAATATCTAATTTAGAATTTATGATCTCACAAATATATGTCATACAATTAACTTTAGACATCTAAAGAATGAATCTTTCTAGTCCTTTTTTATGAGAATTTGCTACAATATGTTCAATATCAATTTTAATAATATATGTGATACTTATCAAGAAACTTCTAAAAAAATTAGAAATTAAGCTAAAAGGAATCATTACAAAGAATGGTTATAACATTAATCCTAATCATCCCCAGATTTCCAAGCATGGAAAGAGTTTCCCCAATCTAAATTCAATTCCTCTTCTTAATCTGAATCGAAATGAAACACTTCTTGATATCTTCTCTTGGACTTCTTCTTTTTTCTACTAATATTATTTTGTGGCTTCAGTGCCTAAGGAAGAAAGGTTGAAGGAATGCCTTCAGAGCCTCTGAAACAATAAGATCGGTAAATTGTTTAGAAGTTGTGTTCATATTGAAACATATGTATGTTGAGTGAATGAGGATTTGTGTTCTGGCTTGAACATATGCTTTTATAAAAAAAAATCGAAAGATCAAACACTTTGTGTGTTCAAGAGTCTGATCTTTGAAAATCTAAAGACCGAACACTAATTAAGCATGCCTTACTGGATCATAATTACTCCTTGGAAACTGAAACGATAGTGATTTACCATAAGAAGTAAATAATTTCTTTCCGACTCTTCGAAACAACCTTAATTTGTTTTAAAATTGTCTCTTCTGAAAAATGTGTTAATGTTTTAAACTGTCTTATGATTTTGGAAAAAGTTTTAATTTCAAAATCTTTAATTGGTGTCAAATTTTTCAGTTGTTATCAGTATTTTTAAATCGTTTTCTACTTCGAAAAACTCTTTTTAATCATTTCATTTTTTTTGTATCAGATTCATTTTTCAATGTTTTCAACTTCCTCTAAATTTTGTGCATTTAAACTGTTTTAAATTTCTTTTTTTCTCAATTTTATTGCTTTTATCTTTCTTTCTTAAATATTTTTGATAATGATAAAAGGGGGAGAAAATGCATAGAATATTTAAGAAGAGATTAAAGTATCCGAACTTGAACAAAGTAGTTTTTGTCAAAACAACTTCTGATTTATAAGCCTTATGTTGTTTATATTTTTGAGTAATTTATTTTATTGAGGCTTAAATGACTAATTTTAATTAAACAAGGACAATGACTTAAGGAAAGCTTACAAACCTTACCTTAATGAACTGTCAGACTAAAGGAATATCTTACAAACCTCAACCTAAGGTCTGTCAAACTCAAGGGGAGCTTACAAACCTCAGACCCCGATGTTAGACTTTGTTGAATAAAATTATAAGATTAAATTAACATAGATAAGGAGTTAATAAGAGCTTACAAATCTCATTTTAATGGACTATGAAACTTAGGGGGTGCTTATAAATCTCACCTTAACGGGCTGTCTAACTTAGGGGAAGCTTACAAACCTTAGCCTCTAATGTTAGAATGTGTTAATTACTTCATCAACCATTATTCTTAAATGCATTTGTTTGTTATCATAAAAAAGGGAGATTGTTGGAACAAGATTTATTCATGCCCCTAAAAGTTTTTCATGATAACAAAGTATTTAAAGAATAATAGGGATTGCCAATGGTTATTCTAGCGTGCATGATCAAAAGACATTAACCTTGATATAAATCAAGTTAATTACTCAGAAGAACCATTAAAGGGAAGCAAAGAGGTTCTGAATCAAAGGGATCAGAACCAAGCTTTCAGACTCTAAAGAGTCTGCTTAAGTCTTTGAGATGCTGAATCTAAGCTTACTTGAAATTCAAAGATCAGCAAAGCTCTGAAGATTGGAGTCGATTGAAGCAAGCAGACTCTTTTTAAAAGGAATGAATCTGCATCTTCTGAACAAGCTTCATCAACAATTCTGAAGATATTGCTTCAAAGGAATTTATTTATATCAAGTCATTAACTCTAAAAGTGTTCATCCAGACTAGTTCTGATCAAGACTCTAATGAAGGAAACCTCAGAACCTATGAACTCTAGACTCTGAAGTCTCATTCTAACCAGGTTCTGAAGACATATTTTAGCTTCTGATCATGTTTTAACTAACTCTATAAAAAGCCTTTGATTTAGGGAGCTAAGTATACAAGATAAACAATGAATCTAAGAAAGCTTCAACATATGTCTACAAGAAGTCTTCCGTCAGAAGTTATCCAAAGAAGATCATGTGACAACGGTACAATACGTTTTATATAATCAGCATAAAGTAATTTAGTTAGGATACCAACTTCTCCGAAATCTTCTCTTCTCCTCTCAACGGCTTTATGCTAGTTGAGTTTCTAGCTCACTCTATTATACACCAACTAAATACCTTTTATGAATACTTGTACCATTAGTAGTTCCAATCTTCAACGGATCTATTCTCAGTATATATTTAAATAAGAAGATCCAAAGCATTTAGAGTTTCTCAAGAGCTCTCAAGTAGATCTCTCAAAGAGATTAAATGTGAGTTGAGGAATACGTGATTGTGTTCACAAATTTGTGATACCAGTTCACAATATGGGTTGAGAGAGAGAGAGAGAGAGAGAGAGAGAGAGAGAGAGAGAATGTCTTTTTACAGAAAACATAGATAAAAGAACATAACTCAAATAGATAATATAACCACAATGGTTAAGTTTGTGAGAGCATAGTGAAACATATTCACAAACTTTATGAGGAAAGAATATGTGAATATGTTCAACAGAACAGAAAGGAACAACAGAAGAAAATATGTGCAAGGAGAGAAAAATAATGAAAAATTCATTCTTCCACACTTAGGAGCAAACAATTCATATTATACTCAAGAGTGTAAATCTTTGTGTATCTAATTATACAAGAAGCACACATATAAGCACAAGGTTAATACCAAAAATATTTTGTTAAGAGAATATGAAGCGTTTAGTCGTTGTACTCAAAGTAAGTCTCTTGTTAGGTGTTTGAGAAAGAAGTCTCTTGCTGGATGCTTAAGCATTGAAGCCTCATGCTTGTGAGTAGAGCGGAGCAGAAGTCTCTTTCTGGATAGATTGAGCATTGAAGTCTCATGCTTGCAGGAAGAGAAGGAAGTCCTGAACGGGTTGTTCAGGAATTGAAGTCTCATGCTTGCAGGCAGAGCAGGAAGTCATGAATGGGTTATTTAGGAATTGAAGTCTCATGCTTTCGAGAAGAGAAAGAAGTCTTGAATGGGTTTTTTAGGCATTGAAGTCTCATTCTTGAGGGAAAAGCAGAAAGTCTTTATTTAGATTGATTGAGCAGGAAGTCTTGAGCTGATGGCTTAAGAAATTGTAATCAGTCTGATTATAGTTAAAAGTTCTTATGCTGCAATGGGACTGGACTACTCTCGGTGTGAGAGGAACCATGATATATTGTGTTTCTCTTTATTTAGTTCTGCATTTATATTTCGTTGTGCAACAAAATCTGAAGTCAACTTTGATTTGATTCAGCCTCTTACTAGTATCAGGATCTGAGCTTGACCCCTTATATTTCGTTGTGCAATAAAATCTGAAGTCAACTTTGATTTGATTCAGCCTCTTACTAGTATCAAGGTACCTGTAAGACCCCTATTTTGACCATAAGATCCCTCATGTTATCTCATCATATGCATTGGCTTTGGGATCACACCTTGGCATCCTCCTTACCCCTTATTCATTGGGTTTGCATTAGGAGAGGTCACCAAGCATATTTGATTGTATCATACTTTTTTTTCTTATTTACTAACCAAAATTCCAAAAGTATGTCAATGTATAGTTTACTTCTTTTGTAGGTAGTATGTGTGTCCACTCATGCTCCATCAATCTCATATCTAGGGTTTGGGACTATCAATACAAGGGGACTAATCAAGATATGGTTAACATTGATTCTAGACATCATATATGGATCCCCATGGTTTTCACATATCATTTTGATCAAGAATTCATCAAGAGTTTGAAGCTTGTTTATCTTGGAAGCCCTAATTCATCTGGGTATCTTGTGTGACTTCCTCAACAAGTTTCTTCGTCATTTGATCAAATATTTCAAGCTATACTTAATATTACATCATCTTATACATATATGATCCTCCATGAGTCCGAAATGTCAAGAGTATTTCGAATTTGCAAGTTGGTTCATGGTGGTTGACTAGAGAAAGTGAACTCGTCAAAATTGGGGTTCCCTAGACCCTATCTTCTACACTTTTTGTCATATGAAAATGATTCCAAGAGAAACGTTACTCTTTATGACATTACAAACAACTTTCATGTTGAAGTCAAGATCTAGTTTGGTTGGAAAGTCATTTTTTATGGTGAAAGATTATATGTCATTTTGTCTGAACCCTAGTTAGGAGGTAAACTTCCAAGGACCATAACTTGCTCACTTTTTATGATATGAAAGCCATTTAAGTTTCATTATCAAATTCAAGATATTCTCTCCAACTTTGATTTTTAGAAGAAATTCAAATTCAACTTGAAAGTGCATGTGCCAAGAGGAAACATTATAGGTCATTTTGGACCATTACCATTGAACAAGTGATTTTCCTCAACTTATAAAATACATACGTCCTTCATGCCAAATCCAAATGAGGTTAAATTGGTGACCAAACTGAAGAGATTTGAAATATTTACAACTTTGATGAAGGAATTTTTCCATTTGAAACCCATAGCAAAAGTTATTCAAGGATGAAGAAGTGAACATTTGACTTGGTACTTAGAAAATTTTCAAATATGTTTGATTTCCCAAACCTCCACCTCAAAATTCGTCATGATCTAAGATTCAATTGGAAAAGTTTTCAACATGAAAGTTTTTCCCCTTGATCTCAACTTTCGCATGTGTTCTTCTCAAAGCTTCATTTGGATGAATTTCATGATCACATTCCAATTACCATTGCATGATCACACGACAAACTTTCAGCATTGCACATGAGGAATTTTGGACCTTATTACATCATTTCATAGGCCTATCACACGTCCATGCAACCATGCAAGGGTGAATTACTATTTTTGGCCAAGTTTGGAAATGTGTAGAAAGCAATTGCCTTGCCTATAAATGAGACCCTCATTGCTCAGAGTTAAGGAGGTCTTGCCCAAGCTTTAAACCTGCAATCCAAACCCTCACCATTAGAGGACAATCTTGAAGGTTTTCATTTAAAAATCGAGTTTCAAATCTCCTTCATTTTTGAGATTGAAACTCCAAGAATCCAAGCCTTTCCTTGATCCAATTCAACTTTTGCAAGCTTCTGAAGTCAAGCAAATGCCAATTGGAAGCAAGATCAAGCAAGTTTCAAGCTCCGTCGAAGGTGATTTTCCAAAATTTTCATCTCTTCGATTCTCTCTCAATTCTTCACCATTCTTTGTGATTTTTGGTTGGCTAAAGTCCTACCGATGTAGGCAACAAGATTGAGTTACTTTGAGGTTAAATCGAAGCAACTCAGTTCATGATCCTCAAAATTGAAATCCCTGTATCTTTCTATATACTTGGAATTGGAGAAAATTGAGGCCAGATTCGTGATCCTGAGCATTTTCTCTTTGAAATAGTGTCCTTGTTTTCCATTTTCCATTGAGATGAAGTTGGACCAATCCGATGGAGGTCACCGAAGATGATGACCAGAGCCCTAGCTCCGGTGGTGTGTTGTCACGCTTCCTGGCCATCTGATTATGTTTGAATGTTCTAATTTGGACCCTTGGATTGCATTACCACACGTACAACATGTTGACTTGTGTCCATGATGGAACGCGCGTGTGTGGCAATCAAATCTGCCACCTCAATTAATGAGGGAGATCTGATGGCCCTTGGTTTTTCTTATTTTATTTTAATTTCTAATTTTATGTTTAATCCTTTTATTTTGTTTAATTCATATTAATTTCATTTTTATTCCAAAAAATATGGGACTTTCACCAAAAATCTTTAAATATTTTTCTCTTTCATATTATGAATTAAAATTATTTTTTGGATTAATTTGGATATCTTTCATGAATTAAATGTTTTTGTGCATATTTTTAATTGTTTAAAGATACTTATGACTTTTCAAAAATTGTGAATTTTTTTGTCTAAGGTCCTTTGACCTTGTTTGACCTAGGAAAACTCTTTTGGCCATTTATTTGGTATTTTGAAGACGTTTTAGGTTTTGACAAAGTTAAAATGTATTTTAATTCATTTTTAATTGATTAAATGTTTAAAAATTATGTTGAGTCATTTTTATGGTCTTGTGGTGTTTGACTTTCTGTTTGGGTCTTGGTCAAGATTGATTTGACTTTTGTTGGATCAAAATCATTGGATTTAGGGGATTGATGAAATGTACATTTCATCTCCCAAAATGAATGGATGGTTTTGATTTGATGAAAATCCTCCCTTGGTCAATTTGTGTTTCTATCTTCCCCTCCCTCTCCATCTTCATCCCTATTCTTTCCCATTCCCTCATTTGACCAATGAAATCTCTAAAGTCTTAAGGCTAATTGGTTCATCAATGGCCTTGTGCCAGATGAATCAATACAAGTATGACTGAGATAGGTCCATCCCTCTTGATCTTTTCTTTTAGTGTGTTGTATGTTTTAGGAGTTTGGTTCTTCATACCAAATCTCTAACATGCATTAACACCTAAATTTGTATTGCTCGACCTCAGATAGTTATGGCTTCTTCATAAGTTCAATTAGGATTGCTTAACACAAAGCTAAATTTGACCCTAAAGGCATAGAATTCTAGTAAGTGAGATTGTAAGTGTCCCATTCTTCACGACATTGTGTGGAAACTTGACCTTTTTACCTTTTATGAGAGCTAGTGGCATACTTGTTGAATTATCCAAGTTGGAGCCCTTTTCCTGGAAGATATCTTGGTTTAAGGATTCATACTTGTGAATGGTTGGTTGAGTGTTCTCCAAAGAATGATTAAATAAATTAAAAATCACCAGTAACATTTGACTAACTTTTGACTAACATTTGACTAATTCTTGTTAATATTACTTTACTTTCAAGTCATTTACTTTCTGCAATTAAAAATTTCAGTCATTTATCATTCATTTCCATTTACATTTCAGTTAACTTGTTTATGTTTATGTCATTTTCACTTTTCTCATTTGAGGCATATCTTGTGATTGTATATATTTGTTTATATGTTTTAACTTTGTTTGTGGTCTTAGGACTTTAAAACACCGAATAACAACAAAAACCCTAAAAAACATCTGGTGGATTGTTGATCTTGATCTGAACTCTTGGACTTAGAATTAGGCAGCATTCCTTGTACAAAAGGACTTGGCCAATGCCAACATTTTGAGACCAAGCTATTGTGAACTAAGCCTTCATTTGATGTAAGCCTTGGGATTTGTTTGAATTCATCTGTAACTCTGTATTTGTGCTTAATTATTATTTGACCTTGTGTTTGATGCTTTGAGTTGAGTTGATCAAGGAATATTTCACCTGATACATGAGAAGACAAAGAAGAATGCTAGCTTTGGGAATTGCTTGCTTGGATGAGGCTATATTTATTTGATGCCTTGATCTTCATAATGTCTGGATGTTGTTCATTGCTTATTGATGATTGCTTGATTAAAGCCCAAAGGAAAATGGGTTTCTATATGACATTCTTGTCTGTTGGATTGCATCTCATTGGTCAGATCTTTTCAACTCTTAACTTTTAATTTTATGCTTAGAGTAGTCTCTTCATCTCTTCCCACCTTCTTAAATTTCAAAATCTCCCCCCTTTTCAAAAAAATTCTTTACTTGTGATTTCAAACTTAGACTTTGTTTAAATGATTAGAAACTTTGGCCTTATGCCATTGAATTTTTAAACTCTTTCTTAAGTCAAAATTTGTAAATAAACTTAACCATATTGACTTAAAATTTCAAAAGACAAAAAGAACTAACAACTTCATTCAAGTTTTGGGCCTTTTGTGCCTCTTTCTCATTAAATTTTTGTTAAAAGCAATTCACCAACTTTGAAATTTTTACCACGAACTACGAGGTTTTTATCCCTCTTTTTTATGTTGGAACGTAGGCACAAGTCCCAAGGTCTTGTCAAACACAAAAAATATAATCAATGAATTCTTTTTTCATCCCCACACTCTATTTTTCTCAAACATAATTTATACCAAAAACACATGCACACATAAAAAAGGGCTCCCTAAGAGTACCTTGGACACTTTGGGTGCTAACACCTTCCCTCTGTGTAACCAACCCCCTTACCTGTAATCTCTGACATTTTATTAGTTTTGATTCGAAAACTTCTTATCATTGGGTTTTGTTCATACTTTTACTGTAGGTGTTTAATTGGCTGCATTGTATGGTAAAACACTAATGTCTTGACTGATGTCATGACATGTATATGTAACTACATTATAGTTACTGCAGGACTAGCTAACACAGGATTATTGAATGCTGTGACATTCATACCTGTCAACAGATACTAAGGAACAGAAGCTCTGTTAGAACTTAGTATTCATTTGCAGTCTGGTTATCAAGGAAGAACCAGACCTGGCATAAGGCCTACTGACTGAATGTCAAACTGGATGTTGTGACATTCATCATTAACAGCAGCTGGTGAAGATTAGGCAGAGTGGTGTTCTGCTATACTTCAGCATATTAGTTAGTTTGTTCTTCAAGAGAATTACAGAACTAACTTAAGGCCAATTGTGTAAATGTTAAGTTGGACACTTTGACATTTACTAATGTAAGCTGGTACTGTAGTATGGTCATATTGATCATGTACAGGTCAGCAGATTTGTACAGTCTGTTTTCTGGGAAAACAGACTCAGCATATGGACCTTGATGTCAAGCTGAATGTCGTGACATTCATTCCTGACAGCATATGCTAGATTGTAGGTTGTTCAGTTTTCTGTTACAGCTTTCTCAGGCTATTCTTTAGGAAGTCAACAGCTTAGAGAAAATCCAGGAAATCAACAACCAAGCTACATTCAATGAACCTAACAAATAGCCTATTTGTTAGCAACCTAAATATTGAATTTGTGGGAACTTATGTGACCTAAAATTCAGGAAAATACAGGTGCAAAAGCCCAGGTGCTGCAATATAAAAAGGAAGGCATTCCTCCATTCAGTTTCGGGGATTTTGAGGCGTGAAGATTTAGTGTGTCCATCTTACTTCACTGCTGTATTTTTGTGAGTCTAGAATTAGACGTATCTTGTAAGCCAAGTCATTATCAAATAGATGATTGCTTTGGCATAGGGTGTTCATTGAGTTGTAAGTGTTGTGTCACTCGAAGCTGTTAAGCGTGAGTGCTGTGTATCTTGGTTTAAGCTGTGAAGCATAACCAAGAGTTGTTTTTGAAGTGTGACTTCAAAGTGTTTTTAATATCACTGAGGTGATTGAGGGGGAGTGAGTAGGAACTCTGATCTTAGGTTAAGATTGAAATTGCATTGGGTAGGGATTAAGTGATAAGTTGTAAACGGGTGAGTTTAGCTTTGAATTGATACTACTAATAGTGGATTTCCTCCCTGGCTTGGTAGCCCCCAGATGTAGGTCATATTGGACTGAACTGGGTGAACAATTACTTGTGTTATTTACTGCACTTACAATTAAGTTCTGCATAATCCCTGTCTGTGCAGAATTGGATGTCATAACAACCAGTGTGACATCCAAAATCTGATAACTAGAATTTCAATTGGTATCAGAGCAGGCACCCTGCCTGTGAAGTTCTGGGTGAGATCTAGGGAAGTTACTTTCTAGTACCATGGACAAGGATTTAGGACACTCAAACAGACCACCCATGTTGGATGGCTCTAATTATGATGACTGGAAGCCTCGTATGATAGCCTTCTTAAGGTCTCTAGACAGCAAAGTCTGGAGAGCTGTCAACAAAGGATGGGAACATCCAATGAGGACAGGTGAAGATGGAGTCAGTGTGCAGATTCCTGAAGAAGATTGGGACAAGGAACAAGAGGCATTAGCTCTTGGAAATTCCAAAGCCTTGAGTGCACTGTTCAATGGAATCACTAAGAACATCTTCAGGCTGGTGCACCATTGTGAACTAGCTAAGGAAGTTTGGGATACCCTCAAGGTAACTCATGAAGGTACTTCCAAGGTGAAGATGTCCAAACTTCAGATGCTGACAACCAAGTTTGAAAATCTGAAGATGAAGGAGGAAGAGACTATTCATGACTTTCACATGAATATTCTTGAAATTGCAAACACCTCTGGTGGACTAGGTGAGAAAATGACTGAAGAGAAACTTGTAAGAAAGATTCTCAGGTCCTTACCTAAGAGGTTTGCTATGAAGGTCACTGCCATAGAGGAGGCTCAGGACATCAGCAATATGAAGGTAGATGAGCTCATTGGTTCTCTTCAAACCTTTGAAATGGGCTTAGGTGAGTATGCTGAGAAGAAGAAAAGCATAGTCTTTATAGGAGAAGGATATACTGGAGGTGATGAAAGTATATCAGAAGCCTTAGCCATGCTTGGGAGACAGTTCAACAAGCTCATAAAGAGAGTTGATCAACAGGGTAAATCTAATGTCAAGAACATCCCATCTGACATAAAGAAAAGATCAACTCATAAAGAAAAGGCCAACCAAGGCAAGGGAATCCAGTGCCATGGATTGGAAGGATGTGGTCAGAGCAAGGCTGACTGCCCTACCCGTCTCATAAGACAAAGGAAAGGGCTATCTGTCACCTGGTCAGAAGAAGACACTGAGAGTGAATCTGAAGGAGAATCGGCAAAACAAGTCACTGCTTTAACCAGTGTTTGTGCCTCAGAGGATAACTCAAGTGGAGATGAACTCACATTGGATGAGCTTGCTGTTTCATATAAAGAATTATGTGTTAAAAGTGCAGAAGTTTGCATCCAAGGAGAAAAGCATAAGAAACTCATCAAAGAACTAGAAGCTGAGAAACTAGAGCAGCTGAAAGTCATAGAGGGTCTGAAGAGTGAGATTTCGTTGCTAATCTCTAAGCTAGACCAAATGACCAAATCCTTCAAAATGTTGAGTAAGGGATCTGACACCTTGGAAGAAATCCTGAAAACAGGACAGAAGTCTGGAAACACATCAGGTCTAGGCTTTGGGAAAAGATCCTCAACTGAACGCAAACGCCCTAAGGCTAAAGTTCAGAAACCCAAAGGGAAGTCTCATCCAAAGTCACAACATCGAGGAACCAGAATGAACAACCATCAGAAGAAGAAATTCAAGAGATGGAAATGTCATTACTGTGGTAGATTCGGTCACATAAAACCATTCTGCTACAGGCTGCATGGTTATCCAAACCAGACCCCTCAAGGTAGGCCCAAGAAAAAGGTGTCTACTCATAATGCCCCCATTAAGAAACCAACATGGGCGGCTAAGCAGACACCTCAGGTCAGTCCTAAGCAGCTAGCATCTAAAATGCACTTCTCTCCTGAGAATCAACAGTGTGTTGCTAACCTTGCTCACACTTCTTCAAGGGGACATATCAAACAAGATTGGTACCTTGATAGTGGCTGCTCAAGGCATATGACTGGGATGAACTACCTAGTGGTGAATCTACATCCCTCCAACACCAAGTCTGTGACATTAAGTGATGGAACTAAAAGAGAAGTCATGGGTGTTGGAAAGCTGGACTGTCCAGATGCTCCAAAATTGAGTGATGTATTGTTAGTAAAAGGACTAACTGTGAACCTCATAAGCATAAGCCAGCTGTGTGACCAAGGACATAAGGTGGAATTTACCAAGGGAGGGTGTGTGGTAGTGAATAGGAGCAATCAAGAAGTGATGAGAGGAGATAGATCCAAAGATAATTGCTATCTATGGAAATCTAAAGACTCTATCAACCCTCCCAAGTGTCTTTTGACCAAAGGGAAGGAGGGACATGGAAAACTAGATGCCCCTCAGGTAAAAGGAGTGATAAAGAGCATTACCTTTGGCCATCATACAACTGATATGACAGCAAAGGATAGACATAGGTGTATGTTATTGACGTCTGCTGAAACTCAGTACCTTGCTTGTGGAGGCAAGTGGTCAACTCTAGTTTGGAGGAACCTGATGCAGACAGAGTACAATGTCACCCAGAATGTCATGACATTGTACAGTAAGTACAAAAAGGAGATGCGTGCGCCTGAAAAGTTATAGCAACTAATGAAGTTAGTTAGCTACTGTTTAATAAGTCAAATTATTAAACAAATGGTGAGCGCTGAGTGGTCAAAATCTAATAGACCTTACTCTAGCACAAAGCGTTTCACATTCAGTCGTTTCATTCTCCACTCGTGCAAACCCTCGCTCAAGGAAACGATCCATCTTCCCTCTCAAAGGTTCAGCATGGCTCGTCAATCCGACACCTCCTCGTACACCACCATGTCAGATTCTCACAGCACCGAGTCTCACCACCCTACCAGGGAGGATCCAGTTGTTGACGCAGCAACTTCTTCCCATGCAAGAAGACCTAAGGAAACGGTCACCGGGTTTTCATCAGAAATCGCTCTTGATGAACACACAAGGGAAGGGTCAAGGTATATACACAACTCCGTTGCAACTATCGTCACTCAGATTCTATCTGGCAATCGAGATGTTCCTGGGGTTTCTGTTCCCTTGAACACAATCATTCCTGACATTGCTGCATGTCAAGATAAAGTTGTAGTGCTGAGAAGAAATGTCACTGACAATGTTGAGCAACCGGATGCTCATGAGGGATCAAAGGTTGAAAAACCCTCAGGCAAGGTGAGAAGTGAGAAGGCCAAGGTTACTCAGAGTGGTGAGGACAAGTCTAGGGCTGAGACAATTAACGTGGAAGAACTCTCAGACAATGATCTTCTGGCTACAGTTGTTCCTAGGATAGCCAAGAGAGTCAGGACCAGAAGGGAGAAAAAGGCTGTGGAGTTGAAGTCCCCCTCCAAGGAAGTTGGTGCAACAAACCCTCACAAGCAACCAGAGTCAGAAAGCACGCACAAGAGGAAGAGCTATGGACCTACAAAAGCTTGGAGCAAAGAGGTGCCTAAGAAGGTGAAAACCAAAGCTGTGGTGGTTGAATCTGAATCTGATGCCCCATGTGATGTCACAACATCCATGTCCAGGAAGAAGCCCTCTTCCAGTAGGTTGGCAACCAGTGTCCCAGAAGTTCCCATTGACAATGTGTCCTTCCACTTTGCCTCCAGTGTTAACAGGTGGAAGTATGTGTACCACAAGAGGTTGGCATTGGAAAGAGAACTGGCACAGAATGCCATGGACTGTAAAGAGATTGTGGATCTCATCAAGGAGGCAGGGCTGATGAGAACAGTGTCACAACTTCCTAAGTGCTATGAGACCTTGGTGAAGGAGTTTATTGTAAATCTGTCAGAGGAGTGTGCTGATGGGAGATCCAAGGAATTTCGAAAGGTCTATGTGCGCGGCAAATGTGTGACTTTTTCCCCCTCTGTAATAAATCAGTATCTGGGAAGAGCGGATGAAGAGCAACCTGAGCTTGAAGTGACTGACAATACAATCTGTCAAGTCATCACAGCAAATCAAGTCCGAAAATGGCCTCTCAAAGGGAAGCTAGTAGCCAGCCAACTAAGTGTCAAGTATGCAATGCTGCACAAAGTTGGATCAGCCAACTGGGTACCCACTAACCACAAGTCAACTGTGTCTGTGGCATTAGGGAAGTTCATCTATGCAGTGGGAACCAAAGCTAAGGTGGACTATGGTGCCTACATATTTGATCAGACAATGAAGCATGCTGGGAGCTTCAGTGTAAAGGGTCCCATTGCCTTCCCCTCTCTAATATGTGGAATTGTGCTGAATCAATTTCCACACATCCTGACAGATAATGACTTTGTGAGGAGAAGGGAGAGTCCATTGGCTTTCAGCTACAAGCTGTTCCTGGGCAAGCATGTTCCGGACATTGTCGTGACATCGGGAGAGACGTCCAAAACTAGCCACCAACCTGACAAAGCTGATGTTATTGCAGTTCTCAAGGAAACCTGCAAAGAGCTGGGAGCTAGAAAGCATGCACTGGAACAACTCATCTTGCAGCTTGAGTCTACTGCTGAGGACACGGATGGAGCTGAAGGGCAAATGGCTGAGGGGGAGGAAGAGGCCAGCTCTGAAGAGGAGGCTGATGAGGAGGCTGATGATGAGGCAGAGGAGTAATCCCTTTGTTGCTGTTTTTTTTTCTGTTATGTGTGTAATTCATATTTCTTTTGTGGGTCTGTATATTAAAGTGTTGCTTTGGCAACATTTTTGACAAAAAGGGGGAGTGACAAGTGATACCCCAGGACAACAGAAGTTTACATTGTTAAACTTTAGTATTAAAACAGGTACCCTTTCATAACAGATTGAAGTTTTCCCTACTACAGCTGCTGTGTGTTGAAGTGTGTAGTTAACTTCTGTGTGCACACTGTTGTATGCCTCTGTGTGTTTGCTGATATGTGTGTGAAGTTTTTATTTAACTTCCCTCCCCCCTTGCAGCTGATGTTGAAGTTTAGGTGCAACTTCGAATATATGTGTGTTGCTATGTGAAGTTTTATTTAACTTCCATGTGTGTGAGTGTGCTGCCACTCTGAGTGTATTAGCTAGTTTTATTCCGCTGCCATGAACTCTGTTATGGGGATCAAAGTGTTTTAGCCAAAAATTTGCCAAAGGGGGAGTTTGTAGGTGTTTAATTGGCTGCATTGTATGGTAAAACACTAATGTCTTGACTGATGTCATGACATGTATATGTAACTACATTATAGTTACTGCAGGACTAGCTAACACAGGATTATTGAATGCTGTGACATTCATACCTGTCAACAGATACTAAGGAACAGAAGCTCTGTTAGAACTTAGTATTCATTTGCAGTCTGGTTATCAAGGAAGAACCAGACCTGGCATAAGGCCTACTGACTGAATGTCAAACTGGATGTTGTGACATTCATCATTAACAGCAGCTGGTGAAGATTAGGCAGAGTGGTGTTCTGCTATACTTCAGCATATTAGTTAGTTTGTTCTTCAAGAGAATTACTGAACTAACTTAAGGCCAATTGTGTAAATGTTAAGTTGGACACTTTGACATTTACTAATGTAAGCTGGTACTGTAGTATGGTCATATTGATCATGTACAGGTCAGCAGATTTGTACAGTCTGTTTTCTGGGAAAACAGACTCAGCATATGGACCTTGATGTCAAGCTGAATGTCGTGACATTCATTCCTGACAGCATATGCTAGATTGTAGGTTGTTCAGTTTTCTGTTACAGCTTTCTCAGGCTATTCTTTAGGAAGTCAACAACTTAGAGAAAATCCAGGAAATCAACAACCAAGCTACATTCAATGAACCTAACAAATAGCCTATTTGTTAGCAACCTAAATATTGAATTTGTGGGAACTTATGTGACCTAAAATTCAGGAAAATACAGGTGCAAAAGCCCAGGTGCTGCAATATAAAAAGGAAGGCATTCCTCCATTCAGTTTCGGGGATTTTGAGGCGTGAAGATTTAGTGTGTCCATCTTACTTCACTGCTGTATTTTTGTGAGTCTAGAATTAGACGTATCTTGTAAGCCAAGTCATTATCAAATAGATGATTGCTTTGGCATAGGGTGTTCATTGAGTTGTAAGTGTTGTGTCACTCGAAGCTGTTAAGCGTGAGTGCTGTGTATCTTGGTTTAAGCTGTGAAGCATAACCAAGAGTTGTTTTTGAAGTGTGACTTCAAAGTGTTTTTAATATCACTGAGGTGATTGAGGGGGAGTGAGTAGGAACTCTGATCTTAGGTTAAGATTGAAATTGCATTGGGTAGGGATTAAGTGATAAGTTGTAAACGGGTGAGTTTAGCTTTGAATTGATACTACTAATAGTGGATTTCCTCCCTGGCTTGGTAGCCCCCAGATGTAGGTCATATTGGACTGAACTGGGTGAACAATTACTTGTGTTATTTACTGCACTTACAATTAAGTTCTGCATAATCCCTGTCTGTGCAGAATTGGATGTCATAACAACCAGTGTGACATCCAAAATCTGATAACTAGAATTTCATTTACCTTTTCCTTTGGAAATAATAAATGCGCGGTGGAGACTTTGGTTTTATTGACGTTAGGCTTATCCATATCTTGATGGTCATGAATTTACCGCTACAGTACCAGAATATCAACCAGATTTGTAGACTCATGCAGGGGAGAAACTGTCACGGCTATGCAATAACCAAATAAAGGTGTTGGGGGATCTGAAAACCAAATAAAGGTTCCATGGAGATCCAAGGTTCATTCACCAATATACAAATTAAGGATGCAAAAACAATGAAAGCCTCAGCTGGGGAAGGGTGAATTTCAAAGGTAACCACATACTAGGTCTATCGGGGATGATAAATTGCTTGGGGAGCAACTCGTCAACCAATATTGGGGATGAACGACGAATTGTTGGGGATAGAGTCTCCAAACTAACTGCTTGGGGAAGACAACAATGCTTCACACATCAAGACTTATCATTCTTTAAATTGTTGTTGACATTCCCTTTTGAAATCGATTATTCTTAAAGTAAATGCCTTATTATTTTAAGAAAAATGATTGTTCATTGATTTATTTATTTCGAAATCATCATCATAAAAATTCAATTTTAAAACAGAAACAAATAAGAATAACAAATAATTGGATAAAAGCTCAACTTTATTTAATAGAATGGTAGTCCGCAAATTGCGGGACTCCATGGATCTTTACAATGTTTGAAAATGGTAATTTACATGGAAAATGGCTACATTGAATATAATGACAACTACTCTTCCCACCAACTTTGAAATCTATTGTGCTCTTGTCTTCGATTGAAAATGATGAATCAGAACCAAATGACTGCTCAAAACTACTTCAAAGTTCAGGACTATCCGAATGCAGTTACTTGCCATAATCCTTAATTTTTGCCTAGATTTCCCCAAGGTGGGGTACTCAATCTACCAGGATAATTTCTATTTTATGTCTCTAACTTTTGCTTGGATCTCCCTTTTGGGTTTTCAATCCACCGAGACTCTCATTTTTGCCTAAGCTTCCCTTTCGGGTTTTCAACTTAGCGAGTTGTTCTTTTCTTTTTAGGAGAAGTATTTCTTGACTGCATCGTCATTCACATGATGTGTGAACTCTTCACCATCCATAATTGTAAAAATCAAAGCACCGCCTGAAAAGGCTATCTTAACAATATATGGGCCTTCATAATTAAGAGTCCATTTGCCTCAAGCATCAGGTTTGAAAGATAGAATCTTCTTGAGCACGAGGTCACCTTCTCTGAACACACGAGGCTTTACCTTCTTATGAAAAACTTTCTTCATTCTCTATTGATACAACTGACCATGACACATGGCAGTCATTCTCTTCTCTTCAATCAAACTCAGTTGGTCATATCTGGTGTGACACCATTCAGCTTCAGTCAACTTGGCTTCCATCAAAACACGCAATGATGGGATCTCAACATCCGCGGGGAGCACAACTTCCATGCCTAAAATGAGAGATAAAAGGGGTTCCCCTATTGAAGTGCGGATGGATGTACGATACCCATGAAAAGCAAATGGGAGTTGTCGCATTATGCGAAAAAACCGGCGGGAAAACAAAACAACAGAGCCGCCACCGTGCGTTATTTATCCCAAAAGAGGGAAAGGAAACGCTCGAAGTAAACCTGGAAAAGACATGGTCTCGCGACCAAAGAGAATGGGATCGGGAGTCGGTTATGCGAAGGGAAGGTATTAGCACCTCTACGCATCCGTCGTACTCGACGGGATCCACGCACAAAAGGAAGGAAAATGGTTGCTAAAATGCTGCTCAAACAAACATCAAACACTGGCTGAAAGAGACACAGGAAAACAAAAGAAACTAACTCGGCAGGATATCGCATCCTGGGCCTACGTAGTCTGTCAGGCACAGACATCAGAGTCGACGTAGTTCGGGACAGGGGGGAAACGTGCTCGCTAGGATGTCGCATACTATGCATACGTATCTTCTCGGACTAAAGAAGAATCAGAGCACTCGTAGCTCGGCTAACGCACGCCAAACAAAACCACACAGGAAATTGACTGCCAATCGCTGGACTTACGTCAAACTCCACACAAACAGGCAAACCTGGAATCCGAATGCCAATCGATGGACTTACATCAGACTCCGAACCAAACACACGCACACTGGAAACCAAATGCCAATCGCTGGGCTTATATTGGACTCCAACACACACAAAGGGAAAAAACAAAACGGGCGCCCGGAGAGATCTGCTCATTTCCTGCCTACGTACCTCATCTGGTATGAGGATCAGGGCGACGTAGTTCCCCTACGCAGGGACAAAGGACTAGCCTAACCAGATACAAAGGGAGACACAAACTTACTAGGGAGACTACGACTCGAGCCTAGAAGTTGTCATGCATCATAGCCCTATGTTAAGGTTGCTATCTAACTTGCACAGGGAGCAAGCTATCCTAAACCGCACAAACAAAGCAATCATTCACAAATAGCACACACTATATACAAACAAAGTGGGCTCACACAACGTTAGGCTACAAAAGCAAGCCAACTGGAATCGGGTGATGTTAGCTCTTAACCCTAACATTGAGAGTTAGGGTGAAGCCAGATGAAATGGGAAGTGAAGATAAGACTTCACAGCTCTTATCCCTGGCCAGGGAGAGCTTCAGATGATAGAAGGTGTGGGAGTTCAGAAAGTTGGAACTCTCTCCACAAGTAATGACTCTATAGATCTTGGGTTAGTATCCACAATGCATCAACATGTAATGTGAGCAAAGGGATGACACACTGACTAGCAGGAGATGGATTACACATCTCTTTTATCTGCCAATTGCCTTATCAAAGGACTTTTCCTGCTTGGCACAAAAATAAACACACAAGAACATGGCCTCTTAAGGAGGACTTCAGACAGGTGCCTGGCCAAGTAACAGGCCAGGTCTTCCAGACTACATGAAGAAGAGAGATTCTACCTCAATGCTCAAGCTATCAAGCAAAGCAAAAGCAAGTTCACAATGAACTTAAGCAACTAATGTACCTGAAAACAATCCAATTCAATCAGTACACAACTCAACAAAGTCAAACAAACAGTTAACAACCAATGGTCAACAGACAAGGTCAAACAGACAACAAGCAATGCATCAAGTGCAAAGCACAAGCTTAACTCAAATGAGCTACAAGCAACCTACAAAACAAATCAAGGTTAGTCAACCAAGCTCAAACAATCCAATTCAAGCAATGCGAATCAACTCTCTCATGGCCATATGCTTCTTAACCTGCAAACCAAGCTCAAACATGAGAAGCAAACCACTAGGACAAGGCCTAGGGTCAAAGAAGGAGGAATAATTCAAAACAGAACATGAAAATTGACAAGAATCAAGCTCAATCAATTAAGAACAATATCCAAGTGGTCTCATATCAATAGCATCAACCAATTTCATTTCACAAAGCAACTAAGGCAAAGCATGCAAGTTGAAAGCTCATTGAAGCAAACAGAATGAACCAATCCACATCAACTCAAAAATAATTCAATAAATCTCAAGAAAAATCATGGCTAAACAGCATTTATAACATGATCAACATACCAAAATTCAAGGCATTTGGACAAGTAGAAGCATGGAAATTAAATTCACTAAGGCAAGGCAAGGCAAAACAAGCTCAAACAAGGCACAATTTGCTACATCATCTTAACACAAGCCTAAAACAGAATCTACACATGATAAATGCATCCAATCAAAGCCATGGCAAACTTCAAAGTGTCTAGAATCAATGTACAAAATTTCAAGTTCATATGATAAACATCAAGCATTTCACAAATCATCTAAGTTCATGACTATCAAAGAGTCCACAAATGACAAGCCAGAAAGAAAAATCCCAAACAAATCAGAAATCAATCCATAAATTACACAAAAATGCACAAGCAATCCTAACATCCAGTGGTAGCATCATGCAAAAAATCACATCAATTGGCATTTAATTGGCATGGCAAATAAAATCCACAAGTTGAGCAAGCAAAGGTGTGACACACATTGTCACACCTACATTAAACAGATCATATCTCATCAACCAGAAATAGGAAAAATGCAAACTCTATATCAAAATGCCCATAAGGATGTCTAGTTTAAGCATGCAAAATTTCAAGAGCATTGGACAAAATCTCATCATTTCACAATCAAAATGGCAAGGCATGTCAAGAAAACACAGGTACACACAATCCCTAGCCAAAATTAAAATCCATGCGTGCACAATTTCTGGAAAAATCATCAAAAAATAGTAGACATGATAAGGAACAAAGTGCAAAAAACCTCACATCAATTGGACAATCCATCAATGAGTTATGAATTTTTGAATGAATAAAAAAATAAAAAACATGTGGAATGGCATGGTATGAATGGCATGGAGAAAAGAATTAAAATGCAAAGCCTAGTTTGAAAATGCACACGGCCGGATTCGAAGTGAGGGAGAATTCAAAACCTGGCGCGCTACCAATGAAACTCACCGTTTCATTAAAGCTGATGTGGCAGCGCCAACCAGTCTGGACCAATCATCACGCCATGTAATGTCCACGCGTACCAATAAATGAGCGGAAACACTAAAACGCATGCAGAAGCACGCTGGAACGGATCAAACACGTTCCTGGACTCAAAACCCTAACTGTTCTTCGTGTTCTTCCACAAATTTCCAGGTTATGAACAAATATTCCAGAAATTGACAACCAATACACCGTTGCACTCGTCTTAGCACGCACATCACTAATCTAAACTCGATTTGACCTAACTCTCACTAAAACGCCTGGATCGAGCAAGATAAGATTCACACATCAAACTTAAAATCAGCATAACTTCCTCAATTCTTGATGAAAATACACGATACAAAGCTCAGTGCAATCAGTGATGGAAGATCTATAACATGCATATCACAATTTCAAGAATTAGAGCACGCGAATCCTAACCTTGTTGGAAGTGCAGAACTGAAATCAGTGTTTTCAAGCCTTGTAATGTTGAAACAGATGCTCCTATGCTCTTCAGTGAATGAATGGAGGAAGGACTGGATGTTAAACTTGCACGATTTTACTGGAACCTTCACTTGCCATTAATGGAAGCTAGCTTTAACAGTCCTCCATTTGCACGACAGTTCATGGATCTTGCTTCCAAGGTCTTCAATTACACTTGTGGATGATGATTCAACCAAGAACAATGCAAGGTTTTTGGAGAAATTTGCAGAAAAGAGTGAGAGAGCAAAATGGTGAAAATTGCAAGTAGATCTAGATCTGAACCAAAATGAATGTTCCCCAGGTTTTCTGTTATAATTATCCCTTTATATGATGGACTAATGAAGTTACTAATCACAATTAACCAAATGCAATTAGATTAAGTGAAATGCAAGTGTTTTGGCAAATTGGAAATTCACCCTCATGTGCATGAAAAGGATGTAACAGTACACGGTTTTGTGCTTAATTCACTTGCAAAATCCATTTGGAGCCAAATGCACATGATGGAATGTGTGGACAATGCATATTTTTGAATTGTAGTTTTTCCCTCCAAAATTCAAATGGAAAATCCAATATTTTTATGATCAAAATACATGATATGTGATTCATGTTTTGGATAACTCATGTCAAAATAGGAATGTTCCAAAAAGAACCATCTCAATTGGCCTTTTGGTTCAAAAGTTATGCACTTGTGAAGTTCAAATTGACTTGACAATGATTGATCCATATTTTCTCAACCACACATGAGAAATTCATGTTCCTGGACTTTTTGGAAAGGTGAGAGAAAGATCTTCAACTTTCATGTTGGACAAAATTTCATTTGAAGCTTTCTTGGACATGTAATCTTGAGGAGAAGACCTTTCCATTTTTGGCAGTTTCAAATTATAGGTCACTTACTATTTTTGGAAACTTTTTATCTGACCTCAAATTCTTCATTGTTGATGTTTGCAATGTCAAATGAGACTTGTATGGACATGAATGAGGCCTCTCTAACCATCTCCCACCTTCAAATCCATGATTTCATGCACAGTTGACTTTGGTTGACTTTCTAGGGTTTCAGATGAATTTCAGCTTGACTGTTGAGCTTTGATCATCCAATCTTTGGCCAAACCTCTTCAAAATGATCCCTAGGTCATATGAGCTCGTTAAATCAACCTTAGGGCTTTGCTTCAATAGGAATTGCACTTGCTTGCTTGCACAACTGGATCTCCTGACCAGTCTTGACTGATGACATGCACTAGGCAATGGACAATGCAATGCTATGCAGTGGACAATGCTAATGTTAATGACCTAAAATGAAAATGTATATACAAAATGGGAGGTGCAAATTTGAGGTGCTACAGGAGCATCTCGTGCAAATCTTTGTATGTCACAACCATCTTCTAAATGATCTTCTTAATGTTCTTGTTCGCAGCTTCAACATCCCCATTCATCTTGGGTCTGTAGGGAGAAGAATTATGATGTGCAATCTTGAATTCTTTTCAAAGAGCTTCCACCATATTATTGTTCAAGTTCGATCCATTATCAGTAATGATCTTACTTGGCACACCATAACGACATATAATTTGATTCATGATAAACCTTACAACAACTTGCTTGGTCATTTTCATACGATGTCGCTTCAACCCATTTTGTGAAGTAATCAATAGCCACCAGGATGAAACGATGTTCGTCCAAAGCTTTGGGCTCAATCATACGAATCATATCAATTCCCCACATAAAGAAGGGTCATGGAGAGGAAATGACATTCAAAAGTGTCGGAGGAACATGAACTTATCTGCATAAATTTGACACTTGTGCATTTATTCACAAACTTGCAACAATCCGATTCCATTGTCAGCTAATAGTAACCTGCTCTCAACATTTTCTTCACCATAGCAAGTCTATTGGAATGAGTACCAAAGGAACCTACATGCACCTCAGTCATCAACAAGTTTGCTTTGTGTCTATCCATGCATCTGTGTAAAACCATATCAAAATATCTCTTATAAAGCACCTCACCTTTCAGGTAGAACTTGCCAGCTAATCTTCTCAAAGTCTTCTTATCTTTCAACGTTGCCCCAAACGGGTAAATCTGACTTTGGAGGAAACATTTGATATCATAATACCATGGCTTTTCATCTTTGACTTCTTCAACAACAAACAAATGAGTTTTCCTATCAAGACGCATCATAGTCAAATTGGGAACTTCATTCCAAAATTTCACCACAATCATGGAAGCCAACGTTGCAAGAGCATCTTCCATACGATTTTCATCTCGAGGGATATGATGAAATTCAACCTTCGTAAAGAAAGTTGAAATTCTCCTCGCATAATCTTTATATGGTATTAAACCGGGCTGATTCGTCTCCCATTCACCTTTGATCTGATTCACAACCAAAGTTGAATCTCCATAGACGTCAAGGTATTTAATTCTGAGATCAATGGCCTCTTCAAGCCCCATAATGCATGTTTCATACTCATCCATATTGTTTGTACATTTGAAGGTCAGTCTAACTTAAACAAAAAATGGGTGCCTTGAGGAATAATAATCACTCCCCCAATGCCATCACCATATGAATTAATAGCTTCATCAAATACCATCCCACAACTAGAACTAGGTTTTGTCCCTTCTTCAAGCAATGGTTCATCATAATATTTCATCTTCAAGTACAAAATCTCTTTGTCAGGAAAATCATACTGCACTAACTGGTAGTCTTCAATAGGTCGGTGAGCCAAATGGTCAGCCAAGACACTACCTTTAATATCTTTATGAGATTGGTATTCAATATCATACTATGATAACAACATCTGCCAACGGGAGATCCTCCCAGTTAAAACAGGCTTCTCAAAAATATATTTGATTGGATCCATTTTGGATATCAACCAAGTAGTATGATTCAACATATACTAGCGCAGACGCTTAGCAGCCCAAGCCAATGCACAACATGTCTTTTCAAGCATAGAATACTGAGTTTCACAGTCGGTGAACTTCTTATTGAGGTAGTAAATTGCATAGTCTTTCTTCCCAGATTCATCTTGCTGACCAAGAACACCGCCCATACTTTCTTCAAGCACAGTCAGATACATGATCAAAGGTCTTCCTTTAATAGGCGGAGACAGAACCGGAGGCTCAAGCAGATATTCTTTGACACTATCAAAAGCTTTCTGGCAATATTCGGTCCAATCACAAAATTGATCTTTCCAACGAAGCTTGAATATAGGCGCACATGTGGCAGTCATATGCGATATAAATCTTGAGATATAGTTCAAGCGGCCGAGAAAACCTTTGACTTGCTTCTAAGTTTTGGGCGTAGGTATCTCTTGTATTGCTTTTACCTTGGCAGGATCAACTTCAATACCCTTCTAGTTGACAATAAAGCCCAACAACTTACCAGACAGAACACCAAAAGTACACTTATTGGGATTCAAGCGGAGTTTATATTTCCTCAAACGCTGGAATAACTTCAACAAATGCTTAACATGTTCTTCTTCATCACTTTATTTATCAAACATATCATCAACGTAGACTTAAATCTCTTTATGCATCATATCATGGAAAAGAGTGGTCATGGCTCTCTGGTACATCGCATTAGCATTCTTTAAACCAAAGGGTATCACTCGATAACAGAATGTTCCCCAAGGTGTAATGAATATGGTCTTATCCATATCTTCGGGTGCCATCTTGATCTGATTATAACCGCAAAATCCGTCCATAAACGAAAAGACTTTGAATTTAGTTGTATTGTCTACCAACATATCAATGTGTGGTAAAAGAAAATCATCTTTCGGACTAGATTTATTTAAATCTCTATAATCAATACACATGCAGACTTATCCATCTTTATTACGAACAAGAACAATATTGGCCACCCACTGGGGATATTCGGAGGTAACAAGGAAACCAACACCAATCTGCTTTTGCACTTCCTCCTTAATCTTCACTACCATATCAGGATGAGTTCTTCTTAACTTATGCTTCACCGGCGGGCATTCTGGCTTCAAAGGCAATATATGCTCCACAATCTCATAATCTCAACCAGACATATCTTGATAGGACCAAGCAAACATATCAGAATACTCTCGAAGAAGATCAACCAACCCCTTCTTGGCTTTTGGACACAGTTGAGATCCAATCTTGACTTCCTTCACATCATCATCGAAACCCAAGTTGACTAATTCAATATGCTCTTCAAATGGCTGAATGACTTTCTCCCCATGCTCAAGAAAATGGGATAACTCATCTGATACTTCTTCATCATCATTCTCTTCCTCGGCTTCAAACACAGGGAAATCAAAGTTTGGAAAGGGAGTAGGATCATTACATTAAATGGGTTTGAGAACCAACCTGCATAATGATTTCATATTTTGATTTTAGAGAAGTGGAGTGCAAACAAATATTTTGCAGATGGAAAGATTATTATTTATTTATGTTTTTTGTGATTACCATTTTTATAAAAAGCATAAAAGTAAAAACAAATATCACAGAAAAAACTCTATGCGATTTAGGAGCCAGTGTTAGTTTAATGCCCTTATCCACATGCAAAAAACTCAATCTAGGAGAATTAAGACCAACCAAGATATCTCTACAACTAGTTGACCGTTCTATCAAATTTCCAATAGGTATGCTAGAGAACGTTCGCGTTCGTATAGGATAATTGTATATTCCTACCAACTTTGTAATAATGGATATAAAGGAGGATTCCCACATCCCTATTATTGTAGGAAGACCCTTTTTAGCCACAGTCGGAGACATCATAAATGTGAAGAAAGGTAGGCTAACATTCGAAGTTGGAGAAGAAAAAGTTGAATTTCTCTTAGCTAAATTCCTACAAGCACCAGCTTTAGACGACTCATGTTGTTTCTTAGACGTCATTGACGAATGTGTGAAAGAAATAGAGAAGGAACCATCTAAGTATACTTAAGTACTGAAGATTCCAACACCTCTTATTTTCGAAGATAATAATTGGCGTGAGCAACATGTAGATGATAGTCTGAGAGAATGTCTAGCACTAACACCAAATCCAATGCCATGCCCCGAGAAACCTTCAATAGAAGTCAAAACACTACCCAAATATCTATGGTATGCATTCCTAGATACCGATCTTGAAAGACCAGTTATAGTCAACACTGACTTAGGACATATAGAAACCAAAAAGTTACTCCATGTCTTAAGAAAATATCCAACAACTTTAGGCTATAACATCTCCGACCTAAAAGGAATAAGTCCCTCTATATGTATGCATAACATTATGCTATAGAAGGACTGTAAAACCTCTAGGGAGAATCAAAGAAGAGTAAATCCTATCTTGAGTGATGTAGTAAAAAAGGAGGTACAAAAGCTATTATAAGCATGAATCATATACCCGATATCCGACAGTAACTGGGTCATCCTGATACATGTTGTTCTAAAGAAGGGAGGTGTTACCGTTGTTAGTAATGAGAAGGGTGAATTCGTAGAAAAAATAACTCAAACTGGATGGAGAATGTGCATAGACTATAGAAAATTAAACAAAGCCACTCGTAAAGATCACTTTCCATTACCTTTCATTGATCAAATGCTTGAACGATTGGACAAACATTCTCACGTCTGCTATTTAGACGGATACTCAGGATTCTTTCGAATTCCTATCCATCCTGATGACCAAGAAAAGACTACTTTCACATGTCCTTATGGTACATTTTCCTATCTACGAATGTCATTTGGACTGTGTAATGCCCCTGCAGCATTTCAGAGATGTACGATGTCGATCTTTGTCGATTTTATAGACATAATGGAATTATTTATGGATGACTTATCTATTTCTGGGAAAAGCTTTGAAGGATGTCTTTTGAACCTAGAAATGGTACTTGAGATATGCGTTAAGGTCAATCTCGTATTAAATTGGGAAAATTCCATTTCATCATCCGACAAGGAATTGTACTTGGACATGTCGTATCCGATCGAGGGATTAAAATGGATAAAGCAAAAATCGAAATTATAGAACATCTTCAACCTCCAAAAACCGTTAGAGAAATTCGCAGTTTCTTAGGACACGCCGGTTTCAACCGACCATTCATTAAGGATTTCTTAAAATGACAAAACCACTAACGAGCTTATTAATGAAAGACGCTAAATTCATATTTGACAAAGAGTGTTTAAAATCGTTTGAACATTTGAAAAATGCTCTTATTATCGCACCCATTATGAAACCACCTGATTGGAGTAAGCCATTTGAGATAATGTGTGACGCTAGTGATTATGTCGTTGGTGTTGTCTTAGGACAAAGAGAAGATAAAAGCTTCATGATATTTATTATGCAAGTAGAACTCTAGATAATGCGCAGATAAACTACACCACCACAGAAAAAGAACTCTTAGCTGTTGTGTTCGCTTTAGATAAATTTTGTCCCTACTTAGTAGGAGCAAAAATAGATGTCTATATCGGCCACACTACAATTAGGTACCTGTTAAGTAACAAGTATGCTCAACCAAGACTTTTAAGATGGATTTTACTCTTACAAGAATTCAATATAGAAATCAAAGATAAGAAAGGCACCAAGAATGTGGTAGCAGATCATCTCTCTAGGATTGAGGATCTAAAACCCGAACAAGTGCCCATCAATGACGATTTTCCTTACGATCGACTTATAGCCCAATTAGAAAATGAAAGTGAGATGATCGAATTCTCTTTGATGTATAATTACATACAAACTAATGAAGTTGTGGAATCTATTTTCACCAAGACCGTCATGCCATGGTATGCTGACTTTGTCAACTACTTAGCCGCTAAAGTGCTTCCACCAAACCTAACATACCAGCAAAAGAAGAAATTCTTCAATGATCTTAAACATTATTATTGGGATGAACCACTGCTTTTCAAGAGAGGCGCTGATGGTATTTTTCATCAATGTGTCCCCGAATCGGAAGTAAATGACATCATATCCCACTGCCGCTCTGCATCCTATGGAGGGCACGCAAGCACCTTGAAGACTTATGCAAAGATCTGACAATTTGGCCTCTTTTGGCCTAATTTATGGAAATATGTTCACATTGCGATTAAAATTTGCGACTGGTGCCAACGCACTGACAATATCTCTAGACACGATGAGATGCCACTAAGAGGTATCTTAGAATTAGAAGTCTTGGATGTCTGGGGTATAAATTTCATGGGCCCTTTCCCAACTTATTTTGGTAATAAATACATATTCGTCGTAGTTGATTAGATATCGAAATGGATCGAGGCAGTAGCCTCTCCCACTAATGATGCACGAGTGGTAATCAAACTTTTCAAGAATCAAATCTTCCCTAGATTTAGTGTACCAAGACTTGTAATTAGTGACGGAGGATCTCACTTCATTTCTAGAATCTTCGAAAGATTGTTTCTTAAATCTGGAGTCTGGCACCGTGTAGCAACGCCATATCACCCTCAAACAAGTGGGCAAGTTGAAGTTTCCAATATAGAAATCAAACAAAGTTTAGAGAAAATAGTTGTAACTTCTAGAAAAGATTGGTCTGCAAAACTTCATGAAGCTCTGTGGGCTTATAGGACAGTTTACAAAATCCCAATAGGAACAACACCATTTAAACTAGTTTATGGTAAATCATGTCACCTGCCTGTGGAACTCGAGCATAAAGCTTATTGGGCTATCAAGACCCTTAACATGAATTAAACAGTTGTAGGCGAGAAAATAATTTTGGATATCCATGAATTAGAAGAACTTAGATTAGATGCCTATGAGAATGCCCATATTTATAAGGAAAGAACCAAATAGTGGCATGACAAATAAATTTCAAGGCGAGAATTCAATGAGGGTGACATAGTTCTTCTCTTTAATTCTCGACTCAAATTATTTCCAGGTAAACTTTGTTCTAGATGGTATGGCCCTTTTGAGGTCACGAGAGTTTTCCAAAGCGGAGCTGTGAAAATAAGAGGTAAAACCAATGAACCGTTTGTTATAAATGGGCAGCGACTTAAGCACTACCCCAGTGTAGAAAATAAGGATTTCTACACGAGCTATAAATTAGAAGAGATGTCCGCTCTTTCAAAAGATTAGCACTATCCCAAATTAATGTCGAGCTCCCAATATTACACGAAGCGCTACGTGGGAGGAAAACCACTATATTTAGTCTTTATCATTTCTTTTTAGTTGTCTTCAATTTTTTATTTTATTTATTTTATTTTATTTTTATTCTATGTTTGTTTTAAATTTCTTTCTCTTTTCTATTATTATTATTACTATTACTATTATTATTACTACCTATTATAACACTTCGATGTGGTACCTTTTACTAATAGTATAACCTTTTTTTACTTTCAGGTTAACATAGCTTAGGGTAGCTTATCACTAACTTAGGAGTATGGAGCATGTTGATAATATGGAGGTTATATTTAGGAGCGAAAATCAGAGGCGTCATTTTGACATGTTAGCATAGAGGGAAATGACACTTTCTATATATCCTGATGGATTGACCCTGACTACCTTAGCATTAAGAGACAGTGTTATGTATCTTCTCAACCAAGTAGGTTGGATAATTTTGCTGTGAGGAAGAGGTATAGCCCTTACCATAGGCTCACCCTTGAGTTCCTGGGTTCCCTTTATTATGACCCTAACAGAGGAATAGGATTTGATAAAGGTCTGGCTATATTTAGGCTTTTCGGAACCAAGTATTGTTTCACCCACTTTGAGATGACTGAGTTACTAGGATTCCCTAGTGGCCCTGATGCATACAGCATTGCCCCTGATGATGCCTTTACAGACCTGGACCTTGACTTTTTCTGGGGAACCATAACCGTAACTTACCATCCTGAACCTCACACCATGTTTTCTACAAACATCCACAACACAGTTGTCCGCTACTTTCAGAAAATCCTGGCCCATACCCTGTTCGGTAAGGAAGAGAACATCACCGTTGTTTCTAGGGACGAACGTTTTATCCTCTATTATGCCTCCCAAGGGATATCGGTGAATGTTGTTTCCTTTATGTTAGCAAACCCCGACAAGATTTCCCGATAAACCTACGGTACTATTATCATTGGTGGGTTAATAACCATGATTGCTGATGCTTTAGGCCTGAGATACCCGCTTAACCGCTTACATGATTTTGGAGGTATCTATCCCATGCACCTAAACTTTTGTTTCAACCGAGGTATCATGCCAATATAGGACCGGCGGAGTTTGAGTTGTTAATTGATAACAAAGTAGTCTGGAACTTTACACTTCCAAACCATAAGAAAACTAATGTCCACAACCGTGATAGCTGGTTTTATAACTTAGAGGGCCAAAGTGAGTCTCCTACACCTCCATATATCCATCAACATTATGAGAACCCATAAGCCATTTTCCCTGATGATAATTCACACGCCTCTGGTGCACATCATGTTTTTCCTTCTATTGATTTTGGCACTGTTATACATGCTCTCCAATCTGAAGTTGATTTTATTAAAGGAGAAGCAAATTTTCTTCGAGTGGATCTCCTCGGATATATGGATGTTGTTAATGAGAAGTTCAATCATGTTTTCCAGCAAGTTCATTCCTTACAACGATCTTTTTGACCGAAGTGATAGCTAGTGTTGATCGATTGTACAAGAGTTTCCCTATTTTCTAGTTTAGTATTTTTAATTGTCATCGGTATTTTCTCTTTGTTGTTAAATTTCAGTTTGTGTTTACTTAACCGTCGATATATCGACGTGAACATGTGTTACTAATATCTTTAATTAATGTAATTTCCATTTCAGTTATTTTAGTTCTTACAAATTTTATGCTTCTTGATTATAGATATTAGTTTTAATTATTTCCATTAACTATTTTATAGCCTTAGAAGCATTTGCATGCAAGAATATTAAGAAAAAGCTGGAAAATTGCGCATTTTAGGTTAACGGTGTCCGCCATTATGCTAATGGAGTTTGCCATTAGCTTCGAATTTAAAGCCCTGCAATTTAGGCAAATGGCGTTCTCCATATGCCTAATGGCGATCGCCATTCAAGAAAACAAACTGTTTTCCTTTCTTTTCTTTTCCCTCCTGCGCGTTTATCCAAAACCTTTCATTTAAATCTCTTAAACTTCATACTCTAAACATCAATAACTCTAATCCTTCAACTCCCAACCATTCCGCTTCTTCCAAATCATTATAAAATCCATAAACACCCACTTTCTAACTTCACAATGCTTTCCTCTCACTCTTCTCTCCTCATAACACCCATAACTTTTTCTTCCAATTTCTCTTTCCCTTTGTTCAACGTGCCTCCTAGAGCAGTTAGACCAATAAGAGAGATTAATTATATGGGAATTGCATTCGCTGAGGGAATCGATGGAGAAAATCAAAGGAGCAGATACCACAAACTTTTCAAGAGGTACGTCTTAGCGACAAGGTACCCCAATGATTCTTCCCTTCGTGATTTAGGTTTATTTGACAGTGTCCATTGGATTCTTAATAACCTAGGTATGTCTCACTTTTTCACTTTAACTAGTCCTACCTATATTCGACTTACCTATGAGTTTTTAAGTTCTTTTCGATACATCACCCCTATAGGAGGATACCGTACCATTGGCACTGCACATTTTACGATGTTCAATAGAAGTTACGTTATTAGTCAAGACCAAATGGCCGATTTACTTTCGTTCCCTCATGGAAACGAGTTTCCATGCCAACACCCTTTAGAGAGCGAATGGGAATCCATCGCTCTCGACTTTTGGCAGTAACTAACGAGAAAAGCCACCACCAAATGGGAAGGCCTTAAAGCTACCTATATTTAAAACCTGGCCATTCAGTATTTGCACCGCATTCTGGCCAGCACTATATTTGGTCGAGAGAATACCGGAAACGTAAATTCTAGAGACGTTTTCCTTATTTATTGTGTCTTATCTAAAACAAAAGTCAACCCAACACCATTCTTATTAGCACACTACCAGTCCACCAGTGTTTGAACAGGAGGTCCTATTTGTGTTGGAGGGTTTATTACATCTATAGCCCTTGTGTTAAACTTAGGCACGGAGTTGGATACGCTTGAGCCATTAGAGACTCCTTTTGCCGACCTTGACTATTTTCATAGCATGCGCCTTATCAAGAATAAACTCGACGAAAAATATTTTCTGATGATTAGTAACCGAGAAGTTAGGGGAGTTACTTAACCTTACGTCACACGTATCGACGTACCAATGAGCGCTAATTGGACTTTTGATCTTATCTCCCCTGAGCCTGATCATATGGAGCAAGATGCTCCCTAGACTCGCACCCATTCATACACCACACATGATTTTCCTTACTCTTTTGTATGTACCTCTTTTGTTCATTATCTCAGCTATCACAGTTGTGTATAATGATGGTTTGTACTTCCTGAATATTATGTTTTAACATTCTTAATGTTATAACATCTGATCTAACATTCTCTTCTAGGCTAATAGACATTTATTTTGTCTGATTGGTCACCTTTGGTCAATTTTGACTAAAAAGGGGGAGAAGTGCTGATGTGGAAGTGCTGATGTAGAAGCTGCTGTGGAAGTTGTGAGATGTATGTTGTGAGGACAACTATTATGGAAGGAAGTGCACAGGTGTTAAAACAGAATGTTGTTCTGTTTACAGATGTCAAAGAGGATGTCTGATATGGTGCACAGGTGTTAATGTTGAAGCAGATGTCAGAATGACATTCTGGCTGGTACAGGTGCTGTGATTATAGTAGTTGTTATGTTCATGGAGGTTGTTTGCAGTATGCACAGATTTAGGGGGAGAAGGAGTACCCTTGTGCATTTGTGTGTCTTACTAGTTGCATCCATAACTAGTAATTTTGTTTTTGTTGCACAGACTTAGGGGGAAGAGAAGTACCCTTGTGCATATGTGTATTACTAGTAACTAGCTAGTAATTGTGTTGCTTCTGCTGCTGATTAAACTGCTGTTTAACCTGTTGTGTAACTGCTGATAGTTTACCTTGTGAACAAAAAGGACAGATACATGTTTTAGCCAAAATTTGCCAAAGGGGGAGTTTGTTGATTTTTAGTGTTGGTAGCAATTTTGGTAAAACAAAGAGAGTTCACAAGATGTTATGTGTGATGTCTTAACATGAGATATCCTATGTACCTGCTGGAGTTCAAGAACATGTTCATGCAGGATTGTTTCAGAATGCCATATACAATGCCATGGCTTCTGATATTGGTTGTACCTGCTGGAGCTTAAATGAAAGACATGTTCATGCAGGATTGTTTCAAGATGTCATACACAAGGTCATGGCATCTGATATGGTTGTACCTGCTGGAAGTTATAAAAGGAATTATTGGATTATGCAGGATTTTTCCAGGATGTCAGACCCGATGTCATGACATCCTGTACACAAAACATTCAGTGTGAATGTCTGGTGTTTTGTGATTGCTCTATTAATGGCAATCTTTGTATGATTGAAGATCTGATTAGCTGGCGCATTCAATCATGGATTACAACCAGATTTACTTATTTTCCAAGGAGATCTAACCAGCTGCTATAAAAAGATTTGATTGGAAAATAGATTTAGGATTTTCAAGATGTCCAAACCGAGCTGGAAGCTTCTATAAAAAGGGACTTAGAAAACCTGTTTGAACACACAACCAATACTGAGCGAAATCTAGAGAGAGAGCTAGGGTTTGTGTCTGTTTAGTCGTGAGACTTGTAAGCCATTCAAGTCATCATTTGATGATTGAATTTGACTGATTTGTGGTTGTAATTTGTCACTCTAAAGCTGTTAAGCAAGAGTGTGTGTCTACTTGATCAAAGTTGTGAAGCAAGATCAAGTGTGTGTCTTCTTGATCAAAGCTGTGAAGCAAGATCAATGGTGTGTCTTCTTTATTGAAACTGTGAAGTAAAATCAAGAGTGTGTTATTGAAAAGTATTTTCTTTTCTCAAGGGATTGTTATTAAAGATCACAGGTGTGATTGTAGGGAAGTGAGTAGGTTCTCATATCTAAGAGTGCTTAGGTAGAAATTGCACGGGTAGAGATTAGGTGAGAATGATTGTAACTTGTTGAAGTGTACGGAGAGTGTTTGAACTAATTCTATTTTAGTGAATTTCCTTCTTAGCTTGGTAGCCCCCAAACGTAGGTGAGTTGGACCGAACTGGGTTAAAAATTGCTTGTGTCATTTGCTTTACCATTCTGTATCTTTATCCTATTTGTATTAACAGATATTAGTGTCGTGACATTGACTTCGACATCTTATATCTGATACCAGAATTTCAATTGGTACCAGAGCATGCATCCTGCTCTGGTTCTGGGTGAGATCTAGGGACAATACTTTCTGGTACAATGGAGAGAGATGGAGGATCTGTTCATAGGCCCCCAATTTTGGATGGTTCTAACTATGACTATTGGAAACCTCGAATGGTAGCTTTTCTAAAATCTCTTGATAACAAGGCTTGGAAAGCTGTGTTAACAGGTTGGGTGCATCCTGTCATTACTAAAGAAGGAGAAGCCACTACTGAGAAGAAGCCTGAAGAACAATGGTCCAAGGAGGAGGATGATCTAGCCCTTGGAAATTCTAAAGCTTTGAATGCCATATTTAATGGAATAGACAAAAATATTTTCAGGTTGGTAAACAACTATGAAGTGGCCAAATATGCTTGGGACATTCTCAAGACCACTCATGAAGGCACCACTAGGGTTAAGATGTCTATGCTTCAGCTGCTCACCTCCAAGTTTGAAAACTTAAGGATGAAAGAAGATGAAAACATTCATGAATTTCACATGAGTATCCTTGAAATTGCTAATGCCTCAGGAGCCCTGGGAGAGAAGATGACAGATGAAAAACTAGTAAGGAAAATACTCAGGTCACTTCCTAAGAGATTTGCAATGAAGGCCACTACCATAGAAGAGTCTCAAGACATTTCCAACATGAGGGTAGATGAGCTAATTGGTTCCCTCCAAACTTTTGAGATGGGATTGAATGATGGTTTTGAAAAGAAAACAAAGAGCATGGCCTTTATGTCAAACACAGAAGAGGAAAAGAGTCAGGAGGTTGATGAAGATTTGGTCAATGAAGTAGCAATGCTGGGAAGACAGTTCAATAAACTGTTGAAAAAGATGGATGTAAGATCTAAGACAAATGTCAAGAGCATCTCATCTGACATCAGTAAATCCAACAATGCTGGAAGAAGAGCAAGATCAGATGAGAAGCTCAAAGAAGGAAAAGAGGTACAGTGCTATGAATGTGATGGGTATGGACACATCAGGATTGAATGTTGAACCTACCTCAAGAAACAGAAGATGAGTCTTGCTGCCACTTGGTCTGATGAGAGTGAAACAGAGGAGGCTGCAAATCTTGTGACTGCTTTGATAGGAAGATGGGGATCTGATGAAGACTCAAGTGATGGTGAAGTAACCTTTGAAGAATTGGCCTCTACCTACAGAAAGCTGTGTCACAAAAGTGTAGAACTGTGCAAACAGGTTGAAAACCAGAAGAAGGAAATAACTCAACTTGAGAATGAGAAGGTAGAATACTTGGAAACCATCTCCAATTTACAAACAGAAGTAGTGGTTCTGAATGCCAAGCTAGTTGAAAATCCACAAGCTAAAAGTCAGAAGATAGCACAGCTGGAAAGTGAGAAGGCAGACCATGTGAAAACCATCTCTAAGTTGAAAACTGAAGTCATGTTTCTAAATTCTATACTTGAAGAGATGACCAAGTATGTAAGGATGTTAAGCAATGGATCTGACTCCTTAGATAAGATTCTCCAAACTGGACAAATAACAGGAGACAAATCTGGCATTGGGTATAATGACTCAAAGCCTGAGAGCAGTTACACTGGTGCCAAATCTCAAGCCAAACCTAAGTGCATCTATAATAAAATTAAACCTGTGATGTCACATCATATGTCACAACACCAGAGAAGAAAACAGCAGAAAGGGAAACACCAAAGATGGAGATGCCATCACTGTGGGAAATTTGGTCATCTGAAGCCGTTCTGCTATAAACTGTATGGTTATCCTAGGCCTGCTCCTCATCAGAATCATTATCAATCCAAACCCAAACAGGACAGGCCTATCATTAAGAAGCAATGGATTCCTAAGACTAATGTTACAGGTTTGACAACTCACATTCCCCTCAGAATCCCAGCCAAAGAAGAGTGGTACTTTGATAGTGGGTGTTCCAGACACATGACTGAAAACCAAGACCTGCTAACTGATCTGCATCATCATACCATAAGACATGTAACCTTTGGAGATGGAGCAAAAGGTAAAATTAAGGGAACAGGTAAGCTTGATTGTCTTGGAGTTCCTAAACTTGACAAGGTTCTACTAGTTAAGGGCTTGACTGCAAATCTAATAAGCATCAGTCAACTATGTGATCAAGGTCTGAATGTTAACTTCACCAAAACTGAATGTCTAATCTTTGACAAAAAGAGTGAATTGATTATGAAAGGAATCAGGACCAAAGACAATTGCTACATGTGGATCTCTCAAATGGATTATCCCTTAAAGCATTCTTATATCAAAAAGGAATGGATAAAGATGAGTATAGATGCTCTCAAGAGTGATGAAAATCAAGTCTGTGGGAAATGTCAGACAAAGATGTCACACCAGAAGCTCAGACTTAACCTCACCCTCATAGGAGAAAAGGTTATGATGGCTCAAACAACTGAGAGGTTAGATCAAATAGGTGGACATGTGACCAGTCATACGCAGAATAGAACTGTTGGGACTAGGCCACAGAGGACTATATGCTTATCTCAAAGTAAAAATGCTAAGAACAATGTGGAGAAGATTAGGATGACACCTGCTCCTACACGTGTGAAAGGTATAGAAGATGGAAGCAGTTGGGCTCAACTGGGTTGGATGAAACTATTGATGATTGCATACAATGTCACACACGATGTCATGACATTGTATTATGACAACCTGAATGCTGAAACTAGGTCCAAAAATCAGATTCAGCGCAGATGGACAAAGTATTGTTTTTGTTATTATCACTTCATTAGAAAATTCGTGGAAGACAAATTCAGAGGTCTAAAGCATGGACTAGAACTAGCAGACAAGGTTGCAAGGAATTTGGGTAAAATTCAAATTGAATATGAGGGAGGGAAATTAGGGATTTTGACTCTTGTGAAATTATGGCAATTAAAGTGGAAAAATAAAGGAAATAAAAATAGTGTCTGCCCTCTTAAAAGAAAGAGCCACATTAATGATAAATCATTCCCTAGGATTGAAAATAGTATATATTCCCTCAGTACACGCTACCTAAACACAGCCATCTCCATCTCCATTCAACTTCTCAGAGAAGCTCAGCTAGGGCAAAGAAACTTCTCTCAAAAGTCCTACAACATGTCTCAACATCCATCATCATCTGGTTCAAAATCCTCTCACCATGCAAAGACTCCTTCCATGGAGTTTCTAGATGAAGACGTGATGGACGTTACTCCACTTTGCGTGATACCAGGCGACACCCCAGGTCCCTTCTCCAAGGCTGGAGATAAGCAAGGTAATACCCCTGGTAAATCTTCTCTTCCAAAAGACATGCATTATGATGATCGTGCCATAAGGAACCTAGTCACTAGGATTCTAAGTGAAGGGCATGAAGTCAAAGGGGTTTTTACCCCTCTGTCCAGAAGGGACCCCTCTCCTGAGGAGGAACCTCATGCTAATAAAGATGATGAGTCATCTAGATCAGAAAAGGAAGTTGTTGTTGAGGGGCTATGCTCTCTAGGTAAAACCCCACCTAGCCAGAAACCAGCAAATATGTCTCAGGAGAATATTATTGACCTAGAGGAAGAAAGCTCTGAAGAAGAGGATGATCCTTTGGTTCATCTTGTAAAACCTAGTGTAGCTGAGAAACTGAGAACTAGGAAAGGGAAAAGTGTGGCTAAAATGAGAACAGCAAGAGTGAAAAAGGATGCTGGTGTAGGACCCTCAAAATCCTGGAGCAAAGTTGAGGTAAGGAAAAGGAAAGAAAGAGACAACACTGACTCTGAGGAGGATGTCGAAGACGATGTCCCAGACATCTCCCCTGCAAAAAGACAGGTTGTTCAGAAGTTTCCTGGCAAAGCCGCTGCTGTGCACCTAGAGAGTATCTCCTTTCATTTAGAAGATGGTGCTGCAAAATGGAAATTTGTCATTCAGAGGAGAGTAGCTATTGAAAGAGAGCTTGGAAAAGAGGCTGTAGAGGTAAAGGAAGTAATTGATTTGATCAAAAATGTTGGACTAATGAAGACTGTGGTAGCTCTACCCCAATGTTATGAGGGGTTGGTAAAAGAGTTTATTGTTAATATCCCTGAGGATATTTATGAAAAGAGCAGCAGGGAGTTCTGCAAGGTGTTTGTAAGGGGAAAATGTGTGAAATTCTCACCAAGTATTATCAACAAGTTCCTAGGAAGAGGAACTGATGGAGGAGTGGACCTAGAGACTACAGACAATGAGGTCTGTAGGGTTATTATAGCTGGCCAAGTTAAGGAATGGCCTAGTAGGAATCACTTATCAGCTGGGAAGACCACTGTTAAATATGCTATCTTACACAAGATTGGTTCAGCTAATTGGGTGCCTACTAATCATATCTCTACCATCTCCATTAGTCTTGGAAGAATTATTCATGCAGTTGGAACCATGATTAACTATGATTTTGGAAAGTTTATATTTGATCAAACCATCAGACATGCCTCTACAAATGCTGTAAAATTGCCCATTGCCTTCCCATCCATTATGTGTTGTATTATCTTGAGTCAACACCCATGCATACTCAATACAAATGACATGCCAAGCAGAAGAAAACCCCCTCTATCCATTCATTATAAGTTGTTTGAGGGAAGTCATGTCAATGATGTTGTCATGACATCTGCCAGAAGGGAATCTGCATCTCAAGGGAGCTTAATTGACCAACTCAAAGATACTTGCAAGGAATTAGAGAATGGTATAAGGATGGCCAAGGCAAGAAAAGAAGCTTTGGAAGTTCTTATATGCAACATGGAAAAGGAAGAAATGGAAAAGGCTGCTAAGAATTCAGATGCAAAAGCCCAATCCAGTGGCAGCTCTGGAAGCTCTGAAGGCTCTGAAGGTGAAGGTGAAGGTGAAGGTGATACTTCTTCTTCTGATTAATGGTTCCTTCCTGTGTTGAAGACTGGTGTGATAAGGTGAAGTCTGTGAGGTGTGCTGGAAAGATTGATGTCTTGGAAGTTGTTCTGCTGTTTGGAAGACTGATGTTTTTTTGTTTTTTTTGGAAATTGTGTAATGTGTGGCAGTCCTCATTGATGCCTGTTTGTAATATTTTGGGCTCTAAATGAGTTCCTTGGATTTGTTCATTATCTCAGCTATCACAGTTGTGTATAATGATGGTTTGTACTTCCTGAATATTATGTTTTAACATTCTTAATATTATAACATCTGATCTAACATTCTCTGCTAGGCTAATAGACATTTATTTTGTCTGATTGGTCACTTTTGGTCAATTTTGACTAAAAAGGGGGAGAAGTGATGATGTGGAAGTGCTGATGTGGAAGCTGCTATGGAAGTTGTGAGATGTATGTTGTGAGGACAGCTATTATGAAAGGAAGTGCACAGGTGTTAAAACAGAATGTTGTTCTATTTACAGATGTCAAAGAGGATGTCTGATATGGTGCACAGGTGTTGATGTTGAAGTAGATGTCAGAATGACATTCTGGCTGGTACAGGTGCTGTGATTACAGTAGCTGTTATGTTCATGGAGGTTGTTTGCAGTATGCACAGATTTAGGGGGAGAAGGAGTACCCTTGTGCATTTGTGTGTCTTACTAGTTGCATCCATAACTAGTAATTTTGTTTTTGTTACACAGACTTAGGGGGAGGAGAAGTACCCTTGTGCATGTGTGTATTACTAGTAACTAGCTAGTAGCTGTGTTGCTTCTGCTGCTGATTAAACTGCTATTTAAATTGTTGTGTAACTGCTGATAGTTTACCTTGTGAACAAAAAGGACAGATATATATTTTAGCCAAAATTTACCAAAGGGGGAGTTTGTTGATTCTTAGTGTTGGCATCAATTTTGGTAAAACAAAGAGAGTTCACAAGATGTTATGTGTGATGTCTTAACATGAGATATCCTATGTACCTGCTGGAGTTCAAGAACATGTTCATGCAGGATTGTTTCAGAATGCCATATACAATGCCATGGCTTCTGATATTGGTTGTACCTGCTGGAGCTTAAATGAAAGACATGTTCATGCAGGATTGTTTCAAGATGTCATACACAAGGTCATGGCATCTGATATGGTTGTACCTGCTGGAAGTTATAAAAGGAATTATTGGATTATGCAGGATTTTTCCAGGATGTCAGACCCGATGTCATGACATCCTGTACACAGAACATTCAGTGTGAATGTCTGGTGTTTTGTGATTGCTCTATTAATGGAAATCTTTGTATGATTGAAGATCTGATTAGCTGGCGCATTCAATCATGGATTACAACCAGATTTACTTATTTTCCAAGGAGATCTAACCAGCTGTTATAAAAAGATTTGATTGGAAAATAGATTTAGGGTTTTCAAGATGTCCAAGCCCAGTTGGAAGCTTCTATAAAAAGGGACTTAGAAAACCTATTTGAACACACAACCAATACTGAGCGAAATTTAGAGAGAGAGCTAGGGTTTGTGTCTGTTTAGTCGTGAGACTTGTAAGCCATTCAAGTCATCTTTTGATGATTGAATTGGACTGATTTATGGTTGTAATTTGTCACTCTAAAGCTGTTAAGCAAGAGTGTGTGTCTACTTGATCAAAGCTGTGAAGCAAGATCAAGTGTGTGTCTTCTTGATCAAAGCTGTGAAGCAAGATCAAGAGTGTGTCTTCTTGATTGAAATTGTGAAGTAAAATCAAGAGTGTGTTATTGAAAAGTATTTTCTTTTCTCAAGGGATTGTTGTTAAAGATCACAGGTGTGATTGTAGGGAAGTGAGTGGGTTCTCATATCTAAGAGTGCTTAGGTAGAAATTTCATGGGTAGAGATTAGGTGAGAAACACTGTAACTTGTTGAAGTGTACGAAGAGTCTTTGAACTAATTCTATTTTAGTGAATTTCCTTCCTAGCTTGGTAGCCCCCAGACGTAGGTGAGTTGGACCGAACTGGGTTAACAATTGCTTGTGTCATTTGCTTTACCATTCTGTATCTTTATCCTATTTGTATTAACAGATATTAGTGTCATGACATTGAGTTCGACATCTTATATCTGATACCAGAATTTCAATTTCATTGGAGATTTGGAATCCTCGCGGAAAAGGAGCAAAAAAGGAGCTAAGGAGGAGCAAAGAGACGGATTTGACCATTCTGAACGAATGGCGTTTGCCATTGGCCTGCCTGCCACGTCATTTAATGATCAAGGCAATGGCGTTCGCCATTATCATGCAAAAGCGATTATGCGCTAGTGGGCAGTTCTTTGTAGTTTTATTCAACCTATTTTCCCTCCATTTTGCTTGCACGAGCAAGGGAGGTTACAAGGATGCAAAACCTCTATAAATAGGACTCTGGGAGGTGTTTCAAAGCATCCAAGTTGTAGGGAAGCTCTGTCAAAATTTCTTCGTAGTCTTAGGCCTAAAAAAATTCACCTATAAAAGTGACAATAACTCACATTGAGGGATTGTCACACTTATTTTCTTGTAATTTTCATTGTACTCTTGGATCAAGAACAAGCTTGCCGGCATTTTTGTTTTAATTCAAAGTCTTCGTTTATTTAATTTCAGGTTTTTACTGTTTTATTGTTTATGCTTGTTATTGTTATTAATGTATTATATGATATGTTAGATTTAAGTATAATCGCTTTAATCATGTTATTTCTTATTATAATTATGTCTTGCTAAATTTGTCTGAGCCCGTCGTATGAGGACCATCGTTACAGGCGGGACTCGGTAGAAATAATAGGCGCGAAATTGTGATTAAACTCTATTTTGGTTTTAGTTTTCAATTGTATGTTTCATTGTTTTGGCACGAGAGTGAAGAATAAACTAAGGTTCTAGTCGATAGCGCGAGAGTGTGAGGAAGGAACCGGATAGTGGAAACTAGGCATCGATCCTAAAAACAACGATAGCGCTTTAGGAATCGGTTAGGATCTCATTCGTTTTCAAAATATGCTTTCTAATTGAAATGGGCGAGCGAGAGCAAAATCCTGTGGTTAGGAGATGTGGTTTTAGTCAATAACGCGAGAGTGTGAGACGGAGTCTTTAAATCAATATTTTCTACAAAACGTAATAAAATCATAATTAGTACCCGTATTCTACCTAATCCCTTAGGAACGTGAAGTCCATATTTTGGGTTCGTTTTATCATCATTTTCAAACCGCTAGCTATTAGCGTTTATATTTTCGTTCATATCCTTTTAAACTTTAGCCTTAGCTTTGCAATTGACATGATATATAACATTAGTTTGATTATTAGTCTCTGTGGGTTCGACAATCTTTTAAAACTACCTGATAAACTGTATACTTGCAGTTATTATCCGACAGACACGTCTGTCGTGATCACATGCCTACTTGATAGTGATATTATTTTTCCACCTCTAGCTTCCTGTTTTTAAGAACATTCAAAGTTATTTCATCATCATAAACTTTTAAATTTAGTGTACTGTGGTCTATGTCAAATTTGCACCGACTTGTCCGCATGAATGGTTGACCAAGAATGATAGGTGTCTCTCCATCCTCAAGTATATCTATGATCATAAAATCAACAGGAAAACTAAATTTCTATATTGTCACCATTACATATTCTGCTATCCCATATGTATTCTTTATAGAGTGATCTGCAAACTGCAAATATGTCCTTGTATCACTGACGTTTCCAATACCAAGCCTTTGGTAAATTGACAATGGCATCAGACTTACACTAGCTCTGGAATCAATTAGTACCTTCTTGAAAGTTCTATCTTTGATAGTGCATGGGACTATGACCGCTCCAGGGTCCTTGTGCTTGTTTGGGATTTTCCTACCTGGTGATATTGCACTACACTTTTCCTTCCAGGCTACTAGTTCCTCTATTGTTGGTCTCTTTTCAACGATTACCTCTTCCGTGAATTTTGTGTACATAGGCATTCACTCCAGTGCTTCAAACAAAGGCATATGACTCTCTATCTTTTTTAACATTGTCATGAATTTTTTAAAGTTTGTCTCTCTTGGATCCTTCTTTGTCACTCTCTGAGGGTAGGGTAACTTAATCACCAATTTAGTCTCATTTTTATTTTTCTCTTCAGTTGTCTTTCCAGGTGGTATAACTTTTTCTTCTTTAGTGGCCTTCTCACTTCTCGTCGTGATAACATTAACATTCTCACGATTTCTTAGTTTTTGAACTGTTTCACTTGGCAAGAAACCTGGTGTTCGAGAACTTGCTCTTTGTTGTGCTATCTGACCCAGCTGAACTTCAAGATTTTTTATAGAGGCAGTGGTATTTTTATGATTGTTTCTAGTCTCTTCTTGGAATTGTAGATTGTGAGCAGCCATGTTTTCAATGGCAATCTCCAAGTCTTCTTTCTTAGGAGCTTACCGTTGTTGTTGTTGTTGTTGATATTAAGTCTGATATTGACCTTGACTCTGTTGTGGAACATTCCCTCTATGATCTTTTCAGGAGAAGTTTGGATGATTCGTCCACCCTAGATTATAAGTGTTGGAGTAGGGATTATTCTGCTTCAAAAAGTTTATCTCTTCAATTTGTTGAGGGGTGGCAAAGAAATACATAGTGTGGTGAGGTCCATTACAGATTTCACAAGTGATGGTCTGAGCAGGTTGAACTTGAGATACTTGTTGGGTACCTATGTTCACATCTTTCAATTTCTTTTCCACTTCAGCAGCTACTGTATCTTCCAATCGGATTTTATTAGTTTCCAACTTCAGATCAATAACTCCCTCAGGTTTGCTCGTACAGCTATCATACAATTTCAGATGCTCATTGGTAGCTATCGCTTCAATGATCTTTTAAATACCGGTGGATGTTGAGAAATTTGTTGAGCCACCGGCTGTTGTATCAATCAACTATTTTGTCTTTATTTTCAGCCCATTAACAAACATCTGCATTTGTTCAGTCTGATCCATATTATGAGTTGGGCAAGCTACCAGGACCCTTTTGAATCTTTTGTAGGCATCTCCCAAAGACTCACCCTCCTTCTGTTTGAAGTTCAAGATTTCATACCTTTTCTCAGAAATACCAATGCTGGAAAATACTCATTAAGAAAGCAGTTTCCATCTCTTCCCATGATGTAATACTGCCTGCTGGGAGAGAATAGAACCATTCTTTCGCCTCTTCAGCTAAAGTGAACAGGAACATTCTTAGCTTCTTTGCTTCGTCAGTATGACCATCAATTTTCAAAGTAGTACTCATGGTCAGAAATCTCTTCAAGTGCTTGTTTGCATCTTCATTTACCTTTTCGGTGAAAGATTTTCTCTCAAGTTGATTGATTATGCTAGGATGAAGTTAAAAATTAGTCACATTCATCGGTTGGTTGACAATTGTTAATCTACCACCCGGTGCATTTACACCTCCATAATCACCAAGGAGTCTCTCTGGAGGTGGAGGTGGAACTGGATGAACTTCAATCATAGTTTCTTTTTTTGAATCTGAATTTGAGTGATCCAAGGGAACTTCTTTTTTGGAGTTCAATCTAGCGTGTCTGAGTCTCTGGTGAAGGGTTCTATCGATTTCTGCGTCAAAAATAAATCCAGCTGAGGGATCTTCTTGGATACACAGATTAGTGAATTAAATTATATAAATGACTCCAAAATAATTTTATTGTAGAGCAACAAAATTTTAATTGAACTAAAATTAAACTCTATATTTTGGTAGTCCCCAGCAGCGACTCCAAAAACTTGATCGGAAAAATAGAAAGTGTACTATTTTTCCTTTTGTAGTAATAAAGGGGAAATTTCCCGACTGTTGATCCCAAGACTGCACGTTAATATTGAGTTCAAATCATCGTTCAATTAAACAAAAAGTAGTGTTAGGGTTTTTAAATTCAAACTTATAAAAATAAGGGCACATAAAATAAACACTATAAAAATAAGGGTTTCAAGGAAAAAGGAACATGCCAGTGAAGATGTATAATTTGTCCCTATAACAACTCTGAGTCACTATTGCATCAACAAATATAAATTCACTACTACCAGTTCTCAAGGGTATTTTCTCCCAAGGCTTTGGTAGAAAACCTTTAATAATTCAACCCTAATTTCTATGTCCATAGGAAATTACCGGTGAAATTAAGCCTTATTATATCAAGAATCCTCTGGTTCATACATGGTATATCTGGTCCTAGGTGATATCTACTACAGAGCAATCTTATGAAAACCTTACCATTGGTGATCCAGCCTAATTGATAACCATACAACAATCTCAATTGGTCCGAAAAAGAAAGCATTAAGCACATCAAAAGATTACCGTAATTATGAAAAATAATATTATCAATGCAATAATAAACTCAAAGTCATTACAGATCTAAATTAGGGACATCCCCCTAGCATTGGGGGGTTTAGCTCCTCATATTGTTCAAAACAGATTCAAGAAAAAAATTAGACATTACAAGTAATTGGGTGACTTGGATCTTCAAATGCTTCCGCTCATGAAAATCTTTCGCTCTTTGAATTCCTTGATCTCTGTAATTCTCGATCGTTTGACAATTCTCCGTGCTCTATTTTCTCCTCGCCAAAATTTTTCCTTCTTCTCGCGTAGAAAATCTTATAAAATAGTAAAAAAAATCCCTTGGTATTGGTTAGAAATCCCCAGAACACCCTTGCTGCTCAAGCCTGGATAAAAGCCCAAATTTTGAAATATTTTGGGCCTGGGTTGACACGGTCCGTGTCAGCTGTCAAGGGTGGCCATGTCAGGCCCCTGCTTTGGCCTTCCTCTTCAGCTTCATTGGGTCCTCCTCCTGACACGGCACATGTCAGGTGATACGGGTGGCCGTGTTAGGCTTACTGAAACTTTGTAACTTCTTTCCTCGAACGTCAAAACTCTTGACTTTCTTACATTGAGTCTGTTGGGTCTTCTACTTGGACCTGGAGGGAATAAAAACAGGCAACCAAAAATCCCAAAAACACGAAATAAAACTAAAACTTGATAAAAACACTTAAATAACTTACAGAAATGAAAACTAACTTAAAAGGTGACATAATACGAACAAAGTATTCCAGAATCCTTGGTTTCTTGTCGAATAAGTGATGAAAACATAGTAAAGATGGTGACCGATTAATGCTCGAGTATTTGTCTTCCTCTTAAAATCCATCGAACATGTTTCAAAGCTTTTCCCAATAAAATAGATTAAAAATGGATTAGTTGGGCGTAATATCCAATTCTAGTCCCCGAGTATTTGGATACAAGTTGTAATAGCTTGCATGTTCAAATAACTGTCTTTCACCTAAATCTAACAAACGAAACTTATCTTTTTCCTCCGAAGTGCGATGTCAAAACCTTTTCACAAATGAAATATGCTTCGTCCATTCTGAAATGATGCAAACAACATTTTATTTCTACCATGCACAAGAAGTAAGAACTCTTTTTCTCAAATGCAATGAGAACATAAATCTGTGAGATTACAAGTTATGTTGTACATTATGACGCGATGTCAATGTTCACTTCTCCATGTTTTTGATAGCAAGCAATATTTTCTGCTCGAATGCGACTAAGTACCTTTCACTAAAATTGACCAACCAACAAACATTTTCTACCCAGAACTACGTAGCTTTGAATTCTCCATCGCACATGGGGATACGTATAAGTGAGATTCAAAGTCTTGTCAGACACCCTAATAAAAAACTATTTTTTTGTCCTTTTCTTTTTTCTTTCAAAATTTTTAATAACTAGAAGAAAATAAATAAACAAAAGCTAACACTTTATTAGCAAAGCTAACTAAAGGGTTTTCGTTGAGTACAATGGATGTGAATGATGTTAATACCTTCCCTTCGCATAACCGACTCCCGAATCTGAATTTAGTTGCGATGAACACATTCTTCTTTTTTTAAGGGTTTTATAGATATGTTCCATTTCCTTTTGTAATAAATAAACTTCGGTGGAGACTTTGTTATCATTTAGGGAGTGCGAATGCCAATAACTATTTTTTGCATCGCGACAACTCCCCTATGACTGTTGGTTCTTAGCCATTTCTTATATCAAGTTATAGGCCTCATGTTGAGGGATATTCATGATGGCTCCACCAGAAGCCACATCTAAGGTCATCCTAGTGGAGTAAAGGAGACCATTATAAAAGTATGGATAATCATCCATTTTTCAAGCCCGTGGAAAGGGAAAAATCTCAATAAGTCCTTATTGTAGCGGTGTATTCGTCGCTATATGATCTATCGATTAAACCATAAGCTAAGAGATACATTGAAATTTCGAGTCGCCACCGCACTTTTATTTATCCAAAGGATTGGCTAAAAAGCGAACAAAAGCCTAAGAAGTTTTACACGTAGAAAACTAATAAAAAGATCAGAGAGTCTGGGTAAGGGGTAAATTACGCAATGGGAAGGTGTTAGGCACCCACTACGTCCTAGGTACTCCTAGGGAGCCCTTTTCACACTTGTTGTACTAAATTGTTATTTGTTATGACATATGTATTGTGCAAACATGATTGGGATGATGAGAAAAGAATATACAAGTTTTTTATTTTTGTGTTATTGTGTTCGAACGGATGAACCCGCTGCCTACGTACCTTCCATCAAAGGTAAGGATCAAAACGCCGTAGTTCGGCTAAAAGATTTCCAAAAGTGGGTTAAGTTCAATTTTAAACACAAACCCCAGGTCTTACGTTATCCACGGGAGAAAACTCAACCTTATACAAACAACAGCGTCCACCATGTGAGAACAGCTTCAACTTGCCAGGGAGGGGTTAACCCTATAATAGGCAAGGAAGACTTACAATTCAATCACTAAAGACAGAAGGTGAGATTAACATCAACCACTAAGATAAATCAAACCTATAGCTCATGTATGAAAAGATTAACAATGGGCAAAGCCAAAACAAGTGAGTGGGTGAAGTTAACTGATTGTGATTATGAAAATGAAGTCAAAGTATGATTAAGATTGATTTGAAAGAAGTATTATGAAAATGGAGTTTGAAAAAAGTCAAGGACTTGAGTCCAGGTTTTTAGTTAGAAAACATGAAGATGTTTGCACAACACTTATGTCAAGTTTGAAAGGTATTGTGTGAAAAGGTTTAGGACATAATGAATGATGAATGGATGAAGGTGGAAAGTAAAACTTCTTAGAAGGTTCACTTCTTGAAATCATATAGAGGATGATTCAAGTGTGTCCTTTGGAATAGCAATGGATAATAACAAACAAACAAAGGAAGCAAAAGCGGATATCGGATGCCAATCACTGGGCTTATACCAATCTCCTAAAATAAAACTGGATATCAGATGCCACTCAATGGACTTACACTAATCTCCTCAAACAAAGAAATAAAGGGCGGATACCGGATACTAATAGATGGATTTACACCAGTCTCCTAAAATAAAAATGGATATCAGAGGCCACTCAATGGACTTAAACTAATCTCCTAAAACAAAAATGAGAAATGGAAGTCAACTGCCAATCTATCTGGACTTAGGTTAACTCCACATATGATCACAGGAAAACCAATGCCACATTACTGGGACTTATAATGGATCCTCACATACAAGAACAAAAGCAACAATATGGTCACAGGGATGCAAATGCCGACTTACAGGGACTTATAATTGCAACCTCTCATACAGACAGACAAAACAAATTAGGATCACAGGAAAGCAGATGCCAACTTACAGGGACTTATAACTGCAACCTCACATACAAATCAAACAGATCAAATTATGATCACAGGAAAACAGATGCCAACTTACAGGGACTTATAACTGCAACCTCACATACGAATCAAACAGATCAAATTATGATCACAGGACAACAGATGCCAACTTACAGGGACTTATAACTGTATCCTCACATACAAATCAAACAGATCAAATTATGATCACAGGACAACAGATGCCAACTTACAGGGACTTATAACTGTATCCTCACATACAAACAGATAAAACAGAAGATATGAGTGACCAATGAGGTCTTACACTCTATCCTTCCATATCATAGGAGCAAATGCCAAAGCAAATGGACTTACAATTGTCCTCAATGGGTAAGCAACAATGATAACATCACACAGACAAATGAGATGATCATGCATTAATGGCAATTGATGATGATAAATGCATAACATACAAGCAAACATGTGCATATGAAGCAATCAATCAATCAATGAATATCAAACAGCACACTCTATAGCCAAACAAAGGGGGGCTCACACAAGAGGGTTTGACTATGAAAGTCCACTGTAATAGTTAAATGTCGCTCTTAACCTTGCCATTGAGAGGCTAAGGTGAAGCAGGTGAAAGGAGATGAGGGGTGTGCCTCATTGCTTCTATCCCTTATCAGGGAGAGCATATCAGAAAGTGTGGGAGTTCAGAAAGTAGGAACTCTCTCCACACATTATTGACTCGATTGATCTTGGGTTTTTATCTCGATGCTTCAACCATGTAATGGGAGCAAGGAGAGGACTCACTGAATAGTAGGGGATAGGCTACTTATCCCTTTGATCTACCAATTGCCTTACTTGAAGGACTTTTCCTGCTTGGGACAAATATAAACACACACAGGCATTGCCTCTTAAGGAGGACTTCAGACAGTTTGCCCTGTCAAATAACAGACCGGGTCTCCAGACTACATGAAGAAGAAGTAATTATACCTCAAAGCAAATTGCTAAATAGCAAAGCAAAGCAAGTTCAAAGAACTTAGGCAACTAAAGTACCTGAAAAAGTCAAACCAATTAGCAAACAGTTCAACAGTTTAAAACAAAAGGAATGGATAAACAACAGTCAACCACAGAGGGACCAATGTGCAAAGCACAAGACTCAACTATATGAGTCACACCTACAAAACAAGGGTTAGCACATGATATATAATCCAACTCAATCAAATTTGAATGATCTTTGAGGCATTGGTGCTTAACCTGAAACATTAACTCAATTGTAAGCTCACAAGACCACTAGGACTAGCCTAGGGTCAAAGATGAAAGAAAAGGTCAAAACAGCAAATAAAAGTCAACCCAATTCATGTTCAAACATTTAAGAAGCTATCTCAATTGGATTCACAATCAAATCATGCATCATTGTCATTTCATACACAAAAGAATGCAAAGCATGGCAAAGGAAAGCATATAGAAGTCAACAGCAAGACCTCATTCAAAACCAAGCATAATCAATCTCAAAAATTATCAAATAAATCACATTCAATCCTAACATCTAGCATGGCAAGCATGTCAAATTTCATTGCATTTGGATGAGAGGAAAGCAGTCAATTAAAATCAAGAAGTCAAACCAAATTTAAACATGCACAATGAAGGTCAACAAACATGGGTCAACTTCAAAAAATCATAACAAATTGAAAACAGATGAGAAATGGATGGGATCAACACCAATGCAAAGCTCAAGATGTCTAGTATGCACATATGAAGTTTCATGATCATACAATAAGATATGAGAATTTCACAAAGGATTTGGCAACATGTATCACATAAAGTCAACATTTGACTAGGCAGGGAAGAAAATTCTCAAACAAATTGGAAATTGCACAATTAATTCCAGGAAAATTCATACACAAACTAGACATATGAGAGAACAATCATGCAAAATTTCAAGTTATTTGGAAGCCAGGAAGTATGTGTACAAAAATCATGAAAATGCACATCATTGGTGTGACACAAATTGTCACACCCTACTTCAGAAAATCATAACTAGCAAACCACAAATGTTAAATGCACAAACTCTACATCAAAACAAAGATGAATGAGTCTAGTTTCACGACAAAGAAATTCAGGGGCATTGGATACATCATGATCATTTCACAAAAGTTTTGGCACAAGGTATCAATTGGGCATACATGACAAGAAAACTCATACCATTTAAAATCCAGCCAACCAAAAAAATTATTAAAAATCATAATAAAATACTAGACATTCAACAGGTCATAATGCAAAAAATCCCAGGATTTTTGGATTTAATTTGAGTGAGAAATGGATTTTAGAAGATGAGTGAATAATTGGAATGGAAAGAACAAAAGAATATGGAATAAATGAGTCAAACATGTTGACCGATGGCATTGTTGTAATTCAGCGCCTCACTTATCAAAACTCTGCGTTTTGAGCTCGCAGAGGAAATATTCTCATTGGCTGATGGCCAATGGAATAGTACCATGGCCAATGGAGGTTCAAATTTTCTGGGTTCAAAAACCCTAGGGTTTTAGCAGCAACATTCAACTTCATCATCCATCAACAAATCGAATTCAAACAAACAATATGCAAACCAACGTGGCAACACACTCATAATGCTCATGCGACATATAACAACAGCAGCCAATCATGTTCAATATTTCTGGGCAGCCTTAGGGTTTTAGAAGAGCAGCAGGGCATTCATCATCATCATGTTCAAACATCAACAAAACAACAAGCACACCATAATCAACAAATGAGCATGACTATGAAACACCAACATCATGCAACATCAGCTAACAACAAAATAACATAACCATGGGGATTTTCTGGGCAGAATTTAAGGTTGCAAAACAACGGCAAGCATTCATCATCTTCATTCAAACATGGAAAATCGATTCACCCAGAAATCAAAAGTAAACATATCAATAGCATCAGCAAACATCAAGCATCAAGAATGTATCATCAAATTTCATTAACTCAATGCAAGCAAGGCAAATCGAGCAATTTCAAGTTTGAGCACACAAATGTAAATCCAGATTTCTCCATCATAACACAACCATTTCAAGCAAGGCATAGTTCATTGGAATCAGCATAACCAGAGCTACCTAAAACATATCATGGCATGGCAAATGATTGAGGTCGAAACCTTACTTGTTTTTGAAGAAAAAATGGAAACAGTGATGGATTGATGTTGTTGGGCTGAAACAGATGAAGCCAGTGCTTTAGAATGATGAATGCTTGAGGGAAATGAGCTCAATGATGCCTGGAAGCTTCCACAACTCGAATTACCATTGTTGGTTCTTGAAGAAAACAGAACAAAAAGAGGCTGCACAGGTGGGGTTTGATGGTTCAAAGGAGCTCCAAATATTGTCCAGATGAAGGAACAAAGAAGAAAGGCTCGAGGGTTTTTGAAGTTTTTGCTCAGAATTCCTTTTGGCCAAAAATGCAAATTGAGAGAAAGGAGAGAATTCTGGATCGTGGAGGCTGTGTCTAGCTAGGTTTAGAAACTCAGAAAATGTCCTTATATATGACTGTTTAAGGTTGGTTTAAGAAATGCTAAGCTGGTTTTGTTTTAATGAAGTGATTTGCATTTTTGCTAAGTTTTGCACAAGTGAATATGGAGGTGTATGGCTGCACGATTTTGGGCTTGAAAAGGCTGCAAAGGACCATCCAATTTGCTGTTTTGAGTTTGCTCATGAATTGCTAACCTTGATTTGCTCTTATGATTCCATTTGCAAAATTTACCAAGTTTGCACCTTTGGTCAAAATGGTAGTATGGTAATGGCATGAGCACAAATTGGACTTGGAACATGTTGCAAATAACATATGAAACAAATCCCAATTGGCCAAAGTGAGAAAAAATCAATAAATCAAAAAGTCAACTTTGAGTCAAACTTGAAATGAATAAAGTCAAGGCCAAAAATGCCATTTTGATTGGAAAGGTTTTGGTGAATGAAATTTATATTTTTGGAAAGAGGAGGAAAAATTTGGTTTGTAGGAAAAAACCCCACCAAATTTGGCCTTATGGTTCATGAGATATGGCTCTTTGAAGTTCACAAATTTTTGAAATTGAATTAATCATATCTTGCAAACCACACATGGGATTTGAGAGTTCTTGGACTTTTTGAAAATGGGAGAACAAGATCTTCAACTTTCATGTTGGGCAAAAATTCATTTGAAGCTTGTATCATGATGTAAGTTGAGGATCAAGAAGTTTCCATTTTTGGCAGTTGAAATTACAGGTCCACTTTCTATTTTGGGAAATTTCTGATTTTACTTCAAATTCTTCCATGATGAGGTTTGGCATGATATATGAGGCTTGTACAAGCATGAATGAACTCCTTCAAATCAATTCTATTCATCAAATCACTGATTAAATCCACTGTTGACCAAGTTTGACTTTTCTAGGGTTTTGGATGATTGAAGTACTTCTGATGAATTCCAAGCCCTAATTCCTTGAGACCTTGACTTCAAATGATGTCCCAAGTTGTATGAACTTTTGATTAATGATCATGGTGCCCAAATTCTGCAAGAATGGCCACCATCCATTGCTTTGACTGACTGTTGACTGTCTTTGACCTAATTGCTGATGATTGCTTCAACTGCAAGCAACAAGGTTAGAATGACAATATTTTTGTATTTTTTGGTTAGTAAACATATGAAAAGCAAAGATATACAAATGCAAGGCATGCTTGGTGATCAAGAATCAACCCACAGGGCAAACTACCCACTAGGAGGGAAGCTAGGGCATGCAGTGATCCTTGAGGCCATGATATGATATGTTATGGGCCATGAGGGATCTTAGGGCCAAAATTGGGGTCTTACAGATGCCCCTATTTAAGGTCATTCTAGCCGGAGAAGTGAAGTTTAGAAATCTTCATCTCGACGCGGTAGAATGGGCTTAAATAACAGTAATGAGACAAATTTTGGTCCCTAAGAGACCTCATGATGCAAATGTATGCATGCAAAAGACAAAATTCTGTGGGGAATATGATTCACACAGAAGAAAAGACGATCCATCGGAGTAGTACACTCACCAGGAACAGAGACTCTGACAAGACTCTAGTTGGGGATAAACAAAACTGATATAACGTGAACAAGACACGACTCTGATCAGAGAAATAACAGAAAACAGACTGGAGAACTCACCGGGGAGTGAAGGACTCATACTGGGGAAAAGAAAATTCCAAAGGAAAATAAATCCATTGGAGAGACACAAGCTAACTCCTGGGGGAGAAGCAACAAAAGTTCCACTGAGGGAAGCAACAAAGAAATGAGATGTTACCGGTATAAGGGTAACAAACTCAGGAAAATCTGACTCCACAGGGGGACCGAGGTCATAATAGGGAGCAGAAAGGAGGGAACACCAAGGATACCGGTTACTGGGTATATAATAGGTGACCGACCAAAGCGTGAATTGGATTTCACTTCCAATACACTCATCATCCTGAAGAGAGCGAAAAGCAAACTCGTTTATAGGATGCATATTTGATTCTGTAAAGAATGCAAATCTTACTCTGAGGGGAAAACAACAAAGGATTGACCCAAGAGTGAATGAGACATATTATTCATTACCGGCAGACCGTGAATAATATACTCAAAAGGAAAATTATCCTGAACCGGTTACTGGGTTGTTTAGGATAAGATCCGAAAACGTGAATTGGTTTTCACTTCCAAAACACTCATCACCCCTGAAGAAAGCTAGAACAGCAGACTTGTTTAAAGGATGGACATTCGATTCCACAAGGAATACGAATCTTACTCGACTGGGGAAGATCAACAAAGGACTCCGACCAAAGAGCGCATGAGACATATTATTCATTACCGGCAGACCGTGAATAATACACTCGCATGGTAAGAAACACCAGGGATACCGGTTACTGGGTATATAATAGGTGATCTACCGAAAACGTGAATTGGATTTCACTTCCAAAACACTCATCATCCGAAAGGAGGGCTTGAAAAAGCAAATCGACTTACAGGATGGGCATTCGAATCCACAACGGGAAAACGAATCTTACTCAACTGGGGACACAAACCCAAAGAGTGCATGAGATACAATATCCATTACCGGCAGACCGTGGATAAGATACTCGCATGAGATATATTATCTATTACCGTCAGAACGTAGATAATAAACTCGCATGGTAAGAAACACCAGAGATACCGGTTACTGGGTATATAATAGGTGATCTACCGAAAACGTGAATTGGTTTTCACTTCCAAAACACTCATCATCCAAAACACAAACTGGTTAAAGGAGGGATATTCGATTCTACCAAGAATACGAATCTTGCTCAGTTGGGGAAAATCAACAAAGGGTTCCAACTAAAGAGCGCATGAGATATATTATTCATTACCGGCAGACCGTGAATAATATACTCGAAAGGAAAAGACACCAGAGATACCGGTTACTGGGTATATAATAGGTGACTAACCAAAAAGAGAGACAATCGATACCAAGCATCCGGGTAAACGAAAGACAACTCAAAGGGATAAATTGCAAGCATCCGGCAATTATCCGACAACAAAGAAATATTCGACTCCGCAAAGGGAAAATGACGAATCTTACTCGAACAGGGAAATGCAAAAAAGGCTTCGACTGAAGAGTGCATGAGATATATTATTCATTACCGGCAGACCGTGAATAATATACTCGCATGGAAAATTATCCACAACCGGTTACTGGGTTAACAAAGGGATAAATCAACCGAACAGAAAGGCATCGGGATACCAAATTAGGTATATAATGATAACCAATCAAAAAGAGCAACAGACATTACCAACAAAAGGGTAAATGAAAGGCGAACTGCTGAGGATAAATTGCAAGCATCCGGCAATTATCGACAGGGACTAGCTGGGGATGCATTGGTATACAACCAATGATCCGGGGAACAAATCACTAGCAAACGGTGAAAGGACCCACTGGGGATAAAATTGCTAGCATACGGCAATTATCCACAAAAGACTTGCTGGAGATATAAGTGCTAATCTGAGCAACTTATCCAAGCAAAGGAAAATCAACATCAAAGACTAGATGAAGATAACCACAAAATTAGGGTTTACATCTACCGAATACGGGGTAGAAGACCAAAAACTCCGCGTGGGGATAGAACAAATCACAAATCCGCACGGGAAACCAAAATAGGGTTTATAACAAACCACAAACTGCTGGAGGGCAGGAAAATAGGATTTACGACTACCGATATGAGGGTAGAAAACCAAAACTCTGGCTGGAGAATAAAAGGTGTATAACCACAAATTCTATCAAGAAAGCCAGGAAAAGTAGGACTTATAACTACCTGTATGAGGGTAGAGGCCCAAAAACATTCCGCTGGGGAACAACCCACTGGGAAGCACAAGACATAACAAAAGTCGATTCGGGAACAATCCGAAAAGACGGACTGAATCAAGACACGTCCTAATGAGGATATAACTCAAATAGGAACATCCATCCCAATATATGTGTTGGAAGGAAACGGAAGAAACCGTCATCCACGAGGATATATCTCAGTGGGGAACTGCAGAAGGAAAGACAGCATTTTCTGCTTATGGGGCTGACTCTATATGGAGAGATTTTAAACACCCGACGTCTGCTTAGGGAGATCTGTAAAGAGATCTATATCACCATAGCAGGAGACACGACAAACAAAAGATATATGGCAAGGAATGCAACATGAATATCTGCATGTTTATGAATATGCATGAATATACGTGATTTATGTTTGATGAATGCTGACAAAACAGACAATTCTAACACAAACAGGTCCAGGAACCAAACGTCCGGTATTATACTTCCAGGGGAAAAACCAGCTGGAGAGCCAATCTGCGGAGATCTATATGCTGTAAAGCAAAGATCTGCAGGTACTGCTGAAGAAGCAGAGGGTCAGAGATATCTGGAAACAAACCAATCAAGGTACAGAAAGTCACAACGGGCAAAAGAGCCACCAAGACAAATCTGTAGGGGAACAAGAGAGGTCCCAAAGTATCTGCAGGGGATCTCAGTGTCAACTGAGGAACAAAAAGTGTGTTGCACGAGCGCAAGCTGCTGTAGAAGCAACTCCACAAAACTCCGCTGGGGGACAACCCACTGAGGGAGAATGATATCATCCAAGTAGAATCTAACTGCAGAAGCAACTCTACTGGGGAAAACTGTCGGCTACTCTCTTGGGGAATAGACCACTGAGGGAGGACAGATCAAACAAGTAGGTTCTGCAACGGACCACTCCACCTGGGGAGAACATACATAGCAAACCGATCACAACAGGTAGATTCTGCAATATAAGCCACTCTACTGAGGATCACAAATAGTCAGGAAATTAATCCATTCTCTGGAGGCAAAAGCCATCATCCAACCATACGGGGGATTGAAGGAGTATTCAACAGGCGAAATTGCCACAACAAACATCCTGCAGACTAAGCTAAGGGAAAGATGGTTGAAATATTGGGATATCAACCCAATCAACCACTGAATAGGAAAATAAATCCTGCTCTGCTGAAGAGATAAAACTCTGATGGAGAGATAGCAACCAATCCACAGACGACTTCGCCGGGGAGAAGGTAAAGTGCCGGGTATCAAACTACTGACTTACCGAGTCTTCAAAAAGAAAGCGATCGTGCTGAGGAAACAGACAATTCCTGCTGGCACACTGCATGGGGAAAAGAGGTAACAACTCCACTTGCAACTCTGATAGGGAATATCAACAAACATCTCTACTCGCGACCCTGGTGGGGATGTTAATAACAGCTCTACTCGCAACTCAGAGGGGAATATCAATCAATCAGTTATACTCATGACTGCGCTGAGGAGACAAATAAAGTCTGGGGAAGACGACCCACTGGAGAAAGTGACGGGGCACCAAGGTGACAAACCATCAACCGCCGAAACTTCACAATAAAACACCCATGTTGGGAAAGACTGCTGCTGGAGAGAACGAAGTCTTCAACAACACTCTGTTTGCGACTGTACTGGGGAACAACCCCAACAACAACTCTGTTTGAGGAACAACCTCAACAAAGATCTGAAGAAAGAAAATACCACCAAACCAGGAATATGAACGAATGTCTTACCTGTTGGGAATCATGTCACCCTCGGGAGAGCACTGAGATATTCTTGAGTATCCTTTCAATCTTGTGAATGTTCACTTTGTATAAAACAATATTTTGAAAAATTTGTTTTGTTTAAAACAATGACATTTTATCAATTTAAAACATGCAAAACATTTGTTGAATTGAAACAAATAAGAGTGCAAATAATTGGATAAAAAGCTCAAATTGATTTGATAGAATGGTAGCCTGCAAATGGCAAGACTCCATAGATCTGTACAAATTTGAAATCAGTGATATATATTGGAAGAGGGCTACATTGAACATAATGATCCTTTCTCTACCAATTTGAATCTCGATGTATGCGAAGCTTCAGTCGACCACGAATCGAGAATTCTCTGACGAAATGACGACTGATGAATAGAAAGTCTTGTCAGGATGCAGTTACTTTGCCAAATCCCTAATTTTTGCCTAGATTGCCCCAGGGTGAGGTACTCAATCTAGCGGGATGCAAATATATCTTTTTTTTCAAGTCTCTAATTTTTGCCTGGATTACCCTTGCGGGTTCTCCACCGAGACGTTCATTTTTGCCTAAGCCGCCCTTTCGGGTTTTCAACTTAGCGAGCTATTCTGTTTTTTTTTTCATTCTTTTTTTTTTGCATATACTTTTTTTTCTAGGCAAAGTATCTCTTGACTGTATCTGAATTCACAGGACGAGTGAAATCCTCCCCATCCATTGTTGTAAGCATCAAAGCACCGCCTGAAAAGGCTCTCTTAACAACATATGGACCCTCGTAGTTTGGAGTCCACTTGCCCCTGGAATCGGGCGCGAAAGACAAAACTTTCTTGAGCACAAGGTCACCTTCTCGGAACACACGAGGCTTGACCTTTTTATCAAATGTTTTCTTCATTCTCTGCTGATATAGCTGACCATGACACGTGGCAGTTGAACGCTTCTCTTCAATCAAATTCAACTGGTCATAACGACTCTGAGTCCATTCAGCATCAGTCAACTAAGGACTTGAGGGTATACTTTTCTTTTTCCTTTGGAAAAATTTTGAAAAAAATTTCCTGGTTTTTGATTTTTTCTCTTTTTTTTCCCTTTTTTTTTTTTTTTTTTTTTTTTTTTTTTTTTTTTTTTTTGATTGATTGCATTTGCAATGCCCCAGTTTGACTGGTGCTGATTCTCATGATACAGCTGAATGAGCCTCTTTCGTGCTCAAGAAGGCGGGTAATCTCGTCAGGAATCCCCTTCAACATCATCTTCCTCTGCCTCAGATACAAGGACTTCAAGATTGGGAGATGGCGTTGGATCATTATGTTCAATGGGTTTAGAAATCCCTGCATAATGATTCTGGATAATGAAAAGCTTTTGAATTTTAAACAAGCAAATCATTTATGCAGATGAAAAAGCTGTTTTTTGTTTTTCATGGTTTTTTTTGTGATCACTGATTTCATGCAAAAAGCAAAAAGTGAAAACAAATGGAAAAACAAATGTTTAACAATGCATTAATTGAATGAAAACATCATTGTATTAAATGCTGCCAACAATGTCATCACTTCTCCTTTTGGCATGGGAGAAGGGTTTTAAACAAAATGAACAATTCACGCTGACTTGTGAATGACCGTAGGAACATCCACAGCGACCCAATTGTGGCAGACACCACCAGGAATAACAAAATTGTTCAAGTCTTCTGCATCTTCTTCTTCAATGATAGCAGCAGCTTCCTTTTCTGCAGGTTGATCAGCATGGATGAATCCTCCACTGGTGAACAGACCTTGCTCATTGCATGCCCCAGAACCATAGCCAATGCCAGCCCGGGATCGGTTGTCTTCAAGTTCAAGCACTTTCCCTAATCCAGCAACTGCACCACATTCAATGGCCAGCTTCGCATCACGGTAGGAAGTGAATGAAGAAGACTTCTTCTCGATTGGTTTATCAATAGATAAAGCTTGGAACTGAGTTCCAACTTCATCCTCTGCGTCAATGTACGAGAAAGAAGATAAGTTACTGACCAGGAGAGCCTTTTCTCCCCCTACTACAACCAATTTCTTGTTTTTCACAAACTTCAGCTTCTGGTGTAGGGTGGATGTCACGGCTCCAGCCTCGTGAATCCATGGTCTGCCCAAGAGACAGCTGTAAGATGGGTGGATGTCCATTACTTGAAAGGTAACTTGGAAATCACTTGGTCCTATCTTGATTGGGAGATCAACTTCCCCAATCACGGTCTTGCGCGACCCATCAAAAGCTTTCACAACAACCCCACTCTGCCTCATAGGAGGACCTTGATATGACAGACGAGAGAGTGTGGATTTTGGCAATACATTAAGAGACGATCCAGTGTCCACCAACACATTGGACATTGCATCAGATTTGCAATTCATGGAGATATGTAAAGCCATGTTGTGGTCTCTTCCCTCCTCAGGGAGATCAGCGTCACAAAAGCTCAAAGTGTTGCAAGCGGTAATGTTTGCAACGATACTATCAAATTGTTCCAGGGTGACGTCGTGATCAACGTACGCCAGATCCAAGACTTTCTGCAAAGACTCCCTATGGGGTTCTGAATTTAGCAGTAGAGAAAGAATAGAAATCTTGGAGGGCGTGTGTAGAAGCTGGTCTACAATGTTGTACTCACTCTTTCTGATGAGCCTCAGCATCTCATCAGATTCTTCATCAACAATGCCACTTGGGCCAACTGAAGAAACAGGAGTCTTTTGTACAGACGAGGAGGGTTTGGCAACATCAAGTGCCGGATTCTGAACATTCACAGCAGTCCCCACAGGGCGCTCAACAGTATCAGAAACAGTAGCCTTCGGAGGCGCAGAAAATACACGACCGCTTCGGGTCAACCCACTAACATCAGCAATAGTGGTCACAGAAGTGGAAGGCAAAGGTACTTCGACCCCATCCTGGACAGCAACAGGATTGTACCGGAATGGCACAGCTCGGTCAGATGTATAAGGCACAGGGCCAGCAGGTTTGATAACCAAAGAAGGTGAAGCCTTTGGCTTGTTGCTATTGTAGTGAATAACAACTGGCTCAGGCAGCTTGAACACTGGTGAAATGACATTCACCTCAGGTTCGACTATATCAACATTGCGATTCTGGAGAATCTCAATGGTACCTTCATTCAACATCTTCTGAAGTTCTCTGCGAACCTGGTCGCAACCCAAGCGATTAACCGAACAAACACGGCACTTGTCGTGGTTATGCTCCAAATAGCTGTACTGACACAGCATCTTATGTAAATCAACCAACGACTGCCTGATGTGGCTGACATACTTAACCTTGTACTTCCCAAGGTATTCCTGAATCATGTTCACAGATTTCCCATGCGAAGGCAATGGGTTCCTGGTGACGTTCGGGTTTGAGTCTTCAAAACTCAGGATTCCACTTCTCATAAGGTCTTGAACCTTATTCTTCAGCGGGAAACAGTTCTCTATATTGTGGCCCGGAGCACCGGAATGGTAGACACAATGCTGGTCTGGTTTGTACCACCATTGCGGGTTTGCAGGAATAGCAGGAGGATCCTTGGGAGAAACCAATTTCCTCTCCAACAAGGAGGGATAAAGCTCTGCATATGACATAGGGATTGGATCGAAACTGACCCTCTTCCTATCATAATTCATGTTAGCTTGATTGGTTGTACTTCCACGAGGCTGGTAAGCCTGTTGCTGTGGACGCTGCTGTTGTTGTTGGTACTGCGGTTGTGGATATTGTTGTTGATGCTGATACTGTTGAGCATTATCCTTGAATACAGGCGCTACATTAGCCACCTGGTGCTGATGTCCGGCACGATGTGCAGGCTTCCTCTGAACAGAGGGTCTTCTATGTTTCGGCTGAGATTGCACGGCATGCGCTTCGCCTTCTTTCCTCTTAAACGCTCCATATCGCTTAGAGGGAGAACCATCATCTTTAGCCAACCGTCCTTCGCGGACACCTTCTTCGAGACGCATCCCCATGTTCACCATCTCGGTGAAATCAGAGGGAGCGCTTGCCACCATTCGTTCATAATAAAATGAACCAAGAGTTTTCAGAAAAATCTTGGTCATCTCTTTCTCTTCCAACGGTGGAGTGATTTGAGCTGCCAGCTCACGCCATCTCTGGGCGTACTCCTTGAACGATTCCTTATCTTTCTGAGACATGGACCTGAGTTGATCTCGGTCAGGCGCCATATCGACATTATATTTATATTGCTTGACGAAAGCTTCGCCAAGATCGTTGAAAGATCGGATGTTGACACTGTCCAGGCTCATGTACCACCTGAGCGCGGCACCAGACAAACTGTCTTGAAAATAATGAATCAAGAGTTGATCATTATCAGTCTGTGTTGACATCTTCCTGGCGTACATGACCAGGTGAGCTAATGGACAGGTGTTCCCCTTGTATTTTTCAAAGTCTGGGACCTTGAATTTGACTGGTATCTTGACACCGGGAACTAGGCAGAGTTCGGCTGCAGACTTGCCGAAGAGATCTTTGCCACGGAGAGTCCTCAATTCCTTTCTCAGCTCGAGGAATTGATCGTTCATTGCATCCATCTTTTCATGAACATCTGAGCCCTCGGAAGCCTCAGAGTGATAGATGGTGTCGTCTACCCTAGGCATGGTATGCACGACAGGAGGAGCGGGAACAGGGACCGGGCTAGATGCCGGCATTTGAGCAAACGTAGGAGCTGGCAGATCAGGCATGAAGCCTGGAGGCATCCCCCAAGGAAAACCGGGAGGCATGGCATTAGGCTGATGGGCACTGACTGGCACCGTTGAAGTAGCCACTTCAGATATAACCGTCCGCTGAACCGGAGTTGCTGGCTGAGGAGCAGGCTGATTCTGGGCAGCAAGAAGTTGCTCCATCAAAGCGCCAAGTCTGGCGACCTCTTCTCTTAGACTCTGGTTCTCTTGCTCCAACTGTTCCATGATTCTGGCAGAGTTGACCCTTGTATAATACCGGTGAGTCAGCTTGTCTTCAAAATAAATGAAGAACAGAGGTTAGAACCAGAAGACTAGAAACAAAGGGGTACCTGTTTATGCAAGGATGATGCATGAAATGCTTGTGCAAATGCTTTGTTTTCAAGGAACCCTTAGGGTATTTTTTGCAATATTTTGAATAGTTTAAACATTTTAATTGCTCATGGAAAATATTTCATTCAATATATCAAAGCAAAGAAATACAGCATTTTTGAATCATTACAAAGAGAAAAGGTAAATGACATCCTATGGATCCCTATCAGCTCGGGATGCTGGAAGACGAGAAGTGCACAACTTCTTGATCTCTCTCTCATAGGCAGCCTCCATATCAGCTTTCTCTTTTGCAAGTCGATCATACTTCCTCTTCCAGAATTTGGATGATTGAGGAAGCAGAGAAGTCCAAGTGTCGTTCGGATCGTCGATCACTCGGTGCTCGAGAAATTCAATCATAGCATCCTTCTCCTTGAGCTGCTGCAGCAATTCCTCTCTTTCACGGATCCAAGCACGCGAAAGGTCTTCTTCTCTCAACTTCTCTACACGTTGGGTAGGGAGGGTTGAAGGCCCAGCCACATCCAACAGTGTAGGTCTCGGATGATCGTATGGCATCAGGTAGGTGGCAGCTCTCTGTCTGACCCAAGAGGTATATGGTTCCAAAGCAATGCAGTTCTTTGGACCCAATTCATTCCTACTCTTCTTATGAATACTGCGCCATGCACGGACAAATCTGGCTTTCAGGCCTTGGGGATCTTTACCCTCCTGAAAGAACACACCTTCTAACAGAATGCTATTAGGTTTATCCTTTAGGGGGAACCCAAGCTGACGACGTGCAAGAATAGGATTGTAGGTAATCCCACCACATGTACCAAGAAGAGGCACATTAGGGAATTCACCACAATAATCGATGATCTGAACGGTATCATACACGCGATCATACTAGGTGATATCATCATTGGTGAGAGACATGAGTCTCTGAGACCACCGTAGACATCCCTTGTTCTCCTTGAAAGCAACTGTCTGCGGCAAGTGCGAAATAAACCACTTGTACAGCAGGGGTAAACAGCAGACAATGACTCCTCCATTCTTCATATTCCTCAGGTGCATGGAGACATACGCATCGCCCAACAAAGTCGGAACTGGATTAAGAACTGAGAAGATCCTAATGGCGTTCATGTCCACGAACTTGTCGAAGTTGGGAAATAGCACCAATCCATAGATGAGTAGTACGAATAGAGCCTCAAAGGCATCCTCACTCATGGCCTTCCCATAAAAGGTAGCTTGGGCAATGAGGAACTCGGAAGGAAAACCCTGAATTCCGCCTTTGGTAGTCAGATTAGCTCTAATCAGATCTTCATCTATATGCAACAAGCTAGCAATCTCTCGAGCAGATGGAATACTCTCTAGGCCACTGAACGGCACTTGATCCAGAATCGGAATCCCAATAAGGTGAGAGTATTCTTCCAAAGTCGGCAACAACTGGAAATCCGGAAATAAGAAGCAATGATGCAACGGATCGTAGAACTGAGCCAAGGTACTCATCAATCCTTCGTCAACCTGAGTGGTGAGCAGAGGTAGAAGCTTCCCATAGCGAGCTTTGAAACCCAAGGGATCTAATACATATGATGTCAGATTCCTTAACTCTTTTACATCGGGCTGCTTGAAGCTGTACTTCTTTGTATACCTTTTCGGTCTTTCCATGTCTGAAAATTTTGCAAATAAACCCTTTAAGTTCCTTGAAAATTTCTCTTTCGATGACATGAATGCGGATGAATGCGTGAATGCATGAATGCAACAAACACACTCAAGGATCAAGCAAAGCACACCAAACAAAGGTCGTGGGAAAGCTCTATGTATCCCTAATATCAATCATCCATTTTGGTGGATTTAGGTTTTCACCTTATCGACACCCAAGTTCCATTGATATTAACGGTACATGAACCGGTTCAGACATTCTTAATATCAACCAGCCGCTTTGGTGGATTTTAGGTTTTACACCTGATCCGGGATCCATTGATATTAACAATGTTTGAACGACTCAACCACGAATCACGGGTTTGTTGAGAGTCACGAGCATGGAGTTTCGGTTAAGAACCACCCAAAGGGAGTGTACTAGGGTTTAAACCTGCCAGACATGTTCTATCAGAGGTTCCCATAATCATCGTTCCATCTTTCGAATATTATCGGAGGAACGAATACTCGTATTCCAAGAATATTCTCAAGAGAAACTCTTATGAGTGTAGTATCGCGTAACAATCGTGTCAGAACTGACATCTGAACGACCTCCGCACTACGGTCCTAAAAATAGGCCAAGATGGGTTTGGTAAACTAAGGTCCTTGGCTTCTGCGGCACATGATTGAAAGAATAATGCCTAACCACAAATAACTTGTGTGACATTATCAATCCAACATGACCTCCACCAAGTGAATGGACTCGCAAGTCAACTGGCTAAGGAATACTCCACACCAGTCAACAAGACTATGCCATTCTCCTATCCTAGAGTGCACTCGAGTTCGGGTACAGAACTCATCTCACAGATCACCAAAGCAAACAACAATTGTATATCAAGCAATTCACATATTACAATCAATACAGTGATCCCAAATTGTACAAAAATATGTCAAATGACAAATAATAATATAGCACAACAAGGGTGAAAAGTAGGCAATACAACCAGAGATTCTGGTGAGAGATCCCCAGCAGAGTCGCCACTTTTCTGTAGCGGTGTATTCGTCGCTATATGATCTATCGATTAAACCATAAGCTAAGAGATACATTGAAATTTCGAGTCGCCACCGCACTTTTATTTATCCAAAGGATTGGCTAAAAAGCGAACAAAAGCCTAAGAAGTTTTACACGTAGAAAACTAATAAAAAGATCAGAGAGTCTGGGTAAGGGGTAAATTACGCAATGGGAAGGTGTTAGGCACCCACTACGTCCTAGGTACTCCTAGGGAGCCCTTTTCACACTTGTTGTACTAAATTGTTATTTGTTATGACATATGTATTGTGCAAACATGATTGGGATGATGAGAAAAGAATATACAAGTTTTTTATTTTTGTGTTATTGTGTTCGAACGGATGAACCCGCTGCCTACGTACCTTCCATCAAAGGTAAGGATCAAAACGCCGTAGTTCGGCTAAAAGATTTCCAAAAGTGGGTTAAGTTCAATTTTAAACACAAACCCCAGGTCTTACGTTATCCACGGGAGAAAACTCAACCTTATACAAACAACAGCGTCCACCATGTGAGAACAGCTTCAACTTGCCAGGGAGGGGTTAACCCTATAATAGGCAAGGAAGACTTACAATTCAATCACTAAAGACAGAAGGTGAGATTAACATCAACCACTAAGATAAATCAAACCTATAGCTCATGTATGAAAAGATTAACAATGGGCAAAGCCAAAACAAGTGAGTGGGTGAAGTTAACTGATTGTGATTATGAAAATGAAGTCAAAGTATGATTAAGATTGATTTGAAAGAAGTATTATGAAAATGGAGTTTGAAAAAAGTCAAGGACTTGAGTCCAGGTTTTTAGTTAGAAAACATGAAGATGTTTGCACAACACTTATGTCAAGTTTGAAAGGTATTGTGTGAAAAGGTTTAGGACATAATGAATGATGAATGGATGAAGGTGGAAAGTAAAACTTCTTAGAAGGTTCACTTCTTGAAATCATATAGAGGATGATTCAAGTGTGTCCTTTGGAATAGCAATGGATAATAACAAACAAACAAAGGAAGCAAAAGCGGATATCGGATGCCAATCACTGGGCTTATACCAATCTCCTAAAATAAAACTGGATATCAGATGCCACTCAATGGACTTACACTAATCTCCTCAAACAAAGAAATAAAGGGCGGATACCGGATACTAATAGATGGATTTACACCAGTCTCCTAAAATAAAAATGGATATCATAGGCCACTCAATGGACTTAAACTAATCTCCTAAAACAAAAATGAGAAATGGAAGTCAACTGCCAATCTATCTGGACTTAGGTTAACTCCACATATGATCACAGGAAAACCAATGCCACATTACTGGGACTTATAATGGATCCTCACATACAAGAACAAAAGCAACAATATGGTCACAGGGATGCAAATGCCGACTTACAGGGACTTATAATTGCAACCTCTCATACAGACAGACAAAACAAATTAGGATCACAGGAAAGCAGATGCCAACTTACAGGGACTTATAACTGCAACCTCACATACAAATCAAACAGATCAAATTATGATCACAGGAAAACAGATGCCAACTTACAGGGACTTATAACTGCAACCTCACATACGAATCAAACAGATCAAATTATGATCACAGGACAACAGATGCCAACTTACAGGGACTTATAACTGTATCCTCACATACAAATCAAACAGATCAAATTATGATCACAGGACAACAGATGCCAACTTAGAGGGACTTATAACTGTATCCTCACATACAAACAGATAAAACAGAAGATATGAGTGACCAATGAGGTCTTACACTCTATCCTTCCATATCATAGGAGCAAATGCCAAAGCAAATGGACTTACAATTGTCCTCAATGGGTAAGCAACAATGATAACATCACACAGACAAATGAGATGATCATGCATTAATGGCAATTGATGATGATAAATGCATAACATACAAGCAAACATGTGCATATGAAGCAATCAATCAATCAATGAATATCAAACAGCACACTCTATAGCCAAACAAAGGGGGGCTCACACAAGAGGGTTTGACTATGAAAGTCCACTGTAATAGTTAAATGTCGCTCTTAACCTTGCCATTGAGAGGCTAAGGTGAAGCAGGTGAAAGGAGATGAGGGGTGTGCCTCATTGCTTCTATCCCTTATCAGGGAGAGCATATCAGAAAGTGTGGGAGTTCAGAAAGTAGGAACTCTCTCCACACATTATTGACTCGATTGATCTTGGGTTTTTATCTCGATGCTTCAACCATGTAATGGGAGCAAGGAGAGGACTCACTGAATAGTAGGGGATAGGCTACTTATCCCTTTGATCTACCAATTGCCTTACTTGAAGGACTTTTCCTGCTTGGGACAAATATAAACACACACAGGCATTGCCTCTTAAGGAGGACTTCAGACAGTTTGCCCTGTCAAATAACAGACCGGGTCTCCAGACTACATGAAGAAGAAGTAATTATACCTCAAAGCAAATTGCTAAATAGCAAAGCAAAGCAAGTTCAAAGAACTTAGGCAACTAAAGTACCTGAAAAAGTCAAACCAATTAGCAAACAGTTCAACAGTTTAAAACAAAAGGAATGGATAAACAACAGTCAACCACAGAGGGACCAATGTGCAAAGCACAAGACTCAACTATATGAGTCACACCTACAAAACAAGGGTTAGCACATGATATATAATCCAACTCAATCAAATTTGAATGATCTTTGAGGCATTGGTGCTTAACCTGAAACATTAACTCAATTGTAAGCTCACAAGACCACTAGGACTAGCCTAGGGTCAAAGATGAAAGAAAAGGTCAAAACAGCAAATAAAAGTCAACCCAATTCATGTTCAAACATTTAAGAAGCTATCTCAATTGGATTCACAATCAAATCATGCATCATTGTCATTTCATACACAAAAGAATGCAAAGCATGGCAAAGGAAAGCATATAGAAGTCAACAGCAAGACCTCATTCAAAACCAAGCATAATCAATCTCAAAAATTATCAAATAAATCACATTCAATCCTAACATCTAGCATGGCAAGCATGTCAAATTTCATTGCATTTGGATGAGAGGAAAGCAGTCAATTAAAATCAAGAAGTCAAACCAAATTTAAACATGCACAATGAAGGTCAACAAACATGGGTCAACTTCAAAAAATCATAACAAATTGAAAACATATGAGAAATGGATGGGATCAACACCAATGCAAAGCTCAAGATGTCTAGTATGCACATATGAAGTTTCATGATCATACAATAAGATATGAGAATTTCACAAAGGATTTGGCAACATGTATCACATAAAGTCAACATTTGACTAGGCAGGGAAGAAAATTCTCAAACAAATTGGAAATTGCACAATTAATTCCAGGAAAATTCATACACAAACTAGACATATGAGAGAACAATCATGCAAAATTTCAAGTTATTTGGAAGCCAGGAAGTATGTGTACAAAAATCATGAAAATGCACATCATTGGTGTGACACAAATTGTCACACCCTACTTCAGAAAATCATAACTAGCAAACCACAAATGATAAATGCACAAACTCTACATCAAAACAAAGATGAATGAGTCTAGTTTTACCACACAAAAATTCAGGGGCATTGGATACATCATGATCATTTCACAAAAGTTTTGGCACAAGGTATCAATTGGGCATACATGACAAGAAAACTCATACCATTTAAAATCCAGCCAACCAAAAAAATTGTTAAAAATCATAATAAAATACTAGACATTCAACAGGTCATAATGCAAAAAATCCCAGGATTTTTGGATTTAATTTGAGTGAGAAATGGATTTTAGAAGATGAGTGAATAATTGGAATGGAAAGAACAAAAGAATATGGAATAAATGAGTCAAACATGTTGACCGATGGCATTGTTGTAATTCAGCGCCTCACTTATCAAAACTCTGCGTTTTGAGCTCGCAGAGGAAATATTCTCATTGGCTGATGGCCAATGGAACAGTACCATGGCCAATGGAGGTTCAAATTTTCTGGGTTCAAAAACCCTAGGGTTTTAGCAGCAACATTCAACTTCATCATCCATCAACAAATCGAATTCAAACAAACAATATGCAAACCAACGTGGCAACACACTCATAATGCTCATGCGACATATAACAACAGCAGCCAATCATGTTCAATATTTCTGGGCAGCCTTAGGGTTTTAGAAGAGCAGCAGGGCATTCATCATCATCATGTTCAAACATCAACAAAACAACAAGCACACCATAATCAACAAATGAGCATGACTATGAAACACCAACATCATGCAACATCAGCTAACAACAAAATAACATAACCATGGGGATTTTCTGGGCAGAATTTAAGGTTGCAAAACAACAGCAAGCATTCATCATCTTCATTCAAACATGGAAAATCGATTCACCCAGAAATCAAAAGTTAACATATCAATAGCATCAGCAAACATCAAGCATCAAGAATGTATCATCAAATTTCATTAACTCAATGCAAGCAAGGCAAATCGAGCAATTTCAAGTTTGAGCACACAAATGTAAATCCAGATTTCTCCATCATAACACAACCATTTCAAGCAAGGCATAGTTCATTGGAATCAGCATAACCAGAGCTACCTAAAACATATCATGGCATGGAAAATGATTGAGGTCGAAACCTTACTTGTTTTTGAAGAAAAAATGGAAACAGTGATGGATTGATGTTGTTGGGCTGAAACAGATGAAGCCAGTGCTTTAGAATGATGAATGCTTGAGGGAAATGAGCTCAATGATGCCTGGAAGCTTCCACAACTCGAATTGCCATTGTTGGTTCTTGAAGAAAACAGAACAAAAAGAGGCTGCACAGGTGGGGTTTGATGGTTCAAAGGAGCTCCAAATATTGTCCAGATGAAGGAACAAAGAAGAAAGGCTCGAGGGTTTTTGAAGTTTTTGCTCAGAATTCCTTTTGGCCAAAAATGCAAATTGAGAGAAAGGAGAGAATTCTGGATCGTGGAGGCTGTGTCTAGCTAGGTTTAGAAACTCAGAAAATGTCCTTATATATGACTGTTTAAGGTTGGTTTAAGAAATGCTAAGCTGGTTTTGTTTTAATGAAGTGATTTGCATTTTTGCTAAGTTTTGCACAAGTGAATATGGAGGTGTATGGCTGCACGATTTTGGGCTTGAAAAGGCTGCAAAGGACCATCCAATTTGCTGGTTTGAGTTTGCTCATGAATTGCTAACCTTGATTTGCTCTTATGATTCCATTTGCAAAATTTACCAAGTTTGCACCTTTGGTCAAAATGGTAGTATGGTAATGGCATGAGCACAAATTGGACTTGGAACATGTTGCAAATAACATATGAAACAAATCCCAATTGGCCAAAGTGAGAAAAAATCAATAAATCAAAAAGTCAACTTTGAGTCAAACTTGAAATGAATAAAGTCAAGGCCAAAAATGCCATTTTGATTGGAAAGGTTTTGGTGAATGAAATTTATATTTTGGAAAGAGGAGGAAAAATTTGGTTTGTAGGAAAAAACCCCACCAAATTTGGCCTTATGGTTCATGAGATATGGCTCTTTGAAGTTCACAAATTTTTGAAATTGAATTAATCATATCTTGCAAACCACACATGGGATTTGAGAGTTCTTGGACTTTTTGAAAATGGGAGAACAAGATCTTCAACTTTCATGTTGGGCAAAAATTCATTTGAAGCTTGTATCATGATGTAAGTTGAGGATCAAGAAGTTTCCATTTTTGGCAGTTGAAATTACAGGTCCACTTTCTATTTTGGGAAATTTCTGATTTTACTTCAAATTCTTCCATGATGAGGTTTGGCATGATATATGAGGCTTGTACAAGCATGAATGAACTCCTTCAAATCAATTCTATTCATCAAATCACTGATTAAATCCACTGTTGACCAAGTTTGACTTTTCTAGGGTTTTGGATGATTGAAGTACTTCTGATGAATTCCAAGCCCTAATTCCTTGAGACCTTGACTTCAAATGATGTCCCAAGTTGTATGAACTTTTGATTAATGATCATGGTGCCCAAATTCTGCAAGAATGGCCACCATCCATTGCTTTGACTGACTGTTGACTGTCTTTGACCTAATTGCTGATGATTGCTTCAACTGCAAGCAACAAGGTTAGAATGACAATATTTTTGTATTTTTTGGTTAGTAAACATATGAAAAGCAAAGATATACAAATGCAAGGCATGCTTGGTGATCAAGAATCAACCCACAGGGCAAACTACCCACTAGGAGGGAAGCTAGGGCATGCAGTGATCCTTGAGGCCATGATATGATATGTTATGGGCCATGAGGGATCTTAGGGCCAAAATTGGGGTCTTACACTTATAACGCTCCCATGCGTCAAACGAAGATTCCCCATCTTCATGCGTAAAATTATTAATATCATTCCTAGCTTAGGTTTTTTTACTTGGCAGATAATGTTGTGCAAGAAAGGCCGTTTTCAACTAAGTCTAGGAAGTAATCAAATTGGCGAGCAAGGATTGAATCCAAGCATGCACACAATCTCTCAAAGAGAAAGGGAATAACCTAATGCAGATGGAGTTTTGGTCAATGTAATTAGCCTTTATAGTACCACAATTGTCAAAAAATATAGAAAGATTAAGATTCGGGTTTTCGGATGGTAACCCGAAAAAATGATTTTATTGCACCATACCAATCAAATATGGTTTCAGTTCAAAATTATTTACCGCAATCAGTGGGTGCACAATACTGCAATGTGGTTCCTCTTTAGTAGGAATCACATAATCCTTAAGAGGCTTAGTGTCAACTATTTGATCACTCATCTCTCACTGTCTTAGAATTCGGCGTCTCTCACGTAAGAAACACTCGATTTCATACACATGTGCGACAAAGTTCTCGGCAAAACGAGTTCTTCGCACACAAAGACAGAGAGAATTGCAACAAAGTAAATAGAAAAATAAAGTTCTAGTATAGACGATGATTAAATAGTAATTCAATATCATGCAAAATTGGTCCCCGAAAACGGTGTCAAAAACTTGACATGCCGCAAGTGCACGACTGTGCGAAGTAGTAAAAGATTATTAATCCACAAGGACCAATGAGTTAAATGCCGAACTTTGTTCTATCAATGTATATCTAGAGTTATTAAAAATTAAGGTTTGTTAAACAACTTATTAAAAAGCACTTATCTGAAAAATAACTTAATTGAAAATCACTTAGATTATAATGAAATAAACAGGACCCATGGTCACGATTCATACTCTGATATATTAGTATGATCCAATTAACTTCTATTATGAGAGTTCTGATACGGTTGATAGAAAATAGATAAATTTGGACAACACTTGTTTTTGCCAGTGTGTTGCCTTATCGATGACGACTAATTCATCTGCTTTTACATGACCATATTTTTCATTAATGATTCATTACTCTTGCTCAGATATTAAATTGTAACTTTTTCAACCACATCCAAGTACTTTCATTGTATTAGACTTGATCGTTTAAAAACCTGTGCTCGGCTACCGAGACACATCCTTTCATACTATAATCAGTACCTAAGAACTCATTACTTTTGTACAAGGGTTGGAATAACATAATTCATGTATTAAAATAAATATGAACAAATACTCTCATAATCGACTTGTGAAGGATCATACATATAGTCATGAGATAAGCCTCATGACCCTTATTCGCTAGTCGACTACTCACTCATGGTGAGGGATAACACAATTAAAGTAATATTTATAATCAAAATAATAACAAATATTTGAAATGTAATAGAAATATAAATGAAAATGATAAATAAATCCTGATTTACGAGAAAATAATTAAAAACAACCTTGATCCAATGCTCCAATGGAGACTTGAGTAGAGAGAATGGAAATACAAATACGTGAAAAACTGGATTAAAAACTGCACTCATAAACTCAAGATCAACTATGAGTTTTATAGAAAATTCTAATAGTGGACTAAAATCTCACTGATCAATGACAATTACATCAGAGAATATCATATCCAAACATGTAAGAAGTCCCAAAACATAAGAAATCGAGACAGAAAAGGAAACAAATTGAGAGAAAGGTTGCATCCCTCCTACGACTCATAGTAACTACTACAGATGGTAGTAGAAGGCCTCTGAAAACTATTATGGGTTTATTTCAGAAGATGGAAGACTAGGGTTGGTTGTTACAACCCGTAGGAGGTGCTACGGTTACCCGTAACAACCCTCTGGATTTTGTACTGGAAATTCCCAACTTTTAACGTTTTCTCGTGTTTTACTTGTTTTTGTTCCTATTTCTCCCCAGATACTTATTAAAACCTGGAAAAAAAATACACTACTAGAGCATAAAACATGATAAACATAAGTAAATTGGATAAAAAAATAGGAAAATACCGAAGTAAAACAATTTGTAAAAGCAATGTGAAAACCACTTCATAAAGTCCACCTGTTTTAGGCAGTGCTTTTACAACAATTTCTTGGACGCTTCCCCATGAGTGGTGGTTCTTCTCCATATCCTCTATAAGGTTATAGGCCACATTCTCAAGATAGTTCATTAAGGCGCCACTAACTTCCGCATCACGGGTCATCTTTGTGGAGTAAAGGATGTCGTTATAGAATGTGTGGACAATTAGCCACTTCCTAATCCCATGTAATGGGTATAACCTCCACAAATCCTTGAAATGGTCATAAGCTTCAAATAATTATTCCCATTCCTCTTTCTTAAATTTAATGATCTCACTCCTTACTTGTGTCGTTTACTCATCGAAAAATACCATGTGAGAAATGCATCTTTTCATTGAGCACAAGTTATTATGGAGTTAGGAGATAAGGATTGGATCCATGCTCATGCTCTATCTCTTAAGGTGAAGGGAAATAAATTAAGTCGAATGGAGTTTTGATTAACACTGTTGGAGTTTAGTGTGCCACCGATTTTAACGAAGATAAATAAATGAAGGTTGGGATTTTCTATTAGTAATCTCAAGAATCGGTTCTTATGAAAAATTCCTAAAAGACATGGCTTAATCGCAAAATTATTTAACCCAATGGGAAGATGGAAAATAATATAGTGTGGTTCCCCATTAGTGGGAACCACATAAACCTTAAGAGGCTTGGTATTGACTACTTCTTCGGTCATTTGTTGTTGTCGTAAAATTCAGCTTCTCTTGGGTAAGAAATGCTCAATTTCGTTTATAGACTCAACTAAATTTCTTGTAGAACATTTTTTTGCATATGATGGTAGAGAGAGAACTATAGTGACAAAAAAATTTTATGCACATGCATAATATCCCCCAACCTTCAGCTCCAAATACACTTGTCATTGGACCTGATCCTCATAGTTTGTTCAAATTCCATAAGGATGAGAGACATCAAATAGAGGACTATTACCAACTAAAAAAAGAGATAGAGTGTCTCATCTAAGAAGGCCATCTAAAGAAATATATCATGGGAAAACCCATTAGAGGACCTGGCGAATCCAATTTGCATGGGCGAGATTCATCAAATAGCCCATGGCCCAAGAATGGTAATGAGCCAGATAAAGGAGGCGTGGACCGGTCATTTTCCATACCCCTAACCTCATAATAGAAGGATTCACTTAGTGAAAGATTTCCAGTCCTATCCAGAAGGAGCAAGCTCTCCATGCCACAACCGTTGATGACTCGACAGTCAACTCTATGTCAAGGGATTGGAGAAAAACATAAAAAAAAATTGTCTTTCACTAAATCATTAGAGTATGAGACAATTTTTAGTTTCAAGCAGAAATTTTAAAAAATCAAAATACCATCTCTCTCTCTCTCTCTCTCTCTCTCTCTCTCTCTCTCTCTCTCTCTCTCTCTCTCTCTCTCTCTCTCTCTTCTCTCTCTCTCTCTCTCCTCTCTCTCTCTCTCTCTCTCTCTCTCTCTCTCTCTCTCTCTCTTCTCTCTCTCTCTCTCTCTCTCTCTCTCTCTCTCTCTCTTCTCTCTCTCTCTCTCTCTCTCTCTCTCTCTCTCTCTCTCTCTCTCTCTCTCTCTCTCTCTCTCTCTCTCTCTCTCTCTCTCTCTCTCTCTCTCTCTCTCTCTCTCTCTCTCTCTCTCTCTCTCTCTCTCTCTCTCTCTCTGAATATTATAGTAAAAATTATATTATTTTTGTCCATTACATCTACATATCAGAAAATGTATAGAAGAAAAATATTCCTCTTCATCTTTTTCTTCTCCTTCACATTATTTCTTATTTTGATTTATAAATATAAAAAAAAATATATTATTGTAAATGTTATATTATTTTGTGTGATGTATAAACATATCAAACAAATTAAAGTAATTTATTCATTATTTTTCCTCCTTTTCATTATTTAATATTTTCATTCATAAATATTAATATTTTATAATTTGGAATTTTGGTCCTGCGTGGGGACCAAAAGTAAAAAAATATAAATATAGAGCAATTAAAATTCCAAATTTTAAAATAGAAGGACAAAACTAAGAATAAATGAAAATAAGGGGATTAAAATTCTGGATTTTAAAACAATATGATCAAAACTAAAATAAAAATAAAAATAGAAGGATCAAAATTGTAATTAAGACAAAGTTATTATATTTGTCTGGCGAATAGACATATCAAATAAAATAGAGAAAAAAATATTAAGTGCATCGACCATGAAACACATTACAATACAAAAAATTGTTTTTTATTTTTTGTATTGTCTAAATTATTTTACAAATTAAACACACTCTTAATATATCAATAATAATAATTCATGGCATTTTACTTATTATTTTTATTTTAATTATTTTTCTTGAAAGGAAAGTTGTTCAAGAGAACATAATCAATCAATGATAACAAGCCCCATATCAACATTGTAAAGATTGAGGATATATCGTGTCACCCCTTCAATTTATACCTGACACCCCACATATTTCATTAATTTAAAACTACCATAGAATAAAATTTGATCAAAATATGCTAACGAAATTTTTGATAGTGTATTTTTAAAAGTCTGGAATGAATTTTTTAAGGTTTTTTAAAAAAAAATAATTTAACATATCGAATTTTTTTGATAAATTCGATATCTTTGATAATTTTTAGATTTTTAAAAAAATTGATAGTTCATATTCAAGAAGAAAAAAAAATTAACACTATCGAATTTTTTGAAAAGTGTTATACTTGACCGATTTTTTTGAAAAGTGTGGTAGTTTATTGATTTTTTCAAAAAAGCTGATAGTTTTCATTTTTACTAGAAATTTCAAAAAATTCTGATATTTCTTTGAAAAATTTAATAAACACAATAAGAAATCCAAATAATATTTAGTAAGGGTATAAAAGTAATAGGAGCCTCAATGTGAGAGTGTCATATATAATTTTGGGGTGGCCGATTAAATTTTCACAAAGATTATAGTCCAAACCCATACACAAAACCTCTTTTATTCTATAGAAAAAATGTAAAGGATAAACTTGCTATATATTTATTTGGAAAATTCTTTTATAATTTTTTAAATTTCTTATAAGCTTTTCTAAAATTTAAATATAATTTGAATTTTTTAGAATTCAAACATTTGAAAAATTAGTTTTAAATTTTAGAATTCAAAATTTTTATATAATCCATAAACCTTTTAGTCTCCTGTTCAATTTTTCTCTTCATATTCATTGTTTCTCATTCTCTTTATTTATAAATATCTTCATATTCATTGTTTCTCATTCTCTTTATTTTATAAATATTAATAATTTATTTATATTAAGAGATTAATTACTATACACTGTCAGTGTAAAAAGATTTACATTGTCGATTCATCACCATCATCCGTTTGCATTATTTTATAGATTTTTAAAATAAAAATCAAATTTATTTTAATATTCAACGTCTAGGATTAACTGATGGTGTAAAATCTCTATATACTGTCAGTATATTTCAATTAAATCCTTATATTAATTAATTACCAAAAATTTATTTAAAAAATTTGAATTTTAAATTAGGCTCTGTTTGATAAAAATAATTGTTGACTGATAAGCTAGCTTATAGCTTATGACTGATGGTTGATGGCCGATAACTAATAACTTATAACTTAAAATTGATGGTTGATGATTGATAGCTGATAAGTTATATTTGATAAAATTAACGGTTAACTAACTTATAAAATGACATAAAAAATATTTAATACATATTTATTTTATTTTAAATTAAATTAAATTATAAAGGATAAAAGTTTTTTTAAAATAATAAGAATAAAAATGGAATACTCCCTCCGTCTCATATTATTAGCAAATTTTATCTTTTTAGATTCATTAAATAATTAATGTATCTGATCTATATATAGATTAAATACATTAGCTATTTAATAAATCTAGAAAGGTGAAATTTGTTTATAATATGGGATGGATGAAATAGAAGATAATAAACTATAAATTATAAATTAAAATACTATTTAAAATAACGTCCAAAAAATAAATTATAAGTTAGTAAAATAAACTATAAACTCGTAATGAAAAGACCATTATCAAACAAGTATAAATTATCATATGAGTTTATAAACTATAAATTATAAATTCGAAAATATAATTTACCAAACAAAACTTAAGAACTTAATCTCGTACTCATCTAACTCAATTAATAAATATTAGTTAAGCAATCTCATTCATCTTAATTCAAACACTTTCAATTTGTATTTAAATTCAATAATATATGAAAAAGCTGTTAATAAATTATATTTAATCATGACAAAACCGTGGGTAATGCCATATATTGTCGCTCATTATTATTACATTTTAGACATATTTCATTATCAGTGTTAATAATAAAAAAATATACACCACCGAATCCCACTAAATGCACACGTTAAATTCATTGTTTATTTTTCTTATTATATGTTTATAATTAGGTAAGAAAAGAGCACTACTAATCATCATAGTGTATCTATTTTAATAATCTGCCTCGAGCTAAAACTTTCCACCCACCCTAAAAAGAATTGTTTAATATTTCTTTATATTGTATCTTAATTTCGAGGTTTATTTTGATTTTTTAATTTAAAAATGATTTATATTAATTTTTTTAACTTTTTAAAAAGAATATTATTAGTCTTTTTGGCTTAATTAATGACTAAAAAATTTAAAAATTGGTTGTTAAATTATTTGTTAATGACAAAAGTGACTAACATAATACACTTTGAAGAGTTAAAAAATTAATTTAAATATTTTTTAAATTAATGACCAAAATGAACCACAGAATTAAAATACTGTGAAAAAAAAAGGTATTAAACCAAACTACTATTAGTATTAATAAATACAACATAATTGATCAAAGATATTTTCTAAAATCTTAACACAATTTTATGATATTTTCTATTTTTATTGGAAAAAGGAAAACAATTCAACAAAGAAAATATTGGATATTTTGAAAAAAAACATAATATTAAAAGATTATACATAATGTTTTAGAAAAAATAAGATGCTAATGGTTATTCATTTTGATTGGCTGCATTTTACAAAACAACAATATGGAGACACATACTGGATACGATGTCACAACATGAGATACGACATATAGGCCTTGCGTAACAGGTTATTGCTGTTGCATTTTGGGAGACTTTCTTGTTAAAGATTGGATCATATTTTATTGCTAATTGGATTAGCAACATGATTAAGTGATTGGTTTGACAGTTGGACGAAGATTAATTCAGATTTAAATGAAGATTTAAATTTAAATTTAAATTTAAATAAATCATATCTTGTTGGAGAGATTTATGAAATAGATCATATTCGACAGATTTTGCATTAATTCAGGACGAAATTAAAGGTAGCATTCAGGGAGAAAAGCCTAGAATTATTATGTTATATAAAGAGCTCGAAACCTACATTGAAAGTCAATCATTCACATTCAAGATTTTTAAACGTTAGGGTTTACAAGAGTCTTTGTTGTTTTATGTACACCTCTATGTTTCAGTAACTTGGTATAAAAGGTTTGTTTAATTGAGTTGTATATTGAACATCTTTATATACACCTCAATGTTTTAGTAACTTGACATAAAATAAACATATTAATTATAATCTCTAATCACAGGTTGTGTGATTGAGAAGAAAGTGAGTAGATTCTCATGTTTAGGGGAACCTAAATCGAAAGTTATTGGGTAATATAAGGAAGAAGCATTGAACAACATAACTTTTGTTGTTACTTAAAAGACTAATTGTACTAAACTACTAATAGTGAATTTCCTTTCTTGGACTGTGGACTCAATCCCCCAAACGTTTGTGTGGTTTCATTGATTGAACTGGATAAACAACTATCATGTTATTTACTGTTTTTCTGCTCCATCATCTAGTACTTGTGATTGTGGTATTTCTGGTTTAACTTATTCAACTAGGTATCTCTGAGAAACAAAATTTCACTAATATTCATTCATTGAAAAATGCAAATATTTAGTGTTTGTTATACCTTAAGAAAATAGTTTATTTTATAGTTTTAAAAATAATTTTTATGAAAAATAGTTTAAAATAGTAACATTTATTTTTAATTCAATATTTTTTTATAAATTAAGAGGCTAATTTTAACGTCTAATAATATAAATATATATTATTAAAGATTAAAATATAGTCAAAATCACATAATTTTTTATTTTCAAAATTATTTTTATGAAAATTTATTTTAAATTGTTTTAAATTTAAATGATTATTTTTATGAAAAAACTTAATATCTAAAATGAATTATAACAAAATTAAGAAATATTTAAAGTAACATATTATGAAAAATTATTTAAATTAATTTTTGATTTTATTTTTTAATAAATTCTTTCTAAATATTTTTTAATAAAAATATATGATATTATAAAAATTATTTAAAAAGAAACTGAAATAAAGCACCTTAGCTCAATTAATATTAGGACAAAGGGAGTATACCCTTTATTAATACTGATAATTTTTGTTAAAACATAAAATATTATAGCTAGACATATTACTCCTTACGTCCTTAAATTTACTATTTTATGTATTGTTTTATTTAAAATACTATTTTTATTTATTTATAGTTATATTTAAAATACTTTTTGTATTTTTATAATAGTTAATTTTGATATTTCATATTCTAAAATACTTATATATTAATTAAGAATTTATTTGGAAAAGATCCAATAATTGCATATTTAGAACAAATTTTTATCAAATGATGCTTTTATTTAGAACATTTTTTTATCAAATGAATGCTTATATTTATTAAAAGGAAGGGAGTAATATATAGAAAAACTTATAGCATCAAATAAACACATATAATTCATTGTTGGAAAAAAAAATAATCAGTTATAATTAGAGATAAAGATACTCTTGGGTGTCTTAGATTCTCATATTTCCCTCTTTAGGGATGTGGTGCGCTATATTGATGCTAGAGTTGAGTAGGAGGATGTTTCTTTAGAGAAGTTAGACTCTAGGAGGAACGCATCCTCAAATCATTGGTCCAAAGTTCTGCTTCTTCTGAGGTCTAAGTTGAAGTGGTTCAAGGAGGGTAATGCTAGGATTTTTTCATGCCTATATTAAGAGTAGAGCTAGAAGGAACTATATTCTAGCCCTTAAGATTGAGGATGAGTGGGTAGAAAGATTTTTTGATATTCTTCGGGAAGTGGTTAACCACTTCTCCAATCTCTTCTAGGAACTCCTCTGTTATAGGCCTAATTTGGATGTGGTTTCTTTCCGGTCTCTTTCAGAGGAGGATAACATTGGCCTTATTGTCCCCTTTTTCCTTAGTGAGATTAACCAGACCATTGCTTCGTGTGAGGGTAATAAGAGTCATAATCCATATGACTTTAATATTTCCTTCTTTAAGAGGTTTTGGCCTCTTCTTAGGGATGATTTTGGAGTGATGTTTGATCATTCTTACCAGTTTGTGACTCTCCCACACAATTTCTCCTACTACTTTGTCACCATAATTCCAAAGATTGATTCCCCTTTCTAGTTGGGAGATTTTCGACCTATTTCCCTAGTAAGGCCTCTTTATAAGATCCTCGCCAAAGTTATGGCAACTAGGCTTTCTGGTGTTTTGGATAAGTTAATATCTCCAAACTAGTCAACCTTCCTTAAAGGTAGGCTACTAGTTGATAGGGTGATTGTTATGAATGAGATTCTAGATCAAGTGAAGAAAAGGAGGAAGTCTTGTGTCATTTTAAAAGTGAACTTTGAAAATTCTATACTCGGGTTTAATGATAAGTTGAGAGGTTGGATGCATGTGTCGCAACCTGAAAAATACAGTGTGCGAAAAAACAACCGGCGAAAGAAAATGACAGAAGAGTCGCCACCGTGCGTTATTTATCCCAAAGGAGGGAAAGGAAACGCTCGAAGTAAATCTGAAAAGAGGAAAGGAAAAGACAAGGTCTCGCAACCAAATCTTGGGTTCGGGAGTCGGTTATGCGAAGGGAAGGTATTAGCATCCCTACGCATCCGTAGTACTTGTTAGATACCCAAAAGTGCTTATTTGAGCTATCAAATATGGGCATCTTTCACTCCATTTCCTTGCTAAAGTGTTCGAAACCACCTTTGTTTTAGATGAATTGCAATACAATGATAAACGATCTTGGTACCTTTGATTTGTGTGTTATTGTGCAGGAATTAGGCATGAAATAATAGAAAATGAAGCCACAAGAAAGTTGGAAAAGGGACCAAAAAAGGGATGCATTCATCAGCTTGCTCGCTAGGCGAGGGCTGTGGCGAAGAGATCGCTAGGCGAGCACCCAGCGAGAGCCCAGCGAAGAGCTCCAGTATTTTACAGTAGCAAATATCAGCAAACTCGCTAGGCGAGCAGCCAGCGAAGGGTGTAGCGAACACGTCCAGACTTAGCCAAAAGCGCAACCAGCACTCACTCGCTAGGCGAGCCATTAGCGAGCTCCCAGCGAGCAATTACAGTAGCAAAACCTCCTAAGCTCGTTGGAGTGAAGGGTGAAGCGTGGGCTTCGCCTAGCGAAGGTTTTGTTTGCCTAGCGAACATGCCAATCTGGCAAAAGTTATTTCTTTGGGCGCAGGTGCCTCAGGTGCCTCATTTTGGGGCTCGCTAGGCGAGCCATTCTGCTCGCCTAGCGAGCATGACAGCTCAGTAGCAGCTCTATAAGTAGCAAGGGCTACTTTTTGGAGCCATACTTTTACACCTCCATACTTTTGTACTTTTTAGATATTTTTCCAGCATTGCTCTAGAGATCTTTTGTGACCTAGAAATCATTTCTCTTCATCTCTTAACAATCTTTCACAAAAAGAAGGTGGATTCCCATCCAATCTCGATTATTCGACTCAGATGTTGATCAACCTTCTTCCGAAACTTGTTGACCAAGCTACCATGAAAATGAGTAGCTAAGTTCTTCATTTTGTCAAGGTTAGATGTAGATGATCATTAGCTTTGTGTGTAAATGGGATGATCTTCATTTGTAAACTCTTTAATGGTGAAAACTTTGTTCTTATTGAAAACTCTTTGTGTTGGTTTATGATCGAGAGATGTTTACCAACTCTTTACCTAGGTTTTCATCCAATCTTGTTTGTTAGCTAGAGATAGTAATGAATGATTTTGTTCACCATAAGGTTGAACCAAAAAGTTATCATTTTGATAGATTGTGTTAGAGATAAACAATGGATCAAAATGGGAAAACTCACAATGTGTGTTAGAGATAAACACATTGGGAGGACTTTGTGAAATAGTTTATCATCTAAAGGAGTTTATAAGTTTTGTTGATCGAACGTATACATGCAAAGTGATCGTCGAACCCTAACTTTGGCAATATTTCGCAAATATTAAAACCAAATCTTTTACCGCAATTTCTTACACTTTTATGCAAGATCTGTAGCGGTGTATTCGTCGATTTATGATTTATTGATTAAATCAAAAGCAAAGCATACAAAGAATCAAGTCGCCACCGCACTTTTATTTATCCAAAGGAATGGCTAAAAAGCGAACAAAAGCCTAAGAAGTTTTACACATAGAAAACTAATGAAAAGATCAGCGAATCTGGGTAAGGGGTTAATTACGCAATGGGAAGGTGTTAGGCACCCAAAACGTCCTAGGTACTCCTAGGGAGCCCTTTTCACACTTGTTGTATAAAAAAGTTTATTTGTTTATGACATATTGTGCAAACAATGATTGGGAAGATGAGAAAAGAATGTACAAGTTATTATTTTTGTGTTTGAACGGATGAACCCGTTGCCTACGTACCTTTCCATGGAAGGTAAGGATCAAAACGCCGTAGTTCGGCTAAAAGATTTCCAAAATATGAGCGGGTTCATTTTAAAACAAAAGCCCTAAGGTCTTTCGTTATCCACGGGAGAAAACTCAACCTTATACAAACAACAAGTCCCCCATGTGAGAAAAGCTTCGACGTACTAGAGGGGTTAACCCTGTTTTCAGTACGGAAGTCTTACAGTTCGATCACTAAAGACAAGAAGGTGAGATTAATATCAACCAACTAGGATAAATCAAACCTATGGCTAATGTATGAAAACTTATCGAGAACGGCCAAAGCCACAAAACAATTGAATGAGTTGGATTAACCAATTAAGATTTATTCACAAAAGAGTGGTCAAGGTATGATTAGAATTCAATTCAAAGAAGTATTATGAAATGGAGTTTGAAAAATCAAAGGCCTAAAGCCTAGGTTTCTAATTTGAAAATAAGATGAAAATGCTTGCACAATATCTTTCAAGTTTGGGTTAGCATGCACAGATGGAAGTTTAAAGAAACAGCAGGTGGGAGGGTGAGGGAGTGTAAATTTTCTTAGATGTTCACCTCTTGAGATCATATGTAGATGATTCAAGTGTGTCCTTTGGAATGAGGCAACAATGCAAGTAAGCAAATGCAAAGCAAGGTGATACCGGATGCCAATCAATGGACTTATACCAATCTCACAAACAAACATGGATACCGGATACCAATCAATGGATTTACACCAATCTCCTAAACAAACATGGATACCGGATACCAATCAATGGATTTACACCAATCTCCTAAAATCAAACAATGATACCAGATGCCAATCAATGGACTTACACTAGTCTCACAAACAAAGGTGGATATCGGATACCAATCAATGGATTTACACCAATCTCCTAAAATAAAACAATGATACCAGATGCCAATCAATGGACTTACACTAGTCTCACACCATATCATTGGAACAACTGCCAAGTAATGGACTTATGCTTGTCTCCTCCATGGACAAAGCAAAATGCTATAAAGTAAAGCTTATGAAATGATATACAAATGATGATGATAAATGCACTAAGGCACACTCAAGCAGATATGCACAGATGAACCAAGTAATCAGACAATCAAGTCAATTAGCACACACTATATACAAGCAATTAGGCTCAAACAAGGTTAGACTTTACAGTCAACTGGAATGGGGTATGTTGTGCTCTTAACCTTAACATTGAGAGTTAAGGTGAAGCAGATGAAATGGAGTTGAGGGGTGTGCCTCATAGCTCTTATCCCTGGCCTGGTAGAGCTTTGAATAATAGAAGGTGTGGGAGTTCAGAAAGTTGGAACTCTTCTCCACAAGTGAATGACTCTATAGATCTTGGGTTAGTATCCACAATACATCAACATGTTATGTGAGCAAAGGGATGACACACTGAATAGTAGGAGATGGACTACACATCTCTTTTATCTACCAATTGCCTCATAAGAGGACTTTTCCTGCTTGGCACAAAGAGTAAACAATCACAAGCATTGCCTCTTAAGGAGGACTTCAGACAGGTGCCTGACCACATAACAGGCCAGGTCTTCCAGACTACATGAAGAAGAGAGGTTATACCTAAGTGGTTAAGCAACCAAGAAAGAGCAAGTTCAAAGTGAACTTAAGCAACTAATGTACCTATGGAAACATCAAACAAATCAGTACAACTATACAGACAAACAACCAACAGTTAATGCAACAAATAACCAATATACACAATGTGTAAGCCAAAAGTCAAAACTCAAGAGAGTCAACATCAACCTACAAAACACACATTCGTAATCAAAAGCAAATATCAAATGCTCTCAAGATGAGGCATCATCAATTGTGTAACTTGAATGTGTAACCTGAAACAAAGCTTCAAACATGAGAGGCAAACCACTAGGTCAAAGCCTAGGGTCAAAGATAAGGAAAAAATCCAAAACAGAAGCTGAAAATTAACATGAATCAACTTCAAACAATTATTGACACATAGCAAAAAGTCTCCCATCAATATCATTTACCAAATGTATTTCATGATCAATTGAAGTTCAAGGCAATTTTAAAGTCCAAATGTGACCAAACAGAATGAAAAATCTCAATTAAATTAGAAATGATTCACAAAAATCTGGAAAAATTCATGCGTATTCAAGACATCTCATATGATCAGCATGCAAAAAATCAGAGCAATTGAGCATCATTTGATAGGGTAAACACATAGCACAAGATGAACATCACAAGGTGTGACACAAATTGTCACACCTACTTAGAAAAATCACAAACCAGAAATGATAAATGATAAAAATGTAAACTCAACACCAAAATATCCAGCAAAGTGTCTAGTTTCAACATGTAAATTTTCAGATTCATTGGATCAACAACCAGAATTTCACAAATGCAAAAGCAAAGCAATGTCAAAATGCATATACATACAAGAACCTTAGGGAAAAAATTAAATCATCCAGGCACAACTTTGATTTTCATGTTGATAAAAAACTAGAGAGAAAAAGAAAACCATAGCAAAAATCCCCATATTATTTGGATCATTATTTGATTTATTATGAATTTTCAAAGATGCAAAATAAAAATTGAAATGGAAAATGAATAATGAAAATTAATTGAATTAAAATTTGAAATGTGTGATTGGCGCCACTTATTGAAACGCGGCATTTCAATTAAATTGGCCAGAGCCAATCAGCGCTCAGCATGGCACTCTGCATGGGCCAATAGCGTGTAAGCCCTAAGGAACCTAAGGCAACGGAAAAACGTGGTTTACGCAAAACAGAAAACCGCTGCCAATGCTGGATCATCTTCTCCAAAACAAAACCCGCGCCATGAACAGTAACAGAGCAAGAACACAATGAACAAAATTCTCAGAATCAACCAATAAGCATATCATCGTGTAGCCTAAACCTCATGGATCAACAATCAAGCAATAACTAAGCATCTAACATCCTAAATCGCACGGATCGAGTGAAATAAATTTCAACATGAAAACCTTAAATCCTCAAATCTCAGTGAATAATGCACGGTTTTTAGCGGTTCAAAGCTCAGTATGCTCACACAAACACGATCTACGAGTTTAGCATAATGAAATTGAGAAAAGAGAGACGCGATTTTATGACCTCTTGGAGAGCAGCTTTCGAATTCACGCGTTCCAGTCCTTGCAGTGCTTAGATCTTCCTCTAGCAAGCTTGTGGAGTTGATCGGAATGGAGATTGAAGTTCAATTGAGCTCGAATCCACAGAATTTGAAATTCACCATTGTTGATCAAGCTTCATGTATGCTTCCAAACTGCACGAATTCCTGTGATTCTTGCTTGAATCTTGCTCTATGATGATACTAGATGATGAATGAGGCAAGGATTTGTGCTTTGATTTGGAGAAATTGAGAGAAAAAATGAGAGAAAAATTTGATCAAAAATTCTAGATCTGAGATTTGTGAAGTGTTGTTATGATTTTCTGTTAGGGTTTTGGTTTAAATACTCTCTACTAATCACGCTCTAAACATGATTAACCAATTGGTAATGGAAATGATTAAAATGGAGGTGTTTTGACAAAATGGGATTTCACCCTTGCATGGCAAATATGAGTGAACAGTACACGAAATTATGGTTCATTTTCACTTAAAATTCATTTTTGGAATCAATGGCAAAAGCAAAATATTTGAATTATGCACCAATTTCAAATGTTGAATTTTCCCTCCAAAATTAAGTGAATTTGCAAAATGTTCATGTGATGAGAAATGATGCAATGCAATGCAAGATTATGAAATTATAGGTCATGACAAGAATTTAGCAAAAAGAGCCACATGATTTGGAGTTTTGGTTTGAAAGTTATGCACATTTGAATCTCCATGTACACCTTGCCAAGTTTTGATCATATCTCCTTAACCACACATGAGAAATGGATGATCTTGGACTTTTTGGAAATGGGAGATAAAGATCTACAAGCTTCATGTTCAACAAAATTTCATTTGAAGCTTTCTTGATGATGTAATTTGAAGTTGAAGTTAGGTTAAAACCTTTCCATTTTTGGCAAGTTTGAATTATAGGTCACTTTCTATTTTTGGAAAGTTTTGCCCTGACTTTATTTTCTTCAATGTTGATGTTTGAAATCTCAAATGAGACTTTTTTGAATATGAATGAAGTATTTCTCATCACTTCCCACCTCCAAATCCAACAGTTGACTTGGCAGTTGACTGGCTAGGGCTTCAGTTGACTGAAGAATGCCTTGATGAGATTCAAGCCTCTACCACTTTGAGATTTTGATTCCAAATGATATCACAACTCATATGAACTCTTGATATTGATTGTGGGGTCCAAATTCTCAAGAATGGCCACCATCTATTGCTCAAATGAATGCATTGGCTGCCTTGACCTGTGATTGCTTCTGAAATTCTAGTTATCAGACTTTGGATGTCACACTGGTTGTTATGACATCCAATTCTGCACAGACAGGGATTATGCAGAACTTAATAGTAAGTGCAGTAAATAACACAAGTAATTGTTCACCCAATTCAGTCCAACATGACCTACATCTGGGGGCTACCAAGCCAGGGAGGAAATCCACTATTAGTAGTATCAATTCAAAGCTAAACTCACCCATTTACAACTTATCACTTAATCCCTACCCAATGCAATTTCAATCTTAACCTAAGATCAGAGTTCCTACTCACTCCCCCTCAATCACCTCAGTGATATTAAAGACACTTTGAAGTCACACTTCAAAAACAACTATTGATTATGCTTCACAGCTTAAATCAAGATACACAGCACTCACGCTTAAAAGCTTTGAGTGACACAACACTTACAACTCAATGAACACCCTATGCCAAAGCAATCATCTACTTGATAATGGCTTGGCTTACAAGATACGTCTAATACTAGACTCACAAAATACAGCAGTGAAGTATGATGGACACACTGACTCTTCACGCTTCAAAATCCCCGAGACTGAATGAAGGAATGCCTTCCTTTTTATATTGCAGCACCTGGGCTTTTGCACCTGTATTTTCCTGAATTTTAGGTCACACAAGTTCCCTCAAATTCAACATTTAGGTTGCTAACAAATAGGCTATTTGTTAGGTTCATTGAATGTAGCTTGGTTGTTGATTTCCTGGATTTTCTCTCAGCTGTTGAATCCCTAAAGAACAGCCTGAGAAAAAGCTGAAACAGAAAACTGAACAACCTACAATTTAGCATATGCTGTCAGGAATGAATGTCACGACATTCAGCTTGACATCAAGGTCCATATGCTGAGTCTGTTTTTCCAGAAAACATACTGTACAAATTTGCTGACCTGTACATGATCAAAATGACCATACTACAGTAACAGCTTACATTAATAAATGTCAAAGTGTCCAACTTAACATTTACACAATTGGCCTTAAGTTAGTTCTGTTATTCTCTTGAAGAACAAACTAAGTAATATGCTGAAGTATAGCAGAACACCACTTTGCCTAATCTTCAGTAGCTGCTGTCAATGATGAATGTCACAACATCCAGTTTGACATTCAGTCAGTAGGCCTTATGCCAGGTCTGGTTCTTCCTTGATAACCAGACTGCAAATGAATACTAAGTTCTAACAGAACTTCTGTTCCTTAGTATCTGTTGACAGGTATGAATGTCACAGCATTCAATAATCCTGTGTTAGCTAGTCCTGCAGTAACTACAATGTAGTCACACATACATGTCATGACATCAGTCAAGACATTAGTGTTTTACCATATAATGCAGCCAATTAAACACCTACAAACTCCCCCTTTGGCAAATTTTTGGCTAAAACACTTTGATCCCCATAACAGAGTTCATGGCAGCGGAATACTACTAGCTAATACACTCAGAGTGGCAGCACACTCACACACATGGAAGTTAAATAAAAACTTCTCATAGCAGCACACACATATTAGAAGTTGCACCTAAACTTCAACATCAGCTGCAGGGGGGGAATCTTCAGATCTGTCATGAGAGTCTGTTGTAGAGACCCACTCTGTTTGTCAGGGGTATTGGTGGTTATTACTCCCCCTTTTTGTCACAAATGTTGCCAAAGCCAACAACATAGTCAGAGCACAATGACAGAGTTCCAGACTTGGTTTTACTTCACAGTTTCAACCAAGTTAACATCCACTTGATCTTGCTTCACAGCTTCGATCAAGTGATCACCCACTTTTTCTTTACAGTAGGTACCACCATATCAGATGCCATGATTTTGTTTCTGACATCCAGAACCACTCCTGCATGAACAGCATCCTTGAACTTCTGCAGGTACAGTGGCCTTCTCTCTGTAGGGTGTCTCCTTACCCTCTTGTATCCACCCTTGTTGCAAGCAGCATAGCTATGATCTGTTGACCAATCATAGCCTAGTCCAAATTATTTAATAGTCAGAGATATTAAGCAATTTATCCCAAACATCAGTGGTTGCTATAAGGTCTCAGAGAGACATATTCCCAGTTTGCTCCTTAAGTTTTCAAACTGAGTAGCATCCAGAGCCTTTGTAAATATGTCAGCCAGTTGAAGATCCGTGGCTACATGTTCCAAAGTGATCACCTTGTCTTCCACCAGATCTCTGATGAAGTGGTGCCTAATGTCAATATGTTTGGTCCTGCTATGTTGGATGGGATTCTTGGAGATGTTGATGGCACTGAGATTATCACAGAACAATGTCATGACATTTTGAGTGACATTGTACTCAGTGAGCATTTGTTTCATCCAAACCAGTTGGGAGCAACTGCTTCCAGCAGCTATGTATTCAGCCTCTGCAGTGGACAGAGAGACACAGTTCTGCTTCTTGCTGAACCACGATATGAGGTTTTCTCCTAAGAAGAAACATCCACCTGATGTGCTTTTTCTGTCATCAGCACTTCCAGCCCAATCAGCATCACAGTACCCAGATAGGACAGGCTTAGACCCATGTGAATACAGCATCCCATAGTCACACGTCCCATTGATGTACTTGAGAATCCTTTTGACTTGATTCAAGTGGCTCACCTTGGGCTCTGCTTGGTATCTGGCACACACTCCAACTGCATAGGAAATGTCAGGTCTACTTGCAGTTAGATACAGCAGACTACCTATCATGCTTCTGTACAGGCATTGATCAACACTAGGCCCTCCATCATCTTTGGTTAACTTCAGATGAGTAGGAGCAGGAGTCCTCTTGTGCCTGGCATGATCCATACCAAACTTCTTAACTATGTTCTTGGCATACTTGCTTTGGGAGAGAAACATAGAGTCCTCCATTTGGTTTACTTGCATTCCAAGGAAATAGGTCAGTTCTCCCACTAGACTCATTTCAAACTCAGACTGCATCTGGTGAACAAATTTTTTAACCATTTGTTCTGACATTCCACCAAAGACTATATCATCAACATAGATTTGAGCTATCATGAGTTTGCCTTCTTCATCCTTCACAAACAAGGTTTTATCTATGCCACCCTTTCTGTATCCATTTGAGGTCAGAAATTCGGTTAACCTTTCATACCAAGCTCTGGGTGCTTGCTTCAACCCATACAAGGCTTTCTTCAACTTGTATACATGCTCAGGTTGGTTAGGATCACAGAACCCTTTGGGTTGTTCCACATAGACTTCTTCATTCAGGTAGCCATTCAAGAATGCACTCTTCACATCCATTTGGAACAGCTTAACAGGATGCATGCTACCCCCAACAGCAATCTGATGGACTCAAGTCTAGCCACAGGAGCAAATGTCTCATCAAAGTCTACTCCTTCAACTTGAGTGTATCCTTGAGCTACTAGTCTTGCTTTATTTCTAGTAATTACTCCTTTCTCATCAGATTTGTTTTTGTAGATCCACTTGGTACCAATGATGTTGGACCCTTCAGGTCTTGGAACCCACTCCCATACTTCATGCCTTGTGAACTGCTCGAGTTCCTCTTGCATGGCAATGATCCAGTATTCATCAGTCAGGACTTCTTTCACATTCTTTGGTTCAACCTTGGAAACAAAGCAGGAATTTGAGTTTATTCCTCTTGACCTGGTAGTTACACCACTGGTGGTATCCCCTATGATAAGATCCTTAGGGTGGTCTTTCTGAATTCTGATAGATGGCACTTTGGTGGGTGCTTCTACTTCACATTCAGGAGAAGGTTCCTGTACTTCTTCAGGCTTGACTGGACTGTCAAGGAATGTTTCAACATCCTCCATGACATCGGTTCCTTCCTCTTTATCATCCACAATGACATTTATGGACTCCATCAGGACATTGGTCCTGTAGTTGAACACACTATAGGCTCTGCTGTTAGTGGAGTATCCCAGAAATACGCCTTCATCACTTTTGGGATCTAGCTTCCTTCTCTGTTCACGATCTGTGAGAATGTAGCATTTACTTCCAAAAATATGAAAGTACTTCACAGTGGGTTTTCTGCCCTTCCATATTTCATACAGAGTGGAGGAGGTTCCTTTTCTCAAGGTGACTCTGTTGTGAACATAGCACGCGGTATTCATTGCTTCAGCCCAAAAGTGCATAGGGAGCTTCTTTGCATGAATCATTGCTCTGGCAGATTCTTGAATAGTTCTATTTTTTCTTTCAACTATTCCATTCTGCTGAGGAGTTATAGGGGAGGAGAACTCATGGCTTATTCCTTCAGATGAGCAAAACTCGTCAAACTTGGAATTCTTGAATTCAGTACCATGATCACTTCTAATCCGGACCACACAACTGTCCTTTTCCCTTTGAAGTCTTATGCACAGATCTTTGAAGACATCAAATGTATCTGACTTCTCTCTGATGAAGCTTATCCACGTGTATCTGGAATGGTCATCAACCACCATGTAGGCATACTTCTTCCCACCAAGACTTTCAACCTGCATAGGTCCCATTAGGTCCATGTGCAGCAGTTCCAGAACTCTGGAGGTTGTGGAATGTCCCAGCTTTGGGTGTGACATCTTGGTTTGCTTGCCCACTTGGCATTCTCCACAGACTCTTCCTTCATCAATCAGAAGCTTTGGCATTCCTCTGACTGCTTCCTTGGATATGATCTTCTTCATTCCCCGTAAGTGGAGATGTCCAAGTCTTCTATGCCACAGCTTCACCTCCTGTTCTTCCTTGGCTGAGGAGCATGTTGTGGAAAAGTTAGAGAGATCAGGTTCCCACAGGTAGCAGTTGTCTTTGGACCTGGTTCCTCTCATAACTTCCTGATTGTCACCATTTGTCACAATGCACAGCTCCTTAGTAAACTGAACATGAAAACCTTGATCACACAGCTGACTTATGCTGATGAGGTTTGCAGTTAGTCCTCTTACTAACAGCACATTGTTCAGTTTTGGCACTCCAAAACAGTCCAGTTTGCCCACACCTCTTATTTTTCCTTTGGCACCATCACCAAAAGTCACATAGCTGGTGGTGTGAGGTTGAATATCTACCAGTAGATTTTCCATACCAGTCATATGTCTTGAGCATCCACTGTCAAAGTACCAGTCTTCTCTGGAAGAAGCCCTTAGGGCAGTGTGTGCTATCCTAGCATACCATTGTTGCTTCTTAATGGGAACACATCGCTTACGTGTTTTATGCTTAGGTCTGACATGTGAGGCTCTGTTAGGGAAGCCTTGAATCCAGTAGCAAAAGGCTTTTATATGACCAAGCCTGCCACAGTGGTGACACCTCCAATTCTGGTATTTCCTCTTCTGATGATCATTCATCCTAGCTCCTTGATGTTGAGACATTGGCTTTGACATCTGCTTGAACTTCTGAACTCTAGCCTTTGGGCGTTTGTGTTCAGTTCTTTTTCCAAATCCTAGCCCAGATTTGGTTCCAGACTGCTGTCCCACCTTTAGAATTTCTTCCAAGGTGTCAGTTCCCTTATTCATCATTCTGATGGATTTGGTCATCTGGTTCAGCTTGGAGGTCAGAAGGGCTATCTCATCATTTAGCCCCTCTATGGCAGACAGTTGCTTATGTCTCTCATCTTCCAGTTCCTTGATGAGTTTCTTCTGCTTTTCTCCTTGTGCACGCACTTCTGCACTGGTGGTACATAGCTTCTTATATGCTTCAGCAAGTTCATCAAATGTCAGCTCATCTGCACTTGTGTCATCTTCAGAGACACACACACTGGTTAGTGCAGTGACATGTTTGGCAGATTCTCCTTCAGATTCACTTTCAGAATCTCCTTCAGACCATGTGATAGCTAGCCCCTTATTTTGCAATTTGAGGTAAGTAGGGCATTCAGCTCTGACATGTCCATACCCTTCACAGCCATGACACTGGATTCCCTTCCCATGGTTGACCTTCTCCTCAGAAGCTGATCTTTTCTTAATGTCAGACGGGATGTTCTTGACATTAGGTCTACCTCTTTGATCAATCTTCTTCATGAACTTGTTGAATTGCCTCCCAAGCATGGCTAAGGCTTCTGATATACTTTCATCACCTCCTGTATATCCTTCTTCTGACTCCTCTTCAGCATTTGATATAAAGGCTATGCTTTTCTTCTTCTCAGCATACTCACCTAAGCCCATTTCAAAGGTTTGGAGAGAACCAATGAGCTCATCTACCTTCATATTGCTGATGTCCTGAGCCTCCTCTATGGCAGTGACCTTCATAGCAAACCTCTTAGGCAAGGACCTGAGAATCTTTCTTACAAGTTTCTCTTCAGTAATTTTCTCACCTAGTCCACCAGAGGTGTTTGCAATTTCAAGAATATTCATGTGAAAGTCATGAATAGTCTCATCCTCTTTCATCCTCAGATTTTCAAACTTGGTTGTCAACATCTGAAGTTTGGACATCTTCACCTTGGAAGTACCTTCATGAGTTACCTTGAGGGTATCCCAAACTTCCTTAGCTAGTTCACAATGGTGCACCAGCCTGAAGATGTTCTTAGTGATTCCATTGAACAGTGCATTCAAGGCTTTGGAGTTTCGAAGAGCTAATGCCTCTTGTTCCTTGTCCCAATCTTCTTCGGGAATCTGCACACTGACTCCATCTTCATCAGTCCTCGTTGGATGTTCCCATCCCTTGTTGACAGCTCTCCAGACTTTGCTGTCTAGAGACCTTAAGAAGGCTATCATGCGAGGCTTCCAGTCATCATAATTAGATCCATCCAACATGGGTGGTCTGTTTGAGTGTCCTAAATCCTTGTCCATGGTACTAGAAAGTAACTTCCCTAGATCTCACCCAGAACTTCACAGGCAGGGTGCCTGCTCTGATGCCAATTGAAATTCTAGTTATCAGACTTTGGATGTCACACTGGTTGTTATGACATCCAATTCTGCACAGACAGGGATTATGCAGAACTTAACAGTAAGTGCAGTAAATAACACAAGTAATTGTTCACCCAGTTCAGTCCAACATGACCTACATCTGGGGGCTACCAAGCCAGGGAGGAAATCCACTATTAGTAGTATCAATTCAAAGCTAAACTCACCCGTTTACAACTTATCACTTAATCCCTACCCAATGCAATTTCAATCTTAACCTAAGATCAGAGTTCCTACTCACTCCCCCTCAATCACCTCAGTGATATTAAAGACACTTTGAAGTCACACTTCAAAAACAACTCTTGATTATGCTTCACAGCTTAAATCAAGATACACAGCACTCACGCTTAAAAGCTTTGAGTGACACAACACTTACAACTCAATGAACACCCTATGCCAAAGCAATCATCTACTTGATAATGGCTTGGCTTACAGGATACGTCTAATACTAGACTCACAAAATACAGCAGTGAAGTATGATGGACACACTGACTCTTCACGCTTCAAAATCCCCGAGACTGAATGAAGGAATGCCTTCCTTTTTATATTGCAGCACCTGGGCTTTTGCACCTGTATTTTCCTGAATTTTAGGTCACACAAGTTCCCTCAAATTCAACATTTAGGTTGCTAACAAATAGGCTATTTGTCAGGTTCATTGAATGTAGCTTGGTTGTTGATTTCCTGGATTTTCTCTCAGCTGTTGAATCCCTAAAGAATAGCCTGAGAAAAAGCTGAAACAGAAAACTGAACAACCTACAATTTAGCATATGCTGTCAGGAATGAATGTCACGACATTCAGCTTGACATCAAGGTCCATATGCTGAGTCTGTTTTTCCAGAAAACAGACTGTACAAATTTGCTGACCTGTACATGATCAAAATGACCATACTACAGTAACAGCTTACATTAATAAATGTCAAAGTGTCCAACTTAACATTTACACAATTGGCCTTAAGTTAGTTCTGTTATTCTCTTGAAGAACAAACTAAGTAATATGCTGAAGTATAGCAGAACACCACTTTGCCTAATCTTCAGTAGCTGCTGTCAATGATGAATGTCACAACATCCAGTTTGACATTCAGTCAGTAAGCCTTATGCCAGGTCTGGTTCTTCCTTGATAACCAGACTGCAAATGAATACTAAGTTCTAACAGAACTTCTGTTCCTTAGTATCTGTTGACAGGTATGAATGTCACAGCATTCAATAATCCTGTGTTAGCTAGTCCTGCAGTAACTACAATGTAGTCACACATACATGTCATGACATCAGTCAAGACATTAGTGTTTTACCATATAATGCAGCCAATTAAACACCTACAGCTTCATCTGCAAGTAACAAGGTTAGATGACATATTTTTGTACTTTTGGTTAGTGGTAAAAGAAAAAGCAATGATATACAAATGCAAAACATGCTTGGTGATCAAGAATCACTCTCAAAAAGATAACCAACCCACAAGGAAGGAGGCAAGGTGCACAATGATCCTTGAGGCAATGTATGATATGATATGATGCCATGAGGGATCTTAGGGACAAAATTGGGGTCTTACAGATGCCCTTATTTAAGGTCATTCTAGCCGGAGAAGTGAAGCTTAGAAATCTTCATCTTGACGCGGTAGAATGGGCTTAAATAACCATAATGAGACAAATTTTGGTCCCTGAGAGACCTCATGATGCAGATGTATGGATGCAACATAAATAAAAAATTTGTGGGGAATGGGTCCACAAAGAAGAAAAGACGATCCATCGGAGTAATACACTCGCCAGGAATAGAGACTCTAACAAGACTCTTATGGGGATAAGAAAAAGAAAAAAGATGCGTGAGCAGGACACGACTATGATTTGGGAAAAAACTGACATTGCGCGAGCAGGGCACGACTTGAAACTAAAGACTAGACTGGGGAAAAGAGAGATTCCAAAGGAAGACACATCCATTGGAAAGACTCAAACAGACTCACAGAATGCGTGTGTTGGGAATAACACCAACACAACAAAAAGAGAAGTAACCACAATTCCGCTGGGGAAATCTAGTTGAAGATTATCTAGGGGAAACCAAAGGAATGAGATGTTACCGGTTAGTGAGTAACATACTCAGGAAGAATGAATATCTAAGACCTGTGTACGGGTGAGAGATATCAATCAACCAAAATCATCTGAGGAAAACCTGAAAAAGGTAAACTCAGGGAAAATCTGACTCCAACAGGGGACCAAGGTCGCAAAAGGGAGCAGACAGGAAGGAACACCAAGGATACCGGGTTGTAGGTATGTTACAGGTGACCGACCAAGGCGTGAATTGGTGTGTGTTCCAAAACACTCATCATCCTGAAGAAAGCTAGAAAAGCAGACTTGTTTATAGGATGGACATTTGATTCTGTAAAGAATGCAAATCTTACTCAGTTGGGGAAACAAACAAAGGATTCAACCAAAGAGTGCATGAGATATATTATCTATTGCCGTCAAAACGTAGATAATAAACTCGCATGGAAGATTATCCTGAACCGGGTTGTAGGTTGTTAAAGGATAGATCGACCAAAATCGTGAATTGGTTTGTGTTCCAAGACACTCATCATCCTGAAGAAAGCTAGAAAAGCAGACTTGTTTATAGGATGGACATTCGATTCCACAAGGAATACGAATCTTACTCTGATGGTGAAAACAATCAAAAGATTGACCAAAGAGCGCATGAGATATATTATCTATTGCCGTCAAAACGTAGATAATAAACTCGCATGGAAGATTATCCTAAACCGGGTTGTAGGTTGTTAAAGGATAAATCATCCGAAAAGAAAGGCCTCGGGATACCAAACTAGGTATATAAATGATGACCAATCAAAAGGAGCAACTGACATTACCACGAAAGGGTAAATGAAAGAAGACTCGCTAGGAATACATTGATGAAAATCAATGATCCGGGGAATACAATCACTGGCAAACGGTGAAAGGACCCGCTGGGGATAAAATTGCTATCATACGGCAATTACCCACAAAAGAGTTGTTGAGGATATAAGTGCTTATTCAAGCAACTTATCCAAACAAAGGGAAAATCAACATCGAGAACTAGATGAAGATAACCACAAATAGGGGATTACATCTACCAAAGATCGGGTAGAAAACCACAGAAAGGGAATTGTCATCGGTTGGGATGAACAACAAAGTTAACTCCGTTAGGGGAGAAAACGGGTTTACAACTACCGGGTAGTAGGTAGAAAAAACCGCAAAGATAGGACTTACAACTGCTAGTTTGTAGGCAGAGGCCCAAAAGGTTCCACTGAGGATAAGATGAATGAGCGTCGGTTAGTGAGCAACTATTCATTTATACCACAGGGAAGCACGAGAGACAGTTGAGAAAGGGCCAATTTGGGATCGAACCAAAAGGCGGACTGAATCAAGACTCGTCCTAATGAGGATAGAACTCAAAAGGGAAAACCCATCCCATTATGTGTTGGGAGGGAGCAGAAATAACCGTCATCCACGAGGGTGCATCTCAATGGTGAAATGGCAGGAAAAGATTGACATTTTCTGCTTAAGGGGATGACTCTAAATTGAGAGATTAGACACCCGACATCTGCTTGGGAAGATTTATTGGAGAGATCTGTATCACCATTAGCAGGAGACAACAAACAAAAGATATATGGCAAAAGTGCAGCATGAATATCTGTATGTTTATGATTTATGCATGAATATGCGTGATGTATGTTTGATGAATGCTGACAAAACAGACATTTCTAACACAAACAGGCCCAGGAATCAAACGCCCGGTACTACACCTCTAGAGGAAAATATCAGAAATCCAACTGGAAAGCCAATCTGCTGGAGATCCAAATGCTGAAAAGCAAAAATCTGCGGGGAGGCAAAAGATCAAAGATATCAAGGGAAACACCAAGTCCCTGAGTGATGGATCAACGGTCGACCCAACTGGGGAACAAAAGTTCACAGCAGGCAGAGATTGCTACTGAAGCAAATCTGTTGGGGATGTAGAGAAAATCAAGAGATTTCTGCAAGAGATATCATCAGTCTCGACTGGGAAACAAAGAGTTCACTGCACAGGCAAGAACTGCTGAAGAGAACAGAACACACAAGTAGAATATGGCTGCACAAGCAACTCTACTGAGGATTAAAACATCGGGAGATCAACCAATCTCTGCAGGGGAAGATCATCCGCCATGCAACCAAACTACTGGAGATTTGCCTGAGAAAGAGAAGGATAGTTGGGGATTGACCGCCAAACACTGAACCTTCACAAAATACCACAACTGCTGAGGAGGAAATAATCACTGCTCTGCTGAAGGGATAAGAGGTGAAAACCTCAACAAGCACTTCTGATGGGGAGATATCAACAACTCCACTAGCGACTTCACCGGGGAAAAGGATAAAGTAACGGGGTGTCAATCCACCAACTGAATTTTCCAAGAGGAAATCAACCATGCTGGGGAGAGACTACTGCTGGAGAAAAAACGAAGTCTTCCACAAGCGCTCTGCTCTAGGGATATAGAATCTCCACAGAAACTCTGTTTGGGAGAAAACCCAACAACAATTCTGCTTGGGGGGAACCCCAAAAAACAGTCTGGAGAAAGAATACAGCCATGCCAGGAATATGAACAAAATGTCTTACCTGTTGGGAATCATGCCACCCTCGGGAGAGCACTGAGAAATTCTTAAGTATCCTTTCATCATTGTGAATATCCACTTTGTTTGAAAAATGATTTTGAAAAAATATGTTTTGTTTAAAAAAATGACATTTTATCAATTAAAACATGTAAAACATTTGTTGATTTGAAACAAATAAGAGTGCAAATAATTGGATAAAAGCTCAAATTGATTTGATGGAATGGTAGTCTGCAAATGGCAGGACTCCATAGATCTGTACAAATTTGAAATCAGTGATATATATTGGAAGAGGGCTACATTGAACATAATGATCCTTTCTCTACCAATTTGATTCTCGATGTATGCGAAGCTTCAGTCGACGACGAATCGAGAATCTTTGACGAAAAGACAGCTGTAGAACAGAAAGTCTTGTCAGGATGCAGTTACTTGCCAAATCCCTAATTTTTGCCTAGATTGCCCCAGGGTGAGGTGCTCAATCTAGCGGGATGCAAAATTCTGTTTTTTTTTTCATGTCTCTAATTTTTGCCTGGATCTCCCTTTCGGGTTCTCCACCGAGACGCTCATTTTTGCCTAAGCCGCCCTTTCGGGTTTTCAACTTAGCGAGCTATTCTGTTTTTCTTTTGCATATACTTTTTTTTAGGCAAAGTATTTCTTGACTACATCTGAATTCACAGGACGAGTGAAATCCTCCCCATCCATTGTTGTAAGCATTAGTGCACCGCCTGAAAAGGCTCTCTTAACAACATATGGACCCTCATAGTTTGGACTCCACTTGCCCCTGGAATCGGGCGCGAAAGACAAAACTTTCTTGAGCACGAGGTCACCTTCTCGAAATACACGAGGTTTGACCTTCTTATCGAATGCTTTCTTCATTCTCTGCTGATATAACTGACCATGACACATGGTAGTCAATCGCTTCTCTTCAATTAAATTCAACTGGTCATAACGACTCTGAATCCATTCAGCATCAGTCAACTTGGCTTCCATCAAGACTCTCATTGATGGGATCTCCACCTCTACTGGGAGAACAACCTCCATACCGTAAACAAGAGAGAAAGGGGTTGCCTCTGTTGAAGTGCGGACAGATGTACGATATCCATGCAAAGCAAATGGCAGCATCTCATGCCAATCTTTGTACGTAATTGTCATCTTCTGGATAATCTTCTTGATATTCTTGTTAGCAGCTTCAACAGCCCCATTCGTCTTAGGTCTGTAAGGAGAGGAATTATGGTGTGCAATCTTGAACTCAGCGCACAACTCATCCATCATCTTATTATTCAGATTAGATCCATTATCAGTAATGATCTTATCTAGCACACCATAACGGCAAATCAGCTGATTCTTGATAAACTTCACAACCACCTGTCTGGTCACATTCGCATACGATGCGGCTTCAACCCATTTGGTGAAGTAATCAATTGCTACGAGAATAAACCTGTGTCTGTTGGACGCTTTCAGTTCAATCATGCCGATCATGTCAATTCCCCACATAGAGAAAGGCCATGGTGATGAAATCACATTCAGAAGTGTCGGATGAATATGAATCTTATCCGCGTAAATCTGACACTTGTGGCATTTCTTCACATATTTGCAGCAGTCAGAGTCCATTGTCAGCCAATAGTAGCCTGCTCTCAACATCTTTCTAGCCATGACATGTCCATTGGAATGAGTACCAAATGAACCCTCATGGACCTCAGTCATCAACAGGTTTGCTTCGTGTCTATCCACGCATCTGAGCAAAACCATGTCAAAATTTCTCTTATACAGCACTTCACCACTGAGGTAGAAACTGCCTGACAACCTTCTCAAAGTTTTCCTATCTTTCACAGATGCCCCAGGTGGGTAGACCTGGTTCTGGAGGAAATTCTTTATATCAAAATACCAAGGCTTGTCATCATTGACTTCTTCAACTGCAAACACGTGAGCTGGTCTATCCAAGCGCATCACGACAATATTGGGAACTTCATTCCAATACTTAACCACAATCATTGAAGCAAGCGTAGCAAGAGCATCTGCCATCCGATTATCCTCTCGAGGAATATGGTGAAAGTCAACTTCTGTAAAGAACGTTGAAATCCTTCTCGCATAATCTCTATATGGAACGAGACCTGGCTGATTCGTCTCCCATTCACCCTTGATCTGATTGACAACCAAGGCCGAATCACCATACACATCAAGATGCTTGATTCTCAAATCAATACATTCTTCTAATCCCATAATACAGGCCTCATACTCAGCCATATTATTCGTGCATTTGAAAGTTAGCCTTGCTGTAAACGGAATATGTGTGCCATGAGGAGTAATGATTACTACCCCAATTCCATTTCCATACTGATTCACAGTGCCATCAAATACCATCGTCCATCTGGAACAAGGTTCTGGACCTTCACCAAGTGTAGGCTCATCACAATCTTTCATTTTCAAATACAGAATCTCCTCATCTGGGAAGTCGTACTGAACAGACTGATGATCTTCGATCGGCTGGTGCGCTAAATGGTCAGCCAAGATACTACCTTTGATAACTTTCTGAGCTCGATACTCGATATCATACTCAGACAACAACATCTGCCAACGGGCAATCCTCCTAGTTAAAGCAGGCTTCTCGAAAATATACTTAATTGGATCCATTCTGGATATCAACCAAGTTGTATGATTTATCATGTACTGGTGCAAACGCTTAGCAGCCCAAGCCAAAGCACAGCACGTCTTCTCAAGCATTGAGTATCAAGACTCACAATCAGTAAACTTCTTACTGAGGTAGTAGATAGCAGATTCTTTCTTCCCTGATTCATCTTGTTGACCGAGTACACAACCCATCGAGTCTTCAAGAATGGTCAAATACATAATCAGAGGTCTTCCTTCTACAGGCGGAGACAAGATCGGAGGTTCAGACAGATACTCTTTGATACTGTCGAAAGCTTTCTGGCAATCCTCGGTCCAATCATGAGATTAATCTTTCCGGAGTAACTTGAATATCGGCGCACATGTGGCAGTCATGTGGGATATAAATCTGGAAATATAGTTCAAGCGGCCAAGAAAACCTCAGACTTGCTTCTCAGTTTTGGGCACAGGCATCTCTTGTATTGCTTTGACCTTTGTAGGATCAACCTCAATACCTCTCTCGCTGACAACAAAACCCAACAACTTGCCGGAACGGACTCCAAATGTAAATTTGTTCGGATTCAGACGAAGCCTAAACTTCCTCAAACTCTGAAAAAGCTTCAACAAATGCTCAACATGTTCAACTTCTGTTCGGGACTTAGCAATCATATCATCGACATAGACCTCTATCTCCTTGTGCATCATATCATGAAACAAGGTAGTCATAGCTCGTTGATACGTGGCTCCGGCGTTCTTCAAACCGAAGGGCATCACTCGATAACAGAATGTTCCCCAAGGTGTGATGAATGTTGTCTTCTCCATATCCTCGGGTGCCATCTTGATTTGATTATAAACGGAAAATCCGTCCATAAAGGAAAAGACTTTGAATTTAGCTGTATTGTCTACCAACATATCAATGTGTGGTAGAGGGAAATCATCTTTTGGACTAGCTTTGTTCAAATCACGGTAATCAACACACATACGGACTTTTCCGTCTTTCTTAGGCACAGGCACAATATTGGCCACCCATAGAGGATATGTTGAAGTCACCAGAAACCCCGCATCAATTTGCTTCTGAACTTCCTCTTTGATCTTCACTGCCATATCTGGATGAGTTCTTCTGAGCTTCTACTTCACAGGCACGCACTCAGGCTTCAAAGGCAGGAAATGTTGCACAATATCTGTATCTAGACCCGGCATGTCTTCATATGACCAAACAAAGATATCAGAATATTCTCGTAGCAAACTGATCAACCCCTTCTTGACAGACTCTTCAAGAAGTGCCCCAATCTTCACCATGCGAACACAATCCTCAGACCCCAAGTTGACTATTTCCAGATCTTCGAGATGCGGCTGAATGATCTTCTTCTCGTGCTCAAGGAGACAGGTAATCTCATCAGGAATCTCTTCAACATCATCTTCCTCTGCCTCGAACACAGGGAATTCAAAATTGGGAGATGGCGTTGGATCATTATGTTCAATGGGTTTTAGAATCAACCTGCATAATGATTTTGGTTAATAGAAAACTTCATAATTTAAACAAGCAAACCATTATGCAAATGAAAAGATTGCTTTTATTCTTGTTTTTATGGGTTTTTTGTGATCACTGATTTCATGCAAAAGCAAAAAGTGAAAACAAATGGAAAACAAATGTTTGACAATGCATTAATTGAATGAAAATATCATTGTATAAATGCTGCCAACAATGTCATCACTTCTCCTTTTGGCATGGGAGAAGCGTTTTGAACAAAGTGAACCATTACTCTGATCTATGAATGACTGTAGGAACATCTACAGCGACCCAATTGTGGCAGACACCACCAGGTATGATGAAGTTGCTCAAGTCCTCTGCATCCTCTTCTAAGATAGCAGCAGCTTCCTCAGGTTGATCTGCATGGATGACACCTCCACTCTTGAACAAACCTTGCTCGTGGAATGCCCCAGAAGAATAGCCAATGCCAGCCCGGGATTTGTTGTCTTCAAGCTCGATCATCTTCCCTAAACCAGCAACTGCACCACATTCAATGGCCAGTTTCGCATCTTTGTAGGAAGCAAATGAAGGAGACTTCTTCTCAATTGGCTCAGCAATAGATAAAGCTTGGAAAGGAGTTCCAACTTCATCCTCAGCATCAATATAGGAGAAAGAAGACAAGTGGCTAACCAGGAGAGCCTTTTCTCCCCCTACCACAACCAGTTTCTTATTCTTGACGAATTTCAGCTTTTGGTGTAGGGTGGATGTCACGGCGCCAGCCGCGTGAATCCATGGTCTGCCAAGGAGACAGCTATAAGATGGGTGGATATCCATAACCTGGAAGGTAACTTGGAAATCACTTGGTCCAATCTTGATTGGGAGATCAACTTCCCCAATCACAGTCTTACGCGACCCATCAAAAGCCTTCACAACAACACCACTCTGCCTCATGGGAGGCCCTTGATATGACAATCGAGAGAGTGTGGTCTTTGGCAATACATTAAGAGATGACCCAGTGTCAACTAGCACATTGGACATAGCGTCGGTCTTGCAGTTCATAGAGATGTGTAAAGCCAGGTTGTGGTCTCTTCCCTCCTCAGGAAGATCAGCGTCACAGAAACTCAAAGTGTTGCAAGCAGTGATGTTTGCAACGATACTGTCAAACTGTTCTATGGTGACGTCGTGATCGACATAAGCCAGATCCAAAACTTTCTGCAGAGCCTCCCTATGGGGTTCTGAATTCAGAAGCAAAGATAGCACGGAGATCTTGGATGGCGTTTGTAGAAGTTGATCTACAACGTTGTACTCACTCTTCTTGATGAGCCTTAGCATCTCATCACCTTCTTCGTTCATAATGCCACTCGGGCCAACAGAAGAAACAGGAGTCTTTTGTACAGAGAAGGGTTTGGCAACAGGTGCCAGATTCAGAATATTCAACGCGGTCCCAACCGGGCGCTCAGCAGAATCCGAAACAGCGTGAGGTTTAGAGGGTGCAGAGAACACACGACCACTGCGGGTCAACCCACTAACATCAACAATGTTAACAACAGAAGTGGAAGGCAACGACACTTCTCTTCCTTCTTCGACAGCAACAACACTGTAATGAAAAGGAATTGCTCTCTCTGAGGAATAAGGCACAGGGCCTGCAGGCTTGATGACCAGAGAAGGAGAAACCTTTTGCTTGCTGCCATTATAACGAATGACAACAGGCTCAGGGATTTTAAACACAGGTGAGATGACATTCACCTTTGGTTCATCCTCGTCAACATTTCGATTCTGCAGAATCTCAATAGTGCCATCGTCTAGTAGCTCTTGAAGATCCTTTCGCACTTTGCGACAACCCAACCTGTTGACAGAGCAGATACGACACCTATCATGGTCGTGCTCCAAATGACTGTAGTCACATAGCAGACGGTGCAACTCGACCAATGACTGTCTAATATGGCTCACATATTTGACTTTGTACTTCCCAGGGCAATCCTGGACCATATTGACTGACTTCCCATGCTCGGGCAATGGGTTCTTCTTAACATTCGGGCCCGAGTCCTCGAAGCTCAGGATGCCGCATCTCATAAGGTCCTGGACCTTAGACTTCAGTTGAAAACAATTGTCCACATCGTGGCCCGGAGCGCCAGAATGGTAGACACAGTGAAGATCGGGCTTATACCACCACTGGGGGTTGACCGGTATAGCCGGAGGATCTCTCGGAGTAATCAGCTTCCGCTCTATTAGAGAGGGATATTGCTCCGCATAAGAAACAAGAATAGGATCAAAGGTGATCTTCTTCCTCTCAAAATTCGCACCAGATTGATTACTACGAGGCTGATAAGCCTGCTGCTGAGGGCGATGTTGTTGTTGATGATACTGTTGCTGAGAAGATTGTTGTTGATTGTGTTAATGATGATGATATTGCTGATGTTGTTGATGTTGATAAGGTTGAGGATTGTCTCTGAAGACAGGGGCTACACTAGCCACCTGGTGCTGATGACGCACAGGCTTCCTCTTATCAGAGGGTCTTCTCGGTTTAGCATGGGACTGCACAACATGTGCCTCCCCATCTTTCTTCTTAAACGCCCCATATCGTTTAGAAGAGCCTTCATCTTTAGACAGACGTCCTTCCCGGACTCCTTCCTCCAGACGCATTCCCATGTTCACCATCTTGGTGAAATCAGAGGGAGCACTCGCAACCATCCGCTCATAGTAAAATGAACTAAGAGTCTTCAGAAAGATCTTAGTCATTTCCTTCTCTTCCAGCGGAGGAGTAATCTGAGCCGCTAACTCTCGCCACCTCTGGGCGTACTCCTTAAATGTCTCTTTATCCTTATGAGACATGGCTCTGAGTTGATCACGGTCATGAGCCATATCTACGTTGTACTTGTACTGCTTGACGAAGGCTTTGCCAAGATCGTTGAAGGATCAGATGTTTGCACTATCAAGACTCATATACCAGCGAAGAGCCGCACCGGACAAACTATCCTGGAAGTAATGAATCAAAAGCTGATCATTATCTATTTGTGTAGACATTTTCCTGGCGTACATAACCAGGTGAGCAAGAGGGCAGGTGTTCCCCTTATATTTTTCAAAGTCAGGCACTTTGAACTTGATTGGAATCTTCACACCGGGAACAAGGCAAAGTTCAGCAGCAGACTTGCCAAACAGATCTTTCCCTCGGAGGGTCTTCAAATCCTTACGCAACTCAAGGAATTGGTCATTCATCGCATCCATCTTTTCATTGACATCTGGGCCCTCAGACGGCTCAGAATGATAGATGGTGTCGTCTACCCTGGGAATGGTATGCACGACAGGAGGAGAAGCAGCAAGGACCGGGCTGGATGCCGGCATGGAAGCAAAAGTCGGAGGTGGAATATCTAGCATGAAACCCGGAGGCGTACCCCACAGAAAACCCGGCTGGCATGGCATTAGGCATGAAATGAGCACTGGCAGTTGGCACAGTCGGAGCAACGACTTCAGATATAACCGTCCTCTGGGGAGGAGTTGCTGGAGGTCGAGAAGGTTGGTTTTGAGTAGACAGAAACTGCTCCATCAAAGCACTCAAACGAGCGACCTCTTCCTTCAGCTCTCTGTTCTCTTGTTCCAATTGATCCATCACTCTAGCAGAATTGGCTCTGGTATAGTACCGGTGAGTCAGCTTGTCTTCAAAATAAATGAAGAGCACAGAGTTAGGCCACAAACAAGAAGACCAGAACAACCTGCTTATGCGAAATGATGCATGTAATGCTTGTGTGTATGCTTTGTTTTTATTTTCAAGGAACCTTTTAGGGCATTTATTTGCAAATTTGAATTTTTAAGCATTTAATAGCATATGGAAAAATATCTCATCAAATATATATATTTGAACAAAGAAGTACAGCATTTTTGATTATTACAAGGGAAAACGAAAACAACATCCTATGGATCCCTAGAAGCTCGGGATGCTGGAAGACGAGATGCACAAAGCTTCTTGATCTCTCTCTCATAGGCTGCTTCCATATCCGCTTTCTCCTTTGCAAGTCGATCATACTTCCTCTTCCAGAACTTGGAAGACTGAGGAAGCAAAGAAGTCCAAGTATCATTCGGATCATCGATCACCCGATGCTCGAGAAACTCAATCAGAGTGTCCTTCTCCTTAAGCTGATGGAGCAACTCCTCTCTTTCACGGATCCAAGCACGTGAAAGGTCTTCCTCTCTCAACTTCTCTACACCCTGGTTGGGGAGGGTTGAAGGCCCAGCCACATCCAATGGTGTAGGTCTCGGATGATCATACGGCATAAGGTACACAGCAGCTCTCTGTCTGACCCAAGAGGTATATGGCTCCAAAGCTATGCAGTTCTTTGGACCCAATTCATTCCTACTCTTCTTCTGAATCTTGCGCCAAGTGCGGATAAATCTGGCTTTCAGGCCTTGGGGATCTTTACCCTCCTGAAAGAATACACCCTCTAACAGAATGTTATGAGGTTTATCCTTTAGGGGGAACCCAAGCTGACGACGTGCTAGAATAGGATTGTAGCTGATTCCACCGCATGTACCGAGAAGAGGCACATTAGGGAATTCACCATAATAATCAATGATCTGAACTGTATCATACACGCGATCATACCAAGAGATATCATCATTAGTGAGAGACATAAGTCTTTGAGACCACCGTAGACATCCCTTGTTCTCCTTGAAAGCAACCGTCTGTGGTAAGTGAGAAATAAACCACTTATACAGCAGAGGCAAACAGCACACAATAACTCCTCCACCCTTCGCATTCCTCAGATGCAAAGAGACATAGGCATCACCCAACAGAGTCGGAACGGGATTAAGAACTGAAAAGATCCTAATGGCGTTCACATCCACAAATTTGTCGATGTTAGGGAATAATACCAAACCATAGATGAGCAGCACAAATAAAGCCTCAAAGGCATCCTCACTCCTGGTCTTCCCATACACAGTAGCTTGAGCGATGAGGAAATCAGAAGGAAGACCCTGAATTCCACCTTTGGTGGTCATATGTGCTTCAATCAGGGATTCATCTATGCGCAATGTCGCATTACGCGAAAAACCGGCGGGAAAAGAAAGAAACAACAGAGCCGCCACCGTGCGTTATTTATCCCAAAAGAGGGAAAGGAAACGCTCGAAGTAAACCTAGGAAAGAACATGGTCTCGCGACCAAAGAGGAATGGGTTCGGGAGTCGGTTATGCGAAGGGAAGGTATTAGGCACCCTACGCATCCGTAGTACTCTACGGGATCCACGCACAAAAGGAAGGAAAATTGGTTGCTAAACACTGCTCAAACTCACACACACTGGCTGAAAGAGACAAAAGAGACTGACTGAAACTGACTCGGCAGGATGTCGCATCCTGGGCCTACTTAGTCTATCAGGCATAGACATCAGAGTCGAAGTAGTTCGGACTGGGGGAAACGACACATGCTCGCTAGGATATCGCATCCTATGCATACGTATCTCCTCGGACGAGAGAAGAATCAGAGCACTCGTAGCTCGGCTGACACGCACACAAACAAACAAGACACCCACAGGCAAACGTGGAGCCCGAATGCCAATCACTGGACTTACATCAGCATCCGAACCAAAACACACGCACACTGGAACCCAAATGCCACTCGATGGACTTACATCGGCTTCCAAACAAGCAACGACACAACAAGTTAATAGGGAGTCGGGGACTCGAGCCTATAACTGTCAAGCAACACACACAAAAGAAAAGAAAAAGGCGCCCGGAGAGATCAGCTCAATCTCCTGCCTACATACTTCATCTGGTGTGAAGATCAGGGCGATGTAGTTCCCCTACGCAGGGACAAAGGTTCTAGCCTAACCAGATAACAGAGGGAGACACAACTCTAGGGAGGCTACGACTCGAGCCTAGATGTTGTCATGCAAAGTCAACCCTAAGTTAAGGTTTCTAGCTAAATGGCACGAGGGCCAACCTATCTTAAACAAGGCTTGCACAGGAAGCAAGGGTCTCGATTGCAACTAGGGCAAGAGAAAGGGGAGGTCTCAATCGCAACGAGGGCGAGAGAAAAGGATTAGAGTTAGTTGTTAGTCAAACTCGGCAAGACATCGCGTCTCGTGCCTACGTATCTCATCTGAACATGAGAATCAGAGTTGCCGTAGTTCGGCCTAAAAACTCTAAGCATGGCTCACACAGGAAGCAAGCCACACAAACTTGACTCGCACAGGAAGCAAGTCAAGCACACCCTACCTTGCACAAGGGCAAGTCTAAGCTAGCCTAAAGAGGCAAAGCAAACAGGCAATCACAATCACAGGAAGCACACACTATATACATACAAGTGGCTCAAGCAAAGGCTAGGTTTTAGTCGAGGGGTCATATCAACCTCAACAAACAAACCTCTGGAAGTGGGTGAAGAGTGCTCTTAACCTTGACATTGAGAGCCAAGGTGAAGCAGATGCAAGGAGATGAGGGGTGTGCCTTATTGCTCTTATCCCTGGCCAGGGAGAGCATTTGACAAGAATGTGTGGGTTCAGAAAGCGGGAACCCTTCTACACATTTGGTACTGACTCAACTGTGCAATTGCACAAGATCTTGGGTTTTTATCTGAGATGCATCAACACAATGGTGTGAGCAAAACAGAAGACACACTGAATAGCAGGGGATAGGCTACTTATCCCTTGGGTTCTGCCAATTGCCTCTTCACTTAGGAGGTCTTTGACTCTGTACAAGGACAAATTAAACATACACAGGCATTGCCTCTTAAGGAGGACTTCAGACAGTTTGCCCGGCCAAGTAACAAGCCGAGTCTCCAGACTACATGAAGTAAAAGAGATTATACCTCAAGCAAGTTGCTAAAAAGCAAAGAAAATCAAGTTCAGAGAACTTAGGCAACTAAAGTACCTGAAAAAGTCAAACCAATCAGTATGCAATTCAACAGTTAAAAGCAAAAGGAATGGGATTCACAGACAAAACAGATGGTCAATTGTGCAAAGCAAGACTCAAACACATGAGTCAAGCCATCTACAAAACAAAGGTTAGCTCATATGTAAGCAAATTCAATCACATTTGTATGATCTTGGAAGCATTGATGCTTAACCTGAAACAATAACTCAATGGTAAGCTCAGAAGACCACTAGGACTAGCCTAGGGTCAAGGATGAAAGAAAAAGTCAAAACAGCAAAGAAAAGTCAACCAAAGTCAAAGTCAAACATTTAAGAAGCTATCACAATTGGGCCCACATTCACATCATGCATTATCATCATTTCATGAACATTTGAAGTCAAAGTAAGGCAAATGAAAGCTCAAAGAAGTCAACAGAATGACTTGCAGCAAAAGTCAACTCAAACAATTTCAAAAAAATCATCAAATAAATCACACTCAAACCTAACATCTAGCATGATAAGCATGTCAAATTTCATTGCATTTGGATGAGAGGAAGGCAGTCAATTAAAATCATGAAGTCAAACCAAATTCAAGTAAGCACAATGAGGGTCAACAAACATGGGTCAACTTCAAAAAATCATATCAAATTGAAAACAGATGAGAAATGAATGAGATTAACACCAATGCAAAGCTCAAGATGTCTAGTTATCACATATGAAATTTCATGATCATACAATATGGTATAAGAATTTCCCAAATGATTTGGCAACATGTAGCACAAAAAGTCAACCATTGACTAGGCAGGGAAGAAAATTCACAATCAAATGGAAAACAGCACAATTAATTCCAAGAAAATTCATACACAAACTAGACATGTAAGAGATCATTCATGCAAAATTTGGGGTCAATTGGAGGCCAGGAGACATGTGAACAAAAATCAAGAAAATGCACATCATTGGTGTGACACAAATTGTCACACCCTAGTTCAAAAATTCATATCTAGCAAACCACAAATGATAAATGCATAAACTCTATATCAAAACAAAGATGAGTGAGTCTAGTTTCACCACAAAAATTTTCAGGGGCAATGGATGCAACATGAGTATTTCACAAAAGGAACGGCAAAGGGTGTCAAATGTGCATTCATGTTAGAAAACCAATTACCATTTAAAATCCAGCCAATGAAAAATTAATTAAAAATAATAATTAAATACTAGACATCCATGTGAAGATGATGGAAAAATTTTCATGATTTTTGGGTTTGAATTGAGGGAGAAATGAATTTTGCAAGTTGATGAACAATTGTAGCAAACATGAACAAATGCAACATGATTTAATGAGTCAACATGGTCAGCGCATGGCATATTTGTAATTTTGGCCTTCATTTATCAAAACACAGCGTTTAAGCCATGGCCACGAAATAATCTCATTGGCTGATGGCCAATGGAACAGTACACATGCAGGGCAAACAACAACAACAGCCAATCGAGGCTCATAATTCTGGGCAGCATTCATGCAACTTAGGGTTTTCATAAACATCACGCAATTCATCTTCATGCAATCATCCAACATGAAATTCAAGCAATAACTCACGAACAAACATGGAAATAAACTCATGCAAACATCAGCTAGCAACAACCAAACCTAATTTCATGCAAAATCTGGGCCGGTTTGGAGGTTCAAACAGCAGGGTATCATCACCATCCTTCAAACATGAGCAAAACCAAATCGCCCAGAAATCCAAATTAAACATGGCAATAGCATCTACCAACAATAAGTATCACATATCCAGCAATCAAAACATTAAAACAAGCTCACAAAAGAGAAATCGAAGGAAACAAGTTTGAACATGAAAATGTAAATTCAGATTTCTCACACATCTCTTAATCATTTTAAGCAAGGCATAGTTTAAAAGAACCAGCATTCAAAGACCTTCATTAAACATGGCATAGCTTTGAAAAATAAAGGATTCGAAGAAATACCAAATTGAAGAGCAGTGGAAGATTCTGGTGTTTTCTGCTTGCAAATGTTTGATACAGATGAACACAAAGACCTCAAATGTTGTATGGATGAAGCTGCTTGGCTCGAGGTAGCTTGGTTTGGCTCTAATCCTGAGCTGCCATGGATGACACCTTGAGGAAACAGTCGAGAGATGGAACTTTCAGCAGGGTTTTGATGGTGAAAATGAGCTCAATATGTTGTCCAGGTGAAGAAAGAATCATGGGTTGCTCGGGTTCTTTGAAGGGTTGGTCAGAAATCCCAAATGTGCAAAATTGCAAGATGAGAGAATGGGAGTGTTTTGATCGTGTATGGCTGCTGCTAGGGTTGTGAATTGACAGAAAATTCACTTATATTTGTCTGTTTAAGCTTGCCTAATAACATGCTAATCCAAGTTTAACTTAATGAACCATTTGCAAAAAATGCTAAGTTTGGTCATATGGAAAGTGGAGGTGTAGTGCTGCCACGAAATGGGCCTCAAACAGGCTGCCAATGACCTATAATTCATCTGTTTTAAGTTGCCAATGGAGTGCTGAACTTGCTTTGCTCTTATGAATCCATATTGCCAAATTTGCCAATTTTGCACCTATGCACAAAATGGTGATATGATGAAAGCATGAGCATGATTTTAAGCTTGGAACATCTTGCAAATATCATTTAAAATGAATCCCAATTGGCCAATTGTGTAAAAAATGCTTAAATCAAAAAGTCAAACTTGAGTCAAACTTGATTTTTAAATGAAATAGGTCAAAAAATGCCATTTTGATTGGCAAGGTTTTGGTACATGATGTTTACATTTTTGGAAAGAGGAGGAAAAATGTGGTTTGTAGGAAAAAACCCCACCAAATTTGGCCTTATGGTTTGAGAGATATGGCCCTTTGAAGTTCACAAATTTTTGAAATTGAATTGATCATATCTTGACAACCATACATGGGATTTGAGAGTTCTTGGACTTTTTGAAAATGGGAGAACAAGATCTTCAACTTTCATGTTGGGCAAAAATTCATTTGGAGCTTGTATCATGATGCAAGTTGAGGATCAAGAAGTTTCCATTTTTGGCAGTTGAAATTACAGGTCCACTTTCTATTTTGGGAAATTTTCTGATTGGCTTCAAATTCTTCAATGAGGCTGATTGCCATGATATATGAGGCCTATTAGGACATGAATAAGCTCTTTCAAACCATTTCCATCCATCAAAACCATAGAATCAACCATAGTTGACCAACTTTGACTTTTCTAGGGTTTTGGACTGACTGTGCCCTTCTGATGAATTCCAAACCCTAATTCTTTGAGACCTTGACTTCAAATGATGTCCCATGTTGTATGGACTCTTGATTATTGATCATGGTGCCCAAATTCCACAAGAATGGCCACCATCCACTGCTTTGACTGATTGTTGGCTTTCTAGGGTTTTTGCCTGGCTGTGCATTGACTGATGACCTCTGAGCCTTCAACCCTTGACTTGAACACTTCAAATGAACCTCCAAGTCATGTGAACTTGTTGGACAAACCCTAGGGCTTTGATTCCTTGAGAAACACCCTTGCTTGATTGGTTGACTGATCTCCTGATCAGTTTGACCTAATTCTTGCTTGCTTGCTCTTGAGGCAACTGGGGGACAATGCAAATGCTATGCAATGGATCATGATATGCTATGACTTAATATGAAATGATATGTACAGAGATAGGTGCAAATTTGAGGTGCTACAGCTGCCCCTATTCAATCAGCTGGGAACCCGAACGGATGATAGCAGTGGCTGTCAGACTTTCAGGGTAAACAGGGATTGAATACAAAAGAACCGTAGAAATTTGCACCGACTGAATATAATACAGGAGAACCACGTCATTTACCGATGACAAACTGCATGACAGCTTCAGAAAAGCAAAACCATTTACCGATGGTTGAAGAGCTGGAACCTTGATATTTACCGATATCAACTTCAGCACGACCATTTACCGATGGCGGCTGGGGAAAACAAACTTCTGAAAAACCAAACCATTTACCGATGGTGAAAACTGGGACCTTGATATTTACCGATATCAACTTCAGCCAGACCATTTACCGATGGCTGCTGGGAAACAAATTTGATGTAGAAAAGAAGCAAGACCATTTACCGATGGTGGCTTCAAAGAAATTGGACATTTACCGATGTCAACTTAGCAAGACCATTTACCGATGGCTGCTGCAACTGGGAATTCGATATTTACCGATATCGAAGAAACTGGGCCATTTACCGATGGCATCTCCGCTTGGGGAGGAACAAAATCTTTGTGGTGAGACCAGACAAGACGTTTACCGACGACTTCTGGGGATTTCGATTTTATTAGCAAGAGAACAAAGAATGACCAGACATTTACCGATGACTGGGATGAGACTCGATGTTTATCGACATCGAAAGATGATGTTTACCGACATCAAAAAGAATGACCAGACATTTACCGATGACTGGGATGAGAAATTTATTGGGGAAATACAAACAAATATTTGCAACTGGAAACCAGGTAGGACATTTACAGATGACTCTACTGGGGATTTCTAGCTGGGGAATTATCAGACATTTACCGATGACTGACGAAAAGGACTCGATGTTTACCGACACCGAAACAATGGCGTTTACCGACACCAAAAAATGACCAGACATTTACCGATGACTGGGTGGAATTCGATGTTTACCGACACCGAAACAATGGCGTTTACCGACACCAAAAATGACCAGACATTTACCGATGACTGGGTGAAACTCGATGTTTACCGACACCGAAGCAATGGTGTTTACCGACACCGAAAATGGCCAGACATTTACCGATGACTGGGTGGAACTCGATGTTTACCGACACCGAAAGAATGGCGTTTACCGACACCAAAAAATGAGAAACACACGCGGGTGCTGACATGACACTTACTGGTATCACAAGAATAAAATCTGGGATATGCTGAAGCGAGGCTGATCACTTGCTGGGGGGTCTCACTGGGGAGAAACAAACTTCTTGTCACCATTGGGTGAGGAAATAAACCTTTGTGGGGATAAGCAAATTCTGAATGCTGTCGAAGCAACTGTAGCAGACTTGGTGCTGATGTTGAACGAATATGATCCGCCTCTGCCGGGGAATACGGTCTGATGTGGTTTCGAACACATGAATGCATATGTTTGAATTTTTCTATGGCGTAATGCTCCATATGGGATGGAAATGCTACGCAGTTTTGAGGATGCAATGATTACTATATGCAATGCAAAAATGATAAGAACTCTGCGGGGAGAGGTACACAGGACGACTGTGCTGAGGGATCTTCAAGATAAATCTACTGGGGGAAAAGAAGGCAACTGCTGGGGAATCAACAATACAACTCCACTAGAGGAAGACAAGGCAACTCGTTGGGGAGTAATAAAGCAACTCTGCTAGGGGAGAACAAAGGTAAACTGCTGGGGATAGCCCAATCAATCCATAAAAACTCCGCTGAGGAAGCTAAAACAGGCAACTCTCTGGGGATAAGGCTCATACAAACCTCAGATAAAATAGACTATGCTGGGGAATAACTGCTATTCTGCCGGGGACGACCCATACAATACAAGCAGAAACAACTCAGCTGGGGATGCAAGTATCGACCTGCTATGGAGACCTGTCCAATCCACTGGTGGGATGAACTCTGCTGGAGAAATAACTGCTTCGCTGGGGAAGGCTTTGAACAAATCCAAAGTTAGGAGAATGATTCCGTCTGGGGAAAGCACTGCTGGGGAATGCTCACAGGTGACGACCTTACTGGGGAAAATATTCACAGGTGACGACCTGCAAATCGGAACAAAAGATGCCCCAGGGAGTACACGGACAAGATACGGTCAAGTGTCCTCAACATTCAAAATGATTTTCACATGTTTTAATCTTTCTGTACGTCATTGTTTAGCCTTCATGTTTTTATATGCAATGCTTATCAAAAATTCGGACGTTTTTGCAAACAAAACAGTAAAAGTAAAAACAAGAGAGCAATTTATCTGAATAACGACTTTTATTGATTGAAAGTGTGCCTGAAGAGGCCAATACATTGGGAAGCAATTCCTAGAAAGAGGTAATTGCGCACAAAAGGAAAAATAAACTATCCTAATGGCAATGTGAACACGGCATCCACTGTTTCCCAACTCTGTTATAACTCATAGATCATCAGTTTCCTCCCAATTCCTTGCTTTCTGAGAAGAATGACTGGACCGATCACATCTGTCGAGATGGTAGCTGACGAAGCATGATGAAGTACAGATAACTCAGACTGTAGTCTTCGCTTTAATCCCTCTTTTGGCTGGATCGCCCTTTTGGGTTTTCAATCCACCGGGATACCCATTTTTGCCTAAGCCGCCCTTGCGGGTTTTCGACTTACCGGGTGTACAATTTTTTCATTTTTATCCCTAACTTTTGCCCGAACCTTTTCTTTCTGTTTTTGGTTCGCCGGGATGCCCATTTTTGCCTGGACTCTATTATTCTTTTTGTCCAGCGGGTCAATTTATGCGAAGTATTTTTTGACTACATCTGAGTTAACAGGGGAAGGAAAGTCTTCACCGTCCATTGTTGTAAGCATCAAGGCTCCACCGGAGAAAACCTTCTTCACAACATACGGACCTTCGTAATTAGGAGTCCACTTGCCCCTGTTATCTGTACCGGGAGGAAGGATCCTCTTCAAAACTAGATCGCCAGTTTGAAATGTCCGAGGACGCACTTTCTGATCAAAGGCTCGCTTCATCCTTCTCTGATACAACTGCCCATGGCAAATAGCTGCTAACCGTCTTTCTTCGATAAGGCTTAACTCATTAAACCTTGTACGAATCCACTCGGCTTCGTCCAGCTTGACATCCAATAATACCCTCAGAGAAGGGATCTCCACCTCAACTGGTAGGACTGCTTCCATACCATATACAAGGGAGTAGGGGGTTGCCCCGGTCGACGTACGCACTGAGGTACGGTACCCATGCAAAGCGAAAGGCAACATCTCATGCCAATCTTTGTACGTTACGACCATCTTCTGCACAATCTTCTTGATGTTCTTGTTAGCTGCCTCTACAGCACCATTCATGTTTGGTCTGTAAGGAGAAGAATTGTGATGTTCGATCTTGAAATCTCTGCACAAATCTTTCATCATTCTGTTGTTGAGATTCGAACCATTGTCAGTGATGATTCTCTCGGGAACTCCATAACGACAGATGATTTCTTTCTTGATGAACCGGGCAACCACTTGTCTGGTGACGTTGGTATAGGAAGCTGCTTCCACCCATTTGGTGAAGTAATCGATCGCAACTAAGATGAAGCGATGTCCATTCGAAGTAGTTGGTTCAATCCTCCCAATCATATCGATGCCCCACATGGCGAACGGCCAAGGCGAGTTCATGACATTCAGCGGGCTTGGTGGTACATGCACCTTGTCAGCATAGATTTGACACTTATGGCACTTCCGAGCATATTTGAAGCAATCGGATTCCATAGTCATCCAGTAATATCCGGCTCTCAGCAATTTCTTCGACATTGCATGACCACCAGCGTGGGTACCAAACGAACCCTCGTGCACTTCTTGCATTAACATGTCTGCTTCGTGTCTATCCACGCATCTGAGCAGAACCATGTCAAAGTTCCTCTTGTATAGCACATCGTCCTGATTCAGATAAAAGCTTCCAGCCAGCCTTCTCAGGGTCTTCTTATCATTCTTCGACGCACCCTCAGGATACTCTTGAGTCTTGAGGAAGTTCTTGATGTCATAATACCACGGTTTATCATCAATAGCATTAACAGACTCGGCTGCAAACACATATGCAGGCCTCTCGAGTCGATTCACAGCAATATGTGGCACATGATTCCACCAATGAACTTTTATCATGGAGGATAAAGTAGCCAAAGCGTCAGCCATCTGATTCTCATCCCGGGGGACATGATACAACTTCACCTTCTTGAAGAACGTCAGTATTCTTCTGGTGTAATCTCTATACGGAATCAGATGCGGCTGGTTTGTATTCCAATCTCCATTGACCTGATTGATCACTAGAGCTGAATCTCCAAATATGTCGAGTGTTTTGATCCTCAGATCAATGGCTTCTTCTATACCCATGATACAAGCCTCATACTCAGCTTCATTGTTGGTGACATCGAAAGTCAATCTGGCAGAGAAAGGTATATGAGCACCTTTGGGATTGATCAGCACTGCACCAACACCGTTACCATTCATATTCACAGCCCCATCAAACATCAGTGTCCACTTGTCATCAGGATCCGGTCCTTCCTCGACAAGCGGCTCTTCACAGTCTTTCGTCTTCAGATACATGATGTCTTCATCGGGGAATTCAAACATCATAGGCTGATAATCATCAATCGGTTGTTCGGCGAGATAGTCTAATAGAATACTACCCTTGATGGCCTTCTGTGACGTGTACTGAATGTCATACTCGGTTAAGATCATCTGCCAACGGGCAACACGTCCGGTGAGAGCTGGCTTCTCAAAGATGTATTTCACAGGATCCATCCTAGAAATCAACAGAGTAGTATGGTTCAACATATACTGCCTTAGTCGGCGAGCAGCCCAGGCCAAAGCACAGCAAGTTTTCTCGAGCAGTGAATATCTTGTTTCACAGTCGGTAAACTTTTTGCTTAGGTAGTATATGGCGTGCTCTTTTCGACCAGACTCGTCATGCTGCCCCAATACGCACCCCATCGAAGTCTCGGTGACTGAAAGGTACATTATCAGTGGTCTCCCTGGAACTGGAGGAATCAGGATTGGAGGTTTCTGGAAGTACTCCTTGATTTTGTCAAATGCCTTCTGACAGTCATCATTCCATTTGATCGCCTGATTCTTTCTGAGTAGTTTGAAAATTGGTTCACATGTGGCAGTTAGATGAGATATGAACCTTGCAATGTAGTTCAACCTCCCTAAAAACCCACGGACTTGCTTTTCCGTTTTCGGTTCAGGCATCTCTTGAATAGCTTTGACTTTTGCTGGATCAACCTCAATCCCTTTTTCACTGACAATGAAGCCTAAGAGCTTCCCGGATCTCACCCCAAATGTACACTTGTTCGGATTCAGCCTCAGCTTGAACTTGACCAGTCTGTCAAACAACTTCTGCAGATTTACCAAGTGCTCCTCTTCTGTCTGCGACTTCGCAATCATATCATCCACGTACACTTCGATTTCGTTGTGCATCATGTCATGAAAGAGAGTCGTCATTGCCCTCTGATAGGTAGCACCGGCGTTCTTCAGCCCAAACGGCATAACCTTGTAGCAGAACGTGCCCCAAGGTGTAATGAATGTCGTCTTTTCCATGTCCTCAGGTGCCATCTTGATCTGGTTATAGCCTGAGAAACCGTCCATGAAAGAGAATACCGAGGACTGAGCCGTATTATCCACCAATACATCAATGTGAGGTAATGGGAAATCATCTTTCGGACTCGCCCTATTCAAATCTCGGTAATCGACACACATCCTGACTTTACCATCCTTTTTTGGCACGGGAACGATGTTGGCAACCCACGGTGGGTAACTTGTAACAGCCAGGAAACCTGCATCCCACTGCTTCTGAACCTCTTCCTTGATTTTGACAGCCATATCAGGACTAGTTCTGCGAAGCTTCTGCTTGACCGATGGACAATCTTCTCGGAGAGGTAACCGATGCACCACAATGCCTGTATCCAGCCCAGGCATATCTTGGTATGACCAGGCGAATATTTCCACATATTCTTTCAGCATCTCTATTAGCCTCCTCTTGACAGAGTCTTCTAAAGCAGCACCGATCTTGATCTCTCTTCTGGCGTCCTCAGTACCCAGATTAACTGTTTCCAACTCCTCCTGATGAGGTTGGATGATCCTTTCCTCTTGCTTCAGTAGTCTGACCAATTCTACAGGGAGTTCACTGTCTTCCTCACTCTCCTCTTCAGCTTGGTATATGGGATTGTTGAAATCATACTGAGCCATAACAGAGTCGTTCACAGTGGATGCCAAAAGATCACTTCTGCATGTTTAATGTTTTGTTTTTAGAAAAAGATTTCAATAAAGTCACAAAAACAAAAACATTGCCATTTTTATTGTTTTGAAAAAAGTGGAAAACAGAAAATAGAAAGACAAAGATCTCAAAATTTGATTGAAAAACGTCCTTCATTTATAAACATTGTGAACATGATGTGGCCCTACAATGAACCACTACGCCTTGGGCAGAACGTAGGGTTTTCATGCAAAATGAAAAAAACAAAAGAAAATTACTCTGTCAGTAGAGTAACTTGGACCACTTCCTCAGCTGTCCAATTGTTGATAGATTCACCTGGTGCACAAGGGCGGACCCAGACATCCAAATCGTGATCACTGTCTTCACCATCAGTAGCGAAGACATCCCCATGGTTCATCAGCCCAGCGCTGGTGAAGGTATTCGGACCTGCTTGTACGCTCTGCTCTGCTGCGAGAGGCTCGTACCCAATGCCGAATTTGTCTTCCTTAACCGGCAAGTCAACCATCTTGCCCCAGCCTTCTGCTCTGCCAGAGTCCACAACTTCCTTGGCTTGCTTGTATGACAAAATTGAAGCACCCGGCTTCCTCTGCTCAGCACAAGCAACCCCTTCCAACGCCACAGTCTCGAATGCCTGGCACAGGGTTTCGTGGATCTCGCCATCCACCTCAACATATTTGAATGAGGAGAGATGACTCACCAGAATCTCCTCTTCACCACAGACGGTCACGATCTGACCGTTCCAGACATATTTGAGCTTCTGATGGAGAGTCGACGAGACCGCTCCAGCTGCATGAATCCACGGACGCCCCAACAGACAACTATAAGCAGGCTGAATGTCCATCACGTAGAAAACAATGTCGAACACTTCCGGACCTATCTTTACCGGCAATGTGACTTCACCAAACACAGAACGTTTGGATCCGTCGAATGCACGCACAATCAGGTCGCTGGGAGTGAGCACGACTCCCTCGACAGCTATCTTCTTCAGGATCTGCTTGGGCAGGACATTCAGGGACGACCCGGTGTCCACTAGCACGTGAGATAAAACATCTCCCTTACACTCCATAGTGATGTGCAAGGCTTTGTTGTGATTGCGTCCCTCAGGCGTTAGGTCTAGGTCAGTGAAACCCACACCGTGCCTGGTACTCACATTGGCTAGTACACCCTCTAGCTGGTTGACCGATATCTCTTGCGGGACATATGCCATGTTCAGCATCTTTAGCAAGGCGTCCCGATGTGCCTCAGAACACATCAGCAAAGAGAGTATCGAGATCTTTGAAGGAGTTTGATTGAGCTGATCCACAATCTTGTAGTCGCTCTTCTTTATTATCTTCATAAACTCCTCAACATCCCTCTGAAAAGAACCCTCAGCCTCCTTCTGAGCCGGTTCTTCGTCAACCACTGCTTGTTTGCCCTTAGCTCTGGCGGATGCCTCAGAGTAGCATCCCTCAAAGGCTGAGGCACAAACAGTCGTCCACTCCTTGTGAAACCTCCCTGTCCTCCAACATTGTCCACTACAGGACTTGCAACAGCAGGAATTCTCACAGGAGCACTGATAGTAACTGGCGCTTGATTAACTGGCTTTGTCTGGTTACCAGCCCTCCTATCACGGCGATAGGCATTGTCGTATCTCCATGGCACAGCTCTACTATTTTCAACTTGTCCTCTGCCGGACGCCACAATAGTAGTAGGTGCACGGATGGTTACCGGTGTTGGGATGGTAACCGGAGTATTGCTGGTGGTGGGTGCACTGACAGCCCCACGCCCTCTTCCTTCGGACGGCTTATAAAAAATAGTGACAGTAGACACTGCCCCATTATCTCTGGTAGCCCGGCTGAACTGCAAACAGCCTTCGTCCATCAGCCTCTGAATACCAGTCTTCAACTGGTCACAACCGTTGATCGCTTCTGAACAGCCCACACAATCTTCATTACAACCTGGGTCAACACCCCCATTCAACAATCGGCCCTTGATGACTAGCAGAGAAGTCTGGACATCTTCAACATTCACAATCAAGTCTTCAGCTTCTCCATCTTCAATGTTATTAACCCTATGCCCACCATGTTGAGGCATAGGATTGTTCACGACATTTGGCACTGGAGAGAAATTGATCGCCTTGGCATTGATCAAATCCTGAACCTTGTGTTGCAAAGCCCGGCATCTTTCAGTGTGGTGGCCTGGTGCCCCAGAATGAAAGTCACATCTAACATTAGCATCATAGCCGGGTGGCAGCACGGTAGGAGTAGCCATCGTTCGCAACTCTACAAACCCTAGCCGGAGTAGCTCGGGTAGTAGCTCTGCGTACGACATGGGCAGAGGATCAAATCTTCTATCAGCCTGCAATCTCTGCCTAGGCTGGAAAGGTCGTTGCTGTTGTTGTTGTTGTTGTTGCGGTTGTTGTTGTTGAGCCCTTTGTTGTTGTGGACGCGGTTGAGGTGCAGGAATGGTCACTGCGGCCACTGGACGATACTGGTCCCTGTTGTTGTTGGCTCTGTACGCACCCCCTCTGTGCTGTACAGCATTGGTCTCTCCTTCTCTACGGCGAGGTGCCCCGGAGAAGGGTTTCTTTGAAGAAGATGAGGAACCAGCATCATGGATCCTACCAGCTTTGATTAGACTCTCTGTTCTTTCACCGCAGATAACGACGTCAGAAAAACTTCCGAATGGGCAGCTTCCCATCCGGTCCATGTAAACTCCTTGAAGAGTACCGATGAACATGTCAGTCAACTCCCTTTCCAGCATAGGGGGTTGAACTCTTGCAGCTAGTTCGCGCCATCTCTGGGCATACTCTTTGAAACTTTCATTGTTCTTCTGACAAAGACTCTGCAGCTGAGTCCTTGTTGGAGCCATGTCCATATTATGCTTATACTGCCTGAGGAACGCCTCACCCAGGTCTCTCCAGCATCTGATGGAATCCCGCTTCAACTCCATATACCAATCCAAAGACGCCCCAGATAGGCTGTCTTGGAAGAAATACATCCACATCTTCTCATCATCAGTGTATGCGGATATCTTTCTGTAGTACGCCTGCACGTGGGTGCGAGGGCAGGAGGTACCGTTGTATTTATCAAATGACGGCGCCTTGAACTTGTGCGGGATTCTCAGTCCTTCTACCAATCCCATGTTTGTAACATCAAAACCGAGGGAGTTTTGACATTCTATCGCCCTGATCTTCTCAGCAAGGGCCTCCACTTTGCGATCTCTCGCATCATTTCTACCCAAGATGTCGTCGTCTTCGCTGAGCATAGTGAACAAATCCTCTTGTCTGTCAACAATAGGAATTCTGTTACGGGTTGGAACCTGAATGACTCTGGCACTAGCAACATCTGGAGCAATTGGTTGACCGTCAACTCGGATACCCCTCAACTCTTCACCCACAGCATAGTTGTTGACGGGAATAGCAGCAGCAGGAACGTCAGGAACTGGATTTCCTTCTTGCAGAGGTTGGTTGGGCGGTGGTAGTGCAGCTTCTTGTCTCTGGACCATTGCTCGGAGTTCTTCTTGCCCTTGCGCAACCCCTTGCATCATGTGAATAAACTGGGCCATGCTTGCCCTCATCTCTGCCAACTCGGCTTGTACTTGATCCATGTTGCGTTGATGGTTGAGCCTCGTTGAGTAGCGGTGTGGTCTTTGATCAGCTATCCTGCCTGGACACAGGAACCCACAGTGAGAAGACGGCACAAGAACACCTGTTATGCAAATGATATGATTATGATGTCTAATGATATGCATGATGCACATGAGATGCTCATTTCTCAGGCATTCAAAGAGCCTGACCCATTCTGAAAAGATGGCAACCTGCAACAAGAGAACAAACAGATACAGGGAAAAATGAGAACATCAGAGAGAATCCAACATCCTTATACATACATAAGGGTAAAAGAGTCATACAACCAATACCAGCAGAATATTCGGATAATCAGAGTACAAAGAGAAAGAATCCCATCCAACAAGCCTGGAGGTGATTCTCAACAAAAAGATCCAAAAGACGGATTACACACAAATGAATCCCACCCAACAAGCCTGGAGGTGATTCAACAAAATAATCAACAGAGATACAGCCTAAGTCAGACGGTCTTCAGGAATGAGGGTCTTCAGGTAATGACACTGGTCTATCAACAGTGAGCATTCTGAACAATCTGGCAGAGGAGTGATCTTCTCTTTCAACTGTCTTCTCAGCTCCAAGACTTCTCCTCCAAGATAATCCTCTGACTTCTGTCTCAACTCCATCTCTTTCTTCAACTGAGTGTCTTTGTCTTTGAGTTGCTTCTCCAAGTCTCTGATCTTCTTCTGGTAGTTGACTTCTGCTCTCTGCAGTCTCAAACATTCCCTATGCTCTGCATCCATCAGGGATTCCATCTCCTCATATGATCTCTTCTTCCCCCTCGCTCTACTAGCATCCTCTCCTTGCACTTCCCTAAGTTGATGGGCCAAGTGCAGCTTGTCAGCTTTAGCTTTATATAGTTCCATCTGAGTGTCTTGATCCTTCTCTCTCAGACGACGACCCTCCATCAGGGCTTGCTTATAGTGCTCAGCAGGTACACTATCAGCAAGTACCAAAGGTGGTTGCTCTTGCAACGGCTCCATCCTATCGTAGGGTAGCAGCAAAGTTTCCACTCTCTTCTTTACCCAATCGGTGTAATCGGGCATTGCAATGGCAAACTTCTTCCCTAAGACGGATCCATCCTTCACCCCAAGAGATCTCCAGGCTCTTCCAATCTGCTCCAATCTAACAGGGTCATCCTTCTTCTCAAAACACACACTCTCTGCTATCTCAGCTTCGAGTGGCCTTCTACTCATAACAAACCCTAGCTGGCGAGGGGAGAGAACTGGGTTATAGTTGATACAGCCTTTGGTCACTATGAGTGGCACGTTCCGGTATTCACCACAGCTCATGATAACATCCTTAACATCCATCCGGTACGACTGCCACCTGATGTCGTAGGAAGTGAGCGACATGACCCTCTGAGTCCACTTCAGAGTGCTCTTGGTATCTATAAATGGTCCACTGGCTGGCAAAAGGGACATGAACCATTTGAACAGAAGAGGTAGGCAACATCTGATGGCTCCACCCTTACCATGCCTACTGTGGATGGCATAGTAAGTGTCTGCTAAGAGAGTAGGGACTGGATTCCCTCGGATGAAAATACTGATGGCAGTAAAGTCTATGAAGTTTGGCATACTGGGAAAAAGGATGATCCCATAGATCATGGCAGCTAGCTGCGCGTGAAAAACTTCCCAATTCCCCTTTTCTGCTCCAACTCTGGCTACTCTCAACAGGAACTTCAATGGTAAACCGACAACTACTCCACAAGGCTTCCAATTCTCACCAACTTCCTTTACACTCAACCGGAGAGCTCTGGCAATAATACTGAAGTCAACCTCCTTTGGGACGTCCAAGAAGGGGGTCTGATGCTGGATAGGGATACTCAACAGGATAGAATACTCCTCGAGAGTAGGTGCTAACTGGTAATCCTGGAAAGTGAAGCATCTGAGCTCTGGGTCATAAAACTGAAGTAGTGTCTGCAGAGGCACTGGATCCACTACGGTCTTCAACACTGTCAAGATGTCTCCATACCGCCCAACAAAACTCTTCAATCGGTCGTCTGTCACGAGGCTACCCAACTCAACTAGCGGAGTCAACGGCTCACGGTGGAAACTGTAGGAACAGGTCTTCTGCTTCGGCTCGGGAATTGTTGCCATCTCTATCAGTAGACAAGCTCTGGAATGTACCTGAGAAATGATATGCATGCAGAGATTAGTTTTTTTTCTTTTTTCTTTCTCTTTTTTTTGATTTTTTTTCGATTTTTTTAATGAGTTTCTTTTGGAAAATAAATATGCTATGATGCACATGATGCAGACTGGATTGGCTGGTTGTGCAAACTCTGATACTAAGTCGGAGCTTCAGTCAAAATCAGAACATAAATCCAACTTATGGTCAAACTGATCACACTGTTGTCTGAACTAGAGTCACCAACAGAACCAAAGTCACCAACGGTACCTGTAATGAATAACCCCTCCCCACTCACGGGTGTAGTCTAGGCCAGGGTAAAGCTGAGAGAAACGCAGCATAAATAACCTTTCGCAGAAATACTATCATATACACACCGGAAGTATGTAACGACAGTATCCCACCAGGGTCTGAACTGCTCGTGATATCAATGTTCCGCTAAGTGGCGCAATACCACCCGCTTCCCATGAATCACTCTATTCCTAATCATCCTAGATTTTCACTCATGGTCTGGGTATGGGACCTTTTACCTCGACTGACTCCCCCCCCACAAAGAAAAACAGACAACCAGCCAGACAGCAGCAAATGATGAATTATGAATGCAAACATCAATGCACACAATTAATGCAATCAATAAATGTACATATATACAACGAATGCAATAAAATACAACAAACAGAAAGCAACCAAAACCCTAATCCTAGAGAGCGCTAGGAGAGACTCGCTCAGGGAAGATGGACCAGCAGAGGTCAACTTCTCTCTGTCCCCAGCAGAGTCGCCAGCTGTCGCATTACGCGAAAAACCGGCGGGAAAAGAAAGAAACAACAGAGCCGCCACCGTGCGTTATTTATCCCAAAAGAGGGAAAGGAAACGCTCGAAGTAAACCTAGGAAAGAACATGGTCTCGCGACCAAAGAGGAATGGGTTCGGGAGTCGGTTATGCGAAGGGAAGGTATTAGGCACCCTACGCATCCGTAGTACTCTACGGGATCCACGCACAAAAGGAAGGAAAATTGGTTGCTAAACACTGCTCAAACTCACACACACTGGCTGAAAGAGACAAAAGAGACTGACTGAAACTGACTCGGCAGGATGTCGCATCCTGGGCCTACTTAGTCTATCAGGCATAGACATCAGAGTCGAAGTAGTTCGGACTGGGGGAAACGACACATGCTCGCTAGGATATCGCATCCTATGCATACGTATCTCCTCGGACGAGAGAAGAATCAGAGCACTCGTAGCTCGGCTGACACGCACACAAACAAACAAGACACCCACAGGCAAACGTGGAGCCCGAATGCCAATCACTGGACTTACATCAGCATCCGAACCAAAACACACGCACACTGGAACCCAAATGCCACTCGATGGACTTACATCGGCTTCCAAACAAGCAACGACACAACAAGTTAATAGGGAGTCGGGGACTCGAGCCTATAACTGTCAAGCAACACACACAAAAGAAAAGAAAAAGGCGCCCGGAGAGATCAGCTCAATCTCCTGCCTACATACTTCATCTGGTGTGAAGATCAGGGCGATGTAGTTCCCCTACGCAGGGACAAAGGTTCTAGCCTAACCAGATAACAGAGGGAGACACAACTCTAGGGAGGCTACGACTCGAGCCTAGATGTTGTCATGCAAAGTCAACCCTAAGTTAAGGTTTCTAGCTAAATGGCACGAGGGCCAACCTATCTTAAACAAGGCTTGCACAGGAAGCAAGGGTCTCGATTGCAACTAGGGCAAGAGAAAGGGGAGGTCTCAATCGCAACGAGGGCGAGAGAAAAGGATTAGAGTTAGTTGTTAGTCAAACTCGGCAAGACATCGCGTCTCGTGCCTACGTATCTCATCTGAACATGAGAATCAGAGTTGCCGTAGTTCGGCCTAAAAACTCTAAGCATGGCTCACACAGGAAGCAAGCCACACAAACTTGACTCGCACAGGAAGCAAGTCAAGCACACCCTACCTTGCACAAGGGCAAGTCTAAGCTAGCCTAAAGAGGCAAAGCAAACAGGCAATCACAATCACAGGAAGCACACACTATATACATACAAGTGGCTCAAGCAAAGGCTAGGTTTTAGTCGAGGGGTCATATCAACCTCAACAAACAAACCTCTGGAAGTGGGTGAAGAGTGCTCTTAACCTTGACATTGAGAGCCAAGGTGAAGCAGATGCAAGGAGATGAGGGGTGTGCCTTATTGCTCTTATCCCTGGCCAGGGAGAGCATTTGACAAGAATGTGTGGGTTCAGAAAGCGGGAACCCTTCTACACATTTGGTACTGACTCAACTGTGCAATTGCACAAGATCTTGGGTTTTTATCTGAGATGCATCAACACAATGGTGTGAGCAAAACAGAAGACACACTGAATAGCAGGGGATAGGCTACTTATCCCTTGGGTTCTGCCAATTGCCTCTTCACTTAGGAGGTCTTTGACTCTGTACAAGGACAAATTAAACATACACAGGCATTGCCTCTTAAGGAGGACTTCAGACAGTTTGCCCGGCCAAGTAACAAGCCGGGTCTCCAGACTACATGAAGTAAAAGAGATTATACCTCAAGCAAGTTGCTAAAAAGCAAAGCAAATCAAGTTCAGAGAACTTAGGCAACTAAAGTACCTGAAAAAGTCAAACCAATCAGTATGCAATTCAACAGTTAAAAGCAAAAGGAATGGGATTCACAGACAAAACAGATGGTCAATTGTGCAAAGCAAGACTCAAACACATGAGTCAAGCCATCTACAAAACAAAGGTTAGCTCATATGTAAGCAAATTCAATCACATTTGTATGATCTTGGAAGCATTGATGCTTAACCTGAAACAATAACTCAATGGTAAGCTCAGAAGACCACTAGGACTAGCCTAGGGTCAAGGATGAAAGAAAAAGTCAAAACAGCAAAGAAAAGTCAACCAAAGTCAAAGTCAAACATTTAAGAAGCTATCACAATTGGGCCCACATTCACATCATGCATTATCATCATTTCATGAACATTTGAAGTCAAAGTAAGGCAAATGAAAGCTCAAAGAAGTCAACAGAATGACTTGCAGCAAAAGTCAACTCAAACAATTTCAAAAAAATCATCAAATAAATCACACTCAAACCTAACATCTAGCATGATAAGCATGTCAAATTTCATTGCATTTGGATGAGAGGAAGGCAGTCAATTAAAATCATGAAGTCAAACCAAATTCAAGTAAGCACAATGAGGGTCAACAAACATGGGTCAACTTCAAAAAATCATATCAAATTGAAAACAGATGAGAAATGAATGAGATTAACACCAATGCAAAGCTCAAGATGTCTAGTTATCACATATGAAATTTCATGATCATACAATATGGTATAAGAATTTCCCAAATGATTTGGCAACATGTAGCACAAAAATTCAACCATTGACTAGGCAGGGAAGAAAATTCACAATCAAATGGAAAACAGCACAATTAATTCCAAGAAAATTCATACACAAACTAGACATGTAAGAGATCATTCATGCAAAATTTGGGGTCAATTGGAGGCCAGGAGACATGTGAACAAAAATCAAGAAAATGCACATCATTGGTGTGACACAAATTGTCACACCCTAGTTCAAAAATTCATATCTAGCAAACCACAAACGATAAATGCATAAACTCTACATCAAAACAAAGATGAGTGAGTCTAGTTTCACCACAAAAAATTTCAGGGGCAATGGATGCAACATGAGTATTTCACAAAAGGAACGGCAAAGGGTGTCAAATGTGCATTCATGTTAGAAAACCAATTACCATTTAAAATCCAGCCAATGAAAAATTAATTAAAAATCATAATTAAATACTAGACATCCATGTGAAGATGATGGAAAAATTTTCATGATTTTTGGGTTTGAATTGAGGGAGAAATGAATTTTGCAAGTTGATGAACAATTGTAGCAAACATGAACAAATGCAACATGATTTAATGAGTCAACATGGTCAGCGCATGGCATATTTGTAATTTTGGCCTTCATTTATCAAAACACAGCGTTTAAGCCATGGCCACGAAATAATCTCATTGGCTAATGGCCAATGGAACAGTACACATGCAGGGCAAACAACAACAACAGCCAATCGAGGCTCATAATTCTGGGCAGCATTCATGCAACTTAGGGTTTTCATAAACATCACGCAATTCATCTTCATGCAATCATCCAACATGAAATTCAAGCAATAACTCACGAACAAACATGGAAATAAACTCATGCAAACATCAGCTAGCAACAACCAAACCTAATTTCATGCAAAATCTGGGCCGGTTTGGAGGTTCAAACAGCAGGGTATCATCACCATCCTTCAAACATGAGCAAAACCAAATCGCCCAGAAATCCAAATTAAACATGGCAATAACATCTACCAACAATAAGTATCACATATCCAGCAATCAAAACATTAAAACAAGCTCACAAAAGAGAAATCGAAGGAAACAAGTTTGAACATGAAAATGTAAATTCAGATTTCTCACACATCTCTTAATCATTTTAAGCAAGGCATAGTTTAAAAGAACCAGCATTCAAAGACCTTCATTAAACATGGCATAGCTTTGAAAAATAAAGGATTCGAAGAAATACCAAATTGAAGAGCAGTGGAAGATTCTGGTGTTTTCTGCTTGCAAATGTTTGATACAGATGAACACAAAGACCTCAAATGTTGTATGGATGAAGCTGCTTGGCTCGAGGTAGCTTGGTTTGGCTCTAATCCTGAGCTGCCATGGATGACACCTTGAGGAAACAGTCGAGAGATGGAACTTTCAGCAGGGTTTTGATGGTGAAAATGAGCTCAATATGTTGTCCAGGTGAAGAAAGAATCATGGGTTGCTCGGGTTCTTTGAAGGGTTGGTCAGAAATCCCAAATGTGCAAAATTGCAAGATGAGAGAATGGGAGTGTTTTGATCGTGTATGGCTGCTGCTAGGGTTGTGAATTGACAGAAAATTCACTTATATTTGTCTGTTTAAGCTTGCCTAATAACATGCTAATCCAAGTTTAACTTAATGAACCATTTGCAAAAAATGCTAAGTTTGGTCATATGGAAAGTGGAGGTGTAGTGCTGCCACGAAATGGGCCTCAAACAGGCTGCCAATGACCTATAATTCATCTGTTTTAAGTTGCCAATGGAGTGCTGAACTTGCTTTGCTCTTATGAATCCATATTGCCAAATTTGCCAATTTTGCACCTATGCACAAAATGGTGATATGATGAAAGCATGAGCATGATTTTAAGCTTGGAACATCTTGCAAATATCATTTAAAATGAATCCCAATTGGCCAATTGTGTAAAAAATGCTTAAATCAAAAAGTCAAACTTGAGTCAAACTTGATTTTTAAATGAAATAGGTCAAAAAATGCCATTTTGATTGGCAAGGTTTTGGTACATGATGTTTACATTTTTGGAAAGAGGAGGAAAAATGTGGTTTGTAGGAAAAAAACCCCACCAAATTTGGCCTTATGGTTTGAGAGATATGGCCCTTTGAAGTTCACAAATTTTTGAAATTGAATTGATCATATCTTGACAACCATACATGGGATTTGAGAGTTCTTGGACTTTTTGAAAATGGGAGAACAAGATCTTCAACTTTCATGTTGGGCAAAAATTCATTTGGAGCTTGTATCATGATGCAAGTTGAGGATCAAGAAGTTTCCATTTTTGGCAGTTGAAATTACAGGTCCACTTTCTATTTTGGGAAATTTTCTGATTGGCTTCAAATTCTTCAATGAGGCTGATTGCCATGATATATGAGGCCTATTAGGACATGAATAAGCTCTTTCAAACCATTTCCATCCATCAAAACCATAGAATCAACCATAGTTGACCAACTTTGACTTTTCTAGGGTTTTGGACTGACTGTGCCCTTCTGATGAATTCCAAACCCTAATTCTTTGAGACCTTGACTTCAAATGATGTCCCATGTTGTATGGACTCTTGATTATTGATCATGGTGCCCAAATTCCACAAGAATGACCACCATCCACTGCTTTGACTGATTGTTGGCTTTCTAGGGTTTTTGCCTGGCTGTGCATTGACTGATGACCTCTGAGCCTTCAACCCTTGACTTGAACACTTCAAATGAACCTCCAAGTCATGTGAACTTGTTGGACAAACCCTAGGGCTTTGATTCCTTGAGAAACACCCTTGCTTGATTGGTTGACTGATCTCCTGATCAGTTTGACCTAATTCTTGCTTGCTTGCTCTTGAGGCAACTGGGGGACAATGCAAATGCTATGCAATGGATCATGATATGCTATGACTTAATATGAAATGATATGTACAGAGATAGGTGCAAATTTGAGGTGCTACACGCAACAAGTCTGCAATCTCTCGAGAAGTCGGAATACTCTCCAAGCCACTGAACGGTACCTGATCCAGAATCGGGATCCCAATAAGATGAGCATACTCCTCAAGCGTAGGCAACAGTTGGAAATCCGGAAATGAGAAGCAGTGATACAGAGGATCATAGAACTGAGCCAAAGTACTCATCAAACCCTCATCAACCTGAGTAGTCAACAGAGGCAGAAGCTTCCCATAGCGAGCTTTGAAACCCAAGGGATCCAATACATAGGATGTCAAATTCCTTAACTCTTTCACATCGGGCTGTCTAAAGCTGTACTTCTTTGTATGCCTTTTCGGTCTTTCCATGTCTGAAAATTTTGCAAATAAACCCTTTAAGTTCCTTGAAATTTTTTCTTTTTCTGATGACATGAATGCAGATGAATGCATGAATGCATGAATGCAACAATCACACTCAAGGATCAAGCAAGTCACACCAGACAAAGGTCATGGGAAAGCTCATTGTATCCCTAATATCAATCATCCATTTTGGCGGATTATGGTTTTCACCTTATCAACACCCAAGTTCCATTGATATTAATGGTACATGAACCGGCTCAACATCCTTAATATCAACCATCCATTTTGGCGGATTATGGTTTACACCTTATCAACACCCAAGTTCCATTGATATTAAGGTTGTCTGAACGACTCAACCATGAATCACGGGTTTGCTGAGAGTCACGAGCATGGAGTCTCGGTTAAGGACCACCCAAAGGGAGTGTACTAGGGTTTAAACCTGCCGAACATGTTCTACCAGAGGTTCCCATAATCATCGTCCCATCTTTCGGATATTATCAGAGGAACGAATACTCGTATTCCAAAAATATTCTCAAGAGAGACTCTTATGAGTGTAGTATCGCGTAACAATCGCATCAGAATTGACATCTGAACGACCTCCGCACTACGTCCTAAAATAGGGCAAGATGGGCTTGGTAAATTAAGGTCCTTGGCTTCTAAGGCACATGATTGAAAGAATAATGCCTAACCACAAATAACTTGTGTGACATTATTAATTTAACATGACCTCCACCAAGTGAATGGACTCGCAAGTCAACTGGCTAAGGAATACTCCACACCAGTCGACAAGACTATGCCATTCTCCTATCCTAAGGTGCACTCGAGTTCGGGTATAGAACTCATCTCACAGAGATCACCAAAGCAAACAGCAATTGTATATCAAGCAATTCAAACATTACAATCAATACAGTTATCCCAAATTGTACAAAAATATGTCATATAACAAATAAACAAATATCATACAAGGGTGAAAAGTAGGCAAAACCACCAAGGAAGGTCTAAAGATCTCCCCAGCAGAGTCGCCAGCTTTTTTGTAGCGGTGTATTCGTCACTTTATGATTTATTGATTAAATCAAAAGCAAAGCATACAAAGAATCGAGTCGCCACCGCACTTTTATTTATCCAAAGGAATGGCTAAAAAGCGAACAAAAGCCTAAGAAGTTTTACACATGGAAAACTAATGAAAAGATCAGAGAATCTGGGTAAGGGGTTAATTACGCAATGGGAAGGTGTTAGGCACCCAAAACGTCCTAGGTACTCCTAGGGAGCCCTTTTCACACTTGTTGTATAAAAAAGTTTATTTGTTTATGACATATTGTGCAAACAATGATTGGGAAGATGAGAAAAGAATGTACAAGTTATTATTTTTGTGTTTGAACGGATGAACCCGTTGCCTACGTACCTTTCCATGGAAGGTAAGGAACAAAACGCCGTAGTTCGGCTAAAAGATTTCCAAAATATGAGTGGGTTCATTTTAAAACAAAAGCCCTAAGGTCTTTCATTATCCACGGGAGAAAACTCAACCTTATACAAACAACAAGTCCGCCATGTGAGAAAAGCTTCGACGTACTAGAGGGGTTAACCCTGTTTTCAGTACGGAAGTCTTACAGTTCGATCACTAAAGACAAGAAGGTGAGATTAACATCAACCAACTAGGATAAATCAAACCTATGGCTAATGTATGAAAACTTATCGAGAATGGCCAAAGCCACAAAACAATTGAATGAGTTGGATTAACCAATTAAGATTTATTCACAAAAGAGTGGTCAAGGTATGATTAGAATTCAATTCAAAGAAGTATTATGAAATGGAGTTTGAAAAATCAAAGGCCTAAAGCCTAGGTTTCTAATTTGAAAATTAGATGAAAATGCTTGCACAATATCTTTCAAGTTTGGGTTAGCATGCACAGATGGAAGTTTAAAGAAACAGCAGGTGGGAGGGTGAGGGAGTGTAAAACTTCTTAGATGTTCACCTCTTGAGATCATATGTAGATGATTCAAGTGTGTCCTTTGGAATGAGGCAACAATGCAAGTAAGCAAATGCAAAGCAAGGTGATACCGGATGCCAATCAATGGACTTATACCAATCTCACAAACAAACATGGATACCGGATACCAATCAATGGATTTACACCAATCTCCTAAACAAACATGGATACCGGATACCAATCAACGGATTTACACCAATCTCCTAAAATCAAACAATGATACCAGATGCCAATCAATGGACTTACACTAGTCTCACAAACAAAGGTGGATACCGGATACCAATCAATGGATTTACACCAATCTCCTAAAACAAAACAATGATACCAGATGCCAATCAATGGACTTACACTAGTCTCACACCATATCATTGGAACAACTGCCAAGTAATGGAATTATGCTTGTCTCCTCCATGGACAAAGCAAAATGCTATAAAGCAAAGCTTATGAAATGATATACAAAAGATGATGATAAATGCACTAAGGCACACTCAAGCAGATATGCACATATGAACCAAGTAATCAGACAATCAAGTCAATTAGCACACAGTATATACAAGCAATTAGGCTCAAACAAGGTTAGACTTTACAGTCAACTGGAATGGGGTATGTTGTGCTCTTAACCTTAACATTGAGAGTTAAGGTAAAGCAGATGAAATGGAGATGAGGGGTGTGCCTCATAGCTCTTATCCCTGGCCTGGTAGAGCTTTGAATAATAGAAGGTGTGGGAGTTCAGAAAGTTGGAACTCTTCTCCACAAGTGAATGACTCTATAGATCTTGGGTTAGTATCCACAATGCATCAACATGTTATGTGAGCAAAGGGATGACGCACTGAATAGTAGGAGATGGACTACACATCTCTTTTATCTACCAATTGCCTCATAAGAGGACTTTTCCTGCTTGGCACAAAGAGTAAACAATCACAAGCATTGCCTCTTAAGGAGGACTTCAGACAGGTGCCTGACCACATAACAGGCCAGGTCTTCCAGACTACATGAAGAAGAGAGGTTATACCTAAGTGGTTAAGCAACCAAGCAAGAGCAAGTTCAAAGTGAACTTAAGCAACTAATGTACCTGTGGAAACATCAAACAAATCAGTACAACTATACAGACAAACAACCAACAATTAATGCAACAGATAACCAATATACACAATGTGTAAGCCAAAAGTCAAAACTCAAGAGAGTCAACATCAACCTACAAAACACACATTAGTAATCAAAAGAAAATATCAAATGCTCTCAAGATGAGGCATCATCAATTGTGTAACTTGAATGTGTAACCTGAAACAAAGCTTTAAACATGAGAGGCAAACCACTAGGTCAAAGCCTAGGGTCAAAGATAAGGAAAAAATCCAAAACAGAAGCTGAAAATTAACATGAATCAACTTCAAACAATTATTGACACATAGCAAAAAGTCTCCCATCAATATCATTTACCAAATGTATTTCATGATCAATTGAAGTTCAAGGCAATTTTAAAGTCCAAATGTGACCAAACAGAATGAAAAATCTCAATTAAATCAGAAATGATTCACAAAAATCTGGAAAAATTCATGCGTATTCAAGACATCTCATATGATCAGCATGCAAAAAATCAGAGCAATTGAGCATCATTTGATAGGGTAAACACATAGCACAAGATGAACATCACAAGGTGTGACACAAATTGTCACACCTACTTAGAAAAATCACAAACCAGAAATGATAAATGATAAAAATGCAAACTCAACACCAAAATATCCAACAAAGTGTCTAGTTTCAACATGTAAATTTTCAGATTCATTGGATCAACAACCAGAATTTCACAAATGCAAAAGCAAAGCAATGTCAAAATGCATACACATACAAGAACCTTAGGGCAAAAATTAAATCAGCCAGGCACAACTTTGATTTTCATGTTGATAAAAAACTGGAGAGAAAAAGAAAACCATAGCAAAAATCCCCATATTATTTGGATCATTATTTGATTTATTATGAATTTTCAAAGATGCAAAATAAAAATTGAAATGGAAAATGAATAATGAAAATTAATTGAATTAAAATTTGAAATGTGTGATTGGCGCCACTTATTGAAACGCGGTGTTTCAATTAAATTGGCCAGAGCCAATCAGCGCTCAGCATGGCGCTCTGCATGGGCCAATAGCGTATAAGCCCTAAGGAACCTAAGGCAACGGAAAAACATGGTTTACGCAAAACAGAAAACCGTTGCCAATGCTGGATCATCTTCTCCAAAACAAAACCCGCGCCATGAACAGTAACAGAGCAAGAACACGATGAACAAAATTCTCAGAATCAACCAATAAGCATATCATCGTGTAGCCTAAACCTCATGGATCAACAATCAAGCAATAACTAAGCATCTAACATCCTAAATCGCACGGATCGAGTGAAATAAATTTCAACATGAAAACCTTAAATCCTCAAATCTCAGTGAATAATGCACGGTTTTTAGCGGTTCAAAGCTCAGCATGCTCACACAAACACGATCTACGAGTTTAGCATAATGAAATTGAGAAAAGAGAGATGCGATTTTATGACCTCTTGGAGAGCAGCTTTCGAATTCACGCGTTCCAGTCCTTGCAGTGCTTAGATCTTCCTCTAGCAAGCTTGTGGAGTTGATTGGAATGGAGATTGAAGTTCAATTGAGCTCGAATCCACAGAATTTGAAATTCATCATTGTTGCTCAAGCTTCATGTATGCTTCCAAACTGCACGAATTCCTGTGATTCTTGCTTGAATCTTGCTCTATGATGATACTAGATGATGAATGAGGCAAGGATTTGTGCTTTGATTTGGAGAAATTGAGAGAAAAAATGAGAGAAAAATTTGATAAAAAATTCTAGATCTGAGATTTGTGAAGTGTTGTTATGATTTTCTGTTAGGGTTTTGGTTTAAATACTCTCTACTAATCACCCTCTAAACATGATTAACCAATTGGTAATGGAAATGATTAAAATGGAGGTGTTTTGACAAAATGGGATTTCACCCTTGCATGGCAAATATGAGTGAACAATACACGAAATTATGGTTCATTTTCACTTAAAATTCATTTTTGGAATCAATGGCAAAAGTAAAATATTTGAATTATACACCAATTTCAAATGTTGAATTTTCCCTCCAAAATTAAGTGAATTTGCAAAATGTTCATGTGATGAGAAATGATGCAATGCAATGCAAGATTATGAAATTATAGGTCATGACAAGAATTTAGCAAAAAGAGCCACATGATTTGGAGTTTTGGTTTGAAAGTTATGCACATTTGAATCTCCATGTACACCTTGCCATGTTTTGATCATATCTCCTTAACCACACATGAGAAATGTATGATCTTGGACTTTTTGGAAATGGGAGAGAAAGATCTACAACTTTCATGTTCAAGAAAATTTCATTTGAAGCTTTCTTGATGATGTAATGTGAAGTTGAAGTTAGGTTAAAACCTCTCCATTTTTGGCAAGTTTGAATTATAGGTCACTTTCTATTTTTGGAATGTTTTGCCCTGACTTTATTTTCTTCAATGTTGATGTTTGAAATGTCAAATGAGACTTGTTTGAACATGAATTAAGTATTTCCCATCACTTCCCACCTCCAAATCCAACAGTTGACTTGGCAGTTGACTGGCTAGGGTTTCAGTTGACTGAAGAATGCCTTGATGAGATTCAAGCCTCTACCACTTTGAGATTTTGATTCCAAATGATATCGCAACTCATATGAACTCTTGATAATGATTGTGGGGTCCAAATTCTCAAGAATGGCCATCATCTATTGCTCAAATGAATGCATTGGCTGCCTTGACCTGTGATTGCTTCATCTGCAAGTAACAAGGTTAGATGACATATTTTTGTACTTTTGGTTAGTGGTAAAAGAAAAAGCAATGATATACAAATGCAAAACATGCTTGGTGATCAAGAACCACTCTCAAAAAGATAACCAACCCACAAGGAAGGAGGCAATGTGCACAATGATCCTTGAGGCAATGTATGATATGATATGATGCCATGAGGGATCTTAGGGACAAAATTGGGGTCTTACAATACCGTGACTAAAACCAAAAAACCCCTTGTTACTACGAGTTAAGAATTGAAACAACTGTCGAAAGGCGGCGATATCTCACAATCCCTGTGGAGACGATAACAAAAACCCGACACTTAAAATTACATTCAACAAAATGGCGCCGTTGCCGGGGATTGTGAATTGATATTGCGAGCATCGCAATAGTTGCTTAATTTTTAGCTTTCGAATTTTTGACTTGTGCTTGTAATTTGTTTGGTTTAGTGTGCAACTTTCATTTTATGCGAGGGCAGATTCCTGTGGACGAACTTCTTTTTGATCCCGAGATCGAAAGAACCGCAAGGAGGCTGAATAGCAGAACGAGACGAAGGAGGCAACAGGCTAGACAACGACAAGAACAAGGAGAAAGTTCTTCTACCACACATCCACCACCGTTCATACCTATCATGGAACCACCACCACAGCCCATTTCCACTCCATGTGTAAACAGTCCAAGGAATACTGCTCCGTTTGCCAACCACACGGGAAGGCAGGCCGAGATGAAAACGGGAATTATTAATTTACTATATGGAAGTCCATTCACCGGAATGGACCATGAAGATCCCTTTGCTTTTCTCACCAAAGTTTACGAGATAGCATTGGCGGCCGGAGTTGATCAAGCTCAAGAGCTACCGTTGTTCAGAAGATTATTTCCCCACGCTTTGCTCGGCAAAGCAAAAGATTGGTACTTAGATCAAACACCAGCCGTCATGACAGACTGGAACGTGTTGGAAGAGAAGTTCATCGAAAGATTTTTCTCCCACAACCGGTTCATGGAATCCAAGACGGCCATCTCAATGTTTTCACAAGGAACCAACGAATCATTAAATGAGGCGTGGGAAAGATTCAAATCCATGCTTCGGAAGTGTAAAGGGCATGGATTTGATGAATTGACTCAAATCCATATTTTCAAAAATGGACTTCTACCAAATTGCAAGACTTTGTTGGATGCTACCTCGGGTGGTTCTTTATTGTCTAAAAGCGCCGAAGAAACTACAAATATCATAAATCGAATGGCTCTAAATGATCTTCAAAGTCAAATTAGAGGCAACTCTTTGAAGAAGCCGAGAGTGCTTGAACTTGGGACGAACGATGCCATTCTTGCCCAAAACAAACTGATTTCACAACAAGTGGAACTCTTAACGCAGCAAATAAAAGAGTTGAGAGAACCTTCAAAAGCTAAACAAATAGCTTGTTGTGAGCTTTGCAAAGGTGAGCATGACACCGAATTTTGTCCACCTCCCGGGTTCGAAGAAGTAAACTACATGGCGAACCAACGAGACTACCAACCGAGACAACAACAACAACAACAACAACAACCTTATCAACCACATCCTCAAAATCAACAACAACAACACTTCCAAGGGAATCAAGGGTTCCAACCTAGGAGTAACTATTACCATAACCAAGGTTATGGGGGTGGTTCTTCTAGCCGTCAAAACCCTCCCCAAAATCCTTATCAACCTCAACAACCGCCGGTCGTAACTTCAAAATTAGAAGAGACATTGACACAATTTATGCAAATGTCAATGGCTAATCAAAAGAGCAACGATGCGGCAATCAAAAATCTCGAGACTCAAGTTGGGCAACTTGCTAAGCAACTAGCGGAACAACAACCCGGTCCTTCTTTTTCGGCGAACACGCAAACAAATCCTAAGGAGCATTGTAAAGCGATCATGACGAGAAGTGGGAGGGAGTTGATTAGTGAGAATAAAAAAAGAGATGAAAGTGAACAAAGAGAGGAAAAGAAAGAAAATGAGGAGGAAATATTGGAGGATAATATTGATGGTGAAGTGGGGGAGTGGAGTGAGGAGGAAAAAGTTAAAAAGAACGAAAAGAATGGTGAAGTTGAAAAGAAAGAAAGTGTGGAAATTGAGAAAAATAAGAGTGATGAAGTAATGGTGGAGGAAGTGAAAAAGAAAAGAGCAAGAAGTTCTAGAGTTGCTAAAGGAAAGGAGGTAGTGAGTGCTACTCAAATCCAAAACCTTCCTTATCCACATGCTCCATCCAAAAGGGAGAATGAACGGCATTACGCCCGATTCATGGATATTTTTAAACAACTGAAAATCAACATTCCGTTTGCCGAAGCCTTGGAGAAAATGACCAAGTATGCCAAATTCATGAAGGACATACTTACAAAAAAGCGGAGGTATACGGAACCGGAGACCATTGTCCTAGATGCGAGATGTAGTGCAATTATTCAAAGGACGCTTCCGAAAAAAGAGGTTGATCCGGGACAAGTTACTTTGCCGGTTAAAATTGGTGATATCTATGTCGGAAAAGGACTAATTGATTTAGGGTCAAGCATTAATCTTATACCATTTTCAATTGTAAAGAGGCTTGGCAACATTGAAATTAAGTCCATCCGGATGACGTTGCAATTGGCTGATAAGTCGACTACCCATCCTCATGGCGTAGCCCAAGATGTTTTGGTCAAAGTCGACAAATTCCTTTTCCCGGTCGATTTTATTGTTATTGATATGGAAGAGGATGATGATGCTCCGCTCATTCTGGGCCGACCGTTCATGAAAACCGCGCGCATGATGATAGACGTTGATGACGGTTTGATGAAGGTGAGAGTCCAAAATGAAGAAGTTACATTCGATCTATTCGAAGCAATGAAGCATTCAAAAGATATTAGTGATAGATTTCGCATCGATGTGATCGAAGAGGCAACTTTGGAGGTTTCTAAGCATATTCATGAGATATCTCCTATGGAGTTAGCTCTTGACGACTCATTTGAAGTTTTCACAGCTGAAGAAGAGCAAGCTTTTGATGAATGCTTAAGGGAACTTGATGGTTTAAACAAACTACAATCGTGGGAAGTTGAGGAGGAAGACTTGAAGAAGGAGGTTAATGACGAAAAAGCGCCTATTGAATTGAAAATGTTACCTTCTACTTTGAAGTATGTATTCCTAGATGAGACCGAAGCAAAGTCGGTCATCATAACCAACCTTTTGTCAAATGATGAAGAAGCCCGTTTGATCAATGTGCTAAAAAAAATCAAGAAGCCATGGGTTGAACTCTTTCCGATCTCAAAGGAATTAGTCCTTCCTATTGCATGCACAAGATCTTAATGGAAGAGGATTTTAAGCCGGTAGCTCAACCACAACACCGCTTAAATCCTACTATGAAGGGGGTTGTTAGAAATGAATTTGTCAAGCTGTTGGATGCGGGAATGATTTACCCGATTTCGGATAGTCCATGGGTTAGTCCTGTGCATGTGGTTCCGAAGAAAGGTGGAATTACCGTGATCCGAAATGACAAGGATGAGTTGATCCCTACTAAAGTTGCAACGGGGTGGCGAATGTGTAATGATTATAGGCGGTTGAATACCGCAACTCGAAAAGATCATTTTCCACTCCCGTTCATGGATCAAATCCTCGAAAGACTCTCGGGGCAACAATACTATTGTTTCTTGGATGGCTATTCCGGGTATAACCAAATTACGGTTGACCCGGCCGATCATGAAAAGACGGCTTTCACATGTCCGTTTGGAGTTTTCGCATACCGAAAAATGCCCTTTGGGTTGTGCAATGTGTAAGACCCCAATTTTGTCCCTAAGATCCCTCATGGCATCATATCATATCATTTCATTGCCTCAAGGATCATTGTGCACCTTGCCTGCTTCCATGTGGGTGGGTTATCTTTTTGAGAGTGGTTCTTGATCACCAAGCATGTTTTGCATTTGTATATCATTGCTTTTCCTTTTATCACTAACCAAAAGTACAAAAATATGTCATCTAACCCTGTTACTTGCAGATGAAGCAATTTTAGGTCAAGACAGTCAAAGGCAGCCATTGAGCAATAGATGGTGGCCATTCTTGAGAATTTGGGCACCATGATCATTCACAAGAGCTTATATGAGCTATGATATTATTTTGAATCAAAATCCCAAGTGGTAGAGGCTTGAATTTCATCTGAACATAGCCAGGTCAACTGAAACCCTAGCCAGTCAACTGCCCAGTCAACTGTTGGATTTGGAGGTGGGAAGTGATTAGAAATACCTCATTCATGTTCAAACAAGTCTCATTTGACATTTCAAACGTCAACAATGAAGAAAATAAAGTTAGGTCAAAACTTTCCAAAAATAGAAAGTGACCTATAATTTGAATTTGCCAAAAATGGAAAGGTTTTCTCCTCACGATTACATCATCAAAAATGCTTCAAATGAAATTTTGTTGAACATGAAAGTTGTAGATCTTTCTCTCCCATTTCCAAAAAGTCCAGGATCATCCATTTCTCATGTGTGGTTAAGGAGATATGATCAAAACATGGCAAGGTGTACATGGAGATTCAAATGTGCATAACTTCTCAACCAAATGGCCAAATGAAGTGGTTCTTTTTTGTACATTCTTCTCTTGACTTCTACTATCCAAATCATGCATTGCATCTCATGAATTCTCATCACACAATTATTTGATTTTTCACTTGATTTTTGGAGGGAATTTTCAAAGTTTAAAATTGGCTAATTGTTGGAACTTTCTACCATTGCCAATAGCTCCAAAATGACGTTTTAAGTGGAATTGGATCACAAACACGTGCACTGTTCATCATGCACACCATGCATAGGGTAAAATGGCCATTTTGCATTTGCACTTCATTTTAGCTAATTCCAATTGCATTTGCTTAAGCATGATTAGGGAAGTGATTAAGAGGAAGTATATATAGCTAACCCTAACAGATTTCAGCTAACAACATTCATTATTTTCAGATCTAGATCTAGAATATCAAATTTCTCTCTCAAATTTTTCTTCCATTTTCTTCATTTCCAATCCAATTTCGTGCTTAATTCTTGTTGTTAAGGTGTTCTTCAGCAGGATTATACATAGAATCATAGCAAAATCGTGCAGTATTGAAGCATTTGAAGCATGGATGCAACAATGGCAAATCAACAATTCTGTGGAATCGTGCATAACTGAGCTACAATTCTCCTTCCATTCATCTTCACAAGCATTGTAGAAGAGTTTTCAAGCTGAATTCAGTTCTGCTTCTACAAGAGGTTACAAATTCATTCTCATAATTTTGCTTTTAATGGACATGATATGATAGATCTTTGAATGCTGAGTAGATTGAGCTTTAAATCGTGTGAATCCGTGCCAAATTGAGTGAGATATAGTTGTTCAAAGTTTGGTTGATGATTATTGTTTCATTCGATCCGTGCATATATGATGTGTTTTGGATGAAATTGTTGTTGATTCTTGTTGCCTGATAATAGATCTTTGCAATGCTATGCTTGATTTGTGTTTCTGTGCACATTTGAAATTTTCTGGAAATTGAGGATGAAGATCTTGAAGATCTTCATCGTGTTCATAGTTGCTGCACTTTTCCTGCGAATTTTCCTACCACCTTCATAGTTACCTGCGTTTTTTCATGCGGCCTTCATGTTTCCTGCGGATTTCCCAGCGTTTGCATGCATGGCTTAGGGTTCGTACGCTACTGGTCCACGTAGCGCATAGTTGGCACATTGATTGGATCACATTGCTTCGCCTTGCCACATATGATTAATGAAACGGCGCGTTTCATGTATTGAGCGCCACATTCAAATTTTCGCTCAGTTCGATTCCCAGCTTGGACATATTTCCAAATCCAATTACATTTTATTCATTTCCTTCATCCATTCATGAACATGCTTCATCATTCATTTTTAATTTTTCTTTCACTTTAAAAATTCATAACTCAATAAATAATCATCCAAAAAATGTGTGGATTTTTGCACTGTTCTCCTTATTGCGTCTAGTATTCTTTGATGATTTTTCCAGAAATTGTGCTCGGATGGAAATTAATTTGGCCTAGGGTTTGTGTGCATGTGCCATATTTTGAACCTTGCTTGCCATATGCTTTGTGAAATGATGAGATTTAATCCAATGAATCTGAAATTTTGCATGCTTAAACTAGACATTTGGCTTGACATTTTGGTGTTGAGTTTGCATTTTTATCATTTGTGGTTGCTGAGATATGCTCATGTTAATGTAGGTGTGACAATGTGTTTCACACCTTTGCTTGTCCAACTTGTTGAATTTCTTTACCATGCCAAATAAATTTCAATTGATGTGATTTTTTGTATGATACTTGATATGCATGTTGGGAATGATCATGAATTCTTGGGGAATTTTTGGAATCATTTTTGATTTAATTGAGATTTTTCTTTCTGGATTGCCATTTGTGAGCTTTTGAATAGTCTTGAAATTCAATGATTTGGGAAATGCTGGTTGTTTATCATATGGATGTGAAATTTTGCACATTGTTTCTAGACACATTGAAGTTTATTGTGGCTTTGATTGGAGGTCTTTATCATGTTTCAATTCTGTTTTAGGCTTGTGCTAAGTTGATATAGAAAATTGTGTCTCATTTGAGCTTGTTTGGCTTTCCTTGACTTGATGAATTTGATTACCATGCTTAATCTTGTCATATTGCCCTAATTTTTGGTATGATGATCATGTTGTGTATTCTATTTAGCCATGAATTTTGTTGAGATTATTTGAGTCATTTTTGAATTAATATGCATTTGTTCCTTTTGATGTCTCAATGTGGTTTTAACTTGCATACCTTGACATGTTTTGATTGTGAAATACTTTTGGTAATTGATAATGATATGAGACCTTTTGGATTGTCTTAAGATGTGTTTGAAGTTGATTCATGCCAATTTTCAGCTTCTGTTTCAAATTTTTTCTCCATCTTTGACCCTAGGCTTTGACCTAGTGGTTTGTTGCTCATGTTTGAAGCTTTGTTTCAGGTTACACATTCAAGTTACACAATTGATGATGCCTCATCTTGAGAGCATTTGATATTTGTTTTGGATTACTAATGTGTGTTTTGTAGGGCTGTTGACTCAATTGAGTTTGACTTTTGGTTTCCACATTGTGTATATTGGTTATCTGTTGTATTAACTGTTGGTTGTTTGTCTGTATAGTTGTACTGATTTTTTTGATGTTTCAACAGGTACATTAGTTGCTTAAGTTCACTTTGAACTTGCTTTTTCTTAGTTGCTTAACCACTTAGGTATAACCTCTCTTCTTCATGTAGTCTGGAAGACCTGGCCTGTTATGTGGTCAGGCACCTGTCTGAAGTCCTCCTTAAGAGGCAATGCTTGTGATTGTTTACTCTTTGTGCCAAGCAGGAAAAGTCCTTTGATAAGGCAATTGGTAGATAGAAGAGATGTGTAGTCCATCTCCTACTATTCAGTGTGTCATCCCTTTGCTCACATAACATGTTGATGCATTGTGGATACTAACCCAAGATCTATAGAGTCATTCACTTGTGGAGAGAGTTCTAACTTTCTGAAATCCCACACATTCTATTATTCAAAGCTCTCCCTGACCAGGGATAAGAGCTATGAGGCACACCCCTCATTTCCTTTTCATCTGCTTCACCTTAACTCTCAATGTTAAGGTTAAGAGCACAACTTACCCCATTCCAGTTGACTGTAAAGTCTAACCTTGATTGAGCCTAATTACTTGTATATAGTGTGTGCTAATTGACTTGTTTGTCTGATTACTTGATTCATCTGTGCATAGTTGCTTGAGTGTGCCTTTGTGCATTTATCATCATCATTTGTATATCATTTCATAAACCTTGCTTTATAGCATTTTTGCTTTGCCCATGGAGAAGACAAGCATAAGTCCATTACTTGGCAGTTGTTCTAATGATATAGTGTGAGACTAGTATAAGTCCATTGATTGGCATCTGGTATCATTGTTTTGTTTTAGGAGATTGGTATAAGCCCAGATAGATTGGCATCTGATATCCATATTTTGTTTTGCTTTAGGAGATTAGTATAAGCCCATATAGATTGGCATCTGATATCCATGTTTTGTTTTGCTTTAGGAGATTGGTATAAGTTCATTTATTGGCATCTGATATCCTTGTTTGTTTTAGGAGATTGGTGTAAATCAATTGATTGGTATCTGGTATCCACCTTTGTTTATGAGATTGGTGTAAGTCCATCAATTGGCATCCGGTATCATTTGATTTGCTTATTTGTTATTGCTTATTGCTTATTCCAAAGGACACACTTGAATCATCTTCCATATGATTTCAAGAGGTGAACATCTGAGAAGTTTTACACTCCCTCACGCTCCCACCTTTTGTTTCTTTAAACTCCCTTTTCACATGTTAATTCAAAAACTTTGACAAATATTGTGCAAACATTTTCATCTCTTTTCAAATTAGAAACCTAGGCCTTGGGCCTTTGATTTTTCAAACTCCATTTCATAATACTTCTTTGAATTGAATTCTAATCATACTTTGACCATCTTTTTGTGAATAAATCCTAATTGGTTAATCCAACTCATTCAATTGTTTTGTGGCTTTGTCCATTCTTGATAAGTTTTCATACATTAGCCATAGGTTTGATTTATCCTAGTTGGTTGATGTTAATCTCACCTTCTTGTCCTTAGTGATTGAATTGTAAGACTTCCTTGCTTATTATAGGGTTAACCCCTCACTAGCAAGTTGAAGCTTTTCTCACGTGGTGGACTTGTTGTTTGTATAAGGTTGAGTTTTCTCCCGTGGATAACGAAAGACCTTAGGGCTTTTGTTTAAAATGAACCCACTCATATTTTTGGAAATCTTTTAGCCGAACTACGGTGTTTTGATCCTTACCTTTCATGGAAGGTACGTAGGCAACGGGTTCATCCGTTCAAACACAAAAACAATAAAATTGTATATTCTTTTCTCATCCCTTCATTCGTGTTTGCACAATATGTCATAAACAAATAAACTTTTTTATACAACAAGTGTGAAAAGGGCTCCCTAGGAGTACCTAGGACGTTTTGGGTGCCTAACACCTTCCCATTGCGTAATTTACCCCTTACCCAGATTCTCTGATCTTTTCATTAGTTTTCTATGTGTAAAACTTCTTAGGCTTTTGTTCGCTTTTTAGCCATTCCTTTGGATAAATAAAAGTGCGGTGGCGACTCGATTCTTTGTATGCTTTGCTTTTGGTTTAATCAGTAAATCATAAAGTGACGAGTACACCGCTACACAATGCACCAGCGACTTTCCAAAGATGTGTGCAAGCCATTTTTGCCGACCTTATTGAGAAAACAATGGAAGTCTTCATGGATGACTTCTCGGTATTTGGTGGTTCCTTTAGTCTATGCTTGGCAAACTTGAAAACGGTGCTTGAAAGATGTGTGAAGACCAATCTTGTGCTTAATTGTGAGAAGTGCCACTTCATGGTGACCGAGGGGATAGTGCTTGGCCATAAAGTCTCTTCAAGAGGGCTTGAAGTTGATCGTGCTAAGGTTGAAGTGATTGAAAAGTTACCTCCTCCGGTGAATGTGAAGGGAATCCGAAGCTTTTTAGGGCACGCCGGGTTCTATCGGCGCTTTATCAAAGACTTCTCAAAGGTAGCTAAGCCTTTGAGTAATTTGCTAGCTAAGGACCAGGTATTTCTCTTAACCGATGAATGTTTGCAAGCTTTTGAGACTTTGAAAGAAAAATTGGTTACCGCTCCAATTATAGTCGCTCCAAATTGGAATTTAAATTTTGAGCTAATGTGTGATGCGAGCGACTATGCAATCGGAGCGGTACTAGGCCAAAGAAAAGAGAAAAAATTTCATGCGATACATTACGCAAGTAAAGTTCTTAATGAGGCTCAAATTAACTATGCCACCACTGAAAAAGAATTACTTGCGATAGTGTATGCGCTTGAAAAGTTTAGGTCTTATCTTATAGGGTCTAAAGTCGTTGTGTATACCGACCACTCGGCGATTAAATATTTGCTCACCAAATCGGATTCGAAGCAAAGGCTCATCCGTTGGATCCTCTTGTTGCAAGAATTTGATGTTGAAATCAAAGACAAGAAAGGATCGGAAAATTTGGTGGCGGATCATTTATCTCGCTTAGTTAATGTGGAGGTTACAGCTTCAGAGAAGGAAATCCGGGAAGAGTTTCCTGAAGAAAAACTTTTCAAAATTCAAGTTAGGTCATGGTTTGTAGACTTTGCGAGCCACAAGGCTAGTGGTTTTGTGCCTCCCGACCTAACTTCGAACCAAAAAAGGAAGTTTCTTTCGGATGCCAAGTATTACGTATGGGATGACCCGTACTTGTTTAAGTTGGGTAGTGATAACCTTTTAAGGAGATGCGTTAATGGCGATGAAGCGCAGAGCATCCTTTGGCATTGTCACAACTCGCCTTACGGCGGACACTATAATGGGGTGAGAACGGCCACTAAAATCCTTCAGTCAGGATTTTATTGGCCCATTATTTTCAAAGACGCACATACCCATGCGCAAAGTTGTGATAGTTACCAGAGAAGCGGTGGGATTGGTAAGAGAGACGAGATGCCACTCCAAAACATCCAAGAGGTCGAAGTATTTGATTGTTGGGGCATCGATTTTGTAGGACCATTCCCACCCTCTTATGGTAACGAATATATGCTTGTCGCAGTTGATTACGTTTCTAAGTGGGTTGAGGCAATTGCCTCACCTCGGGCGGATGCGAAAACGGTAATAACTTTTTTGAAGAAAAACATATTTTCCCGTTTCGGAACCCCCCGAGTGTTGATAAGTGACGGAGGGTCACACTTTTGTAATGCACCGTTAGAAAGCATTTTAAAACATTACGGTGTATCACACAGAGTGGCAACTCCGTATCACCCACAGGCTAATGGGCAAGCTGAGGTCTCTAATCGTGAGATTAAGAGAATTCTCGAAAAAACTGTGTCAAATTTGAAGAAAGAGTGGTCACAAAAATTGGATGAAGCGTTATGGGCATACCGTACCGCCTTTAAAGCTCCAATTGGGCTCACTCCTTTTCAATTGGTGTTTGGTAAAACTTGCCATTTGCCGGTCGAATTGGAGCACAAAGCCTTGTGGGCTCTGAAATTTTTAAATTTTGAAAAGGATTTGGCCGGTGAGAAAAGGAAGGTGCAACTGCTTGAGTTGGAAGAGATGCGCAATGCCGCATATCACTCAAGTTGGTTGTACAAAGAGAAGGTAAAAAAATATCATGACAAAAAGCTTCGAAAGAAAGAATTTATGCCCGGACAGTTGGTCCTATTGTTCAATTCCAGGTTGAAGTTATTCCCCGGAAAGTTGAAATCAAAATGGTTCGGGCCATTTCGGGTCAAAGAAGTTAAGGAGTACGGAGCTATTGTCATTGAGGACATGGAAAAGAAGGAGAGTTGGACCGTTAATGGCCAACGTTTGAAGGTTTATCTCGGCGGTCATGTGGATCGCGGGAGCTGTGCTATTTCTTTGGATGCTCCTCTGTGAGCATCGCATCGTCGAGCTTATCCGACGTTAAACAAGTGTTTGTTGGGAGGCACCCCAACATTGTAAGTATTTACAGTTTTTCTGTGGTGTCGTATTGGGATTCCAATTGTTAAAACCTGGCTGAATGTACCAGGAATGCTATTTTTGAAAAAGCAAATGCTGTCATGCTCGCTAACTGCTCGCTAGGCGAAGCAGTAGCGAGCGGATTCGCTAGCTGCTCGCTAGGCGAGGCAGCAGTGAGCGCTGCATGGCAACACTAATTTAATTCTAAGCAGGCCACTCTTTTGGGCCCAAATGCAATTTTTCTTTTTACCACTTTGAACTGAAGCACTCACACAACTCTCACAAACACTATCTCACTTTTCATCTCACTCAAACCCTAAACGGTTACATTGCATTGCAAACCTCACTGTGCACTTCAAATTCAATCAATCTCTTTCACTAAGGTTTTCCCTAATTCCATTTCTTTATGTTTTAACTTTGTAAATTTCTGATGTATATGTCATTTAGGGTGAATTTGAGGGAATGGGTACATTAGATTTTGCATGTGGGTATAGATTTGCATGTACATTAGAACAATGCCGTTCTTGATAAATCATTTTGTTCTGAAATAGATACCATGAGACCTTGGGTTTTGCCTAAATTTCACTGTAAACATTGCAGAACCCAAAAACCCGTAAGATTCGCTAGCAACTCGCTAGGCGAATCAGTGGCGAGCATTCACTGCCACTTCGCTAGGCGAACCAGTAGCGAAGCTTCGCTAGGTTCTCGCTAGGCGAAGCAGCAGCGACCATGACAGTAGTTGGAATTCTGTGTTGCTTTCTAATTTGTTTTGTGTTTGTGTTGTTTCCTCTCTATGTCTGTGCAAATGGAATCCAGGTCCGGAGCTTCGAAAAAGAGAAAGGGCGGGAACACTTCCCGTCCCGTACCAATACAATTCGACACCGACAAATTTGTCGGGCCAAAGCAAGCAGCAAGATATGTTGCTTTGGAAAAGCGAAAGATTTTGCCGGAAAAGAGATTTTTAATCAACCCTGAAGGCACGAACCGAACATTCGTCGGGTTGATTAACAGCAAAAAGTGGGACCGGTTAATTTCTCCCCTGGAGCATTACGATATCGCAACAGTGCGTGAGTTCTACGTGAACGCACTGCCGAACGATGACGAGCCATTCACATGGACGTCTAGAGTGTCCGGCCGTCCTGTTGCGTTCGATCGGGATGCAATTAACCGTGTCCTGGGTGAACCACTCCATCTGGGAGCCGAGGAGAGAGACACCTACCACCAAGATTTAAGGCTTCACAGGGATACTGATTCGATTTCTGCTGCCCTACTTTTGAAAGGGAAATCAGTTGAGTTGAACCCATCTGGGGTTCCCATGAGATACCATAGGGAGGACATGATTCCCTTGGCTCAACTGATTCTTTTGTTGGTTCTTACAAACATCGCACCCAAGTCTCATACTTCTACCGTGCCGATCCCAGTGGCACACTTGGTACACAGCATCCTCACGAACGTCCAGATTGATGTGGCAAGGATTATTGCTTTTGAGTTGAAGTCCGTGATTGAAAGCGGGCTAAAGTCGGGGGCACGAGTGAATTGTCCCTTGGCTTTCCCTTGCCTAATCATGGCTTTGTGCCTGCAAGCGAGGGTGAGGCTACCCTCTAGGGGTCAAGTAAGGATCCCGCCGCCCATTGATGACCGATACGTGGCCAAGTATTGCAAACCGAAGAATGTAAGAAGTAGTTCAGCTGCTTAGGTTACCGGGGCTTCTGATGGTCCTGGTACTTCTACTCTAGGATCTGATCCTTTCCAGCAGGCTGTCTGCAACTACAACTGGGATTGGATGGCGGCAACTCAGCGCGCCATGCTCGATATGCACGATTCTATGCAGCTGTTACAGTTGCAGATGCGCGACCCCTCCGGTGAGCATTCTATGATGACACGTGAGCAGTTTTTGCAGCACGCTAGCTGGCCTGTGGACAGGCCTGTGTTTGAAGAGGGGGCGGGTGCTGGTGCTTCTTCTGGTGCTGCTGATGAAGATGATGATGATGATGATGAGGCTACCGGTTCTGAAGCCGGTACTGATGAGGGTTATGAGTCCGTGGAGGGCTAAGTTATTTTATTTTTCATATTATGTTTTATTTCTATTGTATTTTCAGACTTGTGTATTTTGATGTTGGTTATGTACTTTTGGGGTGTTTTGTCCCCCATGAACAATTTTAAATTTTGAAGTAATGTTATTATTTATGTTTTAAATTTCGTTTGTTTTAATAAATTTTTGGTTGGTTGAGTGTCAAACCTTCTAGATTGGTTGCTCCTCAAAGAAGTATCCAATGAAGGTGCATCCGAGCTTGGATGGAAATGATAAAAATAAACAAGTGAATAATGCTAAGGTACATGGTTACCTCCGACTAGAATTTTAGAATGCATTAAGAACTTTACTCTTTTCTGTAATTGAATATTGTCTTTTTGCAACATAATTGAATGAATGTTTCATCTAGGACTTAAAACCACAAATTGTGAGGAAACCTCCATTGTACACTTAAATGCTGGATTCTAATAAGCTTTGTTGATTCATTTGATTCATGCTTTGTCTTTTATTATTGTGAATATGTGGAAGCAATTAGAAATGATCAAGGCACTTGTTTTCTATCGAGCACAACCAGTTCCAAATACAACTTACCTGTGAGCAGAGAGAGTATTCGTCAACCCCTTTGAGCTTAAATAGTTGAATCTCAGCTTGAAATAAAGCGAGATTTCAAAAATCTTTTTTATTGAAACCCGGAAAATTTTGATAATTGTTCTTTTGCCGTAAAAAGTCAAGAGCATTCACTTAGGGTGAGTAAGAAATAAGTTGGGGAGAACGAAAATGAGAATCGGTAAGTGCCACAACTTTTGAAAAACCGAGCAAGCATAAATATATATATATATATATATATATATATATATATATATATATATATATATATATATATATATATATATAATATAGAAAACAGAAACATCTGTTTTGTAAATATGATGTGAAAGAAAAGAAAAAAAAATAGAGAAAATAAAAATGAATGCTTGCTTGGAAGAAAAATAGTGAAAAACAAAAATTGAGTTGTGAAATAAGAGTTGTGACGGTTTCAAATGAGAAATAATTGGAACGAAGTGAGATGTGTGAATAATGTACAGTGAATGTCTCTTTTGCATCGGCAATTTCGTTTTCAATGGCCTTAGAAATGACCCTTGTTTGTTAACCTAACCAAGCTTCAACCGAAAAGTACTTAGTGATCTTCGTGCTTCCACATGACCATTTATAATTGTTAGACATTGTATGAATTGAATTGATTTCCTCATTGTTTATTGGAGAGTGAGATTATTCCCGCGGTTGCAAACGCGTAATTTCTTCAATCCTTATTCGAAGAGGAGAGATAGGATGATTCATTCAAGATAATATTGTTGTGGATAGATACATATTTCGCATTGCTACTAAGTTTTAGTTCTTGTGTATTATTTTATTCTAACCGTTGGAAATTTGTATCTGCTGATTCGCTTGTGTTTGAGCCGTTTTATCCGATTTCGGAGAAACCTTTTTCTTAATGCAAATCCTCTTGTCCTTCAAGAGGCATACTTTGCTTGAGGACAAGCAAGAATCTAGTTGGGGACAGTTGTTAGATACCCAAAAGTGCTTATTTGAGCTATCAAATATGGGCATCTTTCACTCTATTTCCTTGCTAAAGTGTTCGAAACCACCTTTGTTTTAGATGAATTGCAATACAATGATAAACGATCTTGGTACCTTTGATTTGTGTGTTATTGTGTAGGAATTAGGCATGAAATAATAGAAAATGAAGCCACAAGAAAGTTGGCAAAGGGACCAAAAAAGGGATGCATTCATCAGCTTGCTCGATAGGCGAGGGTTGTGGGAAAGAGCTCGCTAGGCGAGCACCCAGCGAGAGCGCAGCGAAGAGCTCCAGTATTTTACAGTAGCAAACATCAGCAAACTCGCTAGGCGAGCAGCCAGCGAAGGGTGTAGAGAACACGTCCAGACTTGGCCAAAAGCGCAGCCAGCACTCACTCGCTAGGCGAGCCATTAGCGAGCTCCCAACGAGCAATTACAGTAGCAAAACCTCCTAAGCTCGCTGGAGCGAAGGGTGAAGCGTGGGCTTCGCCTAGCGAAGGTTTTGTTCGCCTAGTGAACATGCCAATCTGGCAAAGGTTATTTCTTTGGGCGCAGGTGCCTCATTTTGGGGCTCGCTAGGCGAGCCATTCTGCTCGCCTAGCGAGCATGACAGCTCAGTAGCAGCTCTATAAGTAGCAAGTGCTACTTTTTGGAGCCATACTTTTACACCTCCATACTTTTGTACTTTTTAGATATTTTTCCAGCATTGCTCTAGAGATCTTTTGTGACCTAGAAATCATTTCTCTTCATCTCTTAACAATCTTTCATAAAAAGAAGGTGGATTCCCATCCAATCTCGAGTATTCGACTCGGATGTTGATCAACCTTCTTCCGAAACTTGTTGACCAAGCTACCATGAAAATGAGTAGATAAGTTCTTCATTTTGTCAAGGTTAGATGTAGATGATCATTAGCTTTGTGTGTAAATGCGATGATCTTCATTTGTAAACTCTTTAATGGTGAATATATGGTGAAAACTTTGTTCTTATTGAAAACTCTTTGTGTTGGTTTATGATCGAGAGATGTTTACCAACTCTTTACCTAGGTTTTCATCCAATCTTGTTTGTTAGATAGAGATAGTAATGAATGATTTTGTTCACCATAAGGTTGAACCAAAAAGTTGTCATTTTGATAGATTGTGTTAGAGATAAACAATGGATCAAAATGGGAAAACTCACAATGTGTGTTAGAGATAAACACATTGGGAGGACTTTGTGAAATAGTTTATCATCTAAAGGAGTTTATAAGTTTTGTTGATCGAACATATACATGCAAAGTGATCGTCGAACCCTAACTTTGGCAATATTTCGCAAATATTAAAACCAAATCTTTTACCGCAATTTCTTACACTTTTATGCAAGATACCGTGACTAAAACCAAAAACCCCCTTGTTACTACGAGTTAAGAATTGAAACAACTGTCGAAAGGCGACGATATCTCACAATCCCTGTGGAGACGATAACAAAAACCCGACACTTAAAATTACACTCAACAGTACTCTACGGGATCCACTTTGGTAGTTCTTGTCTAAAGGGTGTGAGTTTATCTTGTGTTGTTTACTAAAAAAGGGGTTAAATGAAAATGACTCGCGCGGATGTCGCATCCACTGCATACGTATCTCATCTGAATATGAGAATCAGAGTCTTCGTAGCTCGGCTGACCTATGGGTTAGGGGGATGTGTGCTCGCTAAGACATCGTGTCTTATGCCTACGTATCTCATCTGGAATGAGAATCAGAGCAAGCCGTAGTTCGGCTAACTACAGGGTTATGGATTGGGTTTTGGACGAACGACGTTACTACACAATCTACCGGATGCTCGACCTTTGGAGACTTACTCACCTGTAGTAGAAGAAGTAAACGTGTGTTTAGGAGAAGAAAAATCAATGAAGGGTTAGGGTTTGTGATGCTCATGCAAAAAGGCAGTCCTTGACGAAGGAACCGCACTACCTGCGGGGATACGAACACATACAAAATAAACATGTATAAAGTAAATGTGCCAACAAGGCAATCAGAATAAATCTCCCAAATGGTATCCCACAAGCAAAGTGGAATATACAGCGAGCTATCCCTGCAAAAGTCATGTGAGCCTTCACAAAAACTCAACAAAAGGGTTAGTGAAACAAGATAAGGATTAGGAGAAAACATGCTATGACAAACGTAAGTCAGATTAGAGCAAAACAGTATGGTTTTTCATGGATAACAGTATGGTTTCAAAAAACCTCAAACCCTGTGGCATACACTTCAGAAATTAAACGATTAAGCATTCAAGGCATTATTTATACATTCATACATAATTATGAACCCGTGGGCAAAAACCTAATGAAATTCATCCATCATACCTCAAACATTCAGAGTATTCAACTTCAAAGCACAAAGGTAATGGGAATAAGGGCAAACCTGATTGGAGAGATCGGTTGAAATCAAAAGGCACGGCTGGATTTGCAAACCAATGTTAGGGTTTGCTTGAGTTGAAAGTGTGTGAGTCAGAATGAACCTTTCAGAGTTGCCTGGAGGTTGCTCTGAACTCTGTTAGCTCTTTTCTCACTATCTTTTTCCCCAGGGTTCTTCTCTCACTATCTTTTTCCTAGACAGGGTAATAGGAATAGAATGGCCTTTTATTTCACTGAAACTCTGAATTTATAACCTGATTTTTGTGGACCTATGGGCTCAAATGAGAGAGGTCCAAGTCCAAGATTTTTTCTTTTATTTATTTATTTATTTATTTATTTACTTATTTATTTATTTATTTATTTATTTATTTATTTATTTATTTATTTATTTATTTATTTATTTATTTATTTATTTATTTTTCGTTTTTCATTTTTTTTTTCAAAACACGTGGGTTTCGCCTAGCGAGCATGACAGCTCATGAACAAACATTTGCTCCTTCAAGATTAACATTTTGACTGACGAATAGACCCCTGTTGGAAGTAACTCAAGTCTTTCCCTTGTGTTGACTGATCATCTAAATAGAGCCCACAAAGTGTCCTGGATGATGTTCAAGCTTCTTGGATCCGATTCCGATTGCCATGATGAAATGCAAATGCTAAATGACCTAAAACTGAATGCATGTATGAGGTGTAAAGCGTATGCTTCCAGGAAAAATGAAGGGTAAATTTTGGGGTATTACAACTGCCCCTATTCAATCAACTGGAGACCTGGAAAGAAGATAGCAGCGGCTTTCGTGCTTTCGGGGTATCAAGGGATTGAATACAATAAAAGCCCGAAAATTTGAACTGAAGTGAAGTGAAGTAACAATTCCTGTCAGAATCGGCAAAGAGGTGGTCTTGAAAGAAGAATCCGTCTGTTACGGTGAGAGTCAGTTTGAATACCGAAAAACAATGTTAACCTGGATACCAAAAAAAATGGTAACACAGAAATAACCATGGCCTAAATGTCGCTCATCAGTCTGAATACTGGAAATGACTTCGATCTGAACATCGGGAGATATGAGATTATTGATATCGGTCTGAACACCGAGAGGCTGGCCTGAACGCCACAAGTTGCGTCGACCTGAACATCGGAAACTTCCTCGATCTGAACATCGGAAAATTGGCCTGAATGCCACAAGTTGCATCGACCTGAATGTCAGAAACTTCTTCGATCTGAACATCAGAAAACTGGCCTGAACGCCACAAGTTGCATCGACCTGAACGTCGGAAACTTCTTCGATCTGAATATCGGAAAACTGGCCTGAACGCCACAAGTTGCATCGACCTGAACGTCGGAAACTTCTTCGATCTGAACATCGGAAAACTGGCCTGAACGCCACTTCGGTCTGAATACCGGAAACTTCATGCCTGTCAGCATCGGCAGAAATAGGGAACGATAATAGAGGCGGCACATGGGCCAATGACACTTGCTGGGGATAACAAAGGTAAGTCATGAACAATCTTCAGTCTGAGTACTGGAAACAACTTCTGGCTTATCACTTGGGATATCGAGAATGTTTTATGCTTACATGCGTATGTTTGAATTTTTCAATGGCGTAATGCTCCATGAAAATGGAAATGCTACGCGATTTGGGAGGATGCAATGCAATATGATTCTACATGCAGGGATGTGAAATGCTAGGTAGAATGCCAAGCTGAGGAAAGGGGATCTGCTGGGGAAATGATCACCATCTTCTGGACCCTGTCAAGGCTGCTGGAGATGCACAACGCAAAGAATTCTGTGGGGAAATGACCCGCCACACGGTGTTCTAGCAATGACGAAATACCGAGATTCTGACTGGGGAGAGAACGGCACTGAAAACCTACTGTTGGGGAAAGCGATAGTGGTTCTGGCAACCACGATCTGCGAGAGATGACTCAGCAGGGGAAGCAAACACCGATACGGTATCGAGGTTCTGCTTCAAGGAAAGAAACCATGGATCTGGCATTGGGATTATCGATCTGGCCTCGAACTCTGAGGAGCAGCCGCTTCTGCTGGGAAGATACAGTCTGGCACTATCAACTCCGCTGGGGGTATATAGTCTGACACTGTCAACTCTACTGAGGAGTGTATAATTTGAAACCACCGCTTGGGGGGAGGTACAGTGGTGAGAACCTGCTGGGAATTGAAGAATCCAACGCTCTAATCAGCTCTGCAGGGATAAGATACCGAATTCGTCTGTTGGCGAATTCACTGGGGAAAACATTCACGATCATCTGCAAAGGATTTTAAGGGAATGCCCCGAGGGTACCTGTTCTGAATAGACGATCCAAAGCACTTAAAATTTACAGCAATTTTAAATGTTTATTAAGCATGTACCTGTAAAGCTCTTATGTGTCATGATGCAATGTTTATCAAAAAATTCGGACGTCATTTTTGCAAACAAAACAGAAAAATGAAAATGAAAACAGAGATATACTGAATAACATGATTTTATTGATTGAACGGCCTCTGAATAGGCATTTACATCAGGAAGCAATCCCTGGAAAGAGGTAATCGCACAACAGATAAAAACAGACATTAATCTAATCGCAATGTGAAATGGATTTCTATTGGGTTCCAATTCTGCTATGACTTGCTCGTCTTCAAGATCCTCCAGATGATCAGCTTTCTGAAAGAGTGATTGGACTGTTTCCTATCCTTCAAAAGTTTCCAGTCATTGACACGAGATGAGATTCAGAACTACTCAGAACGCAGTCATTCGCTTAATCCCTAACTTTTTCCTGGATCGCCCTTTTCGGGTTTTCCATCCACCGGGATACCCATTTTTTCCTAAGTTGCCTTTTCAGGTTTTCAACTTACCGGGTGTACAATCTTTTCACTTTTAATCCCTAATTTTTTCCCGAACCTTTTTCATTTTCTTGGTTCGTCGGGATGCCCATTTTTCCCTGGACTACTCTTTTTATTGTCCAGCGGGTCTATTTCATGCGAAGTATTTTTTAACTGCGTCTGAGTTCACCGGGGAAGTGAAGTTTTCACCATCGATCGTTGCAAGCATTAAGGCCCCACCATCAAAAACCTTGGTGACAATATACCGTCCATCATAGTTAGGAGTCCACTTGCCCCTGTGATCTGTCTGAGGAGGAAGGATCCTTTTCAACACCAAATCTCCGACCTGGAAGCATCGAGGACGCGCTTTCTGATCAAAGGCTTTCTTCATCCGACTTTGATACAACTGCCCATGACAAATGGCTGCCATTCGCTTCTCTTCGATAAGACTCAACTCATTGAACCATGTCTGAACCCATTCAGCTTCGTCTAACTTGACATCCAACAGGACACTTAGAGAAGGAATCTACACTTCAACAGGTAGGACTGCTTCCATACCATACACAAGGGAGTAAGGGGTTGCCCCGGTCGATGTACGTACTGAAGTACGGTACCCATGCAAGGCGAAGGGTAGCATCTCATGCCAATCTCTGTACGTAACGACCATCTTCTGCACAATCTTCTTTATGTTCTTATTTGCCGCTTCAACAGCACCGTTCATCTTAGGGCGGTAAGGGGAAGAATTGTGATGCTGAATGTTGAAGTTCTGGCACAACTCCTTCATCATTTTGTTGTTGAGATTAGAACCATTATCAGTAATGATTCTTTCGGGAATCCCATAGCGACAAATGATTTCTTTCTTGATGAATCGGGCAACCACATGTCTGGTGACCTTCGCAAATGACGCTGCTTCGACCCACTTGGTGAAATAGTCGATGGCAACAAGGATGAAGCGATGCCCATTGGAAGCGGTCGGCTCAATCTTTCCAATCATATTGATGCCCCACATAGCAAAAGGCCACGGCGAAGACATCACATTCAAAGGATTTGGCGGCACATGCACCTTATCAGCATAAATCTGGCATTTATGGCACTTCCGAGCATATTTGAAACAATCAGATTCCATGGTCATCCAGTAATAACCTGCTCTCAACAATTTCTTAGCCATTGCATGTCCGCCGACATGAGTAACGAAGGAGCCTTCATGAACTTCCTGCATTAACATGTCTGCTTCGTGTCTATCCACGCATTTGAGCAAAACCATGTCGAAGTTCCTCTTATACAACACATCGTCTTTGTTCAAGAAGAAACTGCCTGCCAATCTTTTCAAAGTCTTTCTATCATTGTTGGATGCCTCTGCAGGGTACTCTTGATTCTTCAGAAAGCACTTGATGTTGTGATACCAGGGCTTGTCATCAACTACCAGTTCAGCAGCAAACACATACGCGGCCCTACCAAGGCGCATCACGTCGATCTTGGGAGCATGGTTCCAACGGATCACCGTGATCATGGAGGATAGAGTAGCAAGAGCATCTGCCATCTGGTTCTCATCACGAGGTATATGGTACAGCTTTACTGTTATGAAGAAAGTCAACAGTCTTCTCGTGTAATCTCTGTAGGGGACCAGAGTAGGCTGCAGAGTGTTCCAATCACCATTCACTTCATTGATTACCAGAGCTGAATCTCTGAAGATGTCCAAAGTCTTGATTCTCAAATCAATGGCTTGCTCAATACCCAAGATACAGGCTTCATACTCAGCTTCATTATTGGTGCACTCGAAAGTCAGACGAGCGGTGAAAGGCATGTGGGCACCTTTCGGAGTTGTAATGACAGCACCAATTCCACTTCCTCTGGCGTTGACGGCCCCATCAAACATTAAAGTCCACTTTTCGTCTGGATCAGGTCCCTCTTCAACAATTGGCTCTTCACAGTCTTTCATCTTGAGGAACATGATGTCTTTATCTGGAAAATCAAACTTCATCGGCTCATAATCTTCAACCGGCTGTTGAGCAAGATAGTCTGACAGAATACTCCCCTTGATGGCTTTCTGGGAAGTATACTGGATGTCGTACTCTGTCAGTACCATTTGCCAAAGAGCAACTCTTCCGGTGAGAGCTGGCTTCTCAAATATATACTTGACTGGATCCATTTTGGAGATTAGTAAGGTTGTGTGAGACAGCATGTATTGTCTCAATCGCTTCGCAGCCCATGCAAGTGCACAACATGTTTTTTCAAGCATTGAGTATCTCGATTCGCAATCTGTGAATTTCTTACTCAGGTAGTAGATGGCATGCTCTTTCCTACCTGTCTCGTCGTGTTGACCGAGAACACAACCCATGGAATTGTCTAGTACTGTCAAATACATAATCAGCGGTCTCCCTGGGACCGGAGGCACAAGGATAGGAGGATTCTGCAAATACTCTTTTATCTTCTCGAACGCCCTTTGACAATCATCATTCCACCTGATAGCCTGATCTTTTCTCAACAATTTGAATATTGGCTCACACGTGGCTGTTAGGTGAGAGATGAACCTTGCAATGTAGTTCAACCTCCCTAAGAAACCACAGACTTGTTTCTCTGTTCTTGGCTCAGGCATTTCCTGTATCGCTTTCACTTTGGCCGGATCCACCTCAATCCCTTTTCCCCTAACAACAAAACCCAGTAGTTTTCCAAATCTCACCCCAAATGTACACTTGTTCGGATTAAGCCTCAGCTTGAATTTCCTCAAAAGCCCAAACAGTTTCTGCAAATTCACCAAATGTTCTTCTTCCGTCTGAGATTGGCCAATCATATCATCAACATAAACCTCGATTTCATGATGAATCATATCATGGAAAAGAGTCACCATCACTCGTTGATATGTTGCTCCGGCATTTTTCAGACCAAACGGCATCACCTTGTAGCAGAAGGTGCCCCATGGGGTTATGAATGTTTTCTTCTCCATGTCTTCTGGTGCCATCTTAATTTGATTATAGCCAGAAAAGCCATCCATGAAGGAGAATACCGAGAACTGAGCCGTGTTATCCACCAAAACGTCAATGTGAGGTAAGGGGAAATCATCTTTAGGACTAGCCCTGTTTAGATCCCGGTAGTCAACACACATCCATACCTTTCCATCCTTCTTAGGTACCGGAACGATATTTGCAACCCATGGCGGATAATTTGTGACTGCTAGAAACCCTGCATCCAACTGTTTTTGCACTTCTTCCTTTATCTTGACAGCCATCTCTGGTCTTGTTCTTCTGAGCTTCTTCTTGACCGGAGGACAACCTTCTTTGAGCGGCAAGCGATGTACCACGATGTCTGTGTCAAGCCCTGGCATGTCCTGATAAGACCAAGCGAAGATGTCAACATACTCTTGCAGCAATTCAATCAACCCCTTCTTTACATTGTCTTCCAAAGCAGCCCCTATCTTGATTTCTCTCTTGGCGTCCTCGGTGCCGAGATTAATCACTTCAATAGACTCTTGATGCGGTTGAATGACCCTTTCCTCTTGTTTTAGTAACCTGGTAAGTTCTTCAGGGAGTTCACAGTCTTCATCACCCTCTTCTTCAGCTTGAAAGATTGGATTTTCAAAGTCGAAGCGAGCCATAGCAGAACCGTTATCAATAGGATCCGGTGATATGCATCTGCATGAGTGATGGTATGTGCTTATGAGTGTGAAAAAAAAAAGTGGAAACTAAACAAAACATTGCCATTTTTTTTGAAAAACTGCAAAAATAGAAAGACAGTGAACGAAATATTTGAATGCCAAAAGACGTCCTTTATTTATGATAAAAAATGCAAGTGTCACATAGATGAGCCCTACAATGAGTCATTACGCCCTGGCGGAACGTAAGACTTGGATATGCATGAATAAACAAAGAAAATTACTCCTTCAGACAAGTGGCTGGGACAATCTCCTCAGAAGACCAATTGTTGAGAACTTCACCCGGAATCCTCGGACGCACCCAGTTATCGATGTCGCAATCACTATCCCCATCTTCATTGTTGACCGCAGAGACTAATTTGACTTCTCCTTCAACCATGTTAACGTTGGCTCCACCATGCTGGGGCATGGGATTGTTGACGACATTAGGAGTTGGTGCAAAGTTAACGGCTTTTGAATCAATGAGGTCCTGAACTACGTGCTTAAAAGTTTTGCAGTTCTCAATATTATGGCCAGGTGCCCCAGAGTGGAAGCTACACCTAGCGTTGGCGTCATAACCCACCGGAAGCCTACCAACGGGAGGAGTCAGAGTGTGCAATTGCACAAGTTATAGTTGTTGAAGACTAGAAAGCAACTGAGCGTACGACATTAGAAGAGTGTTGAAACGCTGGTCCATCGTCCTTGGCCTCGGTTGATAGGCGGGTCTGTTACCCGGTTGTTGTGGTTGGTACTGTGCTGGTTGACGTTGTGGTTGTTGTTGTTGTTGTAGTGGTGTTGCAGTTGGAATGGTCACAGCCGCAACATACGGTTGCTGATGATAGTTTTGAAAGTTATTCCTCCGGTTATCCCTGTTCTGATAAGAAGATATGGCACTTGCATCCCCTTCTCTCCTCTTCTGTCCCTGAATGAACGTCTTCTTCACCCCTGATGAGGATCCACCTCCACTCTGGGTCTTGTATGTCCTCAGGTAATTCTCCACCCTCTCTCCGGTAGAGACTACATCAGCAAAATTGGAGGCATTGTAACTCACCAGGCGCTCCAAATAAGGTCCTGGCAGAGTGTTCATGAACATGTTAGCCATTTCCTTCTCCAACATAGGAGGTTGAACACGGGAAGTTGTTTCTCTCCAGCGTTGAGCGTATTCTCTGAAGCACTCATTGCTTTTAAGAGACATATTTTGAAGTTGAGTTCTGTCCAGAGCCATGTCTGTATTATACTGATACTGCTTCACGAAAGCCTCAGCCAAATCCCTCCAGCAACGGATGTTGGCTCTGTCCAACCTCATATACCATTCCAGGGATGCCCCACCTAGGCTGTCCTGGAAAAAGTACATAAGCAACTTTTCGTCATCGGAGTATGCAACCATTTTACGGAAATAGGCTTGCACATGGGTCTTCGGGCAAGAGTTGCCATTGTATTTGTCAAATATCGGGACCTTGAATTTTGGTGGAACTCTCACACCTGGGACCAGCCCCAAGTCAGCAACATCTACTCCCAGAGGATTCTGTCCTTCCATTGCCTTCAACCTCTCTTCCAATCTTCTAAACATGGGGTCCACACCATGACCCATACCAAAGTCTTCCTACAGCAGGGGGAACTGATCGTCCTGATCATCATGAACGAGTTGTTGACCGGAGGTGACATGTAGGATTGGGATAGGCCCCGGTCCATTGGGTCCATCAGCCTCTCCAGCTGGAGGATCAGTCACCGTCTCTGGTTGAGCAGGGGGATTCCTCTGTATCATCTGCCTGAGCTCTTGCTGTCCCTGAGCCACCCCTTGAACCACATCCATGAATTGATTCATGCGGATTTTCATCTCGGTGAACTCTGCCTGTAGGCTTTCCATTACTCTCTGTTGGTTTCTGCGGGTACCGTACCGGTGAATGCCTGGGTCAGCTATCCTGCTGATGGAACACCAAACAAACTGAGAACACTGTGGCGGTACCTATTATGCAAGACATGTTAATGATTATGTAAATGCAATGACATGTTTTTCAATTCCAAAGGTATTCTACCCCCTTGATCCCAGTCTCTCAATAGATAAACGATGTAAAAAAAAAAAGACTATGCCGTTGATGAGAACCAAGAAAATTCCGACTAGAATCAAGTAGAAGATATAAACCCCACAAAAATGGATAAACATGTGTGAATGATTATGAATGCAAAATAATGTGATGCAAAATGATGTGAATGCAGTGCAGTGGCATGGGAATCAGGATCGCTGTATCTGTTTGAACATCTGTCAGGTTGCACTGTCTGGAGAGAAATTAAGAGCACGCCAAACAAAGGTCATGGGATGGATCATGTTATCCTTAATATCAACCACCCATTTTGGTGGATTATGGTTTACACCTTATCAACACCCAAGTTTCATTGATATTAAGGATACCTGATCGTATCAACCATGAATCAAGGGTTTGTTGCAAGTCACGAGCATGGAGTTTAGGTTAAGAACCACCCAAAAGGAGTGTACTAAGGTTTAAACCTGCCAAACATGTCCTACAAAAGGTTCCCATAGTCATAATCCCATCTTTCGGATATTATCGGAGGAACGACTACTCGTATTCCAAAAATATTCTCAAAAGAGACTCTTATGAGTGTAGTATCGCGTAACAATCGTATCAAATCTTACACTTGAACAACTTTCGCACTACGTCCTACGAATAGGCCAAGATGGGTTTGGTAAACTAAGGTCCTCGGCTTCTAAGGTCTATATTGGAAAAAGTAATGTCTAACCACAACTTACTTGTGTGACATTATTGATCTCAACATGACCTCCACCAAGTGAATGGGCTTGCAAGTCAACTTGCTAAGGAATAACTCCACACAAGTCGACAAGACTATGCCATTCTCCTATCCTAAGTGCACTCGAGTTCGGGTATAGAACTCATCTCACAAAGATCACCAAGCAGCCATAGCCAGCCAACAGATACAACAATGATATGTACACAATGCAATAAGGTAAAGCAGGTAAATAAATAACTGTACAAAAGCATGAACACCTAATAAACAAACAAACTACAAAAGCTAGGAGGGATTCGCTTAGGGAAACCGGGTCCCCAGCAGAGTCGCCAGCTGTCGCAACCTGAAAAATACAGTGTGCGAAAAAACAACCGGGCGAAAGAAAATGACAGAAGAGTCGCCACCGTGCGTTATTTATCCCAAAGGAGGGAAAGGAAACGCTCGAAGTAAACCTGAAAAGAGGAAAGGAAAAGACAAGGTCTCGCAACCAAATCTTGGGTTCGGGAGTCGGTTATGCGAAGGGAAGGTATTAGCACCCCTACGCATCCGTAGTACTATACGGGATCCACTTTTGTAGTTCTTGTCTAAAGGGTGTGAGTTTATCTTGTGCTGTTTACTAAAAAAGGGGTTAAATGAAAATGACTCGCGCGGATGTTGCATCCACTGCATACGTATCTCATCTGAATATGAGAATCAGAGTCTTCGTAGCTCGGCTGACCTATGGGTTGGGGGGATGTGTGCTCGCTAAGACATCGTGTCTTATGCCTACGTATCTCATCTGGAATGAGAATTAGAGCAAGCCGTAGTTCGGCTAACTACAGGGTTATGGATTGGGTTTTGGACGAACGACGTTACTACGCAATCTACCGGATGCTCGACCTTTGGAGACTTACTCACCTGTAGTAGAAGGAGTAAACGTGTGTTTAGGAGAAGAAAAATCAATGAAGGGTTAGGGTTTGGGATGCTCATGCAAAAAGGCAGTCCTTGACGAAGGAACCGCGCTACCTGCGGGGATACGAACACATACAAAACAAACATGTATAAAGTAAATGTGCCAACAAGGCAATCAGAATAAATCTCCCAAATGGTATCCCACAAGCAAACTGGAATATCCAGTGAGCTATCCCTGCAAAAGTCATGTGAGCCTTCACAAAAACTCAACAAAAGGGTTAGTGAGACAAGATAAGGATTAGGAGAAAACATGTTATGACAAACGTAAGTCAGATTAGAGCAAAATAGTATGGTTTTTCATGGATAACAGTATGGTTTCAGAAACCTCAAACCCTGTGGCATACACTTCAGAAATTAAACGATTAAGCATTCAAGGCATTATTTATACATTCATACATAATTATGAACCCGTGGGCAAAAACCTAATGAAATTCATCCATCATACCTCAAACATTCAGAGTATTCAACTTCAAAGCACAAAGGTAATAGGAATAAGGGAAAACTTGATTGGAGAGAACGGTTGAAATCAAATGGCACGGCTGGATTTGCAAACCAATGTTAGGGTTTGCTTGAGTTGAAAGTGTGTGAGTCAGAATGAACCTTTCAGAGTTGCCTGGAGGTTGCTCTGAACTTTGTTAGCTCTTCTCTCACTATCTTTTTCCCCAAGGTTCTTCTCTCACTATCTTTTTCCCAGACACGGTAATAGGAATAGAATGGCCTTTTGTTTCACTGAAACTCTGAATTTATAACCTGATTTTTGTGGACCTGTGGGCTTAAATGAGAGAGGTCCAAGTCCAAGATTTTTTCTTTTATTTATTTATTTATTCGTTTTCCGTTTTTTTTTCGCTTTTTCTTTTCTTTTCCAAAACACGTGGGCTACGCCTAGCGAGCATGACAGCTCATGAACAAACCTTTGCTCCTTCAAGATTAACGTTTTGACTGACGAATAGACCCCTGTTGGAAGTAACTCAAGTCTTTCCCTTGTGTTGACTGATCATCTAAATAGAGCCCACAAAGTGTCCTGGATGATGTTCAAGCTTCTTGGATCCGATTCCGATTGCCATGATAAAATGCAAATGCTAAATGACCTAAAAATGAATGCATGTATGAGGTGTAAAGCGTATGCTTCCAGGAAAAATGAAGGGTAAATTTTGGGGTATTACAGCATGCTTGTATCTTCTCTGGTAATCTTGGGATTTTGGTTAATGGCTACATCACCCAAGAGATTAGCACCTAAAAAAGGTTGAAGCAAGGGTACCCCTAGGCCCCTTTCTTTTTTTACTAGTGGTTGAAAGGCTCAATTATCTTTTCTCTAGGTCAGTAGATCTTTACTATTCTCTAGTGTTAGAGTTGGTTCCTCATCATCTTCAATATGCGTACGACACGATGATTCTGGATAAGGGGATGAGATAATAATCTCAGTGAGTCATCCTATCATATGGGTCCACTCGGCTCTATAGGATTTTTAATCAAATTCTAACTCAAGTCATCATCTTTCGTTAATTGTGTATCACTCACACCATGTAACCAAGAATTAAGTATCCAAGGGATATTTGCAATGTATGGAAACATGCCACTTGAGTTCTCATAACTCATTGGATCATTATTCGGAAGCCACAAAACATCAATCCCCAAGCGGACCTACGTCTAGGCCAGACTCGATTCACACATGCTTGTATAATTCGAGTTTCAAGGTGGATATCAAGCCCTCTATGAGACTCAAACCTAGTTCAAGCGACTGTCACTCGTATGAGACTCGAACCCACTTGGAGTATCTTTCAGCGTATGAGATTCTAACCCACTTAGGTGTCTACATTTCCCCCATATCTGCCATGGTTGGGACTCAAACCCAATTGAGGCACAAATCATTAGTGTCACATCTCCATTTACCGCTTTACATAAGCCTCTAAAATGGTATGTGCACCATCACTATCTTAATATGTAATTAGTTCACAACAACAATATGACTTTTTGAGCAAGGCTCCTCACCAACATGCCAAACCCTTTCCTCATGGTATTCATCAATTACTAGGTGATACATTCACTAATTCACATATATTTCCATCAAAATACCGGGTGATCATCCACCCATCACATGTTGTTCCACTTGTTCCATACAAATTATATTGATATGTTAATCAAGTGAACACTTGTCCGCGATACAATTTGAGGTACCTTGTGTCCAAGCATCACCACTTAAGTCACTCCACAACCTAATTTATCTTTCTAAGTCATTAATTGAGTTATTCTCCTAAGGTTTCCTCACTCATCATCATATTATTTTAATCATTCATTCATTCACACAAGCAGCACAACCAACAATATATATAACATACATTAACATATAGTCAATAGCATACATTAAAGCCCACAAGCTGATATAACATGCTGCAAGGACCATACGCAAGGGTATCACTCAACTCGCCTCAATCTAACTTATTCCACTTCCATGTCATATGGTAAACATTCATCTAACCATCCTATAGTGGGGTTAATCGGACTCAAAGGGAAATGTATAATGGAATAATTCATAGAGACTCATCTCTATATAATAGTTCTCTATGTTAGCTTTCTAACGCATCTGATCAGACATCATTATATGTTACAAAACTCATTTGACAATCATTTTAACCTAATTCGGAATTCTAGGTTAAATCACATTCCTCATCGTATCACTTAACTAATGTTAATTCAATGAATGCATAATATGGTACAAGTTCTAGTGCATCCAAAACGGTTTAGAAATATGAAACAGGTGGTTTTAAGAAAAACAAGGAAGGAACAATCAATTAAGTTTGCAGCCAATCAATTGCATGAAGTTTTTGTAAAGTATTTTTCACAAAATTCATGACCAATCAATTGGTCTATCATGTCAATTGATTGACATGAGTAAAAATTCACTTTTTTTCTTCACAGAATCATGAATCAATCGATTGATTGACTGATAGGCCCGGAACCAATAGATTGTTCCTTGTAAGTTCTTCAAAAATCCCTCTTTAAACACTTCATACTCCAATTTCAACCATTCCAATTCATTTCAAAACATATACTATTATAAACTCACACCAAATCAAGGAACTATGAGATATAACTCAAGAACCAAAACACATAAACAACATGTAATCAAAGACAATGATCATAACTACAACATGGGAGCAACATCGTCATTCTTTATGAACATGAGCCAAAGCTTCAATAAACAAAGCATAACAAAATAATCCATATCAATAACAACATAACTTCAAGAATCAACATAACATAAAACCCTAATTCATCACAACGACACTAAGCATAACATTAAGAACAACATGTTTTTAACACATATAAGCAATGAATAGTAGGGACAACAACAAGTTGATCATATAATCACACAACCCTAACCCTTACATCATGGACTCTTTTAATCGAGATTAATCTCTTTCGAGTCCACTGGTTACTCTACTTATCCCAATTGACAACTTTTAGAGCACTTAAGGATATATGGGACATTACACACTCTCCCTCCCCCCCTTAAATTGAAATTCTCCCCCGAATTTTCTCCACTCAATAAAGAACCACTTCTTGCACTGCATTCCTAGGTCATCACTTCACTTTGCTTCAGTTAAATCCTCGATCATACTTAATCTTCCAACTTTCTTTCTCTGGCAAAATTCCTTCTTTCATGAACTCTCGAAACTTCATGGTCTTAACCATATTCTCATTCCAAAATTTTATTAACTTCTAACGTTGCTCCCACTTAATTCATCTGACATACCATTCTGAATTGCTTGGTTACAACTCCCTCCAGAATCCACGACTTCCTTTCCTTGGACTACACGAACCTTATCTTTATTTAGGATAGTCAACACTCTTGAAACTTCATGAGACAATTTATCGATTCCTTAACTACACACAATACTAACTACCCTTTTTCACACAACTGTTTCAAAACTTGTGACAAACTTTATAATCCCTTTATTCTTCACCTTATCAACTTCACTTGATCTGATATCATACATTACGAGAGTATACACCTAATGCGTCACTTCTCTCGTACCATTCCAATAAGGTAGTACATTCGGCATGAGATTATCTTACTTCATTCTTACAAGTAGTTATCTCTCTGATCCTCCATGAAACTACATTGTGCACTTCCATTCATCACTCTCTATTGCTGAGCTCATAGGTCCTTATAGGACATCCGTATTTTCCTCTGATCACTTACTATCCCAAAATAGTTTCAGAACCTTAGCACATCCATCGGTTGAACACTTTTCTGGCCGACATAAGATGGAGAGTTAGAACCAATACTTTGTTCTTATTGCCATAATCCATTCTAAGTTCTTTATAGAGTTCTGACTTACTCACGGGTTATGCTGACACAGGATTCCAACCAACTGGAGGAATAATACCAACAAGGAATATTCCAAGTCATTGACGAAACAACACTTCCAAAGGACTCTAACCAATCAAGGATTCAAATGTTAGTTTCCAATACTACTCACAGAGTCACGCAACACAATTACACATCTAGAGATAACATTAGATTTCATATCCAAAATCATTCATCTCAAACCTCCTGCTCCATCTCCCGCGGTTCTATCTTGTGTTCTTACTCATAGACAATCTAGGTTATATGCTTAACTTTAGGTATATCTGATTCCCGCTCCTTCTTGGAAGCAAAACTCACGAATCCTTTCAATAGGGTAAAGCATCACTGCACACATCAGGTACCATTCTAATGGGGTCGACATCTGAGGCCATGAATATAAGAGAATTAACCAATGCCATATTTTGACTAACCACTTTACACCTAACTAACAGATATGCAAGATATTAAACTGGCCTCCTCAAGATCACCACCCAATAAGTCACTTTCAGCTTCACTCCTCATGATTCTCATTAGTTATAACAGTGATATTCCTAAGTCTTACTCACATTGAGCATGATTCACTAGGGAGGTTCCCTAAACGTCTAACTTATTTGACATCTCTATAGATGATCAACTACGCAATACACCTTCAAAATTTCCAACTTCAAAACTATCAACTTGCCTTGCCATAACTTGCAACTCCTTTCTTAAATCTCACATCTACCATGACCCACAAAACTGAAATTCCATATTCACTTAGTTCTAACAAGGTGTGAACATCATATTCTGCGATCAACCAATCCAAACACTACTTAAGAAGATGGACAACAACCTGACGCCCAATAAGTCATTCCTAATCTTGCAACCCAAATAAGAGGCACTCAAGATGAACCTTGATATTACCACACACTTATGACTAGATTTCTCTTCCAAACTAATATCCACTACATACTTCATCACACAAAGGTTACTTATCTAGATGACCTACTACTGAGAATCCTCATCGCCTCCTTGTGAGCTCATAAGACAAAGTTTATTTCACATTCCACACTTAGTTCCATACTCAAGTTGGGCTTATCTTCCATTGCTTACCACATACTCAACTTCTCAGAACACAAGACTCACCGCTCGAAGTAAAGAGTGTGATATTTCACATCCATCTCAAAACAAGGTAATCAATTACACACACTTGTGACCATAATGCTACTATCACATGCTTCTCTTAATACCAAGGTTTAACTTTCTCCACTCCACTCCATCCTCTAGGAATCTTCGTATGTGAACAATCCTCAACTACACACCACTATCTTAGCCTAAATAAAACCTTATGATCCCATTGTGTCTTTATCCGAAATGAATTATATTACAATAGTCATATTACAAAGTTTACACGACTCCTAAACTTTGTCTGCTTCTCTTCTAAGGTAATTCCCTTAGCTCCAATAATATAACCATTCTACTCGAATTCCTTGAATCTTATTTACTTTCTCTCTCTCTCTTTCTCTCTCTCTCTCTCTCTCTCTCTCTCTCTCTCTCTCTCAACACGAACCTCCTTCAACCAATACAACTAGAACTTTTGTTGATCTTTAATGCTTTTTCTCTCTTTGACATAAATTTCTTTCAACTGATCCTTGGCAACTCAACATTTCCATAACGTCTCTTACTAAAACGGAATTTCTGACAACTATCATGAACCCGATCTCCCTTCTAAGACTAGGTATACTTAGTTTATCTTATACCCTTCTCTTAGTGCATACATGTTTCAATTGAAATAGGCATTCATGTCCTCGAGCCTCTTCGTATACTCCACCATTACCTTAAACCCTTAACAAAACCGAATGCCAACATCTCTCGAGCCTTCAACCATTATGAATATATTCCCTGCAATACTCTTGTTCTTCCAAGATACTCTAGTGACCTTATAAGCTGAAACATCGATGCCTTCCTCACCTCCAGACCTTATGTAATTCATACAACAAAACCATCCTTTGTCCTTCATTATATGGAATTACATACAACACTTATTCCATACAAGTGGATCAATTTTGTTCTACGAACAGATTCACACATCTCTCCAAAACTCCGTCAAATTCATCAGATAGAAATCCTTAACTTCCCGACTCTTTTAGCACTATAGGGTTGCTTGAACCATACTCCACCCTTCAATTCCACATTACCGGAATCACAACTCCTACTAAAACTTCAAATGATCTAACCTGTTCTCCTTACTTCCTAACTCCTAGTTTGAATCCACTCTCAAAACACAAGCTCCACACAACCTTCAGAGTCCTCGTGGTCACTCAACCATGACCGTACCTACCATGCACATATAATTAGGTTGATCATGCCCAATACTACATACAATGATATTAAGAATCATGTTAGCTAAACACACATATGAGACAGGAATAGATTTACTTATGATGCTTCAAGGCTAGGTCGAGAATCGACCAACTCTGATACCAACTGTAACAACCTGTATAATGCATATATAGAATAATATCATACAAGTGTTAATTCTCTGTATTAACACAACATAAGAGCCTAATGGCATCATTATATACCCATGTACAAACTAAAATATATATGTAATACATGTTATACAATAATGCCTAAAAATAATACCCGAGATCTAAGTGCAATCTCTTCATTGCACACAATCCACAATGGAAGATTAAAATAGTCGTAAATCTTTTACACATCATCTTGCAACCTCTTGGGTTCAAGCTGCAAATAATACCTGGAAAAAACAACAATAGTGGGATGAGATAATAATATCAGTGAGTTCTCTTACCCTATGGTCCACTCGACTCTACAGGGTTTCTAATTAAATTCTAACTCAAGTCCTCATCTTTCATTGCTTATGTATCAATGGCACCATGTAACTAAGACTTAAGTATCTAAAGGATACTCTAATGTATGAAAACATGCCACCTGAGTTCTCATAACTTAGTTGATCACTATTCCCAAGCCACAAAACATCAAGCCCCAAACGGACCTACGTCTAGGTCAGGCTCGGTTCACACAAGCTCATATGATTCGACTTTTGTGATGGATATTGGGCGCTCTATGGGACTCAAACCCAATTCAAACGACTGTCACTCGTATGGGACTCGAACCCACTTGTAGTATCTTTCATCATATGAGACTCTAACCCACTAAGGCGTCCACCTCCCCCACATATCTTCCATGGTTAGGACTCAAACCAATTGAAGCACAGATCATTAATGCCACAACCCTATTTACCACTTTACGTAAGCCTTTGAAATAATATATGCACCATCAATATCTGAATATGTGATTAGTTCACAACAACAATATGACTTTTGGAGCAAGGCTTCTCACTAACATGTTGATGACAGTCTATCATTGTATGAATTTTGTTGAAAAAACGGATCAAAATAAGTTCAAGAGGAGAAAAAATGAAGAATAAAGACCAAGGAATGAGGAAAAAATTGCTAAGTGTGAAGAAATTGGACTTAATGAAAAACTAGGTGAAAATGTGCAAAAGCGTGCAGCCACTGAGGCCATTTGAGGTCAACCCTTCAAGGAGTCAAAATGTAGAAAAACTAGGTGAAAAAGGTAGAAAAACTAGGTGAAAAAGGTAGCGAAAGCATAGCTAAGGATGATTTTGAGAGCATTTGAAGTCATTTGAGGTCAACCCTTCAAGGAGTCTCATATGCAATTCTTCTTAATTGTTTTTTGTATTGTATTTTAAATTATGAGTAGTTAAACTCCTATAGGTTAGGTTGTGCTTTGATGAACTTGTTTCAATATTGTTAGGCAATATGATGATTTGACTTTGCATGAATTCTTTGATCTATAATTATATTCAATTGTTTCTTGTTCGTAATGCTTTTTATGTGAGATACTCGTTTAACTGATTTTTGGACACATAGGGAATACTGATCATTAGTATATGTGCTGGATCTAGGGAAATTGTCATGCTTATGATGGTTAACTAGGGATAGGAAACCCCGAGTAGTAGCTAGTGAATTAACACTTTTTTGCATCGCCTATCATTTGTAAATTATATTGTAGTATTTTGTAATCATTTTTGAAGTATAATAAATTAGAGAGCTTTTCTTCTTCAAACGTAGATCGATTTAAACAAATTGAGTAAATAACTTTTCTATGTTATCGCTATTCATTTGTACTTATTTTCATATTAAGTTGCGTCTATTATAGGCAAATGGGTTAAGTTTATAAGTGAACACCATAAATTCTAAATGAGATATCGAAAAGTTTTTATGAAAGAACTACCTTAGGTTGTAGAAGATAATGATGCAAGTAATGTTAATTCATCAAAGTTGTCACATGAAACACACGTGAGATTTGTTAGATTATTTTATTAATTTATTAATTTGATTCATGTTAATAATAGATTGAGTATAAAAATAAAATTTAGTGTGATAATTGTTTGGTCTAATGATAAATAAAGTCTTTAAAAAAAATAACTAAAAAAAAGAAAATGAGAAAAGTTTTGTTTATTAAAAAATATCATTAATGATCATATTGCAATTGTTATCGAAAGACATTGAACTCTTTAAATTAAAATTACAATGCTAAACTAACTATTGAGCTAACACCTAAAGTATTAAGAAAAAATAAATTTAAATCCTCTTCTCTCTCTTTAAAATGGTGATTACAATGTATAGTATAAAAGGACCAAAAAGCAAAACCGACATGATTTTGTTTTGACATAGAAAGGAATATATTCACCATCAAAAGATGATATGGATTTGAGTGTGAGTTTTTGTTCTGTTACCATACGTAAATAGTACGATTTAGCATTTGTGTGAGAGAGTCCATTGTTACAGGTTGGAGGAGAAGTCCATAATTGAAGAGAGAGTGAAACACCAAACATCTAATGTGCAAATGCAACACAAAAAAACAAACACTACTGAGCTATAACAATGACAACACAATTGTAAAGAAAAAACTCAAAAAAGAAATTGCCATAATAGACAGATGCTATCAAGACAAATACTACATGATTAAAAAAAACATTGGTACTCAGTTGAACTCTTGTGTTTTTTTTATGACAAGTTTTTATATTAATGTGCTAGTAAGGGTGTTTAAAATTGGATGGGTCTAATAAAAAATCGTTAATTGAATTGAACGAAAGCGAGAATCATAAAAAAATGCATTTGATTTGAATGTGATTGAGTCATTTTCTAACAAAACTATACGGTTCGGTTCGGTTTGCGATTTATATTTTGTAAATCGAATGAAATTGTGTTATGATACAAAATCTTAAAAATTATTATATATATTTTTATTTATTTAGAGAACTCAATAAATATTATAGGTATATTTTTTCGTATTATGATTTTGGGAATTCTAAAGTTATAGAGCTTTCACATCAGGATACTATCACACCATAGTTCTTATGATTTTTTATTATAAGTTTGGATCAAATTATTCATGCCGGCATTAGAAGTTGTTTTTCGTTCCGTTCTTTGTATTCGAAATTCTTTCCGCATTAATTTCAATTTTTCTGGTTCTTTTTTATAATTGTTTTAATTTATTTCTACTTGTTTAAAATTTATTTACTTGCAATGTTGTTGTTAATTTCCATTACCATGAATTGCATGTTTATGTTTAATACCATGTCCGACTAAATTGCTTTGAGTCCGGTATGTAAGGACCGTTGTTCCGACCAGACTCGATAATAAGTTGGTGTAAACCTTTTTATAAATTATTTTATTGGTTTTGATTTTTAATATTTTGAAAAGTTTTGCACAAGAGTGAAAGTATTAAGGTTTCGAGTCAATACCACTAGAGTGTGAGGCTTGAACCAGATAGTGAAAATTGGACATTAATCCTAAACACAACGAGAGCGCTTCAAGGATTAATTAAAACTTATTGGTTTTCAAAAAGTATTTCCTGATTCAAATGGGTTAACGAGAGCAAATATATGGTCTGGAAGTATAGCTAGAGTCAACAACACGAGAGTGTGAGATAAATGTTTTTAAATTAATATTTTTCTATTGAAAAGTAATTTAATACATTAACACACGCCAATAAATTATTGAGTCCCCTGAGGTACACCGGGATCCAAATTCTGGTCTCTCCTTTCTGATATATTTTCTAAACTTTATTTTAATTTTAGTTTTATAATTTCCCCCCAATCAATTTTTCATTAGCCTTAGATTTACATAGTACCAATAGATAATGATAAGTTTGATTATTGATTCATGTGGATTCGATATCTTTTAAAACTATGTGATATAGCTGTGCCTTTCCAGTTAGATAATTTTATAGACTCACTAAGTCGCGACCAACACGCTACCTAACAACGGACGTGAACCCGTCATTATATGTATTTCGCAACTATCATTATATGTGTTTTCCACGGGGATGGAAAAACGGGTCACCCGCCCCGACTTAAGCCTGCCAAAAAACGGGGCGTGGCAAGCAAGCCCACCAAGTGAAATTGAGTTTAAAAATCTAGCTCACCCCGCCAAGGTGGCGGGTTAGCGGGAGGCAAGGTTGTCCGCTTATTTTTTTTTAATAGATTATTAGACGTATTTCTACATTTCAATTAAATTTTTCACTTGTTTTTAGAATAATTTTTTATAAAGCAACTTTTTAACAAATTTTACTTCAATTTTTTTTTTGTATATTCACAAATAAATGTATAAAATAGAATCGTCAGCAAGTATTCCAAAATTATAATTCAAATATTAACCTTCAACCAACCAAAAGAAATATTTTGAGTGCTTGATGACTAGGTTGGCGGGTTTAAGGCGAACTGGGCTTAAAGCTGGGCAGGTTGAGCGGATAGGCGGACACAAAATTTCAACCTAACCCACCATTGTTTTTCGGGCGCGCAAGCCAAGCAGACTGACCACGACTCATTTTGGCCCCCCTAATTTTTCGTAGTAATGCATATTATATATTTATTTTTATTTTCATTTTTAATTTGTTGACATTGAAAATGATAAGATTAAAAGAAAAAGTTTAATTTACATTACTTTGTATGGTTATATATATATATATATATATATATATATATATATATATATATATATATATATATATATATATAGTATTAATAGTATTTTAAATTTCTTTAAGAATGCAATTTCATATATTTGATTTTTTTAAAATAACCAAGTTTTTCAATTAAATTTACAAAATAATCATTGTTGAAAAATATTTACTAAAATAACTACTTTTACAAGAATCTTGTAACAAAGGCGGCGGGTGCATTGGCGCATCCAATGAAAATATTATTCATAGGCGCCACATGCACTGGTGCATCCATGTTCATGGTGTCACTAGGAGTGGCGCATTTATGTGTATGCGTCACATGCAATATCTCATGCATAGTCCAGTATATGTAGGCGCCAATGCATCTGGCTACTGCTCATGCACTCCATCTATAAATACAACATGATCCTCCCATAATTTTTCAGACATCTACTTACTATCTCCTTGCATTTTTCTTCATTCTCCTTCCATTTTTCTTTGAAATGTCTTCATATTCATATATGTGTCTTTATATTCACAAGAGAAATGTCGATTTAATTTTTTCAGCAGTGTAGCCTCCGATGAAGATCCGACTTTGAAATGTAGATACGTTTGAACATCTTAATAGGATCTTAAACAGTTGGTTAGATGGAGACATTGCAGAGGGTGAAAAGATCAGCAGAATTCAATGACTTGATACCACGTTCAACCAAAATGGAGAAGTTCATTTCTAGGTGGATGTTAAAACTGACAAAGACGTTCATATGATGATGTATACTTCTCACAAAATTGTTTTGATGGTTGTAATCGCATAGTTATGTTGCTTATGTGTTGTATTTATTTGTGATGTTATTTTATTTGTTGTAGTTATTTGTGTTGTTGTTTAATTATTGTTTAATTGTTGTTTTCAAGTTTTTGTAATTGAATCTTATGATATTTATTAAATGAATTTTGTTTTAAATATAAAGAAAAAGGGTTACAATTAAAATTATGCTGCTTTGCTTGGTCCAACACTGTGACAGTTTGTACAATTATGATCGGGATGGCGACATGAACTACATAATCTAACCATTTTGTTCGTTGTATCCATTTCGGCTCGAATACGGGTGTTGTTTGAGCAAAATTTTTTCTTTCTTCGCATTATTTCATTGTATCAGAGTATGTCCCCTTGATATGTAGGCCAATAATCCTCTTTTTCTACCACCGAAAAGTTAATTTTGTAAACGGCGGATAGTAAGTTGGAAGGATGTTGTCGAACCTTTGAACATGCCGCTATGACATGAGAGTAGGGCATACGAAAGGCTTGGAAATTTCCGCAGCTGCATCAACCTCTATCTAGTTCCACTCGATAGTGTCCCCTCGGCATGTCTTCATTGTGATCCATTGACTCAGTAACACTGTACCAACCTTTAGTACAGTCAAACACTATGACCACATGTGTGTTAGCTTTGGCAGCTTCTTCTTTAACGAATTTCATTGAAGCATCACTGAACAGCTGCCCAAATTATAACACTGAACTCCATTTGGAACTTCTGATCTCAAACAGCGCCCCTAGCCTAAAATAGGTTGCTTTCACTAAAGCGATTATTGGTAAGTTTCAGATGCATTTGAAGACAGAGTTCATTGATTCCACAAGATTTGTTGTCATGTGGCCCTAGTGTAGCGAGGTATTCGTTACCATTAGAGATATTGACTAAATCCAAGGTAAACCATACAAGTCGAGTCGCCACCGCACTTCTATTTATCCAAAGGAATGGTTAGAAAGCGAACAAAAACCTAAAAGTTTTATCGAATCAAAAACTAGTAAAAATGTCAGAGATCTGAGTAAGAGGGTTGGTTATGCAATGGGAAGGTTTTAAGCACCCAAAACATCTTAGGTACTCCTAGGGAGCCCTTTTCACATTGGTTGTAAGGTTGGTATTTTTGTGAAAATTGATTTGTGCAAACATGATTGAAGAGATGAGAAGAGAATATACAAGTTTATTTACATTTGTGTCTGGATGGATAAACCCATTGCCTACGTACCATCTTTAAAAAGATTAGGATCAAAACCTCGTAGTTCGGGGTAAAAATCTCAAAATAAGTTGGTGAATTGATTGGTCCAAAATCCTTAAGGTCTTTTGTTATCCAAGGGAGAAAACTCAACCTAAAACCACAAATCTACCATGTGAGGATAGCTTCAACATGCTAGTGAGGGGTTAACCCTATAATAAGCATGGAAGACTCATTGTCCATCACTAAGAATATAGGTGAGTATTACATCTACCTCAAGGATAACTCAAACCTAATAGCTAAAGGTTATGAAAAAGTTTTGATTAAGAGATAGGCCATTGAAACCACAAAAAGTATTTGAATGGGTTATATTTACCAATGAAAAGTATTTACAAAATATGGTTAAAGTGGATTTAAAGATTCAATTCAAAATAAGTGTTAAGAAAAGAAAGTTTGAAAATCAAAAGCATAAGGCTTAGGTTTCTAATGGTGAAAACAAGTGTTAAATCTTTGCACAAAGTTTTTGGCTTGGGTTAGAGTGGAGAGAAGAAGAAGAATGGAGTTCCTCTCTTGAACACACAAGAAGTAAGGAATAAGAAGTAAAACCACAAATGGAGATCCTCTCTTGAAATCATATTGATGATCCAAGTAGCTCTCATCCTTTGGAATAAGCAATCTCATAAGCATATACTCAAGCAATCAACAATCAAATGAACTCTTGGAAATCTCTTCAATGTATCTTGGGTCCCTCTCTCTTAGAAGCTCATGGAAATGGTTCCTCAATTTGGATCAAGTTGGAATCCCAAGCACAAGAACACACACATTAAAAGATTCTAGCAAAACAAACAAGGAATGGACAAGAAGAGTTTAGAAGTTGGTCCTTTCAAGGTCATCTTTCAACATTAAGCATTCTAAAGGCCCAATGCCTAGTTGCTCTTTGACTTTTATAGCACTCTAAAGGCCCAATGCCTAGTTGCTCTTTGACTCCAAATTTTGCATAGGGAAAGTCCTAAAGTCTAAGTCCATTTTGTCCAATTCTTTGCATTATGGTCAACAACAATCAAAACAAAACACAAGCACAATAGTATATACACAATTATGTGCTCAAGTGAGCAAAAGGAAAATTGCATTAACATAAACATGTGCTCAAGTGAGCAAAGGGAAAAGCAAATGAATAATATGTACAAGAATAGTAAATTGCATAAAATTAAAGTACAAAAAATAAATGTTAATAGTTAATGGTTAGTGTTAGTAGTTAGTGTGCCATAAGGAAAATTTAGCGCTATGTTAAGCAATCGTAATTGGACTTATGTAGAAGTCACAACTATCTGAGGCCGGTCAATAATAATGTAGGCAACAACACAAGTTAGAAGTCTTGATTAGTGAACCAAGTTCCAACAACTTGCCATGCCAAAAAGAAGAAGAAAATTGATCTTGTATTGGTTTAAGTCCTTTGCATGATTTAGGAAGCAACCTATCCTTAATGCAAAGCCATTCATTTGATCAATTGATCAAGATGAATTAGATTTGAATCAAGGAAGATTAAGCCTCCCTAATCAATGCTAACTTATCAACATTTAACTCATTGATCAAAAGGAAAGAAGAAGAAGAAGAAGGAGATGAATAATGGATAATAAAAAATAAAAGAACAAAGTGCATTCAATGAAATGGAATGTACCAATCAACAAGTGTTGACCAATGACATTGAGGATCATGGTCAAATAATCAAAAACAGAAATGAGATGAAAATTGGAAGTCAAGAAATGAACAAAATATTTCTAGCATTTTTAATATTAAAAATAAACATGAATTAAAATATTAAAGAAAGGTCAAACTTCAAAATCACTTCAAATCAACTTTTGCAAGTCCAAGTGATTTATCCTAAGTTCAACAAGGTCAAACAAAGTTTGACAAAAAATTTCAGCATTTTTAAAAGTCACAAACTATTTTTAATCAATTAAAAATGAATAAAAATAACCCAATTGAACTAAAATCTCAAATAAATCTCAAATCAATAAATAAATTGATGAGAATATTTTTCATAGATCCATCATCATTCAAATAGGTTGAGAAAATATTTTTGTATTTTTTGAATATCAAAAACTATTTAAAATGAATTAAAAATGACCGGAAAAGAGAAAATTCACAAAAAATATCAAATGATGAAATAAAAAATATTAAAAATCATTTTTAGAAACTATAATTAAAAAGAGAAATAATGCAATTGGTCCCATATTTTTTGGATTAAAAATGAGAGAGTTATGAATTTTTGAAGTTAAATGAAATAAAAGAAATAAAATGGAAATTAAGAAAATCAGAAAAAACGACAAGCGTCTGATTCAAGCCTCATTAATTGACGTGGCTGATCAGAAGGCTCTCAAGTGCGCGCTTACCATGTACATGAGTCAAGCGCGTGGTACCATGCATTAAATGAAGTCAAACATAACAAGGGCCAGGATTAGATCGTGGGAAACGCATCCAATGGTCCAGATTCAATCTGGCATGGTGGACGGTGGTGTACACCACCGTCTTCTCCGGCGAGCACACCAGCTCCGGCCAGAGTTGCAGGTTTGCAAAAGTTAACCAAAACTCACAATCCATATATCAATTTAAAGCTGGGGTGATGTACATCACCCCTGTACCATTAGTTTCTCTTCTAGGTCCCCATAGTAAGAGAAATCAGAAGGAGAAAAATATGGTGTTCATGCTGAACTTCATGGATTTCAAAAATTGAGCATATAGCAATGATGCCTCTATAGAGAGGACTTCAGACAACACAATATCAAGGCCAACAGGTCAAAGAATAAGGAGTTTCGAAGAAAAAACCAGTTGGTGAACACCTTTGAATTGTGAAGCTTTGAGTCCCTTTCCTTAGCTCTTTTTACAAAACAGAACCTCAATGGATCAGATGATGAAGGTTTAGGAACTTTAGATCTGAAGATTCAACCAAATTCAATTGAATTTCAGATCTGAAATTTTTGAAGAAAATGGATTTAGTTCCTTTGGTATGGTTGGGAATTCACTCTTGCAGCATTTCAGGCGCCTTTAGGTTAGTTCATAATGAAGCATAACACATGTATTTATAGCTGGAATTGGCTGAAAAAGTGATTTTACTCGTGTGCATGGCAAATGGATTTTCCTTGCATGGGCTTGTATGATCATGTGGAAGGCCCAATGAAGCTTGGAATAACTTGCTGAACTCATGCATATTGCAAATGGACGTGTACAAGAAGTGTAAACAGCTCATGCATGGCAATTGGAATTGAATTTCACAAAATGCACTAAACCTTCATGCCTTCGAAAATGATGCTTCCAAACTCCAAATGCCACCTCATGAGTAATGGTTAGAAAGCTTATTGCATAAGGAACAAATGATATGTTGATCAAAATTTCAATTGGGCCTTGGAAATTAGTGAATTTTGAGTTTAAAGTGTAAGGTGCAAAACATGCAAAAGTGAGGTTTCCAAATTTGGTCAATGTTCAAGCCCTTTTGTTTTGATGATGCAAGCCTCATATGGAAAAACCTCCAACATAAAAGTTGTATATATTTTCAAGAAAATCAAGATGGACTTAAATTTTGCATCATTTGGATTTTTGGTGAAGAAGTTATGGGCACTTGAAGTTGGACTTTTTTGCCTTTCAATGCATTTGGTCCAAAGTGACCTATAATGTTTTGCATTATCACATGTATTTCTTTTGAGATTTTGAAATTTTGTTCAACATAACATTTGAAGTAGACACAATAAGATTTCCAATTCATTTGATCTCACCTCAAAATCATAAAAAATGAATGAGTTATGTTCTTGGGAAGTTGACCCAAAATTAGGGTTTCAGTCAAAATGACCTATAATGTCTTGGAATGGGAGATGACCTTCCAAGCTTCAAATAAATTTTTGATGAACATGAAAGTTGTTCATATTGTCCTTAAGAACATTTTTTCTTTTGAGATAATCTCCATTTGACCAACACATAAAACGTTAGGTCATAGTGCATTTCAAAATAGTCAGATGAATTGACTGATCAACTTCTCAAGTCCACAACTCATATCTTGATGAATTGATGATTGAGGACACTCAAATAAGCTCAAATATGCATGAAATGATGAATTATAGAACTTACCTTGATTGTATTTGACCATGGGATGAGGTTGCTTCATTAGCAAGGCATTGTTGATGATCAGATGAATTAGGGTTTCCTTGGGAAACAAACCTCAAATCTTTTGACTTGCTTTGATCAAAATGATAAATTGATGCTAGGGAGGCATATTTGATGGATGAGAGCTTTGGGAACCATTGTCATGCTTGCCTTCATCTTCTCTTGGCCATATCTTTACACCCATGATCTCCTAGAAGCTTTGGATCTTGTGATTGCTCAAGCTACAAACAAAAGGTGTTAGTGACATATTTTTGTGCTTTTGGTTAGTAAATAAAATGAGAAAAGCAATGATATACAATTCAAGCATGCTTGGTGATTTCAAACCACTCACAAGAGGTCCCAACCCAAAGGCAAAGGGAACCAAGATGCTTAAGATCCTTGAGGCTTTGCAAATGAAATGCTATGATGCCATGAGGGATCTTAGGGCCAAAATTGGGGTCTTACACCTAGCGTTGACCGTTGTCGCATGCCTTAGTCTATTTCTCCAATGGAATATTGTCGATCCACCTTACTGTATCTGTGTTTGAGAATCCAAGGACAAAGTTCGCAAAAGAGATGCGTCGCCATTGGAGGAATCGACGTCAGCACATCTTAAACGGACCAATCATACATTGTGATAGACGAACTCAACATTATATGGCATGGTTTAGGTCAGTTACAACGCCACCGTTTGTGTCTGAGCCTAGGTATTTGATTGATCCGCGCCAACGAGCTTCGTCAACATACGCCCAACAATAAATCCCTGCCCAAGAACAATGTCAACCCACAAAAACCCAATGACAAACCTCACACTATCAACTTGCCATATACACCAAACCACCAAACACCCAACCTCGCAACCAATTCATGTCACACACTCATACTCGAAACCAGGAACCAAACCCTAACCACCAACAACCATACGCAGCCACCACATCAGTCTATAGCCCGAATGATTCATACGATTCAATCTCATATCATCTTGGCCCCCACTTATGAACACCCAAACATCTCATCTCCACAATACCCAACCATTGTTTGACTTTAATACACCACAGGAACCATTGCTTCGTTTCCAAAATGATTAAATGTCCCAATTTGGGCAACCATACCGTCCACAAACCACCCAACCACAACGACCCAACTAAGACAACATGTGCATCAAACTCAATTACGACAGCGCCGTTGACGGTAAACCCCTCAGCTATTAGGGGAGAAATGATGACAAATTTATCAAATACCGCTGAACATTTCACCGAACCTTCACACCAGCCACCATTGCATCATGTTAGCACTCAAAGACCCTAAACACCACAGGGAAATCGCGTGAAACCTTGAAGGCAGACTAACGCACAAGGATGTGGAAAAGGGGGACGTTTCAATCGAGTGGGTAATTGATTTTCTTGTCAATTGTTATGTATTTTTCATTAGCTTTATATCACAATATTAATAATCATTTTTCATTTACCTATTTATTTTATTCATTTCAATTTTATATAAGGATAACATAGAAAAAAAATTTTAAAAATTATACTCAAAGCATGCGCCACATACAATGGCGCATACACTTCATATCATAAAGTATGTGTCAATTGCATTGGTTTCATCTGCATGCATGCGCCATTGCTATTGGCGCCTAAGTTCAATGCCAACATACATGCGCCAGTCCAACTGGCGCATGCTTTACAAGAGTTCATGAAAAGTGGTTATTTTGATAAATAACTTAAAATAATAGTTATTTTGAACATTTAATTGAAAATATGGTTATTTAATAAAAATTCATATATTTCTTTAGAAATAAGAGAAAATTGTAATACAAAATTCATATTTATGAATCAAATTATAAATTTGTTTTGACAACTATAAAACTATTTTATGATAACGTACGAATAACTTAACACAAAATTATGTTGTCATTTTTATGTGTATAAAAGATTCAATAATTTTTTTTCAAAAATCGAACCAACCAAATCTTTCCAAACCGCATTAATTTGTTTTGGATTAATTCAGTTTTATTTTTAAAAATCAATCAAATTAAATCGAACCGCATATTTTTTCTCTTACAATTTAGATTATTTTCACCATCAAAACCTTACCTGGAACATATCTATATTATAGTAACAACGCTATTCTTGAAGTATTATACTACTGAATAATGTAGTAACTAAGTGCATGTGTGTTGGTTTTTTGCTTCTTTCAATTACTAACTAATAACTAGGCAAATAGCAGTGCAATGGACGGGTTTATTTTATATATCATTATTTTGTCCAAATGTTAATGAAATATATAATAAATATTCTATATAAATTAAAATATCTTAATATAAAATTTGAATAATATATTTAAAATCAAATAATTAAAATAGTAGAGAATATGTTTTTATCCAACAAATAAATATTTCAATGCAATTAGTAATTATGATTATCATAATTTTGTTTTAAATATTTGAAAATTGTAAAAATTAATTATGATAAACTGAAGTTGATTTGTGTTTCATATTTATTTTTGTGTTAAAGATAACTATGATCCAAGTTTATTTTAATATATTTATCAAATACAAATATTTTATTTCTATTTTTAAAAATAAAATTAGTGATGATAAATATGTCAAAGAAGAAAACTTATACTCACTATAACAAATATTTATTCTTTTTTTTTGTATGTATCAAATAAAATATGTGTCCGATGTTTTTCTAACATTTATCTTCGATAAATACTCATCATGTTTTTTGTATATATATTTGTGATGATTATTTGTCCAATATTTTTTTTTATTAGTGATAAATATTTATCGTGTATTTTTTTATACTTATAAGAGATATATTAAATTAAAATTATTAGAAGTAATTCATATTTATTAATTATATTATTTTCTTAGCCCCTAAGTTTGTTAGAGGGTATTTTAGTATTTTATCCTATTCTAGTAACCCTAGTTTTAGCTTATAAATAGGGTGACAATCATTGTAACTTTTATCATGTTTCGTAGCCGTCATTCTCTTAATAGACTATTCATCTTTCATTCTACCTTTGCACCAACAATTGGTATCTAGAGCTCCGGTTCGGATTCATTGGGAAACACGGGAAACACGAGTGAACGTGAGGTCTTGTGTGTTTGATTTTAATTCTTAGATTCGTGTTGAATCTTGAACAAAATCTAATCAGAATTTTAATTCTGTGGGTTGGGAAACACTGTGTGAGAAATCTGAGTGTACTGTGCAAGGTAGAAAGATGAACGGAAACGGCAACATGAACACCAAACTTCCAGTATTTGACGGTAAAAACTGGAATCGTTGAATGATCCAAATGCGTGTACTGTTCGGTGCTCAAGATGTTCTAGATCTTGTCACTGATGGTTATGTTCCGGTAGCAGCAGATGCGACGGATGATCAGAAAAACGTGCAGAAGGAAGTAAGGAAGAAGGATCAGAAAGCATTGTTCTTCATTCATCAATGTGTTGATGTAAATGTGTTTGAGAAGATTGCAGATTCAACGACAGCAAAGGCTGCGTGGGACACACTGGTTAGATGTTATGGTGGTGACGCATCAGTGAAGAAGGTGAAGCTTCAGTCCTTGAGAAAGCAATATGAGAATCTCAACATGAAGAATAATGAGAAAGTTTCTGAATACATCTCCAGAGTGATTCTCATCACTAATGAGATGAAAGCGTGTGGAGAAACTCTTTCTGAAGAAACAATCATGGAGAAGGTATTGAGATCCCTTACCTGTCAATTTGATTACATTGTGGTAGCAATAGAACATTCCAAAGATCTGAGCACCATGAGAATTGAAGAGCTGCAGAGCAGTCTAGAAGCGCAAGAGTTGCGTTTAACTGAGAGAACTTCTGAAAGGGAAGTAGAGCAGCAGGCTCTGAAAGCAACTTCTGATAGGAGGTATCAGAAGCAGTCAGAAGCCAGGAGAAGATCTGATGGTGGTCAGAAGTCAGAAAGCTCAACCTCTGATAGACAAAAGAATGCTCAAAAGGGAAAAGAGAAGTATGACAAGAAGAAAATCCAATGTTACTGCTGTAAGAAGTTCGGTCATTTTGCTAGAGACTATTGGTCAAACAAGGAGAGAAAATCAGAAGAAGCAAATATAGCCAGAAGTTCTGATGACGAATCTGTGCTATTGATGGCCTCTGAATCTGATGATATGGATCTGATAGACTGGTGGTATATGGACACTGGCTGTTCAAATCATCTTACTGGAAACAAGAAATGGCTGGTTGACTTTGACTCTGAAAAGAGGACAAAGATCAGATGTGCTGATGACAAATATCTTAATGCAGAAGGTATGGGAAATGTCAGAGTGATTCTGAACAATGGGAAAACAGCATTGATTCAGAACGTGTGGTATGTACCTGGCATCAGAAGCAATCTGATGAGTGTGGGACAATTAATTGAGAAAGGTTTTTCAATTACCATGAAGGACAATCTTCTGAAGCTGTATGACTGCAATCAGAAGTTGATTATGGAGTCAGAACAGGGAAGGAATAGAACATTCAAGGTGAATGTCAGAACTGCAGACTCAGAATGTCTTAGTGCAACAAGTGCTGAGAAGGAGAGTGAGCTGTGGCACAGAAGATTTGGTCATTTGAATTTCAGAAGCTTAAAACATTTGAATTCAAAGAAGTTGGTACATGGAATTCCTGCAATTAAGAAGCCTGAAAAGTCATGCAGAGTTTGCATGGAAGGAAAACAACCACGATTGCCATTTGCGTCAGAAACTGCTCCAAGAGCAAAACATGCCTTGGGAGTTGTACATTCTGATGTGTGTGGTCCATTTCCAGTAGCATCGATTGGAGGGAATAAATACTTTGTGTTATTTGTTGATGAATTCACAAGAATGACATGGGTATCCCTTATTAAGTTTAAACACGAGGTGTTTGATGAATTCAAGAAGTTCAGAATGAAGGCTGAGAATCAGAGTGGTCAGAAGTTGAAGATTCTTAGAACTGACGGTGTAGGTGAGTATAACTCCAAAGAGTTCCAGAAGTTCTGTGAGGAGAATGGAATTGAGCATGAGGTTACTGCTCCTTATACCCCTCAACACAATGGTCTTGCTGAAAGAAGAAACCGCACTTTGCTTGATATGGTGAGAAGCATGCTAAAGGAGAAGAAGCTTCCTCAGAAGCTCTGGGGAGAAGTTGTTGCCACTGCAACGTATGTACTCAACCGATGTCCTACGAAGAAGTTGAAGGAAATAGTTCCAATACAGAAGTGGACTGGAGATAAGCAAAGTGTTAGTCATCTGAAGGTGTTTGGTTCTGTTTGCTATAAACATGTTCCAGAAGCCAGAAGACAGAAGCTGGATGATAGAAGCAAAGTGATGATTCTGATAGGGTACCACAGTACAGGTGCATACAAGCTCTATTGTCCAGAAACCAATAAAATTGAATTCAGCAGAGATGTGATTGTGAAGGAATCAGAAGTTTGGAATTGGGATAAGTCTCAATCTGATTCTGATGTTAGAACTTCTGAAGAAAGGTCAGAGTTAAGAATTTCTGAAGTTGAAGTAGACTCTGACATTGATTCTGATTCTGATAGTGATTCTGACTCTGGAGAAGACTCAGAAGATGAAAGTGACTCTGATGATTCAGACTCTGATGACCCAGACTCTGATGGTAATCCAGATTCTGGTGGCAATTCAGACTCTGGAAATATGCCAGCCCCTGAAGATGGTCAAAGCTCTGGAGGAAGTCAACCATCTGAAGCTAGAAACTCTGAAGCTCAAGACTCTGAACAAGTTCAGAGACCACAAAGAATCAGAAACATCCCCAGAAGATATGCAGAATTTGACATGCTGCAAGACACTGAAGTAGACTCTGAAGGAGAAGTTATTCAGTGTGCCATGTTAGTAGACTCTGAACCCATAAGTACAGAAGAGGCTCTTAAGCAGAAGCTCTGGCTGAAGGCCATGAAAGAAGAACTTGATGCTATAGAGAGAAACAAGACTTGGAAGCTGACAGAACTTCCAAAAGACAAGAAAGCCATCAACGTCAGATGGGTTTTCAAGTAGAAGTTAAAGCCAGATGGTTCAATTGGCAAACATAAAGCAAGGTTGGTAGCCAGAGGATTTCTACAGAAACCTGGGTTGGATTACTCTGAAGTGTTTGCACCTGTAGCAAGACATGAAACAATCAGAATGGTGATTGCAATAGCTGCTAACAGGAATTGGCCTCTGATCCATTTAGATGTAAAATCTGCATTTCTGAACGGTCCATTAGAAGAAGAAGTTTACGTGTCACAACCTCCTGGATTTGTGAAAAATACTCAAGAAGGGATGGTGTACAGATTATACAAAGCTCTATATGGATTGAAACAAGCGCCCAGAGCTTGGAATCAGAAGATTGATTCATTTTTCAAGAAGCAAGGCTTTCAGAAATGTGAGATGGAGTACGGTGTCTATGTTCAGCATACTTCTGAAGGAAATATGACTCTGGTATGTTTATATGTTGATGATATACTGCTGACTGGAAGTTCTGAACAGGAGATAGCCAAGTTCAAGAAAGTTCTGATGAATGAATTCGAAATGACTGATCTAGGCAAAATGACATACTTTCTAGGGATGGAATTCAGATACTCTGAGAAAGGTATTATTTTGCATCAGCTCAAGTATGAATTAGAACTTCTGAAGAGATTTGAACTGAAGAATTGTAAGATTGCTGTCACACCTTCTGATACAAATCAGAAACTGGATTCTGACTCTGATGGAAAGGATGTGGACGCTACAACCTTCAAACAGTTGGTTGGTTCTCTGAGGTATTTGTGCAATACCAGACCTGATATTTGCTATTCAGTTGGGATGGTTAGTAGGTTCATGAGTAAACCTAAGTGGTCCCATTACCAAGCTGCTGTCAGGATTCTGAGGTATATCAAAGGAACTCTGAAGTATGGAGTATTATTTCCTTCTGGAAGAAAGGATGTGTCAGAACTTCTGAGTTATTCAGATTCTGATTGGTGTGGAGACAGAGTTGACAGAAGAAGTACGTCTGGGTACTTATTCAAATTTCTGGGAGGTCCCATTTCTTGGTGTTCCAAGAAGCAACCTGTTGTGGCATTGTCAACTTGTGAAGCTGAATACATTGCAGGTGATGTTACTGCATGCCAAGCTGTGTGGATTTTGAATCTATTGCAGGATCTGAAGATTAAAGTAAACAAACCTCTGAAGCTGATGATTGACAACAAGTCTGCAATCAATCTTGCCAGAAACCCAGTGTTGCATGGGAGAAGCAAGCACATTGAGACCAAGTATCATTTTCTGAGACATCAAGTTCAGAGGGGAGTGTTAGAAGTTGTACACTGCAGCACTCAGAAACAGTTGGCAGATGTTCTGACAAAAGCTATCAAGACTGATCAATTCCTCAGATTAAGGGATGGAATTGGTGTTACAAGCTTTGATGGAATATGAATTAAGGGATGGTATTAGAAGTAATTCATATTTATTAATTATATTATTTTCTTAGCCCCTAAGTTTGTTAGAGGGTATTTTAGTATTTTATCCTATTCTAGTAACCCTAGTTTTAGCTTATAAATAGGGTGACAATCATTGTAACTTTTATCATGTTTCGTAGCCGTCATTCTCTTAATAGACTATTCATCTTTCATTCTACCTTTGCACCAACAAAAATGAGACAAATATTTTTCATAATAAATTAAATGGTGACTAATTTTATTAAGTTTATATTTGACTCAAAATAGAAGACTATAACTATACTCATTTTTATTTTGAAAATATTTAAAAAATACTAAATATATCTTATTGATTAGTGATAAATATTTATTTTGTATATAAATTAAGTATATAGGTAATTTTATGCTTCAATGACTTATTCTCAAGTTATTTGAATAAAATTTAATTGCCAAACAATTTTTAGCTTATAACTTTTCATTTTTATTTTGAAAATATTAAATAACATTAATTTTAACTATTTCTTTAGCCCCACTTTTATTTTGTGTTTGATTTTATAATAAAATCAAATTAGAATATAATAATTAATTTTTATTATTACTTAGAAGATATGAAAAATATATTAAATTTAATTACATAATTAGTGACATCCCAATATTTCTCTTGCACATGAATTACATGTGTTAGCAATTTCTTTTTAGAAAAATATTTTAAAACTTGAAGTTTAAAAAAGTTATAGTAAATTTATTATAATTATTCTTATTTTTATGTCCGCAATTTTAGAAAAATATTTTTTAATTAATCTTTTTGGTCGCAAATATTTTTGTGTGTATATGTTTTTTATCATAAATTTAAATCAATATATTAAAAATATGGCTTAATATCCTTTTTTTATTATATATGTTAATTTTACAATTCATTTTAGTCTTTAATTTAGAAAGTGTCTAAACAGGTCTTTTAATTTTTAAAATTGTATCATAATAATCCTTTCCATCTAACTAATAACGTAAAAACTCAAAAATTAATCGTTAAATTATCTCTAATTTAATAAAAATAACTAACATAATAATTTTTAAGAGTTAATGGATCAATATATATTTTTTCAATTTAAGTGACAAATGAACAATACTTTTTGAAATATGAATATTTTTTAATTTAAGTAACAAATGAACTCTTAGATTAATATACAAGGTTAAAAATGCTATTAAAACTAAAAATATTCTTTTTAATGAAGATATAAATAATATTAAATAGAACTTATAAATTTGTGACAAACATGTATAAGAATCATAATCATAAGCACCAATAACTTGTTTAGTGACTCATTTCTAAAATATTAACTTCACAATTTCTAATTATAAACAATGTTATAATTAGTGTATTTAAATTATTTTTATTTTTATATAGACAATATTTAAAATATATATATAGATATTAGTTTTATCAAAAAAATTGTGTTACGTAAAATTGTTTTTCTTGCTATAAACAACGTTTGTTGATAAAGATACTTTATAAATTTGGGTAGACTGAGCTCCAAGAAATTATAAACTAATATTTTTCATAAAGGAGAACTCAGATGTATCAGCTATGTAGTTTTCACACATTTAATGAATCAATATTGATTTCTTTACAATGCTAAACTTTTACGTATTAAGAAAAAATAAATTTAAATCCTCTTCTCTCTCTTTAAAATGGTGATTACAATGTATAAGTATAAAAGGACCAAAAAGCAAAACCGACATAATTTTGTTTTCACACAGAAAAGATGATATGGATTTGAGTGTGAGTTTTTGTTCTCTTAGCATATGTAAATAGTACGATTTAGCATTTGTGTGAGAGAGTCCATTGTTACAGGTTGGAGGAGAAGTCCATAATTGAAGAGAGAGTGAAACACCAAACATCTAATGTGCAAATGCAACACAAAAAAACAAACACTACTGAGCTGTAACAATGACAACACAATTGTAAAAAATTAAAACTCAAAAATAAAACACCAAACATCTAATGTGCAAATGCAACACAAAAAGACAAATACTACATGATTAAAAAAAAAATCGAATCGCAATAAAGTAAGTACTATGTGTGAACATACAACATTGAGCTGAAACTCCATAACCAAAAAGAAAGGAAAAGCTTGAAGAGAAGTTGTATGTGATCAAAGATGAAATGTAATTCTCAATCTCAATTGTTATAATAGAGAGGACTACTATATATAGCTAAGACAAGTAGTTAGATCCTAACTAACTCCTCTCAACAACCTCTAACTAACCCCTAAAATTAGTTAGCACAAAGAGAAAACAGAATTTACTGTTCATTATTTTCATTATCATTTACAGCCCCCCTCAAGCTGGAATGAATGTCAATCATTCCAAGCTTGGATTGCAAAGTATTGAAAGGACCAGGTTGAAGAGACTTGGTAAAAATATCCGCAACCTGCTCCTTAGAAGTGACGGGCATGAGATGAACAACTCCAACTAGTACTTTCTCACGTACAACATGACAGTCGATCTCTATGTGTTTTGTGCGCTCATGAAACACAGGATTGGCAGCTATATGCATGGCAGATTTGTTATCACAGTAAATGATGATAGGCACTGAATGATTGATGTGAAAATCATGAAGAATATTGAGAAGCCAAACCCCTTCACAAGTACTTGAGCAAGAGCACAATACTCGGCTTCAGATGAAGATCTGGAAATGACAGGCTGCTTCTTGCTCTTCCAGCTAATGAGTGAAGTGCCAAGAAAATAACAAAAACAAGAAGTGGATCTTCGTGTATCAGGGCAAGCCCCCCAATCTGAATCTGAAAAACTTTTGAGATATAAAGAGGTATTAGATTGAAAGATGAGTCCTTGGCCTGGACTATTTTTGAGGTACTTCAAAACATGTAGACCAGCTAACATATGTTTATCTGTTGGAGCAGCAAGAAATTGGCTTAGTTTGCTTACAACATAGGAAATTTCAGGTCTGGTATGTGTGAGATACAATAAACGACCGATAAGCCTTCTGTAGGGAGTAGGATCAGAGAGAGGTGTGCCATATGTTTTGTGGAGTTGAAGATGAGGTTGCATAGGGGTGGAACAAGGTTTGGCACCAAGAAGACCAGCATCAGAAATCAAATCAAGAGTGTATTTTCTTTGACATAAAGAAATACCATGAGTGTTGCGAGCCACTTCAAAGCCTAGGAAATATTTGAGAACTCCCAAGTCTTTGATACTGAATTTAGCATCCAAACAAGTTTTGATTTGTAAAATTTCATGAGAATCAGTGCCTCCAACTACTAAATCATCAACATAAACCAGAATCATAGTGAAACCTTGAGAGGAAGTCTTAGTGAAAAGGGAATAATCTGCTTTGGATTGGATATAACCTGATGCAATAAGGGTGTCAGTGAGTTTTGTATTCCATTGTCTGCTAGCCTGCTTCAGACCATAAAGAGATCTTTGTAATTTGCAAACAAGATTTGGAGTAGACAAAATGAGACCAGGTGGAGGCTTCATGTAAACTTCCTCATTAAGATCACCATGGAGGAAAGTTGTGTTAACATCAAGTTGGAACAAAGGCCAATTGTGAACAGCAGCAACAGCTAAGCAAACTCTAACAGTGGTCATTTTAACAACTGGACTGAAAGTGTCAGTATAATCTAATCTTTCAGTTTGAGTGAACCCCTTTGCAACAAGTCGTGCCTTGTACCTCTCAATAGTACCATCAGCATGCATTTTTACTTTAAAAACCCACCTGAAGCCAATGGCTTTCTTGTTTGAAGGTAAGGGCACAAGATCCCATGTTTTAGTTTTAACTAGAGCCTGCAATTCAGTATTGATAGCAGTTCTCCAATTCTCATCACAAATAGCATGCTCATATGATGTAGCTTCAGGGTTGGCAGACAAGTTTAACATGTAATGTTTATGAGAAGATGAAAAAGAATCATAGGAAATAGAAGATGAAATAGGATACTTACAGGTGGATGAAGATGAGGCCACAGCTGAGTCAGGATGGTGAAGCAGATTACAATGATAATCTTTTAGATAGTTAGGGGGATGAACTTGTATATGTGATCTTCTTGCAGGTATGGGCTCACAGTTACTAGAAGGAAGATGATTGGTTTCATTGGTAGGAGAATGTGTAGTATGCTTGGTTTCATTGGAATTGAAATCTATAGAATGAGAATTATTCTCAGTATGACCATTGTTAACTGAATTATGCTCAGTATGACCATTGTCAACTGAATGATTAAATGTAGGATTGGGAACTGAATTATGCAGAAACACATCATCAAACAAATCATCCAGGTGTGTAGTAGTGTGTGAAGAGGATGAAGGCAGAGGAAGATTATGTTTATATGGAAAATTAGACTCAAAGAAAACAACATCTCTAGAAATAAACAGTTCCTTATTATGCAGATCAAACAAAAGATGTCCTTTCACACCAGGTTTATGACCTAGATTAATGCACTTTCTAGATCTTGAATCTAATTTCTTTCTATTGGATTTTAGAGTAGCTGCATAGCACAAAGAACCAAAAACTTTCAGGTTGGTCATGTCAGGTAAAATGTTGTACAGAATTTGGTAGGGTGACTTGTGTTTTAAGAAAAGTGTGGGAAGTCTATTTATGATATGCACAGCATAACTCACTGCATGAGCCCAAAATAATGGAGGCAAATGAGCTTGAAATAAAAGAGCTCTAGTGATGCCCAAGATATGTTAATGTTTTCTTTCAACAATACCATTTTGTTGAGGTGTAGCCACACAAGATGTTTGGTGAATGATACATAATTGATTGTAAAAATCAGGCATCAAAAACTCATTGCCATTATCTGATCTAATGCACTTGACATGATAGTTGAATTGAGTTTTAACCAATGCTACAAAAGACTTGACATGAGAAGTGGTTTTAGATTTTAGTCTCATAAGATACAGCCATGTAAATCTACTCTTATCATCAACTATAGTTAAAAAATACCTATAGCCCATCATGGATGGTATGGCTAATGGACCCCAAATATCCATATGTAATATGTCAAAGGTGGATTGAGAAGCATGAGAACTAGGAGAAAAAGACATTCTTTTCTGTTTTGCATAAAAACATACATCACAAGGCAATTTGATATTGACAGGTTTGATGAAAGGAAAATCTTTATTGAGTTCAATCAATTTGGAATTAGAAGCATGTCGTAATCTGATATGCCATAGGCTACATTCAGGATAATGACTATTTGAATTATTAACAGAAGAATTGATACAATATATGTGAGGTGTTTTAGGTAATGTAACTGAAGGAGAGGTCAAGAGATATAATCCACCATGTAACTCAGTTGTGCCAATCATCTTCAGAGAAAACTTGTCATGTACAGTACATGAATTATCATTAAAAATAAGTTGACAATTGAGTAATTTGGTTAATTTTGTGACAGAAATTAGATTAAAAGCAAAATTAGGTAAATAAAGAACATCAGTGATGTAAAAGTTGATGTTAAACTGAATAGTGCCTGAAAGATTAGTGGTAACAAGACTTCCATTTGGGAGTTTGAGGGTAATGGGCTTAATTTGCTTAAGACACTGAAAATATTCACGAGTAAAACAAACATGATCAGTTGCTCCTGTATCTAATATGAATGATGCAGCATGAAAGGAATTTGGGATAGTGCAGATTGTAACACCCTTCTAAATTACCCAAAATATTTAATTAAAATAACAATATATCAATCAGAGTAATTATGCAGTTAAGGGTGTCACACAATTATTCACACCATTCACCAATTATAACTGTCATGCTCTTTTATTAATTCAAAACATCAGCATTTGCATAAAACACAGCGGATAGAAATCTCATCAATCATGTAAAACATGTAACACATTACATGTAAAATGGTTCACAACCAACAATAAAACATTTCAAACATCCCGTCCCGATGTTACATCTATCAAAGCATGACCCACTAAGGAGACTACACTAGACTCCAAGCACTAGCTTCTACTCAATCACTGCTCGTTACCTGAAAAATAGTTGTAAGGGTGAGTTCCTCAATCGATATAATAGGCATTATAAAATATCATGTCATGTTAAGTAATTTAACACATTAATCACCCTAATCACATCACACATTCAGTAACGGCACATCAGTTCAAATATCATACTCATACTCAATATCAACACAAACACACGTATAATATTGGAATACGTCCATTCATATTATACGCCATACACATATTATGCAATGAGACTCCATGCATGCGGTACCGACTATTTGTGAACATATAGTTCACCTCACCGTCCAAATCCAGGCACGGCTACCAAACCCACTAGTCTCACTCATTTGAGACCTAGTGACTCACTCACTAATTCCTCACCATGGGAATTAGCTACCACCCCCAAAGGGCCATGCTATGCACGCTAATCACCTAGCATGCAAACATCAACAACAGTCCAAAATGACTAACTCACTAATTCCTCACCATGGGAATTAGCTACCACCATAAAGGCCACAATATGCAAGCTAATCACCTAGCAATGCAACATCAACAACAATAATCCACAATGGACCTATGCTCACACTCTAAGCCATAAAACAGTCCATTCACAACACATGCATAACATACACATTCACAACATCATGCATACCATCATACATTATCAACGCATGTATCAACACATCATATCATGTCAAATAATTAAACACAGTATTAGCACACTCTACTAATACCTATACTGCTCAAAACAGCGGGAAATAATCCCTACTATATCACACACCGATATAGGCAACCATCAATTAGGCACACAACATTTTAATTAACAATTTTTCCACTCTGCAACAGTGTTAACCGGTTAACGCCCTGGGTTAACCGGTTAACGCAGCACAAACATGCTTCCTGCCCAAAACTTAACAGTGTTAACCGGTTAACGCCCTGGGTTAACCGGTTAACGCAGCACAAACAGCCATATCTCAGCATTCACAACAGTGTTAACCGGTTAACACCCTGGGTTAACCGGTTAACACAGACAAAACAACAATTATTCAAAATACATAACAGTGTTAACCGCTTAACACCCTGGGTTAACCGGTTAACGCAAGACAGAAGCTGTTCCTGCGCTAACACAAGGCAGAATGCAGAATTCTCCGCATTTTCCGCCGTTGGAGGACTTCCGGACCTCCGATTCCAATTCCGTAAAAAGCTATACGTTCGGAAATTCACAACTAACCCAAACACAGATTCAATTACAGCCTAAACACAGTTTATCCAACATAAATTTCCAGCATTCATAATCCCAATTAGGGTCAATTCAACGGCTTATCACTACCCATTACATGCTAACCCATAATACTCATTAAACGACAATAAACCCCCCTTACCTGAGTTAATCCGGCAATCTCTAAGCTCCAAGCTTTTCTCTTCTCCAACCTTTGCCATTGCTCTTCCTCTTTGCCCTTTCTCCTCTTTCTCAATCGCTTCTCTGTTTCACGTGAAAACTTTCTTTTCCAAATGAGACTCTTTTTCCTTATTTCACACTTATATACTTTCCAATAATTATTATTCCAAAATAATAATAATAATAATCCAATAATTCCAATTATTTAATTAAATTAATAAATATAATATTAATTTAAATCAAATAATTATCTTATTTTTATTGGGGTGTTACAACTCTCCCCCACTAAAAGCGTTTTCGTCCTCGAAAACATACCTCAAGCGAATAACTCATGATAAGACTCCTTCATCTGACTCTCAAGTTCCCAAGTCACATTGCCACCTGCTGGTCCTCCCCAAGCTACCTTCACCAAGGCAATCTCTTTACCCCGCAACTGCTTCAACTCTCGATCCTCGATCCTCATAGGTGATGTTTCAACAGTCAGGTTATCTCTCACCTGTACATCATCTACTTGGACTACATGCGACGGATCATGAATGTACCTCCTCAGCTGAGACACATGAAAAACCTCATGCAAATTCGCAAGCGACGGCGGTAAAGCGATACGATAGGCTACCTCCCCTATCCTCTCCAAAATCTGATAAGGACCAATAAATCGAGGTGTCAACTTCTTCGACTTCAAAGCTCGACCAACACCAGTTATCGGAGTGACACGAAGAAACACATGATCTCCCTCTTGAAACTCAAGTGACTTCCTCCTCTTGTCGTGATAACTCTTCTGACGACTCTGAGCAATTCTCATCTTCTCCTGAATCATCTTAATCTTTTCCGTGGTCTGTTGAACAATCTCCGGTCCAACCACAGCACTCTCACCGGACTCATACCAACATAAAGGTGTCCGACATCTCCTACCATACAAAGCTTCAAACGGTGCCATACCAATGCTCGAATGAAAACTATTGTTGTAGGTAAACTCAATCAAAGGCAAATAACAATCCCAAGCACCTCCCTTTTCCAAAACACAAGCCCTCAAAAGATCCTCTAGTGACTGAATCGTCCTCTCAGTCTGGCCGTCAGTCTGCGGATGATATGCAGAACTCAATCTCAGCTTAGTTCCCAAAGCCCTCTGCAAACCTTCCCAAAACTTCGATGTAAATCTAGGATCTCTGTCCGAAATAATACTCGACGGAATACCATGCAAACTTACAATTTTCTCAATATACAACTCAGCTAATCTCTCTAACGGATAATCCATTCTGATCGGAATGAAATGAGCCGATTTTGTCAATCTGTCAACAATCACCCAAATAGCTTCAAAATTCTTAATTGTCCTCGGTAAACCAGAAACAAAATCCATACTGATACTATCCCACTTCCACTCTGGAATAGCCAACGGTTGCATTAGCCCAGACGGCTTCTGATGCTCAATCTTTGACTTCTGACAAGTCAAACAAGAATAAACAAAACTCGCAATTTCTCTTTTCGTTCCCGGCCACCAAAATAACTTTTTCAAATCATGATACATCTTCGTAGCTCCAGGATGAATACTCAGGCCACTACGATGTCCTTCCTCTAGAATACTCTTCTTAAGTTCGGTAACATCCGGAATACACACCCGATTACCAAATTTCAAAACACCATTCTCATCAACTCTGAATTCACCACCTTGACCTTGATTCACTAAAGTCAACTTATCAACCAAAAGCACATCGGATTTCTGACCCTCTCTAATCTCATCCAGAATACCACTCGTTAACTTCAACATTCCCAATTTAACACTATTGTGAGTACTCTCACACACCAAACTCAAGTCTCTAAACTGCTCAATTAAATCCAATTCCTTAACCATTAACATAGACATATGCAATGATTTCCGACTCAATGCATCAGCCACTACGTTTGCTTTACCCGGATGGTAATTCAAACCAAAGTCATAATCCTTCAGAAACTCTAACCATCTCCTCTGTCTCATATTCAGCTCTTTCTGATCAAACAAATACTTTAAACTCTTATGGTCATTGAAAACCTCAAATCTTGACCCGTACAAGTAATGCCTCCATAACTTCAGAACAAATACCACAGCTGCCAACTCTAAATCGTGTGTCGGGTAGTTCCTTTCATGAATCCTCAGTTGTCTCGAAGCATAAGCTATAACCTGCTTATTCTGCATCAACACACCACCCAAACCCAACAATGAAGCATCACAGTAAACCTCAAATGATTCCGACGAACTTGGTAATATCAGAATAGGAGCAGTAGTCAACCTTCTCTTTAACTCTTGGAAACCTTCTTCACATTTTGGGTCCCAAACAAACGCTTGCCCCTTTCTAGTCAACATCGTCAACGGTAACGCCAACTTAGAAAATCCCTCAATGAATTTCCTATAGTAACCAGCCAATCCAAGGAAACTTCGAATCTCAGCAACAGACTTCGGAGCTTCCCACTTAGACACCGCTTCTATCTTAGAAGGATCAACAGCAACACCACCTCTTGAAATCACATGACCAAGAAAACTAACCTCCTCTAACCAAAATTCACACTTGGATAGTTTAGCAAATAACTTCTTTTCTCGTAGAACTTCTAAAACCACTCTCAAATGCTCAGCATGCTCTTCTTCAGATTTCGAATACACCAAAATGTCATCAATAAACACCACAACAAACTTGTCTAGGTACGGATGGAAAATCCTATTCATATACTCCATGAATACTCCAGGCCCATTAGTCACACCAAAAGGCATTACAGAATACTCATAATGTCCATACCTTGTTCTGAAAGCAGTCTTCTGAATATCCTCAGTTTTCACACGTATCTGATGATATCCCGATCTCAAATCTATCTTGCTGAACACACTCGCACCAACCAACTGATCCATTAAATCATCAATCCTCGGCAAAGGATACCGATTCTTGATCGTCACTTTATTCAGTTGCCTGTAGTCCACACACAATCTCATAGTACCTTCTTTCTTCTTAACCAATAACACTGGTGCACCCCACGGTGACACACTCGGACGAATAAATTTCTTATCCAACAGATCTTCCAACTGACTCTTCAATTCAGTTAACTCAACAGCAGACATACGGTACGGAGCCATCGATATCGGTCTAGTACCAGGTACCAAATCAATCGAGAACTCAACTTCACGCTCCGGCGGTAATTCATTCACTTCTTCCAGAAACACATCAGGAAAATCACACACCACGGCTAGATCGCGAATCACCAGTTTATCTTTAGCCTCCAAAGTCGCTAACAGCATAAACAACTCTGCCCCATCTGCTACTGCCTCATTCACCTGCCTTGCTGATAGAACCAAACTCTCTCCTTCCTCAATCTCAGGAAAGATCACAGTCTTATCAAAACAGTTGATGTAAACTCGGTTAAACACCAACCAGTTCATACCCAGAATAACATCCATCTGCACTAGTGGAAGACACACAAGGTCTATCCCAAAGTCTCTACCAAAAATACTCAAAGGACAATTCAAACAAACTGAAGTAGTAGTCACTGAACCCTTCGCAGGAGTATCAATCACCATACTACCACGCATCTCAGATCTCTCTAACTTAAGTTTCACAGCACAATCCAAAGATATAAAGGAATGAGTAGCACCTGTGTCAATAATAGCTACAAGAGGAAAGCCATTAATATAACACGTACCTCGGATCAAACGATCGTCTGCAAAAGTCTCAGAACCCGATAAAGCAAAGACCTTGCCTCCCGACTGATTCTCTTTCTTCGGCTTGGGACACTGTGGACTGATATGACCCACCTCTCCACAGTTGAAACAAGTCACAGTCTTCGACCGGCACTCTGCAGCCAAGTGACCACCTTTTCCACACTTGAAACACTTCTTCTCATTACTGGTACACTCATGGATACGATGTCCAGCCTGACCACACCTGAAACACTTAGCAGGAGCACTAGAATCTCCCCCACTACGCCTCTTCATCCCACTCTGTCTCTGGAAACCTTTGCCAGCTGCATACGGTTTCCCACGATCATTCTGGTTCTTGCCTTTCCTATCAACCCTCTGCTGATAGCTCTCCGCTCTGGCTTTGGAATCCTGTTCAAATATCCTGCAACAGTCAACCAAGTCAGAAAACACTCTGATCCGCTGATATCCAATAGCCTGCTTGATCTCGGGACGTAACCCGTTCTCAAACTTCACGCATTTTGAAAATTCTCCAGCAGCCTCATTATAGGGAGTGTAATACTTCGACAGCTCTGTGAACTTAGCAGCATACTCAGTAACAGACCGGTTGCCTTGCTTCAATTCCAAGAACTCTATCTCTTTCTTTCCTCTGACATCCTCTGGAAAGTACTTCCTCAGGAATCTCTCTCTGAATACAGCCCAAGTGATCTCAGTATTCCCAGCAGATTCCAACTCAGTGCGGGTAGCAACCCACCAATCATCAGCTTCCTCTGACAGCATATGCGTACCGAACCTGACCTTCTGGTTATCGGCACACTCAGTCACTCGGAAGATCCTCTCGATCTCCTTCAACCACTTCTGAGCGCCATCTGGATCGTATGCTCCCTTGAACATTGGAGGATTGTTCTTCTGGAACTCACTCAGTTGACGAGCAGCTCCCATTCCCACCACATTCGGATTCCCTCCAAGTACTCCAGCTAGCATACCCAGAGCCTCAGCAATCGCAGCATCATCTCTACCTCTTCCAGCCATCTCTACTCTGAAAACCCAACAAGCTAAACAATAAGTACTGATAGGGTTACACAACACCTATCCCGTACAGGGGAACAGAATAACTACGACTCGACTCGACCGACTATGCTCTGATACCACTAATGTAACACCCTTCTAAATTACCCAAAATATTTAATTAAAATAACAATATATCAATCAGAGTAATTATGCAGTTAAGGGTGTCACACAATTATTCACACCATTCACCAATTATAACTGTCATGCTCTTTTATTAATTCAAAACATCAGCATTTGCATAAAACACAACGGATAGAAATCTCATCAATCATGTAAAACATGTAACACATTACATGTAAAATGGTTCACAACCAACAATAAAACATTTCAAACCTCCCGTCCCGATGTTACATCTATCAGAGCATGACCCACTAAGGAGACTACACTAGACTCCAAGCACTAGCTTCTACTCAATCACTGCTCGTTACCTGAAAAATAGTTGTAAGGGTGAGTTCCTCAATCGATATAATAGGCATTATAAAATATCATGTCATGTTAAGTAATTTAACACATTAATCACCCTAATCACATCACACATTCAGTAACGGCACATCAGTTCAAATATCATACTCATACTCAATATCAACACAAACACACGTATAATATTGGAATACGTCCATTCATATTATACGCCATACACATATTATGCAATGAGACTCCATGCATGCGGTACCGACTATTTGTGAACATATAGTTCACCTCACCGTCCAAATCCAGGCACGGCTACCAAGCCCACTAGTCTCACTCATTTGAGACCTAGTGACTCACTCACTAATTCCTCACCATGGGAATTAGCTACCACCCCAAAGGGCCATGCTATGCACGCTAATCACCTAGCATGCAAACATCAACAACAGTCCAAAATGACTAACTCACTAATTCCTCACCATGGGAATTAGCTACCACCATAAAGGCCACAGTATGCAAGCTAATCACCTAGCAATGCAACATCAACAACAATAATCCACAATGGACCTATGCTCACACTCTAAGCCATAAAACAGTCCATTCACAACACATGCATAACATACACATTCACAACATCATGCATACCATCATACATTATCAACGCATGTATCAACACATCATATCATGTCAAATAATTAAACACAGTATTAGCACACTCTACTAATACCTATACTGCTCAAAACAGCGGGAAATAATCCCTACTATATCACACACCGATATAGGCAACCATCAATTAGGCACACAACATTTTAATTAACAATTTTTCCACTCTGCAACAGTGTTAACCGGTTAACGCCCTGGGTTAACCGGTTAACGCAGCACAAACACGCTTCCTGCCCAAAACTTAACAGTGTTAACCGGTTAACGCCCTGGGTTAACCGGTTAACGCAGCACAAACAGCCATATCTCAGCATTCACAACAGTGTTAACCGGTTAACGCAGACAAAACAACAATTATTCAAAATACATAACAGTGTTAACCGGTTAACACCCTGGGTTAACCGGTTAACGCAAGACAGAAGCTGTTCCTGCGCTAACACAAGGCAGAATGCAGAATTCTCCGCATTTTCCGCCGTTGGAGGACTTCCGGACCTCCGATTCCAATTCCGTAAAAAGCTATACGTTCGGAAATTCACAACTAACCCAAACACAGATTCAATTACAGCCTAAACACAGTTTATCCAACATAATTTTCCAGCATTCATAATCCCAATTAGGGTCAATTCAACGGCTTATCACTACCCATTACATGCTAACCCATAATACCCATTAAACGACGATAAACCCCCTTACCTGAGTTAATCCGGAAATCTCTAAGCTCCAAGCTTTTCTCTTCTCCAACCTTTGCCCTTGCTCTTCCTCTTTGCCCTTTCTCCTCTTTCTCAATCGCTTCTCTGTTTCACGTGAAAACTTTCTTTTCCAAATGAGACTCTTTTTCCTTATTTCACACTTATATACTTTCCAATAATTATTATTCCAAAATAATAATAATAATAATCCAATAATTCCAATTATTTAATTAAATTAATAAATATAATATTAATTTAAATCAAATAATTATCTTATTTTTATTGGGGTGTTACACAGATAGTACCTGATCCAAGATTAGTTTGAGAGGTTAACTGGTTAGTGGTATGAGATTGCAAGTGTGATGAGCCTTGAAGTAAAGCTAGCAATGCTTGATGATGCTCTGGTGTAAAAGCCAAACCATGAGATGCTGGTGCACTTGCTTCAATATCAGATCCTGATGTGTTTTCAGGTCTATCAGATGCAGTATTGCATTGATTGATTGCACCTTCATGCTTCCAATGAGGAGGATAACCATGTTTTTTAAAACAAGTATCAATGGTGTGATTAGACATGCCACAATGTGTGCAAATACGATTATTTCTTCCCCTACCACCAGAAGATCTGCCTCCTCTAGTGCTGCCTCTACCACGCATATTGGAATATGATTTAGACTGAGTATCACGATTATTCTGATGCTGATTAGAAGATGGAGTGACCAAAATCTTGGACTCATCAATGGGAAGATTAGCTTGTCTTTCTTGTTGAACAAGCAAGGAATATACTTTGCAAATGCTAGGGAGAGGATCCATAAGCATTATTTGTGACCTAATAGCAGAGTATTGATTATTCAGCCCTTTCAAGAAACGAATTACTTGATCACTAGCTTTCTAAGCACGAATCTTGGTAATGGCAAGACAAGTAGTATCACAGTCACATGCAGGAATAGGTCTAAAATTATCTAGTTCTTGCCATAAAATCTTCAGTTTTGTGTAATATGAAGAAACAGAAGCATCACCTTGTTTCAATGTGCAGATTTCTTCTTGGATATCAGAAATTCTAAAAACATCGCCTTGATAAAAACACCCCTTGAGCTCATTCCACATATCAGCAGCATTCTCCATCCAAAGAATACTTTGAGCAATTTCAACTTCTACAGCATTCTTGATCCAAGACATGATCATGGTGTTGCATTTATCCCAAGCTATGGAATTTGGATCAAGATCAGAAGGTCGTGGTAAAACACCATTGATGAAATGCAATTTGTTCTTAGAACGAAGAGCTATGGCCATGGAGCGCGACCAAGAGTGATAATTGTTATTGGAAAGTAATGGTGTAACCAGAATCAAAGAAGGATTTTCATTGGGATACATGAAATAGGGTTTAGGATATAATTTTGATAACCTTTATTGTTGTTTCTTGAGGCAGATTCACCATGATCGCTGCTATTAAAGCTTGAAGATGACATGATGAGAAACAACAAAGTTGCAGAAGCTGCAGAAAAGTTGGATCGAAAGAAGAAGATTGAGAAATATCGCAGCGGAAAGCAGAATCACAGGCTTGTGATACCATGTGAACATACAATAATGAGCTGAAACTCCATAACCAAAAAGAAAGGAAAAGCTTGAAGAGAAGTTGTATGTGATCAAAGATGAAATGTAATTCTCAATCTCAATTGTTACAATAGAGAGGACTACTATATATAGCTAAGACAAGTAGTTAGATCCTAACTAACTCCTCTCAACAACCTCTAACTAACCCCTAAAGTTAGTTAGCACAAAGAGAAAACAGAATTTACTGTTCATTATTTTCATTATCATTTACACTATGAGCACGTATACTCAGTTGAACTCTTGTTTTTTTAGTAACTATTAAGACAAATTTTTAAAATAATACTAGGGATGTTTAAAGTTGAACAAATCCAATAGAAAATCATTAACCGAAATCGACCGAAACCGAAAACCATAAAAAATCGTATTTGATTTAGATGTGATTGAATCATTTTTAAATAAAACTGCGCGGTTCGGTTTAGTTTGTAATTTGAATTTTATAAACCGAAACAAACTGAACAAAACCGTGCTGTGTTAGAAAATTTTAGAAATTATTATATTTTTTTAATTCTTTACAGAACTCAACAAATACCATGGAGATATTTTATAGTATTCTTTGTATAATATTTATTTTAATTTACATATTAATAAAAAATAAAAAATTAAATAATTATAAATAGTATTACTTATATTTGAAATGAAATTGTACGAAATAAATATTCGTAAGACTAAATTACAACGGTCTGACAGTTAACCGTGACAATACCTCATTTTTGAACGCACTTTGCTTTATTATATTTACGAAAAAAATATTATATTATGGTCAAACTAATTAACCGTGATTATACATACATGAAGTGCCAGAGTTCAAAATTCAACTCCAATTTTTTTTTTTTTTTACTTTTTTGTTACAATGAGTTTTGTCTTTATAATATGATATATAGTCATTACATTTTATCACGAGTTTTAAATACGACTATGGTGAAACTCTATCACACATTTTATCTCTTTTTCGTCATTAGCTTTTGTATTCTAGAGTATAGCCTCAATCTTATTCTTCATACATAAATGTATTCTTCTTCTTCCTTATTCTCTCATTTTCGTGTATATTATTATTATGTATCACAGGATTTTCACATGATTTTCTTTTTGTTTGAGAGTTTATGGGTTTTTTTGTTGTATGTTGTTATTGTTGTATGATGTTGTATGTTATTTTGAAAAAAATGTTTCTCTTATTCAGATTTCAGATTCATCTCTCAAATTTCAGATCCTTCTGCCAACCTGAATAATGAGAGCAAACTTATCCGTGAGGTTGAGGTTACAAAGGGGGTTATTGATATGTTTGAGTTATGGTTGAACAAAACCAAGAAATCAAAAGTTTTTAGGGATCACATTAGTGTTGTTGAACTGTCTGGTTGAACAGACTATAAGAAGATTCTTTTCAAGAATCTTAACCCTGAAAAGATTAGGAAGGTAGAGGCTATTGTGAAGGACCTGGTGAATCTAGATGCAATTGATTCCGAATTAGATGAAGACCTTGAGAACTATGAAGACCTAAAGAACTCCACGAATTCAACTAAGCATGAAATTTGAAGACCTTGTTATGTTTCACATGATTTATTGTTGGTTATTGTTGTTGACAAATTTTTGTATGTTGATAAGTTTTCGTTGGATTATAATGTACTGCTAGTTTATATTAACATGTTTTTTTGTACATGGTGTTTATAGGATTACAATTTATTTGTGTTACTATGGAGAAAAAATACAATAGAGGATGAAGCTGAAGTGAAAGATGCAAATTTGTGTGATAGACATAGAATGATATTCATTCAAATTTAACACAAATTTGCAGTTTTCTCCCCAGTTTCATCCTTCTTTCATTTTACAAGTTTGTCTTAATTTTCCACGAACAATTAGTTATCAGGTTCTCCTAATCTATGTTAATTAATTGAATTTTTTGTTCATAAATGTTATTAGTGAGTTTGTTATATCACATGTGATTGTTTGTTTTACTAAACCTTCATTGAGCTTGCATTTATTTAAATTGATGTTTGAAATAATAGTCACAAATATTAAATTATCTTGAAAAACAACTTAGACGATCCATGTTTTCTTGAATTGCATGCATCTTGTAATTCATGATTTCCTCTTTAGCCCATAGAATTTGATTCAAAGCCACAAATTCTTCAAAACAATTATGATAAATGGATGCCAATTTGAGTCTTTCATGCAAAATTTGATGTTTGCAAAATATACTTCAAAAAAAAGGAAATCAAATTTTGTGTGAAATACTTAGAAGACATCCATTCATCATCCTTACTTTGAAGAATTTGAGATTGAATCAAATTATATGGGTCAATGGGGAAATCATGAATTACAAGATGCATGCAATTTGAAAAATATTGGACCGTTTAAGTTGTTTTTCAAGAATAATATAGCTTTTCTGATTATTATTTCAAAATTCGATTTCAATGGTTGTATATGGTTAATGAGGGGTAGAGAAAAACAAGTAATCTCATATTTTATAACAAACTCTTACACATATCATAACGGTGTTTACCAGTGTATTTGGTAAACAATCACGAGTTTGAAAGTCTGTGAGCTTAACTCGAAAAATATCCAAATAAATTTGTGCAAATAACTGGTGTGAACACACGGGCGTGGGAATTGAATGCATTCGTCGCGTGAACAATAACAACATGCAAAAAAGACTTTAAATGAAGTCAGATTGTGATAAATGATAAGGTAAAATGAAATAAATGGCATTAAACAAAACAAAGATAAAAAAGTACATGTTTTGTTTAAGGAAGTAAAGAGACTAATGAAAAAGACTGGAAGTAGACGCATACATGTTTCTCGCTTAATTATTTTGCTCTTTGACTCGGATACTCCAGTGGTATGGAGAGTATGTATACAATTTTGTGACCTTTAATCCCAAGTATGAGTCTACTATTTATTCGATTTGCAAAGTAACCTTCAACGATGGTTACGAGCACTAAGGTACTACTGTATTTACTCCATGTTCAATCTTCAAGTTCCCACTAGTGTGATTACGTGTCTTCCAAGACACTCTTTGTTCAAAAACCCATGTTGAGTTGTAACTACTTCCCATTTCTTCATGAATCCTCGATGGTAACCTCTCCATCGTGATATCATTTCTTCCTATCAAAGACCCAAAACTTGCAAATTCGTTAAGTCTATCATATCATGTGGTTTAGTCGGTTGGTCCTCTTGGTGGAACAAAGGCTTCTGTCGATTGTCCTTTTTGAGATTTTGGACATGTTTCTCAGTGATTTGGGTCTTAGGGATTTATCCCTAAGATTCCTCCAAACCATATCTCCTTGTGTCGAAGGCTCAGTCGGTCCCTCGTTGGTCTGTTGATGCCTTAACATTAATGCTCTTCATGACACTTCATTAATGCTCTCTCGTAGTAAATGTCTTTTCATTGACATTCTTTGTTAACTTTTTAGTAGCTGATAAATCCAAGTGTAATAGATGCCCCCTAAAAATGTCATTTTTAATCCATATCTGAGGGGAGAAAAGTGGAATTTTTGTAACTACTTTGTCACTGCTCAGATTTTGTGCCACGTTACCTCAGTCATGCTTGTTGTCAATCATTATGACTAACATTTCTACCAATGTACACGTCACAGACGTGCATATAGATTCTCTATGATTACTTCATATTCCCTAGGAATACTAAGTTAAATGGAATCGTTTGTAATCACCTTAACTTCCATCTTGCTTTTCCCATGGATTTTATATGCTATCTGTCGAATCAACTACCATGTGGCCGATCTTTTATCGAAGAAAAATTAAACAGTTTCATCATCTTTTATTTGAATGTGTCCATTCAAACTCTCTCTTTTTTCCCTTTTCTGCACCTTGCCTCACAGAACATGAAAACCATATCGTTTTCTTCTTCCTCACGCTCTTACTCAGAAAAACTCATATGCTTTAATGGCACTTCCAGAACAACGCCATGCGGGCTTCACAACCAAGATTAAGCTTCATATCTTCATGGATGATTGTGCCTACATACCGGAGCCTCCCTTAGAAACAGAATGCAAGAAAGTATGATATCACTCTGCCTTTATTCCCTACGTGTTTGCTAGTAAGGTGCATGCATTTATGGGGCCCTTACCCAAATATATTAAGAAACCCTAACTACTTCAGGATTATTTCCTATATATCGTCGGGATGAATCTTTCAAGTTTAAATTCTTCAAGAACTGGGTCTTCTGTTTCTCCCCGCCACTGGAGGATGTTGAGTATATTAAGTTCTTGGGTAGGGTTGAGAGGAGGAAAGTGCGCTACTGGAAAGATTAAGGATTTATGATCTAATCTAGTTATCCAGGGTGAGTCTCTCTTACAATCCTCATATTCTAATCGCTTCCATGTGTTTCTAGGATACCTCCATAAACATTTTTCAACTACTCTATGGGATGATAACTCCCACTTTCTTCGACATACCTGATATAGCTGGTGTTCAACCAACTGGGCTAGACTTAGATCTTGCAAAAGTCACAATAATTAATACTCCCTTCTCCTTCTCCAAACCAGCTCACAGATCTTTCATAGAGAATCATCGAAAGGTAACCCACGATATTTCTTTGCACGATCATATTGCCTTTCTTACTTACTGGTTATTGACATATGTATTATGCGCTCGATTTGTTTAGGTGGCTAAAAAATATGTGCCCCTTGCAATCAAGCTCCATGAAGACAGCAAAATATGTATGATCCAATTGAGTCTCATGGGACTTTACGAGTCCCTGGTCTTGTATTATTTTCCTTTTTTGGTGTTTTTGTAATATTGGCATTTTGGCTAAATCAATGACATCTTGAGTACTATTTTCCTTTTGTGATATTGATTTCCTAAAGTGTAGGCCTACACGTTTTTAAGTATTTCACATTATTCGCAACGCTCGATTATCTGGGCTTAACTCCTCAATCTCATGCGCGTTATTGGAAAAAAATTGATTAGTTTTGGAAGGTCCTTCCCAATTTGGTCACCATTTTCCCAAAGTCATATCTTTCTTGTCGATAGGAAATATAACCTTCCACACATAATTTCCAACAGAGAAAACTTTTGAATTAACCTTTCTGTTATAAGTTTTAGTTATTCTCTTCTTTTTACTCATGAAGGCATCTAAAGAAAGTAGCCTTTCTTCATCCATGTCGACTAAGTCAACCATCATCATGCTCTGAAAATGGTCAGACGGGATTTCATTTTGCCTTTGAATCCTTACAGACTCTAAGCATATCTATGCAGGTAGAACTATATCATGGCCAAACATTAGTCGAAAAGGTGTAGACTTAATGGCTTCTTTTGGCGAAGTTTTGCAAGCCCAAAGTTCTTGATTCAAAGTTGTATGTCAACTCATTGGCTTCTTGCCTATGTGCTTCTTTATGAAACTTATGATAACTTTGTTTGCAGCCTCTACTTGGTCAAACAAGGTCAAATGACCTATAAATCTTCTAAACTCCTTCATTTCACTACCTCTGCTATTCACCCCTATCCCTAATCTTTCCTCCTTATTTGAAACTGAGTTGAAATCTCCCCATGTGCACCATTATTCATTTTTGTGCTTCCTCTTCACCTTCCCCCTCTGACTCCACATGTTTCTCCTTACCATATTGTTGAAAGAAGCGTATATGTTAACAAAATTGTACTTTATTCATTTTAATCTACATTGACTTCCACAAACTCTTCCCCCTGAAACTGTAATTTAACAAAAGAGGGGTTTCCTCCATAATATAACCATACCTTTTGAATCTCCTACTGCCTCACTAGAGGACCACTTCACTTCATTATTTCCCCAAGAGTCCACAACTAGTGTACTATCAAGATATTTAATTTTTGCTTCTTAAAGAAAACATAAATCAACCTTACATGATTGGATGATAAAGCTAATTCTCTTCCTCTTTGTTTTATTTCCTCCACTTCTAATGTTAAGAGATAAAATATTCATGGAATCAACTTTTTTTCGCCTCGTTCTTAGAGTTCATTTTTTATCTCTGATTTCCATCTTCTCAATTGCTTTCATCGGCTCTTCTTGCTTGTCATTACTAGTTATCCCTAATTTTGAAATAGTTTCCCACACAACCCTTCCCACCTCTGAATCAAAAATCTTCGTGAGCCGTTTGTTACACTAATTAACATCATATTTCATCAACAATTTACCTTACAAAATAGACCCTCTAGAAAAATGATCCCCTCCGTTGCTCATTTCTTCTGTAGAACACTTTGATTTTGCTGAAAAAAATGTTTTCTTCGAATTGAGACATGCAAAGTAAGATGGTTTGATTTCTCCCTTTTCTCCAAAATCTCTCACATCCCTAACATTTTTTCTCTTCGGCTTAACCTTCCTAGCCGTCAAACATGCCTCATCAAAATAAATTGGGCCTTTAGTTGTTGGGTTTGGTATTAATGGCCCAAATATCTCATTAACCCCTTCCTCCTCCAAATGGGTCCTCCCTGACTTAAATAAATTGTTGCAACATAGTTCTTCCTCATACTTCTCTGAAACCTCCACTACCTCAAGACACGTATCCTGATTGACCTCTAAAAAGTTATTATGAGATATCACACTCATAGCCTTTATGTTGTCCTCAACAACACGAGTATGAAAAATCACCTTTTTGCTATTAGCAAACAAATATGGTGAGATTGGTGAAATATTCTGATTTTCTTCAGCCCTATCAAAGACTACCATCACTTTATCACCTATGACTTCTTCACTTGTCACGTTAACTTCATTATCTCGAATTGCTCCATCGTTGATTGGACCCTAAAAAATTCCATCGTTGTCATCTTCTTCTGAACCATCGTAGCTCCTCTTCGACTCTGATTCAGCACTCACCGACCCTAAGACACCATAATTATTCTTCCTTCCCAAGTCTCCTACCAGACCATGCGCCTCTTCCATCATCTTAATTCTAAACATATTTTCATTAACCTTTATGTTTATAACTTCATTAATCACCGTTGCACATCTTGCTCTGATCATAAGCCTTGCTACATCCATTTTATTACCCTTACTTGTGTTGTCATCATTGCAAATGTATATTCCCAACATTGCTGTTAAGAAATCAAAGAGCCTTCGATTCCATGCATGACTTGGTAATCCATAGCATCTTAACCACGTTACTCTTTATGGATCCATATCGTCCGATTTCCATTTTCTAACCTCTTTAAACCACTGCCCTAACCAATCCCTACCCTCTCAATCAAAGCTTTCACCTCCCCTCCTACTAGATTAGACAATAGTTGAAACCTAATGGAGTTACTTTGACAAAAAAATATCCCTCAGAGTGAAACATCTCTAACATACTATAAGTTAACCCTGGATTCTCCACCACTCCAATGTAAGCTTTATCGAATCTGGTTATCTCATCTTCTGTTGTCTAACACTTCAGATGAATCTTTGGAAATTTTCTTATTCTACTTGGTTGAAAATGATAGAGTTTCCCTTTAGTTTCATCCGCATATGATCTCTTGTTATTTCGAGTAATATTTCTTTCCCTAGTGGTGTTACTCTAAATATGCATCCTTATTCCCAATGGACCTCCTCTAAGTTCAAATTTTCCTTTGTTCTCTTCCATTCCACTACCAACATCCGCCTTCCTCTTCGCATTAAACTCTTTCGTCTAAAATCTAGGAATATTGGCAAAGATCTTTCTTCTCTTCAAAAATGTATTATCCATCTTGGCTGCCAACAATCTTTCATCTCTCACGTAGAAAAACCTAACAAAATCGTACCTCATCCCTCTCACATTTCTTTTGGGAGGAATGACCTCTTGATATATATCTCCTAGATCCATAAAAGTATGATACAAATCTTTCGCTCTTGTTTTTTCTCCGAATTCTATGATGAAAAAGGTCAAAGTTTTAGTTTCTCCTTGCCTTTTTCCTAAAGTTGCAGTGTCCCATTTTTCTTCGTTCCTCCTTAATATGCTATTGGATGCAACTCTAGTCCATCCATCTTATTCATTGATCTTCTCCGATTGGTTTGCCTTTGTTATGAGAAAGGTATAAGTTTTGTTGGTTAGAGTCTCCAACATTTTTGACTTACCACTTTTCTTTATAATATGTATAAACATAAATTTTAAATTTGATTTTATCTCGCTCTACCTAAAATATAAAAACCGCCACATATACGAATTTACAATAGAATCAGTGTCTATTAGTTATATTTTATTTTAACAAAGATTTTCTACCATTCAACAACGGTTCTAAACAGTTGTCTAAAATCTTAAATATGGTAGGAGGAGTAGAGAGTATTGAAAAGTAAGTGTTCTTAACATATTTCTTGTAGAGATATGTTGCAGAAACAACGTTTCAGATCTGAGTGCGTCCAGATAAACTTTTAAACATGATCAAAATGAAACTTTATGAGATAGAAGCAACGCTTCACATCTGAGGGCGTCCAAAAGGATTTTTAAACATGATTACAATAAAACTTTATGAGGTGTTTTAAAAAAATATAAGGTATATATTAAAAAATTTCTATATTACAATTGGAGTCTAATAGATGTTGAGATGAAGACCATGAGGCCAAACTAAATAAATACATTTTTATTAATATATAAACTCATTTAACAACTATAGTTTTTGATAGAGATATTGAATAATCAGATCAAGATCATCATGATTCAAAATTAAAAGAAAATTATAAAAGTAGAGACTTTAACATATACTCATAAAAAACTTATTTAGCTTTGAATACAACACATTATTTTTAGCAACATAAACACAAATTGCAAGCACACTAGTACTAAATTATTACAAATCACATGCTAGATGAACCTTGTGATTTCAATTTAGGGACCCAAATATAATTATCAGCTGGAAAAAAGTGACACACAGAAGAACTTCCTGGTGTAACACCAAGAACTTGAAATGAAACATGACTAGGTGACCATTGTGATGTATCCATATGACAAACAACCATAGCTTCAACTTTATCTCCATTCTCACCCCCTAGTAATACTTTATACACCCTATTCTCACTTTCTTGACTATGACAATAGAAAACAGCAAAAGGGTAAGGCACAGTGTGACAAGCCACCATTTTTGGAGCTAGAATTTCCATCATAATTTCTACTATAGTGTAATTTTGAAAAGTGACACTTGACTTTGTTTTATGCAAAGTTGCATAAACTTGGATTTCAGAAGTTGAACCAAGAGTTTTTTGTGTGAATTCCAGCATAGATTGTAACGAAGTAGCACAGAATTTGACTTCTCCTTTGATGTGTTTGCTTTCACATTCTTGTAAGGTGTTTTCCATAGCCATGGCTTGTGGAGTGTTTGGAGAAAAAGAGAAGAATTTGAGAAGATATGAGAGTTGGTTTGATGAGAAAGGAAGTGATTCAGCTTTTTCTTTTGGCCATAACTTTGGCGAAGTTGAAGGGTCTCTCTTAGGGAAATAAATTTGCATTGTTTTTCCAACTTTCAAATCTTTCAAAGTGAAAAAGACCATCAATGAAGGATCAATATTATGAGTCATATGATTATGTTGATGATGATGATGATGATGATGGTTGTGTTGAATTTCCAATGATTTGTTTTCTGTTTCAACAATTTCCCTTGCTTGGTTTCCATTAGAACACTGCAAAAGCTCAGTGATATTTGGAAATTAAAGAAAAATAAAAAGAGAAAGAGAAAGAAAGACAGAGAAAGAAAGAAACATACCAATAGGATTAGGAGAAGATGAAGAAGGATGATCCAAGATGCAAAATTTATTGCCATATTTCAACTTTCAACGTTGAATTCTTCACAGTTATCACTGGAGTCAAATGAGTAGAACTATAAAGAGATCTAGTAATACATTATCAAGTGGTTTTTATTTAATAATTCTTTTTTATTTTTGATAAGCCACTAATTCTAATATTTAATCTAATCTAGTAGTAACATATAGTTTTCCAACATTTTGAACATTGGTTCGATTTGGCCTGTTGCAGCACTCTTATATTAAATTATTCTATGATTATATATCATATAAATAATTTTTATTTTTTAAAATACATTAATATTTATTTTCTCCCTTTTATTTTAAGGGACAATAATAATTATTCTATGAGTTTTTTTTGTAAAATAGTCGAATTCACTTTTTTAAAGGTGAACAAGTGAGATATCACGGGTCAAACCAACTCCTGCATTTGATATTCTTGCAAAGTTACTAACTGAATTAATTTATTGAGACAGTGTTGTATTTGAGTTTTACATACTCTTTAAAATAATAATTATTTATGTCGTATTTGAGTTTAACATATCTTTAAGATAATAATTATTTATGTTAATTTTTTATATTGTAACAAATTTAAAACTTATTTTTCATTTTCATAATATTACCATATTTTAAAAAAGTTACATACAAAAGAAAGACAAAAGAACAATAAGTTGCCGTTAATTATTTTTAGATTGAAAAATCAATCATGTTTAAAACTACAATTATAGATCTATGAGACAACATTATTTTACACGATCCTTTGAACTCTTTGTAGAAGATCAACGGTCTATAGTGATAGAAAATCAAAAGTGTCAAAACACAAATCACATTAAAACATATTGATTGTCAAAATATATTTTCTCGTGAATGGCCTTTATGTTTGAAGCAACTTTGAGGGCTTTCAGTCTCATAGTAAAGTTCACAGTTCTCAATACTAAAAGTGGATAAACTCCAGTTAAGTTCACATATGTAATTTTTTCTCCTACCCACTTGTACACTACAATATCTACTAATCTAAGTGTCGATCTTTCTTCTTGCGGATGAGTCAAGAAGCCCATGGGTGTCTCTTTCTTCACAATTACTTCCACTTTCTTAAATATATAAAAAAGGAAATTTGTAACAAAGTCATTCATGCATTTGAATCTTAAAAGCTCATACAATAAATCATGTACTCTCAAAGATATCTAGAAATGCGTTACGAAAAATAGGAAAAACCTCATCAATAAGAAATAATGTAATTATGAGGCGATACTTGATGATAGTATGATACTCAACTTGTGACATATCATGGAATTACCTATCAAATGGAACGATTATAATAAATTTTTGAGCATGTGATGTTTGCAAACATCTAAAAAATAATTTATGTTTTGTGATCATATCAAAATTTACTTCCATATCCTTAACACTTTACTAAAAATAACATTCACCAAAGCTCTTTAGGTGTTAGAGAGAAATTATCTAAGAAAGAAAAACTGCTAAGGTCAAACGTCATAATCGTACCACAAAGACCATCTAGAATCTTGTCAAAATTAAGGTATATCACATTATCTCTCAATATATGATCTTGTAACACATAATATTGATCATCAAAAACCCGAAAAGAGTATGCAGAACATCTATTTTGACTAACCGCTCCTCTAAAAAATTTAACCCTTTACACAAATCTTATTAATGTTTAAAGGGAACAACTCCCTACATTGTTTATTCAATCACATGAATGACAAAAGATTTTAGTCCTATGAATATTCAATTCAACACCTATTCTCAGACTCGTCTCTCAAATGATGTCAAAGGCATCAACCACCTCCTCAAAATCACACACGGAAGTCGAATCGTCAATATACGAAGCATGAACCAATATTAGACTTGTAATCATATCAAAATTTACTTCAATGTCCTTAACACTTTTTCTAAAAAAGGAATTAACCAAAACATGTTGGGCTTTAGAGGGACATTATCCATGCTAGCAAAATTGCTAAGGTCAAACGTCATAATCCTACAATAAAGACCATTTAGAGTTTTGTCAGAATCAATGTCATACCATATATACCATTGCATATAATTATATGATCGTGTAATACCTATATTGGTACTCGGAAGCCACAAAAGAGTATGAGGGACCTCTATCTCGACTAACAACTCCTCTAAAAAATTTCACCCTTTACACCAATCTATTAATGTTTGAAGGGAACAACTCCCAACAATGTTTATTTCCATAACATGGAGGACAAAATATTTTAGTCTTATGAATATTTCATTCAAAAAATTATCTTAAACTAGTCTCTCAAATGATGTTAAACAATCTAGCCACCTCTTCAAAATTGCATACGACAGTCTCATCATCAAGATATCAAGCAAGAAGAAAAATCTTGTAATTTTATCTGATTTTATGAATAAGGTGTAACACAAGAATAAAATGGAGCAAACATGACATTTAGTTCTGAGACGATACTTATTGATAGTATGGTACTCTACTTGTGAGATATCATGGAATTACTTATCAATAAGAACATCTAGAAGAAAATATTGAGCATGTGTTGTTTGTATACATCTAAAAACTTATTTATGTCTTGTAATCATATCAAAATTTACTTCCATGTCCTTAACACTTTTACTATAAAGGTAATTCACCAAAAATGTTGGTCTTTAGAAGGACATTATTCATGCTAAGAAAACTGCTAAGGTCAAACATTATAACCGTGCCACAAAGACCATCTAGAGTCTTGTCAAATTAGAGTCATACCACATATCTCCTTATCTCTTAATATATGATCTTGTAACACTTTATATTTATCATTAGAAGCCACAAAAGAGTATGAGGAACCTCTATCTCGACTAACAACTCCTCTTAAAAATATGACCCTTTACATCAATCTGTAAATGTTTAAAGGGAATAACTCCTCCACGATATTTATTTCCATAACATGAAGGACAAAGGGTTTTAATCTTATGAATATTCAAGGCAATGCCTAATTTTGGACTTGTCTCTCAAATGATGTCAAAGGATTTAGCCACCTCCTCAAAATCGCATACGACAGTCCCAACATTAAGATATCAAGCATGAAGAAAAAGCTTGCAATTTTATCTGATTTATGAATAAGAAAGTGAAGCACAAGAGTAAAAATTCGGAAACCTAACATGCCTCCTTGTTGCAATCCAATGGCTGACATGATATGTTCATCCACAAGTTAAAACCATGTTTCATGATCATAAAGAAACTCAACCCATAAAGAAATAAGTAGATATATCATCTTCATGTTATGCGTTAATGGTGTCTCGTCTACCATGTTGTAATAGTTTGAGAAATGTATTAGGAGTATAGCCAAATAACCATTTCCATGTCACTTGCTCAACACTCTGATGACATTGTGAAAAATGCATCTGCACCACCAAATACCCTGATCATATACTAAAATTCATTGATATACTTTTCCTCATATTTACTCACATTTTTCATATTAACATTGGAACCAAGACACTTCCAAATAGTACATCCTACAATACGGTGCATCCCAACATCAAGCCTTAATAATATCACAAAGGGTGAGGAAGCTAGAATCTCTATCTAACTATCTTTCTCCTAGCCATAATTTAAATGCCGGAGTGATTTCACCTATAAGATCTCTTTCCAAAACCTTAATTTCTCCATAGAGCATTTCTAATATGCGTTAGGATCAGAAACCATTTGTACCACATGATGTCCCTTTTGGAAATGACTTAATGCATTTGAGAATAATTTCAACTTCAGTCACAAGGGGGTTTCGGAAAACATGGTGGACGACATGGAGGGACACATATTTATCTACCACACTTAATTACTTCTTCAAATCCAAAAACAAACTATAATCACTCTCGATGGCTTCCCATAATGCATTTTTATGTTCATCACTACTAGTGTTTTAACATAAGACTCCATACCAGAAACACCATTACTATTTTCCATTCCATTTGAGCAACAATGGAGCCTACATAATTCATAATGCAAGTATCATATATGAGTAGAAACCATTACACGATTCAAAATTATTTTCTCAACCCAATTCAAATGAGTTTTGATTTTTCAGAAATCAGTGTTTCAAGAAATGACATTTGCTGAACAATTTTCAGCAAAACAAAAATGGTTGAATAATTGTTTATCCTATTCACAACCACTACTAATAAAATAAAGGATAAAATATACGATACTCCCTTGCAATGTTAGCGAAATTCGGTTTATCTCTCTGTAAAAAAATTGAATCTCCCCTTGAAATCTTAAAATTTTATATCTTTTGTCCCCTAAGTGCAAAAGTTACCCCTGTAATATTATTTTTATTGGTTTACCCCCAAACTTAGTGTCAAATTGTACGCTTAGAGGGGTATAAAAAACTATTACGAGGGGAATTCAGAAAAAAAAATTACAGGAGGTAAAGCAAAATTCACCTACATTGCAAAGAGGTGTCGTATATTTAATCCTAAAATAAAATAAAAGAATAAAAATCTATGGAACCATTTGTTGAAATTTTGTTTCTTTTATTGAGTCTTAGTCTATGGGATTCAATTTCATAAAAAATAGGAAAGGTGGAAATAAGAGACATCTTAGGATTAATATTTGTTAGCTATAATAGTTGTAATCACGACTATACTTCTCAGTAAATGTAAGCTATATAATCCTTGTATAACTTTATTTGAAAATACAAGAAAGAAAATATTTTTCTCAAACAAAAATGTGGCATCAGACCTAGGTCCAAACCTAATGCCATGAGAAATACAGATTCTGAATGTCTAGAAACACCAAAAAGAGATCATGAAGTCTCCACCACTAAGTCTATTCCTGCTCCAATTATTATTCACTCAGAGAACTCATCCTTCAATATTTGGATTATACTCAACGAAACAAATTATGATATATGGTCTCAGATTATAGAAATGCATATTGTTGAGAATGAGAAGTTATAATTTGTCTGGGGTAACTAACAATCTCCCACGGAAAACGATGATGGATACAAGAAGTGGTACATTGTCATGACAATGAGAAAGTTAAATGGTGGTTTCTGATGTCTATGACCCCATATATTATGAAGTGATATATTTTTCTAAAAATTGCTTGAGATACATTACAAGAAAACTTCTCTCCAATCATATGATATAGTGACGTGAAAATCACGTGGCAATAAAAGGGAGTCACGATATGATAATCACGTCGCTACATATTTTTATTATTAAAAAATCGAGAGTCAAACTTGCACATGGGAAATTGTGACGTGGTAATGACGTCGCAACTTGAATAGTAAAATAAAAAAAAGGCAGGCGTGCACAGGGTGGCAGATGGGGAGAAATTTCAAATTTTCAAAATTTAAGTTGTGACATGAAAATCACGTCGCAACATTAAATTCAAAAATAAAAAAATATTTATGAGGAAAGTTGACTGAGAGGATTTGATGGGGGACAGTTGACTGACACCTTTATTAGTGTCACATCTTTATAGTCTTTGGGGAGTGGCGACGTGAATTTCATTTCGCAAGGTTGCGACGTGAAATTCACGTCGCTGATTGCTCTATATATTTCCAGATTTTCTCTCTCTCACGCAGTCCAGATTCAGCTTCTTTCTCAAATTTCCTCTTTCAATTTTTCCTCTTTGGACATTGTTCCAGTGATTCCAGATGTTGTAAATCATTTTTTATAGTTGGAAGTACCAACTTTGGACATTGTTCCATAAGTGATTTTGTGAGTAGAAGCTTTGGATTTTTTTTATAGGAGTTACTTTGGTGAAAGCCTCTTTTGGGCTTAAGATTGCCTGAAAAGAGTCTGGTGTGTTGGGCTCCTTCTCCAAGTCTTCAATTTCTAGTTCTATATCTCAAAGATTAGCCCAAGAGTTTTTTTACAAAGTCCATATCTTTGTTCATCCTAACAGGAATTATTTGCACAATAGGTTGGAAGGGTTGTAGTTTGCTAGGATGGGAACCTAAATCATTATCCTCTAGCATGCTTTAAGTTTCGTACAGTTTGATTGGGAGTGACCAATACAGTTACAATGATGGCAAAATTCAAGCATGTTTTAACTTTAAAACAAAAGATTTTTTCTCTTGTTTTATAAGCGAATTCATCCTCAAATTTTTCTTCTTTTATTATTATTAGTTAATTGTATTAGAGTGTTTACTCTTTTTTGAACTCCAACCCTCCTTTTTTAAATAAAAATAATAATAGATTTTTTCTTTGTATTTTTAAAAATGATTTTTATTAAGATGTTTTATAAAAAATATTTTAAATATTGTAAATTTGTTTTTTTATAGAGATTAATTGAATACACTGTCAGTGTAAAAGGATTTTACACCATCAGTTAATTATAGACGTTGGATATTAAAAGAAGTTTGACTTTTATTTTAAAAATCTATAAAGTAATACAAACGAGTGATGGTGATGAACCGACGGTGTAAAACTTTTTACACTAACAGTTTATAATAATTAATCTTTTTTTTATAAATTAAAAGAATAAATTTGATCTTCAATAACATAGATCTATATTACTAAAGATTAAAACATAATTAAAATTATAAATTTTTTAAAAATATGTATCTTCAAAATGACTTTTATGAAAAATTATTTAAAATATATTTGAAATTTTAATATTTAAAAAAACTATAATAAGAGAATGATATATGTAAAATAATATTTAAAAAAAAAATTATTAATCTAATTTTTTTAAAATGTTTTTTGTAATTTTTTATAAACAAAAAATATGTAAGTTATTTTTAAAAAAAACTAAAACAAACAGATATAAAAAAATCATGTTAAAATTTTTATCTCCATTTGTATTTTTTAAAATAAAAAAAAATCGTGTCAAAGGTGAAATTTAATATCTATTTCAGTCCCACACAAAAAAGAAAGGTGGGCAAAATTATTTTGTAGTGAGTCATCCTGTTGCGATAGATATAATGCTCCAGGTCCCAGGACATCTGTGACAGTCTAATAATTATTCGAGACAACAACACTTATTTGTTTAATGTTGGAAAAAGACAACACAAAAAGTAAATAAAAAAGATTCCAATCACTAAGAAAAAAACAAAATTCATCGATGAAAGTTTTAGCATTTTATTGTTCACTTATATATATATATATATATATATATATATATATATATATATATATATATATATATATATATATATATATATATATATATATATATATATATATATAATATATATATATATATATATATATATATATATATATATATATATATATATATATATATATATATATATATATATATATATATATATATATATATAACCTTTATTTGTTAGTGATATAAATATTGTCATTTAATTAATTTATCATTCAATCTAATGATAAGATAGAGAGAGAAAAATTCTAAATTCTACTATTAATTTAATATAAAATTTCTAATTTAACTTTAGTTTGGTTTAATTTTTTTTTCCTTAATTTAATTTATTGTTTTGCGTTGTTCCCTTAATAAAAAACGTTATATTATAATCCTTTAAAACGTTTCTGTTAGCCTAATTGATTATTTCTGTTAATTTTTTAGCAAAAAAACGTTAACTATCTATGTGTTTTTTTTGACTTTTTATATTATAAATATTCAATTGGCTCTTTACATATTTAAAACCCTAATTCCTCAATCACCGACTTTCCTCCCCCGAATTCTTTCTCTTCCTTGACGTAGTCGCTCACTCCTTAGATGTTGCTATTCCCACTCTAGACGCCATTATCAACATCTTTCTCCACTTGTAGATAACACGGGTATGTCAGTGGAAGACTCATTTTGAAAAAAAAATCCTCTGCAACCATTGCATTCTTTTAGGTCAAATTGGTTCAGAACAGAACCCATCAAGCTTCTTCTCACGATAAGTTCATCACAACTCAAAATCATCATCAATCAGTAAGTTTATTAATGAGTCTTCTTCCTAAATCATCATTCATACATATTAATTAACTTTTTTCAATGTTTAGAAGGATACACTTTTGGAAGATGATTTGGAGGGTGTGACCCACAAAATGTTTTTTGACATAGAGATCGATGGAAAATTATTGAGTAGACTAATGCTTCCATTCTTCATAAAGTTTTGTTTTTTAATTAGTGGTTGTTTCTTCTTTTGTCTCTTGTTTCAGCTTCCCAAATCCGTTTGTGTTTTCACATTTTCTGACCCAATAAATACAACTCTCTGAAAAAGTTTATTTTTCAACTGGGTTTTAATTATGGTGTTCAAGTTTTGAATTTGTTTAAGTTTTAAGGTTGTTACATAAATGGAGTGTTGAGATTCGGTTGATGGGGTGGTTGGAGAGATAATCAAGATTCATAGATCTTTGTTGGTTAGGCCTGAGATTGATGAAGTTGTAGCGGCGAAAGATTTGGTTATGAATATTGAGAAAATGACCAAATTAAGTTGGAATCTATAGAGAAACAAATGAAAGGAAATGATGTGTTTCATGAAATTTTCATGATTTTGCTAGAGATGCATAGAAATTATTGTAAGACCAAAATTTTGACCCTAAGATCCCTCATGATATCTCATCATTTGTATTGGTTTTGGGATCACACCTTGGCATCCTCCTTACCCCTCATTCATTGGGTTTGCATTGGGAGAGATCACCAAGCACATTTGATTGTATCATACTTTGTTTTTCATTGTTTACTAATCAAAATGTCAAAAATATGTTTGTGTATAGTTTGTTACCTTTGTAGATAATGTGTTTGTTCACCCATGCTCCATCAAGCTCATATATAGGGTTTAAGACCCTCAATGCAAGGAGATAAATCAAGAGATGATTCACATTGACTCTAGACATCATATATGGATCCCCATGGTCTTTACATATCATTTTGATCAAGAATTCATCAAGAGTTTGAAGCTTGTTTGCCTTGAAAGCCCTAATTCATCTAGGTATCTTGTGTGACTTCCTCAGAAAGTTTCTTCATCATTTAATCAAATATTTCAAGCGGTACTTCATATTAATTCATTTTACATATATAGTATCCTCCATGAGTCCCAAATATCAAGAGAATGTGAAGTTTTCAAGTTGGTTCATGGTGGTGGACTAGAGAAAGTCAACTGGTCAAAACTGACGTTTCCTAGACCCTATCTCCTACAATTTTTGTCATATGAAAATGATTCCAAGAGAAATGTTACTCCTTATGACCTTTGAAACAATGTTAATATTGAAGTCAAGAGCTAGTTTTGCTTGGAAAGTAATTTTTTATGGTGAAAGATTATAGGTCATTTTGTCTGAACCCTAGTTAGGAGGTCAACTTCCAAGGACCATAACTTTCTCAATTTCTATGAGATGAAGTCCATTCAAGTTCCATGATCCAATTCAAGATGTCCTTTCCAACTTTTATATTTGGAATAAGTTTAAATTCAACTTGCAAATGCATGTGCCAAGAGGAAATATTATAGGTCATTTTGGGCCATTACCATTGAACAATTAATTTTCCTCAACTTCTAAAATGCATAACTCCTTCATGTCAAATCCAAATAAGGTCAAGTTTGTGACAAAATTGAATAGGTTTTAAATAGATACAACTTTGATGAAGTAGCTTTTCTCATTTTAAGTCCATACCAAAAGTTATTCAAGGTGGAAGAAGTGAACATTTGGCTTGGTACTTAGAAACTTTTCAAATATGTTTGATTTTCCAAACTTCCACCTCAAAATTCATCATGATCCAAGCTTCAAATGGAAAAGTGTTCAATATGAAAGTTGTTCCCCTTGATCTTACATTTCTAAAAAGTCCAATATCACCTGATTTGGCCAAGGAATGAAGGACTTGCACATGAGTTCTTTTCAAGGGACCAATTGGATGGGTTTCACCTTCACATTTCAAAATTAAATGCATGGCCACATGACATTATTTCAACATGATACTCAAGCAGTTTTGGACCTAAATGCATCACTTTATGAGCCTATCACATACCCATGCAAGCATGCAAGGTGAATTGCTAAATTTAGCAAATTTTGGAAGTGTGTGGAAATGAATTGGAATGCCTATAAATACAACCCTCGTGGCTCAGAATTGAGGACCTCATGCCCAAGCTTTGAACCTGCAATCCAAACCCTCACCATTAAAGGATAATCTTGAAGGTTTTCATTTGAAAATCGAGCTTCAAATCTCATTCTGTTTTGAAATTGAAACTCCAAGAGTCCAAGCCTCTCTTTGATCTTAATCAACTCCTACAAGCTTTTGAAGCCAAGCCAAGCACAATTGGGATCAATATCAAGCAAGTTTGAAGCTCCTTCGAAGGTAATTTTTCAGAATTTTCATCTCTTCGATTCTCCCTCAATTCTTCACTATTCTTTTTGATTTTAGGTTGCCTAAAGTCCTACCAATGTAGGCAACAAGATTGAGTTGATTTGAGGTCAAAATGAAACAACTCAGCTCATGATCCTCAAAATTCAAATCCTTGTATCTTTCTATATACTTGGAAATTGAGAGAATTGAGGCCAGATTCAAACTCCTAAGCATTTTTTCTTTAAATCCATGTCCTTGTTTTTCATTTTGGTGGTGGTTGGTGATGGACCAGTCCGATGAGGTCCACCGGAGAAGAAGACTGGAGCCCTAGCTTCGGTGATATGTTGGTAATGTCCTAAACCATCAGATCTTCTTCCCATCTTCTAATCCTGGCCTTCGCTTCTGATTACCACGCGTGTACACGCGTTGACTGAGGTGCATGATCGAGCACATGTTTTGGCCATCAGATTTGCCACCTCAATTAAAGGGGAGATCTGATGGCCCTTGTTTTTTTGTATTTTCTGATTTTTCATTTAATTGCTTTATTTTGTTTAATTCATAATAATTTCATTTTTAATCCAAAAAATATGGGACTTTCACCGAAAATCTTTAAAAAAAATTATCTTTGATTTTCTGAATTAAAATTATTTTTTGGATTAATTTTAATATTTTTCATGAATTATATGTTTTTGTGTATATTTTTAACTGTTTAAAAATACTTCTGACTTTTCAAAAATCGTGAAATTTTTTGTCTAAGGTCCTTTAAACTTGTTTGACCTAGGATAAATATCTTGGCCATTTATTTGGTGTTTTGAAGAGATTTTGGGTTTTGACCAAATTAAATTGAATTTTAATGCATTTTTAATTGATTAATTGTGTAAAAATTATGTTGAGCTATTTTTATGGTCTTGTGATGTTTGACTATTCGTTTGGGCCTTGGTCAAGGTTGATTTGGCTTTTGTTGGATTAAAATCATTGGATTTAGGGGATTGATGAAATGTACATTTCATATCCCAAAATGAATGAATGATTTTAATTTGATAAAATTCCTCCCATGATCAATTTGTGTTTCTCTCATCCCCCCTTCATTTTCATCCTTATTCTTTCCCATTTCTTTCATTGACCAATGAAATCTCAAATATCCTAAGGTTAATTGGTTCATCAATGACTTTGTGTCAGATGAACCAATATAAGTATGGATGAGATATGTCCATCCCTTTTAACCTTTTCTTTTAGTGTGTGGTATGTTTTAGGGGTTTGGTTCATCATACGAAATCTCTAACATGCATTAATACCTAAATTTTTATTGTCCGACCTCAGATAGTTGTGACTTCTACATAAGTCCAATTACGATTGATTTACATAGAGCTAAATTTTATCCTAAAGGCATAACATTCTAGTAAGTGAGATTGTAAGTCTCCCATCTTTTATGGTATTGTATGGAAACTTAGCCTTTTTTCCTTCCCATGGAAGCTGTCTTGGTTCAAGGATCCATGCTTGTGAATAGATGGTTGAGTGTTCTCCAAAGAATGACTTAATTAATTAAAAAGCAAACCACCACTAACATTTTGTAAGACCCCAATTTTGACCCTAAGATTCCTCATGCTATCTCATCATATGCATTAGCTTTGGGATCATACATTGACATCCTCCTTACCCCTCATTCATTGGCTTTGCATTGGGAGAGATCACCAAGCACGTTTGATTGTATCATACTTTGTTTTCATTATTTACTAACCAAAATATTAAAAATATGTCTATGTATAGCTTTGTTTCTTTTGTAAGTAGTGTGTACATCCACCAATGCCTCATCAAGCTCATATCTAGGGTTTAAGACCCTCAATGCCTCATGGCTCAGAATTGTGGACCTCATGCCCAAGCTTTGAACTTGCAATCCAAACTTTCACCATTAAAGGATAATCTTGAAGGTTTTTATTAGAAAACCGAGCTTCAAATCTCATTCTGTTTTGAGATTGAAACTCCAAGAGTCCAAGCCTCTCTTTGATATTAATCTCTTCCTACATGCTTCTAAAGGCAAGCCAAGCACAATTGGGATCAAGATCAAGTAAGGTTGAAGCTCTCTCGAAGGTAATTTTTCAGATTTTTCATCTCTTCGATTCTCCCTCAATCATTCACTATTCTTTGTGATTTTTGGTTGGTTGAAGTCCTATCAATGTAGGTAACAAGATTGAGTTGCTTTGAGGCCAAATCAAAGCAACACAGTTCATGATCCTCAAAATTCAAATCCCTGTATCTTTTTGTATACTTGGAATTGGAGAAAATTGAGGCCAGATTCGAGCTCCTGAGCATTTTTTCTATAAATCCATGTCCTTGTTTTTCATTTTAGTGGTGGTTGATGGTGGACCAGTCTGGTGAGGTCCACCGGAGCTCTAGCTCTGTTGATGTGTTGGCAATGTCCTGAACCATCAGATCTTCCTCCTATCTTCTAATCTTAGCCATCTGTTTTAATTACCACATGTGTAAACGCGTTGACTGAGGTGCATGATGGAGCGCTCGTTTTGGCCATCAGATTTACCACCTCAATTAATGAAGGAGATCTGATGGCCTTTGTTTTTTTGTATTTTATGATTTTTCATTTAATTGCTTTATATTTTTTAATTCATAATAATTTCATTTTTAATCCAAAAAATATGGGACTTTCACCAAAAATCTTTAAATATTTTTCTCTTTCATTTTTTGAATTAAAGTTATTTTTTGGATTAATTTTTATATTTTTCATGAATTAAATGTTTTTGTGTATATTTTTAATTGTTTAAAAATACTTCTGACTTTTCAAAAATCATGAAATTTTTTGTCTAAGGTCCTTTGACCTTGTTTATTCTAGGATAAATCTCTTGTCCATTTATTTGGTGTTTTGAAGAGATTTTAGGTTTTGACCAACCTAAATTGTATTTTAATGTATTTTTAATTTGATTTTTAATTGATTAATTGGGTAAAAATTATGTTGATCCATTTTTATGGTCTTGTGATGTTTGGCTATTTGTTTGGGCCTTGATCAAGGTTGGTTTGACTTTTGTTGGATTAAAATCATTGGATTTAGGGGAATGATGAAATGTATGTTTCATCTCCCAAAATGAATGAATGATTTTAATTTGATAAAATTCCTCCCATGACCAATTTGTGTTTCTGTCACTTCCCATCCCCCTTCATCTGCATCCCTATTCTTTCCCATTCCTTTCATTGACCAATGAAATCTCAAAAATCCTAAGGCTAATTGGTTCGTCAATAACCTTGTGTCAGATGACCCAATACAAGTATGGATGAGATAGGTCCATCCATTTTGATCTTTTCTTTTAGTGTGTGGTATATTTTAGGAGTTTTGTTCATCATACCAAATCTATAACATGCATTAACACCTAAATTTTTATTGCCCGACCTTGGATAGTTGTGACTTCTACATAAGTCCAATTACGATTGCTTAATATAGAGCTAAATTTGACCCTAAAGGCATATCATTATAGAATGTGAGATTGTAAGTCTCCCATCTTTCATGGTATTGTGTGGAATCTTGGTCTTTTTTACTTTTTATGGAAGATGTCTTGATTCAAGGATCCATGCTTGTGAATAGATGGTTAAGTGTTCTCCGAAGAATGACTTAATCAATTAAAAAGCAAAACACCACTAACATTCAATTAACTTTGACTAACATTTGACTAACTCTTATTAATATTGCTTTACTTTCAAGTCATTTACTTTATGCAATTTAAATTTTAGTCATTTATCATTCATTTCCATTTCCATTTCATTAAACTTGTTTATGTTTATGCCATTTTTACTTGGTCATTTGAGCAATATCTTGTGATTGTATATATTGTTTGTGCATTTTGATTATGCTTGTGGTCTTAGGATCTTAAAATACTTAATAAACAAAAAAAACCCTAAAAAATGTATGGTGGACTGTTGAGCTTGATCTGAACTTTGGACTTAGTACAAGGCAATATTCCATATACAAAAGGACTTGGCCAATGCCAATATTTTGAGACCAAGTTATTATGAACTGAGCCTTCATGTGATGCAAGTCTTGGGATTTATTTGAACTCATCTGCTACATTGTCTTGATGCAAAATGTTATTTTGATCTGGTGTCTAATGCTTTATTCTGAGTTGATCAAGGAGTATTTCATCTTATACATGAGAAGACAAAGAAAATTGCTAGCTATGGGATTTGCTTGCTTGGATGAGACTATCTTTATTTGATGCCTTGATCTTTATGATGTTTAGATATTGCTTATGGCTTGATTGATTATTGCTTGATTCAAAGTCCAAAGGGAAAATGGGTTTCTATATGACATTCTTGTCTGTTGGATTGCATCCCATTGGTAAGATCTTTTCAACTCTCAACTATTAATTTTATGCTTAGGATTAGTCTCTTCATCTTCTCCCACTTCTTTAATTTCAAAATCTCTCCCCCTTTTCAAAAACTTTCTTTGCTTATGATTCCAAACTTAGACTTTGCTTAAATGATTAGAAACTTTGGCCTTATACCGATGAATTTTCAAACCTTTTTCTTAAATCAAACTTGTAAATAAATCTAATCATATTGACTTCAAAACTTCAAAAGACAAAAAGAAATAACAAACTCATTCAAGATTTTGGCCTTTTGTTCCCCTTTTTGCTTAAACTTTTGATTAAAAGCAATTCACCAACTTTGAAATTGTTACCACGAACTATGAGGTTTTGATCCCTCATTTTTATGTTGGTACATAATCACAAGTCCGAAGGTCTTGTCAAACACAAAAATATAATAAATGAATTATTTTGTCTCCCCACACTCTATTTTTCCCAAACATCATTTTATACCAAAAACACATACACACATAAAAAAAAGGCTCCCTAGGAGTACCTAGGACACTTTGGGTGCTAACACCTTCCCTCTGTGTAACCAACCACCTTACCTGTAATCTCTGGCATTTTATTAGTTTTGATTCGAAAACTTCTTATCTTTCGGTTTTATTTTTAATTTTATCTTTTCCTTTGGAAACAATAAAAGCACGGTGGCGACTCTGGTTTTATTAACGTTAAGGCTATCCATAGCTTGGTGGTCATGAATTTACCACTACAGAAATTAAGTGGCGACTCTACTGGGGAGTAGTCCTCAGTGGGTTTAGCCTACTTTTTTATGTGTATATATCTACATATTTGATTGTTTGTATATTTGTTTGTATGATATAATATGCCTGTTGTGCTTGGTGATATCTGAGTGGTGAGATAAGTTCTAACCCGAAATTGAGTGCAATTAAGATAGGAGGATGGTATAGTCATGTTCTACTTGTGTGGAGTAGTCCTTAACAAGTTGGCTTGATACCCATCTACTAATTAGAGACCTCTTTGGAGTTACTAATGCCACACAAGTTATTTGTGGTTAGGAACTACTTTCTCTGATTTGGGGTCCGAAAAGTTAAGGACCGTAGAACATTTAACCCAACTTGGCCTATTTAGGACATAGTGCGGAGATTGTTCAGGTTTAGACCTAATAATAGTTGTTACGCAATACTACCCTCAAACGAGTTTCTCTTGAGAATATTATGGGTTGATGAGTGAGTCATCCTAACCTGTAATATCTGATAGATGGGATTAAGCCTTTGGGAACTCTTTTTACAACATGATCTACAGGTTTCTATCCTTAGTACACTCCTTTGGGATGGTTCTTAACTCAACTTCATGCTTTTGACTCACAATAAACCCTTTGATTCTTGGTTGATCCGATTGAGTCTTGTCAATATCAATAGAACTCGGGTGTTGATAAGGTGAAAACCATAATCCACCAAAATGGATGATTGATCTTGATGATGACTTGATCCATCCCTTGACCTTTGTTTGTGCTTGCCTTGTGTGTGATCCCTTATGTGTGATTGTTTCATCCATGCATACATGTGTATCATAACATTCGTCACAGAAAAATAAATTTCAAGGAACTGAGGTCTTATTTGCAAATATTTTCAGACCAATGGACTATGGACGAAGGAACACAAAGAAGTACAGTTTCAGATGTCCTTATTCGAAAGAGCTAAGGAAGTTATCATCTTTTGTATTAGATCCCTTGGACTTTGTAGCGGTAAATTCATGATCATTGAGCTATGGATAAACTTAACGTCAATAGAACCAGAGTCGCCACTGCACTTTTGTTGTTTCCAAAGGAAATAGGAGAAGTACAAACAAAATTGAAAGATAAGAAGTTTACAAATCAAAACTAATAAAATGCCAGAGATTACAGGTAAGGGGGATGGTTACACAGAGGGAAGGTGTTAGCACCCAAAGTGTCCTAGGTACTCCTAGGGAGCCCTTTTTATATGTGTGTATGTGTTTTTGGTATAAAATGATGATAGAGAAAAATAGAGTGTGGGGATGAGAAAATAATTTATTGATTATATTTTTGAGTTTGACAAGACCTTCGGACTTGTGCCTACTGTAACACCCCGATAAAATATGATAATTATTTAATTTAAATTAATAGTATATTTATTAATTTAATTAAATAATTAGAATATTAGGGGATTATTATTATAATTATTATTATTGGAATATAATGTTGGAATCAGTAAAAAGAGTCCCATTTGGTAAAAAGAGGTTTTCACGTGAAAACAGAGAAACGACTCAAAAGTGAAAAAGGGCAAAGAGCAAGAGAACAAGGGTTGAAGAAAGGAAAAGCTTGAGGGTCAAAGAATCAATTGCCGGATTAACTCAGGTAAGGGGGTTTATCGTCGTTTAATAGGTATTATGGGATAACATGTAATGGGTAGTGATAAACCATTGATTTGACTCTAATTGGAATGATGCATGATGAAATTGTGAACTTTTGGATGAACGAAATTTGGATTATAATTGAAGGAAATTCGTAGGAATTAGATGTAATAATGTTAGAAATTGTGAAATCGAATAGGGTATGATTCGTGTTAGATGATATGAACGAATACTGTGTAAAATTGGACTGTGGGAGGTTGGATCTGAGGAATCTCGTGGTAGAGAAAACCATAGCAGATCTGGAAATCTGGTTTCTGGTCATACGCGTATGGCACTAGGCAATACGCGTATGAGATGGTCTGGTACGCGTATGGCACTAGGCAATACGCGTATGGATGAGGAAGATGATGTTTTGAACGTGGTTTTGTCTCTGTTGGTACGCGTATGAGGAAGTGGTACGCGTAGCATACGCGTATGAGGCAGGCAATACGCGTATGGGATTGGCTGAGAAATGGGCCATACGCGTATGGGACTAGGCAATACGCGTATGGACAGAATTGTGATTTTTCTGAGTCGTTGTTGTGCAGTTTTGGTCGTTGCAGCTGGGTGATGTAATTTAGCTGATGTATGATATAGTAGGGATCATTTCCCGTTGTTTTGAGTAGTGTAGGTATTAGTAGAGTGTGCTAATACTGTGATTATTAATTGGCATGACATGATATGATTTTGTGATAATATGCTGATGATGTATGATGATATGCATAATGCTGTGAATGTATGTATTATGTATGAAATTGTGGAATGGACTGTTTTATGGCTTAGAGTGTGAGCATATGTCTATTTTGGATTGTTGCTGATGTTTGCATGCTAGGTGATTTGGCGTGCATATTATGGCCTATATGGTGGTAGCTAATTTCCATGGTGAGGAATTAGTGAGTGAGTATTGTGGATTGTTGTTGATGTTTGCATGCTAGGTGATTAGCGTGCATATCATAGCCCTTGGGGTGGTAGCTAATTCCCATGGTGAGGAATTAGTGAGTGAGTCACTAGGTCTCAAATGAGTGGGACTAGTGAGCTTGGTAGCCGTATCTGGATTTGATCGGTGAGGTTGAACTATATGTTCACGAATAGTCGGTACCGCATGCATGGAGTCTCATTGCATAATGTATGTATGGCGTATAATATGAATGGATGTATTCCAATATTATACGTGTGTTTTGTGTTGAGTTGAGTATGATGATGATTATGAGTTGATGTTACCGTTGTTGAATGTGTGATATGATTAGGGTGATGAAATGTGTTAATTTACTTAGCATTACATGATATTTTATAATGCTTATTATATCGATTGAGGAACTCACCCTTACAACTATGTTTCAGGTAACGAGCAGTGATTGAGTAGAAGCTAGTCCTTGGAGTCTAGTGTAGTTCCTTAGTGGGTCATGCTCTGGTAGATGTAACATCGGGACGGGATGTTTTACCTTGTTTTCATTTTTGGTTGTTGAACAACTTTACATGTGATGTGTTACATGTTTGAATGTTGTTAGATTTTATCCGCTGCGAGTTATGCAATGGTTTGTTTTGATTAAATAAATGAGCATGACAGGATATTTTGATGATTGGTGTGAAGTGTCAAGTGTGACACCCTTAAATTGCATATCTACTATGATTTATGTTTTGTTGTTTTAATTAAATATTGGGGTATTTTAGAAGGGTGTTACATTAGTGGTATCAGAGCATAGTCGGTCGAGTCGAGTCGTAATTATTCTGTTCCCCTGTACGGGATAGGTGTTGTGTAACCCTATCAGTACTTATTGTTTTAGCTTGTTGGACTTTCAGAATAGAATGGCTGGAAGAGGTAGAGACGATGCTGCGATTGCTGAGGCTCTGGGTATGCTAGCTGGAGTACTTGGAGGGAATCCGAATGTTGTGGGCTTGGGAGCTGCTCGTCAACTGAGTGAGTTCCAGAAGAACAATCCTCCAATGTTCAAGGGAGCATACGATCCAGAGGGGGCTCAGAAGTGGTTGAAGGAGATTGAGAGGATCTTCCGAGTGACTGAGTGTGCCGATAACCAGAAGGTCAGGTTCGGTACACATATGCTGTCAGAGGAAGCAGATGATTGGTGGGTTGCTACCCGCACTGAGTTGGAAGCTGCTGGGGGTGCTGAGATCACTTGGGCGGTGTTCAGAGAGAGATTCCTGAGGAAGTACTTTCCCGAGGATGTCAGAGGAAAGAAAGAGATAGAGTTCTTAGAATTGAAGCAGGGCAACCGGTCTGTTACTGAGTATGCTGCTAAGTTCACAGAGCTGTCGAAGTATTACACTCCCTATAATGAGGCTACTGGGGAATTTTCAAAGTGTGTGAAGTTTGAGAACGGGTTACGTCCCGAGATTAAACAGGCTATTGGGTATCAGCGGATTAGAGTGTTTTCTGACTTGGTGGACTGTTGCAGGATTTTTGAACAGGATACCAAGGCCAGAGCGGAGAGCTATCAGCAGAGGGTTGATAGGAAAGGCAAGAATCAGAATGATCGTGGAAAACCGTATGTAGTTGGCAAAGGTTTCCAGAGGCAGAGTGGGATGAGGAGGCTTAGTGGGGGAGACTCCAGTGCCCCTGCTAAGTGTTACAGATGTGGTCAGGCTGGACATCGTATCCATGAGTGTACCAGTAATGAGAAGAAGTGTTTCAAGTGTGGAAAAGGTGGTCACTTGGCTGCAGAGTGCCGGTTGAAGACTATGACTTGTTTCAACTGTGGAGAGGTGGGTCATATCAGTCCACAGTGTCCTAAGCCGAAGAAAGAGAACCAGTCGGGAGGCAAGGTTTTTGCTTTATCGGGTTCTGAGACTTCTGCAGATGATCGTTTGATCCGAGGTACGTGTTATATAAATGGCTTTCCTCTTGTAGCTATTATTGACACAGGTGCGACTCATTCCTTTATATCTTTGGATTGTGCTGTGAAACTTAAATTAGAGATATCTGAGATGCATGGAAGTATGGTGATTGATACTCCTGCGAAGGGTTCAGTGACTACTACTTCAGTTTGTTTAAATTGTCTTTTGAGTATTTTTGGTAGAGACTTTGGGATGGACCTAGTGTGTCTTCCACTAGTGCAGATTGATGTTATCCTGGGTATGAACTGGTTGGTGTTTAACCGAGTTTATATCAACTGTTTTGATAAGACTGTGATCTTTCCTGAGATTGAGGAAGGAAAGAGTTTGTTTCTATCAGCAAGGCAGGTGAATGAGGCAGTAGCAGATGGGGCAGAGTTGTTTATGCTGTTAGCGACTTTAGAGGCTAAAGATAAACTGGTGATTTGCGATCTAGCCGTGGTGTGTGATTTTTCTGATGTGTTTCCTGAAGAAGTGAATGAATTGCCGCCAGAGCGTGAAGTTGAGTTCTCGATTGATTTGGTACCTGGTACTACGCCGATATCGATGGCTCCGTACCGTATGTCTGCTGTTGAGTTAACTGAATTGAAGAGTCAGCTGGAAGATCTGTTGGATAAGAAATTTATTCGTCCGAGTGTGTCACCGTGGGGCGCACCAGTGTTATTGGTTAAGAAGAAAGAAGGTACTATGAGGTTGTGTGTGGACTACAGGCAACTGAATAAAGTGACGATCAAGAATCGGCATCCTTTGCCGAGGATTGATGATTTGATGGATCAGTTGGCTGGTGCGAGTGTGTTCAGCAAAATAGATTTGAGATCGGGATATCATCAGATACGTGTGAAAATTGAGGATGTTCAGAAGACTGCTTTCAGAACAAGGTATGGACATTATGAGTATTCTGTAATGCCTTTTGGTGTGACTAATGCGCCTGGGGTATTTATGGAGTATATGAATAGGATTTTCCATCCGTACCTAGACAAGTTTGTTGTGGTGTTTATTGACGATATTTTGGTGTATTCGAAATCTGAAGAAGAACATGCTGGACATTTGAGAGTGGTGTTAGGAGTTCTGCGAGAAAAGAAGTTATTTGCTAAACTGTCCAAGTGTGAATTTTGGTTAGAAGAGGTTAGCTTTCTTGGTCATGTGGTTTCAAGAGGTGGTGTTGCTGTTGATCCTTCTAAGATAGAAGCGGTATCTAAGTGGGAAGCTCCGAAGTCAGTTTCTGAGATAAGGAGTTTTCTTGGACTTGCAGGTTATTATAGGAAATTCATTGAGGGATTTTCTAAGTTGGCGTTACCGTTGACGATGTTGACTAGAAAGGGGCAAGCGTTTGTTTGGGACTCAAAATGTGAAGAAGGTTTCCAAGAGTTAAAGAGAAGGTTAACTACTGCTCCTATTCTGATATTACCAAGTCCGTCGGAACCATTTGAGGTTTACTGTGATGCTTCATTGTTGGGTTTGGGTGGTGTTTTGATGCAGAATAAGCAGGTTGTAGCTTATGCTTCGAGACAATTGAAGGTTCATGAGAGGAACTATCCGACACACGATTTAGAGTTGGCAGCTGTGGTGTTTGTTCTGAAGTTATGGAGGCATTACTTGTACGGTTCAAGATTTGAGGTTTTCAGTGACCATAAAAGTTTAAAGTATTTGTTCGATCAGAAAGAGCTGAATATGAGACAGAGGAGATGGTTAGAGTTTCTGAAGGATTATGACTTTGGTTTGAATTACCATCCGGGTAAAGCAAACGTAGTGGCTGATGCATTGAGTCGGAAATCATTGCATATGTCTATGTTAATGGTTAAGGAATTAGATTTAATTGAGCAGTTTAGAGACTTGAGTTTGGTGTGTGAGAGTACTCACAATAGTGTTAAATTGGGAATGTTGAAGTTAACGAGTGGTATTCTGGATGAGATTAGAGAGGGTCAGAAATCCGATGTGCTTTTGGTTGATAAGTTGACTCTAGTGAATCAAGGTCAAGGTGGTGAATTCAGAGTTGATGAGAATGGTGTTTTGAAATTTGGTAATCGGGTGTGTATTCCGGATGTTACCGAACTTAAGAAGAGTATTCTTGAGGAAGGACATCGTAGTGGCCTGAGTATTCATCCTGGAGCTACGAAGATGTATCATGATTTGAAAAAGTTATTTTGGTGGCCAGGAATGAAAAGAGAAATTGCGAGTTTTGTTTATTCTTGTTTGACTTGTCAGAAGTCAAAGATTGAGCATCAGAAGCCGTCTGGGCTAATGCAACCGTTGACTATCCCAGAGTGGAAGTGGGATAGTATCAATATGGATTTTGTTTCTGGTTTACCGAGGACAATTAAGAATTTTGAAGCTATTTGGGTGATTGTTGACAGATTGACAAAATCGGCTCATTTCATTCCGATCAGAATGGATTATCCGTTAGAGAGATTAGCTGAGTTGTATATCGAGAAAATTGTAAGTTTGCATGGTATTCCGTCGAGTATTGTTTCGGACAGGGATCCTAGATTTACATCGAAGTTCTGGGAAGGTTTGCAGAGGGCTTTGGGAACTAAGCTGAGATTGAGTTCTGCATATCATCCGCAGACTGATGGTCAGACTGAGAGGACGATTCAGTCACTAGAGGATCTTTTGAGGGCTTGTGTTTTAGAAAAGGGAGGTGCTTGGGATTGTTATTTACCTTTGATTGAGTTTACCTACAACAATAGTTTTCATTCGAGCATTGGTATGGCACCGTTTGAAGCTTTGTATGGTAGGAGATGTCGGACACCTTTATGTTGGTATGAGTCCGGTGAGAGTGCTGTGGTTGGATCGGAGATTGTTCAACAAACTACGGAAAAGATTAAGATGATTCAGGAGAAGATGAGGATTGCTCAGAGTCGTCAGAAGAGTTATCACGACAAGAGAAGGAGGTCACTTGAGTTTCAAGAAGGAGATCATGTGTTTCTTCGTGTTACTCCGATAACTGGGGTTGGTCGAGCTTTGAAGTCGAAGAAGTTGACACCTCGATTTATTGGTCCTTATCAGATTTTGGAGAGGATAGGGGAGGTAGCCTATCGTATCGCTTTACCGCCGTCACTTGCGAATTTGCATGAGGTTTTTCATGTGTCTCAGTTGAGGAGGTACATTCCTGATCCGTCGCATGTGGTCCAAGTAGATGATGTACAGGTGAGAGATAACCTGACTGTTGAAACATCACCTATGAGGATCGAGGATCGAGAGTTGAAGCAGTTGCGGGATAGAGAGATTGCTTTGGTAAAGGTAGCTTGGGGAGGACCAGCAGGTGGCAATGTGACTTGGGAGCTTGAGAGTCAGATGAAGGAGTCTTATCCTGAGTTATTCGCTTGAGGTATGTTTTCGAGGACGAAAACTCTTTTAGTGGGGGAGAGTTGTAACACCCCGATAAAATATGATAATTATTTAATTTAAGTTAATAGTATATTTATTAATTTAATTAAATAATTAGAATATTAGGGGATTATTATTATAATTATTATTATTGGAATATAATGTTGGAATCAGTAAAAAGAGTCCCATTTGGTAAAAAGAGGTTTTCACGTGAAAACAGAGAAACGACTCAAAAGTGAAAAAGGGCAAAGAGCAAGAGAACAAGGGTTGAAGAAAGGAAAAGCTTGAGGGTCAAAGAATCAATTGCCGGATTAACTCAGGTAAGGGGGTTTATCGTCGTTTAATGGGTATTATGGGATAACATGTAATGGGTAGTGATAAACCATTGATTTGACTCTAATTGGAATGATGCATGATGAAATTGTGAACTTTTGGATGAACGAAATTTGGATTATAATTGAAGGAAATTCGTAGGAATTAGATGTAATAATGTTAGAAATTGTGAAATCGAATAGGGTATGATTCGTGTTAGATGATATGAACGAATACTGTGTAAAATTGGACTGTGGGAGGTTGGATCTGAGGAATCTCGTGGTAGAGAAAACCATAGCAGATCTGGAAATCTGGTTTCTGGTCATACGCGTATGGCACTAGGCAATACGCGTATGAGATGGTCTGGTACGCGTATGGCACTAGGCAATACGCGTATGGATGAGGAAGATGATGTTTTGAACGTGGTTTTGTCTCTGTTGGTACGCGTATGAGGAAGTGGTACGCGTAGCATACGCGTATGAGGCAGGCAATACGCGTATGGGATTGGCTGAGAAATGGGCCATACGCGTATGGGACTAGGCAATACGCGTATGGACAGAATTGTGATTTTTCTGAGTCGTTGTTGTGCAGTTTTGGTCGTTGCAGCTGGGTGATGTAATTTAGCTGATGTATGATATAGTAGGGATCATTTCCCGTTGTTTTGAGCAGTGTAGGTATTAGTAGAGTGTGCTAATACTGTGATTATTAATTGGCATGACATGATATGATTTTGTGATAATATGCTGATGATGTATGATGATATGCATAATGCTGTGAATGTATGTATTATGTATGAAATTGTGGAATGGACTGTTTTATGGCTTAGAGTGTGAGCATATGTCTATTTTGGATTGTTGCTGATGTTTGCATGCTAGGTGATTTGGCGTGCATATTATGGCCTATATGGTGGTAGCTAATTTCCATGGTGAGGAATTAGTGAGTGAGTATTGTGGATTGTTGTTGATGTTTGCATGCTAGGTGATTAGCGTGCATATCATAGCCCTTGGGGTGGTAGCTAATTCCCATGGTGAGGAATTAGTGAGTGAGTCACTAGGTCTCAAATGAGTGGGACTAGTGAGCTTGGTAGCCGTATCTGGATTTGATCGGTGAGGTTGAACTATATGTTCACGAATAGTCGGTACCGCATGCATGGAGTCTCATTGCATAATGTATGTATGGCGTATAATATGAATGGATGTATTCCAATATTATACGTGTGTTTTGTGTTGAGTTGAGTATGATGATGATTATGAGTTGATGTTACCGTTGTTGAATGTGTGATATGATTAGGGTGATGAAATGTGTTAATTTACTTAGCATTACATGATATTTTATAATGCTTATTATATCGATTGAGGAACTCACCCTTACAACTATGTTTCAGGTAACGAGCAGTGATTGAGTAGAAGCTAGTCCTTGGAGTCTAGTGTAGTTCCTTAGTGGGTCATGCTCTGGTAGATGTAACATCGGGACGGGATGTTTTACCTTGTTTTCATTTTTGGTTGTTGAACAACTTTACATGTGATGTGTTACATGTTTGAATGTTGTTAGATTTTATCCGCTGCGAGTTATGCAATGGTTTGTTTTGATTAAATAAATGAGCATGACAGGATATTTTGATGATTGGTGTGAAGTGTCAAGTGTGACACCCTTAAATTGCATATCTACTCTGATTTATGTTTTGTTGTTTTAATTAAATATTGGGGTATTTTAGAAGGGTGTTACACTTACGTACCAACATAATAATGAGGGATCAAAACCTCGTAGTTCATGGTATCAATTTCAAAATGAACAGATTGCTTTTAATCAAAATTTAAGTTAAAAGAGGCACAAAGGGTCCAAAAGTTTGAATGGGTGTTAATTAATTTTTTTGTCTTTTAAAATTTTAAGTCAATATGATTAGATTCACTTACAAGTTTGATTTAAGAAGAAGGTTTGAAAATTCATTGGCATAAGGCCAAAGTTTGTAATTTGAAAATAAGGTCAAAGTTTGAAATCACAAGCGCATAAGATTTTTGAAAAGGGAGAGAGATTTTAAAAATTAAGAAGTATGAGGAGATGAAGAGGCTAACCTAAGCATAACATTAAAAGTTAATAGTTGAAAAGATTTGACCAATGAGATGCAATCCAACAGACAAGAATGTCATATAAAAAACCCACTTTCGCTTTGGACTTTGAATCAAGCAATTATCAACAAGCAATTAGCAATATAAGACATCATGAAGATCAATGCCTCAAATAAAGATGGCCACATCCAAGCAAGCAAATCGCGCAGCTAGCAGTCTTCTTTGTCTTCTCATGTATCAAATGAAATACTCCTTGATTGACTCAGAATAAAGCATTAGACACCAGATCAAAATAACAGTTCCATCAAGACCATGTAGTAGATAAATTCAAGTGTATCCCAACACTTGCATCAGATGAAAGCTCAAATTACAATAACTTGGTCTCAGAAATGTTGGCATTGGCCAAGTCCTTTTGCATATGGAATGTTGCCTAATCCTAACTCCAAAAGTTCATATCAAACCCAACAGTCCACACAAACATTTTTTTTGGTTTTTTTTGTTGTTTATTAGGTATTTTAAGGTCCTAAGAGCACAAGCACAAACAAAACACACAAACAAATATATACAATCACAATATATGGCTCAAATGAGCAAAGTGAAAATGACATAAACATAAACAAGTTAAATGATATGTAAATGACTATGAATGGTAAATGCCTAAAAATTAAATTGTATAAAGTAAATGACTTGAAAGTAAAGCAAAGTTAATAAGAGTTAGTCAAATGTTAGTCAAAGTTGATTAAATGTTAGTGGTGTTTTGCTTTTCAATTGATTAAGTCATTCTTTGGAGAACACTCAACCATCTATTCACAAGCATGAATCCTTGAACTAAGACATCTTCCAAAGGAAGGAAAAAAGACAAAGTTTCCACATAATAACATGAAAGATGGGAGACTTACAATCTCAATTACTAGAATGCTATGCCTTTTGGGTCAAATTTACCTCTATGTTAAACAATCGTAATTGGACTTATGTAGAAGTCACAACTATCTGAGGTCGGACAATAAAAATTTAGGTGCTAATGCATGTTAGAGATTTGGTATAATGAACCAACCTCCTAAAACAAACCACACACTAAAATAAAAGATCAAAAGGATGGACCTATCTCATCCATAATTGTATTGGTTCATCTAACACAACGTTATTGATGAACCAATTAGCCTTAGGATATTGAGATTTCATTGGTCAATGAAAGGGATGGGAAAGAATGGGAATGAAGATGAAGAGGGAGGGGAGATGACAAAAACACAAATTGGTCATGGGAGGAATTTTATCAAATTAAAATTATTCATTCATTTTGGGAGATGAAATGTACATTCCATCAATCCCCTAAGTCCAATGATTTTAATCCAACAAAAGTCAAATTAATCTTGACCAAGGCCCAAACATTATTCAAACATCACAAGACCATAAAAATGACTCAACATAATTTTTACACAATTAATCAATTAAAAATCAAATTAAAAATACATTAAAATTCAAATTAATTTGGTCAAAACCTAAAATCTCTTCAAAACACAAAATAAATGGCCAAGAGATGATTCACATTTACTCTAGACATCATATATGGATCCCCATGGTATTTACATATCATTTTGATCAAGAATTCATCAAGAGTTTGAAGCTTGTTTGCCTTGGAAGCCCTAATTCATCTAGGTATCTTGTGTGACTTCCTCAGAAAGTTTCTTCATTATTTAATCAAATATTTCAAGCGGTACTTCATATTAATTCATTTTACATATATAGGATCCTCCATGAGTCCCAAATATCAAGAGAATGTGAAGTTTTCAAGTTGGTTCATGGTGGTTGACTAGAGAAAGTCAACTGGTCAAAATTGACGTTTCCTAGACCCTATCTCCTACAATTTTTGTCATATGAAAATGATTCCAAGAGAAATGTTACTCCTTATGACCTTTGAAACAATGTTAATATTGAAGTCAAGAGCTAGTTTTTCTTGGAAAGTAATTTTTTATGGTGAAAGATTATAGGTCATTTTGTCTGAACCCTAGTTAGGAGGTCAACTTCCAAGGACCGTAACTTTCTCAATTTCTATGAGATGAAGTCCATTCAAGTTCCATGATCCAATTCAAGATGTCCTTTCCAACTTTTATATTTGGAATAAGTTTAAATTCAACTTGCAAATGCATGTGCCAAGAGGAAATATTATAGGTCATTTTGGGCCATTACCATTGAACAATTAATTTTCCTCAACTTCTAAAATGCATAACTCCTTCATGCCAAATCCAAATAAGGTCAAGTTTGTGACAAAATTGAATAGGTTTTAAATAGATACAACTTTGATGAAGTAGCTTTTCGCATTTTAAGTCCATACCAAAAGTTATTCCAGGTGGAAGAAGTGAACATTTGGCTTGGTACTTAGAAACTTTTCAAATATGTTTGATTTTCCAAACTTCCACCTCAAAATTCATCATGATCCAAGCTTCAAATTGAAAAGTGTTCAACATGAAAGTTGTTCCCCTTGATCTTACATTTCTAAAAAGTCCAATATCACCTGATTTGGCCAAGGAAAGAAGGACTCGCACATGAGTTCTTTTCACCTTCACATTTCAAAATCAAATGCATGGCCACATGACATTATTTCAACATGATACTCAAGCATTTTTGGACCTGAATACATCACTTTATGAGCCTATCACATACCCATGCAAGCATGCAAGGTGAATTGCTAAATTTAGCAAATTTTGGAAGTGTGTGGAAATGAATTGGAATGCCTATAAATACAACCCTCGTGGCTCAGAATTGAGGACCTCATGCCCAAGCTTTGAACCTGCAATCCAAACCCTCACCATTAAAGGATGATCTTGAAGGTTTTCATTTGAAAATCAAGATTCAAATCTCATTCTGTTTTGAAATTGAAACTCCAAGAGTCCAAGCCTCTCTTTGATCTTAATCAACTCCTACAAGCTTTTGAAGTCAAGCCAAGCACAATTGGGATCAATATCAGGCAAGTTTGAAGCTCATTCGAAGGTAATTTTTCAGAATTTTCATCTCTTCGATTCTTCCTCAATTCTTCACTATTATTTGTGATTTTAGGTTGCCTAAAGTCCTACCAATGTAGGAAACAAGATTGAGTTGATTTGAGGTTAAAATGAAACAACTCAGCTCGTGATCCTCAAAATTGAAATCCTTGTATCTTTCTATATACTTGGAAATTGAGAGAATTGAGGCAAGATTCAAACTCCTAAGCATTTTTTCTTTTTATCCATGTCCTTGTTTTTCATTTTGGTGGTGGTTGGTGGTGGACCAGTCCGATGAGGTCCACCGGAGAAGAAGACTGGAGCCCTAGCTTCGGTGATATGTTGGTAATGTCCTGAACCATCAGATCTTCCTCCCATCTTCTAATCCTGGCCTTCGCTTCTGATTACCACGCGTGTACACGCGTTGACTGAGGTGCATGATCGAGCGCATGTTTTGGCCATCAGATTTGCCACCTCAATTAAAGGGGAGATCTGATGGCCCTTGTTTTTTTTGTATTTTCTGATTTTTCATTTAATTGCTTTATTTTGTTTAATTCATAATAATTTCATTTTTAATCCAAAAAATATGGGACTTTCACCAAAAATCTTAAAAAAAAATTATCTTTGATTTTCTAAATTAAAATTATTTTTTGGATTCATTTTAATATTTTTCATGAATTAAATGTTTTTGTGTACATTTTTAACTGTTTAAAAATACTTCTGACTTTTCAAAAATCGTGATTTTTTTTGTCTAAGGTCCTTTAAACTTGTTTGACCTAGGATAAATATCTTGGCCATTTATTTGTTGTTTTGAAGAGACTTTGGGTTTTGACCAAATTAAATTGAATTTTAATGCATTTTTAATTTGATTTTTAATTGATTAATTGTGTAAAAATTATGTTGAACCATTTTTATGGTCTTGTGATGTTTGACTATTAGTTTGGACCTTGGTCAAGGTTGACTTGACTTTTGTTGGATTAAAATCATTGGATTTAGGGGATTGATGAAATGTACATTTCATATCCCAAAATGAATGAATGATTTTAATTTGATAAAATTCCTCCCATGATCAATTTGTGTTTCTCTCATCCCCCCTTCATTTTCATCCTTATTCTTTCCCATTTCTTTCATTGACCAATGAAATCTCAAATATCCTAAGGTTAATTGGTTCATCAATGACTTTGTGTCAGATGAACCAATATAAGTATGGATGAGATATGTCCATCCTTTTTAATCTTTTCTTTTAGTGTGTGGTATGTTTTAGGAGTTTGGTTCATCATACGAAATCTCTAACATGCATTAATACCTAAATTTTTATTGTCCGACCTCAGATAGTTGTGACTTCTACATAAGTCCAATTACGATTGATTTACATAGAGCTAAATTTTATCCTAAAGGCATAACATTCTGTCGCAACCTGAAAAATACATTGCGAAAAAAAACAACCGGCGAAAGAAAAAGACAGAAGAGTCGCCACCGTACGTTATTCATCCCAAAGGAGGGAAAGGAGACGCTCGAAGTAAACCTGAAAAAGGAAAGGACAAGACGGGGTCTCGCAACCAAATCATGGGTTCGGGAGTCGGTTATGCGAAGGGAAGGTATTAGCACCCCTACGCATCCGTAGTACTCTACGGGATCCACTTTTGTAGTTCTTGTCTAAAGGGTGTGGGTTTATCTTGTGCTATTTACCAAAAAAAAGGGTTAAATGAAAATGACTCGCGCGGATGTCGCATCCACTGCATACGTATCTCATCTGAATATGAGAATCAGAGTCTTCGTAGCTCGGCTGACCTATGGGTTGGGGGATGTGTGCTCGCTAAGACATCGCGTCTTATGCCTACGTATCTCATCTGGCCTGAGAATCAGAGCAAAACGTAGTTCGGCTAACTACGGGGTTATGGATTGGGTTTTGGGCGAACAACGTTACTACGCAATCTACCGGATGCTCGACCTTTGGAGACTTACTCGCCTGTAGTAGAAGGAGTTAACATGTTGCTTTGGGTTTTAGGGTTTGGGATGCTCAAGGGCAAAAAGGGCAGTCCTTGATGAAGGAACCGCGCTACCTACAGGGATACGAACACAAAACACAAAACATGTATCTTGAGGTAAACACAAAACATTGCCTCCTATCGAGGTCTTCCAGCTAGGAAAGTAGTAAAATGCGGGAAAAGGTAAAAAGTACCACACGGATAAAGATCCGAAGTAACAGCAATTAGAGGAATGGGAAACCCTGAGATCCTTCCAAGCTAATGCCATCAAAGAAAAGTGAGTCAGTACAGGTAATCGGAATGAAACTCCAGGGGTTATCCCACAAATAAAGTGAGAAACCACGCAAGTTATCCCTGCAAAAGTCATGTGAGCCCTCACAAAAATTCAACAAAAGGGTTAGTGAAACACCATAAGCATTTTTTCATGATCAACAGTATGGTTTCAGAAAAACTCAAACCCTGTGGCATACACTCAAAAATTAAACGGTTAAACATTCAAGGCATTGTTTATACATTCATATACATATTAAACCCATGGGCGAAAAACCTAATGAAATTCATCCATCATACCTCATACATTCAGAGTATTCAACTTCAAAGCAAAAGGTAATGGGAATAAAGGCAAACCTGATTGGAGAGCTTGATTGAAATTGAGTTGCACCCGTGAGGTTTACAAAACAATCTTCAGGGTTTATGTGAGGCAGAGGTGATTCTGTGTAGTTGAGTTCCCTTCGGGGTTTGGAGGCTGCTCTGAACTCCGTTAGGTCTTCTCTCACTATCTTTTTCCTCAGGGTTTTGTTCCAAGGAAACCTCAGAGTATTTTGCTTCTCTTCAAAATCCCCCTTTTGTTCTGTGTTCTCTCAAGTGAAGCCTTGGTATTTATAGACTGAATTTCATGGTTTTGTGGGCTCAAATGAGAGAGACCCAAGTCCAAATTTTTTTTATTATATTTTATTTATTTAATTATTTAATTAAATTTTTTTTATTTTTTATTTTTTATTTTTTTTTTGTAAAAAATTATATTTTTTTTTTCTTTTTTTTTTTTTTTTTTTTTTTTCTTTTTTTTTTTTTTTTTTTTTTTTTTTTTTTTTTTTTTTTTTTTCGTTTTTTTTTCGTTTTTTTTTCGGATCTAATTCTGATTGACATGATAAAATGCAATATGAAATGCTAAATGAATGCATGAATGAGGAGGGCAAATTTTTGGGTGTTACAGCTGCCCCTATTCAAACATCAGCTAACCCGAGTAGGATGAAAGCGAACAGCTTATCAGACAAACGGGGTGAGCTGTGATTGAATACCAAAGATAAACCGAAAATTTGTGCTCCGAGAATATCACAAAAACGCGGAAATACACCGCGCTGTTTATCTTTTTCCGATCCTCTGGCTTAATCTGGAGTTTCGATCCTCTGGCTGAACCTATACTCAATTTAGTCCTCTGGTCGGATATTAATTTTGATCCTCGGGCTGGATACGATTTTGATCTTCTGGCTAGATCTTCTTCGTTTCGATTCTCTGGCTGAATCTATTTCCTTTGATTCTCTGGCTGAATCCATTTTCGGTCTTCGGGCTAGACCTAACTTTGATCTTCTGGCTAGATCTGGAGTGTCGATCCTCTGGCTGAATCTGAACTTAATTTGATTCTCTGGCTGAATCTACTTCGATCTTCTGGCTAGATCTGAATTGTTTCGATTCTCTGGCTGAATCTATTTCTGGTCTTCGGGCTAGACCTGACTTCGATCTTCTGGCTAGATCTTCTTCGATCTTCTGGCTAGATCTCCTTTGTTTCGATTCTCTGGCCGAATCTATTTCGATCTTCTGGCTAGATCTGGATTGTTTTGATGATAAATTCCCATCATTAGGATCCCGCATCTGAGGCATGCGCTGGTTGACCCTCTTTTGAAATTTACACCCAACCTTCATATTAGATATGCAGCTTCGAGCATATTCCACTTTTGGGCTTCGTACATATTCTTCGGGCTAGAACATGTTGTAACGACTCTTCAATTAGACTTGCTGGGGAAATAAAGCTTGTAGGCGACTTCACTGGGGAATCTTCAAATTGAGCCTCAGGCTGACTCTTGGGAAAACGATTCTCAGGCTGAATCTTCAAAAATGACCCTCATGCTGGATCACGGGAAAACAATTCTCAGGCTGAATCTTCAAAAAGTGACCCTCATGCTGGATCACGGGAAAACGATTCTCAGGCTGAATCTTCAAAATGACCCTCAGGTTGGATCACTCACGCTTGATCCTCTGGCTGGATCTCAAGACCTTGGTTGTATAGTAATTCTTCAGTCTGCTTGGAAGAACCTGTTTATCAGCTTATGTGTATGCTTGATATGATATGCATGCGAATGCAAATATTATGCATGGTGTAAAAAGAAATCTGCTTGGGGAAGCAAACTCCGGTAGGGAACAGATCGCTGTATCAATCCTTGAATGCTCTGTGGGGAATGATCCGTCTGCCGGGACCAATGAGCCACCAAAAATAAATTGGCTGCTTGAAAAGTCGACCTTGCGGGGGGAGTATCAGCTATGGAAACTTTTCTCGGCGAGGCTCTGTGAGGAGAGTCTGTGGGGAAAACACTTCCTGGGGAAATATCGTAGGAAACGACCTTTGCTGGGGATATGAACTTGCTAATCATCCTCAAGCTGGGGATTAGAACAAATCTGTTAGAAATAATCTGCTGGGGATGAGATGAACACTGGGAACACCACCCTCTTGTCCGTTGGGTATGCAACCACTCCGCTGTTGTTAGGAAGATACAGTCTGACACCGTCAACTCCGCTGGGGATAGACAGTCTGGATACTGTCAACTCTACTGGGGATAGACAGTCTGGATACTGTCAACTCTATTGGGGAACATGCTCTGCTGAGGAGAGACTTTGTCAACCGCTTGGGGATGAGGGTTCATGACTTGGCATCCGGTTCCTGTGACCTGCAACCAAAAATACACGTATGCCTCGGGGGAATTACTCGGTTTGAATTCACCGTCCAGGATTAAGCACATTCAAAGCAATTTTAGATGTTTTCCTGTGCAAATCATCTGCAAAAGCCACCATTATGTTCATATGCAATATGTTTTATAAAAAATTCGGACATTTTTGCAAACAAACTGATAAATGAAAAATAAAGAGGCTCTTTAACTGAATTATTCGACTCTTACTGGGGAGAAAATTTGTGCCAGGAATAGGCGAGGGCATCAGGAAGCTGATCCCTGAAAAGAGGTGATCGCTATAAAAAAGAGAACTATCCTAATGGCAATGTGGAAACGAGGTCCCACTGAGTTTCGACTCTGCTATGGTTCGTATGTCCTCAAGACGCTCTGCTCATCTTGCTTTCTGAAGTGGATGATTAGTCGATCTTTAACCTTCGAAGATTGCCGGATTGAATGAAACGGTGATATAACACTGATGAACTCAAATCACAGTCATTCGCTTATTCCCTAACTTTTGCCTGGATCGCCCCCTTTTCGGGTTTTCAATCCACCGGGATACCCATTTTTTCCTGAGCCGCCCTTTTGGGTTTTCGACTCACCGGGTGTACTCTTTTTTTTTTATATCCCTAATTTTTGCCCGAACCTCTTTATTCTTTTTTTTTGTTCGTCGGGATGCCCCTTTTTTGCCTGGACTATTCTTTTTACTGTCCAGCGGGTCTATTTTATGCGAAGTATTTTTTAACCGCGTCTGAGTTAATAGGGGACGGGAATCCTTCGCCCTCCATGGTTGTTAGCATCAAAGCTCCGCCATAGAAAATCCTTTTAACCACGTACGGACCCTCATAGTTCGGTGTCCATTTGCCCCTGTGATCTGTGTTGGGAGGAAGAAATCTTTTAAGTACCAATTCACCGACTCGATACTCCCGAGAGCGCACTTTCTGACCCTCTTTCTTCATTCGTCTCTGACCGAGATACGTCAATTCTGGGTACGTAGTTCCAACATAGCACCATTTCCCGTTGGTTTGATTGATGACCAAAGCTGAATCCCCGTATACATCCAGGGTTTTAATCTGTATATTGACGGCTTCCTCAAGTCTTAGGATACAAGCTTCGTATTCGGCTTCATTGTTGGTGCAGGGAAAAGTTATTCTGGTACCAAATGGCATATGAACCCCCTTGCGGTGTGATCAACACTACACCAACTCCGCGACCATTGACGTGGACCGCCCCATCAAACATCATAACCCATTTGGATTCAGGGTCAGGCCCCTCCTCCGGGAGTGGTTCCTCTCAATCTTTCGATTTGAGAAACATGATGTCCTCATCAGGAAAGTCAAACCTCATAGGTTGGTAATCATCAATCGGTTGCTCTGCAAGACACTTCCCTTGATGGCTTTTTGTGAAGTGTATTGGATGTCATACTCTGTCAGTATCATTTGTCACCTAGTAACCTTTCCGGTAAGTGATGGCTTTTCAAAAATATACTTGACTGGATCCATTTTTGATATCAATAGAGTCGTGTGAGTCAACATATACTGTCTTAGTCGGCGAGCAGCCCATGCCAAAGCGCGGCAAGTTTTCTCGAGCAATGAGTATCTTTGTTCACAGTCGGTAAACTTTTGCTAAGGTAGTATATTGCATGCTCTTTTTGACCTGACTCGTCATTCTGACCGAGCACACAACCCATTGACCTTTCTAACACAGTCAAGTACATGATCAACGGTCTTTCCTCTCGGCCTGTAGACTTGCCCCGATCTTGATCTCTTTCTTGTCGTCTTCGGTACCAACATTGATGGTCTCAACCACCTCCTGATAAGGTGTAATAGCTCGGTCCTCCTGTTTCAACAATCTGGCTAATCCTTCAGGCAATTCACAATCTCCCTCAGCTCCTTCTTCGGCTTGATAGATAGGATTGTCGAAGTCATACTTGGCCATAGCAGTGTCGTTAGCAGTGAGATCCGAGTGGTCGGCTCTGCATGATGGAGGATCATGCTTTACCTTAGAATGAGATATTTTTTTTTTGAAAGAAAGGAAAAACGAAAAAAGAAACATTTCCATTTTTTTTTGTAAAAAGTAAAAAAACTGAAAGAAAGAGAACACAAAATTGTTTGCAAAAGCCGTCCTTTATTGATGATAAAAATAATTGTGAAACGTAACTAAATGGATGGCCCTACAAATGAGCCGTTACACCTTAGGCAAAGTGTAAGACTTTATTATGCATGTAATAAAGGAAAACAATAAAAATCACTCTTTCAGTAGAGTAACCCGAACGGTTTTTTCAGACGACCAATTGTCGAGCTTTTCTCCCGGGACACACGGGCGAATCCAGCTATCTAAGTCACAGTCGCTGTCAGCCTTGTCTTCATCTGCAGCATTGACGACGTGGGGAGAAACCAAACCCCCGCTGGAGAAAGTACCGACTTCATTATTCTGAGATCCCAGAGCATACCCCAATCCAAACTTGTCTTCTTTGATGACTGGCTCCACAAATTTGCCCCAGCCTTGGGCATTATCGGCCTTGACCACTTCAACAACATTAATCCCCTGCCCGCCGTGAGCCGGCATCGGGTTCTGGATAACATTAGGCACCGGAGCAAAATTGATAGCCTGGGCATCTCTCAAATCTTGTACCTTTAACTAGAGAGCCTTGCAATTATCTGTAGTATGGCCAGGTGCGTTGGAGTGAAAAGCACATCTGGCGTTGACATCATAACCTCTAGGCAAATTATTGGGATCGATTGGTGGAGCCAGAGTTCTCAACGTAACCAGATTCATGTCAATCAGCTTGGGAAGTAATACTGAATAAGGCATTGGGATTGGCTCGATGACCCGGTCCGTCTGCCTTGGACGTTGTTGATAGTGTCTCTGCTGACCCGGATTACCTCCTTGTTGTTGATTGTTGTACCTGGGTTGTTGTTGCGGATGATATTGCGGTTGAGGAATAGGTGTTGGAATAGTGACTGCGGCCACTTGATCTTGATAATAATTAGGGCGTCCTCTACCCCTGCCTTTGCCGGTATACACAGCGCTTGTCTCGCCTTCTTTTCTTCGCTGTCCGTTACCAGCAAACGGTCTCTTGGGACCTGATGAGTTGGAAGCACTATTGTCTTGAATTCGGCCCATCTTCAACAGACTCTCGATTCTTTCTCCAGCAATTACTATCTCTGCAAAGCTGATTGACGGGCAAGCAGCCAATCTCTCAATATAATTGCCTTGAAGAGTGTTCATGAACATGTCCGCCATCTCCCTTTCAGACATAGGGGGTTGGACGGACGCAGCAATCTGTCTCCAACGCTGAGCATACTCTCTAAAGGTTTCCTTGGCAGTCTGAGACATACCTTGCAACAAGGTCCGATTTGGAGCCATGTCCAAGTTGTATTGATATTGCTTGACAAAAGCCTTTGCCAAGTCTTTCCAGCTCTTGATGGTAGTACGAGACAAATGAGAATACCATTCACGAGAAGCTCCAGTTAGACTGTCTTCAAAATAGTACATCCACAACTTTTCATCTTCCGTGTGAGCTCCCAACCTTCCCAAATAAGATTGGAGATGAGTGCGTGGGCAAGAAGCCCCGTTATATTTCTCAAAAGTAGGGGGTTTGAACTTGTGAGGAATCCTTACTCCCTGAACCAGACCAAGATTTGTGACATCAAAGCCTAAGGAATTTTGAGACTCCAAAGATTTGAGCTTCTCAGCAAGCTCATCCATACGGCGAGTGGTCTCGAGGGCCTCGTCGTGCAAAGAAAATTGATCATACTGATAATCTTCAGTAACGGGGTGCCCGTTAATCCGAATTCCTTGATTCACATTGTACCTTCCGCCAATACCATTTCCAACATTTCCCGTGTTGCCAACATTACCCGGGTTTCCATCAGCATTTGCGTTACCCGCGTTACCAGTGTTCACAGGGTTATCAGCGTTCCCAGGGTTACCAGGGTTTCCCTCAGCATTTGGTATCTCCAAATCTGGATTGGGCCTCGGTTGCTCAACCAATTCCCTCAGCTTTTCCTGGCCTTCTGCCATACCAGTCATCAATGTCATGAACTGATCCATCCTTTCACGCATATCAGCCAGCTCTTTCTGTACTTGGTCCATCGCTAGCTGTGGACGATTTTCCTTTGTCGGGTACCTGTGGACTCGCTTGGGACTAATAACTGCCTGATACAGGGAACAAACATTAGACACTGCGGTGACACCTGCAAAACAGACAAGGGTTAATATGCATGGTATGCGATGCACTGCTTGTTCAGTTTTAAGGCACCCCCGTTTTGAAAGAGAATACCCTGCAAATGAATAAGCATGAGATGTTGGATGCAAATATGCAAATGATGTTATGCAATGCAAAGGCATGTCAATCAGAATTGATGTATCTGCTTGAACATCTGTCAGGTTGCATTGTCTGGAGAGAAATTAAGAGCACACCAAACAAAGGTCGTGGGATGGATCATGTTATCCTTAATATCAACCACCCATTTTGGTGGATTATGGTTTACACCTTATCAACACCCGAGTTCCATTGATATTAAGGATACCTGATCGGATTAACCATGAATCAAGGGTTTGTTGCAAGTCACGAGCATGGAGTTTAGGTTAAGAACCACCCAAAAGGAGTGTACTAAGGTTTAAACCTGCCAAACATGTTCTACAAAAGGTTCCCATAGTCATAATCCCATCTTTCGGATATTATCAGAGGAACGACTACTCGTATTCCAACAATATTCTCAAGAGAGACTCTTATGAGTGTAGTATCGCGTAACAATCGTATCAAATCTTACACTTGAACGACTTTCGCACTACGTCCTACGAATAGGCCAAGATGGGTTTGGTAAACTAAGGTCCTCGGCTTCTTAGGTCTATATTGGAAAAAGTAATGTCTAACCACAACTTACTTATGTGCCATTATTGATCTCAACATGACCTCCACCAAGTGAATGGGCTTGCAAGTCAACTCGCTAAGGAATACTCCACACAAGTCGACAGGACTATGCCATTCTCCTATCCTAAGTGCACTCGAGCTCGGGTATAGAACTCATCTCACAAAGATCACCAAGCAGCCAGCTAACAGAAACAGCAATGATATATACACAATGCAATAAGGTAAAGCAGGTAAATAAATAACCGTACAAAAGCATGAACACCCAATAAACAAGAAATCACACAAGCTAGGAGGGACTCGCTTAGGGAAGATGGACCAGCAAGAGGTCAACTTCTATATGTCCCCAGCAGAGTCGCCAGCTGTCGCAACCTGAAAAATACAGTGCGAAAAAAAACAACCGGCGAAAGAAAAAGACAGAAGAGTCGCCACCGTGCGTTATTCATCCCAAAGGAGGGAAAGGAAACGCTCGAAGTAAACCTGAAAAAGGAAAGGACAAGACGGGGTCTCGCAACCAAATCATGGGTTCGGGAGTCGGTTATGCGAAGGGAAGGTATTAGCACCCCTACGCATCCGTAGTACTCTACGAGATCCACTTTTGTAGTTCTTGTCTAAAGGGTGTGGGTTTATCTTGTGCTGTTTACCAAAAAAAAAGGGTTAAATGAAAATGACTCGCGCGGATGTCGCATCCACTGCATACGTATCTCATCTGAATATGAGAATCAGAGTCTTCGTAGCTCGGCTGACCTATGGGTTGGGGGGATGCGTGCTCGCTAAGACATCGCGTCTTATGCCTACGTATCTCATCTGGCCTGAGAATCAGAGCAAAACGTAGTTCGGCTAACTACGGGGTTATGGATTGGGTTTTGGGCGAACAACGTTACTACGCAATCTACCGGATGCTCGACCTTTGGAGACTTACTCGCCTGTAGTAGAAGGAGTTAACATGTTGCTTTGGGTTTTAGGGTTTGGGATGCTCAAGGGCAAAACGGGCAGTCCTTGATGAAGGAACCGCGCTACCTACAGGGATACGAACACAAAACACAAAACATGTATCTTGAGGTAAACACAAAACATTGCCTCCTATCGAGGTCTTCCAGCTAGGAAAGTAGTAAAACGCGGGAAAAGGTAAAAAGTACCACACGGATAAAGATCCAAAGTAACAACAATTAGAGGAATGGGAAACCCTGAGATCCTTCCAAGCTAATGCCATCAAAGAAAAGTGAGTCGGTACAGGTAATCGGAATGAAACTCCAGGGGTTATCCCACAAATAAAGTGGGAAACCACGCAAGTTATCCCTGCAAAAGTCATGTGAGCCCTCACAAAAATTCAACAAAAGGGTTAGTGAAACACCATAAGCATTTTTTCATGATCAACAGTATGGTTTCAGAAAAACTCAAACCCTGTGGCATACACTCAAAAATTAAACGGTTAAACATTCAAGGCATTGTTTATACATTCATATACATATTAAACCCATGGGCGAAAAACCTAATGAAATTCATCCATCATACCTCATACATTCAGAGTATTCAACTTCAAAGCAAAAGGTAATGGGAATAAAGGCAAACCTGATTGGAGAGCTTGATTAAAATTGAGTTGCACCCGTGAGGTTTACAAAACAATCTTCAGGATTTATGTGAGGCAGAGGTGATTCTGTGTAGTTGAGTTCCCTTCGGGGTTTGGAGGCTGCTCTGAACTCCGTTAGGTCTTCTCTCACTATCTTTTTCCTCAGGGTTTTGTTCCAAGGAAACCTCAGAGTATTTTGCTTCTCTTCAAAATCCCCCTTTTGTTCTGTGTTCTCTCAAGTGAAGCCTTGGTATTTATAGACTGAATTCCATGGTTTTTTTCATTTTTTTTTCGTTTTTTTTTTCGGATCTAATTCTGATTGACATGATGAAATGCAATATGAAATGCTAAATGAATGCATGAATGAGGAGGGCAAATTTTGGGGTGTTACACATTCTAGTAAGTGAGATTGTAAGTCTCCCATCTTTTATGGTATTGTATGGAAACTTGGCCTTTTTTCCTTCCCATGGAAGCTGTCTTGGTTCAAGGATTCATGCTTGTGAATAGATGGTTGAGTGTTCTCCAAAGAATGACTTAATTAATTAAAAATCAAACCACCAATAACATTCTGTAAGACCCCAATTTTGACCCTAAGATTCCTCATGCTATCTCATCATATGCATTAGCTTTGGGATCACACATTGGCATCCTCTTTACCCCTCATTCATTGGCTTTGCATTGGGAGAGATCACCAAGCACGTTTAATTGTATCATACTTTGTTTTCATTATTTACTAACCAAAATATTAAAAATATGTCTATGTATAGCTTTGTTTCTTTTGTAGGTAGTGTGTACATTCACCAATGCCTCATCAAGCTCATATCTAGGGCTTAAGACCCTCAATGCCTCATGGCTCAGAATTGTGGACCTCATGCCCAAGCCTTGAACCTGCAATCCAAACTTTCACCATTAAAGGATAATCTTGAAGGTTTTTATTAGAAAACCGAGCTTCAAATCTCATTCTGTTTTGAGATTGAAACTCCAAGAGTCCAAGCCTCTCTTTGATATTAATCTCTTCCTACATGCTTCTAAAGGCAAGCCAAGCACAATTGGGATCAAGATCAAGTAAGGTTAAAGCTCTCTCGAAGGTAATTTTTCAGATTTTTCATCTCTTCGATTCTCCCTCAATTATTCATTATTCTTTGTGATTTTTGGTTGGTTGAAGTCCTACCAATGTAGGCAACAAGATTGAGTTGCTTTGAGGCCTAATCGAAGCAACACAGTTCATGATCCTCAAAATTCAAATCCCTGTATCTTTTTGTATACTTGGAATTGGAGAAAATTGAGGCCAGATTCGAGCTCCTGAGCATTTTTTCTGTAAATCCATGTCCTTGTTTTTCATTTTGGTGGTGGTTGATGGTGGACCAGTCTGGTGAGGTCCACCGGAGCTCTAGCTTCATTAATGTGTTGGCAATGTCCTGAACCATCAGATCTTCCTCCTATCTTCTAATCTTAGCCATCTGTTTTAATTACCACATGTGTACACGCGTTGACTGAGGTGCATGATGGAGCACTCATTTTTGCCATCAGATTTACCACCTCAATTAATGAAGGAGATCTGATGGCCTTTGTTTTTTTGTATTTTATGATTTTTCATTTAATGGCTTTATATTTTTTAATTCATAATAATTTTATTTTTAATCCAAAAAATATGGGACTTTCACCAAAAATCTTTAAATATTTTTCTCTTTCATTTTCTGAATTAAAGTAATTTTTTGGATTAATTTTGATATTTTTCATGAATTAAATGTTTTTGTGTATATTTTTAATTGTTTAAAAATACTTCTGACTTTTCAAAAATCATGAAATTTTTTGTCTAAGGTCCTTTGACCTTGTTTATTCTAGGATAAATCTCTTGTCCATTTATTTGGTGTTTTGAAGAGATTTTAGGTTTTGACCAACCTAAATTGTATTTTAATGTATTTTTAATTTGATTTTTAATGGATTAATTGTGTAAAAATTATGTTGATCCATTTTTATGGTCTTGTGATGTTTGGCTATTTGTTTGGGCCTTGATCAAGGTTGGTTTGACTTTTGTTGGATTAAAATCACTGGATTTAGGGGAATGATGAAATGTATGTTTCATCTACCAAAATGAATGAATGATTTTAATTTGATAAAATTCCTCCAATGACCAATTTGTGTTTCTGCCACTTACCACCCCCCTTCATATGCATCCCTATTCTTTCCCATTCCTTTCATTGACCAATGAAATCTCAAAAATCCTAAGGCTATTTGGTTCGTCAATGACCTTGTGTCAGATGATCCAATACAAGTATGGATGAGATAGGTCCATCCATTTTGATCTTTTCTTTTAGTGTGTGGTATGTTTTAGGAGTTTTGTTCATCATACCAAATCTCTAACATGCATTAACACCTAAATTTTTATTGCCCGACCTTGGATAGTTGTGACTTCTACATAAGTCCAATTACGATTGCTTAATATAGAGCTAAATTTGACCCTAAAGGCATATCATTATAGTATGTGAGATTGTAAGTCTCCCATCTTTCATGGTATTGTGTGGAAACTTGGTCTTTTTTCCTTTCTATGGAAGATGTCTTGGTTCAAGGATCCATGCTTGTGAATAGATGGTTAAGTGTTCTCCGAAGAATGAATTAATCAATTAAAAAGCAAAACACCACTAACATTCTGTTGGTGTAAGCCCTAGAGGCCAATACATTTTGGTACTTGTATCGAATAATAAAAGGCATTCTCTTTATTATGGTTGATTAATAAAGTCCCTGGAATAGATAGTCCGTTTAATGTATTAAGTGTGACTTAATCATGAGAACGCATTAAACATAAGGACACTATTCCTAAAGTATCCGTAGTCGAGCCTTAGTGTGAAGTGGGATAACATTAAAGCATTAAGACTATTATGTTTGTAGACTGATGATCACATCTCATGGATCATGGATAAAGAGTTATCAAGTCTTAAACATAGGTATGAATATTAGGAGTAATATTTATACCGGATTGACCCGCTATGAGAATACTATATAGAAAGTTATGCAAGGTGTCATAAGTTATTCTCATGGTGATAATAGTGTATTCCACTCTTCGACCTGAAACCACTATGGACCCTAGATGTAGAGTCGAGTGCTTTATTGCTGATCCAACGTTGTCCGTAACTGGATAACCATAAAGACAGTTGATGGGTACTCCACAAAGCATGCTGAGGGACATGAGTGACCTAGATGGAATTTGCCCATCCTGCATAACAGGATAAATGTCTATGGGCCCAATATTGAACTAGACAAGGATGACACGGTCTATGCCTTGTGTTCAATATAGACATAAGGGCAAAGGGGTAATTATACACATAATTATTATCACAGAAGGAATTGTCAGATCACATGACATTTTCGTGTCTTGGGTAGCAGTGATGTGTTGCTAGATACCGCTCACTGTTTATTATGTTAAATGCGTGATTTAATATAATTGCCAACGTCACGAAAACCTACAGGGTCACACACAAAGGACGGATTGATGAGAGATAGAGTAACTAAGGAATACCGTAAGGTACGGTGTCCTTAAGTGAGTTATAGAACATCGTAAGGTACGGTGTACTTGAGTAGAATACGAAATATGGTAAGGTACCATGAGCTTAAGTGATTTTGGACATATTATAAGATATGGGCCAAAATACACTTAAGTGGGCTTTTAGCTTGAAGCCCACACAAGTGGTTCTATAAATAGAACCCTTGTGTAGAAGCAAAAATTGGCGGTTGCATTATTTTTGTTTTCTCTCACTCTCTCTCTCTCTCACTCAAAGCCTTCATTCGTACCAGCTAGCACTGAGATTGAAGGAACCCGTTCGTGTGGACTGAGTAGAGACGTTGTCATCGTTCAACGTTCGTGATCGCTTCGTGGATTTGCATCAAAAGTTTTGATTGTCACAAGAGATCTGCACCAAAGGTTTCAACCGTCACAAGAGGTAAATATTCTATCACTGATCATGACCATTCGTAAGGATCTCTAAAGGAGAAATTTTTAATTTCCGCTGCGCTTTGGGTCGCAATTCTCCTTCACATTCAATTAACTTTGACTAACATTTGATTAACTCTTATTAATATTGCTTTACTTTCAAGTCATTTACTTTATGAAATTTAAATTTTAGTCATTTATCATTCATTTCCATTTCCATTTCATTAAACTTGTTTATGTTTATGCCATTTTTACTTGGTCATTTGAGCCATATCTTGTGATTGTATATATTATTTGTGCATTTTGATTATGCTTGTGGTTTTAGGATCTTGAAATACTTAATAAACAAAAAAAAACCCTAAAAAATGTATGGTGGACTGTTGAGCTTGATCTGAACTTTGGACTTGGTACAAGGCAATATTCCATATACAAAAGGACTTGACCAATGCCAATATTCTGAGACCAAGTTATTATGAACTGAGCCTTCATATGATGCAAGTCTTAGGATTTATTTGAACTCATCTGCTACATTGTCTTGATGCAAAATGTTATTTTGATCTGGTGTCTAATGCTTTATTCTGAGTTGATGAAGGAGTATTTCATCTTATACATGAGAAGAGAAAGAAAATTGCTAGCTATGAGATTTGCTTGCTTGGATGAGACTATCTTTATTTGATTCCTTGATCTTTATGATGTTTGGATATTGCTTATGGCTTGATTGATTATTGCTTGATTCAAAGTCCAAAGGGAAAATGAGTTTCTATACGACATTCTTGTCTGTTGGATTGCATCCCATTGGTAAGATCTTTTCAACTCTCGACTATTAATTTTATGCTTAGGATTAGTCTCTTCATCTTCTCCCACTTCTTTAATTTCAAAATCTCTCCCCCTTTTCAAAAACTTTCTTTGCTTATGATTTCAAACTTAGACTTTGCTTAAATGATTAGAAACTTTGGCCTTATACCGATGAATTTTCAAACCTTTTTCTTAAATCAAACTTGTAAATAAATCTAATCATATTGACTTCAAAACTTCAAAAGACAAAAAGAAATAACAAACTCATTCAAAATTTTGGCCTTTTGTTCCCCTTTTTGCTTAAACTTTTGATTAAAAGCAGCTCACCAACTTTGAAATTGTTACCACGAACTATGAAGTTTTGATCTCTCATTTTTATGTTGGTACATAATCACAAGTCCGAAGGTCTTGTTAAACACAAAAATATAATTAATGAATTCTTTTCTCATCCCCACACTCTATTTTTCCCAAACATCATTTTATACCAAAAACACATACACACATAAAAAAAGGGCTACCTAGGAGTACCTAGGACACTTTGGGTGCTAACACCTTCCCTTTGTGTAACCAACCCCCTTACCTGTAATCTCTGGCATTTTATTAGTTTTGATTTGAAAACTTCTTATCTTTGGGTTTTGTTTTTAATTTTATCTTTTCCTTTGGAAACAATAAAAGCACGGTGGCGACTCTGGTTTTATTAACGTTAAGGTTATCCATAGCTTGGAGAATCTATTCAGATTTGTGTGCTCAGCAGAGCAATCCGTTGGCTCCCCAGGAGGAGTTTTTCATCATTTTGCATCTTGCATGTAGTAAACATTGCATCCTCAAAACGTGTAGCATTTCCATTCAATATGGAGCATTACGCCATAGAAAAATTCAAACATATGCATTCATGTGTTAAACCTAATCAAACCGTATCCCCGGCGGAGGCGGATCATTGTTCAACATCTGTACGACACCTTTGCTACAGTTGCTCCTGACAGTACTCAGGATTGATAATTCCCCAGAGAGGTTATTTCTTCACCCGTCCGTGAAAGGAAAGCTTGATTCTCCCCAGTGAGATCCCCAACAAGTTTTTAGCCTTGCCTTGACATATTGAAGATGTCATCCCTGTGATACCGGTAAGTGTCATGTTTGCACCCGTGTGCGATCTTTCCTTGGTGTCGGTAAACACCATTGTTTCGGTGTCGGTAAACATCGACTCTCACTCCAGTCATCGGTAAATGTATGGTCGTCCCTTTTTGATGTCGGTAAACATCATCTTTTGGTGTCGATAAATGTTGAGTTTTTCCCATTCGTCCGTTGACGTATGGTTGTATCTCTTTCCCCAGGTCATCCGTTGATGTCTGGTCACCTCTCCGTTGGTGTCGATAAATGTGGAGTTTTTCCCAGTCGTTCGTTGACGTCTGGTTGCATATCTTATTTCCCAGTCATTGGTAAATGTCTGGTCGTCCCTTTGTTGATGTCGGTAAACATCATCTTCCGATGTGAGTAACACCTCTCTTCCCCATTCATCCGTTGATGTCTGGTCACCTCTCTGTTGGTGTCGATAAATGTTGAGTTTTTCCCATTCGTCCGTTGACGTATGGTTGTATCTCTTTCCCCAGGTCATCCGTTGATGTCTGGTCACCTTTCCGTTGGTGTCGATAAACGTGGAGTTTTTCCCAGTTGTCCGTTGACATTTGGTTGCATATCTTATTTCCCAGTCATCGGTAAATGTCTGGTCATCCCTCTTTGATTTCGGTAAACATCATCTTTCGATGTCGGTAAACATCGAGTCTCACCCCAGTCATCGGTAAATGTCTGGTTTGGTGTCTTTCCTTTGATAAAAATCAAAGATCCCCAGTAGAGTCGTCGGTAAACGTCTTGTCTGGTTCCAGTTGCAAATATCTTCTTCTTCCCCAGTTGGAGATGCCATCGGTAAATAGCCTCGCCTTGCTTCGATACCGGTAAATATCGAATGCCCAGTTTAGCCGCCATCGGTAAATGGCCTCGCTTTCTTCGATATCAGTAAATATCGAATCCCTAGTCGGAGCAGCCATCGGTAAATGGTCTTGCTGAAGTTGGTATCGGTAAATATCAAGTTGTTTTGAAGCCACCATCGGTAAATGGTCTTGCTTCCTTTTAATATCAAATTCCCAGTTGGAGCCACCATCGGTAAGTGGTCTTGCTTCTTTTGGATGTTGTTTCCCAGCAGCCATCGGTAAATGGTCTCGCTGAAGTTGGTATCGGTAAATATCAAATATCCAGTTCCCAGCTAAGTAACCATCAGTAAATGGTTTCACTTTCCTGAAGTAGTATTGTGCAGCCGCCATCGGTAAATGGCCTGGCTTTTCTTTGTATCATATCCCGCAGAGTGCAAATTTTTACGGTTCTTTGGTATTCAATCCCTGTTTACCTCGAAGGTCTGACAACCGTTGCTCTCATCCGTTCAGGTTCCCAGTTGATTGAATAGGGGAAGCTGTAGCACCTCAAATTTGCACCTCCCATTTGTATAGTCATTTCATTTTTAGGTCATTAACATTGCATTCATATTGCATAGTCCATTGCATCTCATCAGGCAAGACTGGTCAGGAGATTCAACTGTGCAAGGCAACAAGAGCATTTTCCATGAGATCAAAGCCCTAGGGTGGTTCCATTGAGCTTACATGACTCAAGGATCATTTTGAAGTGGCTTGGCCAAGTGTTGAAGGCTCAGAACTCATCAGTGCATGTGCAAGTCATCTGAGGCCCATAAAAGTCAACAGAAGTCAACTGCAAAGTCAACTGTGGATTTGGAGGTGGGAAGTGGTTAGAGATGCTTCATTCATATTCAAACAAGTCTCATTTGACATTTCAAACATCAACATTGAAGAATTTGAAGTCAGGTCAAGACTTTCCAAAAATAGCAGGTGACCTGTAATTTGAACTTTCCAAAAATGGAAAGGTTTTAGACCAACTTCAACTCAAGTTTACATCATCAAGAAAGCTTCAAATGAAATTTTGTCCAACATGAAAGTTAAATATATTTCTCTCCCATTTCCAAAAAGTCCAAGATCGTGATTTTCTCATGTGTGGTTAAGGAGATATGATCCAATCATGGCAAAGTGTGTTTGAAAATTCAAATGGGCATAACTTTTAAACCAAGGCTCCAAAATGTGTGGTTCTTTTTGCATTTTGTTCATCATGACCTCTAGTTTCCAAAACATTCATTACATGGCATGAAATCCCGTTGCATGATCATGTGCTCACTCATGAAGATTTTTAAAAGATATTTCATAAAACCATTTTGGATGATCATATGCATACAAAACCAATTCAAAAGCTTGCATGAGATATTTTTAAATGATTTTGGATCAGCTTTGGTACTGTTCACGTGGCTACCACATGCATGGGGGTGAAAATATCATTTTGTGCATACACCTTACAATTGGTTAATCTTAATTGCATTTTGGTTAAACATGATTTCAGCATCATTAGGGAGTGGTATATATTGTTAATCACAACTGTTTTCAACATGAGCATTCATTTCAGATCTAGATTCAAAAAATCATCAAAACTTTTCTCTCAAAATATTTTTAAAATTCTTCACACAGTAGCATTTCCTATTGATTGATTCATACTCCTGAAGCATTTTTTAGAAGATTTGGACGTGGAATTGGATAAAACCGTGCCATATTTGCTCATACTCAAAGCTTGAAGCATCCATGGAGTTTGCAAATTGAGTTGGTTTCACGTGCAATTGAGCTTCAATCTCACCAGCATTCATCTTCACAAGCATCATAGAGGAACTTTGAGCCATTACAAGCCTTGTATCACGCGATTCCAGGTTCTGTTCATCAAGAAGGTCAGTTTTCGAGTTCAATTATTTTTCAATTCATTAGGATATTCATGTAGATCGTTGATTGGTGAGCATGCTGATATGAAATTTGAGTGAATTGGTGCACTATACACAAAGTTATGCTTGATTGAAAGTTTGATGCAAATTTTTCTTTCCTTCGATTTGAATGATATGTGATGTTTTAGTGCAAAATGATAGTTGATCTTGCATGTACATGAGCCAAGGAATCGATTGGTATAGGTTTTGTTAATTTCTGGAATGTTTTGAGATTTTCTGGAATTTTGTTCATCGTGTTCATGAGGAAGAGGATGAAGTTCATGCTGTTTCCAGAATTGCTATGACTTCGCTAGAAATTAGCTACGAAACATTCATCCATTTGCTACGATTCTGGAAAACACGCAGGTTTAGGGTTTAAGACCAAAACGTGGTCGTTTTAGGTTGGCGCGTCAAAATTTGAACTCACACCGAGTTCGATTCCTGGCGAGGGATTATTTTCAAATGTTCCAGGATTTCCATGTTTCCCTCCTTTATTTGACCATGCTATTCATTTTTGATTTCAATTTTTTTTCTCAACTTCAAAAAATCATATAAAATAGGAAAATGCATCAATTTCACTCCAATTTTTTGCACAATGCTCCTTATCCTGTCTAGGTTTTTATGAGTATAAATTTGCAAATTATGCACGGCTGGATTTTATTTGGTGCTAGGTTGATTGAGCATGTATCCATTTTTGACCTTGCCTTGCTTATCCCTTTGTGAAATGCTTGTTTTTTATCCAATGAATGTGAAATTTTGCATGCCAATTCTAGACACATTGCTGGACACTTTGGCTTTGGTTTGATATTTTTCCCATGCACCAATTCTGTTTTATGCTCATGCTAACTTGGTGTGACAATTTGTGTCACACATTTGGTTGTCTGTTTTGTACAATGTGATTGCCATGCCTAATGATGTCCAATGCTTCTGACTTTTTGTATGATGGATGTTATAGATGTCTTGATCGTGCATGAATTTTTCCAGATTTATTTGAATCATTTCTGTTTTGATTTGAATTTTTCATTCATGATGATCACATATGAACTTTGAAATGGCCTTTGACTTCACTTGATCATGAAATGCATTTGGTTAATGATTTTGATGTGTGTCTTTTTAGGATATGTCAATATGTGTTTGAAGTTGCTTCATGTCAAGTTTGAAGTTCTGTTTTGACTTTTTGACCCTCTTTTGACCCTAGGCTTTGACCTAGTGGTTTGGACTTACCATTTGGATTGTGATTTCAGGTTCAGATACACATTGCCATGATTGGAGTGACTCATTCATTTAAGCCTGATTATTGGTTGATGTTGGCTAACATTGTGTTGTTTTGTCGGATTTGAGAACAAATTCACTTGTGCTTGTGCCTTGCTCATTGTTGCTTGATGCCTTGTCTTTCTGTGTTATTGACTGTTGTTTGTTTGTCTGTACAGTTGAACTGATTGGTTTAGATTTTTCACAGGTACCTAAGTGGCTTTGAGTTCATTTTGAACTTGCTTTGCTAGCTTGTGGTTTGCTTACCACTGAGGTATAACTCTTCTGATTTCATGTAGTCTGGAAGACCTGTCCTGTTATGTGGGCAGACACCTGTCTGAAGTCCTCCTTAAGAGGCAATGCTTGTGTTTGTTTAATGTTGTGCCCTGTACATTCAAAGACCTCCTAAGTGAAGAGGCATTGGCAGATACAAGGGATGTGCAATCCATCCCCTGCTATTCAGTTAAGTCATTCATCCTGCTCACACCATTGTGTTGATGCACTTTGAATCAAAACCCAGGATCCTTGTTGTGTCAGTCATGTGGAGTAGAGTCCCACATTCTGGACTCCCACACTCTCATTTGTCTGAAGCTCTCCCAGGCCAGGGATAAGAGCTGTGAGGTCTTACCCTCACTTCCCATTTCATCTGCTTCACCCTAACTCTCAATGTTAGGGTTAAGAGCTAACCACACCCTTTTCCAGTTGGCTTGTTTGTCGAGGTTGATTTGACCCCTTGACTAAAGCCTAGCCTTGTGTGAGCCACTTGTTTGTATATAGTGTGTGTGCTTGCTTGTGTTTGCTATTGTGCTGTTTAGGCTAGCTTGCTTCCTGTGCAAGTTAGGATAGAAACCTCAACATAGAGATCGTATACATGACAACTTCTAGGCTCGAGTCGTAGTCTCCCTAGTAGTTTATGTCTCCCTTTGTCTCTGGTTAGGTTAGAAGTTCTTTCCCTGTTTAGGGGAACTACGTCGCCCTGATCCTCATACCAGATGATTGACGTAGGCAGGAGATGAGCAGATCTCTCCGGGCACCCTTTTTCTTTTTCAGCCCCTTTGTGTGTGTTAGGAGTCCGACATAAGTCCAGCGATTGGCAGTTGGTTTCCTGTGGCTTGTTTGTTTGTTGGAGTCCGACGTAAGTCCAGCGATTGGCAGTTGGTTTCCTGTGTGTGTTTTTGTTGGTTTGGAGTCTGATGTAAGTCCAGCGATTGGAATTTGGTTTCCATGTTTTCCTGCTCGTGTGGAGTCTGACATAAGTCCAACGATTGGCAGTCGGTTTCCAGTGTTTGTGTTTTGTTTGGCGTGCGTTAGCCGAGCTACGAGTGCTCTGATTCTTTCTCTGGTTAGAGAAGATACGTATGCATAGGATGCGACATCCTAGCGAGCACGTTTCCCCCGTTTCCGAACTACGTCGACTCTGATGTTTGTGCATGACAAACTACGTAGGCCCAGGATGCGATATCCTGCCGAGTTACTTTCTTCCGTCTTTCATCTGTGTTTCAGTTCAGTGTGTGTGCAATTTTGAGCAGTCTTTAGCAACCTTTCTTTCTATCCTTTCTTTTGTGTGTGGATCCCGTCGAGTACGACGGATGCGTAGGGGTGTTAATACCTTCCCTTCGCATAACCGACTCCCGATCCCATCTTTCTCTGGTCGTAAGACCATTTCCTTTCCAGGTTTACTTCGAGCATTTCCTTTCCCTCTTTGGGATAAATAACGCACGGTGGCGGCTCTGTTGTTTCGTTTTCCCGCCGGTTTTTTCGCGTAATGCGACAGTTGGTGACTCTGCTGGGGATAATAGAGAAGTTGACCTCTTGCTGGTCCATCTTCCCTAAGCGAGTCACTCCTAGCGCTCTTTAGAATAGGGTTTGGTTGCTTTTGCTGTTTCATTTATTGCATTTATTCGTTTATATTTGCATTTATGTTTGCATTCATCATACTTTCGTCTGTGCTGGCTGTGTGTTTGTCTCTCTGTGGGGTGGGAGTTACAAGAGGTAAAAGGCCCAATACCCAGGCTATGAGTGAACTCTAGGAGACCTAGGAATAGAGTGATTCTTGGGAAGCGGGTGGTATTGCGCCACTTAGCGGAACTTGATATCACAAGCAGTTCAGATCCTGATGGGGTATTATCGGTGCATACATCGGGTATGTACATGATGATATTCTATGAAAGGGTTGTTTATCCTGCGTTTCTCTTGACCTTACCCTGGCCTAGATGACACCCGTGAGTGGGGAGGGAATGATCATTATTACAGGTACCGTTGGTGACTTGTTGGTGACTTGTTGGTGACTTGTTGGTGACTCTTGGGTCCTGTTGGTGACTTGGTTCTACAGTTTGGGTCTCAGATGACTTTTGGGTCTCAGATGATTGTATGGTTCCGAATTCAAGCCAAAGCTTTGAACCTGTGCCTTGAGATACACAGCCAGCCAGTCGTGTTTGCATCATTTGCATCATAGCATGTTTATTTTCAAAAAATAATGCAATAAAAAAGAGAAAAAAAGAAAAAAGAAGAAAAAGAAAAAGCTAATCTCTTCATGCATATCATTTCTCAGGTTCATTCAGGAGTCTATTCACTGTGAGAGATGGCATCCGTTCCAGAGTTGAAGAGGAAGACTTGCACCTACAGTTTTCATCGTGAGCCATTGACGTCTTAGATAGAGTTGAGCAACCTTGTGACCGGCGGTAATCAGAAGGTGTTTGTTGATCAGTATGGGGATTTGTTGACACTGTTGAAGATGGTGGTGGACCCAGTGCCGTTGCAGACTCTTCTACAGTTTTATGACCCCGAGCTCCGTTGCTTCACTTTCCAGGATTATCAGTTGGCTCCCACTCTTGAAGAGTATTCTATCCTGATGAATGTCCCGATCACATATCAGGTTCCTTTCTTGGATGTTCCAAAGGAGGTTGACTTCAGAGTTGTTGCCAAAGCTTTTCATCTGAGTGTCAAAGAAGTGAGTGACAATTGGAAGTCGAGTGGTGATGTTGTGGGGTTACCTTTGAAGTTCCTGTTGAGGATGGCTAGAGAAGAAGCAAAGAAGGGGAATTGGGAAGCTTTTCATGCCCAGTTAGCCATCATGATCTATGGGATTGTCTTGTTCCCGAGTATGCCTAATTTTGTGGACTATGCTGCTGTCATTATTTTCCTTGGAGGAAACCCGGTTCCTGCCCTGTTAGATGACACTTACTATGCTATTCACAATAGGCATGGTAAGGGTGGAGCTATCAGATGCTGTCTCCCATTGCTGCTCAGGTGGTTCTTGTCTCTCTTACCAGCCAGTGGACCTTTTGTGGATACTCAGAGCACTCATAAGTGGACTCAGAGGATTATGTCTCTTACATCTTATGATATCAGGTGGCAATCTTACCGGATGGATGTGCGTAGTGTCATCATGAGTTGTGGAGAGTTTCGTAATGTGCCACTTGTAGGGACTAAGGGTTGCATCAATTACAACCCGGTTCTTTCTCTTCGTCAGTTGGGGTTTGTTATGAATGGAAGACCACTTGATGCTGAGACAGCTGAAAGTGTGTATTTTGAGAAGCGGAGTGACCCTGCTAGATTGGAGCAAGTAGGAAGAGCTTGGGAGACCATTGGTGTCAAGGATGGAGCTGTGTTAGGGAAGAAGTTTGCAGTTGCTATGCCTGATTACATTGATTGGGTCAAGAAGAGAGTGGAGACTTTGTTGTTGCCCTATGATAGGATGGAGTCATTGCAAGAGCAACCACCTTGGATCCTTGCTGAGAATGTGCCTGCTGAACAGTACAAGCAAGCCTTGATGGAGAATCGTCGGTTGAAAGAAAAGGAACAAGATACCCAGATGGAGCTTTACAAAGCCAAAGTTGACAAGTTGAACTTGGCTCATCAACTCAAAGGCATGCAGGGTGAAGATGCTAGTAGATTGAAGAGCAAGAAGAGGTCCTATGAGGAAATGGAGACCTTGCTGAATGAAGAACACCGTGAGTGCTTGAGGTTGCAGAGAGCTGAAGCTAATCACCAGAAGAAGATAAGAGACTTGGAAAAGCAACTTAGAGACAAAGACATCCAATTGAAGAAGGAGGTAGACTTGAGACATGCATCAGAGAGCCAGCTTGGAGGAGAAGTTGTGGAGCTCAGAAGACAACTGAAGGAGAAGCTCACCCCTCTGCCAGAGTGTTCAGAATGCGACCTGTTGATAGACCAGTGCCAGTATCTGAAGACGCTCATTCCTGGAAGACATTTGTCTTAGCTTGTATCTGTTGTTTATGTTGAGAATTACCTCCAGGCTTGTTGGATGGGATTCATTGTTGTATCTTTGTCTGAATATTGTTGTATGACCCTTGTTGCTCAGGTCTATAGATGAGATTGTGGGTGTTTCACCTTGTGCTTATTATCCTGTGTATGTTGCTTCTTTGTTGTTTATTGAAGGTTGCCATTTCTTGAAAGATGAATTAGGCTCTTGAATGCCTGAGAAATGAACATATCATGTGCATCATACGCATCATTAGCATCATACACATATCATTTTGCATTACAGGTGTTCTTGATCGAGACTTCTCACTCTGGTTCCTGTTTTAGGCAGGATTGCTGATCAACGTCCACACCGCTACTCTACTCGACTGAATCAACAGAGGAATATGGATCAAGTGCAAGCTGAGTTAGCAGAGATGAGGGCTAACATGGCCCAGTTCATGCATATGATGCAAGGGGTTGCGCAAGGTCAAGAAGAACTTCGAGCCCTAGTCCAGAGACAAGAAGCTAAAATTCCACCGGTCAACCATGCTTTGCCAGAGGGGGTCCCTGTTAATGACCAAGTTACTGCTGCTGTTCCCGTCAACAACTATGTCGTGGGTGATGAGTTGAGGGGTATCAGAATCCACGGTCAACCTATCGCTCCAGAGACTGCTAATGTCAGAGCAACCCGTGCTCCTGTTCGCCATCCTGCTCCGCTGGTTGACAGGCAGGAAGACATGTTCACCTTGCTCAGTGAAGATGATGAGGTTGTAAGAGTTGAAGAGAGGGATCGGAAGGTGGATGCCCTAGCTGAGAAGATCAGAGCCATGGAGTGTCAGAACTCTCTGGGGTTTGATGTTACGAATATGGGCTTGGTGGAAGGGTTGAGAATTCCTTACAAGTTCAAGGCGCCATCTTTTGACAAATACAACAGTACTTCTTGTCCTCTCACCCATGTGCAGGCTTATTACAGGAAGATCTCTGCCTATACAGACGATGAAAAGATGTGGATGTACTTCTTCCAGGATAGTTTGTCTGGAGATTCCGTGGATTGGTACATGGAGCTGAAGAGAGAATCCATTCGAAGTTGGAGGGATCTGGGTGAAGCCTTTCTGAGGCAATACAAGCACAATATAGACATGGCTCCGAGCCGAACTCAGTTGCAGAGCCTGTGTCAGAAATCTGGAGAGAGTTTCAAAGAGTACGCTCAGAGATGGCGGGAATTAGCTGCAAGGGTGCAACCTCCTATGCTGGAAAGGGAGTTGACTGATGTGTTCATTGGGACTTTGCAAGGAGTGTTTATGGACCGGATGGGGAGTTGCCTATTCGGTAGTTTCTCTGATGTAGTGATCTGTGGGGAGAGGACAGAGAGTCTTATTAAAGCTGGAAAGATTCAAGATGCTGGTTCCTCATCTTCAAAGAAGCCATTTGCTGGGGCACCCCGTAGGACGGAGGGTGAAGCTAATGTTGTGCAACATAGAAGAAATATGAACAGAGGTCAGTACCGCCAGGTTGCTGCTGTAACCATTCCAGCACCTCAACCACGACAACAGCAACAACAAAAAGTGCAACAACAACAACCACAACCACAACCACAACAACAGCAACGTCCGTTTCAGCCGAGACAGAGAATGCCGGATCGACGTTTTGACCCGCTGCCGATGACCTACGCTGAATTGCTGCCCGAATTGCTTAGATTAGGGTTTGTTGAATTGCGTACGATGGCTCCGTTGACAAAGATACCGCCTGGGTATGATGCCAACGTTCGTTGTGATTTTCACTTTGGTGCACCGGGGCACCATATTGAAAACTGTAGGGCTTTTCATCATAAGGTCCAGGACTTAATTGACGCCAAAACAATCAATTTTGCTCCTGTGCCTAATGTTGTGAACAATCCTATGCCTTAGCACGGTGCGCATAGGGTGAATAATGTGGAAGATGGGGAAGCTGAAGACTTGGTGGTTAATGTTGGTGATGTTCAGACCTCGCTGTTGGTTGTGAAAGAGCGTCTGTTGAATGGGGGAGTGTTCCCGGGCTGTTACGAGGGCTGTTCAGATTGTGTTCATTCAGAGAATGGTTGTATGCAGTTGAGGGTTGGTATCCAGAGTCTGATAGATGAGGGTTGTTTGCAGTTTGCTAGGGCCGTGAAAGATCGTGGGGTGGTGTCAACTGTCACCATTTATTTCAAACCGTCCGAGGGACGTGGCCAGAGAACTGTTAATGCACCAGTGACCGTTGGTACTCCTGTTACCATTTTTGCTCCAGTAACTGTCAGTGCTCCCACTACTATTGCTGTGTCTGGTAGAAGGGCTGTTGAGAACAGTAGGGTTGTGCCGTGGAAGTATGATAATGCTTACCGCAACAACAGAAGGGCTGAAAGTCAGATCTGGCCAGTTAATCAATCTCTAGTGACAATTGGTTTGCCAAGTAGAGTTCCTGCAACTGTTGGTCCGGTGGTGGACAATGTAGGGGGTCCTGGAGGTTTCACAAGGAGTGGTCGTCTGCTTGCACCGCAACCGTTGAGGGATAACAATGCCGAGGCTCTCGCCAAAGCAAAAGGTAAGCAGGATGTGGTTGAGGAAGAACCTGTTCAGAAGGAAGCGCCTGAGGGCTCGTTTGAGAAAGACGTGGAGGAGTTTATGAAGATTATTAAGAAGAGTGACTACAAGATTGTAGATCAGCTGAATCAAACTCCGTCCAAAATTTCTATCCTGTCTCTGTTGTTATGCTCTGAGGCACACCGTAACGCCGTGCTGAAGATGTTGAATCTGGCTTACGTGCCTCAAGAGATCTCTGTCAACCAGTTGGAGGGGGTTATTGCCAACGTGAGCACCAGGCACGGTTTGGGGTTCACAGGCTTAGATCTGACGCCTGAGGGTCGCAACCATAACAAGGCCTTGCATATCACCATGGAGTGCAAAGGCGCAGTATTGTCGCACGTGTTGGTGGATACTGGCTCGTCTTTGAATGTGTTGCCCAAGAAGATCTTGAGTAAGATTGATGTTAAAGGGGTTGTCCTCACTCCCAGTGATCTCATTGTTCGTGCATTTGACGGATCCAAACAGTCTGTTTTTGGTGAAGTCACGTTGCCAGTGAAGATTGGCCCGGAGGTGTTCAGTATTGTCTTCTATGTGATGGATATTCAGCCAGCATATAGTTGGTTATTGGGGCGTCCCTGGATACATGGGGCAGGAGCAGTTTCGTCGACTCTCCATCAAAAGCTGAAGTATGTCCGGAACAGTCAGATTGTGACTGTGTGTGGCGAGGAGGACATTCTGGTGAGTCATTTATCTTCCTTCAAGTATGTGGAGGTGGATGGCGAGATCCATGAAACTCTATGCCAGGCGTTTGAGACTGTTGCTCTTGAGAGGGTGGCTTTTGCTGAGCAGAAGAAGCCAAGTGCCTCAATTGCATCATACAAGCAGGCTATGGAGGTTGTCAACTCGGGAAACGCAGAAGGCTGGGGCAAGATGATGGATTTGCCCGTCAAAGAAGATAAGTTCGGTATTAGTTATCAACCTCTACAGGCAGAGCAGATTGAGCAGAAAGGGCCGAGTACCTTCACCAGTGCTGGGCTGATGTGTCACGGTGACGTCTTTGCAACCGATGTTGAAGACTGTGACAATGACTGTGATTTGAACAACTGGGTTCGCCCGTGTGCACCAGGGGAGTCAATCAAAAACTGGACGGCTGAGGAAGTGGTCCAAGTTACTCTTCAAATAGAGTAATTTTCTTTTGTTTTTCATTTTGCACAAAACCCTACGTTCTGCCCAAGGCGTAGTGGGTCATTATAGGGCCTCATCATGTTTTTCAATGATATCATTAATAAAGGACGTTTTGCAAACAATTTTGGGATCCCTGTCTTTCTGTTTTTGTTTTTCACTTTTTCAAAACAATAAAAATGGCAATGTTTTTTGTTTTTGTGACTTTCTTGAACTCTTTTTTCTAAAATAAAGCATTAAACATGCTGAAGTGATCTTACGGACTCCACTATAAACATTTCTGTTATGGCTCAGTATGATTTCAATAATCCCATCTACCAAGCTGAAGAGGAGAGTGAGGAAGACTGTGAACTCCCCAAAGAATTGGTCAGATTATTGAAGCAGGAGGAAAGGGTCATCCAACCTCATCAGGAGGAGTTGGAGATTATTAACCTTGGTACTGAGGACGCCAGAAAAGAGATCAAGATCGGGGCTGCTTTGAAGGAAGATGTCAAGAGAAGGTTGATTGAGATGCTGAGAGAGTATGTGGAGATATTCGCCTGGTCGTATCAAGATATGCCTGGGTTGGATACAGATATTGTGGTGCATAGACTACCTCTCAGAGGAGATTGTCCTTCAGTTAAGCAGAAGCTTCGCAGAACTAGTCCTGATATGGCTGTTAAGATCAAGGAAGAGGTTCAGAAGCAGTTCGATGCGGGTTTCTTGTCAGTTACCACTTATCCCCCGTGGGTGGCCAACATCGTTCCCGTGCCGAAGAAGGATGGGAAAGTCAGGATGTGTGTCGATTACCGGGATTTAAATAGAGCGAGTCCCAAAGATGATTTCCCATTACCTCACATTGATGTATTGGTTGATAACACGACTCAATCCTCGGTTTTCTCTTTCATGGATGGTTTTTCTGGCTATAATCAGATCAAGATGGCGCCAAAAGACATGGAAAAGACGACATTCATTACACCTTGGGGCACGTTCTGCTATAAGGTGATGCCATTTGGGCTGAAGAATGCCGGTGCTACCTATCAGAGGGCTATGACGACTCTCTTTCATGACATGATGCACAAAGAGATTGAAGTCTACGTGGATGATATGATTGCGAAGTCGCAGACAGAAGAGGAGCACCTGGAAAATTTGCAGAAATTGTTTGATAGACTGAGAAAATTCAAACTGAGGCTGAATCCGAACAAGTGTACGTTTGGAGTGAGATCCGTTAAGTTGTTAGGCTTAATTGTCAGTGAGAAAGGGATTGAGGTTGATCCAGCAAAAGTAAAAGCTATTCAACAGATGCCTGAACCGAAAACTGAAAAGCAGGTTCGTGGGTTTTTAGGGAGATTGAATTACATTGCACGGTTTGTATCTCACCTAACTGCCACGTGTGAACCGATATTCAAATTGCTAAGAAAGAATCAAGCAATCAGGTGGAATGATGACTGTCAGAAATCTTTTGACAAGATAAAAGAGTATTTACAGAAACCTCCAATCCTCATACCTCCAGTTCCTGGGAGGCCTCTGATAATGTACCTGTCAGTGACTGAGAACTCGATGGGGTGTGTATTGGGACAGCATGACGAGTCTGGTCGAAAAGAGCATGCCATATACTACCTTAGCAAAAAGTTTACCGACTGTGAAATCAAATATTCACAGCTTGAGAAAACTTGCTGTGCTTTGGCCTGGGATGCTCGCCGACTGAGGCAGTATATGCTGAACCATACTACCTTGTTGATTTCTAAGATGGATCCAGTGAAGTACATCTTTGAGAAGCCGGCTCTCACCGGACGTGTTGCCCGTTGGCAGATGATTCTAACTGAGTATGACATCCAATACACGTCGCAGAAGGCCATCAGAGGTAGTATTCTGTCAGACTACCTTGCCGAGCAACCAATCGATGACTATCAGTCGATGATGTTTGAATTCCCTGATGAAGACATCATGTATCTGAAGATGAGAGATTGTGAAGAGCCTCTTGTCGAGGAAGGACCGGATCCTGATGACAAGTGGACATTGATGTTTGATGGTGCTGTGAATGTGAATGGCAACGGTGTTGGGGTTGTGCGTATCAATCCAAAAGGTGCTCATATACCCTTTTCTGCCAGATTGACTTTTGATGTGACCAACAACGAGGCTGAGTATGAAGCTTGCATCATGGGGATCGAAGAAGCCATCGATCTGAGGATCAAGACTCTGGACATATATGGAGATTCCGCTCTAGTGATCAACCATGTCAATGGAGATTGGAATACCAATTAGCCGCATTTGATTCCTTACAGAGATTACACCAGAAGGATCCTGACATTCTTCAAGAAGGTGAAACTGTATCATGTCCCCCGGGATGAAAATCAGATGGCTGATGCCTTGGCTACTTTGTCTTCTATGATCAAAGTTCATTGGTGGAATCATATGCCACATGTTGCGGTGAATCGACTCGAGAGGCCTGCGTATGTGTTTGCAGCCGAGTCTGTTGTGGATGAGAAGCCGTGGTATTTTGACATCAAGAACTTCCTCAAGAGCCAGGAGTATCCTGAAGGAGCGTCAAAGAATGACAAGAAAACCCTGAGAAGGCTAGCTGGAAGCTTTTATTTGAATCAGGATGACGTGTTGTACAAGAGGAACTTTGACATGGTTCTGCTCAGATGCGTGGATAGACACGAAGCAGGCATGTTGATGCAAGAAGTGCATGAAGGATCTTTTGGTACCCATGCTGGTGGTCATGCAATGTCCAAGAAGTTGTTGAGAGCCGGTTATTATTGGATGACTATGGAATCCGATTGTTTCAAGTATGCTCGGAAGTGCCATAAATGTCAGATCTATGCTGATAAGGTGCATGTACCACCGAGCCCTCTGAATGTCATGAATTCGCCTTGGCCGTTCGCGATGTGGGGGATTGATATGATTGGGAAGATTGAGCCTACTGCTTCTAATGGACATCGCTTCATCCTGGTTGCGATTGATTACTTCACCAAGTGGGTGGAAGCAGCTTCTTATGCTAATGTTACCAAACAAGTGGTTGCCCGGTTCATTAAGAAGGAAATCATCTGTCGTTACGGGGTTCCTGAGAGAATCATCACTGATAATGGTTCGAATCTCAATAACAAGATGATGAAAGAGCTTTGTAGAGATTTCAAGATTGAACATCACAATTCTTCTCCTTACAGACCAAAGATGAATGGTGCTGTAGAGGCGGCAAACAAGAACATTAAGAAGATTGTGCAGAAGATGGTCGTGACGTACAAGGATTGGCATGAGATGCTGCCTTTCGCTTTGTATGGGTACCGTACTTCAGTACGTACGTCGACCGGGGCAACCCCTTACTCCCTTGTGTATGGTATGGAAGCTGTCCTACCTGTTGAAGTGGAGATTCCTTCTCTGAGAGTCCTGTTGGATGTCAAGCTAGACGAAGCTGAATGGATTCGAACAAGGTTCAATGAGTTGAGCCTTATCGAAGAGAGGCGGTTAGCAGCTGTGTGCCATGGGCACTTGTATCAGAAAAGGATGAAGAGAGCCTTTGATCAGAAAGTGCGTCCTCGAAGCTATCAGACTGGTGATCTAGTTCTGAAGAGGATCCTTCCTCCCGATACAGATAACAGGGGCAAATGGACTCCTAATTACGAAGGTCCATATGTTGTTAAGAAGGTTTTCTCCGGTGGAGCCTTGATGCTTACAACTATGGATGGTGAAGATTTTCCGTCCCCTGTTAACTCAGATGTAGTCAAAAAATACTTCGCATAAATTGACCCGCTGGACAAAAAGAATAAAATAGTCCAGGCAAAAAAGGGGCATCCCAGCGAACCAAGGAAAAAGAAAAGGTTCGGGAAAAAGTTAGGGATAAAGGATAAAAAGAATTTGTACACCCGGTAAGTCGAAAACCCGCAAGGACGGCTTAGGCAAAAATGGGTATCCCGGTGGATTGAAAACCCGAAAGGGCGATCCAGCCAAAAAAGGGATTAAAGCGAAGACTACAGTCTGAGTTATCTGTATTTCATCGCGCTTCAGTGTCTACCATCTCGAAAGATGTGACCGGTCCAGTCATTCTTCTCAAAAAGCAAGGAATTTGGGGAGAAGTTGATGATCTGTGAGTCATAACAGAATTGGGAAATAATGGATGTCGTATTCACATTGCCATTAGGATAGATTTTTCCTTTTGTGCGCAATTACCTCTTCCTAGGAATTGCTTCCTGATGTACTTGCCTTTTCAGGCCCATTTTAATCAATAAAAGTCGTATTCAGATAAATAACTCTTGTTTTTATTTTACTGTTTTGTTTGCAAAAACGTCCGGATTTTTGATAAACATTGCATATAAAAACATGAAGGTTAGACAATAACGTGCAGAAAGATAAAACATTTGAAAATCATTTTGAATGTTGAGTACACTTGAGTGTATCTTGTCCATGCAATCCACTGGGGCATGTATGTCTTGTTGGTTGCAGGTTATCTTTGGTTCCTGGCTGAAGCAGATAAGCCACGGTTTGTTCAGGGATGTTGTCAGCACTGTCCAGTAGTGTGAGAGGATGGGGATCCTCCCCAGCAGATGAAGCAAGTTCAGGACTTGTCTACCCAGCATAGTCAAGATCAGGAATTCCTCAGCAGGATTGAGGATGTTTCCCCAGTAAGCTTGGAAGTGGTTGTTTCCCCAAGCAAGTCTGAAAGATATTATAACTGTTCTTCCCCAATAGTTGGGTAGCAGGCCTGAAAGTGGGTGTATCCCCATCTAGTCTGAAGATTGTTAATCCCCACTGAGTCTGAAGGATGTTGTATCCCCAGCGGAGGTGTCAGTGGAGTAGTTTATTCCCTAGCAGTTGGTTTTGAAGTACTGTAATCCTCAGCAGTCGGGTTTGAAGTACTGTAATCCTCAGCAGGGTTGTGAAGGCCTATCCTCAGCAGGATCGTGTATGTCGTTCCCCATCAGGGTTGTGAATGTTTTCCCTTAGCAGATCTCCCCAGCAGAGGTTTGTGTTGATGGTTTTCCCCAGCGAGTTCCCCAAGTGGATCAGGTTCGGTGGAAATTATCCCCAGTAGAGTTTATCCTACCTGTGGATTGGCAGCTATCCTCAGTAGAGGTGAGCATTGGTTGTTTCTCTAGCAGAGTCCCCAAGTGGATTGGATCCGGTGAAGGTTGTCCCCGGTGGGATTTATTCTTTCTCCAGCAGCAATGCTATTCCCCACAGAGCACTCCCAGCAGTGCGTCTCCCCGCAGAGTTGGAGAATCTATTCAGATTTGTGTGCTCAGCAGAGCAATCCGTTGGCTCCCCAGCAGGAGTTTTTCATCATTTTGCATCTTGCATGTAGTAAACATTGCATCCTCAAAACGTGTAGCATTTCCATTCAATGTGGAGCATTAAGCCATAGAAAAATTCAAACATATGCATTCATGTGTTAAACCTAATCAGACCGTATCCCCGGCGGAGGCGGATCATTGTTCAACATCTGTACGGCACCTTTGCTACAGTTGCTCCTGACAGTACTCAGGATTGATAATTCCCCAGAGAGGTTATTTCTTCACCCGTCCGTGAAAGGAAAGCTTGATTCTCCCCAGTGAGATCCCCAACAAGTTTTTAGCCTTGCCTTGACATATTGAAGATGCCATCCCTGTGATACCGGTAAGTGTCATGTTTGCACCCGTGTGCGATCTTTCCTTGGTGTCGGTAAACACCATTGTTTCGGTGTCGGTAAACATCGAGTCTCACTCCAGTCATCGGTAAATGTCTGGTCGTCCCTTTTTGATGTCGGTAAACATCATCTTTTGGTGTCGATAAACGTTGAGTTTTTCCCATTCGTCCGTTGACGTATGGTTGTATCTCTTTCCCCAGGTCATCTGTTGATGTCTGGTCACCTCTCTGTTGGTGTCGATAAACGTGGAGTTTTTCCTAGTCGTTCGTTGACGTCTGGTTGCATATCTTATTTCCCAGTCATTGGTAATCGTCTGGTCGTCCCTTTGTTGATGTCGGTAAACATCATCTTCCGATGTGAGTAACACCTCTCTTCCCCATTCATCCGTTGATGTCTGGTCACCTCTCCGTTGGTGTCGATAAATGTTGAGTTTTTCCCATTCGTCCGTTGACGTATGGTTGTATCTCTTTCCCCAGGTCATCCGTTGATGTCTGGTCACCTTTCCGTTGGTGTCGATAAACGTGGAGTTTTTCCCAGTTGTCCGTTGACATCTGGTTGCATATCTTATTTCCCAGTCATCGGTAAATGTCTGGTCATCCCTCTTTGATTTCGGTAAACATCATCTTTCGATGTCGGTAAACATCGAGTCTCACCCCAGTCATCGGTAAATGTCTGGTTTGGTGTCTTTCCTTTGATAAAAATCAAAGATCCCCAGTAGAGTCGTCGGTAAACGTCTTGTCTGGTTCCAGTTGCAAATATCTTCTTCTTCCCCAGTTGGAGATGCCATCGGTAAATAGCCTCGCCTTGCTTCGATACCGGTAAATATCGAATGCCCAGTTTAGCCGCCATCGGTAAATGGCCTCGCTTTCTTTGATATCAGTAAATATCGAATCCCTAGTCGGAGCAGCCATCGGTAAATGGTCTTGCTGAAGTTGGTATCGGTAAATATCAAGTTGTTTTGAAGCCACCATTGGTAAATGGTCTTGCTTCCTTTTAATATCAAATTCCCAGTTGGAGCCACCATCGGTAAGTGGTCTTGCTTCTTTTGGATGTTGTTTCCCAGCAGCCATCGGTAAATGGTCTCGCTGAAGTTGGTATCGGTAAATATCAAATATCCAGTTCCCAGCTAAGTAACCATCAGTAAATGGTTTCACTTTCCTGAAGTAGTATTGTGCAGCCGCCATCGGTAAATGGCCTGGCTTTTCTTTGTATCATATCCTGCAGAGTGCAAATTTCTACGGTTCTTTGGTATTCAATCCCTGTTTACCTCGAAGGTCTGACAACCGTTGCTCTCATCCGTTCAGGTTCCCAGTTGATTGAATAGGGGAAGCTGTAGCACCTCAAATTTGCACCTCCCATTTGTATAGTCATTTCATTTTTAGGTCATTAACATTGCATTCATATTGCATAGTCCATTGCATCTCATCAGGCAAGACTGGTCAGGAGATTCAACTGTGCAAGGCAACAAGAGCATTTTCCATGAGATCAAAGCCCTAGGGTGGTTCCATTGAGCTTACATGACTCAAGGATCATTTTGAAGTGGCTTGGCCAAGTGTTGAAGGCTCAGAACTCATCAGTGCATGTGCAAGTCATCTGAGGCCCATAAAAGTCAACAGAAGTCAACTACAAAGTCAACTGTGGATTTGGAGGTGGGAAGTGGTTAGAGATGCTTCATTCATATTCAAACAAGTCTCATTTGACATTTCAAACATCAACATTGAAGAATTTGAAGTCAGGTCAAGACTTTCCAAAAATAGCAGGTGACCTGTAATTTGAACTTTCCAAAAATGGAAAGGTTTTGGACCAACTTCAACTCAAGTTTACATCATCAAGAAAGCTTCAAATGAAATTTTGTCCAACATGAAAGTTAAATATCTTTCTCTCCCATTTCCAAAAAGTCTAAGATCGTGATTTTCTCATGTGTGGTTAAGGAGATATGATCCAATCATGGCAAAGTGTGTTTGAAAATTCAAATGGGCATAACTTTTAAACCAAGGCTCCAAAATGTGTGGTTCTTTTTGCATTTTGTTCATCATGACCTCTAGTTTCCAAAATATTCATTACATGGCATGAAATCCCCTTGCATGATCATGTGCTCACTCATGAAGATTTTTAAAAGATATTTCATAAATCCATTTTGGATGATCATATGCATACAAAACCAATTCAAAAGCATGCATGAGATATTTTTAAGTGATTTCGGATCAGCTTTGGTACTGTTCACGTGGCTACCACATGCATGGGGGTGAAAATATCATTTTGTGCATACACCTTACAATTGGTTAATCTTAATTGCATTTTGGTTAAACATGATTTCAGCATCATTAGGGAGTGGTATATATTGTTAATCACAACAGTTTTCAGCATGAGCATTCATTTCAGATCTAGATTAAAAAAATCATCAAAACTTTTCTCTCAAAATATTTTTAAAATTCTTCACACAGTAGCATTTTCTATTGATTGATTCATACTCCTGAAGCATTTTTGAGAAGATTTGGACGTGGAATTGGATAAAACCGTGCCATATTTGCTCATACTCAAAGCTTGAAGCATCCATGGAGTTTGCAAATTGAGCTGGTTTCACGTGCAATTGAGCTTCAATCTCACCAGCATTCATCTCCACAAGCATCATAGAGGAACTTTGAGCCATTACAAGCCTTGTATCACGCGATTCCAGGTTCTGTTCATCAAGAAGGTCAATTTTCGAGTTCAATTATTTTTCAATTCATTAGGATATTCATGTAGATCGTTGATTGGTGAGCATGCTGATATGAAATTTGAGTGAATTGGTGCACTATACACAAAGTTATGCTTGATTGAAAGTTTGATGCAAATTTTTCTTTCCTTCGATTTGAATGATATGTGATGTTTTAGTGCAAAATGATAGTTGATCTTGCATGTACATGAGCCAAGGAATCGATTGGTATAGGTTTTGTTAATTTCTGGAATGTTTTGAGATTTTCTGGAATTTTGTTCATCGTGTTCATGAGGAAGAGGATGAAGTTCATGCTGTTTCTAGAATTGCTATGACTTCGCTAGAAATTAGCTACGAAACATTCATCCATTTGCTACGATTCTGGAAAACACGCAGGTTTAGGGTTTAAGACCAAAACGTGGTCGTTTTAGGTTGGCGCGTCAAAATTTGAACTCACACCGAGTTCGATTCCTGGCGAGGGATTATTTTCAAATGTTCCATGATTTCCATGTTTCCCTCCTTTATTTGACCATGCTATTCATTTTTGATTTCAATTTTTTTTCTCAACTTCAAAAAATCATATAAAATAGGAAAATGCATCAATTTCACTCCAATTTTTTGCACAATGCTCCTTATCCTGTCTAGTTTTTTATGAGTATAAATTTGCAAATTATGCACGGCTGGATTTTATTTGGTGCTAGGTTGATTGAGCATGTATCCATTTTTGACCTTGCCTTGCTTATCCCTTTGTGAAATGCTTGTTTCTTATCCAATGAATGTGAAATTTTGCATGCCAATTCTAGACACATTACTGGACATTTTGGCTTTGGTTTGATATTTTTCCCATGCACCAATTCTGTTTTATGCACATGCTAACTTGGTGTGACAATTTGTGTCACACATTTGGTTGTCTGTTTTGTACAATGTGATTGCCATGCCTAATGATGTCCAATGCTTCTGATTTTTTGTATGATGGATGTTATAGATGTCTTGATCGTGCATGAATTTTTCCAGATTTATTTGAATCATTTCTGCTTTTGATTTGAATTTTTCATTCATGATGATCACATATGAACTTTGAAATGGCCTTTGACTTCACTTGATCATGAAATGCATTTGGTTAATGATTTTGATGTGAGTCTTTTTAGGATATGTCAATATGTGTTTGAAGTTGCTTCATGTCAAGTTTGAAGTTCTGTTTTGACTTTTTGACCCTCTTTTGACCCTAGGCTTTGACCTAGTGGTTTGGACTTACCATTTGGATTGTGATTTCAGGTTCAGATACACATTGCCATGATTGGAGTGACTCATTCATTTAAGCCTGATTATTGGTTGATGTTGGCTAACATTGTGTTGTTTTGTAGGCTTTGAGAACAAATTCACTTGTGCTTGTGCCTTGCTCATTGTTGCTTGATGCTTTGTCTGTCTGTGTTATTGACTGTTGTTTGTTTGTCTGTATAGTTGAACTGATTGGTTTAGATTTTTCACAGGTACCTAAGTGGCTTTGAGTTCATTTTGAACTTGCTTTGCTAGCTTGTGGTTTGCTTACCACTGAGGTATAACTCTTCTGATTTCATGTAGTCTGGAAGACCTGTCCTGTTATGTGGGCAGGCACTTGTCTGAAGTCCTCCTTAAGAGGCAATGCTTGTGTTTGTTTAATGTTGTGCCCTGTACATTCAAAGACCTCCTAAGTGAAGAGGCATTGGCAGATACAAGGGATGTGCAATCCATCCCCTGCTATTCAGTTGAGTCATTCATCCTGCTCACACCATTGTGTTGATGCACTTTGAATCAAAACCCAGGATCCTTGTTGTGTCAGTCATGTGGAGTAGAGTCCCACATTCTGGACTCCCACACTCTCATTTGTCTGAAGCTCTCCCAGGCCAGGGATAAGAGCTGTGAGGTCTTATCCTCACTTCCCATTTCATCTGCTTCACCCTAACTCTCAATGTTAGGGTTAAGAGCTAACCACACCCTTTTCCAGTTGGCTTGTTTGTCGAGGTTGATTTGACCCCTTGACTAAAGCCTAGCCTTGTGTGAGCCACTTGTTTGTATATAGTGTGTGTGCTTGCTTGTGTTTGCTATTGTGCTGTTTAGGCTAGCTTGCTTCCTGTGCAAGTTAGGATAGAAACCTCAACATAGGGATCGTATACATGACAACTTCTAGGCTCGAGTCGTAGTCTCCCTAGTAGTTTGTGTCTCCCTTTGTCTCTGGTTAGGTTAGAAGTTCTTTCCCAGTTTAGGGGAACTACGTCGCCCTGATCCTCATACCAGATGAGGTACGTAGGCAGGAGATGAGCAGATCTCTCCGGGCACCCTTTTTCTTTTTCAGCCCCTTTGTGTGTGTTAGGAGTCCGACATAAGTCCAGCGATTGGCAGTTGGTTTCCTGTGGCTTGTTTGTTTGTTGGAGTCCGACGTAAGTCCAGCGATTGGCAGTTGGTTTCCTGTGGCTTGTTTGTTTGTTGGAGTCCGACGTAAGTCCAACGATTGGCAGTTGGTTTCCTGTGTGTGTTTTTGTTGGTTCGGAGTCTGATGTAAGTCCAGCGATTGGCATTTGGTTTCCATGTTTGCCTGCTCGTGTGGAGTCTGACATAAGTCCAGCGATTGGCAGTTGGTTTCCAGTGTTTGTGTTTTGTTTGGCGTGCGTTAGCCGAGCTACGAGTGCTCTGATTCTTTCTCTGGTTAGAGAAGATACGTATGCAGAGGATGTGACATCCTAGCGAGCATATTTCCCCCGTTTCCGAACTACGTCGACTCTGATGTTTGTGCATGACAAACTACGTAGGCCCAGGATGCGATATCCTGCTGAGTTACTTTCTTCCGTCTTTCATCTGTGTTTCAGTTCAGTGTGTGTGCAATTTTGAGCAGTCTTTAGCAACCTTTCTTTCTATCCTTTCTTTTGTGCGTGGATCCCGTCGAGTACGACAAATGCGTAGGGGTGTTAATACCTTCCCTTCGCATAACCGACTCCCGATTCCATCTTTCTCTGGTCGTAAGACCATTTCCTTTCCAAGTTTACTTCGAGCGTTTCCTTTCCCTCTTTGGGATAAATAACGCACGGTGGCGGCTCTGTTGTTTCGTTTTCCCGCCGGTTTTTTCGCGTAATGCGACAACTTGTGTGTGATCCCTTATGTGTGATTGTTTCATCCATGCATACATGTGCATCATAACATTCGTCACAGAAAAATAAATTTCAAGGAACTAAGGTCTTATTTGCAAATATTTTCAGACCAATGGACTATGGACGAAGGAACAAAAAGAAGTACAGTTTCAGATGTCCTTATTCGAAAGAGCTAAGGAAGTTATCATCTTTTGTATTAGATCCCTTAGACTTTGTAGCGGTAAATTCATGATCATTGAGCTATGGTTAAACTTAACGTCAATAGAACCAGAGTCTCCACTGCACTTTTGTTGTTTCCAAAGGAAATAGGAGAAGTACAAACAAAATTGACAGATAAGAAGTTTTCAAATCAAAACTAATAAAATGCTAGAGATTACAGGTAAAGGGGCTGGTTACACAGAGGAAAGGTGTTAGCACCCAAAGTGTCATAGGTACTCATAGGGAGCCCTTTTTATATGTGTGTATGTGTTTTTGGTATAAAACGATGATAGAGAAAAATAGAGTGTGGGGATGAGAAAATAATTTATTGATAATATTTTTGTGTTTGACAAGACCTTCGGACTTGTGCCTACGTACTAACATAATAATGAGGGATCAAAACCTCGTAGTTCATGGTATCAATTTCAAAATGAGCAGATTGTTTTTAATCAAGATTTAAGTTAAAAGAGGCACAAAGGGTCCAAAAGTTTGAATGGGTGTTAATTAATTTTTTTGTCTTTTGAAATTTTAAGTCAATATGATTAGATTCACTTACAAGTTTGATTTAAGAAAAAGGTTTGAAAATTCATTGGCATAAGGCCAAAGTTTGTAATTTGAAAATAAGGTCAAAGTTTGAAATCACAAGCGCCTAAGATTTTTGAAAAGGGGGAGAGATTTTGAAATTTAAGAAGTACGAGGAGATGAAGAGGCTAACCTAAGCATAACATTAAAAGTTAATAGTTGAAAAGATTTGACCAATGAGATGCATTTCAACAGACAAGAATGTCATATAGAAAACACACTTTCCCTTTGGACTTTGAATCAAGCAATTATCAACAAGGAATTAGAAATATAAGACATCATGAAGATCAATGCCTCAAATAAAGATGGCCACATCCAAGCAAGCAAATCTCACAACTAGCAATCTTCTTTGTCTTCTCATGTATCAAATGAAATACTCCTTGATTGACTCAGAATAAAGCATTAGACACCATATCAAAATAACAGTTCCATCAAGACCATGTAGTAGATGAATTCAAGTGTATCCCAACACTTGCATCAGATGAAAGCTCAAATTACAATAACTTGGTCTCAGAAATGTTGGCATTGGCCAAGTCCTTTTGCATATGGAATGTTGCCTAATCCTAACTCCAAAAGTTCATATCAAACCCAACAGTCCACACAAACATTTTTTTGGGTTTTTTTGTTGTTTATTAGGTATTTTAAGGTCCTAAGAGCACAAGCACAAACAAAATACACAAACAAATATATACAATCACAATATATGGCTCAAATGAGCAGAGTGAAAATGACATAAACATAAACAAGTTAAATGATATGTAAATGACTATGAATGGTAAATGCCTAAAAATTAAATTGTATAAAGTAAATGACTTGAAAGTAAAGCAAAGTTAATAAGAGTTAGTCAAATGTTAGTCAAAGTTGATTAAATATTAGTGGTGTTTTGCTTTTCAATTGATTAAGTCATTCTTTGGAGAACACTCAACCATTTATTCACAAGCATGAATCCTTGAACTAAGACATCTTCCAAAGGAAGGAAAAAAGACAAAGTTTCCATACAATACCATGAAAGATGGGAGACTTACAATCTCAATTCCTAGAATGCTATGCCTTTAGGGTAAAATTTAGCTCTATGTTAAACAATTGTAATTGGACTTATGTAGAAGTCAAAACTATCTGAGGTCAGACAATAAAAATTTAGGTGCTAATGCATGTTAGAGATTTGGTATAATGAACCAACCTCCTAAAACATACCACACACTAAAATAAAAGATCAAAAGGATGGACCTATCTCATCCATACTTGTATTGGTTCATCTAACACAACGTTATTGATGAACCAATTAGCCTTAGGATATTGAGATTTCATTGGTCAATGAAAGGGATGGGAAAGAATGGGAACGAAGACGAAGAGGGAGGGGAGATGACAAAAACACAAATTGGTCATGGGAGGAATTTTATCAAATTAAAATTATTCATTCATTTTGGGAGATGAAATGTACATTTCATCAATCCCCTAAGTCCAATGATTTTAATCCAACAAAAGTCAAATTAATCTTGACCAAGGCCCAAACATTAGTCAAACATCACAAGACCATAAAAATGACTCAACATAATTTTTACACAATTAATCAATTAAAAATCAAATTAAAAATACATTAAAATTCAAATTAATTTGGTCAAAACCTAAAATCTCTTCAAAACACAAAATAAATGACCAAGACAAAAAATTTCATGATTTTTGAAAAATCGGAAGTATTTTTAAACAATTAAAAATATGCACAAAAACATTTAATTCATGAAAAATATCAAAGTTAATCCAAAAAATAATTTTAATTCTGAAAATGAAAGAGAAAAATATTTAAAGATTTTTTGTGAAAGTCCCATATTTTTTGGATAAAAATGAAATTATTATGAATTAAACAAAATAAAGCAATTAAATGAAAAATTAGAAAATACAAAAAAATCAAGGGCCATCAGATCTCCCTCATTATCTGAGGTGGAAGATCCGATGGCCAGAAGCACGCATTCTGCCAACACTTCAGTCAACGCGTGTACACGCATTGTAATTAAAACAACTGGCTAACATTAGAAGATAAGAGGAAGATCTGATGGTTCAGGCCATTGCCAATACATCACCGGAGCTAGGGCTCCGGACTTCTTCTCCGGTGGACCTCACCGGTCTGGTCCACCACCAACCTCCACCAAAATGAAAAACAAGGACATGGATTTGAAGAAAAAATACTCAGGAGCTCGAATCTGGCCTTAATTTTCTCCAATTCCAAGTATATTAAAAGATACAGGGATTTGAATTTTGAGGATCATGAACTGAGTTGCTTCGATTTGACCTCAAAGCAACTCAATCTTCTTGCCTACATTGGTAGGACTTCAGCCAACCAAAAATCACAAAGAATAGTGACGAATTGAGGGAGAATCGAAGAGATGAAAATTCTGAAAAATTACCTTCGAGGGAGCTTCAACCTTGCTTGATCTTGATTCCAATTGTGCTTGGCTTTATTTCAGAAGCTTGTAGGAAGTGATTAAGATCAGAAAATGGCTTGGACTCTTGGAGTTTCAATCTAAAAAGAGAATGAGATTTGAAGCTCGATTTTCAAATGAAAACCTTCAAGATTATCCTTTAATGGTGAGGATTTGGATTACAGGTTTAAAGCTTGGGCATGAGGTCCTCAATTCTGAGCACGATGGCTTGTATTTATAGGCCATGAGATTCATTTCCACATACTTCCAAATTTTGTCATTTTTAGCAATTTTCAATGCATGCTTGCATGGGCGTGTGATAAGCCCATCAAGTGCAGCTATCAGGTCCAAAAATGCTTGAGAATCATGCTGAAATAATGTCATGTGGCCATGCATTTGTGTTTGAAATGTGAAGGTGAAAATCATCCAATTGATCCTTTAAAAAGAACCTATGCGCAAGTCCTTCATTCTCTAGCCAAATGAGATGATCTTTGAATTTTTGGAAAGGTGAGATTAACGAGAATAACTTTCATGTTGTACACTTTTCCATTTGAAGCTTGGATCATGATGAATTCTGTGGTGGAAGTTTGGAAAATCAAACATGTTTGAAATTTTTTCTATGTACCAACTCAAATATTCATTTCTTCCACCTTGAATAACTTTTGATATGGACTTTAAGTGGAAAACATTCCTTCATCAAATTGTAGCTCTTTCAAACATGTTCAACTTGGTCACAAATTTGACCTCATTTGGATTTGGCATTAAGGAGTTATGCATTTTAGAAGTTGAGGATAATCACTTGTTCAATGCTAATGGCCCAAAATGACCTATAATGTTTCCTCTTGGGACATGCATTTACAAGTCAAACTTGAACTTCCTCCAAACATAAAAGTTGAATTAGACATCTTGAATTTTATCATGGAATTTGAAAATCTTTCATATCATAAAAAATGAGCAAGTTATGGTCTTGGGAAGTTTACCTCCTAACTAGGGTTCAGACGAAATGACATATAATCTTTCATCATAAAAATTGGCTTTCCAAGAAAAATTGGCTCAAGACTTCAACATGAAAGTTGTTTGGAATGTCATTATGAGTAACGTTTATCTTGGAATCATTTTCATATGACAAACATTTCAGGAGATAGGGTCTAGGAAAACCCAGTTTTGACTAGTTGACCTTCTCTGGTCAACCACCATGAACCATCTTGCTAGCTTGACATTCTCTTGATTTTTGGGATTCATGGAAGATCATATATGATGTGTAGAGTCAATGTAAACCATCTCTTTATTGGTCTTTGTAGCGGTAAATTCATGATCGTCAAGCTTTGGATAAGCAAGACATCAAATAACAAGAGTCGCCACCGCACTTTTATTATTTCCAAGGGAAAAGGGAAAAAGTACGAACAAAATGCATAAATAAGAAGTTTTGAAATCAAAACTAATAAAATGCCATAGATTACAGGTAAGGGGGTTGGTTACACAGAGGGGAGGTGTTAGCACCCAAAGTGTCTTAGGTACTCCTAGGGAGCCCTTTCTTGTGTGCATATGTGTTTTTGTACAAGTGATGTTTGCAAGCAAATAGAATGGGGGGATGAGAAAAGAATTCATTAATTATATTTTTGTGTTTGACAAGACTGTAAGACCCAAATTTTGTCTCTAAGATCCCTCATGGCATCATAACATTGCATTGCATAGCCTCAAGGATCATTAGCATCTTAGTTCCTTTTGCCTTTGGGTGGGATATCTTGTGAGTGGTTTGAGATCACCAAGCATGCTTGAATTGTATATCATTGCTTCTCTCATTTTTATTTACTAACCAAAAGCATAAAAATATGTCACTAACATCTTTTGTTTGTAGCTTAAGCAATCACCAGGTCAAGAGCTTCAAGAAGATCCTTTGTGTAAGAGATGAGGTATTTTCTTAAGATGAGGATCACATGATTATTATAAGGAGCTTACATGAGCTAGGGTTTCATTTTGAAGCAATTTCACCAAGTGGTAGAGGCTCAAGTTAATCTAGACATTTCAAGGTCATATGAGGACCAAAAGTCAACTGTGCAGTCAACTGAGGGCTATGAGGTGGGGAAATGAGTTGAGACACCTCAATCATGTTCAAATAGGGTCTATTCATCATTATAAACATCCATCTTGAAGATTCAAAGGTCATGGCAAAAGTTACTAAAAATGGAAAATGACCTATAATTCAAAGTTTCCAAATTTGGCAAGTTTTGGTCCACTTTCAACTTGACTTGTCAATGTCAAAGAGGTTTTAAATGGATTTTTGGTGAACATGAAAGTTGTATATTTTTGTCTCCCCTTTCCAAAAAGTTCTAATTCATGTCCATATGATGAATGGTTGAGGAGTTATGGTCACTTGATCACAAAGTGTGCATGGAAATTCAAAATGGCATAACTTTTGATGTAATGCTTCAAATTGGTTCATTCTTTTTGCAAAATGCTTCTCATGTTCAAGGCATCTCAAAATGGCATCATTTGGCTCAATTGTGCAAAGGAATCATGGTCAAATGTTCATTATTTCACACATGTTCATTTTGAAGTAAATCTTCATCATTCATTTTTGGCTTGAGATATAAGCAAGTTAATCCTCAAATCATGACCATTGGATGTTCTTAAGAGGATTGAAATCATAACATGGAGCTGGTCACGTGTATTATGGGCACATGAGTTCATTTTTCATTTTTGCAAATTGCTTCATATCTCACTAATCATGATTAATAAATGGAAAAGGTGATTAGCATTGTCATTGGCAAGGAGTATAAGTACCAAAACCCTAATCATAACTACAAGAACTAACAATTTCAGATCAAAATTCAAGAACTCTCTCAAATTTCTCTCTCTTTGATTTGCATTTTTCTGCACACAAAGCTCAAATATTCTTGCATATTCTTGATCCTCATGCTTCACTAAGCAAGAATCATCCACTGTTTGGAGCAATTCAGCCAGAATTCGAGCAGATTAAGAGCATTCTCATGGCAATGGAAGTTGGAAATTGAAGCATATTCAAGAGGTTTTAACTGTTCATTTTTGCATAAAGCTTCAAAGGAAGCTCATAGGAGATGATCTGGAGCAGTAGAGCTTGAGAGAACGCGTGTACAGAAAGCTCCAATTCAAGGTGACTCAATTTTCGATCTCTCCTTTTGCTGTTTTTTGGACATAGAACTGTAGATCTCATTGCGTAGGTTATGGATATATATTTGGAATTGAAATTGAGTGAGAATTGAGGATGTTAAGTTGACTGAAAGTTTGGATCTAGAAAATGTTTCCCTTCGATCTGCAAAATCTATGAGGAATTAGGAGAAACGGATGTGAGATTTGGAACCAGCATTGAAAACTGAGTGGAATGATATAGGCCTTGCGGAATTCTAGAAATTTTTGTGGCGGCGCCACCGTGCGTCTCGCCGGAGAAGACGACCAGAGCAGAGCTCCGGCGTCTGCGTGTGGTTAGGGTTTGTTGATGTAGGCTGAGTGTGTGGCATCGCGTGGAGGTTCGATTGGATGAGGTTTTGTCTGACCAAGTCACGCATGCGTTGAAAGCTGATTGGGATGCTGATGTGTTTTAATGAAACGACGCGTTTTGATGTTTGAATGTGGAGCTTTGATCTTCTGAGCGCGCCAGATCCAAGGGCGTGTGTTTTTTCTGGATTTATTTGAATATCTTCATTTCCCTCCATTTTTCCATGTTATTTCAATTATTTTGTTCACTTTGTAAAATTCATAAAAAATGCAAAAATGATCCAAATGAGTCCCAATTTTTTTTCGTAGTTTGGTATTGATGTCTACTTGTTTATGATGTTAATTTCATGAATTTTGGATGTCTGGATTTTTATGTGTCAATTTTTGAATCCATGTGGTGCCAAATTGATATAGTGTATTCAATGTGTTGTGAAATTCTCTATGTTGAACCATTTGATCCACTCTTTTGCATACTTGACATTCATACATAATATGAATTTTTGGTCACTGGTTTGGAATTTTTCTCACATGTTATCATCATTTTTTACACATAGAGAAAAGTGTGACAATTTGTGTCACATTTTTGACATTGAATTGGTGCATTTTTGTTCACATAGCATTTGCATCATTCTGGACTTGATTTTTTGCATGTTGAACATTCATGGCATGAGAAACTTATACAAAAAATCTCAAAGTCATTGCATGCATTTCTGATTTGGTATGAATTTTCCAAGTTGGAAGCTCATTTTGTGCATATTTTTTGGCTTTTTGAAGCATTTGAATGATATTTGGAGTATGGTGGATCTTTGGCCATGGTGATTGGTGTTTAGGGGTTCATATGGTTCTGTTTGGGGCTTGTGATTTGATTCATCTCATGTCATTGTTTGTTTATGCTTTGTTGTGTTGATTGGATGTACATAAGCTAACTTTGTTGTTTTGTTTCAGGATTGGATACTTAGCATTGGTAATTGGGTTTGTTCTCATTTTGTGAGATGCAAATACACTGAGTATTGACCTATTGTTGTTTTGTAGGGTTTTAATTGATGTGGTGAACTCATGAGCTCATTTGAGTGTGTAGCGGGGTATTCGTTACAATTAGAGATATTGACTAAATCCAAGGTAAATCATACAAGTCGAGTCGCCACCGCACTTCTATTTATCCAAAGGAATGGTTAGAAAGCGAACAAAAACCTAAAAGTTTTATCGAATCAAAAACTAGTAAAAATGTCAGAGATCTGGGTAAGGGGGTTGGTTATGCAATGGGAAGGTATTAGGCGCCCAAAGCATCCTAGGTACTCCTAGGGAGCCCTTTTCACATTTGTTGCAAAGGTTGTTGTTTTTTTTTTGAAAATTTATTTGTGCGAACATGATTGAAGGGATGAGAAAAGCGTGTATGTTTATCTAATGTACTACTTACTAAAAGAGGGGTAAAAAAAATGACTCGCACAGACGTCGCATCCACTGCATACGTATCTCATCTAAATCTGAGAATCAGAGTCTTCGTAGCTTGGCTACCTATGGGTTAAAGAGGAGTGTGCTCGCTAAGACATCACGTCTTATGCCTACGTATCTCATCTGGGATGAAAATCAGAGCAAAACGTAGTTCGACCACCTATGGGGTAAGGGTTGTGTTTTGGGGTGAACAACGTTACTACGCAATCTACCGGATGCTCGACCTTTGAAGACTTACTCGCCTGTAGTAGAAGGAGATAACGTGTTCTTAGGAGAAGAAAAATCAATGAGTTTAGGGTGTTCAGGGATGCTCATGCAAAAAGGCAGTCCTAGATGAAGGAACCGCGCAACCTTAATTGACATGCCACAAGAGGCTATACGAAACCTAAGAAATCGGTAACATGCGGGAAAAGAAAAGGGATCGAGAGATCTACCGTACGGATAAAGATCCGAAGTAACAACAATTAAAGGAATAAGAAACTCAGAGATCTCTCAAGCTAGCACCATCAAAGAAAGTGAGTCAGTACAGGTAATCGGAATAAACCTCTAGGTGGTACCCGATAAATAAAGTGGAACACCAAGCAAGCTATCCCTGCAAGAGTATGTGAGCCCTCACAAAAACTCAACAAACAGGTTAGAGTAATATGACGGAATTAGGAGAAAACAATGCCATAACAAACACAAAACAGGTTAAAGCAAACGGGTTAGGGTAATCAAGAGTTGCCCCCAAATCAAAATGTAACCACATGAATCCTGCCATTAAAATTCACAAAAAGCTCACAAAAAGTAACCAAGGGTAGGAGGCCTAAACCTCCTGTCAAACACATGCATCAAAAGGGTATCAAATTCACCCATAATACCTCATACATTCAGAGCATTCAAATTAAAAGCATAAAGTAATGGGAATAAGGCAAACCTGATTGGAGAGACCGAATGAAATTGAATTGCCCGGTTGGGTTTGCAAAGCAATCTGAGGGTTTATATGAGAGGGAATTGGTTCTTTGCCGACGAATTCCCTTCAGTCTCTGGAGGTTGCTTTGAACTCTGTTAGCTCTTCTCTCACTATCTTTTTCCTGCCAGGGTAATAGGAATAGAATCCCTTTTGTTTCACTAAAACTCTGAATTTATAACCTGATTTTTGTGGACCTGTGGGCTCAAATGAGAGAGGCCCAAGTCCAAAAAATTTCTGTTATATTTTATTTATTTATTTATTTATTTATTTATTTTTTCTGTTTTTTTTTTTCGTTTTTCGTTCTTTTTATTATTTTTTTATTTATTTTTTTTGTTCGTTTTTCTTTTTTCGTTTTTTTTAACACGTGGGCTTCGCCTAGCGAGCATGACAGTTCAAGAAATTCCTCTTAGCGTAGGTGATTCTGGTGGCTTTTCTTGGGACTCGCTAGGCGACCCATTCTGCTCGCCTAGCGAGCATGACAACTCATGAACAAACTTTTGCTTCTTCAAGATTAACGTTTTGACTGACGAATAGACCTCATTTGAACCTGTTGGAAGTATCTCAAGTTATTCCCTTGTGTTGACTGATCATCTAAATAGAACCCACAAAGTGTCTTGGATGATACTCAAGCTTCAAACAAAAGATGTTAGTGACACATTTTTGTGCTTTTGGTTAGTAAACAAAAGTAAGAGAAACAATGATGTATAATTCAAGCATGCTTGGTGATCTCAAACCAATCACAAGGAGTCCCACCCAAAGGCAAAGGGAACCAAGATGCTAAAGATCCTTGAGGCAATGCAAATGCAATGTTATGATGCCATGAGGGATCTTAGGGTCAAAATTGGGGTCTTACAGAGTGCTAGGGCACTTATGCACTGAATTGTGTAAATGTTAGAGGGTTTCACTGTTTGTCTGCTGGTTTTATGACTGAAGTACTTACTGTTTAGTTTTTGTACAGGTACCTTAGTTGCTTGCTTGCTTTAGCTCTTACTTGAGCATTGGATTGTGGTTGACACACCACTTAGGTAGTTAGCTTCTTATTTCATGTAGTCTGAAGTCCTGTCACCTTTTTGGCAGGCATTTTGCTGGCAAGTCCTCCTTCAGAGGCTCTGTTTGTGTTTGTTTAAAATTGTGCTCAAAGACCTCCAAGAAGAGGCATGTGTTATATTTGATAAGACCTCCAAGAGAAGAGGCAATTGACGGATAAAAGGGATTAGTAGCCAGTCTCCCATTATTCAGTGTGTCGTTCTTTATGCTCGCACTACGTGCTGATGCTTCTGAGCATGTGCCCCAGATCTTTGTCCAGAGTCTGTCAAGTGGAAAAGGATCTCACTTTCTGGATCCCCACGCTTTCTTTGTCATGAGCTCACCCTGGCCAGGGTTAAGAGCATGAGGTCTCATCCTCATTACCGATTTGATCAGCTTCACCCTAACGTTCAATGTTAGTGGTTAAGAGCTACAGATTACCCTTTACAGTTTGGCTTGTTTGTCGAGGTTGACATGACCCCTCTTGACTAAAGCCCACCCATTGTTTGAGCCTCTTGTATGGATATAGTGTGTGATGTTTGTTTACTTGTGAGTTAAGTTCTTGTTAGAGACCTCAACTTAGGGATGTTGATTACATGACAACTATTAGGCTCGAGTCTTAATCTCCCTATTAGTTTGTTGTTTCCCTGGTCTCTGGTTAGGAGAGTGTTTTACCCCATGGAACTTTTGATGTGTGTGCTCTTGAATTAGGAGTTTCCATTTGAGCTTAATTGGAGGATCATTACCATGTTAATCCAAGTGGAAGATATAAGATACATTGAGGATCTCTTATGAGACTTGTTTGATTGCTTATACTTTGTGCTTGCTTATTCCAAAGGATGTGAGCTACTTGGATCATCAATATGATCTCAAGAGAGGAACTCCTAGTTGTAACACCCCAAAATTTGCCCTCCTCATTCATGCATTCATTTAGCATTTCATATTGCATTTCATCATGTCAATCAGAATTAGATCCGAAAAAAATAAATAAATAAATAAATAAAAATAATAATTAAAAAATAAATAAAATATAATAAAAAATTTTGGACTTGGGTCTCTTTCATTTGAGCCCACAAAACCATGAAATTCAGTCTATAAATACCAAGGCTTCACTTGAGAAAAAGGCAGAGAAGCAAAATACTCTGAGGTTTCCTTGGAACAAAACCCTGGACAAAACCTGAAGAGAAACCTGACAGAGAACTCAGAGCAGCCTCCAAACCCTGAAGGGCCTCACGGGTGTAACTCAATTTCAATCAAGCTCTCCAATCAGGGATAACTTGCGTGGTTTCCCACTTTATTTGTGGGATAACCCCTGGAGGTTCATTCGGATTACCTGTACTGACCCACTTTCTTTGATGGCATTAGCTTGGGAGATCCCTGGGTTTCTTACTCCTTTAACTGCTGTTACTTCGGATCTTTATCCGTGTGGTAATTTTTTCCTTTTCTCGTACTTTATCGCTTTCTTAGCTGGAAGACCTCGATAGGAGGCAATGTTTGAGCCCCTTGGTGGCATTTTACTTTGAGATACATGTTTTGTGTTTTGTATTCATATCCCCACATGTAGCGCGGTTCCTTCCTCAAGGACTGCCTGTTTGCCCTCGAGCATCCCAAACCCTAAAACCCAAAGCAACACGTTTACTCCTTCTACTACAGGCGAGTAAGTCTCCAAAGATCGAGCATCTGGTAGATTGCGTAGTGACGTCGTTCGTCCAAAACCCAATCCACAAACCCATAGTTAGCCGAATTACGTTTTGCTCTGATTCTCAGGCCAGATGAGATACGTAGGCATAAGACGCGATGTCTTAGCGAGCACACATCCCCCCAATGTAACACCCCAAATAAAGAAAAAGAATTATTTAATTAAGTTGATAATATATTTATTAATTTAATTAAATAAAAATTGAATTTTTGGATTATTATTATTATTAATAATAATTATTGGAAAAATATATAAGTTGGAATAAGGAAAGGGTTTCATTTTTGGAAAAGGTTTCACGTGAGAAACAGAGAAGCTGCAGAGAAGAGGAAGAAGGGCAAAGAGCCGAAAAGCACGGTTGAGGAACGGAGAAGCTAAAGCTTAGAGATTTGCCGGATTATATCAGGTAAGGGGGGTTTATCGTCGTTTAACGGGTATTATCGATTAACATGTAATGGGTAGTGATAAGCTGTTAATTTGACCGAATTGAGATTATGGATGCTGAAATATTATGATGAATAAGTTGAATTTAAGCTGAAATTAGATCGGTAGCTGTGTGAGTTGTGAGATTCTGAACGTATCGCTTTTTACGGATTTGGAATCGGAGGTCCGGAAGTCCTCCAACGGCGGAAAATGCGGAAACTCTGCATTCTGCCTTGTGTTAGCGCAGGAACTACTGTTTCGCCTGCGTTAACCGGTTAACCTAGGGTGTTAACCGGTTAACACTGTTGCGTTTTACCAGAAATGGTATTTTTGTCCTGCGTTAACCGGTTAACCTATAGCGTTAACCGGTTAACACTATTGCAGTGTGGAAAAATAGTTGATTTTTATGTTGTAAATGCAATTGGTAGTTGGCCTATTGCAGTTAATTGTGATGAATAAAATTGTTGAGTTTATGTTGTGAAATGCCGATGCAAATATGTTGAAAAGTTGATTATAAGTTGTTTTGTTGAAAATATTAAGTTGTAGGCTGATGAGCCAAAGTTGATTTTAAGTTGCTTTGTTGAAAATTACTGAGTTGTAGGCTGATGAGCCAAAGTTGATTATAAGTTGTTTTGTTGAAAGAAAAGCTGTTATGTTGCTGTTATTCTTATGTTGTTGAGTTCAAGTCGTACATGCCATAGACATTCATATGCATTAAGTCGGGGCTTTTGCTCACACCACGTTGGCCTGGATTGGCAAAAATTATGGGGCTTTTGCTCACACCACGTTGGCCTGGATTGGCAAAAATTTTAAGTGGAAAGTTGAAGGCTTATGCCTTGATGCCCACTAAACTGGCAATGATTTTAAGTTGGGAGTTTTACTCCAAATGGTACCACATGCATGAAGAGTCGAGTCTCATTTGAGTTGCATTTACGTTGTGTTTGAATATGATGTTGAGTTGAATATGCTGCTACCGAATGCATGATATGATGTGGGTGATTAACGTGTAAAGTTACTTAACATAACATGATGATTTATAATATTTGTTATATCGATTGAGGAACTCACCCTTACAGTTATATTTTTCAGGTAACGAGCAGTGAGTTGAGTAGAAGCTAGTGCTTGAAGTCTAGAGTGCTTTTAGTGGGTCATGCTCTGATAGATGTAACATCGGGACGGGATGTTTGAATTGTCGAATAAATGTTAATTTTGATGAATTACAGATGTTGAAATATTTTATCCGCTGCGTATTGTTAAAGAAGTTTTTATGTCAAATAAAATTGAGTATGACTGCTTTTATGTTGAATTATGTGAAGAAGTTGTTATGTGACACCCTTGAGTGACAATATTTACTCTGATATGTATGATTTAATTGTTGTTGTTTTAATTAAATATTTGGGGTATTTAGAAGGGTGTTACATTAGTGGTATCAGAGCAGGTCGGTCTGTCCGGCCAGTTGTCGTGTCGTTACTGTCTAACAATTGTGTAATTGTTACTAGTCTAACTTTTAAGTTGTGTTGTAGTGATAAGTTGAAATGGCTGGAAGGAATGACGCTGCAATGGCTGCCGCAATGCAAGCAATGGCACAAGCGGTGCAGAACTTGCCAAATGCTGGTGGTGATGCTGGGTCACGTAGCTTGGCGACTTTTCAGAGAGAGAATCCGCCGGTGTTTAAAGGGAAGCGTGATCCAGATGCAGCCTTGGGATGGTTGAAAGAGATTGAGAGAATCTTCCGTGTTATGGATTGCACTCCAGCTCAGAAGGTTCGGTATGGTACTCACATGCTAGCAGTCGAAGCTGATGACTGGTGGCTAGAGACTCACGAGAGATTGACCGCGGCAGGTGAAGACATTACTTGGGATGTATTCCGTAGGGAATTCCTGAGAAAGTGTTATCCGGAAGATGTCCGTGGTAAGAAGGAAATTGAATTCCTTGAGCTGAAGCAAGGAAACATGTCTGTCACCGATTATGCTGCGAAATTTGTGGAGCTGTCCAAATTTTATCCTCATTACACTGGTGCGGGTGCTGAATTTTCAAAGTGCATCAAGTTTGAAAACGGATTGCGTTCTGAAATTAAGAAAGCTGTTGGGTATCAGAAGATACACATTTTTACTGAATTGGTTGATAGCTGCAGGATATTTGAAGAGGACAATAATGCTCATTACAAGATTGTCAGTGATCGCAGAGGCAAGCAACATCAAAACCGTGGCAAGCCGTATGATGTTCCAGCTGGGAAAGGGAAACAAAGAGCTGCTCCGACTCAGAGAGCTAGTGGGGGAGGTGCTCCTACTGGTATAGTTTGCTTCAGATGTGGTCAGGCTGGTCATAAGAGTAATGTATGCACTGCTGAAGTAAAGAGGTGTTTTCGCTGTGGTAAGACTGGGCATGCAATAGCTGATTGCAAGCACAAGGAAGTGATTTGTTTTAATTGCGGAGAAGAAGGGCATATTGGAAGTCAGTGTCAGAAGCCGAAGAAAGGGAATCAGTCTGGAGGCAAGGTCTTTGCTTTATCGGGTTCTGAGACTTCTGCTGATGATCGTTTGATCCGAGGTACGTGTTATATTAATGGCTTTCCTCTTGTAGCTATTATTGACACAGGTGCGACTCATTCCTTTATATCTTCGGATTGTGCTGTGAAACTTAAGTTAGAGATATCTGAGCTGTTTGGTGGTATGATAATTGATACTCCTGCGAAGGGTTCAGTGACTACTACTTCGGTTTGTTTAAATTGTCCTTTGAGTATTTTTGGTAGAGACTTTGGAATGGACCTAGTGTGTCTTCCACTAGTGCAGATTGATGTTATTCTGGGTATGAACTGGTTGGTGTTTAACCGAGTTTCTATCAATTGTTTTGATAAGACTGTGATATTTCCTGAGAGTGAGGAAGGAAAGAGTTTGTTTCTATCAGCGAGACAAGTGGATGAGGAAGTAGCTGATGGGGCAGAGTTGTTTATGCTGTTAGCGACTTTGGAGGCTAAAGATAAACTGATGATTTGCGACCTAGCTGTGGTGTGTGATTTTCCTGATGTGTTTCCGGAAGAAGTGAATGAATTGCCGCCAGAGCGTGAAGTGGAGTTCTCTATTGACTTGGTACCTGGTACTAGGCCGATATCGATGGCTCCGTACCGTATGTCTGCTGTTGAGTTAACTGAATTGAAGAGTCAGTTGGAAGATCTATTGGATAAGAAATTTATTCGTCCGAGTGTGTCACCGTGGGGTGCACCAGTGCTATTGGTTAAGAAGAAAGAAGGTACTATGAGATTGTGTGTGGACTACAGGCAACTGAATAAAGTGACGATCAAGAATCGGTATCCTTTGCCGAGGATCGATGATTTGATGGATCAGTTGGTTGGTGCAAGCGTGTTCAGTAAAATAGATTTGAGATCTGGGTATCATCAGATCCGTGTGAAAACAGAGGATATTCAGAAGACTGCTTTCAGAACAAGGTATGGACATTATGAGTATTCTGTAATGCCTTTTGGTGTGACTAATGCACCTGGAGTATTTATGGAGTATATGAATAGGATTTTCCATCCGTACCTATACAAGTTTGTTGTGGTGTTTATTGATGATATTTTGGTGTATTCGAAATCTGAAGAAGAGCATGCTGAACATTTGAGAGTGGTTTTAGAAGTCCTACGAGAAAAGAAGTTATTTGCTAAATTGTCCAAGTGCGAATTTTGGTTAGGAGAGGTGAGTTTTCTTGGTCATGTGATTTCAAGAGGTGGTGTGGCTGTTGATCCTTCTAAGATAGAAGCGGTATCTAAGTGGGAAGCTCCGAAGTCTGTTGCTGAGATTCGAAGTTTTCTTGGTTTGGCTGGTTATTATAGGAAGTTCATTGAGGGATTTTCTAAGTTGGCGTTACCGTTGACGATGTTGACTAGAAAGGGGCAAGCGTTTGTTTGGGACTCAAAATGTGAAGAAGGTTTCCAAGAGCTAAAGAGAAGGTTGACTACTGCTCCTATTCTGATATTACCGAGTTCGTCGGAATCATTTGAAGTTTATTGCGATGCTTCATTGTTGGGTTTGGGTGGCGTGTTGATGCAGAATAAGCAGGTTATAGCTTATGCTTCAAGACAGCTGAGGGTTCATGAGAGGAACTATCCGACGCATGATTTAGAGTTGGCAGCTGTGGTTTTTGTTCTGAAGTTGTGGAGGCATTACTTGTACGGGTCAAGGTTTGAGGTTTTCAGTGACCATAAAAGTTTAAAGTATTTGTTTGATCAGAAAGAGCTGAATATGAGACAGAGAAGATGGTTAGAGTTTCTGAAGGATTATGACTTTGGTTTGAATTACCATCCGGGTAAAGCAAACGTAGTGGCTGATGCATTGAGTCGGAAATCATTACATATGTCTATGCTAATGGTTAAGGAATTGGATTTAATTGAGCAGTTTAGAGACTTGAGCTTGGTGTGTGAGAGTACTCACAACAGTGTTAAATTGGGAATGTTGAAGTTAACAAGTGGTATTCTGGAGGAGATCAGAGAGGGTCAGAAATCTGATATGCTTTTGGTTGATAAGTTGACTCTAGTGAATCAAGGTCAAGGTGGCGAATTCAGAATTGATGAGAATGGTATTTTGAAATTTGGTAGTCGGGTGTGTGTTCCGGATGTTACTGAACTTAAGAAGAGTATTCTTGAAGAAGGACATCGTAGTGGGTTGAGTATTCATCCTGGAGCTACGAAGATGTATCATGATTTGAAGAAGTTATTTTGGTGGCCGGGAATGAAAAGAGAAATTGCGAGTTTTGTCTATTCTTGTTTGATTTGTCAGAAGTCAAAGATTGAGCATCAGAAGCCGTCTGGGCTAATGCAACCGTTGGCTATTCCAGAGTGGAAGTGGGATAGTATCAGTATGGATTTTGTTTCTGGTTTACCGAGGACAAGTAAGAATTTTGAAGCCATTTGGGTGATTGTTGATAGATTGACAAAGTCGGCTCATTTCATTCCGATTAGAATGGATTATCCGTTAGAAAAATTGGCTGAGTTGTATATTGAGAAGATTGTAAGTTTGCATGGTATTCCATCGAGTATTGTTTCGGACAGAGATCCTAGATTTACATCGAAGTTCTGGGAAGGTTTGCAGAGAGCTTTGGGAACTAAGCTGAGATTGAGTTCTGCATATCATCCGCAGACTGACGGTCAGACTGAGAGGACAATTCAGTCATTAGAAGATCTTTTGAGAGCTTGTGTTTTGGAAAAAGGAGGTGGTTGGGATTGTTATTTACCGTTGATTGAGTTTACCTACAACAATAGTTTTCATTCGAGCATTGGTATGGCGCCGTTTGAAGCTTTGTATGGTAGGAGATGTCGGACACCGTTATGTTGGTGTGAGTCCGGTGAGAGTGCTGTGGTCGGACCGGAAATTGTTCAACAGACTACAGAAAAGATTAAGATGATTCAGGAGAAGATGAGGATGGCTCAGAGTCGTCAGAAGAGTTATCATGATAAGAGGAGGAAATCACTTGAGTTTCAAGAGGGAGATCACGTGTTTCTTCGTGTTACTCCGATAACTGGTGTTGGTCGAGCCTTGAAGTCGAAGAAGTTGACACCGCGATTTATTGGTCCTTATCAGATTTTGGAGAGGATAGGAGAAGTAGCCTATCGTATCGCTTTACCGCCGTCACTTGCGAATTTGCATGAAGTTTTTCATGTGTCTCAGTTGAGGAGGTACGTTCATGATCCGTCGCATGTTGTCCAAGTAGATGATGTACAGGTGAGAGATAACCTGACTGTTGAAACATCACCTATGAGGATCGAGGATCGAGAGTTGAAGCAGTTGCGGGGTAAAGAGATTGCCTTGGTGAAGGTAGCTTGGGGAGGACCAGCAGGTGGCAATGTGACTTGGGAACTGGAGAGTCAAATGAAGGAGTCTTATCCAGAGTTATTTGTTTGAGGTATGTTTTCGAGGACGAAAACTCTTTTAGTGGGGGAGAGTTGTAACACCCCAAATAAAGAAAAAGAATTATTTAATTAAGTTGATAATATATTTATTAATTTAATTAAATAAAAATTGAATTTTTGGATTATTATTATTATTAATAATAATTATTGGAAAAATATATAAGTTGGAATAAGGAAAGGGTTTCATTTTTGGAAAAGGTTTCACGTGAGAAACAGAGAAGCTGCAGAGAAGAGGAAGAAGGGCAAAGAGCCGAAAAGCACGGTTGAGGAACGGAGAAGCTAAAGCTTAGAGATTTGCCGGATTATATCAGGTAAGGGGGGTTTATCGTCGTTTAACGGGTATTATCGATTAACATGTAATGGGTAGTGATAAGCTGTTAATTTGACCGAATTGAGATTATGGATGCTGAAATATTATGATGAATAAGTTGAATTTAAGCTGAAATTAGATCGGTAGCTGTGTGAGTTGTGAGATTCTGAACGTATCGCTTTTTACGGATTTAGAATCGGAGGTCCGGAAGTCCTCCAACGGCGGAAAATGCGGAAACTCTGCATTCTGCCTTGTGTTAGCGCAGGAACTGCTGTTTCGCCTGCGTTAACCGGTTAACCCAGGGTGTTAACCGGTTAACACTGTTGCGTTTTACCAGAAATGGTATTTTTGTCCTGCGTTAACCGGTTAACCTATAGCGTTAACCGGTTAACACTTTTGCAGTGTGGAAAAATAGTTGATTTTTATGTTGTAAATGCAATTGGTAGTTGGCCTATTGCAGTTAATTGTGATGAATAAAATTGTTGAGTTTATGTTGTGAAATGCCGATGCAAATATGTTGAAAAGTTGATTATAAGTTGTTTTGTTGAAAATATTAAGTTGTAGGCTGATGAGCCAAAGTTGATTTTAAGTTGCTTTGTTGAAAATTACTGAGTTGTAGGCTGATGAGCCAAAGTTGATTATAAGTTGTTTTGTTGAAAGAAAAGCTGTTATGTTGCTGTTATTCTTATGTTGTTGAGTTCAAGTCGTACATGCCATAGACATTCATATGCATTAAGTCGGGGCTTTTGCTCACACCACGTTGGCCTGGATTGGCAAAAATTATGGGGCTTTTGCTCACACCACGTTGGCCTGGATTGGCAAAAATTTTAAGTGGAAAGTTAAAGGCTTATGCCTTGATGCCCACTAAACTGGCAATGATTTTAAGTTGGGAGTTTTACTCCAAATGGTACCACATGCATGAAGAGTCGAGTCTCATTTGAGTTGCATTTACGTTGTGTTTGAATATGATGTTGAGTTGAATATGCTGCTACCGAATGCATGATATGATGTGGGTGATTAACGTGTAAAGTTACTTAACATAACATGATGATTTATAATATTTGTTATATCGATTGAGGAACTCACCCTTACAGTTATATTTTTCAGGTAACGAGCAGTGAGTTGAGTAGAAGCTAGTGCTTGAAGTCTAGAGTGCTTTTAGTGGGTCATGCTCTGATAGATGTAACATCGGGACGGGATGTTTGAATTGTCGAATAAATGTTAATTTTGATGAATTACAGATGTTGAAATATTTTATCCGCTGCGTATTGTTAAAGAAGTTTTTATGTCGAATAAAATTGAGTATGACTGCTTTTATGTTGAATTATGTGAAGAAGTTGTTATGTGACACCCTTGAGTGACAATATTTACTCTGATATGTATGATTTAATTGTTGTTGTTTTAATTAAATATTTGGGGTATTTAGAAGGGTGTTACACCCAACCCATAGGTAGCCGAGCTACGAAGACTCTGATTCTCATATTCAGATGAGATACGTATGCAGTGGATGCGACATCCGCGCGAGTCATTTTCATTTAACCCTTTTTTTTTGGCAAACAGCACAAGATAAACCCACACCCTTTAGACGAAAACTACAAAAGTGGATCCCGTAGAGTACTACGGATGCGTAGGGGTACTAATACCTTCCCTTCGCATAACCGACTCCCGAACCCAAGATTTGGTTGCGAGACCCCGTCTTGTCCTTTCCTTTTTCAGGTTTACTTCGAGCGTTTCCTTTCCCTCCTTTGGGATGAATAACGCACGGTGGAGACTCTTCTGTCTTTTTCTTTCGCCGGTTGTTTTTTTTGCGCACTGTATTTTTCAGGTTGCGACAGCCGGCGACTCTGCTGGGGACCCAAAGAAGTTGACCTCTTGCTGGTCCATCTTCCCTAAGCGAGTCCCTCCTAGCTTGTGTGATTTCTTGTTTATTGGGTGTTCATGCTTTTGTACATTTATTTGCTTACCTGCTTGCATGCATCTGTTGTATCTATTGGATCTGTTTGTTTGTTTGTTGGGATGGGATGTTCTATGAGAGATAAGCCCATTACCCAGGCTTGAGTGTACACACAGGTTTTAGAGTGGATGATCATGAGGCTTGCGTGGCATGTTGCTACGTTAAGTCGTTCGTGAAGAACCACACCCAGACGAGGTTTCTTTTGGATATATTATTGTCGCATCACGCGAAAAACCGGCGGGAAAAGAAAGAAACAACAGAGCCGCCACCGTGCGTTATTTATCCCAAAAGAGGGAAAGGAAACGCTCGAAGTAAACCTAGGAAAGAACATGGTCTCGCGACCAAAGAGGATGGGTTCGGGAGTCGGTTATGCGAAGGGAAGGTGTTAGGCACCCTACGCATCCGTAGTACTCTACGGGATCCACGCAAAAAAGGAAAGAATATGGTTGCTAAACACTGCTCAAACACACACACACTGGCTGAAAGAGACAAAAGAGACTGACTGAAACTGACTCGGCAGGATATCGTATCCTGGGCCTACTTAGTCTATCAGGCATAGACATCAGAGTCGAAGTAGTTCGGACTGGGGAAACGACACATGCTCGCTAGGATGTCGCATCCTATGCATACGTATCTTCTCGGACGAGAGAAGAATCAGAGCATTCGTAGCTCGGCTGACACGCACACAAACAAAACAAGACACAGGCAAACGTGGAGCCCGACTGCCAATCGCTGGACTTATGTCGACATCCGAACCTAAACACACACAGGAAACCAACTGCCAATCGCTGGACTTATGTCGGACTCCAACCAGAACACACACAAGGGTGGTTAAGACACAAAGGGTTGGAAAAGAAAAAGGGCGACAAATTGCTAAGGAGTCAAGCACTCGAGCCTAGCAACTGTCAAACAACTCACACAAAAGAAAAAAAGGGCGCCCGGAGAGATCAGCTCAATCTCCTGCCTACATACTTCATCTGGTATGAAGATCAGGGTTGCCGTAGTTCGGCTACGGAGGGAACAAAGGATCTCGATTGCAACTAGGGCAAGAGAAAAGGAAAGTCTCGATCGCAACGAGGGCGAGAGAAAGGAAAAGGCTCGATCGCAACGAGGAACGAGGGCGAGAGAAAGGAAAAGGCTCGATCGCAACGAGGGCGAGAGAAAGGATCGCAACGAGGGCGAAAGCAAGCAAGGATTAGTCTAAGCTAAACCTAACTTGCACAGGAAGCAAGTCTAAGCTAGCCTAAGAAGCAAAGCAATCACAATCACAGATAGCACACCCTATATACACACAAGAGGCTCACACAAGGGTTAGGCACTAGGGCCAACTGGAATAGGGTAAGTGTGCTCTTAACCTTGCCATTGAGAGGCTAAGGTGAAGCAGATGAAAGGATGAAGTGAGGATGAGACCTCACAGCTCTTATCCCTGGCCAGGGAGAGCTAATAGACAAATGAGCATGGGTCCAGAAAGTGGGAACCCTTCTATACTCGATAACTCTGACACTGTACACTTTGTACAAGATCTTGGGTTTGTATCCCAATGCATCAACACACAGCAGTGTGAGCAGAGGGATGACACAACAAGAGTAGTGGGGGATAGATTGCACATCCCTAACTTCCACCAATTGCCTTACTTGAAGGACTTTTCCTGCTTGGGACAATTTTAAACACACACAAGCATGGCCTCTTAAGGAGGACTTCAGACAGTTTGCCCGGCCAAGTAACAGGCCGGGTCTCCAGACTACATGAAGTAACAGAGATTATACCTCAAGCAAGTTGCTAAAAAGCAAAGCAAAGCAAGTTCAAAGAACTTAAGCAACTAAGGTACCTGAAAAAGTCAAACCAATCAGTATGCAATTCAACAGTTAAAGGCAAAAGGAATGGTAAACAGTCAACACAGATGGTCCACTGTGCAGCAAGACTCAAACACATGAGTCAAACCATCTGCAAAACAAAGGTTAGTTCATATGTAAACAATCAAGTTCAAACAAGTTCGAATGATCTTTGAGGCATTGGTGCTTAACCTGAAACAGGAACTCAATAGTAAGCACAGAAGACCACTAGGACTAGCCTAGGGTCAAAGATGAAAGAAAAAGCCAAGGCAGCAAAGAAAAGTCAACCAAAACCAAAGTCAAACATTTGAGAAGCTATCACAATTGGGCCCACATTCAAATCATGCATTATGATCATTTCATGAACATTTGAAGTCAAAGTAAGGCAAATGAAAGCACAAAAAGGTCAACAGAATGACTTGCATCAAAAATCAACCCAAACAATCTCAAAAATCATCAGATAAATCACACTCAATCCTAACATCTAACATGGTAGACATGTAAAATTTCAAGGCATTTGGATGAGAGGAAGGCAGTCAATGAAAATCATGAAGTCAACATAATTTCAAGTATGCACAATGAAGGTCAACAAACATGAGTCAACTTCAAAAAATCATATCAAATTGAAAACAGATGAGAAATGAATGAGATTAACACCAATGCAAAGCTCAAGATGTCTAGTTATCACATATGAAATTTCATGATCATACAATATGGTATGAGAATTTCCCAAATGATATGGCAATGTGTAGCACAAAAAGTCAACCATGGACTAGGCAGGGAAGAAAATTCACAATCAAATGGAAAATGACATGATTAAATCCAGAAAAAATCATACACAAACTAGACATGTGATAGATGATTCATGCAAAATTTGGGGTCATTTGGATGTAAGGAAGCATGTGAACAAAAATTGGGAAAATGCATGTTTATGGTGTGACACCAAATGTAACCTCTAACTTCAAAAATTCATATCCAGCAAACCACAAATGGGAAGTCCACAAACTTTATATCAAAATGAAGGTGAGTGTGTCTAGTTTTACCACAAAAAATTTCAAGGTCAAAGGATGCAACATGAGTATTTCACAATTGTTTTGGCACAATGTATCAATTTGGCATACAAGTCAAGAAACCAATTATCAATTAAAATCCAGCCAATTAAAAATTAATTAAAAACACAGTTAAATACTAGACACATTCATGAACATTATGGAAAAAATCTCATGATTTTTGGATGAAAATTGAAAGAGAAATGAATTGTGCAAGATGAGGAATAAATTGGAGTAAGCATGAACAAATGACATGAACTAGTGGTCAAACAAGGAAGTCAGCATGGCATAATTGTAATTCAGGGCATTACTTAACTAAACTCTGCGTTTTATGGCCAGGCGATGAAATGTTTTGATTGGCTCTCAGCCAATAGAACAGTAAGCACGCACATGAAAACAAACAACAGCAGCCAATTGAAATCCAAGTTTTCTGGAAAAATGCTGTTAGGGTTTTGGAAACTTAGGGTTTAACAGCAGTATCATGTGTTCATCATTCATAACACAAGTTTCAAACAAAATTAACATAATAGCACGGCATTCAAATAATGTCCATACGGCAACCAAACAACAGCATGCCAAATGCAATTCATGAGGGTTTTCTGGGCAGAGTTCATAGGGTTTCAAACAGCAGGGCATTACATTTTCATCGAAACTTATCATCAATCTACAGCATGGCCAACAGCATAGCAGTAACAATATGATCATGCAGATACCAATAACAACAGCAGGGCATTAATGTTCATACAACAAAAACAATATCAAACGAGAACATTCATGCGAATTTCTGGAAACATTGCTAGGGTTTATCAGCTTATCTTCATCATCAACATCTAATCATAAAAATTAATATGCCCAGAAATCAAAGATAGGTACACCAATCGAAGCATCAAGTCATGGACATCAACATCTCAACAATAGATTTCAATAAATCAGCCTAAGCAAGCCAGGTCGAACCAAAACACATTTTGAGCATAAACAATAAAATTCGATTTTCTCACAGCATGGTTGATCATTTAGCATGATACAAGTTTCATAATGCTCAGCAACATTGAAACTACACATGGCATAGCATTATTTAAAGAAACAAAGCAATCGAAAAAACTCACTTGTTTGAAGGAATTCGATGGAGCAGAGTTGTTTGAAGGATACGAGTGCAAACAGATGCTCACAAGGTTGTATAGTGATGGATGCTTGATGGAAATGAGCTCAATGATGCTTGGACCCTTCCACAACTCGAACTGCCATTGGAGATGCTTTGAAGATGCAGAGCTCGAAAGAGGGTTACAGTTGGTAAATAATGGTTCAAGAAGCTTCACAATATGGTCCAAGTGATGAAGGAAGCAAAGGTTTCTTGTGGTTTGTGATGATTTTTCCCAATCGAGCCAAAATGCAAAATTGCAAGAGAGGAGAGAATGAAGTTTCTGTGTGGTTTCAGCTGCTACTAGGGTTTGGAAAATGTCAGAAAAAGGTTTATATGCATCTGTTTAAAGTTGGTTAAACATGTGCTAAGCTGGTTTAGTTTTAATGAGATGATTTGCAATTTTGCTAAGTGGAAGAATATGGAATTAGAGGGTGTGAGTCTTGCACGACTTTGGGCCTTAACAGGCTGCTAGCAGACCAAGCTTTTGCTGTTTTGATTTGGCTTAATGAAATGCTCACTTGGTTTTGCTTAATGAAGCTATTTTGCACAATTTGTCACATATGCATTTTGGTCCAAAATGATGGCATAATGGTGAAATGAACATGATTTTAAGCTCTAGACAAATCACAAATGATGTTTCCAAGCATTTCCAATTGGCCAAAGTGAGAAAAAAATCAATAAATCAAAAAGTCAACTATGAGTCAAACTTGATTTTTAAATGAAAAAGGTCAAAAAATGCCATTTTGATTGGTAAGGTTTTGGGTCATGAAATTTATATTTTTGGAAAGAGGAGGAAAAATGTGGTTTGTAGGAAAAAACCCCACCAAATTTGGCCTTATGGTTCATGAGATATGGCTCTTTGAAGTTCACAAATTTCTGAAATTGAATTGATCATATCTTGACAACCATACATGGGATTTGAGAGTTCTTGGACTTTTTGAAAATGGGAGAACAAGATCTTCAACTTTCATGTTGGGCAAAAATTCATTTGAAGCTTGCATCATGATGTAAGTTGAGAATCAAGAAGTTTCCATTTTTGGCAATTGAAATTACAGGTCCACTTTCTATTTCTGGAAATTTTCTGTTTGACTTGATTTTCTTCCATGATGAGGTTTGACATGATAGATGAGGCTTATACAAGCATGAATGAGCTCCTTCAAATCAATTCCATCCATCAAATCATTGATTAAATCCACAGTTGACCAAGTTTGACTTTTCTAGGGATTTGGATGATTGGAGCATTTCTGATGAATTCCAAACCCTAATTCCTTGAGAACCTGACTTCAAATGATGTCCCAAGATATATGAGCTCTTGATTATTGACCATGGTGCCCAGATTCCACAAGAATGGCCACCATCCACTGCTTTGACTGATTGTTGATTTTCTAGGGTTTTTGCCTGGCTATGCATGAACTGCTGGCTTCTGAACATCCAACCCTTGACTTAAACTCTTCAAATGAACCTCCAAGTAATGTGAACTTGATGGGCAAACCCCAGGGCTTTGATTCCTTGAGAAACACCCTTGCTTGATTGGTTGAATGATCTCCTGATCAGTTTGACCTAATTCTTGACTTGCTTGCTCTTGAGGCAACTGGGGACAATGCAATGCTATGCAATGTATCATGATATGCTATGACCTAATATGAAATGGTATGTACAATGATAGGTGCAAATTTGAGGTGCTACAGCTGCCCCTATTCAATCAGCTGGGAACCCGAACGGATGATAGCAACGGCTGTCAGACTTTCAGGGTAAACAGGGATTGAATACAAAAGAACCGTAGAAATTTGCACCGACTGGATATGAAAGAACCACGTCATTTACCGATGACAAACTGCACGACAGCTTCAGAAAAGCAAAACCATTTACCGATGGTTGAAGAACTGGAACCTTGATATTTACCGATATCAACTTCAGCGCGACCATTTACCGATGGCGGCTGGGGAAAACAAACTTCTGAAAAACAAAACCATTTACCGATGGTTACAACTTGAAACTTGATATTTACCGATATCAACTTCGGCAAAACCATTTACCGATGGTTACAACTTGAAACTTGATATTTACCGATATCAACTTCGGCAAAACCATTTACCGATGGCTGCCGGGAAGAACAAACTTCTGAAAAGCGAAAACCATTTACCGATGGTTAAAACTGGGACCTTGATATTTACCGATATCAACTTCAGCCAGACCATTTACCGATGGCTGCTGGGAAAAAATGAGAAAAACAGAACCATTTACCGATGGTTAAAAACTTGATATTTACCGATATCAACTTCAGCAAAACCATTTACCGATGGTTGCTGGGAAGCAAATGATGTTGAAAGGAAGCAAGACCATTTACCGATGGTGGCTTCATTGGGGACTCGATATTTACCGATATCGAAAGAAAACTGGGCCATTTACCGATGGCATTCTCCACTTGGGGAGGAACAAAATCTTTGTGGTGATACCAGACAAGACGTTTACCGACGACTTCTGGGGATTTTGATTTTATTAGCGAAAGAACAAAGAAAGACCAGACATTTACCGATGACTGGGGTGAGACTCGATGTTTACCGACATCGAAAGATGATGTTTACCGACCTCAAAAAGAATGACCAGACATTTACCGATGACTGGGGTGAGGCACGATGTTTACCGACATCGAAAGATGATGTTTACCGACATCAAAAAGAATGACCAGACATTTACCGATGACTGGGTGAGACTCGATGTTTACCGACATCGAAAGATGATGTTTACCGACATCAAAAAGAATGACCAGACATTTACCGATGACTGGGTGAGACTCGATGTTTACCGACATCGAAAGATGATGTTTACCGACATCAAAAAGAATGACCAGACATTTACCGATGACTGGGATGGGACTCGATGTTTACCGACATCGAAAGATGATGTTTACCGACATCAAAAAGAATGACCAGACATTTACCGATGACTGGGATGAGAAATTTATTGGTGAGAGACAAACAAATGTTTGCAACTGGAAACCGGGTAGGACATTTACAGATGACTCTACTGGGGATTTCTAGCTGGGGATTTATCAGACATTTACCGATGACTGAAGGAAAGACTCGATGTTTACCGACACCGAAACAATGGCGTTTACCGACACCAAAAAATGACCAGACATTTACCGATGACTGGGTGAAACTCGATGTTTACCGACACCGAAACAATGGCGTTTACCGACACCAAAAAAAGACCAGACATTTACCGATGACTGGGTGAAACTCGATGTTTACCGACATCAAAAAGAAACACACGCGGGTGCTGACATGACACTTACTGGTATCACAAGGTCAAAACTGGGATATGTTAAGGCAAGACTGATCACTTGCTAGGGGTCTCACTGGGGAACAAGGTCACGACAGCGACCAAACAGGAAGGAACACCAAGAATACCGAGTTGAAACGGGTGACCGACCAAAGCGTGAATTGGTTTGTTTTCCAAAACATACAACATCCTGAAGAGGGCTAGAAAAAGCAGTCTTGTTAAAGGATGAACATTCGATTCCACAAGGAATACGAATCTTACTCTGCTGGTGATAACAATCGAAGGATTGACCAAAGAGTGCATGAGATATATTATCTATAGCCGTCAGAACGTAGATGATACACTCGCACGGAAGATTATCCGTAACCGGGTTGTAGGTTGTTAGATGGATAAACGACCGAACAGAAAGGCATCGGTACCAGGACTAGGTATGCAAAGATGACCAATCAAAAGAGGACAAAGTTGCTAACTCGGAGCAAATATCCAAAAAGAAGGGGAAGACCCAATGGGGACAATACTGCTTGATCAAGGCAAGTATCCAAAGGGGACAAGACCATTAATACCACAAAGAGGGGATTACATCTACCGGTTTGTAGGCAGAAAACCACGGAAAAGTAACCAGTCATCATCGGGATGAGCAAAAAGGGTTAACTCCAACAAGGGGAGGAATGTGGGATTTTACAACTACCAGCTAGTGGGTAGAAAACCACAAAGATAGGACTTACAACTACCGGTTTGTAGGTAGAGGCCAACAAACAATATCCGCCAGGGGATGAAAGTGGGATTTTACAACTACCGGCTAGTGGGTAGAAAACCACAAAGATAGGACTTACAACTACCGGTTTGTAGGTAGAGGCCAAACGATCTGCTGAGAGACAGAGTGAGAAAAAAGGATTTACAACTACCAGCTAGTGGGTAGAAGACCGTAAAGAAAGGACTTACAGCTACCGGTTCGTAGGTAGAAGCCAACAGATTCCGCTAAGGATAAGATGAATGAGTGCCGGTTAGTGAGCGACTATTCATTTATGCCCCAGGGAAGAACAGGAGACAACAGAAAGCCAATTTAGGATTGATCCAAAAAGGCAGACTGAAACAAGACTCATCCTAATGAGGAAAGAACTCAATAGGGAAAACCCATCCCAATGTGTGTTGGGAGGGAACGGAAACAACCGTCATCCACGAGGATGTATCTCAGTGGGGAAATGGCAGGAAAGGATAGACACTTTCTGCTTAAGGGGTTGGCTCTACATGGAGAGATCAGACACACCCATATCTGCTTGAGGAAAATCTACTGGAGAGATCTGTATCACCAAATAGCAGGAGGCAACCATCAACAGATACACGACAACAGCTGCATCATGAGTATCCGAATGCTATGATTATGCATGTATGCATTATGCATGATGAATGTATGATGAATGCTGACAAACAGACATGCTCAACACGCAGGTCCGGGAATCAACCGTCCGGAGAGAAAACCAAAGCCACCAGAGAGCAAAGAAAATCCACTGGGGACTGGGATATCAGGGAACGCTTATCCTGCAGGGGAGGAAGAGCCATAAGAGGCTTCCGGAGGGATCGTCGGTCACAACCGGAGAACAGAGTTCAACATACAGGCGGACGCGCCACAACAACTTGTGCTGGAAATCAGGGATACCAAGAAGCAACCAGATTTCTGATGAGGATAGATAGGCATAGAGAAAGCTCATCATGCCAACAACTCCGCTCGGGGATCTATCTGAGAGAATGTCGGATTACTGGGACGTCAATCCACCGGATACTGAATCTTCAAAGAAAAACACCCATGCTGGGGGAGAGAGGAAGACTGCTCTGCTGGAGAGGCGAAAGTTGAAGTCTTCAGTAAACACTCTGCTTGGGGAACTGCCCCACAAAAGTATTTCAACAGCAACCTTGCTGGGAATGCCCCACGGTAGGGCTCAAGCAGCACTCTACTGGGGATGCCCCACAATAGAGCTAACAGGGATTTGGAGGAAGAATCTGTACTGCCGGGAACATGAAGATGAACAACTTCAAACAACACTGCATCGGGCAAATTCACTGAGGAGAGACCATACGAGGTTCTGTAGGACAAAGATACAGTCATGCTCGAGATACGAACAATTGTCTTACCTGTTGGTAATCGTACCACCCTCGGGAGAGCACTGTGGGTCTCCTAAGTATTCTTCCATCATTGTGAATGTTCACTTTGTTAAAGAACAATTTTTTTGAAATTTTTTGTTTATTTTGAAAACAATGATACTTTATCAGTTAAAACATGCAAAACATTTGTTGAGTTGAAAACAAATAAGAATGTAAATAAATGGATAAAAGCTCAAATTAATGTGATGGGATGGTAGTCTGCAAAGGGCGAGACTCCATAGATCTGTACAAGTTTGAAATCGGTGATATATATTGGAGAGGGCTACATTGAACATAATGACCTTTCCTCTACCATTCTGAATTTTCGATGTATTCAAAGCTTCAGTCGACGACGAATCGAGGATTCCTGACGGATGACAGATGTACAGCACAGTCTTGTCAAGATGCAGTTACTTGCCAAATCCCTAATTTTTGCCTAGATTGCCCCAGTGTGAGGTGATCAATCTAGCGGGATGCAAATTCTCTCTTCCTCCTTTTTTCAATGTCTCTAACTTTTGCCTGGATCGCCCTTTCGGGTTTTCAATCCACCGAGACGCTCCTTTTTGCCTAAGTCGCCCTTTGGGGTGTTCGACTTATCGAGCTTTTGCTTTTTTTGTTTTAGGCGAAGTATTTCTTGACTGCATCGGGAATTCACAGGACGAGTGAACTTCCATCCATTGTTTGTAAGTGTCAGAACACTGCCTGAAAAGGCTCTCTTGAAAACATATGGACGTTCCTAGCTTGGAGTCCACTTGCCCCTGGAATCGGGCACGAAAGACAAGACTTTCTTGAGCACAAGGTCCCTCGGAACACACGAGGCTTGACCTTCTTGTTGAATGCCTTTTCACTCTCTGCTGATATGACTGACCATGACACATGGCAGTTGATCTCTTCTTTTCGATCGAATTCAGCATCAGTCAACTTGGGACTTTGAGGGTGCTATTTCCTTTTGTTTTTTTCTTTTGATTTCTTTTGATTTCTTTTGATTTTGATTGATTTCCTTTTTTTTGATTTTGCACCCTCCTCTTTCTTTTTTTCTTTTTCTCTCTTTTTTTTTTTTTTTTTTTTTTTTTTTTTTTGATAAATGCCCCAGTTGGCTGTTCTGCTGATTCTCGCGATGCAGCTGAGTGTGATCTTCTTTTCTTGCTCAAGAAGTCGGGAAATCTCGTCAGGAATCCCTTCAACATCATCTTCGTCCGCTTCGAATACAGGGAATTCAAAATTGGGAGATGACGTCCGATCATTATGTTCAATGGGTTTGAGAAACAACCTGCATAAAGATTTAGAGATGAAAAGCTTTTTTGAAAAACAAACAAGACAATCGTTATGCAGATGAAAAGATTGCTTTTATTCTTGTTTTTTTTTTTTAAAGGTTTTTTGTGATCACCAATTTCATGCAAAAAGCGAAAAGGGAAAACAATTGGAAAAACAAATGTTTTAACATGAATTTATTTGAATGAAAATATCATTGCACAAAATGTTGCCAACAATGCCATCACTTCTCCTTTTGGCATGGGAGAAGAGTTTTTAAACAAAGTGATTATTACAAAGACTTATGAACAGCTGTAGGAAAGCCCACAGTGACCCAATTGTGATAGATCCCGCCGGGGATGACAACTGTCAGTATCTCTTGCATCAGCAGCTTCTGCTTTTCTGAACAACCCTTCCGAAGAAAAGTCGGCGCCAGCCCGGGACTTGTTGTCTTCAAACTCGATTAGCATTGGGACCTAAGTCTTCCAAAATCAGAATACCCGACTTCACGAGGTCTTGAACCTTCATCTTCAGCTGGAAACAACTGTCCACATCATGACCAGGAGCACCCGAGTGATACACACAATGCTGTTCAGGCCTATACCACCACCGAGGGTTGACGGGTATGGGCGGCGGGTCTCTGGGAGTGATCAAGTTCCGCTCTAACAGAGAGGGATACAGTTCGGCGTAGGACGTGGGGATTGGATCAAAAATGATCTTCTTCCTCTCATTACTTGTACCAGCTTGATTACCATCGTGAGGCTGGGAAGCCTGCTGCTGAGGACGATGTTGCTGACGCTGATGCTGCTGAGCTGGTCTTCTCTGTTGCTGTTGAGTTTGAGTTGCTGAGATAGTCACAGCAGCAGCCTGACGATACTGTCCTCTGTTTGCACTCCTCCGACGGTGCACAACATTTGTTTCAATCTCTCCCCTTTTGGGTGCCCCAGAGTATGTCTTCTTAGAACCGGAAGAACTTGAAGAGCCAGGATGGCGAACCGGAGCGCGGGTTGCTCTGACATTAACAGTCTCTGCAGCAAGAGGCTGTTCACCGATTCTGACCCTCCTCAATTCATCACCCACGGCATAATCATTGACGAGAATAGTGACAGTAGCATTCTCATGAACGGGTACACCCACTGGTGGAATCACGGCTTCCAGTCTCTGGGCTAAGGCACGCAGCTCCTCTTGCCCCTGAACAACTCCTTGCATCGTTGTTATGAACTGGGCCATGTTTGCCCTCATCTCAGCCAACTCGGCTTGTACTTGATCCATACTCTTCTGTTGATTTGGTCTGGTTGCGGTGCGGACGATGATCAACAACCCTGTCTCAGTCAAAACCCAAAGTGAGAAGTCACTCCCAAGCATGTCTGTAGTGCAAGGATGGTATGTACATGATATGCGTATGATGCGGATGCTATTTTATTATGAATGATCCTGAAAAGGATATGCGTATGCGAGTTAACTCTTTTTTCATTTTCATGCATTACTATCTTTTAGAAAATAAACATGCTATGATGCAAATGATGGAGCCAAGACTGGCAGGAACTGGCATCTGAGGAACCATCTGAAACCCCAAAGTCATCCGAGGAGCTGGCATTTGAACCCAAGTCTGGAGAACTGAGTCACCATCTGAGCGAGTACCCTCAAATTCAGCCCAGGGATCCGAAATAAACGGAACCCTCTGATCAATACCAGGGTCAAACCTCCGGCGTCCAGAAATATAACTCGTAGTTACCATCAGTACTGGGAGTCACCAACTGTACCTGTAAAAATGATCAATCCCGCCCCGCTCACGGGTGTCATCTAGGCCAGGGTAAGGTCGAGAGAAACGCAGCATAAATAACCTTTCGCAGAATATCATCCTGTGCACACCCGATGTATGCACCGATAATATCCCACCAGGGTCTGAACTGCTCGTGATATCAATGTTCCGCTAAGTGGCGCCATACCACCCGCTTCCCACGAATCACTCTATTCCTAGGTTTCCTAGATTTCACTCATAGCCTGGGTATTGGGCCTTTTACCTCGAGTAACTCCCACCCCAAACAGAGAAACACAGCCAGATGAACAGATGAATATGAATGAATGCAAACATTAATGCAAATAATAAATGCAAACAGTAAATGCAAATATATACAAAGAATGCAATAAAGCAGTGCAAAGCAACCAAAGCCCTAACCTAGAGAGCGCTAGGAGAGACTCGCTCAGGGAAGATGGACCAGCATAGGTCAACTTCCTGTCCCCAGCAGAGTCGCCAGCTGTCGCATCACGCGAAAAACCGGCGGGAAAAGAAAGAAACAACAGAGCCGCCACCGTGCGTTATTTATCCCAAAAGAGGGAAAGGAAACGCTCGAAGTAAACCTAGGAAAGAACATGGTCTCGCGACCAAAGAGGATGGGTTCGGGAGTCGGTTATGCGAAGGGAAGGTGTTAGGCACCCTACGCATCCGTAGTACTCTACGGGATCCACGCACAAAAGGAAAGAATATGGTTGCTAAACACTGCTCAAACACACACACACTGGCTGAAAGAGACAAAAGAGACTGACTGAAACTGACTCGGCAGGATATCGTATCCTGGGCCTACTTAGTCTATCAGGCATAGACATCAGAGTCGAAGTAGTTCGGACTGGGGAAACGACACATGCTCGCTAGGATGTCGCATCCTATGCATACGTATCTTCTCGGACGAGAGAAGAATCAGAGCATTCGTAGCTCGGCTGACACGCACACAAACAAAACAAGACACAGGCAAACGTGGAGCCCGACTGCCAATCGCTGGACTTATGTCGACATCCGAACCTAAACACACACAGGAAACCAACTGCCAATCGCTGGACTTATGTCGGACTCCAACCAGAACACACACAAGGGTGGTTAAGACACAAAGGGTTGGAAAAGAAAAAGGGCGACAAATTGCTAAGGAGTCAAGCACTCGAGCCTAGCAACTGTCAAACAACTCACACAAAAGAAAAAAAGGGCGCCCGGAGAGATCAGCTCAATCTCCTGCCTACATACTTCATCTGGTATGAAGATCAGGGTTGCCGTAGTTCGGCTACGGAGGGAACAAAGGATCTCGATTGCAACTAGGGCAAGAGAAAAGGAAAGTCTCGATCGCAACGAGGGCGAGAGAAAGGAAAAGGCTCGATCGCAACGAGGAACGAGGGCGAGAGAAAGGAAAAGGCTCGATCGCAACGAGGGCGAGAGAAAGGATCGCAACGAGGGCGAACGCAAGCAAGGATTAGTCTAAGCTAAACCTAACTTGCACAGGAAGCAAGTCTAAGCTAGCCTAAGAAGCAAAGCAATCACAATCACAGATAGCACACCCTATATACACACAAGAGGCTCACACAAGGGTTAGGCACTAGGGCCAACTGGAATAGGGTAAGTGTGCTCTTAACCTTGCCATTGAGAGGCTAAGGTGAAGCAGATGAAAGGATGAAGTGAGGATGAGACCTCACAGCTCTTATCCCTGGCCAGGGAGAGCTAATAGACAAATGAGCATGGGTCCAGAAAGTGGGAACCCTTCTATACTCGAAGACTCTGACACTGTACACTTTGTACAAGATCTTGGGTTTGTATCCCAATGCATCAACACACAGCAGTGTGAGCAGAGGGATGACACAACAAGAGTAGTGGGGGATAGATTGCACATCCCTAACTTCCACCAATTGCCTTACTTGAAGGACTTTTCCTGCTTGGGACAATTTTAAACACACACAAGCATGGCCTCTTAAGGAGGACTTCAGACAGTTTGCCCGGCCAAGTAACAGGCCGGGTCTCCAGACTACATGAAGTAACAGAGATTATACCTCAAGCAAGTTGCTAAAAAGCAAAGCAAAGCAAGTTCAAAGAACTTAAGCAACTAAGGTACCTGAAAAAGTCAAACCAATCAGTATGCAATTCAACAGTTAAAGGCAAAAGGAATGGTAAACAGTCAACACAGATGGTCCACTGTGCAGCAAGACTCAAACACATGAGTCAAACCATCTGCAAAACAAAGGTTAGTTCATATGTAAACAATCAAGTTCAAACAAGTTCGAATGATCTTTGAGGCATTGGTGCTTAACCTGAAACAGGAACTCAATAGTAAGCACAGAAGACCACTAGGACTAGCCTAGGGTCAAAGATGAAAGAAAAAGCCAAGGCAGCAAAGAAAAGTCAACCAAAACCAAAGTCAAACATTTGAGAAGCTATCACAATTGGGCCCACATTCAAATCATGCATTATGATCATTTCATGAACATTTGAAGTCAAAGTAAGGCAAATGAAAGCACAAAAAGGTCAACAGAATGACTTGCATCAAAAATCAACCCAAACAATCTCAAAAATCATCAGATAAATCACACTCAATCCTAACATCTAACATGGTAGACATGTAAAATTTCAAGGCATTTGGATGAGAGGAAGGCAGTCAATGAAAATCATGAAGTCAACATAATTTCAAGTATGCACAATGAAGGTCAACAAACATGAGTCAACTTCAAAAAATCATATCAAATTGAAAACAGATGAGAAATGAATGAGATTAACACCAATGCAAAGCTCAAGATGTCTAGTTATCACATATGAAATTTCATGATCATACAATATGGTATGAGAATTTCCCAAATGATATGGCAATGTGTAGCACAAAAAGTCAACCATGGACTAGGCAGGGAAGAAAATTCACAATCAAATGGAAAATGACATGATTAAATCCAGAAAAAATCATACACAAACTAGACATGTGATAGATGATTCATGCAAAATTTGGGGTCATTTGGATGTAAGGAAGCATGTGAACAAAAATTGGGAAAATGCATGTTTATGGTGTGACACCAAATGTAACCTCTAACTTCAAAAATTCATATCCAGCAAACCACAAATGGGAAGTCCACAAACTTTATATCAAAATGAAGGTGAGTGTGTCTAGTTTTACCACAAAAAATTTCAAGGTCAAAGGATGCAACATGAGTATTTCACAATTGTTTTGGCACAATGTATCAATTTGGCATACAAGTCAAGAAACCAATTATCAATTAAAATCCAGCCAATTAAAAATTAATTAAAAACACAGTTAAATACTAGACACATTCATGAACATTATGGAAAAAATCTCATGATTTTTGGATGAAAATTGAAAGAGAAATGAATTGTGCAAGATGAGGAATAAATTGGAGTAAGCATGAACAAATGACATGAACTAGTGGTCAAACAAGGAAGTCAGCATGGCATAATTGTAATTCAGGGCATTACTTAACTAAACTCTGCGTTTTATGGCCAGGCGATGAAATGTTTTGATTGGCTCTCAGCCAATAGAACAGTAAGCACGCACATGAAAACAAACAACAGCAGCCAATTGAAATCCAAGTTTTCTGGAAAAATGCTGTTAGGGTTTTGGAAACTTAGGGTTTAACAGCAGTATCATGTGTTCATCATTCATAACACAAGTTTCAAACAAAATTAACATAATAGCACGGCATTCAAATAATGTCCATACGGCAACCAAACAACAGCATGCCAAATGCAATTCATGAGGGTTTTCTGGGCAGAGTTCATAGGGTTTCAAACAGCAGGGCATTACATTTTCATCGAAACTTATCATCAATCTATAGCATGGCCAACAGCATAGCAGTAACAATATGATCATGCAGATACCAATAACAACAGCAGGGCATTAATGTTCATACAACAAAAACAATATCAAACGAGAACATTCATGCGAATTTCTGGAAACATTGCTAGGGTTTATCAGCTTATCTTCATCATCAACATCTAATCATAAAAATTAATATGCCCAGAAATCAAAGATAGGTACACCAATCGAAGCATCAAGTCATGGACATCAACATCTCAACAATAGATTTCAATAAATCAGCCTAAGCAAGCCAGGTCGAACCAAAACACATTTTGAGCATAAACAATAAAATTCGATTTTCTCACAACATGGTTGATCATTTAGCATGATACAAGTTTCATAATGCTCAGCAACATTGAAACTACACATGGCATAGCATTATTTAAAGAAACAAAGCAATCGAAAAAACTCACTTGTTTGAAGGAATTCGATGGAGCAGAGTTGTTTGAAGGATACGAGTGCAAACAGATGCTCACAAGGTTGTATAGTGATGGATGCTTGATGGAAATGAGCTCAATGATGCTTGGACCCTTCCACAACTCGAACTGCCATTGGAGATGCTTTGAAGATGCAGAGCTCGAAAGAGGGTTACAGTTGGTAAATAATGGTTCAAGAAGCTTCACAATATGGTCCAAGTGATGAAGGAAGCAAAGGTTTCTTGTGGTTTGTGATGATTTTTCCCAATCGAGCCAAAATGCAAAATTGCAAGAGAGGAGAGAATGAAGTTTCTGTGTGGTTTCAGCTGCTACTAGGGTTTGGAAAATGTCAGAAAAAGGTTTATATGCATCTGTTTAAAGTTGGTTAAACATGTGCTAAGCTGGTTTAGTTTTAATGAGATGATTTGCAATTTTGCTAAGTGGAAGAATATGGAATTGGAGGGTGTGAGTCTTGCACGACTTTGGGCCTTAACAGGCTGCTAGCAGACCAAGCTTTTGCTGTTTTGATTTGGCTTAATGAAATGCTCACTTGGTTTTGCTTAATGAAGCTATTTTGCACAATTTGTCACATATGCATTTTGGTCCAAAATGATGGCATAATGGTGAAATGAACATGATTTTAAGCTCTAGACAAATCACAAATGATGTTTCCAAGCATTTCCAATTGGCCAAAGTGAGAAAAAATCAATAAATCAAAAAGTCAACTATGAGTCAAACTTGATTTTTAAATGAAAAAGGTCAAAAAATGCCATTTTGATTGGTAAGGTTTTGGGTCATGAAATTTATATTTTTGGAAAGAGGAGGAAAAATGTGGTTTGTAGGAAAAAACCCCACCAAATTTGGCCTTATGGTTCATGAGATATGGCTCTTTGAAGTTCACAAATTTCTGAAATTGAATTGATCATATCTTGACAACCATACATGGGATTTGAGAGTTCTTGGACTTTTTGAAAATGGGAGAACAAGATCTTCAACTTTCATGTTGGGCAAAAATTCATTTGAAGCTTGCATCATGATGTAAGTTGAGAATCAAGAAGTTTCCATTTTTGGCAATTGAAATTACAGGTCCACTTTCTATTTCTGGAAATTTTCTGTTTGACTTGATTTTCTTCCATGATGAGGTTTGACATGATAGATGAGGCTTATACAAGCATGAATGAGCTCCTTCAAATCAATTCCATCCATCAAATCATTGATTAAATCCACAGTTGACCAAGTTTGACTTTTCTAGGGATTTGGATGATTGAAGCATTTCTGATGAATTCCAAACCCTAATTCCTTGAGAACCTGACTTCAAATGATGTCCCAAGATATATGAGCTCTTGATTATTGACCATGGTGCCCAGATTCCACAAGAATGGCCACCATCCACTGCTTTGACTGATTGTTGATTTTCTAGGGTTTTTGCCTGGCTATGCATGAACTGCTGGCTTCTGAACATCCAACCCTTGACTTAAACTCTTCAAATGAACCTCCAAGTAATGTGAACTTGATGGGCAAACCCCAGGGCTTTGATTCCTTGAGAAACACCCTTGCTTGATTGGTTGAATGATCTCCTGATCAGTTTGACCTAATTCTTGACTTGCTTGCTCTTGAGGCAACTGGGGACAATGCAATGCTATGCAATGTATCATGATATGCTATGACCTAATATGAAATGGTATGTACAATGATAGGTGCAAATTTGAGGTGCTACAATTATGTCCTACGGATGTTCCGTAATGACATGGTGTTCCTTTAGAAATCGTCGACTCTGGTGAACATTTCTCGAGAACTCAGTCGAGGCCTCTCCTCTGAGACGTGATTATGTTAGCTCTGGTGGGCGCATTCTCACTGATCAATCCGAGGACCCCGAGACTAGAAACTTGCTTTAGGATGTCCTGTTGAGGGGAGTCAGTGGAGGTCTTTTATCCCGTAATAATGCCAAACCTTCAGTGGTAAACGTATTATTCGCGACTGAAGGGCTGAAGCTGACGAACTTCTGTTCTTAGAACCTACCAGTGAGGGGTGGGCTAAATTCAGGAAACCTTAACCTCCAACCAACCCGGTTTTCTGGAGCAGAGTTTTGGTCTTGTATTATATTCCTCAGTGAATTTCTCTCCAGGCGGTGCAACTTGACAGATGTTCAAGCGGATCCATCAATTCTGATTGACATGCCTTTGCATTGCATAACATCATCTGCATATTTGCATCCAACATCTCATGCTTATTCATTTGCAGGGTATTCCCTTTCAAAACGGGGGTGCCTTAAAACTGAACAAGCAGTGCATCGCATACCATGCATATTAACCCTTGTCTGTTTTGCAGGTGTCACCGCAGTGTCTAATGTTTGTTCCCTGTATCAGGCAGTTATTGGTCCCAAGCGAGTCCATAGGTACCCGACAAAGGAAAATCGTCCACAGCTAGCGATGGACCAAGTACAGAAAGAGCAGGCTGATATGCGTGAAAGGATGGATCAGTTCATGACATTGATGACTGGTATGGCAGAAGGCCAAGCGAAGCTGAGGGAATTGGTTGAGCAACCGAGACACGATCCGGAGGTGGAGATACCAAATGCTGAGGGAAACCCTGGTAACCCTGGGAACACTGATAACCCTGTGAACACTGGTAATGCGGGTAATGCAAATGCTGATGGAAACCCGGGTAATGTTGGCAACACAGGGAATGTTGGAAATGGTATTGGCGGAAGGTACAATGTGAATCAAGGAATTCGGATTAACGGGCACCCCGTTATTGAAGATTATCAGTATGATCAATTTTCTTTGCACGACGAGGCCCTCGAGACCACTCGCCGTATGGATGAGCTTGCTGAGAAGCTCAAATCTTTGGAGTCTCAAAATTCCTTAGGCTTTGATGTCACAAATCTTGGTCTGGTTCAGGGAGTAAGGATTCCTCACAAGTTCAAACCCCCTACTTTTGAGAAATACAACGGGGCTTCTTGCCCACGCACTCATCTCCAATCTTATTTGGGAAGGTTGGGAGCTCACACGGAAGATGAAAAGTTGTGGATGTACTATTTTGAAGACAGTCTAACTGGAGCTTCTCGTGAATGGTATTCTCATTTGTCTCGTACTACCATCAAGAGCTGGAAAGACTTGGCAGAGGCTTTTGTCAAACAATATCAATACAACTTGGACATGGCTCCAAATCGGACCTTGTTGCAAGGTATGTCCCAGACTGCCAAGGAGACCTTTAGAGAATATGCTCAGCGTTGGAGACAGATTGCTGCGTCCGTCCAACCCCCTATGTCTGAAAGGGAGATGGCGGACATGTTCATGAACACTCTTCAAGGCAATTATATTGAGAGATTGGCTGCTTGCCCGTCAATCAGCTTTGCAGAGATAGTAATTGCTGGAGAAAGAATCGAGAGTCTGTTGAAGATGGGCCGAATTCAAGACAATAGTGTTTCCAACCCATCAGGTCCCAAGAGACCGTTTGCTGGTAACGGTCAGCGAAGAAAAGAAGGCGAGGCAAGCGTTGTGTATGCCGGCAGAGGCAGGAGTAAAGGACGCCCTAATTATTATCAAGATTAAGTGGCCGCAGTCACTATTCCAACACCTGTTCCTCAACCGCAATATCATCCGCAACAACAACCCAGGTACAACAATCAACAACAAGGAGGTAATCCGGGTCAGCAGAGACACTATCAACAACGTCCAAGGCAGACGGACCGGGTCATCGAGCCAATCCCAATGCCTTATTCAGTATTACTTCCCAAGTTGATTGACATGAATCTGGTTACGTTGAGAACTCTGGCCCCACCAATCGATCCCAATAGTTTGCCTAGAGGTTATGATGTCAACGCCAAATGTGCTTTTCACTCCAACGCACCTGGCCATACTATAGATAATTGCAAGGCTCTCCAGTTAAAGGTACAAGATTTGAGAGATGCCCAGGCTATCAATTTTGCTCCGGTGCCTAATGTTATCCAGAACCCGATGCCGGCTCATGGCGGGCAGAGGATTAATGTTGTTGATAGTGGGGAAACTTTGAATTTGGTTTCTGATGTGACTAAGGTGAAGACTTCGCTATCGGTGGTTAAAGACCGACTTCTGAAAGGACAGATTTTCCCGGGCTGTGGGGAAGAATGCAGAAATTGTCAAGCTGCCGAAAACGGATGTGACAGTTTGAGAAGGGGTATTCAGCAGCTGATAGATGAAGGTTGCCTTCAGTTCGATCAGGCCCGTCCGGTGAAGAATGATGTATCGACGGTGACGTTTTATTTCACTCCTGAAGAAATATATGTTCCCGAGAGACTCGCTCCGACAACAATATATTTCCCAGAAAGTACAGAACCAGCAGCGGTGAACATCGAAAGTACAGCACCAGTCGCAATTTACTCTGACAGTCCTCAACCGACTTTGGTTGGTCCAATCACCATCACGGTACCAGGACCTCTTCCGTATGAGAAAGACAGTGCTATCCCGTGGCACTATGGGGCTGATATCTATTGCCAGGGGCAGAAAGTTAACGAAGAAGACATTGACATTGGTAGCTCCGCTGTAGACAATGTTGGAGGGGTTGGTGGCTTCACTCGCAGTGGACGCCTATTTGCACCATCAACATTACGCGCGAATACTGAAGCTGACGCAGCTGCCAAGGCTAAAGGGAAACAGGTATCCACCGAAGAGGTTACTACTAAGGAAGATCCTCCTAAGACCGCATTCGAGAAGGAAGTGGATGAGTTTATGAGGATTATCAAGAAAAGTGACTACAAGGTAGTCGACCAGCTAAATCAGACACCCTCAAAGATCTCCATTCTCTCACTATTTCTGTGCTCTGAGGCGCACAGAGCAGCCTTGTTGAAAGTACTGAATATGGCCTATGTTCCACCGGAGATAACTGTTAACCAGCTGGAGTCGGTAGTTTCCAATGTAAACGCTAGCCGGGGGCTAGGTTTCACCGATAATGACCTGACATCTGAGGGCAGGAATCACAACAAAGCCTTGCATATCACAATGGAGTGCAAAGGGGTGATGCTTTCCCATGTTTTGGTTGATACAGGCTCTTCTCTGAATGTTCTTCCAAAGAAAGCCTTAACGAAGTTGGATTGCGATGACACCATCCTGAGGCCAAGTAACTTAGTTGTGAGGGCTTTTGATGGCTCTAAGAGAGCTGTCTTTGGCGAAGTTGAGTTTCCAGTTAAGATTGGACCGCAGGTGTTCAAGAGCACCTTTTATGTGATGGATATCCAGCCTGCCTACAGCTGTCTGCTAGGTCGGCCTTGGATTCATGCTGCCGGTGCTGTTACTTCTACCCTCCACCAGAAGCTCAAATATGAACTAGAAGGTCAGATCGTCACTGTATGTGGTAAAGAGGATATTTTTGTTAGCCACCTGTCTACATTTAAGTATGTAGAGATGGATGGCGAGATGCATGGGATGCTGTGTCAGGGCTTCGAAACTACAAACATCAATGAGGTCGCGCCCGAAGCTATCTTTTCACCTGAGTTTGAGAAGGTCGGGACTTCTATCTCTTCATACAAGCAAGCTGTCGAAGTGGTTAAAGCTGGTAATGCCCAAGGCTGGGGCAAATTTGTGGAGCCAGTCATCAAAGAAGACAAGTTTGGATTGGGGTATGCTCCGGGATCTCAGAAGAATGAAACCAGTACTCTCTCCAGCGGGGGTTTGGTTTCTCCCCACATCGTCAATGCTGTAGATGAAGACAAGGCTGACAGCGACTGTGACTTAGATAGCTGGATTCGCCCGTGTGTCCCGGGAGAAAAGCTCGACAATTGGTCGTCTGAAAAAACCGTCCGGGTTACTCTGCTGAAAGAGTGATTTTTATTGTTTTCCTTTATTACATGCATAATAAAGTCTTACACTTTGCCCAAGGTGTAACGGCTCATTTGTAGGGCCATCCATTTAGTTACGTTTCGCAATTATTTTTATCATCAATAAAGGACGGCTTTTGCAAACAATTTTGTGTTCTCTTTCTTTCAGTTTTTTTACTTTTTACAAAAAAAATGGCAATGTTTCTTTTTTCGTTTTTTCTTTCTTTCCAAAAAAAAATCTCTCATTCTAAGGTAAAGCATGATCCTCCATCATGCAGAGCCGACCACTCGGATCTCACTGCTAACGACACTGCTATGGCCAAGTATGACTTCGACAATCCTATCTATCAAGCCGAAGAAGGGGCTGAGGAAGATTGTGAATTGCCTGAAGGGTTAGCCAGATTGTTGAAACAGGAGGACCGAGCTATTACACCTTATCAGGAAGTGGCTGAGACCATCAACGTTGGTACCGAAGACGACAAGAAAGAGATCAAGATCGGGGCCAGTCTACAGGCCGAGAGGAAAGACCGTTGATCATGTACTTGACTGTGTTAGAAAGGTCAATGGGTTGTGTGCTCGGTCAGCATGACGAGTCAGGTCGAAAAGAGCATGCAATATACTACCTTAGCAAAAGTTTACCGACTGTGAACAAAGATACTCATTGCTCGAGAAAACTTGCCGCGCTTTGGCATGGGCTGCTCGCCGACTAAGACAATATATGTTGACTCACACGACTCTATTGATATCAAAAATGGATCCAATCAAGTATATTTTTGAAAAGCCATCACTTACCGGAAAGGTTACTAGGTGACAAATGATACTGACAGAGTATGACATCCAATACACTTCACAAAAAGCCATCAAGGGAAGTGTCTTGTCAGACTATCTTGCAGAGCAACCGATTGATGATTACCAACCTATGAGGTTTGACTTTCCTGATGAGGACATCATGTTTCTTAAATCGAAAGATTGAGAGGAACCACTCCCGGAGGAGGGGCCTGACCTTGAATCCAAATGGGTTATGATGTTTGATGGGGCGGTCCACGTCAATGGTCGCGGAGTTGGTGTAGTGTTGATCACACCGGAAGGGGGTTCATATGCCATTTGGTGCCAGAATAACTTTTCCCTGCACCAACAATGAATCCGAATACGAAGCTTGTATCCTAAGACTTGAGGAAGCCGTCAGAATACAGATTAAAACCCTGGATGTATACGGGGATTCAACTTTGGTCATCAATCAAACCAACGGGAAATGGTGCTATGCTGGAACTACGTACCCAGAATAGACGTATCTCGGTCAGAGACGAATGAAGAAAGCATTTGGTCAGAAAGTGCGCCCTCGGGGGTATCAAGTCGGTGAATTGGTACTCAAAATATTTCTTCCTCCCAACACAGATCACAGGGGCAAATGGACATCGAACTATGAGGGTCCGTACGTGGTTAAAAGGATTTTCTATGGCGGAGTTTTGATGCTAACAACCATGGATGGCGAAGGATTCCCGTCCCCTATTAACTCAGACGCAGTTAAAAAAAAATACTTCGCGTAAAATAGACCCGCTGGACGATAAAAAGAATAGTCCAGGCAAAAAAAGGGCATCCCGACGAACCAAAAAATAAATAAATAAAGAGGTTCGGGCAAAAATTAGGGATATAAAAAAAGAGTACACCCGGTGAGTCGAAAACCCAAAAGGGCGGCTCAGGCAAAAATGGGTATCCCGGTGGATTGAAAACCCGAAAAAGGGGCGATCCAGGCAAAAGTTAGGGAATAAGCGAATGACTGCAACCTGAGTTCACCTGTGTTCTATCACCGTTTCATTCAATCCGACAATCTTCGAAGGTTAAAGATCGACTAATCATCCACTTCAGAAAGCAAGATGAGCAGAGCGTCTTGAGGACATACGAGCCATAGCAGAGTCGAAACTCGGTGGGACACCGTATCCCCATTGCCATTAGGATAGTTCTCTTTTTATAGCGATCACCTCTTTTCAGGGATCAGCTTCCTGATACCCTCGCCTATTCCTGGCACAAATTTTCTCCCCATTAAGAGTCGAATAATTCAGTTAAAGAGCCTCTTTATTTTTCATTTATCAGTTTGTTTGCAAAAATGTCCGAATTTTTGATAAAACATATTGCATATGAACATAATGGTGGCTTTTGCAGATGATTTGCACAGGAAAACATTTAAAATTGCTTTGAATGTGCTTAATCCCGAACGGTGAATTCAAACCGAGTAATTCCCCCGAGGCATACGTGTATCTTTGGTTGCAGGTCACAGGAACCGGATGCGAAGTCATGAATCCTCATCCCCAAGCGGTTGACAAAGTCTCTCCTCAGCAGAGCATGTTCCCCAACAGAGTTGACAGTATCCAGACTGTCTATCCCCAGTAGAGTTGACAGTATCCAGACTATATATCCCCAGTGGAGTTGACAGTGTCAGACTGTATCTTCCTAGCAACAGCGGAGTGGTTGCATAACCAACAGATGAGAGGGTGGTGTTCCCAGTGTTCATCTCATCCCCAACAGATTATTTCTAACAGATTTGTTCTAATCCCTAGCTTCAGGACGATTAGCAAGTTCATATCCCCAGCAAAGGTCGTTTCCTACGACATTTCCCCAAGAAGTGTTTTCCCCACAGACTCTCCTCACAGAGCCTCGCCGAACAAAGTTTCCATAGTTGATACTCCCCCCGCAAGGTCAACTTTTCAAGCAGCCAATTTATATTTGGTGGCTCATTGGTCCCGGCAGACGGATCATTCCCCACAGAGCATTCAAGGATTGATACAGCGATCTGTTCCCTACCGGAGTTTGCTTCCCCAAGCAAATTTCTTTTTACACCATGTATAACATTTGCATTTGCATGCATATCATATCAAGCATACACATAAGCTGATTAACAGGTTCTTCCAAGCAGACTGAAGAATTACTTTACAACCAAGGTCATGAGATCCAGCCAGAGGATCAAGCGTGAGTGATCCAGCCTGAGGGTCATTTTGAAGATTCAGCCTGAGAATCGTGTTCCAGTGATCCAGCCTGAGGGTCATTTCAAAGATTCAGCCTGAGAATCGTGTTCCAGTGATCCAGCCTGAGGGTCATTTCGAAGATTCAGCCTGAGAATCGTGTTCCAGTAAGCCAGCCTAAGGCTCAATTTGAAGATTCCCCAGTGAAGTCGCCTACAAGCTTTATTTCCCCAGCAAGCCCAATTGAGGAGTCGTTACAACATGTTCTAGCCCGAAGAATATGTACGAAGCCCAAAAGTGGAATATTCTCGAAGCTGCATATCTATTATGAAGGTTGGGTGTAGATTTCAAAAGAGGGTCAACCAGCGCATGCCTCAGATGCGGGATCCTAATGATGGGAATTTACCATCAGAACAATCCAGATCTAGCCAGAAGATCGAAGTAGATTCAGCCAGAGAATCGAAACAAAGAAGATCTAGCCAGAAGATCGAAAATCGCAACAATTCAGATCTAGCCAGAAGATCGAAATAGATTCAGCCAGAGAATCGAAACAAAGAAGATCTAGCCAGAAGATCGAAAATCGCAACAATTCAGATCTAGCCAGAAGATCGAAGTAGATTCAGCCAGAGAATCGAAACAAAGAAGATCTAGCCAGAAGATCGAAAATCGCAACAATTCAGATCTAGCCAGAAGATCGAAGTAGATTCAGCCAGAGAATCGAAACAAAGAAGATCTAGCCAGAAGATCGAAAATCGCAACAATTCAGATCTAGCCAGAAGATCGAAGTAGATTCAGCCAGAGAATCAAAGGAAATAGATTCAGCCAGAGAATCAAAACGAAGGAGATCTAGCCAGAAGATCGAAGAAGATCTAGCCAGAAGATCAAAATCGTATCCAGCCCGAGGATCAAAATTAATATCCAACCAGAGGACTAAATTGAGTATAGGTTCAGCCAGAGGATCGAAACTCCAAACTAAGCCAGAGGATCGGAAGAAAAATAAACAGCACGGTGTATTTCCGCATTTTTGTGGTGTTCTCGGAGCGCAAATTTTCGGTCTGTCTTTGGTATTCAATCACAGCTCACCCCGTTTGTCTGATAAGCTGTTCGCTTTCATCCTACTCGGTTTAACTGATGATTGAATAGGGGCAGCTGTAACACCCCAAAATTTTCCCTCCTCATTCATGCATTCATTTAGCATTTCATATTGCATTTCATCATGTCAATCAGAATTAGATCCGAAAAAAAAAGGAAAAAAAAAATAACTTTTTTACAAAAATAAATAAATAAATAAAAATAATAATAAAAAAAAAATATAATAAAATTTTTTGGACTTGGGTCTCTCTCATTTGAGCCCACAAAACCATGAAATTCAGTCTATAAATACCAAGGCTTCACTTGAGAAAAAGGGAGAGAAGCAAAATACTCTGAGGTTTCCTTGGAACAAAACCCTGGACAAAACCTGAAGAGAAACCTGACAGAGAACTCAGAGCAGCCTCCAAACCCTGAAGGGCCTCACGGGTGCAACTCAATTTCAATCAAGCTCTCCAATCAGGGATAACTTGCGTGGTTTCCCACTTTAATTGTGGGATAACCCCTGGAGGTTCATTCCGATTACCTGTACTGACCCACTTTCTTTGATGGCATTAGCTTGGGAGATTCTTGGGTTTCTTACTCCTTTAACTGCTGTTACTTCGGATCTTTATCCGTGTGGTAATTTTTTCCTTTTCTCGTACTTTATCGCTTTCTTAGCTGGAAGACCTCGATAGGAGGCAATGTTTGAGCCCCTTGGTGGCATTTTACTTTGAGATACATGTTTTGTGTTTTGTATTCATATCCCCACATGTAGCGCGGTTCCTTCGTCAAGGACTGCCTATTTGCCCTCGAGCATCCCAAACCCTAAAACCCAAAGCAACACGTTTACTCCTTCTACTACAGGCGAGTAAGTCTCCAAAGGTCGAGCATCTGGTAGATTGCGTAGTGACGTCGTTCGTCCAAAACCCAATCCACAAACCCATAGTTAGCCGAACTACGTTTTGCTCTGATTCTCAGGCCAGATGAGATACGTAGGCATAAGACGCGATGTCTTAGCGAGCACACATCCCCCCAACCCATAGGTAGCCGAGCTACGAAGACTCTGATTCTCATATTCAGATGAGATACGTATGCAGTGGATGCGACATCCGCGCGAGTCATTTTCATTTAACCCTTTTTTTTTGGCAAACAGCACAAGATAAACCCACACCCTTTAGACGAAAACTACAAAAGTGGATCCCGTAGAGTACTACGGATGCGTAGGGGTGCTAATACCTTCCCTTCGCATAACCGACTCCCGAACCCAAGATTTGGTTGCGAGACCCCGTCTTGTCCTTTCCTTTTTCAGGTTTACTTCGAGCGTTTCCTTTCCCTCCTTTGGGATGAATAACGCACGGTGGAGACTCTTCTGTCTTTTTCTTTCGCCGGTTGTTTTTTTTTGCGCACTGTATTTTTCAGGTTGCGACACTAGTGTGGTTTCATTTCTTATCCCTCATCTTTTTGTTTTCCTTAGGACTTAGCCCTTCTTCTTCATCTCTCCACTCTAACCCAAGCCAAAACCCTTTTTGTGCAAACATTTAACCTTTGTTTTCAACATTAGAAACCTAAGCCTTATGCTTTTGATTTTCAAACTTTCTTTTCATAACACTCATTTTGAATTGAATCTTTAAGTCAACTTTGACTACTTTTGTATATACTTCTAATTGGTAAATATAACCCATTCAAATTTCCCTTTTGTGGTTCCAATAGCCACTTTCTTAATCAAAATTTTCCATAACCTTTAGCTATTAGGTTTGAGTTATCCTTGTGGTAGATGTAATACTCACCTATATCCTTAGTGATGGACAATGAGTCTTCCATGCTTATTATAGGGTTAACCCCTCACTAGCATGTTGAAGTTATCCTCACATGGTGGATTTGTGGTTTGGTTGAGTTTTCTCCCTTTGATAACAAAAGACCTTAAGGCTTTTGGACCAATCAATTCACCAATTTTTTTTGAGATTTTTACCTCGAACTACGAGGTTTTGATCCTAATCTTTTTATAAGATGGTACGTAGGAAATGGGTTTATCCATCCAAACATAAAATGTAAATAACTTGTACATTCTCCTCTCATCTCTTCAATCATGTTTTGGGTGCCTAACACCTTCCCATTACATAACCAACCCCCTTACCCATATCTCTGTTTCTTTTATTAGTTTTTGTTAAAACTATTAGGTTTTTGTTCGCTTTCTAACCATTCCTTTGGATAAATAGAAGTGTGGTGGTGACTCGACTTGTATGATTTACCTTGGATTTAGTCAATATCTCCAATGGTAACGAATACCCCGCTACAGAAAAGTGGCGACTCTGCTGGGGAGGTCCCTAGTGGGTTTTGCCAACTTTTCATGCTTGTTGTATTGTATATTGTTTTGTGACATATTTTTGTGCAATTTGGGATTACTGTATTGTATGTAATGATTGATTTGCTTGATATTAATTCCTTGTATGCTTGGTGATCTTTGTGAGATGAGTTCTATACCCGGACTCGAGTGCACTTAGGATAAGAGAATGGCGTAGTCTTGTTGACTTGTGTGGAGTTATTCCTTAGCAAGTTGACTTGCAAGTCCATTCACTTGGTGGAGGTCATGTTGGGATCAATAATGTCACCCAAGTAAGTTGTGGTTAGACATTACTCTTTCCAATATAGACCTTAGAAGCCAAGGACCTTAGTTTACCAAGCCCATCTTGGCCTATTTTTAGGATGTAGTGCGAAAGTCGTTCAAATGTAAGATTTGATACGATTGTTACGCGATACTACACTCATAAGAGTCTCTCTTGAGAATATTTTTGGAATACGAGTAGTCGTTTCTCCGATAATATCCGAAAGATGGGATGATGACTATGGTAACCTCTTGTAGAACATGTTTGGCAGGTTTAAACCCTAGTACATTCCCTTTGGGGTGGTTCTTAACCGAGACTCCATGCTCGTGACTTGCAACAAACCCTTGATTCATGGTCGATCCGTTCACGTATCCTTAATATCAATGGAACTTGGGTGTCGATAAGGTGTAAACCATAATCCACCAAAATGGATGATTGATATTAAGGATAACATGATCTATCCCATGACCTTTGTTTGGCGTGCTTTGCTTGATCCTTGAGTGTGATTGTTGCATTCATGCATCCATGCATCCATTTGCATCCATATCATCAATAATAAAAGAAATTTTCAAGGAACTTAAGGGGTTTATTTGCAAAATTTTAAGACATGGAAAGACAAAGAAGGAATACAAAGAAGTACAGCTTCAGACAACCAGATATGAAAGAGTTAAGGAATTTGACATCCTATGTATTAGATCCCTTGGGTTTCAAAGCTCGTTTTGGGAAGCTTCTTCCTCTTCTGACTACTCAGGTGGATGAAGGGTTGATGAGCGTATTGGTGTAGTTTTATGATCCCTTGTACCGTTGCTTCACGTTTCCGGACTTCCAACTTTTGCCTACCCTTGAGGAGTATGCTTATTTCGTGGATATACCTATTCTAGACCAGTTGTCGTTCAGTGGCTTGGAGAGTATTTCTACTTCTCAAGAGATAGCTGACATGTTGCACATAGATGAATCTCTGGTTGGTGCTCATATGACTACCAAAGGTGGAATTCAAGGTCTCCCTTCTGAGTTCCTCATTGCTCAAGTTACTATTTATGGGAAATGTAAGACCCCAATTTTGAACCTAAGATCCCTCATGGCATCATAACATTGCATTTGCATTGCCTCAAGGTTCTTTAGCATCTTGGTTCCCTTTGCCTTTGGGTGGGACTCCTTGTGATTGGTTTGAGATCACCAAGCATGCTTGAATTATACATCATTGTTTCTCTTACTTTTGTTTACTAACCAAAAGCACAAAAATGTGTCACTAACATCTTTTGTTTGAAGCTTGAGTATCATCCAAGATACTTTGTGGGTTCTATTTAGATGATCAGTCAACACAAGGGAATGGCTTGAGATACTTCCAACAGGTTCAAATGGGGTCTATTCGTCAGTCAAAACGATAATCTTGAAGGAGCAAAAGTTTGTTCATGAGTTGTCATGCTCGCTAGGCGAGCAGAATGGGTCGCCTAGCGAGTCCCAAGAAAAGCCACCAGAATCACCTACGCTCAGAGGAATTTCTTGAACTATCATGCTCGCTAGGCGAAGCCCACATGTTTAAAAAAAATGAAAAACGAAAAACGAACAAAAAAAAGGAACGAAAAATGAAAAACGAAAAAAAAACGAAAAAGAAAGAAAAATAAATAAAAATAAATAAATAAAATAAATAAATAAAATATAACAGAAAATTTTTGGACTTGGGCCTCTCTCATTTGAGCCCACAGGTCCACAAAAATCAGGTTATAAATTCAGAGTTTCAGTGAAACAAAAGGGATTCTATTCCTATTACCCTGGCAGGGAAAAAGATAGTGAGAGAAGAGCTAACAGAGTTCAAAGCAACCTCCAGAGACTGAAGGGAACTCATCTGCAAAGAGCCAATTCCATCTCATATAAACCCTCAGATTGCTTTGCAAACCCAACCGGGCAATTCAATTTCATTCGATCTCTCCAGTCAGGTTTGCCTTATTCCCATTATTTTATGCTTTTAATTTGAATGCTCTGAATGTATGAGGTATTATGGGTGAATTTGATATCCTTTTGATGCATGTGTTTGACAAGAGGTTTAGGCCTCATACCCTTGGTTGCTTTTTGTGAGCTTTTTGTCAATTTTAATGGCATGATTCATGTGGTTACATTTTGATTTGGGGGCAACTCTTGATTACCCTATCTTGTTTCTCTAACCTGTTTGTTGAGTTTATTTGTGAGGGCTCACATGACTCTTGCAGGGATAGCTTGCTCAGTGTTCCACTTTATTTGTGGGATACCACTTGGAGGTTTACTCCGATTACCTGTACTGACTCGCTTTCTTTGATGGTGTTTAGCTTGGGAATCTCTGGGTTTCTTATTTATCTAATTGTTGTTACTTCGGATCTTTATCCGTACGGTAGATCTCTCGATCCCTTTACTTTTCCCGCATTTTACCGCTTTCTTAGGTTTCGTATAGCCTCTCGTGGCATGTCAATTAAGGTTGCGCGGTTCCTTCATCTAGGACTGCCTTTTTGCATGAGCATCCCTGAACACCCCAATCTCATTGATTTTTCTTCTCCTAAGAACACGTTATCTCCCTCTATAACAGGCGAGTAAGTCTCCAAAGGTCGAGCATCCGGTAGATTGCGTAGTAACGTCGTTCACCCCAAAACACAACCCTTACCCCATAGGTGGTCGAACTACGTTTTGCTCTAATTTTCCTCCCAGATGAGATACGTAGGCATAAGACGCGGTGTCTTAGCGAGCACACTCCTCTTTAACCCATAGGTAGCCGAGCTACGAAGACTCTGATTCTCAGATTCATATGAGATACGTATGCAGTGGATGTGACGTCCGTGCGAGTCATTTTCTTTTGACCCCTCTTTTAGTAAGTAGTACATTAGATAAACATACACGCTTTTCTCATCCCTTCAATCATGTTTGCACAAATAAATTTTCAAAAAAAAAAACAACAACCTTTGCAACAAATGTGAAAAGGGCTCCCTAGGAGTACCTAGGATGCTTTGGGTGCCTAACATCTTCCCATTGCATAACCAACCCCCTTACCTAGATCTCTGACATTTTTACTAGTTTTTGATTCGATAAAACTTTTAGGTTTTTGTTCGCTTTCTAACCATTTCTTTGGATAAATAGAAGTGCGGTGGCGACTCGACTTTGTATGCTTTACCTTGGATTTAGTCAATATCTCCAATGGTAACGAATAAACCGCTACAGAAAAGTGGCGACTCTGCTGGGGAGATCATCAGTCACCCTAGTGGGTTTTGCCAACTTTTCATGCTTGTTGTATATTTGTTGTATGACATATTTTTGTGCAATTTGGGATTACTGTACTGTTTGTAATGTTTGAATTGCTTGATATTAATTCCTTGTATGCTTGGTGATCTTTGTGAGATGAGTTCTATACCCGAACTCGAGTGCACTTAGGATAGGAGAATGGCATAGTCTTGTCGACTTGTGTGGAGTTATTCCTTAGCAAGTTGACTTGCAAGCCCATTCACTTGGTGGAGGTCATGTTGGGATCAATAATGTCACACAAGTAAGTTGTGGTTAGACATTACTCTTTCCAATATAGACCTTAGAAGCCAAGGACCTTAGTTTACCAAGCCCATCTTGGCCTATTCGTAGGATGTAGTGCGAAAGTCGTTCAAGTGTAAGATTTGATACGATTGTTATGCGATACTAAACTCATAAGAGTCTCTCTTGAGAATATTTTTGGAATACGAGTAGTCGTTTCTCCGATCATATCCAAAAGATGGGATGATGACTATGGGAACCTTTTGTAGAACATGTTTGGCAGGTTTAAATCCTAGTACACTCCCTTTGGGTGGTTCTAAACCTAAACTCCATGCTCGTGACTTGCAACAAACCCTTGATTCATGGTTGATCCGTTCATGAATCCTTAATATCAATGGAACTTGGGTGTTGATAAGGTGTAAACCATAATCCACCAAAATGGATGATTGATATTAAGGATAACATGATCCATCCCATGACCTTTGTTTGGTGTGATTTGCTTGATCCTTGAGTGTGATTGTTGCATTCATGCATTCATGCACCCATTTGCATTCATATCATCAAAATAATAAGAAAATTTTCAAGGAACTTAAGAGGTCTATTTGCAAAATTTTCAGACATGGAAAGACAAAGAAGGAATACAAAGAAGTACGGTTTCAGACAACCAGACTTGAAAGAGTTAAGGAATTTGACATCTTATGTATTAGATCCCTTGGGTTTCAAAGCTCGTTTTGGGAAGCTTATTCCTCTTTTGACTACTCAGGTGGATGAAGGATTGATGAGTGTATTGGTGCAGTTTTACGATCCTTTGTACCGTTGCTTCACGTTTCCGGATTTTCCGCTTTTGCCTACACTTGAGGAGTATGCTTATCTTGTGGGTATACCTGTTCTAGACCAGTTGCCGTTCAGTGGCTTGGAGAGTATTCCCACTTCTCAAGAGATAGCGGACATGTTACACATAGATGAATCTCTGGTTGGTGCTCATACGACTACGGAAGGTGGAATTCAAGGTCTCCCTTCTGAGTTCCTCATTGCTCAAGCTACTATGTATGGGAAGGCCATGAGTGAGGACGCCTTTGAGGCCATATTTGTACTTCTCATCTATGGGCTGGTATTGTTCCACAACATCGACAAGTTTGTGGATGTGAACGCTATTAGGATTTTCTCTACTCTTAATCCCGTTCCGACTCTGTTGGGCGATACCTACTTCTCTTTGCATATGAGGAATGCAAAGGGTGGTGGCGCCATTGTGTGTTGTTTGCCTCTGTTGTATAAGTGGTTTATTTCTCACTTACCTCAAACGGTCGCTTTCAAGGAGAACGAGGAATGTCTACGGTGGTCCACGAGACTTATGTCTCTCACTAATGATGATATCTCTTGGTATAACCGTGTGTATGGTAGTGTGCAGATTATTGACTCTTATGGCGAATTCTCCAATGTACCTCTTCTTGGTACTTGTGTAGCACCTCAAATTTGCACATCCCTTTTTGTACATTCATTTTCATGTTAGGTCATTAACATTACATTGTCCACTGCATAGCATTGCATTGTCCATTGCCCAAGTGCAAGTCAACAGTCAAGACCGGTCAGGAGATCCAGTCAAGCAAGTGCATTTCCTATTGAAGCAAAGCCCTAGGGTTGGGTCATTGAGTTCATGTGACCTAGGGATCATTTTGAAGTGGTTTGGCCAAAGGTTGGATGTTCAGAAATCATCAGTCAATGATCAATTCATCTGAAACCCTAAAAAGTCAACCAAAGTCAACTGTGCATGAAATCATGGATTTGAAGGTGGGAGACGGTTTGAAAGGCCTCATCCATGTCCATACAAGTCTCATTTGACATTTCAAAGATCAAGATTGAAGAATTTGAGGTCAGATGAAAAGTTTCCAAAAATAGTAAGTGACCTGTAATTTCAAATTGCCAAAAATGGAAAGGTCTTCTCCTCAAGTTTACATCATCAAGCAAGCTTCAAATGAAATTTTGTCCAACATGAAAGTTGAAGATCTTGCTCTCACCTTTCCAAAACGTCCAAGAACATCCATTTCTCATGTGTGGTTGGGAAATTATGATCAAATCATTGTCAATGGATTTTGAACTTCAAGCTTGCATAACTTTTGCACCAAATGGTCAAATCATGTGGCTCTTTTTGCAACATTTCACTCTTGATATGCTCTATCATAATCATGCATCACATTTCATCAAATCTCATCACAAAAATATTGCATTTTTCACTTGAACTTAATTTGAATTTTGGAGGGAAATCTCCAATTTAAAAAATATGCATTGCCATTACATTTTTCCATTGGCATTTGATTCAAAATGACATTTGAGGTGCATTTCAAGCTAGCACGAACACTGTTCCATTGGCATGTGAGCATAAGGATGATTTTGGCAATTTGCATAAACCATTCCATTTCACTAATCCTTGGGTTTTTGGTTAAACATGATTAACAAGTTTGATTAGCAGGTGGTATTTAAACATAATCCTAACAGAAAATCATAATAACAACTTCAGAATTTCAGATCTAAACTTTGCATCTCAATTTTCTCTCAACTTTTCCATCGAGTTTCTTCATATCTTTTGCACGCTTCTTGTTTTGTTCATCATTTCTAAGCACAACTAAAGAAGATTGAAGCAAGATCTTGTGGAACTCTTGAAGAATCGTGACTGTTGAAGCATTGCATCTCCCATGGCAGTTGAAGATTCCAGTCGTATCAAGCACTGCTGAGCTGTTCTTCCTCATTCATTCATCTTCCTTATCACTGGAGATCATCTGTTTCACCTTGCCAGGACTTGAGAAGCACGATTCCAACTCTGCATCATCATTGAGGTCAGTTTTCGATTGCTCTAATTCTTAAAATAATCATGTGCATCTTGTAGATCCTTTAACACTAGTTATGCTGAACTTTAGATCTCTTAAAACCATGCAGTATTGAAGTAGTTATCATGATTTGAAGTTTGGTTGTTAAAACTTGTTCTGCTCGATTTGATTGATATAGCTTGATTTAGATGAAATTGATGCTGGATGTGTGATGTATGTTGAGAGAGGATTCCATCGATATGCGTTTCATGAATTTTGGTGAACATTTGTTCTTGATGATGAAGAACACGATGAATATGTGATGAATGTTAGGTTTTCTGATTCCAGATCGTGTTTTGATCTTGCTTGGCCGAGTTTGCATGAGTTTTGTTGTTTCTTGTCCATGTACTGGTCCAAGTGTTGGCTTATGATTGGCCAGCGTTTCAATTAAATGAAACGCGACATTTAGCTTGGCGCTCAATTCAAATGCAAGCGTGGTTCGATTCCGGCTCCAAGCATTTCCAACATTTTGCTTTGCACATTATTTCCAATTTATCTCACATGTTCATGCTTTTTGTTTCATGTTTTTTAATTTTCCTCTTCATTAAAAAATTCATAACTCAAAAAATAATGATCCAAATCACATGAAATTTTTTGCACAATGTCCCTTGTAATGTCTACTATTTTATGATGATTTTTCCAGAATTTGTGCTCGGTTGGATTTTTAAATGGCCTAGGGTTTGTCCATGATTATGTCTTCTTGCACCATGCTTGCTATTTTGGTTGTAAAATGATGAGCTTTTATCCACTGCTTCTGAAAATTTACATGCTTAATCTAGACACTTTGATTGATCTTTTGGCTTTGCGTTTGTATTTTTAGCATGCTTGGTTGTTGAGATATGAGCTGATCATTGGAGGTGTGACAATGTGTGTCACACCATTTCTTGTCCAATTTTCTGATTTTATTTACCATGCCATATGAACTTCAATTGATGTGAATTTTTGCATGATGATGCTTCTGGATGTTAGGATTGAGTATGAATTTTAGTAGAATTTTTGGGTGCATTTCCAATTTGTTTGAGATTTTCATTTCTGTTTGACCATTTGTGGACGTTTTGAGAGTCATGAACTTCTATGATTTGTGAAATTCTTGATGTTTATTGGATGGACCTAAAATTTTACACATGTATTCTAGACACTTTGAAGTTTGTCTTGGCTTTGGTTTGATGTCCATATCATGTTTGGATTCTGTTTTATGCTTGCTTGAAGTTGATGTATGGTTTTGTGCCCTCATTGAGCTTGTTTTTCCTTGCCTTGCCTTATGGAATTTATTTGACATGCTTCCACTTGTCCAAATGACTTGAATTTTGGTATGATGATCATATGATGAATGCTGTTTAGCCATGATTTTGCTTGAGATTTATTGATCCATTTTTGAATTGATATGCATTTGTTCTTGCTGTTGTGTCAATGTGGTTTCAATTTGCATGCTTTGCACTATATGCCTTATGAAATGATTTTGGTGAATGCTATGGATATGAGACCACTTGGATGTTGTTCTTATTTGATTAAGCTTGATTCATGCCAATTTTCATGTTCTGTTTTGATTTATTGCTCCCTCTTTGACCCTAGGCCTTGTCCTAGTGGTTAGCCTCTCACATTTGAGCATTGTTTCAGGTTAAAAAGCACAATTGCCATGCTTGATGAGGTTCACTCATTTGGAGTTGATCCATTGCTTGTTGATGACTAACTTTGAGTTTGTTTTGTAGGCTTTAAGACTTAAGCCTAGGCCTTGTGGCTTGCACCTTTGTGCATTGATGCTTGTTTGTCTGTTTATGTACAGTTGTCTGTTGACTTGTAACTGTCTGTTTGACTTTTGTTTGAATTGTATACTGATTGTGTTGGATTGTTTTCAGGTACCTTAGTTGCTATAGTTCCTTTGTGAACTTGCTTTTGCTTTGCTTGATAGCTTGAGCATTGAGGTATAATGTCTCTAACTCCATGTAGTCTGGAAGACCTGGCCTGTTACTTGGCCAGGCACCTGTCTGAAGTCCTCCTTAAGAGGCAATGCTTGTGATTGTTTATTTTTGTCCCCAAGCAGGAAAAGACCTTTGATAAGGCAATTGGCAGATAAAAGAGATGTGCAATCCATCTCCTGCTATTCAGTTGAGTCATCCCTTTGCTCACACACCTTGTGTTGATGCATTGTGGATATTAACCCAAGATCCTTGTACAGTTGTGTCAGTCATATGTGTAGAAGGGTTCCAACTTTCTGAACCCACATATTCCTTTGTCTGAAGCTCTCCCAGGCCAGGGATAAGAGCTGTGAAGTCTTATCTTCACTTCCTATTTCATCTGCTTCACCCTAACTCTCAATGTTAGGGTTAAGAGCTAACATCACCCGATTCCAGATGGCTTGTGTTTTACAGCCTAACCCTTGTGTGAGCCCACTTTGTGTGTATATAGTGTGTGCTATTTGTGATTGTTTGCTTTGCTTTGTCTGTGTTGTTTAGGATAGCTTGCTCCCTGTGCAAGTTAGCTAGAAACCTTAACATAGGGATGATATGCATGATAACATCTAGGCTCGAGTCGTAGTCTCCCTAGTTGTGTCTCCCTTTGTATCTGGTTAGGCTAGTCCTTTTTCCTTGCGTAGGGGAACTATGTCGCCCTGATCCTCATACCAGATGAGGTACGTAGGCAGGAGATGAGCTGATCTCTCCGGGCGCCCTTTTTGCTTTTGTCTCTTGTGTGTGTTAGGAGATGGATGTAAGACCAGTGATTGGCATTCCGTATCCTATTGCTTGTTGTGTGCTTGGAGTCCGATGTAAGTCCAGCGATTGGCATTTGGTTTCCAATGTGCGTGTGTTTGGTTCGGAGTCTGATGTAAGTCCAGCGATTGGCATTTGGTTTCCAGGTTTGCCTGTTTTTGTGTGGAGTTTGACGTAAGTCCAGCGATTGGCAGTCGATTTCCTGTGTTGTTTTGCTTTGCGTGCGTTAGCTGAGCTACGAGTGCTCTGATTCTTCTTTAGTCCAAGAAGATACGTATGCATAGGATGCGACATCCTAGCGAGCACGTTTCCCCCTGTCCCGAACTACGTCGACTCTGATGTCTGTGCCTGACAGACTACGTAGGCCCAGGATGCGATATCCTGCCGAGTTAGTTTCTTTTGTTTTCCTGTGTCTCTTTCAGCCAGTGTATGTTTGTGTTTGTGAGCAGTTTTCGCAACCTTTATTCTTCCTTTTGTGCCTGGATCTCGTCGAGTACGACGGATGCGTAGGGGTGCTAATACCTTCCCTTCGCATAACCGACTCCCGATCCCATCTCTCTTTGGTCACGAGACCATGTCTTTTCCAGGTTTACTTCGAGCGTTTCCTTTCCCTCTTTTGGGATAAATAACGCACGGTGGCGGCTCCGTTGTTCTGTTTTCCCGCCGATTTTTCGCGTAATCCGTCAGCTGGCGACTCTTTTGGGGACTAAGAGAAGTTGACCTCTTGCTGGTCCATCTTCCCTAAGCGAGTCTCTCCTAGCGCTCTCTAGGTTAGGGTTAGGTTGCTTGTGTTGCTCTATTTATTGCATTTATGATTATTATGTTGTATATATGTGCATATCTGTTTGCATGCATCATACTATCATTGTGCTGATCCTGTAACAGGTTGGTTCCTCTGTTTGGGGTGGGTGTTCTGAGTGGGGCTAAAACCCAGGCCCGAGTACACACCTAGGATTAGCATGGTCTCACGTCTCCTCACTTGCTGTATCAGCATGCTGTTGCGACGTGTCACCACAGCCGGACGAGGTTCATTTTAGAGAACCCTTCCGTTTGGAGTTATTCCACTCAGGTTGGGTGATCTCATCTGGGCTATTGACTTCGGTGACCGATCTTTCCCGGATCTTTGGTTCATATGATCTTAAGAGAGCTACAACGGCACACCCGAAAGGGCAAACCCGTTGAGTATCTTTGCCCGATTGTCGAGACCATTGTCCGCCTTAGGATGACCTTGTTAGAATTCACCTGTGAGGGGAGGGTTTGATTCTTGCAAGTACAGGTTTCCGCCAGTGATGCTGTGTTGACAATTTTAAGTCGGATTTATGGATCTTTATTTCTGGACGCCGGAGGTTTGACCCTGGTATTGATCAGAGGGTTCCGTTTATTTCAGATCCCTGGGCTGAATTTGAGGGTACCTGCTCAGATGTTGACTTGGTTCGGATGACTTGGTTCAGATGACTTTGGGTTTCAGATGAAGTTGTGATACCAAAGTTCAAGCCGAAGCTTTGATCCTGTGCCGTGTGATACTCAGCCGACCAGTCTTGGCTCCATCATTTGCATCATAGCATGTTTATTTTCCAAAAAAATAATGCATAGAAAAAAAAAAGTTAGCCTGCATACACATCACGCACATCATACACATATCATTTTGCATAACAGGTGTTCTTGCTCGCGACTTCTCACTCTGGTTCCTGTGTCAGGCAGGATAGCTGATCGAAGACCGCACCGGTATTCAACCAGACTCAATCAATAGAGAAGTATGGATCAGGTTCAGACCGAGTTGGCTGAGATGAGGGCGAACATGGCCCAGTTCATGACGATGATGCAAGGGGTTGCGCAAGGTCAGGAAGAACTTCGAGCCCTGGTTTAGAGACAAGAGACTGTGATTCAGACGTCCAACCGTGCCTTACCTGTTGGTGCACCTGTTCATGAGAATATTAATGTTGCTGCTCCCACCAATGATTATGCCGTCGGGGATGAGTTGAGGGGGATTAGAATCAATGGACAGCCTCTTGCTGCAGAGACTGTCAATGTTAGAGCTACTCGGGCTCCGATTCGTCACCCTGCTCCTTTTGTTGATAGACAAGAGGACATGTTCACACTGCTGAGTGAGGATGATGAGGTGGTCAGAGTTGAGGATAGGGATCGTAAGGTTGATGCCCTGGCTGAGAAGATCTGTGCGATGGAATGTCAAAACTCCCTTGGTTTCGATGTGACTAACATGGGGCTGGTAGAGGGGTTGAGGATCCCATACAAGTTCAAAGCACCTTATTTCGACAACTATAATGGTACTTCCTGCCCTCGCACCCATGTGCAGGCTTACTATCGGAAGATCTCTGCTTACACCGAGGATGAAAAGATGTGGATGTACTTTTTCCAAGATAGTCTATCTGGGGCTTCTTTGGATTGGTACATGGAACTGAAGAGAGATTCGATCCGATGCTGGAGGGATCTGGGTGAGGCCTTCTTGAGGCAATATAAACACAACATGGACATGGCGCCTAGCCGGACTCAGCTGCAGAGTCTTTGTCAAAAATCAGGAGAGAGCTTCAAGGAGTACGCCCAGAGGTGGCGTGAACTGCCGGCAAGAGTACAACCCCCTATGCTGGAGAGGGAGTTGATTGACATGTTTATCGGTACTCTTCAGGGTGTGTTTATGGACCGGATGGGAAGCTGCCCATTCGGTAGTTTTTCCGATGTGGTCATGTGTGGGGAGAGGACAGAGAGCTTGATCAAGGCTGGGAAGATCCAAGATGCTGGTTCCTCATCGTCCAAGAAGCCATTTGCTGGGGCACCTCGTCGGAGAGAGGGTGAAACTAATGTTGTTCAACACCGCAGAAATCAGAACAAAAATCAGTACCGTCAGGTCGCTGCAGTAACCATTCCTGCACCTCAACAACGTCAACAACCGCAACAACCAAGGGTTCAACAACAAATGCCACAACAACAACAGCAGCAACGTCCGTATCAGCCGAGGCAACAAATGCCTGATAGACGTTTCGACCCACTGCCCATGACCTACGCTGAGTTACTGCCAAAGTTGCTCAGACTAGGATTCGTGGAATTGAGGACTATGGCGCCATTGACAAAAATACCACCTGGGTATGATGCTAATGTGCGTTGTGACTTTCACTCTGGTGCGCCGGGACACCACATAGAAAACTGCAGGGTTTTTCATCATAAAGTCCAGGACTTGATTGATGCTAAGACTATCAATTTCGCTCCTGTACCGAATGTTGTTAGTAACCCTATGCCGCCGCATGGTGCTCACCGGGTGAATAGCATTGAAGGGGCAGAAGCTGAAGATCTGGTTGTTAGTGTTGATAATATTCAGACCTCTCTGCTAGTCGTGAAGGGCCGTTTGTTGAATGGGGGTGTCTACCCGGGCTGTGATGAAGACTGTTTTGATTGTGCTGAATCTGAGAATGGTTGTGAACGGTTAAGGGCCGGTATCCAGGGTTTGATGGATGAGGGTTGTTTGCAGTTCAGTAGGGCTGTCAGAGACCGTGGATCAGTGTCAACTGTCACCATATATTTCAAACCGTCTGAAGGACGTAGGCAAAGGGTTGTTAGTGCGCCTACAACAAGTGGTACCCCTGTTACCATCTCTGCACCAGTTACCGCCAGCAATCCAACTACCATAGTTGCGCCGGTCAGAAGGGTCATTGATAGCCGGGTTGTTCCGTGGAAATATGATAATGCCTACCGTAGCAACAGAAGGGCTAAGGATCGGGTCAGGCCATCGAATCAAGCGCCCGTGACAATCAGCGCACCAGTCAAAGCTCCTGTGGTTGTGAGTCCCGTTGTGGACAATGTTGGTGGACCGGGAGGCTTTACTCGCAGTGGACGACTGTTTGCTCCCCAACCGTTGAGGGATGCCAATGATGAGGCTTCTGCTAAGTCGAAGGGCAAACAGGCTGTGGTTGACGAAGAACCTACTCAGAAGGAGGTTCCTGAGGGTTCATTTGAAAAAGATGTCGGGAGTTCATGAAAATCATAAAGAAAAGTGACTCCAAGATTGTAGATCAGCTTAACCAAACTCCGTCCAAAATCTCCATTCTCTCTTTGCTGTTGTGCTCTGAGGCACATCGTAACGCCTTGCTGAAAATGTTGAATATGGCGTATGTACCTCAGGAGATCTCCGTCAACCAACTGGAAGGGGTGATTGCCAACGTGAGCAACAGACACGGTTTGGGGTTCACTGACTTGGATTTGACGCCTGAAGGGCGAAACCATAACAAGGCCTTGCATATCACGATGGAGTGCAAGGGGGCTGTTTTGTCTCACGTATTGGTAGACATCGGCTCGTCGCTGAATGTGCTGCCCAAACAAATTTTGAAGAAGATATCTGTTGAAGGGGTTGTGCTTACTCCTAGTGACCTGATAGTTCGTGCATTCGACGGATCCAAACGTTCTGTGTTTGGTGAAGTTACCTTGCCTGTGAAGATAGGTCTGGAGGTGTTTGATATTGTCGCAACCTGAAAAATACAGTGCGCGAAAAAACAACCGGCGAAAGAAAATGACAGAAGAGTCGCCACCGTGCGTTATTCATCCCAAAGGAGGGAAAGGAAACGCTCGAAGTAAACCTAAAAAATGAAAGGACAAGACGGGGTCTCGCAACCAAATCTTGGGTTCGGGAGTCGGTTATGCGAAGGGAAGGTATTAGCACCCCTACGCATCCGTAGTACTCTACGGGATCCACTTTTGTAGTTCTTGTCTAACGGGTGTGGGTTTATCTTGTGCTGTTTGCCAAAAAAACAAAAAAAAGGGTTAAATGAAAATGACTCGCGCGGATGTTACATCCACTGCATACGTATCTCATCTGAATATGAGAATCAGAGTCTTCGTAGCTCGGTTGACCTATGGGTTGGGGGATGTGTGCTCGCTAAGACATCGCGTCTTATGCCTACGTATCTCATCTGGAATGAGAATCAGAGCAAGCCGTAGTTCGGCTAACTACGGGGTTATGGATTGGGTTTTGGACGAACAACGTCACTACGCAATCTACCGGATGCTCGACCTTTGGAGACTTACTCGCCTGTAGTAGAAGGAGTAAACATGTGTTATGGGTTTTAGGGTTTGGGATGCTCAAGGGCAAACAGGCAGTCCTTGACGAAGGAACCGCACTACATGTGGGGATACGAATACAAAACACAAAACATGTATCTCAAAGTAAAATGCCACCAAGGGGCTCAAACATTGCCTCCTATCGAGGTCTTCCAGCTAAGAAAGCGATAAAGTACGAGAAAGGAAAAAAATTACCACACGGATAAAGATCCGAAGCTATAGCAGTTAAAGGAGCAAGAAACCCTGAAATCTCTCCAGCTGGACCGTCAAAGGAAATCAGTCAACACGAATAATCAGAATAAAACTTCAGGGGGTATCCCACAAATAAAGTGGGAAACCACGCGAGTGTCTCTGCAAAAGCCATATGAGCCCTCACAAAACTCGACAAAGGGTTAGAGCAGCAGGATGAAATCAAGAGAAAACAAGGCCATGGAAACACAAGATAGGTTAGAATAAAGAGAACAAAAAAACGAATACTGTCACGTTCGCGACTGCTTCGCCTAGCGAAGGCTTAGCGAAGATTCGCTACAGGCTCGCCTAGCGAAGCAGCTAGCGAAGGCCTGCGGGTTTTGGATTCCTCCTTGATAACAGTTCGATCTCTATGATCTGAAACCCTGTGGTATCCATCTCATAAACGAAAATGATTAAAACATTCAAGGTATTGTTACACATATTCATACACAAATATAAACCCATGGGCAAAACCAGATGTTACCTCATACATTCATAATATTCAAATTCAAGGCGTAAGGTAATAGGAACAAAGGCATACCTGATGAGAGAGACTGATTGGGATTGAAGGGTACGGCCGGATCTGCAAAGTAGTACTAGGGTTCGTGTGAGGCAGAGTGAACTTCTTAGAGCTGCCTGAAGGTTTCTGCAGAGTAGTTCCTAGGTCTCTTTCTCCAGTCTCTGGTCTTTTCTGTTCAGCCAGTGTTCAGCTTTATTTCATTGACTACTCTGGTATTTATAGGCCAAATTTCGCAGCTTGTGGGCTTTGAATGAGGACAGCTCAGGCCCAAAACTTTTCTGATATTTCTGAAATGCGCGTCCTTCGCTATTTGCTCGCCTAGCGAGCATGACAGTACTCTTCGCTAGGCGAAGCATCTGCTCGCCTAGCGAGCATGACAACTCAGCAGCAGATTCTCGCTTCTTCAAGTCTGGCAATTTGTACGGTGAATATGCCCCAATTAGACCTGTTGGTAGTACCTCAAGTCTATTCCTTGCGTTGACTGATCATTTGAATAAAACTCACAAAGTGTCCTGGATGATGTCCGAGCTTCTTGGAGCTAATTCCGATTGACATGATGCGATGTGGTATGAAATGCTAAATGACCTAAAAAGTGAATGCATGAATGAGGAGGGCAAATTTTGGGGTGTTACAGCTGCCCCTATTCAATCAACTAGGGACCCGAAAAGAAGATAGCGGTGGCTTTCGCACTTTCGAGGTATCAAGGGATTGAATACAATAAAAGCCCGAAAATTTGCACTGAAGTGAAGTGAAGTAACAATTCCTTGAAAGAAGAATCCGTCTGGTACGGTGAGAGTCAGTCCGAATACCGAAAAAGAATGTTAACTTGGATACCAAAATAAATGGTAACACAGAAATAACCATGGCCTGAATGCCGCTCATCAGTCTGAATACTGGAAATGACTTCGATCTGAACATCGGAAACTTGGCCTGAATGCCACAAGTCGCATCGACCTGAACGTCGGAAACTTCTTCGATCTGAACATCGGAAAATCAGCCTGAATGCCACAAGTCGCATTGACCTGAACGTCGGAAACTTCTTCGATCTGAACATCGGAAAGACTTGGCCTGAATGCCACTTCGATCTAAATATCGGGAAAACTGGCCTGAATGCCACTTCGATCTGAATATCGGAACACTAGCCTGAATGCCACTTCAATCTGGATACCGGAAAACTGGCCTGAATGCCACTTCGGTCTGGATACCGGAAAACTGGCCTGAATGCCACTTCGGTCTGGATACCGGAAAACTGGCCTGAATGCCACAAGTTGCATCGACCTGAACGTCGGAAACTTCTTCGATCTGAACATCGGAAAACTTCATGTCTGTCAGCATTGGCAGAAATAGGGAATGATAATAGAGGCGGCGCATGGGCCAATGACACTTGCTGGGGATAACAAAGGTAAGTCATGAACAATCTTCAGTCTGAGTACTGGAAACAACTTCTAGCTTATCACTTGGGATACCGAGAATGTTTTATGCTTACATGCGTATGTTTGAATTTTTCAATGGCGTAATGCTCCATGAAAATGGAAATGCTACGCGATTTGGAAGGATGCAATGCAATATGATTCTACATGCAGGGATGCGAAATGTTGGGTAGAATGCCAAGCTGAGGCAAGGGGATCTACTGGGGAAATGATCACCATCTTCTGGACCCTGGCAAGGCTGTTGGAGATGCACAGCGTAAAGAACTCTGTGGGGAGATGACTAGCCATGCGGTGTTCTGGCCATACCGAGACTCTGATCGGGGAAAGAATGGCATTGGAAGCCTGCTGCTGAGGAAAGCTACAATGATTCTGGCAACCACGATTTGCGAGAGATGACTCAGCAGGGGGAGCAAACACTGATACGGTACCGAGGTTCTGCTTCAAGGAAAGAAACCATGGATCTGGCATTGGGATTATCGATCTGGCATCGAACTCTAAGGAGCAGCCACTTCTGCTGGGAAGATAAAGTCTGGCACTGTCAACCCCGTTGGGGATATGTAGTCTGGTACTATCAACTCTACTGGGGAGTGTATGTTCTGAAACAAACGCTTGGGGAAGTACAGTGGTGAGAACCTGCTGGGGATTGAAGAATCCAACACTCTGATCAGCTCTGCAGGGATAAGACACCAGCTTCGTCTGTTGGTGACTTCGCTGGGGAAGATATTCACGATCATCTGCAGGGGATTTTAAGGAAATGCCCCGAGGGTATCTGTTCTGAATAGACGATCCAAAGCACTTAAAATTTACAGCAATTTTAAATGTTTATTAAGCATGTACCTGTGAAGCCCTTATGTGTCATGATGCAATGTTTATCAAAAATTCAGACGTCATTTTTGCAAACAAAACAGTAAAATGAAAATGAAAACAGAGATATACTGAATAACATGATTTTATTGATTGAATGGCCTCTGAATAGGCATTTACATTAGGAAGCAATCCCTGGAAAGAGGTAATCGCACAAAAGAAAAAAAACAGAAATTAATCTAATGGCAATATGAAATGGATTTCTATTGGGTTCCAATTCTGCTATGACTTGCCCGTCTTCAAGATCCTCCAGATGATCAGCCTTCTGAAAAGGTGATTGGATTGTTTCCTACCTTTCGAAAATTTCCAGTCATCGACATGAGATGAGATTCATAACTAACTCAGAACGCAGTCATTCGCTTAATCCCTAACTTTTGCCTGGATCGCCCTTTTCAGGTTTTCAATCCACCGGGATACCCATTTTTGCCTAAGTTGCCTTTTCAGGTTTTCAACTTACCGGGTGTACGATCTTTTCATTTTTAATCCCTAATTTTTTGCCCGAACCTTTTCATTTTCTTGGTTCGTCGGGATGCCCATTTTTGCCTGGACTATTCTTTTTACTGTCCAGCGGGTCTATTTTATGCGAAGTATTTTTTAACTGCGTCTGAGTTCACAGGGGAAGTGAAGTTTTCACCATCCATAGTTGCAAGCATTAAAGCCCCACCATCAAAAACCTTGGTGACAATATACGGTCCATCATAGTTAGGAGTCCACTTGCCCCTGTGATCTGTCTGAGGAGTAAGGATCCTTTTCAACACTAAATCTCCGACTTGGAAACAACGAGGACGCACCTTCTTGTAATACCCCAAAATTTACCCTTCATTTTTCCTGAAAAAAAAAAAAAAAAAAAAAAAAAAAAAAAAAAATAAATAAATAAATAAATAAATTAATTAATTAATTAATTAATTAATTAATTAATTAATTAATTAAATAAATAAATAAAATATAACAAATTATTTTGGACTTGGGTCTCCCTCATTTGAGCCCATTACCCACGAAAATCAGTCTATAAATACTGAAGTTTCAGTAGAGGAAAACACACTTGGAGTTACACTGGGAGATTCACTGGAGAAAGAAGGAAGAGAAGCAAAACCCTGAGGAAAAGATAGTGAGAGAAAAGCCAACAGAGTTCAGAGCAACCTCCAAACCCTGAAAGGAACTCAACTTGTAAACCTCACGGGCGCAACTCAATCAAGCTCTCCAATCAGGTTTACCCTATATCCATCATCTTTATGCCTTTTATTTGAATGCTCTAAATGTATGAGGTATTATGGGTGAATTTGATACCTTTTTTTTGAGCCTTTTGTGAATTTTGATGGAATTATTCATGTGGTTACATTTTGATTTAGGGGCAACTCTGGGTTACCCTATTTTGTTTATTCTAACCTGTCTTGTGTTTCCATGGCATTGTTTTCTCTTGATTTCATCCTGCTGCTCTAACCCTTTGTCGAGTTTTGTGAGGGCTCACATGGCTTTCGCAGAGACACTCGCGTGGTTTCCCACTTTATTTGTGGGATACCCCCTGGAGTTTTATTCTGATTATTCGTGTTGACTGATTTCCTTTGACGGTCCAGCTGGAGACATTTCAGGGTTTCTTGCCCCTTTAACTGCTATAACTTCGGATCTTTATCCGTGTGGTAATTTTTTCCCTTTCTCATACTTTATCGCTTTCTTAGCTGGAAGACCTCGATAGGAGGCAATGTTTGAGCCCCTTGGTGGCATTTTACTTTGAGATACATGTTTTGTGTTTTGTATTCATATCCCTGCAGGTAGCGCGGTTCCTTCGTCAAGGACTGCCTTTTTGCCCTCGAGCATCCCAAACCCTAAAACCCAAAGCAACACGTTTACTCCTTCTACTACAGGCGAGTAAGTCTCCAAAGGTCGAGCATCCGGTAGATTGCGTAGTAACGTTGTTCGTCCAAAACCCAATCCATAACCCCGTAGTTAGCCGAACTACGGCTTGCTCTGATTCTCATTCCAGATGAGATACGTAGGCATAAGACGCGATGTCTTAGCGAGCACACATCCCCCCAACTCATAGGTCAGCCGAGCTACGAAGACTCTGATTCTCATATTCAGATGAGATACGTATGCAGTGGATGCGACATCCGCGTGAGTCATTTCTCTTAACCTTTTTAGTAAATAAACACGTTAGGTAAACCCACACCCTTTAGACAAAAACTACAAAAGTGGATCCCGTAGAGTACTATGGATGCGTAGGGGTGCTAATACCTTCCCTTCGCATAACCGACTCCCGAACCCAAGATTTGGTTGCGAGACCCCGTCTTGTCCTTTCCTTTTTTCAGGTTTACTTCGAGCGTTTCCTTTCCCTCTTTTGGGATGAATAACGCACGGTGGCGACTCTTCTGTCTTTTTCTTTCGCCCGTTGTTTTTTTCGCACACTGTATTTTTCAGGTTACGACAGCTGGCGACTCTGTTGGGGACTTTAAGAAGTTGACCTCTTGCTGGTCCATCTTCCCTAAGCGAGTCCCTCCTAGCTTTTGTAGTTTGTTTGTTTATTGGATGTTCATGCTTTTGTACAGTTATTTATTTACCTGCTTTACCTTATTACATTGTGTACATATCATTGTTGTATCTGTTTTTGTTGGTTGGCTGCTTGGTGATCTTTGTGAGATGAGTTCTATACCCGAACTCGAGTGCACTTAAGATAGGAGAATGGCATAGTCCTGTCAACTTGTGTGGAGTATTCCTTAGCGAGTTGACTTGCAAGCCCATTCACTTGGTGGAGGTCATGTTGAGATCAATAATGTCACATAAGTAAGTTGTGGTTAGACATTACTTGTTCCAATATAGACCTAAGAAGCCAAGGACCTTAGTTTACCTAACCCATCTTGGCCTATTCGTAGGACGTAGTGCGAAAGTCGTTCAAATGTAAGATTTGATATGATTGTTACGCGATACTACACTCATAAGAGTCTCTCTTGAGAATATTGTTGGAATACGAGTAGTCGTTCCTCTGATAATATCCGAAAGATGGGATTATGACTATGGGAACCTTTTGTAGAACATGTTTGGCAGGTTTAAACCTTAGTACACTCCTTTTGGGTGGTTCTTAACCTAAACTCCATGCTCGTGACTTGCGACAAACCCTTGATTCATGGTTGATCTGATCAGGTATCCTTAATATCAATGAAACTCGGGTATTGATAAGGTGTAAACCATAATCCGCCAAAATGGGTGGTTGATATTAAGGATAACATGATTCATCCCATGACCTTTGTTTGGTGTGCTCTTAATTTCTCTCCAGACAGTGCAACCTGACAGATGTTCAAGCAGATATAGCAATCCTGATTGACATACCACTGCATTGCATTCACATCATCACATCATTTGCATTCATATCATTTAACACATGTTTATCCTTTTCAAGGGGGTTTAAATCTTCTTCTTGATTCTAGTCGGGGTTTTCTTCTTACGCTGTTTATCAAATGTGAGACTGGAATCAAGGAGGTAGAATACCTTTTGGAATTGATAAACATGTCATTGCATTTGCATATTCATTAGCATGTCTTGCATAACAGGTACTGCCGCATTGGTGACCATTCCAGCTGCAGCACCACTACAACAACAACAATCACAACGTCAACCAGCTCAGTATCAACAGCAGCAACAACCGGGTAACAGACCCGCTTATCAACAGAGGCAAAGGATGATGGACCGGCGTTTCGACACCCTTCCAATGTCGTACGCTCAGTTGCTTTCTAGTCTTCAACAACTACAACTTGTGCAACTGCGCACTCTGGCTCCTCCTGTTGGTAGACTTCCGGTGGGTTACGACGCCAACGCTAGGTGTAGCTTCCACTCTGGGGCACCTGGCCACAATATTGAGAACTGCAAAGCTTTTAAGCACGTAGTTCAGGATCTCATAGATTCAAAGGCCATCGACCTTGCACCAGCTCCGAATGTCGTCAACAATCCCATGCCCCAGCATGGTGGTGCGAACGTTAATTTGGTAGAGGGAAAAGCCAAGCCCATTAAGGATGTGTTGAAGTTGAAGACTCCATTGTTGGATATCAAAGGATGCTTGCTGAAGGCCGATGTCTTCCCCGGTTGTGGGAAGGGTTGTTTGGATTGTGCTACTCAGGGCGGAGGTTGTTTGAAGCTACAGCAGGGTATCCAGGCCTTGCTCGACAAAGGTATCCTCCAGGTTGAAGATTTGTCTGTCCAAGAGTCTGTGGAAGAGGTTAAAGCGGGTGCCTTTATCTCATCCTTTAAGCAGGCACGGGCCGTGGTGGATTCAGGTGTTGCTCCCGGTTGGGGGCGTCTGTTGGAATTACCAGTGAAAGAAGATAAGTTCGGGATTGGATATCAGCCAGCTTTGACAACTTCAACACTTCAGACTCATCAGGGGCCGATCACTTTCTCCAGTGCTGGCATCATTCAGTATGGTCAAGTCTCTGCAGTCAACGAAGAAGAGGGGGATAGTGATTGTGACATTGACAACTGGGTGCGTCCGAGGATCCCGGGTGAAGTCATCAACAATTGGTCTTCTGAAGAGATTATCCAAGTCACTCTTCTTGAAGAGTAATTTTCTTTGTTTATTCATGCATATCCAAGTCTTACGTTCCGCCCAGGGCGTAATGACTCATTGTAGGGCCCATCTATGTGACAATTGCATTTTTATCATAAATAAAGGACGTCTTTTTGCATTCAAATATTTCGTTCCCTGTCTTTCTATTTTTGCAGTTTTTCAAAATAAAAAATGGCAATGTTTTGTTTAGTTTTCACTTCTTGTTCACACTCATAAGCACATACCATCACTCATGCAGATGCACAACACCGGACCCTATTGATAACGGTTCTGCTATGGCTCGTTTCGACTTTGAAAATCCAATCTTTCAAGCTGAAGAAGAGGGTGATGAAGACTGTGAACTCCCTGAAGAACTTACCAGGTTATTAAAACAAGAGGAAAAGGTTATTCAACCGCATCAAGAGTCTGTTGAAGTGATTAATCTCGGCACCGAGGACACCAAGAGAGAAATCAAGATAGGGGCTACTTTGGGAGACAATGTGAAGAAAGGGCTGATTGAATTGCTGCAAGAATACGTTGACATCTTCGCCTGGTCTTATCAGGACATGCCTGGGCTGGACACAGACATCGTGGTACACCGCTTGCCTCTCAAAGAAGGTTGTCCTCCGGTCAAGCAGAAGCTCAGAAGAACAAGACCAGAGATGGCTGTCAAGATAAAGGAAGAAGTGAAAAAGCAGTTGGATGCAGGGTTTCTAGCAGTCACCAATTATCCGCCATGGGTTGCAAACATCGTCCCAGTACCTAAGAAGGACGGAAAGGTACGGATGTGTGTCGACTATCGGGATCTGAACAGAGCTAGCCCTAAAGATGATTTCCCATTACCTCACATCGACGTTTTGGTGGATAATACAGCTCAGTTCTCGGTATTCTCCTTCATGGATGGCTTTTCTGGCTATAACCAAATCAAGATGGCACCAGAAGACATGGAAAAGACAACTTTCATAACCCCATGGGGCACCTTCTGCTACAAGGTGATGCCGTTTGGTCTGAAAAATGCCGGAGCAACATATCAGCGAGCAATGGTGACTCTGTTCCATGATATGATTCATCATGAAATCGAGGTTTATGTGGACGATATGATTGCCAAATCTCAGACAGAAGAAGAACATTTGTTGAATTTGCAGAAACTGTTTGAGCGTTTGAGGAAATTCAAACTGAGACTTAATCCGAATAAGTGCACTTTCGGGGTGAGATCGGGAAAATTGTTGGGTTTTATTGTTAGCGGAAAAGGGATTGAGGTGGATCCTGACAAAGTAAAAGCAATACAGGAAATGTCTGAGCCAAGAACAGAGAAGCAAGTCCGTAGTTTCTTAGGGAGGTTGAACTACATTGCAAGGTTCATCTCTCACCTAACAACCACGTGTGAGCCAATTTTCAAATTGCTGAGGAAGGATCAGGCTATCAGGTGGAATGAAGATTGTCAAAGGGCTTTCGAGAAGATAAAAGAGTATCTACAGAAACCTCCGATCCTTATACCTCCAGTTCCTGGGAGACCTCTGATAATGTACCTATCAGTGACCGAGAACTCGATGGGGTGTGTATTGGGACAGCATGACGAGTCTGGTCGAAAAGAGCATGCCATATACTACCTTAGCAAAAAGTTTACCGACTGTGAAATCAAATATTCGCAGCCTGAGAAAACTTGCTGTGCTTTGGCCTGGGCTGCTCGCCGACTGAGACAGTATATGTTGAACCATACTACCTTGTTGATTTCTAAGATGGATCCAGTGAAATACATATTCGAGAAGCCAACTCTCACCGGAAGGGTCGCTCGTTGGCAAATGATTTTAACAGAGTATGATATTCAGTACACGTCACAGAAGGCCATCAAAGGTAGTATTCTGTCAGACTACCTTGCCGAGCAACCGATTGATGATTATGAGCCAATGAAGTTTGAATTCCCTGATGAAGACATCATGTTCCTCAAGATGAAAGACTGTGAAGAGCCAGTTGTTGAGGAGGGACCTGATCCAAACGAAAAGTGGACTTTGTTGTTTGATGGGGCTGTCAATGCTAGAGGTAGTGGAATTGGCGCTGTCATTACTACTCCGAAGGGTGCCCACATGCCTTTCACCGCTCGTTTGACTTTTGAGTGCACAAATAATGAAGCTGAGTACGAGGCCTGTATCTTGGGTATTGAGCAAGCCATCGATCTAAGAATCAAAACTCTGGACATCTTCGGAGATTCAGCTCTGGTGATCAATCAAGTAAATGGTGATTGGAATACTCTCCAGCCCACTCTGGTCCCCTATAGAGATTACACGAGAAGACTGTTGACTTTCTTCACAACAGAAAAATTGTATCATATACCTCGTGATGAGAACCAGATGGCAGACGCACTTGCTACTCTATCCTCCATGATCAAGGTAATTCGTTGGAACCATGCTCCCAGGATCGATGTGATGCGCCTTGACAGGGCCGTGTATGTGTTTGCTGCTGAACTGGCAGTCGATGACAAGCCTTGGTATCACGATATCAAGTGCTTTCTGAAGAATCAAGAGTACCCTGCAGGGGCATCCAACAATGACAGAAAGACTTTGAGAAGATTGGCAGGCAGTTTCTTCTTGAACAAAGACGATGTGCTGTATAAGAGGAACTTCGACATGGTTTTGCTCAGATGCGTGGACAGACACGAGGCAGACATGTTAATGCAGGAAGTTCATGAAGGTTCCTTCGGTACTCATGCCGGCGGACATGCAATGGCTAAGAAATTGTTGAGAGCGGGTTATTATTGGATGACCATGGAATCAGATTGTTTCAAGTATGCTCGGAAGTGTCATAAATGCCAGATTTATGCTGATAAGGTGCATGTACCGCCGAATCCTCTGAATGTGATGTCTTCGCCGTGGCCGTTTGCCATGTGGGGCATTGACATGATTGGAAAGATTGAGCCGACTGCTTCCAATGGGCATCGCTTCATCCTTGTTGCCATCGACTATTTCACCAAGTGGGTCGAGGCAGCGTCGTTCGTGAATGTCACCAGACATGTGGTTGCCCGTTTCATCAAGAAAGAAATCATTTGTCGCTATGGGATTCCCGAAAGAATCATTACTGATAATGGTTCTAATCTCAACAACAAAATGATGAAGGAGTTGTGTCAGAACTTCAACATTCAGCATCACAATTCTTCCCCTTACCGCCCTAAGATGAACGGCGTTGTTGAGGCGGCAAATAAGAACATAAAGAAGATTGTGCAGAAGATGGTCGTCACGTACAGAGATTGGCATGAGATGCTACCTTTCGCCTTGCATGGGTACCGCACTTCAGTACGTACATCGACCGGGGCAACCCCTTACTCCCTTGTGTATGGTATGGAAGCAGTCCTACCTGTTGAAGTGGAGATTCCTTCTCTAAGAGTCTTGTTGGATGTCAAGCTAGACGAAGCTGAATGGATTCGGACAAGGTTCAATGAGTTGAGTCTTATCGAAGAGAAGCGAATGGCAGCCATTTGTCATGGGCAGTTGTATCAGAGTCGGATGAAGAGAGCTTTTGATCAGAAGGTGCGTCCTCGTTGTTTCCAAGTCGGAGATTTAGTTTTGAAAAGGATCCTTCCTCCTCAGACAGATCACAGGGACAAGTGGACTCCTAACTATGATGGACCGTATATCGTCACCAAGGTTTTTGATGGTGGGGCTTTAATGCTTGCAACTATGGATGGTGAAAACTTCACTTCCCCTGTGAACTCAGACGCAGTTAAAAAATACTTCGCATAAAATAGACCCGCTGGACAGTAAAAAGAGTAGTCCAGGCAAAAATGGGCATCCCGACGAACCAAGAAAATGAAAAGGTTCGGGCAAAAATTAGGGATTAAAAATAAAAAGATTGTACACCCGGTAAGTTGAAAACCTGAAAAGGCAACTTAGGCAAAAATGGGTATCCCGGTGGATTGAAAACCCGAAAAGGGCGATCCAGGCAAAAGTTAGGGATTAAGCGAATGACTGCGTTCTGAGTAGTTCTGAATCTCATCTCGTGCCAATGACTGGAAATTTTTGAAGGATAGGAAACAGTCCAATCACTCTTTCAGAAAGCTGATCATCTGGAGGATCTTGAAGACGGGCAAGTCATAGCAGAATTGGAACCCAATAGAAATCCATTTCACATTGCCATTAGATTAATTTCTGTTTTTATCTATTGTGCGATTACCTCTTTCCAGGGATCGCTTCTTAGTGTAAATGCCTATTCAGAGGCCATTCAATCAATAAAATCATGTTATTCAGTATATCTCTGTTTTTATTTTCATTTTACTGTTTTGTTTGCAAAAAGGACGTCCGGATTTTTAATAAACATTGCATCATGACACATAAGGACTTTACAGGTACATGCTTAATAAACATTTAAAATTGCTGTAAATTTTAAGTGCTTTGGATCGTCTATTCAGAACAGATACCCTCGGGGCATTTCCTTAAAATCCCCTGCAGATGATCGTGAATATCTTCCCCAGTGAAGTCGCCAACAGACGAATCCGGTGTCTTATCCCTGCAGAGCTGATCAGAGTGTTGGATTCTTCAATCCCCAGCAGTTTCTCACCACCGTACTTCCCCAAGTGGTTGTTTCAAGACATACACTCCCCAGTAGAGTTGACAGTGTCAGACTATATATCCCCAGCGGAGTTGACAGTGCCAGACTGTATCTTCCCAGCAGAAGTGGCTGCTCCTTAGAGTTTGATGCCAGATCGATAATCCCAATGCCAGATCCATGGTTTCTTTTCTTGAAGCAGAACCTCGGTACCATATCAGTGTTTGCTCCCCCTACTGAGTCATCTCTCGCAAATCGTGGTTGCCAGAACCATTGTAGCTTTCCTCAGCAGCAGGCTTCCAATGCCATTCTTTCCCCGATCAGAGTCTCGGTATGGCCAGAACACCGCATGGCTAGTCATCTCCCCACAGAGTTCTTTGCGCTGTGCATCTCCAACAGCCTTGCTAGGGTCCAGAAGATGGTGATCATTTCTCCAGCAGATCCCTTGCCTCAGCTTGGCATTCTACCCAGCATTTCGCATCCCTGCATGTAGAATCATATTGCATTGCATCCTTCCAAATCGCGTAGCATTTCCATTTTCATGGAGCATTACGCCATTGAAAAATTCAAACATACGCATGTAAGCATAAAACATTCTCGGTATCCCAAGTGATAAGCTAGAAGTTGTTTCCAGTACTCAGACTGAAGATTGTTCATGACTTACCTTTGTTATCCCCAACAAGTGTCATTGGCCCATGCGCCGCCTCTATTATCATTCCCTATTTCTGCCAATGCTGACAGGCATGAAGTTTTCCGGTATCCAGACCGAAGTGGCATTCAGGTCAGTTTTCCGGTATCCAGACCGAAGTGGCATTCAGGCCAGTTTTCCCGGTATCCAGACCGAAGTGGCATTCAGGCCAGTGTTCCGATGTTCAGATCGAAGAAGTTTCCGACGTTTAGGTCGATGCAACTTGTGACATTCAGGCCAGTTTTCCCGGTATCCAGACCGAAGTGGCATTCAGGCCAGTGTTCCGATGTTCAGATCGAAGAAGTTTCCGACGTTCAGGTCGATGCAACTTGTGGCATTCAGGCCAGTTTTCCGGTATTCAGATCGAAGTGGCATTCAGGCCAATTTTCCGATATTCAGATCGAAGTGGCATTCAGGCCAATTTTCTGATGTTCAGATCGAAGAAGGTTCCGACGTTCAGGTCGATGCGACTTGTGGCATTCAGGCCCATTTTCCGATGTTCAGATCGAAATCCTTTCCAGTATTCAGACTGATGAGCGGCATTCAAGCCATGGTTATTTCTGTGTTACCATTTATTTTGGTATCCAGTTTAACATTCTTTTTCGATATTCAAACTGACTCTCACCCTACCAGACGAATTCTTCTTTCAAGACCACCTCTTTGCTGATTCTGACAGACATTGTTACTTCACTTCACTTCAGTGCAAATTTTTGGGTTTTTATTGTATTCAATTCCTTGATACCTCGAAAGTACGAAAGCAGCTGCCATCTTCTTTCCGGGTCTCCAGTTGATTGAATAGGGGCAGCTGTAATACCCCAAAATTTACCCTTCATTTTTCTTGAAAAAAAAAAATAAAATAAAAAAAAACGAAAAAAAAAAACGAAAAAAAAAAAAAAACGAAAAAAATAAATAAATAAATAAATAATTTAATTAATTAATTAATTAATTAATTAATTAATTAATTAATTAAATAAATAAATAAAATATAACAAATTATTTTGGACTTGGGTCTCCCTCATTTGAGCCCATTACCCACGAAAATCAGTCTATAAATACTGAAGTTTCAGTAGAGGAAAACACACTTGGAGTTACACTTGGAGTTACACTGGGAGATTCACTGGAGAAAGAAGGAAGAGAAGCAAAACCCTGAGGAAAAGATAGTGAGAGAAAAGCCAACAGAGTTCAGAGCAACCTCCAAACCCTGAAAGGAACTCAACTTGTAAACCTCACGGGCGCAACTCAATCAAGCTCTCCAATCAGGTTTGCCCTATATCCATCATCTTTATGCCTTTTATTTGAATGCTCTAAATGTATGAGGTATTATGGGTGAATTTGATACCTTTTTGTGAGCCTTTTGTGAATTTTGATGGAATTATTCATGTGGTTACATTTTGATTTAGGGGCAACTCTGGGTTACCCTATTTTGTTTATTCTAACCTGTCTTGTGTTTCCATGGCATTGTTTTCTCTTGATTTCATCCTGCTGCTCTAACCCTTTGTCGAGTTTTGTGAGGGCTCACATGGCTTTCGCAGAGACACTCGCGTGGTTTCCCACTTTATTTGTGGGATACCCCCTGGAGTTTTATTCTGAATATTCGTGTTGACTGATTTCCTTTGACGGTCCAGCTGGAGACATTTCAGGGTTTCTTGCCCCTTTAACTGCTATAGCTTCGGATCTTTATCCGTGTGGTAATTTTTTCCCTTTCTCATACTTTATCGCTTTCTTAGCTGGAAGACCTCGATAGGAGGCAATGTTTGAGCCCCTTGGTGGCATTTTACTTTGAGATACATGTTTTGTGTTTTGTATTCATATCCCTGCAGGTAGCGCGGTTCCTTCGTCAAGGACTGCCTTTTTGCCCTCGAGCATCCCAAACCCTAAAACCCAAAGCAACACGTTTACTCCTTCGACTACAGGCGAGTAAGTCTCCAAAGGTCGAGCATCCGGTAGATTGCGTAGTAACATTGTTCGTCCAAAACCCAATCCATAACCCCGTAGTTAGCCGAACTACGGCTTGCTCTGATTCTCATTCCAGATGAGATACGTAGGCATAAGACGCGATGTCTTAGCGAGCACACATCCCCCCAACTCATAGGTCAGCCGAGCTACGAAGACTCTGATTCTCATATTCATATGAGATACGTATGCAGTGGATGCGACATCCGCGCGAGTCATTTCTCTTAACCTTTTTAGTAAATAAACACGTTAGGTAAACCCACACCCTTTAGACAAAAACTACAAAAGTGGATCCCGTAGAGTACCATGGATGCGTAGGGGTGCTAATACCTTCCCTTCGCATAACCGACTCCCGAACCCAAGATTTGGTTGCGAGACCCCGTATTGTCCTTTCCTTTTTTCAGGTTTACTTCGAGCGTTTCCTTTCCCTCCTTTGGGATGAATAACGCACGGTGGCGACTCTTCTGTCTTTTTCTTTCGCCCGTTGTTTTTTTCGCACACTGTATTTTTCAGGTTGCGACACTTCTGATCAAAAGCTCTCTTCATCCGACTCTGATACAACTGCCCATGACAAATGGCTGCCATTCGCTTCTCTTCGATAAGACTCAACTCATTGAACCTTGTCTGAATCCATTCAGCTTCGTCTAGTTTGACCTCCACCAAGACTCTTAGGGAAGTAATCTCCACTTCAATAGGTAGGACTACTTCCATACCATACACCAGGGAGTAAGGGGTTGCCCCGGTCGATGTACGTACTGAAGTGCGGTACCCATGCAAGGCGAAAGGTAGCATCTCATGTCAATCTTTGTACGTGACGACCATCTTCTGCACAATATTCTTTATGTTCTTATTTGCCGCCTCAACAGCGCCGTTCATCTTAGGGCGGTAAGGGGAAGAATTGTGATGCTGAATGTCGAAGTTCTGACACAACTCCTTCATCATTTTGTTGTTGAGATTAGAACCATTATCAGTAATGATTCTTTCGGGAATCCCATAGCGACAAATGATTTCTTTCTTGATAAAACGGGCAATCACATGTCTGGTGACATTCGCGAACGACGCTGCCTCGACCCACTTGGTGAAATAGTCGATGGCAACAAGGATGAAGCGATGCCCATTGGAAGCAGTCGGCTCAATCTTTCCAATCATGTCAATGCCCCACATGGCAAACGGCCACGGCGAAGACATCACATTCAGAGGATTTGGCGGTACATGCACCTTATCAGCATAAATCTGGCATTTATGACACTTCCGAGCATATTTGAAGCAATCTGATTCCATGTTCATCCAATAATAACCCGCCCTCAACAATTTCTTAGCCATTGCATGTCCGCCGGCATGAGTACCGAAGGAGCCTTCATGAACTTCCTGCATTAACATGTCTGCTTCGTGTCTATCCACGCATCTGAGCAAAACCATGTCGAAATTCCTCTTATACAGCACATCGTCTTTGTTCAAGAAGAAACTGCCTGCCAATCTTCTCAAAGTCTTTCTGTCATTGTTGGATGCCCCTGCAGGGTACTCTTGGTTCTTCAGAAAGCACTTGATGTCGTGATACCAGGGCTTGTCATCGACTACCAGTTCAGCAGCAAACACATACGCGGCCCTGTCAAGGCGCATCACATCGATCCTGGGAGCATGGTTCCAACGAATTACCTTGATCATGGAGGATAGAGTAGCAAGTGCGTCTGCCATCTGGTTCTCATCACGAGGTATATGATACAATTTTACTGTTGTGAAGAAAGTCAACAGTCTTCTCGTGTAGTCTCTGTAGGGGACCAGAGTGGGCTGGAGAGTATTCCAATCACCATTCACTTGATTGATCACCAGAGCTGAATCTCCGAAGATATCCAGAGTATTGATTCTCAAATCAATGGCTTGCTCAATACCCAAAATACAGGCCTCGTACTCAGCTTCATTATTTGTGCACTCAAAAGTCAAACGAGCGGTGAAAGGTATGTGGGCTCCTTTCGGAGTTGTAATGACAGCACCAATTCCACTTCCTCTAGCATTGACAGCCCCATCAAACAACAAAGTCCACTTTTCGTTTGGATCAGGTCCCTCCTCAACAACTGGCTCTTCACAGTCTTCAATCTTGAGGAACATGATATCTTCATCAGGGAATTCAAACTTCATCGGCTCATAATCATCAATCGGCTGCTCGGCAAGGTAGTCTGACAGAATACTACCTTTGATGGCCTTCTGTGACGTGTACTGAATATCATACTCTATTAAAATCATCTGCCAACGGGCAACACGTCCGGTAAGAGTCGGCTTCTCAAAGATGTACTTCACTGGATCCATCTTAGAAATCAACAAGGTAGTATGGTTCAACATGTACTGTCTCAGTCGGCGAGCAGCCCAGGCCAAAGCACAACAAGTTTTCTCAAGCTGCGAATATTTGACTTCACAGTCGGTAAACTTTTTGCTAAGGTAGTATATGGCATGCTCTTTTCGACCAGACTCGTCATGCTGTCCCAATACACACCCCATCGAGTTCTCAGTCACTGATAGGTACATTATCAGAGGTCTCCCAGGAACTGGAGGTATAAGGATCGGAGGTTTCTGTAGATACTCTTTTATCTTCTCGAAAGCCCTTTGACAATCTTCATTCCACCTGATACCCTGATCTTTCCTCAGCAATTTGAAAATTGGCTCACACGTGGTTGTTAGGTGAGAGATGAACCTTGCAATGTAGTTCAACCTCCCTAAGAAACTACGAACTTGCTTCTCCGTTCTTGGCTCTGGCATTTCCTGTATCGCTTTTACTTTGTCGGGATCCACCTCAATCCCTTTTCCCCTAACAATAAAACCCAACAATTTTCCCGATCTCACCCCGAAAGTACACTTGTTCGGATTAAGCCTCAGTTTGAATTTCCTCAAACGCTCAAACAGTTTCTGCAAATTCAACAAATGTTCTTCTTCTGTCTAAGATTTGGCAATCATATCATCAACATAAACCTCGATTTCATGATGAATCATATCATGGAACAGAGTTACCATAGCTCGTTGATATGTTGCTCCGGCATTTTTCAGACCAAACGGCATCTCCTTGTAGCAGAAGGTGCCCCATGGGGTTATGAAAGTTGTCTTTTCCATGTCCTCTGGTGCCATCTTGATTTGGTTATAGCCAGAAAAGCCATCCATGAAGGAGAATACCGAGAACTGAGCTGTATTATCTACCAAAACGTCGATGTGAGGTAATGGGAAATCATCTTTAGGGCTAGCTCTGTTCAGATCCCGGTAGTCGACACACATTCGTACCTTTCCATCCTTCTTAGGTACTGGGACGATGTTCGCAACCCATGGCAGATAATTGGTGACTGCTAGAAACCCTGCATCCAACTGCTTTTGCACTTCTTCCTTTATCTTGACAGCCATCTCTGGTCTTGTTCTTCTGAGCCTCTGCTTGACCGGAGGACAACCTTCTTTGAGAGGCAAGCGGTTGTAGCACCTCAAATTTGCACCTACCCTTTGTACATACATTCTCATATTAGGTCATAACATTAACATAGTCCACTGCATAACATTGCATTGTCCCTTTTGCCCAAGTGCAAGCCATTCAGAAGAATTAGGTCAAACTGGTCAGGAGATCAGTCAATCAAGCAAGTCAGTGCATTTTCCTTTGAGGCAAGGCCCTAGGGTTGGTCCAACATGTTCACATGACCCAGGGGTCCTTTTGAAGTGTTTTGGTCAAAGATTGGGTGCCCAGAAGTCATCAGTCATGGCTCAGTTCACCAGAAACCCTAAAAAGTCAACCATGGTCAACTGTGGTCAACTGTGCCTGATTTTATGGATTTCAAGGTGGGAAATGGTTTTAAGGGGTTCACTCATGTCCATATAGGCCTCATATAACATGTCAAACATCATCATGGAAGAATTTGAAGTCAAACAAGAAATTTCCAAAAATAGAAAGTTGACCTGTAATTGGAATTTGCCAAAAATGGAAAGTCTTGATCCTCAAAATTACATCATGATACAAGCTTCAAATGATTTTTTTCCAACATGAAAGTTGAAGATCTTGTTCTCCCATTTTCAAAAAGTCCAAGAACACTCAATTCCCATGAATGGTTGGCAAGTTATGATCAAATCATTCTCAAAAAATTTTGAACTTCAAAGTGGCATATCTTCCAAACCATTTGGCCAAATTGGGTGGGGTTTTTTGCTACAAGTCACATTTGATGCCCTCTTTCCAAATATGTCATCACAATTTACCAAAAACTCACCAATCAAAATGGCACTTTTTGAAGTGACTTGAATTATTTCAAGTGAGGTGAAAAAGTGATTTTGCAATTTTAGCCTTTCCAATATATTTTGCCAATTGAAATTGCTAAGAAATCATATTTGGAGTGTGTACAAGGCCCACTTTCGCAACTGTAACCACAGACCTTGCCATTTGAGTGAAAATTGACAAATTAACCAAAACACCTCCAATTACAAAAATCCAATTACCACATAACTAACCAAGCTTAAGGACACTAAAACACAATATATATTCTTCATTTTCTGCAGAAAAAACCCTAGCAGCCACACATTCAAGACAAAAAAAACTCATTTCTCTCAAAAAGCTCTTTTCTTCATTTTGCATTTTCTGCCAAAAACCTTCAAAGAACATAAGCTTTGGTCGATGGCTTCATCATATTCCAACCATTTGGAAGCACTTTTGAGCACCATTTCTCAACTGTAAGCAAAGCCTACCACTGTTTCATCAAGGAGCTCTCCAATGGCAGATTTGGTTTGAGGTCGTTTCAAGGGTTGCTGAGCCAAAATCCTTACTCCATTCATCATTTAAAGCATTGCTGTGCATCTGTTTTGAGCCAACACATCCAAGCAACACGATTCAACTCAGTTCTCCAAATCTGGTAAGAAATTCAAACCTGGCCATTTGCAAAATTATGAGATGCTTGTTGTGAATCTTTTTATGCTGAGAACAATGGGCTTTAAACCACTTAAAATGGCTGAGTAATTAGGGAGAAATGTGAAGTTGAAAGTTGATGTTCAAATGAGTTTTTGTTTGATGCTTGCTGTGTAGCTCGATTCCATGAAAATGAATGTGGGTTTCTTGATGAGTGTTGTTTGGTGATTCTAATGATATGTTGTCTGTTCATTTCTGGGCGAAAATGTTCATCATGATTTGTTGAAGATGATGGTATACTGTAGATAAACCCTAGATGCCCAGAATTCGCGTTTCTGTATTTTGGAAATGTTACTTTGCATGGATGTCCTGTTACATTGCCCATAACCAATGCCTGGTCGCCACGTTTTATTACCATGCGCAGCGTTTCACTTAAATTCTCATATATTTACAATACTGTCATTCCGTGCCACATTACTTCATTAAATCATGTTATTTCTTTTTTTTCTTCAATAATTATTTCACTTTGATGCTCACCTTCCAAAAATCATAGCATCTTCATTGTTAATCCAAATTTCATGAAATTTTTTGCATTTTGTTCCTCTCAATCTCTACTTATTTATCATGATTTTTCCTGAATTTTTTTGATGAGTAGATTTTTAATGGTGCTAGGGTTTGTGACATGTGCTCATATTTTGTACCTTTTGCCAAATCAATTATGAAATGATGATGCTTTGTCCAATGGCTTTGAAATTGTTTGTGCTTAAACTAGACACATTCATGGTGATTTTGGTTTAGAGTTTGTGAATTTATCACTTTTGGTTTGTGAGTTATGATTTTTTGAATTAGGGTGTGACAATTTGTGTCACACCATTGATGTGCAACTTCATGATTTTCTTTACCATACTTCTTGACCTCAAATTGCTTTGAATTTTTGCATGATTGAACTTATGTATGTCTAGTTTACATGTAATGTTTCTTGGAATTGTTTGTGGCATTTCCTAATTGTTTGAGATTTTTCTCCCCTGTTTGGTCTTATGTTGACTTTTTGTGACACATGTTCCCATTTCATTTGTGAAATTCTCATACTTTATTGGATGGACATGAAATTTGATATGTGATTAGTAGACATCTTAAGCTTTGCCATGGTTTTGATCCCATTCATTTCTCATATGCTATCACTGATTTATGATTTTTTCAAGTTGATGCATGTTTGGTTGACTTCTTTGAGCATGCTTAAACTTGCCTTGCCTTTCTGATTTTCATTGACCACCTTCTACTTGTCCAAATGAGTTTAAATTTGACATGCTTACCATGCTATGGGTTGTGTTTGATCATGATTTATTTGATGAATTTTTGGAATGTTTATGATTGGTTTTGAATTGAGTCTTGCTGTTGACTTCTATGAGCTTCCATATGCCTTGTCTTGACTTAATTTGTTCATGAAATGGTGATGATGAATGATATGATTGTGGAACCAATTGAGTTGGTTTCTTGATTGTTTGAAATTGATTTTGGACACTTGCCATTTGCTGTTTTGACTTTCTCATCCCCTTTTGACCCTAGGCTTGTCCTAGTGGTCCTGTTGCTCACATTTGAGTTCATGTTTTCAGGTTAACCAACAAATACCCAAAGAAACTTATACAAGTTGAATGATTTTGATTTGATTATCATGACTAACTTGTTTGTTTTGTAGCTTGCTTGGCTCATATGCTTGAGCCTTATGCATTGCACAGTTAACTGACTGTGTTGACTGTTGATTTCTATCTCATTTTGCTTTAACTTTGAGTTGTGTACTGATTCTGTTTGACTAGTTTCAGGTACCTTTAGTTGCTTTTAGTTCCTTGTGAACTTTGCTTTGCTTTGCTTAAGAGTAATTTGCATTGAGGTATATTTTCTTATCTTCATGTAGTCTGGAAGACCTGGCCTGTTACTTGGCCAGGCAACTGTCTGAAGTCCTCCTTAAGAGGCAATGTTTGTGATTTGTTTACAATTTGTCCTTGTATAGAGTCAAAGACCTCCTAAGTGAAGAGGCAATTGGCAGAACCCAAGGGATATGCAATCTATCCCCTGCTATTCTGTGTGTCATCTGCTTTGCTCACACTACTGTGTTGATGCATTGCAGATACAAACCCAAGATCTTGTACAATTGTACAGTTGAGTCAGTTTCAAATGTGTAGAAGGGTTCCCCTTTCTGAACCCACACATTCTTGTCTTAAGCTCTCCCAGGCCAGGGATAAGAGCTGTGAAGTCTTATCTTCACTCACCTTTCATCTGCTTCACCTTAGCCCCTCAATGGCAAGGTTAAGAGCTAACACTACCCAGTTACAGTGGTTTGTTTGTTGAGGTTGATATGACCCCTCGACTAAAACCTAACCTTGATTGAGCCCATTGTTTGCATATAGTGTGTGCTACCTGTGCTTGTGTGTTTGTTTGACTTGCTTCCTGTGCAAGTTAGGTTTGCTTTGGCTTGCTTCCTGTGCAAATTAGGTTAGGTGTGGCTTGCTTCCTGTGCAAGTCATGTTTAGGATAGGCTTGCTTCCTGTGCAAGTTAGCTAGAAACCTTAACTTAGGGATGATTTTGCATGACAACATCTAGGCTCGAGTCGTAGTCTCCCTAGTGTTGTGTCTCCCTCTGTTATCTGGTTAGGCAAGTCCTGTATCCCTATGTAGGGGAACTACGTCGCCCTGATTCTCATACCAGATGAGGTACGTAGGCAGGAGATCGTGCGAGATCTCTCCGGGCACACTTTTCTTTCTTTTTGTGTGTGTGCTTGACAGTTATAGGCTCGAGTTCCCGACTCCCTATTAACTTGTTTGGTTGTTGTGTGCTTGGAAGCTGATGTAAGTCCATCGAGTGGCATTCGGGTTCCAGTGTGTGTGTGTTTTGGTTCGGATGCCGATGTAAGTCCAGTGATTGGCGTTCGGGCTCCACGTTTGCCTTTTTGTGTGTGTTTTGGTTTGGATGCTGATGTAAGTCCAGCGATTGGCATTCAGGCTCCATGTTTGCCTGCTTTTGTGTTTTGTTTTGTTTGGCGTCCCTATGTAGCCGAACTACGGCAACTCTGATTCTCATATTCAGATGAGATACGTAGGCACAAGGTGCGATGTCTTGCCGAGTTTGACTAACAACTAACGACTAATCCTTGTTTGCTTTCGCCCTCGTTGCGATCCTTTCTCTCGCCCTCGTTGCGATCGAGACCTTCCCTTTCTCTTGCCCTAGTCGCAATCGAGACCCTCATTCCCGTAGTTAGTTTGAACTACGTTTTGCTCTGATTCTCATTCCAGATGAGATACGTAGGCATAAGACGCGATGTCTTAGCGAGCACACTTATCTCTTTCACCCATAGGTAGCTGAGCTACGAAGACTCTGATTCTCATTCCAGATGAGATACGTATGCAGTGGATGCGACATCCGTGCGAGTCATTTTCTTTGACCCTTTTCTTTTAGTAAATAGTACATTAGATAAACACACACCCTTTAGACAAGAAACAACAAGAGTGGATCCCGTAGAGTACTACGGATGCGTAGGGGTGCTAATACCTTCCCTTCGCATAATCGACTCCCGAACCCAATATTTGGTTGCGAGACCTTGTCTTCTCCTTTCGTTTCTCCAGGTTTACTTCGAGCGTTTCCTTTCCCTCCTTTGGGATAAATAACGCACGGTGGCGACTCTTCTGTCATTTTTCTTTCGCCGGTTGTTTTTTTCGCATACCGTATTTTTCGGGTTGCGACAGCTGGCGACTCTGCTGGGGACTCCGGTTTCCCTAACCGAGTCCCTCCTAGCTTTTGTAGGTTTCTTGTTTGTTGGGTGTTTATTCTTTTGTACAGTTATTTATTTTCAGCCTTTACCTGCTTTACCTTATTGCATTCATGTATATATGTTTGTTGTATCTGTGGGTTCTGTGGGTTGTCTGTTTGTTGGGATGGGATATTTTGTGAGAAATAAGCCCACTACCCAGGCTTGAGTGTACACATAGGTGTTAGAGTGGATAGTCATGAGGCTTGCATGGCATGTTGCTATGATAAGTCGTTCATGAGACCCACATTCCAGACGAGGTTTCTGTTGGATATATTTTGTCCTATGGGTGTTCCATAACGACAGATATTCCTTTAGAAATCGTCGACTCTGGTGACCATTTCCCGAGAACTCAGTCGAGGCCTCTCCTCCGAGACGTGATTATGTTAGCTCTGCTGGGCACATTCTCGCTGCTCAATCCGAGGACCCCGAGACTGGGAACTTGCTTTAGGATATCCTGTTGAGGGGAGTCAGAAGAGGTCTTTTATCCCGTAATAATGCCAAACCTTCAGTGGTAAACGTATTATTCTCGACTGAAGGGCTGAAGCTGACAAACTTCTGTTCTTAGAACCTACCAGTGAGGGGAGGGTTGATCTCTACAGATACGGTTTCTGCCAGTGGTGCTGTGATGATGACTTTGGTTCAGCCAAATTTATGGACATTTATTTCTGGGACGCCGGAGTTCTGTCCGTGGTTTATCATTGGGTTCCGTTTATTTCGGATCCCCGGGTTGAATTTGAAAGTACCTGTTCAGAGGATCTGATTGTCATCCGTTCAGTGGATGTTCCTGTGATGATAGTGATGTAATCTCCAGTTCCGTTTATTTCGAAACTCCCCAAGTCGGATTTATGGTGACTTAGTCCCGATGACTGTGACTAGTTCAGAGAATGGGTCTTCAGATGACTTGGTGGCGCAGTGACTTGCATTCATGCATTTGCATCGCATTCATCTGCATTCAACTCGTGTCTATCCGTACTCAGGGTCCACTTTTTGATTAAGATTCTGGTTGAGAGATATCCAGATGTCAGAATGTTATTGATGAAAAATTATCTGTCTCTGTGAAACCAAAATCAAAGGAATATTCCTGGTACGGATAGACATTGCATGCGTGAGTCATACTAACCCATTTGCTGTTTTGTAGGTGTCAACCGGTGCGCATAGCTCTTCCATTCAGACATACAGTCAGACTCAACAAATCCAAGCTGATGGATCTTCCCAACGCCGACATCCTTGAACTGAAAGAGATGATGAGGGGATTGTTCAGTATTGTGCAAGGGCTTGCCTTGGGGCAGAAAGCCATGTCTGAGAGATTGGAAAGGATTGAGAGCTGGATGATCAAGGAGAAAGTTCAGGGAAAGGCTCCATCATCCGATGTAACAAATCCCTCTAGCTCGGTAGCAAAGAAACTCTCTAACAGTGGTCCGCTCAAAAAGGAGGTTGAGTCAAGTGGTGTGCCAGCAAAGAAAGAACGCAGTAAGGATCGTTATCATCCTTATGATGTTGTTGTAACCACTCTTGTTGGTAACTCACCCGTACCCCCGCAACAACCACCACCTCAACAGAAGGCACCGAGAGCTAGGAGCCAGGTGAAGAAAAAGAAGGAGGATCGTCAGTTTGAGGAGCCACCTGTGACCTACACCCTTCTGTTCAGGAGATTGAGGGATTTGGGGTTAGTCCGGCCAAGGATTTTGATTCCCATAGCACAACAGAAGAGGCCTGCACACTATGATGAGAATGCCAGTTGTGAATTCCATTCTGAGGCACCCGGGCACAGTGTTGAGGGTTGTAGAGCTTTCAAGCATGTCGTCCAGGACATGGTGGACTCCAAGACCATCAGCTTGGCCCAGATAATGAATGGGGATGTCAACCCGGTACCCAGGCAGGGTCCAGTAAAAGTGAAGATGGTGAAAAAGGTCAAGAAAGGAATGGAGATGACTGAGGAAGATCAGCTAAAGGTTCCCCTGGCTGTGGTTCCAAAACCTCTGGTGCAGGATGGAGTCTTCCCTGTGGTTGATAATTGCTGTGCGGCCGTTGCCACAGAGGGGTGTGTATTGATGGGAGACACGACCCAGAAGATGAAAGAAGTAGAAATGGACATTGGAAAACTTGAAATACCCAGTCAAGCAATCGAAACCGTCCAGGTGGAGAGCGCTCTTGTTATCGAGAAAGAGAAGAAGCTGTCCATTTATTCTTATAAACAAGCTCTGGAGGTGGTGAAGAACCAAGAGGCCCGAGGTTGGGGCAGGATCATCGACATAGTGGTAAAGGCAGACATGTTCGGGATTGGTTATCCAGATCAAGAGTCGTCTAGACCAAACAGAGGACGTCGTCCACCGTACATCTTTGTCAGTGCAGGAATGCTGGATTCTGATCATGCTTGTTCAGTGAGTGAAGAGATCGACCGCGACCGCGAGCTCGAGCTGTGGATAAAGTCGTGCGTACCAGGCAACTGGAAGGCCTCCAAAAGCATCACTGTCACTCATCCGGAAGTGTAGTATTTCTGTGTTTCAATTGTCGTTTGCATGAAAGCCATACGTTTTGCCCGAAACGTACTGGTCCATGGTAAGGGCCATCTCATGTGTTTCATTTTGCAACGTTTTGCATCAGTAATAAATGGATGTTTTTGTGATTAAAAGCGGTGTTCCCTGTTTTTCATTTTTTACCGTTTAAAAAAAATATATAAAAATGGCAATGTTTTTATTCTCTTTCCTTTTGATTCATTTGGTTCCGACCTCAAAAGTGATTACCCTCCTGATCTCATCGGTAACAATTTGGTTACACCTCTGTATGACTTCGACAATCCGATCTATCATGCCGAAGAAGAAGGCGAAGAAGATTGTGATCTGCTGGAATTAGCCAGGTTGTTGAAACAAGAGGAGAAGGTGATTCAACCACACGAGGAGCGAGTCAAGATTGTCATCCCAAGTACCGCCGAGGTCAGAAGGGAAATGAAAGTTGAGGCCGCTTCAGAGGCGAGTCGAGAACAGAATGGTAGCCCTGTTGAAAGAGCAGGTTGATATCTTCACCTAGTTGCATCAAGATACACCAGGGTGGGATACCCATGTTGTGGGGCACGAGCTACCATGGAGAGAAGATTGTCCTCCAGAGAAACGGCTGGCGCCGAGAAAGGATGATAAGATGAGAATGTGTGTGGACTGTCAAGACGTGAATAGAGCTAGTTCTAGAGATGAATTCCCGATACTTCACATTGATGTATTGGTTGATAGTACAGCTCAATTCTCGGTGTTTACCTTCATGGATGGCTTTCTGGCCGAAATCAAGTGGAATTGTCGCCAGATGATATGGAGTAAACAATGTCCATCACACCAAAGAGTACCTTCTTGTTATAAGGTGAAGAAGAAGGCCGATGCCACGGATCAAAGGGCTACGGTGACTTTGTTTCATGATATGATTCATCGTGAAAGCAAATGCCATGTTGACGACATGATGGCAAAGTCCCAAGCAGAAGAGAGGCATCCGATGGATCAAGTTGTTTGACAGGTAGAGATAACTCATACTGTTGAGTTCGAATTAGCGCACTTATGGAGTACTGTCCAGCAAGCTGCCGAGGCATGTTGCGAACGAAAGAGGAATCAAGGTTGATCCTGCAAAAAAAAAAAAAAAAAAAAAGGAACAGTACTAGAAACGCCTGAACCATAAACAAACGAAAAAAGAAAGAAATCAAATGGTCAGATGCAATGAGGACTGCCAATGGGCATGGAAAGACAAAAAAAAGAGTAGTAGGAACCTCTGATTCTGATACCTTCCGGGGAAGAAACGACTGCTAATCTGGTACTTGACAGCCCTTAAGGGGTCTATGAGGTGCGTATTGAGTCAGTATGACTAGTCTTGTCGAAAAGAGCACGCAATTTACCTAAGCAAAAAGTTTATCGACTGTGAAACAATACACTCACTGCTCGAGAAAACTTGATGTACTTTGGCATAGGCTGCTCGCCGATTGAGACAGTGTATGCTGGTTCATACCACCTTGTGGATGTCCAAAATGGATCTGATCAAGTATGTGCTTGAGGAGCTAGCATCGAACGGACGGGTTGTGAGAGGGCAAGTGATGTCGACTGAATACGATATTCAGTATACCTCCTAGAAAGCAACCAAGAGGAGGGTATTGTATGGTTATCTCGCCCAACAGCCCACTGATGATTGTCAACCAAGGAAGTCTGAAGTCCCTGATGAGGACATCTCGAGGTACTCGAATCGAAAGATTGAGAGTGACCGATCCCGGAGGAGGGGCCTGACCCCGAATCCGAACGGGTTTTGATGTCTGATGGGGAGAGTTTAAAGAGAGTGAGCTAGTGCTTCCCCGATAACATGTGAACGCACCAATGATAGTGGCTGAGTACGAAGTTGGTATCCTGAGTGTCGTACTTTGGTACGTGCATCTACTGGGGCAACGCCTTCCTCATGCGGTATGGGATGGAAGTGATATTGCCTGCTGGAGGCTAGATTTCATTGTGAAGAGTCCGGATGGATGAGAAGTTAGAAAAGGGCGGGTGGATGAGGACTCGGTATAACGCATTGAGCCTGATTGAGAAAAGAGGTTGACAGTTACTTGTCATGGGGCAGTTGTACCCAGTAAATGAAGCGTGTTGTTGACCGAGAAGTGCGACCTCGTGGGTAGCATGGAAGAGATGTGGTGTTGAAAAGGATCCTTCCTCCTCAAGACGATCGTGGGGCAAGTGGATAAACAATTATGAATGTCCGTTCGTGGTCAAAAAGGGTTTTCTCTGACAGAGCCTTGTTGCTGACGACCACGGATGATGAGGATTTTCCATCCCCTGTGAATGCGGACACAGTTAAAATATACTTCGTGAAAAAGAGACCCGCTGGACAAAAAGAATAAAAGAGTCCAGGCAAAAAGGGGTATCCCGGCGAACCAAGAAAAAAGAAGAAAGGTTCGGGCAAAAGTTAGGGATAATAAAAGAAAAGAACTGTACACCCGGCAAGTCGAAAACCCCACAAAGGCGACTTGGGCAAAAAAGGGTATCCCGGTGGATCGAAGATCCGAAAGGGCGGTCCAGCCAAAAGAGGGATTGAAACGAACAACTGCGTCTAGCATGATCGTTTGTGCTTTGGTTAAGACATCACGGCTAATCTCCGACAGAGATCGAATCGGAAGCGTCTTGTTCAGAAGGCCGAAAGTGCGGAAAGTCTTATGGACATATGAGGTGTAACTGAGTTGGAACCCGATGAGATCACGGTTTCACATTGCCATTAGGATAGATTTTTCCTTTTGTGCGCAATCACCTCTTTCCAGGGTTTGCCTCCTGTGCGTCGCTCAGTTCTGAGCCACCTTTTTGTTTCAGTCAATAAATGTGTGTTCAGTCAAATAATTTTGTTTTTGTTTTCATTATCGTTTTGATTACGAAAACATCCATTCGTTTTGATAAGAATAGTTGCATTTTGAAACATAGAGGTCCCTTCCGATGCGTGCTTATAAGATTGAAATCTGGAAATCTTATTCGGAAGTTTGGGTGACCTAGGTGTTGAAATATGGGGCACGCCTGGGGCACGCTTTTATCTAACAATCTCTAGTGCAGGTGCTTTTAGATATCTTCATTCGTTGGCATGTAGTGGTATGAAACCTTTTGACAAAAGAGATCCCTGCAGAGCCCGACCAGGGGCAATGGATATGACAAACGGTGAAAAGCCCGTGACAGAGTTGTGACGGCGACCCTGGAGGATTAATCATCTTCAAAGTCAAAGGACTGGAAAGTTTGTATTCATCCCAGGAATTCGATCTTCGTGGGATGAATCAGAGGAGTCTAGGCGAGTCTGGGTGTTCTCAAAAGAGGAAAGCCGACACTGTGGGTGGACGATGGATGCCGCTGTTCGGCGACTCGACAGGTGTTCCGTGTCCAATAAGCTATATTTCCCTATTGGGTGTGAGAAGGTTACCTCCCTAACAGATTTGAGATCAGTGTCTCCTCAGCGAGCCTGAAGGTTACTGCCTTCCCAGTAGGGTTTGTGTTGATGGTTTTCCCTCAGTGAGATCCCCAAGCGGATCGGGTTTGGAGAAAATCATCCCCAGTAGAGATAAGAATGGGTTGCCTCCCCTAGCAGGGCAATCTCCAAGCAGTTCGGGTTCGATGGAGTGCATCCCCAGCAAGGTTTGTCTTTCCCCAGCAAGATGGAAGTTGACATGGTTATAAGATCCTCAGCACAGTTCCTGGAGTTCCCCGGTGTTGTCTCTGGAGGAGACGTGTGTTTATGCATTCATCATTTAGATAAGCATAGCATATTGCATCATTAGTGCATAGCATTTCCATGATCATGGGGCATTGTGTAAAACAAGAAAAAAAACTCATGCATCAACATTGCAAACATGTCCATTAGCCCTAGGCCGTGGTGACCAACCGAGATTGGGTTGTTGGAAAGAGTTTAGCATCGCGCCATTGGATCGGCTTCAGAATTGGGTTCATCAGCATGGTTGAGAAGTTGGTGTTTTCCCAACAAGTGACTCCTTAGTTGAGTGGGTATCCCCAACAGTGTTACTCCTCGAAGTTGGCAGCATCTTGCAAAGCTTGGGTCCATTCCCTTAGCAGAAGTGGGTGTGTCTGATCTCTCCATGTAGAGTCTACCCCTTAAGCAGAAAGTGTCTACCATTTCCTTCCGCGCCCCCCACTGAGTTATATCCTCGTGGATGACGGTTGTTTCTGTTCTCTCCCTAACGGGATAGGTTTTCCCTATTGAGTTCTTTCCTCATTAGGATGAGTCCTGTTTCAGTCTGCCTTTTTGGATCGATCCTAAATCGGCTTCCTGTTGGCTGTCTCCCGTGCTTCCCTGGGGCATAAATGAATAGTCGCTCACTAACCGGCACTCATTCATCTCATCCTCAGCGGAATTTTTGGCTTCTACCAACGAACCGGTAGTTGTAAGTCCTATCTTTGTGGTTTTCTACCTACTAACTGGTAGTTGTAAAATCCCACTTTCATCCCCTAGCAGAGTTAACCCTTTGTGCTCATCCTGGTCGATGACTGGTTACTTTTCTGTGGTTTTCTGCCTACAAACCGGTAGATGTAATCCCCTCTTTGTGGTATTGATAGTCTTGTCCCCTTTGGATACTTGCCTTGATCAAGCAGTATTGTCCCCATTGGGTCTTCCCCTTCTTCTTGGATACTTGCTCCGAGTAAGCAACTTTATCCTCTTTTGATTGGTCATCTTTTGCATACCTAGTCTGGTACCCCGTTGCTTTTCTTTTCGGTCGTTTATCCATTTAACAACCTACAACCCGGTTATGGATAATCTTCCATGCGAGTGTATTATCTACGTTTTGACGGCTATAGATAATATATCTCATGCACTCTTTGGTCAATCTTTCGATTGTTATCCCCAGCATGGGTCTTTGGCATGCGTGCCGGCTCATTTATCACTGTTTTGTTATCTTCGCCGATGCTGATAGACATGAAGAATTTTCCGGTGTTCAGACCGAGGCGGTATTCAGACCGAAGTGGCATTCAGGCCAATTCCCAGTATTCAGACCGAAGTGGCATTCAGGCCAATTTCCGATATTCAGACCGAAGTGGCATTCAGGCCAGTAGTTTCCGGTATCCAGACCGAAGTGGCATTCAGGCCAGTAGTTTCCGGTATCCAGACCGAAGTGGCGTTCAGGCCAATTTCCGATTTTCAGATCGAAGAAGTTTCCGACGATCAGGTCGATGTACTTATGGCATTCAGGCCAATTTTCCGGTGTTCAGACCGAGGCGGTATTCAGACCGAAGTGGCATTCAGGCCAATTCCCGGTATTCAGACCGAAGTGGCATTCAGGCCAATTCCCGGTATTCAGACCGAAGTGGCATTCAGGCCAGTTCCCGGTATCCAGACCGAAGTGGCATTCAGGCCAGTTTTTTTCGGTATCCAGACCGAAATGGCATTCAGGCCAGTTCCCGGTATCCAGACCGAAGTGGCATTCAAGCCAGTTTTTTCCGGTATCCAGACCGAAGTGGCATTCTGGCCAGTTCCCGGTATCCAGACCGAAGTGGCATTCAGGCCAGTTTTTTCCGGTATCCAGACCGAAGTGGCATTCAGGCCAGTTCCCGGTATCCAGACCGAAGTGGCATTCAGGCCAGTTCCCGGTATCCAGACCGAAGTGGCATTCAGGCCAGTTCGCGGTATCCAGACCGAATGTGGCGTTCAGGCCAATTTCCGATTTTCAGATCGAAGAAGTTTCCGACGATCAGGTCGATGTACTTATGGCATTCAGGCCAATTTTCCGGTGTTCAGACCGAGGCGGTATTCAGACCGAAGTGGCCTTCAGGACAATTCCCGGTATTCAGACCGAAGTGGCATTCAGGCCAATTCCCGGTATTCAGACCGAAGTGGCATTCAGGCCAGTTCCCGGTATCCAGACCGAAGTGGCATTCAGGCCAGTTTTTTTCGGTATCCAGACCGAAGTGGCATTCAGGCCAGTTCCCGGTATCCAGACCGAAGTGGCATTCAGGCCAGTTTTTTCCGGTATCCAGACCGAAGTGGCATTCAGGCCAGTTCCCGGTATCCAGACCGAAGTGGCATTCAGGCCAGTTTTTTCCGGTATCCAGACCGAAGTGGCATTCAGGCCAGTTCCCGGTATCCAGACCGAAGTGGCATTCAGGCCAGTTCCCGGTATCCAGACCGAAGTGGCATTCAGGCCAGTTCGCGGTATCCAGACCGAATGTGGCGTCCAGGCCAATTTCCGATGTTTCAGATCGACATCAAATCTCTCATATTCCGAGGCTCAGTATTCAGACTGACGAGCGGCGCTCAGGCCATGGTTATCCCTGTGTTACCATTTATTTTGGTATCCAGGTCGACGTTTCTGTTTCGGTATTCAGGCTGATTTCTTTTCGTTCCAGACGGATTTTTTCTTTCAAGACTGTTTCTTCGCCGATCCTGACGGGCGTTGTTAATTATCTTCCCAGCAGAGTGCAAATTTCTACGGTTCTTAGTATTCAATCCCTGTTTACCCTGAAAGTCTGACAGCCGTTGCTCTCATCCGTTCGGGTTCCCAGCTGATTGAATAGGGGCAGCTGTAGCACCTCAAATTTGCACCTACCCTTTGTACATACATTCTCATATTAGGTCATAACATTAACATAGTCCACTGCATAACATTGCATTGTCCCTTTTGCCCAAGTGCAAGCCATTCAGAAGAATTAGGTCAAACTGGTCAGGAGATCAGTCAATCAAGCAAGTCAGTGCATTTTCCCTTGAGGCAAGGCCCTAGGGTTGGTCCAACATGTTCACATGACCCAGGGGTCCTTTTGAAGTGTTTTGGTCAAAGATTGGGTGCCCAGAAGTCATCAGTCATGGCTCAGTTCACCAGAAACCCTAAAAAGTCAACCATGGTCAACTGTGGTCAACTGTGCCTGATTTTATGGATTTCAAGGTGGGAAATGGTTTTAAGGGGTTCACTCATGTCCATATAGGCCTCATATAACATGTCAAAAATCATCATGGAAGAATTTAAAGTCAAACAAGAAATTTCCAAAAATAGAGTTGACTTGTAATTGGAATTTGCCAAAAATGGAAAGTCTTGATCCTCAAAATTACATCATGATACAAGCTTCAAATGATTTTTTTCCAACATGAAAGTTGAAGATCTTGTTCTCCCATTTTCAAAAAGTCCAAGAACACTCAATTCCCATGAATGGTTGGCAAGTTATGATCAAATCATTCTCAAAAAATTTTGAACTTCAAAGTGGCATATCTTCCAAACCATTTGGCCAAATTGGGTGGGGTTTTTTGCTACAAGTCAAATTTGATGCCCTCTTTCCAAATATGTCATCACAATTTACCAAAAACTCACCAATCAAAATGGCACTTTTTGAAGTGACTTGAATTATTTCAAGTGAGGTGAAAAAGTGATTTTGCAATTTAAGCCTTTCCAATATATTTTGCCAATTAAAATTGCTAAGAAATCATATTTGGAGTGTGTACAAGGCCCACTTTCGCAACTGTAACCACAGACCTTGCCATTAGAGTGAAAATTGACAAATTAACCAAAACACCTCCAATTACAAAAATCCAATTACCACATAACTAACCAAGCTTAAGGACACTAAAACATAGTATATATTCTTCATTTTCTGCAGAAAAAACCCTAGCAGCCACACATTCAAGACAAAAAAACTCATTTCTCTCAAAAAGCTCTTTTCTTCATTTTGCATTTTCTGCTAAAAACCTTCAAAGAACATAAGCTTTGGTCGATGGCTTCATCATATTCCAACCATTTGGAAGCACTTTTGAGCACCATTTCTCAACTGTAAGCAAAGCCTACCACTGTTTCATCAAGGAGCTCTCCAATGGCAGATTTGGTTTGAGGTCGTTTCAAGGGTTGCTGAGCCAAAATCCTTACTCCATTCATCATTTAAAGCATTGATGTGCATCTGTTTTGAGCCAACACATCCAAACAACACGATTCAACTCAGTTCTCCAAATCTGGTAAGAAATTCAAACCTGGCCATTTGCAAAATTATGAGATGCTTGTTGTGAATCTTTTTATGCTGAGAACAATGGGCTTTAAACCACTTAAAATGGCTGAGTAATTAGGGAGAAATGTGAAGTTGAAAGTTGATGTTCAAATGAGTTTTTGTTTGATGCTTGCTGTGTAGCTCGATTCCATGAAAATGAATGTGGGTTTCTTGATGAGTGTTGTTTGGTGATTCTAATGATATGTTGTCTGTTCATTTCTGGGCGAAAATGTTCATCATGATTTGTTGAAGATGATGGTATACTGTAGATAAACCCTAGATGCCCAGAATTCGCGTTTCTGTATTTTGGAAATGTTACTTTGCATGGATGTCCTGTTACATTGCCCATAACCAATGCCTGGTCGCCACGTTTTATTACCATGCGCAGCGTTTCACTTAAATTCTCATATATTTACAATACTGCCATTCCGTGCCACATTACTTCATTAAATCATGTTATTTCTTTTTTTTCTTCAATAATTATTTCACTTTGATGCTCACCTTCCAAAAATCATAGCATCTTCATTGTTAATCCAAATTTCATGAAATTTTTTGCATTTTGTTCCTCTAAATCTCTACTTATTTATCATGATTTTTCCTGAATTTTTTTGATGAGTAGATTTTTAATGGTGCTAGGGTTTGTGACATGTGCTCTTATTTTGTACCTTTTGCCAAATCAATTGTGAAATGATGATGCTTTGTCCAATGGCTTTGAAATTTTTTATGCTTAAACTAGACACATTCATGGTGATTTTGGTTTAGAGTTTGTGAATTTATCACTTCTGGTTTGTGAGTTATGATTTTTTGAATTAGGGTGTGACAATTTGTGTCACACCATTGATGTGCAACTTCATGATTTTCTTTACCATACTTCTTGACCTCAAATTGCTTTGAATTTTTGCATGATTGAACTTATGTATGTCTAGTTTACATGTAATTTTTCTTGGAATTGTTTGTGGCATTTCCTAATTGTTTGAGATTTTTCTCCCCTGTTTGGTCTTATGTTGACTTTTTGTGACACATGTTCCCATTTCATTTTTGAAATTCTCATACTTTATTGGATGGACATGAAATTTGATATGTGATTAGTAGACATCTTAAGCTTTGCCATGGTTTTGATCCCATTCATTTCTCATATGCTATCACTGGTTTATGATTTTTTCAAGTTGATGCATGTTTGGTTGACTTCTTTGAGCATGCTTAAACTTGCCTTGCCTTTCTGATTTTCATTGACCACCTTCTACTTGTCCAAATGAGTTGAAATTTGACATGATTACCATGCTATGGGTTGTGTTTGATCATGATTTATTTGATGATTTTTTGGAATGTTTATGATTGGTTTTGAATTGAGTCTTGCTGTTGACTTCTATGAGCTTCCATATGCCTTGTCTTGACTTAATTTGTTCATGAAATGGTGATGATGAATGATATGATTGTGGAACCAATTGAGTTGGTTTCTTGATTGTTTGAAATTGATTTTGGACACTTGTCATTTGCTGTTTTGACTTTCTCATCCCCTTTTGACCCTAGGCTTGTCCTAGTGGTCCTGTTGCTCACATTTGAGTTCATGTTTTCAGGTTAACCAACAAATACCCAAAGAAACTTATACAAGTTGAATGAGTTTGATTTGATTATCATGACTAACTTGTTTGTTTTGTAGCTTGCTTGGCTCATATGCTTGAGCCTTATGCATTGCACAGTTAACTGACTGTGTTGACTGTTGATTTCTATCTCATTTTGCTTTAACTTTGAGTTGTGTACTGATTCTGTTTGACTAGTTTCAGGTACCTTTAGTTGCTTTTAGTTCCTTGTGAACTTTGCTTTGCTTTGCTTAAGAGCAATTTGCATTGAGGTATATTTTCTTATCTTCATGTAGTCTGGAAGACCTGGCCTGTTACTTGGCCAGGCAACTGTCTGAAGTCCTCCTTAAGAGGCAATGTTTGTGATTTGTTTACAATTTGTCCTTGTATAGAGTCAAAGACCTCCTAAGTGAAGAGGCAATTGGCAGAACCCAAGGGATATGCAATCTATCCCCTGCTATTCTGTGTGTCATCTGCTTTGCTCACACTACTGTGTTGATGCATTGCAGATACAAACCCAAGATCTTGTACAATTGTACAGTTGAGTCAGTTTCAAATGTGTAGAAGGGTTCCCCTTTCTGAACCCACACATTCTTGTCTTAAGCTCTCCCAGGCCAGGGATAAGAGCTGTGAAGTCTTATCTTCACTCACCTTTCATCTGCTTCACCTTAGCCCCTCAATGGCAAGGTTAAGAGCTAACACTACCCAGTTACAGTGGTTTGTTTGTTGAGGTTGATATGACCCCTCGACTAAAACCTAACCTTGATTGAGCCCATTGTTTGCATATAGTGTGTGCTACCTGTGCTTGTGTGTTTGTTTGACTTGCTTCCTGTGCAAGTTAGGTTTGCTTTGGCTTGCTTCCTGTGCAAGTTAGGTTAGGTGTGGCTTGCTTCCTGTGCATGTCATGTTTAGGATAGGCTTGCTTCCTGTGCAAGTTAGCTAGAAACCTTAACTTAGGGATGATTTTGCATGACAACATCTAGGCTCGAGTCGTAGTCTCCCTAGTGTTGTGTCTCCCTCTGTTATCTGGTTAGGCTAGTCCTGTATCCCTATGTAGGGGAACTACGTCGCCCTGATTCTCTTACCAGATGAGGTACGTAGGCAGGAGATCGTGCGAGATCTCTCCGGGCACACTTTTCTTTCTTTTTGTGTGTGTGCTTGACAGTTATAGGCTCGAGTTCCCGACTCCCTATTAACTTGTTTGGTTGTTGTGTGCTTGGAAGCTGATGTAAGTCCATCGAGTGGCATTCGGGTTCCAGTGTGTGTGTGTTTTGGTTCGGATGCCGATGTAAGTCCAGTGATTGGCGTTCGGGCTCCACGTTTGCCTTTTTGTGTGTGTTTTGGTTTGGATGCTGATGTAAGTCCAGTGATTGGCATTCAGGCTCCATGTTTGCCTGCTTTTGTGTTTTGTTTTGTTTGGCGTCCCTATGTAGCCGAACTACGGCAACTCTGATTCTCATGTTCAGATGAGATACGTAGGCACAAGGTGCGATGTCTTGCCGAGTTTGACTAACAACTAACGACTAATCCTTGTTTGCTTTCGCCCTCGTTGCGATCCTTTCTCTCGCCCTCGTTGCGATCGAGACCTTCCCTTTCTCTTGCCCTAGTCGCAATCGAGACCCTCATTCCCGTAGTTAGTTTGAACTACGTTTTGCTCTGATTCTCATTCCAGATGAGATACGTAGGCATAAGACGCGATGTCTTAGCGAGCACACTTATCTCTTTCACCCATAGGTAGCCGAGCTACGAAGACTCTGATTCTCATTCCAGATGAGATACGTATGCAGTGGATGCGACATCCGTGCGAGTCATTTTCTTTGACCCTTTTCTTTTAGTAAATAGTACATTAGATAAACACACACCCTTTAGACAAGAAACAACAAGAGTGGATCCCGTAGAGTACTACGGATGCGTAGGGGTGCTAATACCTTCCCTTCGCATAATCGACTCCCGAACCCAAGATTTGGTTGCGAGACCTTGTCTTCTCCTTTCGTTTCTCCAGGTTTACTTCGAGCGTTTCCTTTCCCTCCTTTGGGATAAATAACGCACGGTGGCGACTCTTCTGTCATTTTTCTTTCGCCGGTTGTTTTTTTCGCATACCGTATTTTTCGGGTTGCGACAGCGGTGTACCACGATGTCTGTGTCCAGCCCAGGCATGTCCTGATAAGACCAGGCGAAGATGTCAACGTATTCTTGCAGCAATTCAATCAGCCCTTTCTTCATATCATCTCCCAAAGCAGCCCCTATCTTGATTTCTCTCTTGGCGTCCTCGGTGCCGAGATTAATCACTTCAACAGACTCTTGATGCGGTTGAATGACCCTTTCTTCTTGTTTTAATAACCTGGTAAGTTCTTCAGGGAGTTCACAGTCTTCATCACCCTCTTCTTCAGCTTGAAAGATTGGATTTTCAAAGTCGAAACGAGCCGTAGCAGAAACGTTATCAATAGGATCCGGTGATGTGCATCTGCATGAGTGATGGTATGTGCTTATGAGTGTGAACAAGAAGTGAAAACTAAACAAAACATTGCCATTTTTTTATTTTGAAAAACTGCAAAAATAGAAAGACAGGGAACGAAATATTTGAATGCAAAAATACGTCCTTTATTTATGATAAAAAATGCAAGTGTCACATAGATGGGCCCTACAATGAGTCATTACGCCCTGGGCGGAACGTAAGACTTGGATATGCATGAATAAACAAAGAAAATTACTCTTCAAGAAGAGTGACTTGGATAATCTCTTCAGAAGACCAATTGTTGATGACTTCACCCAGGATCCTCGGACGCACCCAGTTGTCAATGTCACAATCACTATCCCCATCTTCTTCGTTGATTGTAGAGACTTGACCATACTGAATGATGCCAGCACTGGAGAAAGTGATCAGCCCCTGAAGTGTTGTAGAAGTCAAAACTGGCTGATACCCAATACCGAACTTATCTTCTTTCACTGGTAATTCCAACAGACGCCCCCAACCGGGAGCAACACCTGAATCCACCACGGCTCGTGCCTGCTTAAAGGATGAGATAGAGGCACCCGCTTTAACCTCTTTCACAGACTCTTGGACAGACAAATCTTCAACCTGGAGGATACTTTTGTCGAGCAAGGCCTGGATACCCTGTTGTAGCTTCAAACAACCTCCACTCTGAGTGGCACAATCCAAACAACCCTTCCCACAACCGGGGAAGACATCGGCCTTTAGCAAGCATCCTTTGATATCCAACAATGGAGTCTTCAACTTCAACACATCCTTAATGGACTTGGCTTTTCCCTCTATCATATTAACATTCGCACCACCATGCTGGGGCATGGGATTGTTAACGACATTCGGAGCCGGTGCAAGGTCGATGGCCTTTGAATTTATGAGGTCCTGAACTACGTGCTTAAAAGCTTTGCAGTTCTCAATATTATGGCCAGGTGCCCCAGAATGGAAGCTACACCTAGCGTTGGCGTCGTAACCCACCGGAAGTCTACCAACAGGAGGAGCCAGAGTGCGCAATTGCACAAGTTGTAGTTGTTGAAGACTAGAAAGCATCTGTGCGTACGACATTGGAAGGGTGTCCAAACGCCGGTCCATCATCCTTTGCCTCTGTTGATAAGCGGGTCTGTTACCCGGTTATTGCTGTTGTTGATACTGATCTGGTTGACGTGGTGGCTATTGTTGTTGTAGTGGTGCTGCAGCTGGAATGGTCACAGCCGCAACATACGGTTGCTGATGATAATTCTGAAAATTATTCCTCCGGTTATCCCTGTTATGATAAGAAGATATGGCATTTGCATCCCCTTCTCTCCTCTTCTGTCCCTGAATGAACGGCTTCTTCACCCCTGATGAGGATCCACCTCCACTCTGGCTCTTATAGGTCTTTAGGTAATTCTCCACCCTTTCTCCAGTAGAGACCACATCAGCAAAGTTGGAAGCATTGCACCCTACCAGACGCTCCAGATAAGGTCCAGGCATCGTATTCATGAACATGTTGGCCATTTCCTTTTCCAACATAGGAGGCTGAACACGGGAAGCTGTATCCCTCCAGCGTTGAGCGTATTCCCTGAAGCACTCATTGCTTTTAAGAGACAGATTCTGAAGTTGAGTTCTGTCCGGAGCCATGTCTGCATTATACTGATACTGCTTCACGAAAGCCTCTGCCAAATCCCTCCAGCAACGGATGTGGGCTCTGTCCAGCCTCATATACCATTCCAAGGATGCCCTAGCTAGGCTATCCTGGAAGAAATACATAAGTAGCTTCTCGTCATCAGAGTATGCAACCATTTTACGGAAATAGGCTTGCACGTGAGTTTTGGGGCAAGAACTGCCATTGTATTTGTCAAATATCGGGACCTTGAATTTCGGTGGCACTCTCACACCTGGGACCAGCCCCAAGTCAGTAACATCTACTCCCAGAAGATTCTGTCCTTCCACTGCTTTCAACCTCTCTTCCAATCTTCTAAACATGGGGTCCATGCCAAAGTCTTCCTGAAGCAAGGGGGACTGATCATCCTGACCATCCTGAATAGGTTGTTGATCTAGGTTGACATGTAGGATTGGGATAGGCCCCGGTCCATTGGGACCATTAGCCTCTCCAGCTGGAGGATCAGCCAACGTCTCCGGTTGAGTAATAGGGGGATCCTTCTGCACCAATAATCTAAGCTCCTGCTGTCCTTGAGCCACCCCTTGAACCAAATCCATGAACTGATTCATGCGAATCTTCATCTCGGCGAGCTCTGCCTGTAGGCTTTCCATTACTCTCTGTTGATTCGTGCGGGTACCGTATCGGTGAATGCCTGAGTCAGCTATCCTGCTAGTGGGACACCAAACAAACTGAGAACACTGTGGCGGTACCTGTTATGCAAGACATGCGGATGACTATGCAAATGCAATGACATGTTTATCAATTCCAAAAGTATTCTACCCCCTTGATTCCAGTCTCACATTTGATAAACAGTGTAAGAAGAAAACCCCGACTAGAATCAAGAAGAAGATTTAAACCTCCTTGAAAAGGATAAACATGTGTTAAATGATATGAATGCAAATGATGTGATGATGTGAATGCAATGCAGTGGCATGTCAATCAGGATTGTTGTATCTGCTTGAACATCTGTCAGGTTGTACTGTCTGGAGAGAAATTAAGAGCACACCAAACAAAGGTCATGGGATGGATCATGTTATCCTTAATATCAACCACCCATTTTGGCGGATTATGGTTTACACCTTGTCAACACCCGAGTTTCATTGATATTAAGGATACCTGATCGGATCAACCATGAATCAAGGGTTTGTCGCAAGTCACGAGCATGGAGTTTAGGTTAAGAACCACCCAAAAGGAGTGTACTAAGGTTTAAACCTGCCGAACATGTTCTACAAAAGGTTCCCATAGTCATAATCCCATCTTTCGGATATTATCGGAGGAACGACTACTCGTATTCCAACAATATTCTCAAGAGAGACTCTTATGAGTGTAGTATCGCGTAACAATCGTATCAAATCTTACATTTGAACGACTTTCGCACTACGTCCTACGAATAGGCCAAGATGGGTTAGGTAAACTAAGGTCCTTGGCTTCTTAGGTCTATATTGGAACAAGTAATGTCTAACCACAACTTACTTATGTGACATTATTGATCTCAACATGACCTCCACCAAGTGAATGGGCTTGCAAGTCAACTCGCTAAGGAATACTCCACACAAGTTGACAGGACTATGCCATTCTCCTATCTTAAGTGCACTCGAGTTCGGGTATAGAACTCATCTCACAAAGATCACCAAGCAGCCATAGCCAACAAACAGATACAACAATGATATGTACACAATGTAATAAGGTAAAGCAGGTAAATAAATAACTGTACAAAAGCATGAACACCCAATAAACAAACAAACTACAAAAGCTCGGAGGGACTCGCTTAGGGAAGGTGGACCAGCAAGAGGTCAACTTCTTAGCACTCCCCAGCAGAGTCGCCAGCTGTCGCAACCTGAAAAATACAGTGCGCGAAAAAACAACCGGCGAAAGAAAATGACAGAAGAGTCGCCACCGTGCGTTATTCATCCTAAAGGAGGGAAAGGAAACGCTCGAAGTAAACCTGAAAAAAGAAAGGACAAGACGGGGTCTCGCAACCAAATCTTGGGTTCGGGAGTCGGTTATGCGAAGGGAAGGTATTAGCACCCCTACGCATCCGTAGTACTCTATGGGATCCACTTTTGTAGTTCTTGTCTAAAGGGTGTGGGTTTATCTTGTGTTGTTTGCCAAAAAAACAAAAAAAAAGGGTTAAATGAAAATGACTCGCGCGGATGTTGCATCCACTGCATACGTATCTCATCTGAATATGAGAATCAGAGTCTTCGTAGCTCGGTTGACCTATGGGTTGGGGGATGTGTGCTCGCTAAGACATCGCGTCTTATGCCTACGTATCTCATTTGGAATGAGAATCAGAGCAAGCCGTAGTTCGGCTAACTACGGGGTTATGGATTGGGTTTTGGACGAACAACGTCACTACGCAATCTACCGGATGCTCGACCTTTGGAGACTTACTCGCCTGTAGTAGAAGGAGTAAACGTGTGTTATGGGTTTTAGGGTTTGGGATGCTCAAGGGCAAACAGGCAGTCCTTGACGAAGGAACCGCACTACATGTGGGGATACGAATACAAAACACAAAACATGTATCTCAAAGTAAAATGCCACCAAGGGGCTCAAACATTGCCTCCTATCGAGGTCTTCCAGCTAAGAAAGCGATAAAGTACGAGAAAGGAAAAAAATTACCACACGGATAAAGATCCGAAGCTATAGCAGTTAAAGGAGCAAGAAACCCTGAAATCTCTCCAGCTGGACCGTCAAAGGAAATCAGTCAACACGAATAATCAGAATAAAACTTCAGGGGGTATCCCACAAATAAAGTGGGAAACCACGCGAGTGTCTCTGCAAAAGCCATATGAGCCCTCACAAAACTCGACAAAGGGTTAGAGCAGCAGGATGAAATCAAGAGAAAACAAGGCCATGGAAACACAAGACAGGTTAGAATAAAGAGAACAAAAAAACGAATACTCTCACGTTCGCGACTGCTTCGCCTAGCGAAGGCTTAGCGAAGATTCGCTACAGGCTCGCCTAGCGAAGCATCTAGCGAAGGCCTGCGGGTTTTGGATTCCTCCTTGATAACAGTTCGATCTCTATGATCCGAAACCCTGTGGTATCCATCTCATAAACGAAAATGATTAAAACATTCAAGGTATTGTTACACATATTCATACACAAATATAAACCCATGGGCAAAACCAGATGTTACCTCATACATTCATAATATTCAAATTCGAGGCGTAAGGTAATAGGAACAAAGGCATACCTGATGAGAGAGACTGATTGGGATTGAAGGGTACGGCCGGATCTGCAAAGTAGTACTAGGGTTCGTGTGAGGCGGAGTGAACTTCTCAGAGCTGCCTGAAGGTTTCTGCAGAGTAATTCCTAGGTCTCTTTCTCCAGTCTCTGGTCTTTTCTGTTCAGCCAGTGTTCAGCTTTATTTCATTGACTACTCTGGTATTCATAGGCCAAATTTCGCAGCTTGTGGGCTTTGAATGAGGACAGCTCAGGCCCAAAACTTTTCTGATATTTCTGAAATGCGCGTCCTTCGCCTAGCGAGCATGACAGTACTCTTCGCTAGGAGAAGCATCTGCTCGCCTAGCGAGCATGACAGCTCAGCAGCAGATTCTCGCTTCTTCAAGTCTGGCAATTTGTACGGTGAATATGCCCCAATTAGACCTGTTGGTAGTACCTCAAGTCTATTCCTTGCGTTGACTGATCATTTGAATAAAACTCACAAAGTGTCCTGGATGATGTCCGAGCTTCTTGGAGCTAATTCCGATTGACATGATGCGATGTGGTATGAAATGCTAAATGACCTAAAAAGTGAATGCATGAATGAGGAGGGCAAATTTTGGGGTGTTACAGATATTATCTTCTATGTTATGGACATTCATCCAGCTTACAGTTGTTTGTTGGGGCGTCCGTGGATTCACGCAGCAGGGGCAGTTTCGTCAACTCTCCACCAAAAGCTCAAGTATGTCTGGAACGGTCAGATTGTGACCGTATGTGGCGAAGAAGATATTCTGGTAAGTCACCTGTCCTCGTTCAAGTATGTAGAGGTAGATGGCGAGATCCACGAAACCTTATGCCAGGCGTTTGAGACTGTGGCTCTCGAGAGGGTGGCGTTTGCTGATCAGAGGAAGCCGGGTGCTTCGATTGCTTCGTATAAGCAGGCCAAGGAGGTTGTTGACTCTGGCAAAGCTGAAGGCTGAGCAAGATGATGGATTTGCCGGTCAAAGAGGATAAATTTGGTATTGGTTATCAACCTTTGCAAGCGGAGCAGGGTGTTCCAGCAGGTCCGAGCACCTTTACCAACGTTGGGCTGATGAATCTCGGTGACGTCTTTGCAGCTGATGTTGAAGATGGTGACAGTGATTGTGATCTCGATAACTGGGTCCGCCCGCGTGCGCCAGGGGATATTATCAACAATTGGACGGCAGAAGATGTAGTCCAAGTTACTCTTCAAACAGAGTAATTTTCTTTTGTTTTTCATTCTGCACAAAACCCTACGTTCTGCCCAAGACGTAGTGGTTCATTATAGGGTCACATCATGTTTTTCAATTTTTATCATTAATAAAGGACGTTTTGCAAACAATTTGGTGATCCCTGTCTTTCTATTTTTGTTTTCACTTTTCAAAAAAAAATAAAAAAATGGCAATGTTTTTGTTTTTGTGACTTTATTGAACTCTTTTTCTAAAACAAAGCATTAAACATGCAGAAGTGATCTCACGGCATCCACTATGAACAGTTCTGTTATGGCTCAGTATGATTTCAATAATCCCATCTACCAAGCTGAAGAGGAGAGTGAGGAAGACTGTGAACTCCCGAAAGAATTGGTCAGATTGTTGAAGCAAGAGGAAAGGGTCATCCAACCTCATCAGGAGGAGTTGGAGATTGTGAATCTCGGTACTGAGGACGCCAGAAGGGATATCAAGATCGGGGCTGCTTTGAAGACAGAGGTCAAGGGCAGATTGATTGAGATGCTGAGAGAGTATGTGGAGATATTCGCCTGGTCTTATCAAGATATGTCGGGGCTGGATACTGATATTGTGGTGCATAGACTACCTCACAGAGAAGATTGTCCTTCGGTCAAGCAGAAGCTTTGTAGAACAAGTCCTGATATGGCAGTAAAGATCAAGGAAGAAGTTCAGAAGCAGTTCGATGCGGGTTTCTTGTCAGTGACAACTTATCCCCCATGGGTGGCCAACATCGTTCCTGTGCCGAAGAAGGATGGCAAAGTCAGAATGTGTGTCGATTACCGGGATCTGAACAGAGCGAGTCCGAAAGATGATTTCCCATTACCTCACATTGATGTATTGGTTGATAATACGGCTCAATCCTCGGTATTCTCTTTCATGGATGGTTTCTCGGGCTATAATCAGATTAAGATGGCGCCAGAGGACATGGAAAAGACGACATTCATTACACCTTGGGGCACGTTCTGCTATAAGGTGATGCCATTTGGGCTGAAGAATGCCGGTGCTACCTATCAGAGGGCTATGACGACTCTCTTTCATGACATGATGCACAAAGAGATTGAAGTGTACGTGGATGATATGATTGCGAAGTCGCAGATAGAAGAGGAGCACCTGGTAAATCTGCAGAAGTTGTTTGACCGACTGAGAAAGTTCAAACTGAGGCTGAATCCGAACAAGTGTACGTTTGGCGTGAGATCTGGGAAGCTGTTAGGCTTCATTGTCAGTGAGAAAGGGATTGAGGTTGATCCAGCAAAAGTCAAAGCTATTCAAGAAATGCCTGAACCGAAAACAGAAAAGCAAGTTCGTGGATTTTTAGGGAGATTGAACTACATTGCAAGGTTTGTATCTCACCTAACTGCCACGTGTGAACCGATATTCAAATTGCTAAGAAAGAATCAAGCAATCAGGTGGAATGATGATTGCTAGAAAGCTTTTGACAAGATAAAAGAGTATTTACAGAAACCTCCAAATCTTGATTCCTCCAGTTCCAGGGAGACCATTGATAATGTACCTGTCAGTGACCGAGAACTCGATGGGGTGTGTATTGGGACAACATGACGAGTCCGGTCGAAAAGACCATGCCATATACTACCTTAGCAAAAAGTTTACCGACTGTGAAATCAAATATTCACAGCTTGAGAAAACTTGTTGTGCTTTGGCCTGGGCTGCTCGCCGACTGAGGCAGTATATGTTGAACCATACTACCTTATTGATTTCTAAGATGGATCCAGTAAAGTACATCTTTGAGAAGCCGGCTCTCACCGAACGTGTTGCCCGTTGGCAGATGATCTTAACAGAGTATGATATTCAGTACACGTCGCAGAAGGCCATCAAAGGTAGTGTTTTGTCAGACTATCTCACCGAGCAACCGATTGATGACTATCAGCCGATGATGTTTGAATTCCCTGATGAAGACATCATGTATCTTAAGATGAAAGATTGCGAAGAGCCTCTTGTCGAGGAAGGACCGGATCCTGATGACAAGTGGACATTGATGTTTGATGGGGCTGTGAATGTGAACGGTAACGGTGTTGGTGCAGTGCTTATCAATCCTAAAGGTGCTCATATACCTTTTTCTGCCAGATTGACTTTTGACGTCACCAACAATGAAGCTGAGTATGAGGCTTGTATCATGGGGATAGAAGAAGCCATTGATCTGAGGATCAAAACGCTTGACATCTTTGGAGATTCCGCTCTAGTGATCAACCAGGTCAATGGAGATTGGAATACCAACCAGCCGCATTTGATTCCTTATAGACATTACACCAGAAGAATAATGACGTTCTTCAAGAAGGTGAAGTTGTATCATGTCCCCCGGGATGAGAATCAGATGGATGGTGCCTTGGCTACTTTGTCTTCTATGATCAAAGTTCATTGGTGGAATCATGTGCCACATGTTGCGGTGAATCGACTCGAGAGGCCTGCGTATGTGTTTGCAGTCGAGTCTGTTGTTGTTGATGAGAAACCATGGTACTATGATATCAAGAACTTCCTCAAGACCCAGGAGTATCCTGAAGGTGCGTCAAAGAATGATAAGAAAACCCTGAGAAGGCTAGCTGGAAGCTTTTATTTGAATCAGGATGATGTGCTGTATAAAAGGAATTTTGACATGGTCTTGCTCAGATGCGTGGATAGACACGAAGCAGACATGTTGATGCAGGAAGTGCATGAAGGATCGTTTGGTACCCATGCTGGTGGTCATGCAATGTCAAAGAAATTGTTGAGAGCCGGTTATTACTGGATGACTATGGAATCCGATTGTTTCAAGTACGCTCGGAAGTGCCATAAGTGTCAAATTTATGCTGATAAGGTGCATGTACCACCAAGCCCTCTGAATGTCATGAACTCACCTTGGCCGTTTGCCATGTGGGGCATTGATATGATTGGGAAGATTGAGCCTACTGCTTCGAATGGACATCGCTTCATCCTGGTTGCGATTGATTACTTCACCAAGTGGGTGGAAGCAGCTTCTTATGCTAACGTTACCAAACAAGTGGTTGCCCGGTTCATTAAGAAGGAAATCATCTGTCGTTATGGAGTTCCTGAGAGAATCATCACTGACAATGGTTCGAATCTCAATAACAAGATGATGAAAGAGCTGTGTAAAGATTTCAAGATTGAACATCACAATTCTTCTCCTTACAGACCGAAGATGAATGGTGTTGTAGAGGCGGCAAACAAGAATATCAAGAAGATTGTGCAAAAAATGGTCGTGACGTACAAGGATTGGCATGAGATGCTGCCTTTCGCTTTGCATGGGTACCGTACCTCAGTACGTACGTCGACCGGGGAAACCCCGTACTCCCTTGTGTATGGTATGGAAGCAGTCCTACCAGTTGAAGTGGAGATCCCTTCTCTGAGGGTTTTATTGGATGTCAGGCTGGACGAAGCCGAGTGGATTCGAACAAGGTTTAATGAGTTGAGCCTTATTGAAGAGAGACGGCTAGCAGCTGTGTGCCATGGGCAGTTGTATCAGAGAAGGATGAAGCGAGCCTTTGATCAGAAAGTGCGTCCTCGGAGCTATCAGACTGGTGATCTAGTTCTGAAGAGGATCCTTCCTCCCGGTACAGATAACAGGGGCAAATGGACTCCTAATTACGAAGGTTCATATGTTGTGAAGAAGGTTTTCTCCGGTGGAGCCTTGATGCTTACAACAATGGATGATGAAGATTTCCCGTCCCCTGTTAATTCAGATGTAGTCAAAAAATACTTCGCATAAATTGACCCGCTGGACAAAAAGAATAAAAGAGTCCAGGAAAAAAAGGGCATCCCGGCGAACCAAAAAATAGAAAGAAAAGGTTCCGGCAAAAATTAGGGATAAAAATGAAAAGAATTTGTACACCCGGTAAGTCGAAAACCCGCAAGGGCGGCTTAGACAAAAATGGGTATCCCGGTGGATTGAAAACCCGAAAGGGCGATCCAGCCAAAAGAGGGATTAAAGCGAAGACTACAGTCTGAGTTATTTGTACTTCATCGCGCTTCGTCATCTGCCATCTCTAAAGATGTGATCGGTCCAGTCATTCTTCTCAGAAAGCAAGGAAATTGGGAGGAAAGCTGATGATCAGTGAGTTATAACAGAATTGGGAAATAGTGGATGCCGTGTTCACATTGCCATTAGGATAGATTTTTCCTTTTGTGCGCAATTACCTCTTTCTAGGAATTGCTTCCCGATGTATTCGCCTTTTCAGGCACATTTTCAATCAATAAATATCGTTATTCAGAAAAATGGCTCTCTTGCTTTTATTTTACTGTTTTGTTTGCAAAAACGTCCGATTTTTTGATAAACATTGCATATAAAAGCATGAAGGCTAAACAATAATTTGCAGAAAGATAAAACATTTGAAAATCATTTTGAATATTGAGGATACTTGAACGTATCTTGTCCATGTATCCCCTAGGGCATTTTGTTGTGATGTTCTGCAGGTCGTCAGATGTGATGGTGTTTTCCCAGCAGGTATTTCCCAAGCAAGTATGAAAGCTATCAAGAGCTATGTTCCCCTGCAGAGATGTTCGTGGATAATGTCTTCTATCCCCAACAGATCTATCTGCCTACTTCCCCTAGCTGAATCCCCACTGAGTTGGAAGGAGGTTGTATCCCCCAGTTGATGTGTCAGTTGGAATGGTGTTATTCCCCAGCAGTCGGGTTTGAAGTATTGATATCCCCAGCGTGGTCGTGAGCACTTTTCCCCAGCAGGGTTGTGGACGTCTATTTCCAGCACAATTTGGTGTACTTTCCCCACCAGAGTTTGCTCTTCCTCAGCAGGATGGTGTGTCATCCCCAACAGAGTGGCTTTCCCTAGCAAATCTCCCGAGCAGAGGTTTGTGTTGATGATTTTCCTCAGCAAGTTCCCCGAGTGGAGCGGGTTCAAAGAAATTTATCTCCAGCAAAGTTTATCCTACCTATGGATTGGGTGAGTTTTCCGTAGCGGAATAATATCTGCATCCCCAAGCTGAGTCTATCCTATCTGTGGATCGGATGGGTCGTCCCCAGTGGAGTGGTATTTATTTCCCAAGGCAGAGTTTATTATTTGTGGGTTGGTTGACTCTCCCTAGTGAAGTCGCCTGGTTGTCCCTAGCAAAGTCGCCTTATTACTCCCCAGCGAATTACTTTGTTTACTTCCCCAGCGCAGTCGCCGTTGGGTAGTCCTCAGCAAAGTCACTTTGTTTGTTTCCCCAAATGGAGTCCCCGAGTGGATTGGGTCCTATGAAGGATGTCCCCAGCGGAGTCTATCCTTTCCCCAGCAACAGTGTTATTTTCTCCAGCATGAGTGAGAAGTCGGTGCTCTCCCCGCAGAGTCTCCCCACAGAGTTGGAGTATTTGATCTTTTGGCTCCCCAGCCAGTTTTCATCATTTTGCGTTTTGCATATAGTTATCATTGCATCCTCAAAATGCGTAGCATTTCCATTCATAATGGAGCATTACGCCATAGAAAAATTCAAACATATGCATTCATGTGTTAACCCAATCAGCATTATCCCCGGCAGAGGCGGATTGTGTTCAATATCTGTACAGCACGTTTGGTACAGTGGCTCCTGACAGCATTCAAGATTGATACCCCCCAGAGAGGTTTACTTCCTCATCCGTGGATGGAAAGAAAGCTTTGTTTCTCCCCAGTGAGATCCCCAGCAAGTGTTTAGCCTTGCCCTAACATATGTAGATGTCCTTTTGTGATACTGGTCAGTGTCATGTCAGCACCCGCGTGTGTTCTTTGTTTGGTGTCGGTAAACACCATCTTTCGGTGTCGGTAAACATCGAGTCCCATTCCAGTCATTCGTTAATGTCTGGTCGTCTTTCTTTGGTGTCGGTAAACACCATCTTTCGGTGTCGATAAACATCGAGTCTCACCCAGTCATCGGTTAACGTCTGGTCTTCTTTTGATGTCGGTAAACATCATCTTTCGATGTTCGTAATACCCTCCCCAGAGGTTACCTCTCTGTTGGTTTCGATAAACGTTGAGTTTTTTCTAGACGTCCGCGAATGTCTAGTTAAAGTATCCCCAATAAGAGTCACCTCTCCGTTGGTGTCGATAAACGTCGAGTTTTTCCTATGCGTCCGTTGACGTATAGTTGTTTATTCCCCACAGATCATTTGATAATGGCTGTTGATCCCCACAAAAGTTACCTCTCTGTTGGTTTCGATAAACGTTGAGTTTTTCCCGATTGTCCGTTGATGATTGGTTGTGTTCATCTCTCCCCAGTAGAGTTACCTCTCCGTTGGTTTCGATAAACGTGAAGTTTTTCCTATTCGTCCGTTGACGTATAGTTGTACCCTTCCCCTCCGAGTTACCTCTCTGTTGGTTTCGATAAACGTTGAGTTTTTCTCATTCGTTAATGTCTGGTTGATTCCCAGCCAGAATCCCCAGTAGAGTCGTCGGTGGACGTTCTATTCGGTTTCCGGTTGTTGTATCCCTTCCTTAGTGAAGTCTTCTCCTTCTCTGTTGGTGTCGATAAACGTCGAGCTTCTCCTTCTCCGTTGGTGTCGATAAACGTCGAGCTTCTCCCTTTCGTCTGTTGACGTCTGGTCGAGTCTTCTCCTTCTCCGTTGGTACCGATAAACGTTGAGCTTCTCCCTTTCGTCCGTTGACGTCTGGTCGAGTCTTCTCCTTCTCCGTTGGTGTCGATAAACGTTGAGCTTCTCCCTTTCGTCCGTTGACGTCTGGTCGAGTCTTCTCCTTCTCCGTTGGTGTCGATAAACGTTGAGCTTCTCCCTTTCGTCCGTTGACGCCTGGTCGAGTCTTCTCCTTCTCCGTTGACGTCTGGTCGAGTCTTCTCCTTCTCCGTTGGTGTCGATAAACGTTGAGCTTCTCCCGTTCGTCCGTTGACGTCTGGTCGAGTATCCCCATTCATCCATTAATGATTGGTCACCTCTCCGTTGGTTTCGATAAACGTCGAGTTTTTTCCTGGTCGTCCCAGTAGAGTTACCTCTCCGTTGGTCTCGGTAAACGTTGACTTTTTCCTAGTCGTCCGTTGACGTCTAGTTGTGATTTCTGTTCCCATTCATCGTCTTTCGATGTCTGGATGTGACTGTACCTTTGAAAGAGAAGAAAAAACCAAAATCCCTAGTAAATAATATCAGATCCCAGTGGACGTTTCCGTTGGTGGATCCCCGCATTGTGCAAATTTCTACGGTTCTTCGGTATTCAATCCCTGTTTACCCTGAAAGTCTGACAGCCGTTGCTCTCATCCGTTCGGGTTCCCAGTTGATTGAATAGGGGCAACTGTAGCACCTCAAATTTGCACCTCCCTATTTTTACATTCATTTTCATGTTAGGTCATTAACATTACATTGTCCACTGCATTGCATTGCATTGTCCATTGCCCAAGTGCAAGTCAACATTCAAGACTGGTCAGGAGATCCAGTCAAGCAAGCAAGCAAGTGCATTTCCTATTGAAGCAAAACCATAGGGTTGGCTCATTGAGTTCATGTGACCTAGGGATCATTTTGAAGTGGTTTGGCCAAAGGTTGGATGTTCAGAAATCATCAGTCAATGATCAATTCATCTGAAACTCTAAAAAGTCAACCAAAGTCAATTGTGCATGAAATCATGGATTTGAAGGTGGGAGATGGTTTGAAAGGCCTCATCCATTTCCATACAAGTCTCATTTGACATTTCAAAGATCAAGATTGAAGAATTTGAGGTCAGATGAAAAGTTTCCAAAAATAGTAAGTGACCTGTAATTTCAAATTGCCAAAAATGGAAAGGTCTTCTCCTCAAGTTTACATCATCAAGCAAGCTTCAAATGAAATTTTGTCCAACATGAAAGTTGAATATCTTTCTCTTGCCTTTCCAAAAAGTCCAAGAACATCCATTTCTCATGTGTGGTTGGGAAATTATGATCAAATCATTGTCAATGGATTTTGAACTTCAAGCTTGCATAACTTTTGCACCAAATGGTCAAATCATGTGGCTCTTTTTGCAACATTTCACTCTTGATATGCTCTATCATAATCATGCATCACATTTCATAAAATCTCATCACAAAAATATTGCATTTTTCACTTGAACTTAATTTGAATTTTGGAGGGAAATCTCCAATTTAAAAAATATGCATTGCCATTACATTTTTCCATTGGCATTTGATTTAAAATGACATTTGAGGTGCATTTCAAGCTAGCACGAGCATTGTTCCATTGGAATATGAGCATAAGGGTGATTTTGGCAATTTGCATAAACCATTCCATTTCACTAATCCTTGGGTTTTTGGTTAAACATGATTAACAAGTTTGATTAGCAGGTGGTATTTAAACATAATCCTAACAGAAAATCATAATAACAACTTCAGAATTTCAGATCTAAACTTTGCATCTCAATTTTCTCTCAACTTTTCCATCGAGTTTCTTCATATCTTTTGCATGCTTCTTGTTTTGTTCATCATTTCTAAGCATAACTGAAGAAGATTGAAGCAAGATCTTGTGGAACTCTTGAAGAATCATGACTGTTGAAGCATTGCATCTTCCATGGCAGTTGAAGATTCCAGGTGTATCAAGCACTGCTGAGCTGTTCTTCCTCATTCATTCATCTTCCTTATCACTGGAGATCATCTGTTTCACCTTGCCAGGACTTGAGAAGCACGATTCCAACTCTGCATCATCATTGAGGTCAGTTTTCGATTGCTCTAATTCTTGAAATAATCATGTGCATCTTGTAGATCCTTTAACACTGGTTATGCTGAACTTTAGATCTCTTAAAACCATGCAGTATTGAAGTAGTTACCATGATTTGAAGTTTGGTTGTTAAAACTTGTTCTGCTCGATTTGATTGATATAGCTTGATTTAGATGAAATTGATGTTGGATGTCTGATGTATGTTGAGAGAGGATTCCATCGATATGCGTTTCATGAATTTTGGTGAACATTTGTTCTTGATGATGAAGAACACGATGAATATGTGATGAATGTTAGGTTTTCTGATTCCAGATCGTGTTTTGATCTTGCTTGGCCGAGTTTGCATGAGTTTTGTTGTTTCTTGTCCATGTACTGGTCCAAGTGTTGGCTTATGATTGGCCAGCGTTTCAATTAAATGAAACGCGGCGTTTAGCTTGGCGCTCAATTCAAATGCAAGCGTGGTTCGATTCCGGCTCCAAGCATTTCCAACATTTTGCTTTGCACATTATTTCCAATTTATCTCACATGTTCATGCTTTTTGTTTCATGTTTTTTAATTTTCCTCTTCATTAAAAAATTCATAACTCAAAAAATAATGATCCAAATCACATGAAATTTTTTGCACAATGTCCCTTGTAATGTCTACTACTTTATGATGATTTTTCTAGAATTTGTGCTCGGTTGGATTTTTAAATGGCCTAGGGTTTGTCCATGATTATGTCTTCTTGCACCTTGCTTGCTATTTTGGTTGTGAAATGATGAGCTTTTATCCAATGCTTCTGAAAATTTACATGCTTAATCTAGACACCTTTATTGATCTTTTGGATTTGAGTTTGTATTTTTAGCATGCTTGGTTGTTGAGATATGAGCTGATCATTGGAGGTGTGACAATGTGTGTCACACCATTTCTTGTCCAATTTGCTGATTTTATTTACCATGCCATATGAACTTCAATTGATGTGAATTTTTGCATGATGATGCTTCTGGATGTTAGGATTGAGTATGAAGTTTAGTAGAGTTTTTGGGTGCATTTCCAATTTGTTTGAGATTTTCATTTCTGTTTGACCATTTGTGGACTTTTTGAGAGTCATGAACTTCTATGATTTGTGAAATTCTTGATGTTTATTGGATGGACCTGAAATTTTACACATGTATTCTAGACACTTTGAAGTTTGTCTTGGCTTTGGTTTGATGTCCATATCATGTTTGGATTCTGTTTTATGCTTGCTTGAAGTTGATGTATGGTTTTGTGCCCTCATTGAGCTTGTTTTGCCTTGCCTTTCCTTATGGGATTTATTTGACATGCTTCCACTTGTCCAAATGACTTGAATTTTGGTATGATGATCATATGATGAATGCTGTTTAGCCATGATTTTTCTTGAGATTTATTGAGCCATTTTTGAATTGATATGCATTTGTTCTTGCTGTTGTGTCAATGTGGTTTCAATTTGCATGCTTTGCACTATATGCCTTATGAAATGATTTTGGTGAATGCTATGGATATGAGACCACTTGGATGTTGTTCTTATTTGATTAAGCTTGATTCATGCCAATTTTCATGTTTTGTTTTGATTTATTGCTCCCTCTTTGACCCTAGGCCTTGTCCTAGTGGTTAGCCTCTCACATTTGAGCTTTGTTTCAGGTTAAAAAGCACAATTGCCATGCTTGATGAGGTTCACTCATTTGGAGTTGATCCATGGCTTGTTGATGACTAACTTTGAGTTTGTTTTGTAGGCTTTAAGACTTAAGCCTAGGCCTTGTGGCTTGCACCTTTGTGCATTGATGCTTGTTTGTCTGTTTATGTACAGTTGTCTGTTGACTTGTAACTGTCTGTTTGACTTTTGTTTGAATTGTATACTGATTGTGTTGGATTGTTTTAAGGTACCTTAGTTGCTATAGTTCCTTTGTGAACTTGCTTTTGCTTTGCTTGATAGCTTGAGCATTGAGGTATAATGTCTCTAACTCCATGTAGTCTGGAAGACCTGGCCTGTTACTTGGCCAGGCACCTGTCTGAAGTCCTCCTTAAGAGGCAATGCTTGTGATTGTTTATTTTTGTCCCCAAGCAGGAAAAGACCTTTGATAAGGCAATTGGCAGATAAAAGAGATGTGCAATCCATCTCCTGCTATTCAGTTGAGTCATCCCTTTGCTCACACACCTTGTGTTGATGCATTGTGGATATTAACCCAAGATCCTTGTACAGTTGTGTCAGTCATATGTGTAGAAGGGTTCCAACTTTCTGAACCCACACATTCCTTTGTCTGAAGCTCTCCCAGGCCAGGGATAAGAGTTGTGAAGTCTTATCTTCACTTCCTATTTCATCTGCTTCACCCTAACTCTCAATGTTAGGGTTAAGAGCTAACATCACCTGATTCCAGATGGCTTGTGTTTCACAGCCTAACCCTTGTGTGAGCCCACTTTGTGTGTATATAGTGTGTGCTATTTGTGATTGTTTGCTTTGCTTTGCCTGTGCTGTTTAGGATAGCTTGCTCCATGTGCAAGTTAGCTAGAAACCTTAACATAGGGATGATATGCATGATAACATCTAGGCTCGAGTCGTAGTCTCCCTAGTTGTGTCTCCCTTTGTATCTGGTTAGGCTAGTCCTTTTTCCCTGCGTAGGGGAACTATGTCGCCCTGATCCTCATACCAGATGAGGTACGTAGGCAGGAGATGAGCTGATCTCTCCGGGCGCCCTTTTTGCTTTTGTCTCTTGTGTGTGTTAGGAGATGGATGTAAGACCAGTGATTGGTATTCCGTATCCTATTGCTTGTTGTGTGCTTGGAGTCCGATGTAAGTCCAGCGATTGGCATTTGGTTTCCAGTGTGCGTGTGTTTAGTTCGGAGTCTGATGTAAGTCCAGCGATTGGCATTCGGTTTCCAGGTTTGCCTGTTTTTGTGTGGAGTTTGACGTAAGTCCAGCAATTGGCAGTCGATTTCCTGTGTTGTTTTGCTTTGCGTGCGTTAGCTGAGCTACGAGTGCTCTGATTCTTCTTTAGTCCAAGAAGATACGTATGCATAGGATGCGACATCCTAGCGAGCACGTTTCCCCCTGTCCCGAACTACGTCGACTCTGATGTTTGTGCCTGACAGACTACGTAGGCCCAGGATGCGATATCCTGCCGAGTTAGTTTCTTTTGTTTTCCTGTGTCTCTTTCAGCCAATGTATGTTTGTGTTTGTGAGCAGTTTTTGCAACCTTTATTCTTCCTTTTGTGCGTGGATCCCGTCGAGTACGAAGGATGCGTAGGGGTGCTAATACCTTCCCTTCGCATAACCGACTCCCGATCCCATCTCTCTTTGGTCGCGAGACCATGTCTTTTCCAGGTTTACTTTGAGCGTCTCCTTTCCCTCTTTTGGGATAAATAACGCACGGTGGCGGCTCTATTGTTCTGTTTTCCCGCCGGTTTTTCGCGTAATGCATCAACATGTGGTGGGATTAACTACAATCCTGTTTTGGCACGTCGGCAGCTTGGGTTCCCCTTAAAGGATAAACCCAATAACATTCTGTTATAGGGTGTATTCTTTCAGGATGGTAAAGATCCCCAAAACCTTAAAGCTAGGATGGTCCACGCTTGGCGCAAGATTCATAGGAAAGGAAGGAAAGAGTTGGGTCCTAAGAATTACATCGCTTTGGAGCCTTACACTGTTTGGGTTAGGAAGAGGGCGTCTGAGTATCTCATGCCTTACGAGTATCCGAGACCTACACCTATGATTATGGTTGGGCCTTCAACCCTCCCTAATCAAGGAGTTGAGAGATGAAGACCGTTCACGTGCCTGGATCCGTGAACGTGAAGAGTTGCTTCAGTAGATTAAGGAGAAGGATGCGTTGATTGAGTTTCTTGAGCATCAGGTTATTGATGACCCTGATGATATATGGACTTCTCTACTTCCTCAGTCTTCTAAGTTCTGGAAGAGGAGGTATGATCGACTCGCCAAAGAGAAGGTCGATATGGAGGCAACCTACGAGAGGGAGGTCAAGAGGCTTCACACATCTTATCTTCCTGTGTCCTGAGCTTTAGATGATTGTTTCTAGGGATCCATAAGACGATTATTTTCCTTTTCTCTTGTACATGATTGACGATGCTGCACTTCTTTTCCCTAATATTATTTGATGAGATATTTCCATATGTGATAAAATGCTTAATATTTCCAGAATTTGTAAATAAAACTCTAAAGTTCCTTTGAAATAAAAAAACAAATCATATGCACAAACATTGCATGCATCATATGCAAAAGCAGGTTTTGTTTCTGGTCCCTTGCCCTGTGGTCTAACTCTGTGTCCTTCATTTATTTTGAAGACAAGCTGACTCACCGGTACTACACTAGAGCCAACATTTCAAGACTGATGGATCACTTAGAGCAAGAGAACCGCGAGCTGAAAGAGGAAGTGGCCAGATTAACTGCTAGATGAGGAGGTTACTGCCGTTTTAGAAGAAGATACAAAGGATTCTGGCAACTTCATCATCCCTAGTGGGGTCTGCAACAATTGGGTCACTGTGGATATTCCAACAGTTGTCCATAAGTCAACGTAATAATCACTTTGTTTAAAAACCCTTCTCCCATGCCAAAAGGATGAGTGATGACATTGTTGGCAACATAAATACAATGATATTTTCATAAATTCAGGTTAAATGTTTGTTTTCCCATTTATTTTCCCTTTTTGCTTTTTGCATGAAATTGGTGATCACATAAAACCCTAAAAAATAGAATAAAATCGATCTTTTTCATATGCATAATGATTTGCCTTGTTTGAATTCTAAAGCTTTTCATATCCAAAATCATTATGCAGGTTGATTTCTAAACCCATTGAACATAATGACCCAACACCATCTCCCAATTTTGAATTCCCTGTATTTGAGGCAGAGGAAGATGATGTTGAAGAGATTCCTGATGAGATCACTTGGCTACTTGAGCATGAAGAGAAGATCATTCAGCCGCATCTTGAGAATCTGGAAACAGTCAACTTGGGGGGTGAAGATTGTGTGCGAGAGGTAAAGATTGGGGCACTTCTGGAAGAATCTGTTAAGAAGGGGTTGATTAAGTTGCTACGAGAATATGTTGACGTCTTTGCCTGGTCATATGAAGACATGCCTGGTCTAGATACTGATATTGTGCAACATTTCCTACCTCTAAAGCCTGAGTGCATGCCTGTAAAGTAGAAGCTTAGAAGAACTCATCCTGATATGGCAGTGAAGATCAAAGAGGCAGTTCAGAAGCAAATTGATGCGGGGTTTCTGGTGACTTCTACATATCCTCAATGGGTGGCCAATATTGTGCCCGTGCCTAAGAAAGATGGAAAAGTCCGGATGTGTGTGGACTATAGAGACTTGAATAAAGCTAGTCCGAAAGATGATTTCCCTCTACCACATATTGATATGTTGGTAGATAATACAGCTAAATTCAAGGTCTTCTCGTTTATGGATGGATTTTCCGGATATAATCAGATTAAAATGGCACCCGAGGATATGGAGAAGACAACATTCATCACACCTTAGGGAACATTCTGTTATCGAGTGATGCCCTTCGGTTCGAAGAACGCCGGAGACACGTATCAACGAGCTATGACTACCTTGTTCTATGACATGATGTATAAGGAGATTGAGGTGTACGTTGACGATATGATCGTTAAGTCAAGATCGGAGGCTGTACTCCCTGTCGCATTACGCGAAAAACCGGCGGGAAAAGACACAGCCGCCACCGTGCATTATTTATCCCAAAGGAGGGAAATGAAACGCTCGAAGTAAACCTGGAAAGGAATGGTCTCACGACCAGAGATTGCAAGGATCGGGAGTCGGTTATGCAAAGGGAAGGTATTAGCACCCCTACGCATCCGTCGTACTCGACGGGATCCACACTCAAGAGAATAGAAGAAGGTTGCTAAATAACTGCTCAAAACACTGCACAAACTGGAATAAAACACAGATGAAAGACGGAAGAATGGGACTCGGCAGGATGTCGCATCCTGGGCCTACGTAGTTTGTCAGACACAAACATCTGAGTCGACGTAGTTCGGGGATGGGGGAACATGGTCGCTAGGATGTCGCATCCTATGCATACGTATCTTCTCTAACCAGAGTAACAATCAGAGCACTCGTAGCTCGGTCAACGCACGCCAAACAAAGACACTGAAACGAGACGCTGAGACGTCAAAGCAAACACACTACTGGAAACGGAATGCCTATCGCTGGTCTTACATCCAACTCCACGCAAAACAAACAAACGGGAAACCGACTGCCAATCGCTGGACTTATGTCAGACTCTAGACAAACAAACACACACAGGAACCGACTGCCAATCGCTAGACTTATGTCAGACTCCAAACAAACAACAAACAAAACAAAAAGGTTACCCGGAGAGATCAGCTCAATCTCCTGCCTACGTAACTCATCTGGTATGAGGATCAGGGCGACGTAGTTCCCCTTAACAGGGAAAAAACTTCTATCCTAACCAGAGACTAGGGAGATAACAGACTATTAGGGAGACTACGACTCGAGCCTAGAAGTTGTCATGCATACGATCCCTATGTTGAGGTCTCTAATCAGAACCTAACTCGCACAGGAAGCAAGCTAGCCTAAACAACAAATAAGCAATTACAAGCACAGGAGAGCAAGCACACGCACTATATGCAAACAAGTGGCTCATACAAGGCTGGGCTTTAGTCAAGGGGTCATATCAACCTCGACAAACAAGCCAGTTCTGTTAGGGGTGTTCTGAGCTCTTAACCCTAACATTGAGAGTTAGGGTGAAGTAGATGAAATGGGAAATGAGGATCAGACCTCATAGCTCTTAACCCTGGCCTGGGTGAGCTTGAATCAATGAAAGTGTGGGAGTCTAGAATGAGGGACCCTACTCCACATGACTGACTCTGGACAATGATCTTGGGTGCTTATTCAAAATGCATCAGCACGTAGTGCGAGCAAGATGAATGACTCAACTGAATAGCAGGGGATGGATTGCACATCCCTTCTATCTGCCAATGCCTCTTCACTTAGGAGGTCTTTGAAGTACATGGCACAAACATAAACAACCACAAACATTTCCTCTTAAGCAGGGCTTCAGACAGGTGCCTGCCAAAGATAGCAGGTCTTCCAGACTACATGCAGTTAGAGAGGTTACCTAGGTGGTATGCCAACCACAAGCAACGCAAAGCAACTCAAGCAATGAGTTAAAGCTACTAAAGTACCTGTGTAAACAACCAAACAATCAGTATAGTATTCAGACAAACAGAAAGTCCAACAGAGAGACAACCAATCATCAAACAACATAAATGCAAGGCATAAGATGCAAGCAAACTAAATTGATTCATCATCCACAAGACCTACCAAACAGCAAGGTTAGTCAACCAAAATAACTTGTATCTCAAGTGATGAGATCAGATCAACCAATGTGGCTAATTGCTTGAAACCTGAAATACAAAGTCCAAAACAGTGAGTACAAACCACTAGCACCAAGGCTAGGGTCAAAGGTAAGGCAAAATGTCAAAACAGCAACCAATTCTCAACATGTAGCATATTTAATCTATCATGAACATGTCCTAAAAAGGACCATACTAAAAGCATTAAACAAAATCATTTTATGAGCAAGATATGGCAAGGCAAGCAAAAGGTGGTCACACTTGAGCATCAAGAAGAGAAAATGCACATTAAATCAGAAACACATCCAATAATCATGAAACTTTTTGTGCAAGCTCAACATATTAAACACATTCATCATGCCAAAAATTAGAAACAGAGGAGCTCATTTGATAAGGAAATGAAAATGAATAAGATCAACAACAAATTGTGTGACACACATTGTCACACCTTAACTCCATGTGTCCCAAACAGAGAAGGAAATTGCAAAAAATGCCAAATAAAATCTCACAAATCATGCATCATGTTGTGAATCATCAAGTAAAATTTCATGGCATTTGGACAAGTATTGAGCATTTCACACCAATTTGAATGAGGCATGGCATAATTGTGTACATGTTCAAGTAATTCCACACAATCAAAAATACAGAAGAGATAAAATCATGAAATCACTCCACAAAAATACTAGACATCCATATGATCATGTAGAAAAAAACCTGGAATTATTTGGATCATTATTCTATTTTTTATGATTTTTCAAAGATCATGTATAAAATGAAATAAACATTGCAAGCACATGAAAAGAGATGAAATGAATTGATGAAAATGGCAAATGCTTCCATGCAGGATCGAACCGTGCGCCTCAACACGCTCCGTTTCATTAATCTGATGTGGCTAGCCACATCAGAGTCAATGCTAGCGTGGACAGGTCAAAGAAGCTACAGCCAACGGAAGCGACACGGATGCGCCATGCAAGCGCTGAATCAACATGAAATAAACGAAATAATATGCAATAGGAGGAATCGAACACACGAGCTAATGGTGAGAGGCGCTTCTACAGTGCATGTACCATGAACGAACCAACAAAGCCCTAGCCTGGCCGTGTACGGTGGAAACCACCGTCTTCCTCATGAAGACGGTGGATGAACAATATGCATCCACACAAAAAATTCCAGAATCATGCAATGCTTATACCAATCGAAAGCTTAGGCTACGAGGAATACAAATCCAACATCAATTCAGTCTAATTCATCACATACATTATAAATCGAAACAAAACATTTTGATGTACAAAACTTCAATCAAGCATATCTCAGCCAATAAGCCACCATTTCACACGAAATTTTTATCAGCATGATCAGCAAGTAAGGATCTACACTATCATGGCAAAAGTTTGGAGAATAGTGAGATTCGAAATTTCACCTACTTGAAGAACAATGTGAGGAAACAGTGTGTTCAGGGCTCCAGTAACGTCCAGATCCACTCTATCAACTCTGATATGAAGCTTTGTGTATGTATGGATGCTTAAATCCACTTGAATCCAGCTCAAACTCCATGTTCCATGTTCATCTTCAAGCTTGGTGTGTGCATGATTCTGGCACGAATTGGACAAAGCAACGGTTGATTCTTGCTCTAAACTGCACCGGGATCACCAATTTACCAAGAAAATGGGTGTTTATGAGAAGAATTTTGAAGTTTTTTGTGAGAGAAATTTTTGGAGAAAACTCAAATTCTTGATCTAGAATCCTCTGTCCTCAGCCAAACAGTTGCAATTAACCTTATATACCTCCTGTTAATCACACTGAAATTAATTTTAAGCATTGGTTAATTGAGATTATTCAAAATAGAGGTGAGTTGCAAAAATGCTAAATACACCTAGCATGGCCAAGGTGCACGTGAACAGTGCCATGCTGAAGCCCAAATCCACTTAAAATCACAAAATAATCAGTATGGGATTGGAATTAGGCTTGCATGATTCACACAATTCAAAATATCCAAATTCCTTCCAAAATGCATATATGTAAGCACATGATGGTGTGAGCTTCTTCCATGCAAGGCAATGAATGATTTGGAAAGTATTGGCCATAAGGAGCATGTTGCAAAAAGAGGCACTCAAATTGGAGTCTTGGTTCAAAAGATATGGCATTTTGAAGTTTCAAGCACACTTGGCAATGATTTGATCATAACTCCTTAACCATTCATCATAAATTGATGATCTTGGACTTTTTGGAAATGGGAGAGAAAGATATTCAACTTTCATGTTGGACAAACTTTCATTTGAAGCTTCTTTGATGTTGGAAAGTTGAGTTGAAGTTGGTCCAAAAACTTGCCATTTTTGGAAACATGAAATTACAGGTCATTTTCCATTTTTGGAAACTTTTGATCTGGCTTCAAATCCTTCAAGATAAGTGTTTGACATGATGAGTGAGCCTCTTTTGGACATGAATGAAGTGTCTCAAACCATTTCTCCACTTCCTAGCCCTCAGTTGACTTGCAGTTGACTTTTATGGGCCTCTGATGACTTAGACATGTACTGATGACTTTGAGCCTCTAACATTTGGTCAAGTTGCTTCAAAATGATCCTTGGTTAATTTTAAGCTCTCTAGAATACTCATGTGACTTTCATCTCAATGAAATGCTTGGTCTCTTGCCCAGATGAATCCTTTTGATGCCAGCCTTGACTGATAAGATGCAATGTGCTATGCAGTTAATGTAATGTCAATGACCTAAAAATGAAATGAGTGAATGAATGGGGGGTGCAAATTTGAGGTGCTACAGCTGCCCCTATTCAATCAACTGGGAACCTGAACGGATGAGAGCAACGACTGTCAAACCTTCAAGGTAAACAGGGATTGAATACCAAAAGAACCGGAAAATTTGCACTCTGCGGGGGATGAATCAAAGAAACGCGAGGCCATTTACCGATGGCGGCTGCACAATAAAATAAAATAAAAACCTCAGGAAAGCGAGGCCATTTACCGATGGCGGCTTTACTGGAAACTTGATATTTACCGATATCAATGTCAGCGAGGCCATTTACCGATGGTGGCTGGGAAACAACATCCAAAAGAAGCGGGACCATTTACCGATGGTGGCTTCAACTGGGAATTTGACATTAGAAGGAAGCAAGACCATTTACCGATGGTGGCTTCAAAAACAACTTTTGATATTTACCGATATCAACGTCAGCGAGACCATTTACCGATGGCTGCTGGGAAACGGATGTCACAGAAAGCGAGGCCATTTACCGATGGCGACTAAGTTGGGCATTCGATATTTACCGATATCAAAGAAAGTGGGACCATTTACCGATGGAGGCTTGGAATAGTCGACTTGATATACACTGATATCGAGGAAAGCGGGGCCATTTACCGATGGCGGCTTCGACTGGGGAGGAAAAAAGATATTTACAACTGGAACCAGACAAGACGTTTACCGACGACTCTACTGGGGGATTTTGATATTTATCGACGAATAGATACATGACCAGACATTTATTGATGAATGGGAAAACTCGATGTTTACCGACATCGAAAGATGATGTTTACCGACATCAAAAAAAGGACGACCAGACATTTACCGATGACTGGGAAAAACAAACACAACCAGACATTTACCGATGACTGGGAAAAACAAACACAACCAGAAATTTACCGAGGACTGGGAAAAAGATACACAACCAGACATTTACTGATGACTGGGAAAAACTCGATGCTTACCGACATCGAAAGATGATGCTTACCGACACCAAAGAAAGAACACACACGGGTGTTGATATGACACTTACCGGTATCACAAGGATGACATCTACATGTGTCAAGACAAGGCCAGACACTTGCCGGGGACCTCATTGGGGAGAATCAAGCTTTCCTTTCACTGACGGGTGAGGAAATAAACCTCTCTAGGGATTATCAGTCCTGAAAGCTGTCAGGAGCAACTGCCCAAATGTGCCATACGGATGTTGAAATATGATCCGCCTCTGCTGGGGATACGACCCAATCTGGTTTAACACATGTATGCATATGTTTGGCTTGTTCTATGGCGTAATGCTCCATATCGAATGGAAATGCTACGCAATTTGAGAATGCAAATGCAGATGATGATTACTATACGCAAAATGCAAAGGAGGAAAACTCCTGCTGGGAGAGCCAATGATCACTCTGCTGAGTTCACTATTCTAATTCGATCTTCCAACTCTGTGGGGACAGCATAACGATTCTGCTGCGGATACTTGCTGATCTGACACTCTGGGGACGGCATCGAAACCAACTCAACTGGGGAGTCATCTGTTGGGCAAACACCAACCTCTTAATCATGTTGGGGAATAGCACTGTTGCTGAGGAACAGATGATCCTCACTGGGGATGACCTCTACTGAACCCGATCCGCTTGGGGATTCCGCTGGGGAAATAAACAAACAATCCCCACCTCCGCTGGGGAAATTTCCACCTTCATATTTGCTAGGGAAAAACACTCTCAACCCTGCTGGGGGAAACTGCAAACTCAACCCTGTTGGGGATTACAGCACTTCAGGCCTGGCTGCTGAGGAACAAACTACTCCCAGACACCTTCGCTGGGGAAATAGCAATCTTCCGGCTCGCTGGGGAACTAACGATCCTCAGACCTGCTGGGGAATGTAATCAACTTCATGCCCGACTGCCGAGGCAACACTGATCTTGGCCTCGCTGGGGAGACAAACCCTGAACTTGCCTTGGACAACCCAGACTCTCACACTACTGGACAGTGCTAAAATTCCTTTGAACAAACTGTGGCTCACCTGCTTTAGCCAGCAATCAAAAGATAGTGACCTGCAAAACAGCAAGACATACATGTTCCCAGGGGATTGTACAGACAAAATACACCCAAGTGTACTCAACATTAAAAATGATTTTCAAATGTTTATCTTTCTGCACAATATTGTTTAGCCTTCATGTTTTTATATGCAATGTTTATCAAAAATTCGGACGTCTTTTCAAACAAAACGGTAAAGTAAAAACAAGAGAGCAAATTGACTGAATAACGACTTTTATTGATTGAAAATGGCCTATAGAGGCAAATACATCAGGAAGCAATTCCTAGAAAGAGGTAATTGCGCCGAAAGAGGAAATAAACTATCCTATTGGAAATGTGAACACAGCATCCACTATTTTCCAATTCTGTTATGACTCGTATATCCTCAATTTCCCCTAAATTCCTTGCCTTCTGAGAAGAATGATTGGACCGATCATATCCTTCAAGATGGTAGACACTGAAGCGCGATGAAGTACAGATAACTCAGACTGTAGTCTTCGCTTTAATCCCTCTTTTACCTGGATCGCCCTATCAGGTTTTCAATCCACCGGGATACCCATTTTTGCCTAAGTCGCCCTTGCGGGTTTTAGACTTACCGGGTGTACAAATTTTTCATTCTTTATCCCTAACTTTTGCCCGAACCTTTTCTCTTTTTTTTGATTCGTCGGGATGCCCTTTTTTGCCTGGACTCTTTTATTCTTTTTGTCCAGCGGGTCAATTTACGCGAAGTATTTTTTGACTACATCTGAGTTCACAGGGGACGGGAAATCTTCACCATCCATAGTTGTAAGCATCAAGGCTCCACCGGAGAAGACCATTTTAACAACATATGGACCTTCGTAATTCGGAGTCCATTTGCCCCTGTTATCTGTCCCGGGAGGAAGGATCCTCTTCAACACCAAATCTCCTGTCTGATAGCTTCGAGGATGCACTTTCTGATCAAAGGCCTTCTTCATCCTTCTCTGATACAAGCCTCATACTCAACCTCGTTGTTGGTTACCTCAAACGTCAATCTGGCAGAAAAAGGTATATGAGCACCTTTGGGATTGATGAGTACTGCCCCAACACCGTTTCCATTCACATTCACAGCCTCATCAAACATCAATGTCCACTTGTCATCAGGATCTGGTCTTTCCTCAACAAGAGGCTCTTCACAGTCTTTCATCTTTAAGTACATGATGTCTTCATCAGGGAATTCAAACATCATCGGCTGATAATCATCGATTGGTTGCTCGGCAAGGTAGTCTGACCTAATACTACCTTTGATGGCCTTCTGCGACGTGTACTGGATATCATACTCTGTTAAAATCATCTGCCAACGAGCAACACGCCCGGTAAGAGCCGGCTTTTCAAAGATGTACTTCACTGGATCCATCTTAGAAATCAACAAGGTAGTATGGTTCAGCATATACTGTCTCAGTCGGCGAGCAGCCCATGCCAAAGCACAACAAGTTTTCTCGAGCAGTGAATATCTTGTTTCACAGTCGGTAAACTTTTTGCTAAGGTAGTATATAGCATGCTCTTTTCGACCAGACTCGTCATACTGTCCCAATACACACCCCATCGAATTCTCAGTTACTGAAAGGTACATTATCAGAGGCCTCCCAGGAACTGGAGGTATAAGGATTGGAGGTTTCTGCAAATATTCTTTGATCTTATCAAAAGCTTTTTGACAGTCACTGTTCCACCTGATTGCTTGATCCTTTTTAGCAATTTGAAAATCGGCTCGCACGTAGTGGTTAGGTGAGATATGAACCGGGCAATGTAGTTCAGTCTCCCTAAAAACCCATGGACCTGCTTTTCCGTTTTTGGTTCAGGCATTTCTTGAATAGCTTTGACTTTCGCTGGATCAACCTCAATCCCCTTCTCACTGACAATGAAGCCTAACAGCTTCCCGGATCTCACCCCAAACATACACTTGTTTGGATTCAGCCTAAGTTTGAACTTTCTCAACCTTTCAAACAACTTCTGCAAGTTTACCAAGTGCTCCTCTTCTGTCTGAGACTTCGCAATCATATCATCCATGTACACTTCAATTTCTTTGTGCATCATGTCATGAAAGAGAGTCGTCATAGCCCTCTGATAGGTAGCACCGGCATTCTTCAGCCCAAATGGCATCACCTTATAGCAGAACGTTCCCCAAGGTGTAATGAATGTCGTCTTTTCCATGTCTTCTAGCACCATCTTGATCTGATTATAGCCAGAGAAACCATCCATGAAAGAGAAAACCGAGGATTGAGCAGTGTTATCAACCAATACATCAATGTGAGGTAATGGGAAGTCATCTTTCGGACTGGCTCTGTTTAAATCCCAGTAATCGACACACATCTTGACTTTGCCATCCTTCTTCGGCACGGGCACGATGTTGGCCACCCACGGGGGATAGTTGGTAACTGCCAGAAAACCCGCATCCAACTGCTTCTGAACTTCCTCTTTGATTTTGACAGCCATATCAGGACTAGTTCTACGAAGCTTATGCTTAACTAAAGGACAATCTTCTCTGAGAGGTAGCCTGTGCACCACAATATCTGTATCCAACCTAGGCATATCTTTATACGACCAGGCGAATATCTCCACATATTCTCTCAGCATTTCAATCAGCCCTCTCTTGACAGATTCCTCTAAGGCCGCCCCTATCTTGATCTCTTTTTTGGCGTCCTCAGTACCGAGGTTAACGATTTCCAACTCTTCCTGATGAGGTTGGATGACCCTCTCCTCCTGCTTCAATAATCTGACCAATTCTTTGGGGAGTTCACAGTCTTCCTTACTCTCCTCTTCAGCTTGGTAAATGGGATTATCGAAATCATACTCAGCCATAACAGAACTGTTCTTAGTGGATTCCGCAAGATCGATTCTGTATGTTTAATGCTTTATTTTAGAAAAAGAGTTCAAGAAAGTCACAAAAACAAAAAACATTGCCATTTTTATTGTTTTGAAAATGAAAATAAAAGCAGAAAGACAGTGAGCCCAAATTTGTTTGCAAAACGTCCTTTATTAATGACAATCATTGAAAACATGATGTGGCCCTACAATGAACCACTACGCCCCGGGCAGAGCGTAGGGTTTGTGCAAAATGAAAAACAAAAGAAAATTACTCTGTCTGAAGAGTAACTTGGACTATTTCTTCGGCTGTCCAATTATTCACCATCTCCCCTGGAGCACACGGGCGCACCCAGTTGTCCAGATCACAATCATTGTCTCCGTCTTCACTACCGGCTGCAAAGACGTCACCATGGTTCATCAACCCAACGCTGGTGAAGGAACTCGGCCCTTTCTGAACACCCTGCTCTGCCTGAAGAGGCTGATAACCGATACCAAATTTGTCTTCTTTGATGGGCATGTCAACCATCTTGCCCCAGCCTTCTGTCTTGCCGGAATTAACAACTTCTACAGCCTGCTTGTATGACGCAATTAAGGCACTTGGCTTCTTCTGCTCAGCAAAAGCCACCCTCTCAATGTCAATGGTCTCAAAAGCCTGGCACAGCGTTTCATGAATCTCGCCATCCATCTCCACATACTTGAAGGAAGATAGATGACTCACAAGAATGTCCTCCTCGCCGCATACAGTCACAACCTGACCATTCCAAACATACTTCAGCTTCTGATGGAGAGTTGACGACACTGCTCCAGCCCCATGTATCCAGGGACGCCCCAATAAACAACTATATGCTGGTTGAATATCCATCACATAAAAGATAATATCAAATACCTCCGGGCCAATCTTCACATGCAAGGTGACTTCATCGAAAACAGACCGCTTAGATCCATCGAAAGCTCAGACAATGAGATCACTCGGAGTGAGGACAACCCCTTCAACATCCAGTTTTCTCAAAACCTTCTTGGGCAACACATTCAAGGAAGAGCCAGTATCCACTAACACATGCGACAGCACTGCTCCTTTGCATTCCATGGTGATGTGTAGAGCTCTGTTATGGTTACGACCCTCAGGCGTCAAATCCAAATCTGTGAACCCCAAACCATGTCGTGTGTTGACATTCGCAATAACACCCTCAAGTTGATTGACAGAAATCTCCTGAGGCACGTAAGCCAGATTCAACATTTTTAGCAAGGCGTTACGGTGTGCCTCAGAGCACAATAACAATGAGAGGATAGAGATTTTGGACGGAGTTTGGTTCAGCTGGTCCACAATCTTATAATCACTCTTCTTAATGATCTTCATAAACTCCTCTACATCTTTTTCAAAAGAACCCTCAGGCACTTCCTTCTGCACAGGTCCTTCATCAACCACAGCTTGCTTCCCTTTTGCTTTGGCAAGAGCCTCGGCATTATTATCTCTCAAAGTCTATGGTGCAAACAGACGACCACTTCTTGTAAACCCTCCAGGTCCTCCCACATTGTCCACAACCGGACCAACAGTTACAGGAGTTTTACTTGGCACACCAATCGTTACCGGAGCCTGATTCACTGGTCTGGTTTGATTCTCTGGCTTTCTGTTGTTACGGTAAGCATTGTCATACTTCCAAGGAACGGCCCTATTGTTCTCAACAGGTCTTCTATTATAAGCAACAATAGTAGTAGGAGTACCAACCGTTACTGGTGCAGATATAGTCACTGGCGTACCGATAGTTACGGGCGCACTAACAGTTCTCGGAGCACGTCCAGGACCTTCGGACGGTTTGAAGTAAATGGTGAAAGTTGACACCACTCCACGATCTCTCACAGCCCGAGCAAACTGCAGGCAACCATCATCAATCAAACCCTGGATACCTCTCCTCAGCTTTTCACAACTGTTCTCTTGATTAGCACAAACTGAACAACCTTCATCACAACCTGGGAACACTCCCCCTTTCAACAAACGTTCTTTTACCACAATCAGCAACGTCTGAACCTCATCAACACTGGCTACCAAGTCCAAAGCCTCCTCATCTTCCACATTGTTCACCCTAGGCCCACCATGCTGAGGCATAGGGTTATTCACCACATTTGGAACAGGAGCAAAGTTGATTGTCTTAGCATCAATCAAATCCTGGACCTTATGATGAAAAGCCCGACAGTTCTCAATATGATGCCCCGATGCACCGGAATGAAAGTCGCAACGAACATTGGCATCGTACCCCGCAGGTATCTTCGTCAACAGAGCCATGGTGCGGAGCTCAACAAACCCCAACCTGAGCAGTTCAGGAAGCAACTCAGCATACGTCATCGGCAACGGGTCGAAACGACTATCCGACATTCTCTGTCTTAACTGAAATGGGCGTTGCTGTTGTTGTTGTGGTGGTGGTGGTGGTCCTCTTTGTTGTTGTTGTTGTCGTGGTTGAGGTGCTGGGATAGTTACAGCAGCAACCTGACGGTACTGTCCTCTATTTACACTTCTCCTATGATGCACAACATTAGTTTCACCTTCCCTCCTGCGGGGTGCCCTAGAAAATGGCTTCTTAGAACTGGAAGATGAGGAACCAGAATCTTGAATCTTCCCTGCTTTAATAAGGCTCTCAGTCCTCTCTCCGTAGAAAACAACGTCAGAAAAGCTACCAAACGGGCAACTTCCCATACGGTCCATGAACACCCCCTGCAATGTCCCGATGAACATGTCGGTCAGCTCTCTCTCCAACATAGGAGGTTGCACTCTTGCAGCTAACTCATGCCACCTCTGGGCGTACTCCGTGAAGTTTATCAAGAATCAACTCATATGCCATTATGGTGTGCCAGATAAGATCATTACTGATAATGGATCTAACTTGAACAACAAGATGATGAAAGAGTTGTGTAGTGAGTTCAAGATTGCACACCATAATTCTTCTCCTTACAGACCCAAGATGAATGGGGCTGTTGAAGCTGCTAATAAGAATATTAAGAAGATTATCCAGAAGATGGTTGTCACGTAGAAAGATTGGCATGAGATGCTGCCATTTGCTTTGCATGGCTATCGTACATCCGTCCGCACTTCAACAGGGGCAACCCTTTTCTCTCTTGTTTATGGCATGGAGGCCGTACTCCCAGTAGAGGTGGAGATCCCATCAATGAGAGTCTTGATGGAGGCCAAGTTGACTGATGTTGAATGGGTTCAGAGTCGTTATGACCAACTGAGTTTGATTTAAGAGAAGAGATTGACTGCCATGTGCCATGGCCAGTTATATCAGCAAAGAATGAAGAAAGCTTTTGATAAGAAGGTCAAGGCTCGTGTGTTCAGAGAAGGTGACCTTGTGCTCAAGAAAGTCTTGTCTTTCATGCCCGATTCCAGGGGCAAGTGGACTCCAAACTATGAAGGCCCATATGTTGTTAAGAGAGCCTTTTCAGGCAGTGCTTTGATGCTTACAACTATGGATGGGGAGGATTTCACTCGTCCTGTAAATTCAGATGCAGTCAAGAAATACTTCTCCTAAAAATAAAAACAAAATAGCTCGCTAAGTTGAAAACCCGAAAGGGCGGCTTAGGCAAAAAATGAGCGTCTCGTTGGATTGAAAACCCGAAAGGGCGGTTCAGGCAAAAGTTAGGGACATGAAAAAAATGAATATTTGTATCCCGCTAGATTGAGTACCTCATCCTGGGGCAATCTAGGCAAAAATTAGGGATTTGGTAAGTAACTGCATCCTGACAAGACTGTGTTCTACAACTGTCATTCGTCATCAACCGAAGCTTCGAATACATCGAATTCAGAGTTGGTGGAGAAATGGTCATTATGTTCAATGTAGCCCTTTTCCAATATATATCACCAATTTCAAACTTGTAAAGATCTATGGGGTCTTGCAATTTGCAGGCTACCATTCCATCAAACGAATTTGAGCCTTTATCCAATTATTTGCACTCTTATTTGTTTCTGTTTCAACAAATGTTTTGCATGCTTTTAATTGAGAGGATATCATTGTTTTAAATAAATGAATTTTTCATAACTTGTTTTTAAACAAAGTGAACATTCACAATGACAAAAGGATACTTAGGAGACCCTCAGTGCTCTCCCAAGGGTGGTATGATCCCCAACAGGGTAAGACATTTGTTCATATCCCTGTCATGACTGTATCTTCTTCCTCTGGAACCCTTTTATGGTTTATCCTACCGAGTGGTATGCTTGTTGAGATGTTCACCACTCTCCCCTTCAGCGGAAGAGCGGTCTTTTCTCCTCAGCAGGTGTGATTTCCTTGGTGAGTTTGGTACTTGGTGACGGATCACCAGTTCCTCTTATATCCCTCAGATGGATTCCCCAGTAGAGTTGCTTTTGTGGCAATTTCTGCCTGTGCAATGAACTTTTTTCCCCAGCCGGATTGACTGATGATTCATCCCCTATAGATTTTGTGATTTCCTTATATCTCTGATCCCCGGCAGATTGGATACTCTCCATTGAAATTTTGGGCTTCCTCCCTTGAGATGTAGTACCGGACGGATGTGTGCCTGTTTCTTTGAAGCTGTTTGTGTTAGAAATGTTTGTTTGTCAGCATTCATCATACATAAATCACGCATATGTGCATATAATCTTCAAACATTTGGATATTCATGTTGCCTTCTTTGCCATATATCGTTGTTTGTTGTCTCCTTCTATTTGGTGATATATATATCTCCCCAAGCAGATTGTGTGTCTGATCTCTCCATGTAGAGTCAGCCCCATAAGCAGAAAGTGTTTATCTTTCCTGCCATATTCCCCAATGAGATATATCCTCGTGGACGACGGTTGTTTTTTCTTCCTCCCAACACATATATTGGGATGGATTCCCCTATTGAGTTATATCTTCATTAGGATGAGTCTCGATTCAGTTTGCCTTTTTGGTTTGATCCTAAATTGGCCTCTTGTGACTGTCTCTGGTGTTTCCCTGTGGTAAATGAATAATTGCTCAGTAATCAATAATTATTCACCTTATCCGCAACGGAGTTTGTGGTTTTCTACCCTTATACCGGTAGTTGTAAATCCTATTTCCCCCATTTGCAGAGTTAACCATTGTTGTTCATCCTAGTTGATGATGGTTACTCTTCCGTGGTTTTCTACCCAGTAACCGGTAGATGTAATCCCCTCTTTGACGGTTATCATTATCCAATATTCGGTATTGATATTCCCTCCTTCTTTTGGATAATTGCTCTAATTAAGCAATTTTATCCCCAGCGGGTCCCCTTTCATTTACCGTTTGCCGGTAATGTTTGTTGCTCCCCTTGTTTGGTCATCATTATATACCCAGTTTGGTATCCCGATGCCTTTCTCTGTCGGTCGATTTATCCTTTATTAACCCAGTAACCGGGTGTGGATAATCTTCCATGCGAGTATATTATCTACGTTCTGACGGTAATAGATAATATATCTCATGCACTCTTTGGTCGAAGCCTTTTGTTCTTCCCCAGTCGAGTAAGATTCATATCCTTGTTTTGGAATCGAATGTCCATCTCATAATCGAGTTTGCGTTTTTCCCTCTTTTTGGATGATGGGTATTTTGGGAATATTCCCCAATTCATGCTTTGATTGGTCATCATTATATACCTAGTTTTGGTATCCCGATACCTTTCTCTGTCGGTCGATTTATCCTTTATTAACCCAGTAACCGGTTGTGGATAATCTTCCAGGCGAGTATATTATCTACGTTCCGACGGTAATACATAACATATCTCATGCACTCTTTGGTCGAAGCCTTTTGTTCTTCCCCAGTCGAGTAAGATTTGTATCCCTGTTTTGGAATCTAATGTCCATGCCATAATTGAGTTTGCGTTCTGCCCTCTTTTTGGATGATGAGTGTTTTGGGAATATTCCCCGATTCACGCTTTGGTTGATCACCTATTATATGCCCAGTAATCGGTATCCCTAGTGTTCCTTCCTTCTACTCCCTATTATGACTTTGGTCCCCTGTGGAGTCAGATTTTCCTGAGTTGAGATATACCTTTTAGGTCTTCCTCAGATGATTTGGTTGATTGATATCTCTCACCCTTATACCGGTCTTAGATATTCATTCTTCCCGAGCTTATTGTTCTCTCACCCTTATACCGGTGATCAGATCACATGTCTCATTGAGCTTGTTACCTAGTAACCGATAACACCTCATCCCGCTGCTTCCCCAGGATAGTCTTTTTAGACATCCCCAGCGAGGTATCTGTTGTGGATCGCCTTTTGCTGTGTTGGCATATTCCCCAACACATGCTCCTTCGAGTCAGCTCGATGTCCTTCCATTGGAATTACTCTCTTTGGGATTCTGTTCCCCAAGTTTCAAGTCGTGACCTGCTCACGCATTTTTATTCTTTTTCTTATCCCTATGAGAGTCCCCAGAGTCTCTATCCCTAGTGAGTGTATTACTCCTATGGATTGTCAATTTCTCCGGATGTCTTTTCTTCTTTATGGACACATATCCCCACAAAGTTTGTTTGTTTTGCATACATACATTTGCATTATGAGGTCTCTTAGGGACCAAAATTTGTCTCTTTGTTATTATTTAAGCCCATTCTACCTCGTCGAGATGAAGATTTTAACCTTCACTTCTCCGGCTAGAATAACCTTAAATAGGGGCATCTGTAAGACCCAAATTTTGTCCCTAAGATCCCTCATGGCATCATAACATTGCATTGCATAGCCTTAAGGATTATTAGCATCTTGGTTCCCTTTGCCTTTGGGTGGGATCTCTTGTGAGTGGTTTGAGATCACCAAGCATGCTTGAATTGTATATCATTGCTTCTCTCATTTTTATTTACTAACCAAAAGCACAAAAATATGTCACTAACATCTTTTGTTTGTAGCTTAAGCAATCACCAGGTCAAGAGCTTCAAGAAGATCCTTTGTGCAAGAGATGAGGTATTTTCTTGGGATGAGCTAGGGTTTCATTTTGAAGCAATTTCACCAAGTGGTAGAGGCTCAAGTTAATCAAGACATTTCAAGGTCATCTGAGGACCAAAAGTCAATTGTGTAGTCAACTGAGGGCTATGATGTGGGGAAATGAGTTGAGACACCTCAATCATGTTCAAATAGGGTCTATTCATCATTCTAAACATCCATCTTGAAGATTCAAAGGTCATGGAAAAAGTTACTAAAAATGGAAAATGACCTATAATTCAAAGTTTCCAAATTTGGCAAGTTTTGGTCCACTTTCAACTTGACTTGTCAATGTAAAAGAGGTTTCAAATGGATTTTTGGTGAACATGAAAGTTGTATATTTTTGTCTCCCCTTTCCAAAAAGTCCTAATTCATGTCTATATGATGAATGGTTGAGGAGTTATGGTCACTTGATCACAAAGTGTGCATGGAAATTCAAAATGGCATAACTTTTGATGTAATGCTTCAAATTGGTTCATTCTTTTTGCAAAATGCTTCTCATGTTCAAGGCATATCAAAATGGCATCATTTGGCTCAATTGTGCAAAGGAATCATGGTCAAATGTTCATTATTTCACACATGTTCATTTTGAAGTAAATCTTCACCATTCATTTTTGGCTTGAGATGTAAGCAAATTAATCCTCAAATCATGACCATTGGATGTTCTTAAGTGGATTGAAATCATAACATGGAGCTGGTCACGTGTATTATGGGCACATGAGCTCATTTTTCATTTTTGCAAATTGCTTCATATCTCACTAATCATGATTAATAAATGGAAAAGGTGATTAGCATTGTCATTAGCAAGGAGTATAAGTACCAAAACCCTAATCATAACTGCAAGAACTAACAATTTCAGATCAAAATTCAAGAACTCTCTCAAATTTCTCTCTCTTCGATTTGCATTTTTCTGCACACAAAGCTCAAATATTCTTGCATATTCTTGATCCTCATGCTTCACTGAGCAAGAATCATCAACTGTTTGGAGCAATTCAGCCAGAATTCGAGCAAATCAAGAGCATTCTCATGGCAATGGAAGTTGGAAATTGAAGCATATTCAAGAGGTTTTAACTGTTCATTTTTTCATAAAGCTTCAAAGGAAGCTCATAGGAGATGATCTGGAGCAGTAGAGCTTGAGAGAACGCGTGTACAGAAAGCTCCAATTCAAGGTGACTCAATTTTCGATCTCTCCTTTTGCTGTTTTTTGGACATAGAACTGTAGATCTCATTGCGTAGGTTATGGATATATATTTGGAATTGAAATTGAGTGAGAATTGAGGATGTTAAGTTGACTGAAAGTTTGGATCTAGAAAATGTTTCCCTTCGATCTGCAAAATCTATGAGGAATTAAGAGAAACGGATGTGAGATTTGGAACCAACATTGAAAACTGAGTGGAATGATATAGGCCTTGTGGAATTCTGGAAATTTTTGTGGCGGCGCCACCGTGCGTCTCGCCGGAGAAGACGACCGGAGCAGAGCTCCGGTGTCTGCGTGTGGTTAGGGTTTGTTGATGTAGGTTGAGTGTGTGGCATCGCGTGGAGGTTCGATTGGATGAGGTTTTGTCTGACCAAGCCACGCATGCGTTGAAAGCTGATTGGGATGCTGATGTGTTTTAATGAAACAACGCATTTTGATGTTTGAATGTGGAGCGTTGATCTCCTGAGCGCGCCAGATCCAAGGGCGTGTGTTTTTTCTGGATTTATTTGAATATCTTCATTTCCCTCCATTTTTTCCATGTTATTTCAATTATTTTGTTCACTTTGTAAAATTCATAAAAAATGCAAAAATGATCCAAATGAGTCCCAATTTTTTTTCATAGTTTGGTACTGATGTCTACTTTTTTATGATGTTAATTTCATGAATTTTAGATGTCTGGATTTTTATGTGTGAATTTTTGAATCCATGTGGTGCCAAATTGATATAGTGTATTCAATGTGTTGTGAAATTCTCTATGTTGAACCATTTGATCCACTCTTTTGCATAATTGGCATTCATACATAATATGAATTTTTGGTCACTGGTTTGGAATTTTTCTCACATGTTATCATCATTTTTGACACATAGAGAAAAGTGTGACAATTTGTGTGACATTTTTGACATTGAATTGGTGCATTTTGTTCACATAGCATTCGCATCATTCTGGACTTGATTTTTTGCATGTTGAACATTCATGGCATGAGAAACTTATACAAAAAATCTCAAAGTCATTGCATGCATTTCTGATTTGGTATGAATTTTCTAAGTTGGAAGCTCATTTTGTGCATATTTTTAGGCTTTTTGAAGCATTTGAATGATATTTGGAGTATGGTGGATCTTTGGCCATGGTGATCGGTGTTTAGGGGTTCATATGGTTCTGTTTGGGGCTTGTGATTTGATTCATATCATGCCATTGTTTGTTTATGCTTTGTTGTGTTGATTGGATGTACATAAGCTAACTTTGTTGTTTTGTTTCAGGATTGGATACTTAGCATTGGTAATTGGGTTTGTTCTCATTTTGTGAGTTGCAAATACACTGAGTACTGACCTATTGTTGTTTTGTAGGTTTTAATTGATGTGGTGAACTCATGAGCTTATTTGAGTGCTAGGGCACTTATGCACTGAATTGTGTAAATGTTAGAGGGTTTCACTGTTTGTCTGCTGGTTTTATGATTGAAGTACTAACTGTTTAGTTTTTGTACAGGTACCTTAGTTGCTTGCTTGCTTTAGTTCTTGCTTGAGCATTGGATTGTGGTTGACACACCACTCAGGTAGTTAGCTTCTTACTTCATGTAGTCTGAAGTTCTGTCACCTTTTTGGCAGGCATTTTGCTGGCAAGTCCTCCTTCAGAGGCTCTGTTTGTGTTTGTTTAAAATTATCCTCAAAGACCTCCAAGAAGAGGCATGTGTTATATTTGATAAGACCTCTAAGAGAAGAGGCAATTGACGGATAAAAGGGATTAGTAGCCAGTCCCCCGTTATTTAGTGTGTCGTTCTTTATGCTCGCACTACGTGCTGATGCTTCTGAGCATGTGCCCCAGATCTTTGTCCAGAGTCTGTCAAGTGGAAAAGGATCCCACTTTCTGGATCCCCACGCTTTCTTTGTCATGAGCTCACCTTGGCCAGGGTTAAGAGCATGAGGTCTCATCCTCATTACCGATTTGATCAGCTTCACCCTAACGTTCAATGTTAGTGGTTAAGAGCTACAGATTACCCTTTACAGTTTGGCTTGTTTGTCGAGGTTGACATGACCCCTTTTGACTAAAGCCCACCCATTGTTTGAGCCTCTTGTATGGATATAGTGTGGGATGTTTGTTTACTTATGAGTTAAGTTCTTGTTAGAGACCTCAACTTAGGGATGTTGATTGCATGACAACTATTAGGCTCGAGTCTTAATCTCCCTATTAGTTTGTTATTTCCCTGGTCTCTGGTTAGGAGAGTGTTTTACCCCATGGAACTTTTGATGTGTGTGCTCTTGAACTAGGAGTTTCCATTTGAGCTTAATTGGAGGATCATTACCATGTTCATCCAAGTGGAAGATACAAGATACATTGAGGATCTCTTATGAGACTTGTTTGATTGCTTATACTTTGTGCTTGCTTATTCCAAAGGATGGGAGCTACTTGGATCATCAATATGATCTCAAGAGAGGAACTCCTAGTGGGGTTTCATTTCTTATCCCTCATCTTTTTGTTTTCCTTAGGACTTAGCCCTTCTTCTTCATCTCTCCACTCTAACCCAAGCCAAAACCCTTTTTGTGCAAACATTTAACCTTTGTTTTCAACATTAGAAACCTAAGCCTTATGCTTTTGATTTTCAAACTTTCTTTTCATAACACTCATTTTGAATTGAATCTTTAAGTCAACTTTGACTACTTTTGTATATACTTCTAATTGGTAAATATAACCCATTCAAATTTCCCTTTTGTGGTTCCAATAGCCACTTTCTTAATCAAAATTTTCCATAACCTTTAGCTATTAGGTTTGAGTTATCCTTGTGGTAGATTTAAAACTCACCTATATCCTTAGTGATGGACAATGAGTCTTCCATGCTTATTACAGGGTTAACCCCTCACTAGCATGTTGAAGCTATCCTCACATGGTGGATTTGTGGTTTCGTTGAGTTTTCTCCCTTTGATAACAAAAGACCTTAAGGCTTTTGGACCAATCAATTCACCAATTTGTTTTGAGATTTTTACCCCAAACTACGAGGTTTTGATCCTAATCTTTTTATAAGATGGTACGTAGGCAATGGGTTTATCCATCCAAACACAAAATGTAAATAACTTGTACATTCTCCTCTCATCTCTTCAATCATGTTTGCACAAATAAAAATTTCACAAGAAAATAACCTTTGCAACAAGTGTGAAAAGGGCTCCCTAGGAGTACCTAGGATGTTTTGGGTGCCTAACACCTTCCCATTACATAACCAACCCCCTTACCCAGATCTTTGTTTCTTTTATTAGTTTTTGTTAAAACTATTAGGTTTTTGTTCGCTTTCTAACCATTCCTTTGGATAAATAGAAGTGCGGTGGCGACTCGACTTGTATGATTTACCTTGGATTTAGTCAATATCTCCAATGGTAACGAATACCCCGCTACAAAGACCTTCGAACTTGTTCCTACGTACCAACATAAAAATGAGGGATCAAAACCTCATAATTCATGGTATAAATTTCAAAGTGGATGCATTGCTTTTAATAAAAAGTTAGGTTTGAAGGGCACAAAGGCCTAAAAATGGTTTGAATGAGTTAATTCTTTTTGGATTTTGAAAATTTTAAGTCAAGTATAGTTAAGTATATTTACAAGTTTGATTGAGAAAAGATGTTTGAAAATGCAATGGCATAAGGCCAAACTTTCTAGTTTGCAATATGGTCTAAGTTTTAAAAAAACAAGCACAAATAAAGAAGTTTCTTTTTTAAAGGAGGGAGAGATTTTGAAATTAAAGAAGTGGGTAGAAGATGAAGAGACTAATCTTAAGCATAAATTTAAAAGTTAAGATTTGAAAAGATCTGACCAAGGGTTGCAATCCAATAGACAAGAATGTCATATAGAAACCCAAATTCCCTTGGAAATTAGAATCAAGCAACAAACAATGCACAAAAGATCAACTTGAAGAGCAAGGCATCAAATAAAGATAGCCACATCCAAGCTTAACAACTCCATGATCTTCTTCAAATTTGCTCATGTAGCAGATGAATTCCACAATGCCACAAGTCACAGGTTCAAAATAACATTTTCACAATGATCATGTTGCAGATGAACTCAAATGGATCTTCAATGATGTATCAGATGAAGTTTCAAACTACAAGCACTTGGTTACATGAAAGTTGGCATTGGCCAAGTCCTTTGCATAGGAGTATTGCCTAAATTCTAAGTCCAATTGTCTCAGATCAAACCAACAGTCCATACAAGATATTTTTTTAGGGTTTTTGTTCTTATTATGTACATTAATGGTCAAAGACCACGCAATCAAACAATATTCACAATCACAATATATCACAAAATATGGTCCAAGTGGACAAAGTGAAAGTGACATTAACATAAACAATTAGAATGGTATGCATAATGGCAAATGAATAATGCTTAAAAAATAAAGTGCATTAAAAGTAAATGACTTGAAATTAAATGTTAGTTGTTAATGAGTTAGGAGTTAGTATTGCTTTTGCTTTTTAAGTCATTCTTTGGAGAACACTCAACCCACTTATCACAAGCATGGATCCTTGAACCAAGACATCTTTCAAAGGAAGGAAGTTTCCACACAATACCATGAAAGAGGGGAGACTTGCAATCTCACTAACTAGAATGCTATGCCTTTTGTGTTAAAAATTTAGCGCTATGTTAAGCAATTATAATTGGACTTATGTAGAAGTCACAACTATTTGAGGTCGGGCAATAGAATTTTGGTGTTAATGCATGTTAGAGACATAGTATGATGAACTATGCTCATGAAACATACCACATGTAATACCTCAAAATGTTCCCCCCTCATTCATGCATTCATTTTTAGGTCATTTAACATTTCATATTGCATTTCATCATGTCAATCGGAATTAGATCCAAGAAGCTTGAATATCATCCAAGACACTTTGTGGATCCTATTTGGATGATCAGTCAACACAAGGGAATGGCTTGAGATACTTCCAACATGTTCAAATGGGGTCTATTCATCAGTCAAAACGTTAATCTTGAAGGAGCAAAAGTTTGTTCATGAGATGTCATGCTCGCTAGGCGAGCAGAATGGGTCGCCTAGCGAGTCCCAAGAAAAGCCACCAGAATCACCTACGCTCAGAGGAATTTCTTGAACTGTCATGCTCGCTAGGCAAAGCCCACGCGTTTTGAAAAAAAAACGAAAAAAAAAACGAAAAAAAAACGAAAATAAATAAATAAATAAATAAAATATAACAGAAAAATCTTGGACTTGGACCTCTCTCATTTAAGCCGACAAATCCACGAAAATCAGGTTATAAATTCTAAAAAAAATTCAGTGGAAAAGACGGGAGATAGATTCTAACTAATTCAGAGCAACCTCCAGAGACTGAAGGGAACTCATCTGCAAAGAACCAATTCCCTCTCATATAAACCCTAAGATTGTTCTGCAAAGCCAACGATGCAATTCAATTTCAATCGATCCTCCCTAATCAGCTATGCCCTATTTCCACTACTTTATACTTTCAACCTGAAATTTCTGAATGTATGAGGTATTATGGGTGAATTTGGAAGAGTGGGTATCGTTAGGTTTTGCATGTGGGCACATGTTTTAGTATGTATGTCATGTCTTGATGTGTGGGTCCTTGCCCCCTGACTTTGAATTTTGATACCCTTTTGATGCATGTGTTTGACAAGAGGTTTAGGCCTTCTACACTTGGTTGCTTTTTGTGAGCTCTTTTTGTGAATTTTAATGGCATGATTCATGTGGTTACATTTTGATTTGGGGCAACTCTTGATTGCACCCCATCTTGTCACTCTAACGTGTTTGTTGAGTTTTTTGTGAGGGCTCACATGACTCCTGAAAGGATAGCTTGCTTGGCATTCCACTTTATTTGTGGGATACCATTTGAAGATTTATTCCGATTACCTGTACTGACTTGCTTTCTTTGATGGTGCCAGCTCGAGAGATCTCTGGGTTTCTTATTTCTTTAGCTGTTATTACTTCGGATCTTTATCCGTGTGGTAGATCTCTTGATCCTTTATCTTTCTCGCATTTTACCGCTTTCTTAGCTGGAAGACCTCAATAGGAGGCAATGTTTTCTTTTGTTTGTTTACTTTTGTGCCCAAAGACCTCCAAGAAGAGGCATCAGTGCTAAAGACCTCCCTGAAAAGGCAATTGACGGATAAAAGGGATTAGTAATCAATCCTCTGTTATTCAGTGTGTCGTTCTTTAAGCTTGCACTACGTGTCGATGCTTCAGAACAAAAGCCCAAGATCTTTTATACAGTCAGTCAGTGGAGAGGGTTCCATCTTTCTGAACCCCCACGCTTTGTCATGAGCTCACCCTGTCCCGGGCTAAGAGCTATGAGTTCTTATCCTCATTACCCTTCTGATCTGCTCACCCTGACGTTCAGTGTCTGTGTTTCAGAGCCCATTTGATTACCTATTCCATGGCTTGTTTGTCGAGGTTGATATGACCCCTCTTGACTAAAGCCCTACCCATGTATGTTTGAGCCCCCTTGGTGGCATTTTACTTTATGCATGTTTGTTTTGTATGGTGTGATCGTCTCCCCATAGGATTGCTAGGCTTCGTATAGTCTCTCGTTTGCATGTCAATTAAGGTAGCATTGTTCCTTCGTCTAGGACTTCCTTTTTTGCATGAGCATTCCTAAAACACAAACAAACTCATTGATTTTTCTTCTCCTAAGAACACGTTAACTCCTTCTACTACAGGCGAGTAAGTCTCCAAAGGTCGAGCATCCGGTAGATTGCATAGTAACGTCGTTCATCTAAAAAACACAACCCTTAACCCGTAGGTAGCCGAACTACGGCTTGCTCTGATTCTCATTCCAGATGAGATACGTAGGCATAAGACGCGATGTCTTAGCGAGCACACTCCTCTTTAACCCATAGGTAGCCGAGCTACGAAGACTCTGATTCTCATATTCAGATGAGATACGTATGCAGTGGATGCGACATCCGTGCGATTCGTTTTCTTTTGACCCCTCTTTTAGTAAATAGTACATTAGATAAACCCACACCCTTTAGACAAGAACAACAAGAGTGGATCTCGTAGAGTACTACGGATGCGTAGGGGTGCTAATACCTTCCCTTCGCATAATCGACTCCCGAACCCAAGAATTGGTTGCGAGACCTTGTCTTTTCCTTTCCTTTTTCTAGGTTTACTTCGAGCGTTTCCTTTCCCTCCTTTGGGATGAATAACGTGCGGTGGTGACTCTTCTGTCATTTCTTTCTCGCCGGTTGTTTTTTCGCATCTCCTTTTTTCAGGTTGCGACACCACACACAAAAAGAATATACAAAAGTGGGGGCCTAATCTCATCCATACTTAGGTTGATTTTGCAATCAACTAGCCTTAGGATATTAAGATATCATAGGTCCAATGACATGAATGCATAAAGAAGGGGAATGAGATGAAGAGGGGGGAGGGGGGAATTGATCAAACTCAAATTGGACAAAGGAGGGCTTTTACCAAATTAAGATCATTCATTCATTTTGGGAGATGCAATGTACATTCCATCAATCCTCTAAATTCAATGATCTTAACCTAACAAAGTCAAATCAACTTTGACCAAGGCCCAACAACACAAGTCAAACTTCCAAAGTCAACCAAAATGGCTCTACACAATTATTTGGCATTTATTCAATTAAAAATACTAAAAATAATGCATTAAATTAAATATGGTTGGTCAATTTCCTAAAACCTCATCAAAACACCAAAGAGATAGCCATGAGATTTATCATAGGTCAGACAAGGTCAAAGGACCTTGGAGAAAAAATTCAGAATTTTTGGAAACTTTAAAGTATTTTTAAACAATTAAAAATATTCAAAAAATAAATTAAATTATAAAAATATTAATAATGGTCCAAAAAATAATTTTAATTCGAAATATGAAAGAGGATTTTATTTAAAATTTATTGGTGAAACTCTCATATTTTTTGGATCAATATTAAAATTAATATGAATTAATGAAAATCAAAGGAATAAAAATTAAAATTATAAAATCAAAAAAACGTGGACCACTTGATCTCCCTCATTAATTGAGGTGCAAATCAAGTGGTATGAAACGTGCGTTCCACCAAACACACGAGTCAGCCTGCTGTACCAATGGTAATCACAATGGGCGCTCAAGATTAAAACATTTTAAATCCATCTAATGGCTCTAGACCATGCCACATCATTGCCGGAGCAAGGCGTTATTCATGATTAAATGCATGTTATGTTATACAGATGATGCAAACTGAAAATAAAGTCACATGTATGAAAGTTTAAAAAATATCCAGACAAAATTGGGGTATGACAGTTTCCCCTATTTAATTACCTTGAACCATAAGGTATGACTGACAACAGTCTTCATACATTCGTGGTGGAAGATGATTAAATACGGAAATACCTAAATTTTGTCCTTCGAGATGCAAGGATTAAATGTAGAAAGAAAATGCAGTGAGAAATATAATGAGAAAGGTTATCATAAGGTAAAGGAAACAATCAAGACTCTCTGATAGTCGATAGAGTAACATCTTTTATGATATAACTGAGACTTTCCAAAGTTGGAACGAAATCTCAATCGTATTTAAGATTCTCCGAGGATACTAGAGCATTATCTCAAATAATAATCAATGAGATTCTCTGAAACCACTAAGCAGTATCTTATATGATATAATCGAGATATTCCAATAATAGAATGATACCCCAATCGTATCCTATGATTCTCCGAGGATACTAGAGCAATATCTCTTAGAACAATTCATATTCTTCAGATTAATGAAATAGTATCTCAAACAGACAAATGAGATTTTATGAATCAACGAAGCAACATCTTATATGATTTAATTGAGATATTCCAAACAAGGGGAATGATATCTCAATCGTATCTAAGACTCTTCGAGGATACTAGAGCAGTATCTCAAGAAACGAATGAGATTCTTCAGAATAATGAAGCAGTATCTCAGGCGGATAAATGAGATTCTCTGAATCAATGAAGAAACATCTTATATGATATAATCGAGATATTCCAACAAGGGAATGATACCTCAATCGTATCCTAAGATTCTCCGAGGATACTATAGTAGTATCTTTAAGAACAAATGAGATTTCCTGAATCAACGAAGCAACATCTTATATGTTTTAATTGAGACATTCCAAACAAGGGGAATGATACCTTATTCGTATCTTAGACTCTTTGAAGATACTAGAGAAATATCTCAATCAACCAATCACTACAAAAATTCGGGTTAGTTATGGCGTTTATTTCAAAAGATTATGGCGGTTTCAACTCCTACAATTTATAATTACGACATTTTCAAAAACACCTTAAATTTGGCTGCCGCTAGGAAATGTGGCGTTTATTTTATACATAGTTCGATGTGGCGTTTTCAGATTAAAAAATAGTGGCGGTTTCAAACGCCATATATCTTGCATAAAAGTATATGTCTATAAATTATCTGTTAGAACTGACGTAATTGTCTACTAATTTTGTAATTGTTTACCATTGAAATTCAGCCAAAATAAATTGTAAACTGCTACAATTTTCATTTTAATTGTCTACTAAGTTTAATATAAAATCTTTAATATATATATATATATATATATATATATATATATATATATATATATATATATATATATATATATGTAATAATCTAAGGATATTGTATTATATAACCTTCCAATGATACCAACTTTAAAGATCCAATGAAATCTAATAATTGCAAAGCTTATAGCCTAGAAGGAAGGTAAATGGAAGAGAGAGCTCAACATAAACTTGGAATCAAGTTAGCCATTAAATTGATATATTAATAATCATAAAATAAGTATATATGTACACATGACCCAAGTACTAAACGAACATTGAACCATATTTTAAACACACCATACCTAAAAGTTACCCGTGGATGCACTTATCCATTTTCATTGACAGGTAATCCTTGCACCCCTTAATATTAGAAGTTAATGAAATTGAGCATTCTATAGCCATAGTATTTCTCTAAAGGTTCTCATTACTTGAACTAGAAGTCCCTTCTCATCTTCCGTGCATAACTCCCCTTGAACACCCTATAAGCACATAATTAGAAACTAATAAATCTTAAACACACTCAATAAATAATGGTTATAATCTTTAAAAAATTACTCGAAAAACAACTTATCTAAGCTATTTTTATTTATTTTATTATTTTACATTTTGTTAGACAGAGTAGTATAGATGGATAAGCTTAAAACTTAATGGAGATTAAAACTTGGCTAGTTTTTTTTTCTAGTACAGACATTAAATCTTTTTCATTTTGTCAAGAATGAACTCATGAACCTTCAATAATTGATCTATACTAAATTGTACCAGGAAATACTGAGTTATGTTGAACTTATTTCAATCTTGATTTTATCTAACTGGTGAACTGTAATAATCAAACCAATAACACCTAAACTAACCCCATATTTTCACACTTGTTAACTTTGTCATGGTATTCCATTGTAGTTTCTCCATTTTTGTGTTCTAGTTATGCAACTGAAAGTGAACACATATGCAGAAATCTTTCTCATTATTATAATAGATCCTAAAAAAAAAAGTTTGTATCGAATAAAATATATACTTCGGCTTTCTTTAAATGTTCTGTTTATGTTGAACATGATCCAATATAATTATAAACTCAAATATATAATAGACATATTTAGCATACCCACAAATTAAAAACAAAAATTGCAACCATATGACAAAATGAAACAAAATTTATGAAAATTGATCTACACACAGCATGATATTAGAAAACCTAACTCATCTAAATCTTTCCATGTTTGTCCAGAAATTTCCATATTAGCATAGAAAAGAGAAACCATAACTTTACCTTGAAATGCCGATTATGGAACTGTAGACTTTCAAGCAACAGAACGACCGATTGCAAAACTTTGAATTATGGTGGAGTAAAACAGAGCAATAGAATGAATGGTTGCGGAACAACGATTGGAGATCTGCAACAAAAAAAGGAAAATGAGGTTTCAAACTTTAGGGTTGATTTTTAGGGTTAGATGTTGATATTGATGTTGAATAGGTGTGATTTGAACTTCAAATCATTTTTAGGGTTTAAGTTTGAATGATTTTGAAAGGAAAAAGAGAAAGTTGATATTAAAATCGAAATGGTGTGAAGGAAGATGAACCATGGAAAGAGAGAAGAAAAGGTTTTTAGGTTTTTTGGAGACGAAGATATGAAATAGCTTTAGGTTTTCTTTTTCTATTTAATTCATAATGAATAAGATTAATATTTTTATTTAATATTGATTAAGTTTTTATTATTTAATAAATAAATAAGAACATTTGAATATTAAAAAAAATAGGAAGAGGAAAAAAAACTCCACTTTTTATATAAAAAAAAAGGGAAGAGAGAAAAAAAAGTGTCAATTAAAGTGATGTGGATATTTAAAAAAAGTTAAATATGCCGCCATTTTACTACGAACATCGGCCTATAAAATCGTCATAATCGATCGTAAATTATGGTGGTTTTAGTTAAACGACATAATTAAACCGTCATAATTTATGCGTTTTTTTGTAGTGAAGGAGATTCTTCAGATTAATGAGGTAGTATCCCAGGTGGATAAATAAGGTTCTCTAAAACAACGAAGCAACAACTTATATGATGTAATCAAGATATTCCAACAAGGGAATGATACCTCAATTGTATCCTAAGATTCCCCGAGGATACTAGAGCAATATATCTAAGAACAAAATGAGAAGTATCTAAGAATCTTCGAGGATGCTAGAGAAGTATCTCAAACAACCAATGAGATTCTTCAGATTAATGAAGCAGTATTTCAAACAGTTAAATGAGATTCTCTGAATCAATGAAGCAACATCTTATATGATCTAATCGTGATATTCCAATAAGGGAATGATACCTCAATCATATTTAAAACTCTTTGAGGATACTAGAGCAATATCTCTAAGAACAAATAAGATTCTTCAAATTAATGAAGCAATATCTCAAACAGATAAATAAGATTCTATGAATCAATTAAGCAGTACCTTATATGATATAATCGAGAGTTTCCAACAAGAGAATGATACCTCAATCGTATCCTAAGATTCTCCGAGGATACTAGAGTAGTATCTCTAAGAACAAATGAGATTCTATGAATCAACAGAGCAGTACCTTATATGATATAATCGAGATATTCCAACAAGGGAATGATGCATCAATCATATCCTAAGATTCTCCGAGGATACTAGAGCAGTATCTCTAAGAACAAATGAGATTCTTCAGATTAATGAAGTAGTATCTCAAACGGATAAATGAGATTCTCTGAATTAATGAAACAGTACCTTATATGATATAATCAAGATATTCCATCAAGGAAATGATACCTCAATCGTAACCTTAGTAAAGACTACCTCGAGAGGTATGAAATTGAAATTCCTTGAACAATGGTTCCGACAACAGTAGCAACCCAATATGAAGTTAACAAACTTTAACCTAAGATTCAGTGGGTAACAACAAGTCATTTATCTGTATGTTTGTGCAACATTATGTGACAATGTTGACTATTACATATTAAGGGTTGATTTTTTCAAAACTCTTAATGAAGTTGTTTATCGAGGATAAGTACTCAATAAAAGAGATACAATATGAACTTCACCTATGTGAATTTCGAGATTGTACCATCTCAAAGTGATAGTTGGAATTTGTCTCATAAAAAATTCATGAAAGTCGGAAAAGCACGTGGCCATAAATAGTGTTAGGCGAGAGATGTAAGCGAAGAGCCGAAGAACCATTAAAGAGTGTGTTTAAGGTAACGCCGATATAATCACAAGGGATAATGGTTCAAAGCATTGCTTCCTAACATTCCGATTAGATTTTACATTATCTTTACTAAGGTCAAGTTCAAATCGAAAGATACTTAACTATATTAGCATTCTTTGTTTCTCTTTTCAGGAATTGGTCTTGTCATTATTAGAACAAATTGGGGGTTGTTAAAATTTATGAAAATAAATGTCCATGGGTATGTTCCAAAATTACAAGAAAAGTGGAAGTGAGTAAATGTCAATAAATGCTTAGAAAATAGTCCCACATAGAAAGTGACACTAACATTAAAAGTCTTTATAAAGAGTTATTTTCATTAACTCAACAAAAGAAAAAAGAGGATAAAGTGCCACATGGACTAGTGTGGTGGCCTCAAACATTATGTCACTTGTCTCCTCAACACACCTCTTCACTAGTGTCTCTGGTGGCGACAATGGCACCGGCTCTGGGATTAGGTTCGAGGGCGTGGGCGTAGAGGCGCTAGTGGCGACTTGTAGAGGACACTTGAGCACTTAGGCACGACGCATCGGAGCAATCAGGCTACTCACAATGTTATACGACGGCTCCGGTAGCGCTCTAACGGTCGGCCTTCGGCAAATAGGCAACATTTCGTAAAGTGTTACTGAATGTTGAAATGACGTTGTTTCATCAAGGGTCGCAACTTTGTGAAACAACACAGTTGCTTATAAATAAATCATTCTAAATTCATAAATCACATCACAAAACACATATTCTCTTCAAAAAAAATTTATATTCTCTTCCTTAAATTCATGTTTTCATCTATATTATACAAACTCGAATATATATTAAATTATCCTGTATATTCCTGAATAAAAACTTTAAAACTTTTTAAAATACTTATAATACAATAAGAAAAATGATATGTTCACGATTTCAATATTTATTCCTGAATAAAAACTTTAAAACTTTTTAAAATACTTATAATACAATAAGAAAAATGATATGTTCACGATTTCAATATTTATTCATTTAATCTAAAAACTTTATGTAACAACATAAACCTCCAATTATGAGGTCTAGTGATGAGAAATACTTAAAGAGAAAGTCATATATACAACCAGCCATTATACACAAACAAAAATTCCAAATATGACTATAGTAATTTTCCGGGATGTACACTATTATTATTATTATTATTATTATTATTATTATTATTATTATTATTATTATTATTATTATTATTATTATTATTATTATTATTATTATTATTATTATTATTATTATTATTATTATTATTGATAGCTTCAATATTTTTCCAAAGCATTATGCATAAGAGAAGCACGTGGTCGATCACGTGATATCTCTCATTCAGCTATAAATAGGTGATTAAGTAGTTATAGGAATCATTCATCAAAAAACTAAAATCATACACTTTAGTTTTTTTCTCAAAGATGATGAGTCTGAGATCTGCTTTTGCTTTATTGCCTCTCTTTCTTTTCTTGGTATGTTTCACTTTTCTTACATATACACAATCCTTTTCCATTAATAGTATCCTCTTTCATTAAAATAAATAAAAATATTAGTAGTACCCTCGTTTATCATACTAGTTATTAATTGTTTTATAGGTTAACATTAGGGTGATAAAATGGATCGTGGTTCATTAGACCGGTTTGCATACCCGAAAAAATGGATAAAATGAATTGAGATTTTATATCTGTTAATCCGCTCCACTTTAAAATTGTCAAAAATAAGGGTTCATTCTATTTTATACTTTTATGAATATATATAATATATTTTAAATAATATATGTTAAAAATACAAATAGATGGTTTTTATGAGACAGAAAAATTACCTTTTAACCCAACTTTCTTGATATTTTCAAAAAGATTTCAAATAAAAAGTATAAATTAGAAATTAGTTGTCGGCGGAGTAGACCGCGTTTTTTCATAGTTAAAAAGAATAATTTTACATCTGTGGCGGTTAATTAGTTCATCTCTTCTTTTTGAAATAATTTGTTTCTATGATCATTTTAATATTAGAATATATATATATATATATATATATATATATATATATATATATATATATATATATATATATATATATATATATATATATATATATATATATATATATATAATATATATATATATATATATATATATATATATATATATATATATATAAATTATTTATATCTGTCAACAGATTTTTTATCATCATAAATAAAATATATTATATAAAAATAAGGCATGTACTATTAATTAAAATGTACAAATGAAATGAATATAATTAATATTTCACTAAAGACTATTTTTTTGTATTTTTTAAAGTTTTTTTTAACAAATAAACTATTTATTAAACTTTTTATCAGTAAATAAACTATTTATTATACATAAAGTATGTCATTTCCACGAAAATACAAAACTAATATATTTTTGTTAATAGGACAAGTCAAGTAACCTAATCAATTTGGACAACTCAACCAAAATAGAAATATGAAAACGTGCATGGCTCAGGACTTACGTAAATAGACAGGGACAGTTTTTCAAATAATTCAGATGAAAATTAACTTTATTTATCCAATCAAAATTTATCTTTCCATCATATTTCGGATGGAAACTAACCTTATTTATTCACAACAAAATTTATAAATTAACTTTATTTATTTATGGCAAGATTAATGACTTAATATTTATGTATGATTGATAATGACAAAATTAACGGATTTTAAAATCCACCTTATTAAAAATAAATAATTAAGATTTCGCGTATTTGTATCAGCCTTTTACATCACACCTGATATCTTTATATAAATATCAATTAAACTATCTTAATGATCTAGAAGAATTTTTTCGTGTTAATATATTAGGTGCATATTTTTTTCCATTCACAATTAAAAAGAAGAGAGCTAGTATAATTTTTTGGGCGAATTACTTTATACAATTGTTTAAAAGATAACAACACATATTAGGTGCATATTTTTTTTTTGTCTTATGTCTTTATCTTGTTTTGAAGATTGTAGCAAATGTAGAATCCAGAAAAGATGTAGGAGAATATTGGAAGCTGGTGATGAAAGACCAAGACATGCCTGAGGAAATTCAAGGTCTCCTTGACGCAAGCAATATAAAGAAAATAACAAGATGATTGTTCTTGTTAATTATGTTAGAGTTTGTATATAAAGACTAGGATTGTCTTGTCCACAAGATCTAACAATAGTGAAAATCTCTTACTGCGTAAAGGGACTGGAGTACTCTCGGATTATGAGGGGAACCAGGATATCTCATTGTGTCTTTTATCTTTCTGCAATTTACCGCTTTCATCACTTAGAAATTAACTAGGAAAATAATCCTAACAACATCTAAAAACCCGGAAAATTTTCAAAGTACCTAATTCACCCCCCTCTTAGGTGCAAACTCTACTTACATATTTTTAGATCTAGACCTTACATATTGATGGAGAAACTCAAATTCTTTCACAATTTAGTATATTTAAAGTGAGACTCAAGTTTTCAAGTGAGTACACTTTAAATTACACAGTTCTATGATCTTAAAGTCTTGCAATCCAGAGACATTAGAGGTGTTATTTAAGATGATATAAATATTATTATATTATCTTAGCTTAAATTCTAGTGTTTTTAAATAAATAAAGAGAAAGACAAACTCTCATTGGAGTGATGAATTTTCATTAAGATTATTAAGCAAAAAAAATATGAGAAACACATTATGAAACTATTTAATCTTGCTAGAACGCTATAGTTTCTTCAATTATGTGACTTTGTCAAAAATTTAGCATATGGTATTCTCTTTGGACAATTAAGTTTATAACTATTAAAGTTAGAAATTGTTCTTTAATAGAATAATTTCATAAAGTGTTCAATAAAGAAAAGATTGAAGCAAGAAAATAAAATAAAATTATGCTCAATCGGTAAATACCTTAAAGGATAAGGGTAAATAAAGAATAATAAGAAAATATGATTTGAACTGACAAATGTTAAATGTTGTTGAAAGATACGTCAATTTAAAAAGGACGAATTTGATGAAGATTGATATATATATATATATATATATATATATATATATATATATATATATATATATATATATATATATATATATATATATATATATATATATATATATATATATATATATATATATATATATATATATATATATATAGTTATTATTTTAGATTGTCATTATAAGCTTAAATTTATATTTAAAAGACAATGTGGTGAATAAATAAAGTTTTGTTTTAATATTATAACTTCTTTTTTTAATGATGGATTCAATTTGTCTTTTAAATTAAAATATTATTATAGTTAATTCAATAATGATATGTGACAATCTATAATTGTTAAAAAGTTTGATAAATATAAATTTTAGTCCCAAGTTAAAGAATATTTTGAGACAAATATTATAATATGTCTTAAGAATATTGAGTTTAGGGGAGAGATATGGTCAAAGAACAAAAATGAGTGGAAAAAAATTGATTCTAACTCAATTCATATAGTTGTTATTTATATAGCAAATTTGGACCATCGTACAGATATGACTGTTCTTTCTCTCAATTAAATTAAGAAATTAATTCTTGAAGATCAAACTCAACATCCTCAAGAACTAGAGCATCGAGTGTCATAAAGAATTGACTGAAGAAAGAAATTCTATTCGGTATGATTGAAAGACTCTATTATGATAGTTCTGACACTTGTTACTTGTTATAATTTTGGAGTTTCATAAGATGGATATCAAGTTAGTGTTTCTTAATGGAGACATTAAGAAATACAATATGGTGCAACATGAGAAAATTTTGTATAAATAGATACAAAGTTTATGGTTTGCGAACATATAGAATCCACTTATGAGTTAATGAAATTGTCTCATTAGGGATACCATAATATTTCATAAGGTAATTGTCTCGTTTGATTTTGAGATGTCTATTATGAAAAATTATTGGGTTTTACAAGTCCAGTGGGAGTAAGTTTATGTCCCTAGTTTAATGAGTCAATTTTATTTTATTTAGTCAGCAATGATATATGATTGTTGTGTGAAACCGATAAATCTCTAACAAAAGTTTAGCGATGAAAGATCTTGGGCACATCTCTTTTGTATTAGGTATTTAGATACTTAGAGATTATTCTCAAGATATCATCATATCAATAAAGTTAAAAATAAAACTGACATGAAAAACAATAAACTAGGGTATGTCTCAATTATCAAAGGAGACTATTGAGTCTCTATCATTGTCCAAAGTAAAAGAATATGGAAATTTAGAAAACTATTTATACTTTTTCGGTTTTAGGAATCTTATGTATTATCTTATGTATATGCATCCGGAATAAGCATATACATAAAATGAGATCTGGTAGTTACGAAAATTCAAAAGTTGAATTGTTGAAATGAGACAACCATAAGGACTGTTATAGAGAACAAAAGAACTTGTGCTCACATATTAGAGATCAAATAATTTGGAGATCATTAGAATGTTCGACTCTAATCATTTTGAATGTCTATATTGAAGGAAAATTGCGATCCAAGACGCAGTAGAAATTAAAAAATTTCCTTTAGTGATCCTTACGAATGAGCATGATCAGTGATAGAAACCGTTACCTCTTATGACGACTGAAACCTTTGATGCAGATCTAAGAAGTGGTCATGAGCGTTGAATGGTGACAACGCCTCTACTCAGTCCACACGAACGGATTCCTTCTGTCTCAATGCTAGCTGCTACGAATGAAGGTTTTGAGTCGGAGAGAGAGAGAAACGAAATTTCATTAAGTCAAATGCTTTTGCACAAGGGTTCTATTTATAGAACCACTTGTGTGGACTGCAAGCTAAAAAGTCCACTTAAGTGTATGTTTCCCATATCTTAAGGTATACCGAAAATCACTTAAGTGTGTGGTACCTTACCATATTTCGTATTCTACTTAAGTGCATTGTACCTTACGATGTTCTACAATTCACTTAAGTGCATCGTACCTTATGGTGTTCCTTATTTACTCTATCTCTCATCAATCCGTCATTTTGTGTGTAACCATGTAGGTTTTCGCGACATTGTTAATTATATTAAATCACGTATTTAACATAATAAACAGTGAGCGGTATCTAGTAACACATCATTGCTACCCAAGACACGAAAATGTCATGTGATATGACAAATCCTTTTTTGTGATAATATTTTTGTGTACAATTACCCTTTTGCCCTTATATCTATATTGAACACAAGACATAGACCGTGTCATCCTTGTCCAGTTCAATATTGAGCCCTTAGACATTTATTCTGTTACGCAGGATGGTAAAATTCCATCTAGGTCACTCATGTCCCTCAGCATACTTCGTGGAGTACCCGTCAACTGTCTTTATGGTCACCCAGTTACGGACAATGTTTGATCAACAATAAAACACTCGACTCTACATCTAGGGTTCATAGTTGTTTCAGGTCGAAGGGTGGTATGCACCACTATCACCATGAGAATAACTTATGACACTTTGCATAACATTCTATGTAGTATTCTCATAGCAGGTCAATCCAGTATAAATATTATTCATAATATTCATACCAATGTTTAGGACTTGATAATTCCTTATCCATGATCCATGAGATGTGATCATCAGTCTATATACATAATAGTCTTAATGCTTTAATGTATCCCACTTCACAACAAAGCTCGACTACAGATACTTTAAGAATAATGTCCTTATGTTTAATGGGATCTCATGATTAAGTCACCCGTGATACATTAAATAGACTAGTTATTCTAGGGACTTTATTAAACAAACATAATAAAGAAAAAATATTTTATTATTAATAAATAATTTGATACAAGTACCAAAAGTATTGACCTTTAGGGATTACACCAACATACATATAATTAGCATCCTAAATGACTATAAGTATTTATGTCACTTGGTTGCATATAATATTTTTTTTTGAAAGACAACTCGAGCTATATTGTGAAGTAAGTCAATCAATAATGTGTCAACAACTATTTTATAAAGTTCATTGACTTATAAGTTGTTGTTGTTGTTGAAGGATAGAACATATAAATAGGAAATTTATGCTAGCTGACTTACTAATAAAATATTTGACAACTAAGATCTTTAATATGGTTGTTGTCACTAATGATGTCTCAGATTAGTGAGAGTATATCTTCTTTTATGTTCTATTTTTGTGTTTGATACATAAATAAATTTTGTTATGATTTTCTGCATAAATAAAGTTTATGATATTATTATCGTGACAACCAATTTTGTATCATTTGTGCAAATATTGAATTTGCAAACTTCAGTTTAATCTCAATAAAGAATTCAGTTGGACTAGTTGGAAATAGACATGATTTAGAGATCACAATACATGAAATTTCCACGTCACTCATCGATATTAATCTATATCATCAAGTACATTGATGTGGTGGTCGTCGGGGTTCTGCCACGTTATACGTCAGTAACAACACCTGCGGTGGTCCCATTATTAATCTATGAGGTGAACTAGATTGTAAAGTTGAAATTTAAAGATAAATAGCATTCAGATGCACGCCTAAAGAATTCTGATGTAATTATTAAAATTATATTGCCCAAGTGGGAGATTGTTGAAATATTTTATAATTTAAATAATTAATTATTATATTCCAATAACTATTATGTGGGTATATATATTTTAATTATATTAATTATTTATCAAATTAAGAGTTTTAGTTGATTAAGTGGTCAAATAAATTTAAAAGGCTAATTAGATTTCTTTTTAATAATTAATTAATTAATTAATTGGATATGAGTTCAAATATGAGTGAATGTCAAGATAATCCATTTCGGAATAACGAGAACCTTAATTGACCATCACCTTATATATATAGGCTATAGTCTCTAATATATAGAACACAAACATATTATCTCTTCTTCCATCTGAAGAGTGTTTGAGGCATTAAAAGTATCGGTTGAGGAAGATCTACAAGCCAACAAATGTTAATCACTTGTCTTTATATTTTTTTACGTTTTAGAATTATCGTTATCAGTGCCTCCAAAATTTTCTTCTTGGATCCATCCAGGTATTCTTAGACCCCTTAATAAATCAATATGTCGTAGATCATAATATTATGTGTATGCATATTTATATATTTGTTTTGCTTTCGCCTTAAATTATTATTATAGATTTGATATTCGTATTTAAACATTGCCTTGTATAAATTAATTATTAAATTACTTCTAACAAAAAACTCTAAAACTTTCAAGAATATTTAAAATACTATAAAAAAAAAGTGATTCGTTCACCGTTTAAATTTGAATCTATTTCATCTAAAAGTTTTATCTAAGAACACAAACCTCGAAACATGAGGTCTAGTGATGAGAAATACTTAGAGAAAGTCATCTATACAATCCAGCCATTATACGACTATAGTAATATTCCGGGATGTACACTATTATTATTATTGATAGCTTCAATAATTTTCCAAAGCATTATGCATAAAAGAAGCACGTGGTCGATCACGTGATATCTCTCATTCACCTATAAATAGATGATTAAGTAGTTATAGGAATCATTCATCAAAAAACTAAAATCATACACTTTAGTTTTTTTTCTCAAAGATCATGAGTCTGAGATCTGCTTTTGCTTTATTGCCTCTCTTTCTTTTCTTGGTATGTTTCACTTTTCTTACATATACACAATCCTTTTCCTTTAATAGTATCCTCTTTCATTAAAATAAATAAAAATATTAGTAGTACCCTCTAATGCTTAAGAGAAAAATAGCATAATTAATTCCTTGTTCACGTTTTGTGGAGTTTTTCTTTATCCCCTTGAATTTTTTTAATCTTTCTCTTTTGCATTTGAATTTTAATATTCAATGTCATTTATCATACTCGATATTAATTGAATTATACGTTAGATACCAGGATGACAAAATGGATCGTGGTTCATTAAACCAGTCCGCACACTCGTAAAAATTGATAGATTGAATTGAGATTTTGTATCCGTCTATCCATTCAATTCGTTCTGTTTTAAAACTGACAAAATTAATGGTTGATTGGTCCACGAGTCCACCAACCTAATTATCGAACACTCTAAATTTGAACTATAGTTTTAAAATACATTTTGATAATTCTATTTTATATAATTATTTATGAATATATATAATAGATTAATTGTTATGCACTGTAAGTATTAAATTTTTTATACTGTCAATGCATCACAATCATCCGTTTGTATTACTTTTTAAGTGGTTAAAATAAAAATCAAACATTTTAAATAAATCAATTATTGTGATTAACTAACAGTGTAAAAAAATCTTTACACTGTCAGTGTATATCAATTAAATTCTATATATAATATTTTTTAAATAAAATATATTAAAAATACAAATAAGATGGTTTTTATGAGAAAGAAAAATTACCTTTTAACCCAACTTTCTTGATATTTTCAAAAAGACTTCAGGGACAACTCAACCTGAATAAAAACATGAAAACATGCATGGGTCAGGTGAATAGTCACTACAGGGACAGTTTTTCAAATAATTCAGATGAAAATTTACTTTATTTTTATTCACAGCAACATTTATCGTTGGTTATGTTGCCTTATCTTTCCATCACATTTCGGACGAAAACTAACATTATTTATTCACAACAAAATTTATAAATTAACTTTATTTATTTAGGGCAAGATTAATGACTTAATTTTTAAGTATGATTGATCAATGACGGAATTAGCAGGTTACATTATGTCCGCCTTTTACATCACATTTGATGTCTTTATATAAATATCAATTAAACTATCTTATACAATTGTTTTAAAAGATAACAACACATTATTAGGTCCATATTTTTGTGTCTTATGTCTTTATCTTGTTTTGAAGATTGTAGCAAATGTAGAATCCAGAAAAGATGTAGGAGAATATTGGAAGCTGGTGATGAAAGACCAAGACATGCCTGAGGAAATTCAAGGTCTCCTTGACGCAAGCAATATAAAGAATTCCAAGACTCATGCTAAGGAAAATATGGGAGCAATTGGAGAATTTGAACCAAGACCATATGCTTCAGCTTATGGAGACAATGAGATTCATGCAAAGGAAAATATGGGAGCAATTGGAGAATTTGAACCAAGACCAAATGCTTCAGCTTATGGAGACAATGAGATTCATGCTAATGAAAATAAGGGAGCCACCGGAGAATTTGAACCAAGACCAAATATTTCTGCTTATGGAGACAATGAGATTCATGCTAATGAAAATAAGGGAGCAATTGGAGAATTTGAAACAAGACCAAATGCTTCCGCTTATGGAGACAACGAGATTGGTGCTGAATTCACAGATGATTTTGAGCCAAGACCAAGTATGACTAAATATAATGCATAAATGTTAGAATGCAACTTCAATCTATGTTGGAGTATATTTAAATAAGACGTTGCTTTATGTTGAATGATGACTAAGTATGTATGATGTGTTTATGTATTTAAGTTTTTTGAATAATTGTTGTATTCTTGTTAGGTTAAGAGATTGTCAGTGGAACTTCAACTTTTATTTATCAAACTTTATTGTTGTTTTCTTGAACCTGCATCCAACAACTTAACTATCAATATTGAGTAGTAAAGATGACTATTTTATGCTTCTAGCATGGGCTGGGCCATAAGTTTTTTTTGGTGTGTTATAAAGGAAAAATCTGCATTTTTACAGAATTTTTTTAAAAATCCGATTTGAATTTTATCGAAATATCCGGAACGTGATTATGTTTTACCAGAAATTTAAAAAATATGGTATATCATATATTTTCTTAGTTATTTAAGGATGCTCTCCTTATATGTGTTTGAGATAGGTGGTTACATCGATTTTACTCAATTCGGCACCACCGATTTGATAAGTTGAAATTTTTAATTGAGTTATGTTATATTTGAGTTATTCATTATATATTTTAATATACAATTATTTCGTTACCGAATGGAAGTGTTATCATGGACAATCTATTGAGAGGCAATATGATATTATTGTTGTTACCACTACAACATTTTTATTCTATGGAGGTAAAATATGGTAAACATGACATAGTAAACCGGTGATATAACAATAGTGTTGAAGGAAGATAAGGAAGAATCTAAAAGAAAAATTCAGCTTTTTCAAAAGAATGTTTTGAATCAAAATACCTCAAAGTTCTATAAAGATGATTTAGTAGTTTTGATATCAATTCATATAGTTAATGTTAATAGTGTCTTATGTTCTTCTACATCAACACATGCTCCATATAATGATCAAGTATGATTGAATTGCTTTGTGCTTTACATTTTACTTTTAGACTCTTTGGATAATAATCTTATTTTTATTATATTATTTTTATTTTATAAATCACGAAAGATAATATCAAGGAAGATTTTTAGTCATTTGAAGATGATGAGGTATAAATATAGAGACGTAAATGTAGATGTTTAAGCTTATTTGTATAGATTCAAGATGTTATTTTAATATGAATGATATTGAATTAGGATATGTGCATTGAAGATGTTTTTTTATTATATATATTTTGTTATGTAATTTTTTAAAATTTAAGGTCATATTAAAAATTGTGAATGATGATTGGCATTATTGAGAAGGTTTATAAAATAAAATAATTTTACATTACATTTTTTTTATTACAACGGGTAAAAAATATTGTTGTAGTATAGAAATCTTTATTGTAACCTTTAAAGAAGTAACGAAGATATAGATCTATTATAACGGTTTTAACTGCACTATGGAGTGAAGTCGCTACTATTGAGAACCGTTCTCTAAAAAAAGCTAAAACAATGGTTCTCTATAAGGCGTTGCCTTTGTGTACAAAAGCTATTGCAAAAAGATTAAGCAACGCATCAGTTTGGCATGGTCTCAAAATCGTTCTCATAAATAAAGACAACGATTTTTCCCGATTTCACAACGGTTTTATTGTGTTGCTGTAGAGTCAGAATGGTGTAGTGTATCGTTCTTTCTAATACAACAAATGGACAAAAAACGAAGAAAGACAAATTAATTATGGGTTATGAGAGGAGAGAAAACTACAATATCTAGAAATTGTCTTAAGTCAATTGTAGTAAAAGGATGAAATGGCCATTTAAGTTCAGATTTTTGTCAAGCAGTAGCGGCTAGAACATATTTGTTAGATGTGGTATTCACAACCATGACCTAGTTAAGGATTGAGAGGATCATGACATATTAGGCCGTCTAAAACCGAATGAAATAGATTTTATGAATAATGTGAAAAAATACCACAACGTCAAAGTTATTAGTGATTGAATTAAAAGATAGAGATGTTGATAATATGACGACTATGACAGGTGTATAAGGAAAAATCGACACATTAGTCTATTATCAGAGGCTCGTTCACAAAAATATAACATCCATTGTCCGTAATTCATGATGAGAAGTACATGTGTTGGACCTGAAATATGAAAAAAAATCATATGTTATTGCTGATATATTTTGGACACATCATGATTCTCTAAAGTTGTTGAAAATGTCTCATTTGGTCTTGATCTTTGATTGTACATACAAAATCAACAGGTATTGACTTTCTCGGTTAGGTTTTCCTACATGGAACATGAAAATGAGGAAAACATTACATGGGCACTAGAGAAGTCGAATGAGTTGTTCACATTAGAGAAATTGCTTCCCAAGGTCATGGTGACAGATCATGAACTTTCACTATTGAATGTTATTGAAGTTGTATTCACATCCTCATTTCATATCTTATGTGTATTTAATATTTCAAAAGAATAATTCTAGTTCAAAGTCCAAGTAGTACGTCAAGGCTAATAGGCAAGAGTTTGTTATGGATTTATGGAACATAGTCATGTAATCAAATAGGGGCTTTGAGTTTGAGCAACAATTGCAGAATTTTGAGGTAGTATGTGTTGACTGAAGGAGAATAGTGATCCAAAATGCAGCAAAAATTAAAAAAATTCTCCTCTAGTCATCCTTACAAATGGGCATGATCGGTGATAGAATCGTTACCTCTTGTGGTGATTGAAACCTTTGATGCAGATCTAAAGAGTGATCACGAACGTTGAATGGTGACAACGCCTCTACTCATACTACACGAATGGATTCCTTCAATCTCAGTGCTAGCTGCTATGAATGAAGGCTTTGAGTGAGAGAGAGAGAGACAGACAGAAACGAAATTTCAACTGCACAAATGCTTCTGCACAAGGGTTCTATTTATAGAACCACTTGTGTCAGCTGCAAGCTAAAAAGCCGACTTAAGTGTATGTGGCACATATCTTAGGATATGCCAAAATAACTTAAGCACATGGTACCTTACCATATTTCGTATTCTACTTAAGTACACCGTATCTTACGATATTCTACAATTCACTTAAGTGCATCGTACCTTACAGTGTTCCTTAGTTACTCTATCTCTCATCAATCCGTCCTTTTGTGTGTGACCCTGTAGGTTTTCGCGACATTAGCAATTATATTAAATCATGTATTTAACATAATAAACAGTGAGCGGTATCTAGCAAGACATCACTGCTACCCAAGACACGAAAATGTCATTTGATCTAACAAATCCTTTTGTGATAATACTTATGTGTATAATTACCCTTTTTCCCTTATGTTTATATTGAACACAAGGCATTGACCGTGTCATCCTTGTCCAGTTCAATATTGGGCCCTGAGACATTTATCTTGTTACGCAGGATGGGTAAATTCCATCTAGGTCACTCATGTCCCTCAGCATGCTTTGTGGAGTACCCATCAACTGTCTTTATGGTCATCCAGTTACGGACAATGTTTGATCAACAATAAGGCACTTGACTCTATATCTAGGGTCCATAGTGGTTTCAGGTCGAAGGGTGGTATACACCACTATCACCATGAGAATAACTTATGACACTTTGCATAACATTCTATATAGTATTCTCATAGCGGATCAATCTAGTATAAATATTACTCTTAATATTCATATCTATGTTTAAGACTTGATAACTCCTTATCCATGATCCATGAGATATGATAATCAGTCTATATACATAATAGTCTTAATGCTTTAATGTTATCCCATTTTACAATAAAGCTCGACTATGGATACTTTAAGAATAGTGTCCTTGTGTTTAATGGCATCTCATGATTAAGTCACACTTGATACATTAAACGGACTAGCTATTCTAGGGACTTTATTAAACAAACATAATAAAGAAAAAGCCTTTTATTATTAATAAATAATTCGATATAAGTACCAAAAGTATTGTCCTCTAGGGCTTACACCAACAAACTCTCACTAGCACTAGAGCCAATCAAGCATACCCCTAATGGCCATAGATCTAGTATGACCATCATGCTTCTGCTGTGCAAGAGGCTTTGTCAGTGGGTCAGCAATATTGTCAAATGTAGGTACTCTGCATATTTTCATATCTCCTCTATCTATTATCTCTCGAATGAGGTGATAACGCCTAAGTATGTGTTTCAATCTTTGATGAGATCTAGGCTCCTTAGCTTGTGCGATAACACCATTGTTATCACAATAGAGATCAATGGGATCCACAATGCTAGGAACTATGCCAAGTTCACTAATGAACTTTTTGACCCAAGCAACTTACTTTGCTGCATTTGATGCAACAATATACTCGGCCTTGGTTGTAGAATCAACAACTGTATCTTGCTTTGAACTTTTCCAACTCACAGTGTCACCGTTTAATTAAAACACAAAACCAGATTGCGATCTAAAGTCATCGTTATCTATCTGGAAGCTAACATCGGTGTATCCAATTACAACAAGCTCTTCCTGACCTCCATATATCAAGAATAAGTCCTTAGTCCTTCTAAAATACTTAAGGATATTCTTGACAGCTACCCAATGAGCATCACCGTGATTAGATTGGTACCTACTCGTTGGACTTAAAGCATACGAGATATTCGGTCGAGTACATAACATGGCATACATGATATATCCTATTGCAGATGCATATGGAATCTTATTCATGTGATCCCTTTCTTCCTTATTTGAAGGGGATTGTGTTTTTGATAGACACAAGCCATGTTGCATAGGTATGAATCCTTTCTTGGAATCATGCATATTAAAGCGTCTCAGCACTTTGTCTATGTATGTACTATGACTTAGGCCAAGCCTTTTTTGTGATCTATCTCTATAGATCCTGATTCCTAATATATAGGCTGCTTCACCTAGGTCTTTCATAGAAAAGCATTTCCCCAACCAAGATTTTACTTGTTGCAGGGTAGGGACATCACTTTCAATGAGTAATATGTCATCTACATATAATACCAGGAAGATGATCATGCTCCCACTAACCTTCTTGTAGACACAAGGCTCATCTTTATTCTTGATGAACCCATATTGTTTTACTGTTTCATCAAAACGAAGATTTCATCTTCTAGAAGCTTACTTCAATCCATAGATTGATCTTTGTAACTTACATATCTTTTGGGCTTCTTCTGGTATGTCAAATCCTTCAGTCTGTGTCATGTACACATCCTCAAGAAGATTCCCATTAAGGAAAGTAGTTTTTACATCCATCTGTCATATTTCATAATCATGATATGCAGCGATAGCAAGTAAAATCCAAACAAGTTTAAGCATTGCAACTGGTGAAAAGGTTTCATCATAGTCAACCCCATGAATTTGTTTATATCCTTTTGCAACCAGTCTTGCCTTATAGGTATGTAACTTACCATCCATGTCAGTCTTCTTTTTGAAGACCCACTTGCATCCTATAGGGTTAACTCCTACAGGAGGCTCTACCAAGGTCCAAACCTGGTTTATGTACATGGAATCCATTTCAGATTTCATGGCTTCTAGCCACTTCTCAGACTCGAGACCAGTTATGGCCTCTTGGTAGGTCACCAGCTCATCTTGATCCATGAGTAATACATCACCTTGATCAGTTATGAGATATCCATATCTCTCAGGTAGGTGACGTATCCTACTTGACCTACGTTGGTCTTGTTCTACTTAAGCAGGTTGCTCTTCCACAACTACTTGTGTTTCCTGCTCTAATTCCTCCATAGGTGTATCAATGCTTTGTGATTCTTGAATTTCTTCAAGCTCTACTTTCCTCCCACTGATTCCTTTGGAAATAAAATCCTTTTCTAGGAAAACTCTAGTTCAAGCGGAAAACACTTTTCCCTCAGAAGGATTGTAGAAGTAATACCCTCTTATTTCTTTAGGATATCCCACAAATAAGCATTTGTCAGATATGGGCTCAAGCTTAGTTGAAATTTATAGTTTCACATAAACTTCACAACCCCAAATCTTCATGTAAGACATATGTGGTTTCTTACCACTCCATATCTCATATGGTGTCTTCTCAACCTTTTTGGATGGAACACAGTTAAGTGTGTAAGCTGCTGTCAATAGTGCATGTCCCCAAAAGAAGTTTGGAAGATCAGCGTGACTCATCATAGATCAGACCATGTCTAACAAGGTTCGATTTCTTCTCTCAGATAAACCGTTGCATTGGGGTGTTCCATGAGGAGTAAGTTGGGAAATAATCCCACACTCTTTCAGATGGTCATCAAATTCTTGGCTTAAATACTCACCACCTCGATCTGATCGAAGAGTTTTAATATTCTTACCTATTTGGTTTTGTACTTCATTCTTGAATTCCTTGAGCGTTTCAAAGGACTCTGATTTGTGTTTCATTAAATACATATAACCACATCTACTGAAATCATCAGTAAATGTGATGAAGTACTGAAAACTTCCTCTGGCTGGTATGTTCAATGGTCCACATACATCAATATGTATGAGGGCCAAAAGATCATTATCTCTTTCACCTTTTCCTATGAATGGAGACTTTGTCATCTTTACAATTAAACAAGATCTGCATGTCTCATATGATTCATAATCAAAAGAGTCCAAGAGTCCATCTTTTTGGAGTTTGGAAATGCGTTTCTCATTTATGTGGCCTAATCAATAATGCCAAAGGTAAGTTGGATTTAATTCATTAGATTTCATAATTTTAGTATTAATGTTATAAATAGGCATTTCAAGATCAAGGACATGTAGTCCATTGTTCATTTGTGCAGTAGCATAGAATATATCATTCAAATAAATGAAGCAACAATTGTTTTTTATTATAAATGAAAAACCAAACTTGTCCAAACAAGAAACAGAAATAATATTCCCGCTAATTGCAGGTACATAATAATATTTCTCTAATTGAATTATTAAACCACTAGGTAGAGTCAATACATAAGTTTCTACGGCTAAAGCAACAACCTTTGCTCCATTTCCAACTCATAGGTCAACATCACCTTTTTCCAAATCTCTACTCCTTTTTAGCCCCTGCACACTGGTACAAGTGTGAGAACCGCATCCAGTATCTAATACCCATGATGCAGAAGTAGATAAATTATTTTCAATAACAAAAATACCTGAAGTTGAAGTCTCTACTCCATTCTTCTTATCTTCTAGGTACTTTGGGCAGTTTCTCTTCCAGTGTCCGGTCTTACCGCAATGGAAGCAGGTTCCTTCCTTTGATATGCCTCCACTAGGCTTCAAAGCAGGAGCAATGGGTTTGGGGTTGGCAACTTCCTTGCCTTTCCCTTTATCACCCTGCTTGGTGGATCTTTTGTTCTGTCTCTTTCCATTTCCGATCATCAGAATGGACTTCCCTTTTGACTTCAGATTTTGCTCAGCATTTCTTAACATGGCTAGCAGTTTAATAAGAGATTTGTCCATATCATTCATATTGAAATTAAGGACACATTTACTGAATATATCTGGCAACGATTGCAAGATCAAATCAGTCGGAAGTTCCTTTTCGAGGGGAAAACCCAACCTCTCAAGGTTCTCCACATACCTAATCATCTTGAGCACATGGGGACCTACAGGGGATCCCTCAGCTAACTTGCCTTGAAAAAATGGCTTTTGAAACTTCAAACCTTTCATGTCTTGCTTGCTCTTGATAGAGCATCTCCAGATGTTTGATCATATCGAACGCTGCCATGTTCTCATGTTGCTTTTGCAACTCTGAGTTCATGGTAGCTAGCATGAGGAAAGCAGTTTCATTAGCATCATCGACATGCTTCTTATAAGCATCTATTTCTTCCTTAGGTGCAGAACTAGGAGGTTCCTCTTCAGGAACAGGTTTCTCCAAGACATACAACTTTCTATCATGTTTGAGGACAATCCTTAGATTTGGGTGCCAATCCAAAAAATTTGTCCCGGACAAATTTTCCTTAGAAAAGATTGATCGCAAAATGTTGTTAGAGGTGTTTGTTGTCATGGTAATCTACATGAAAATAATGAAAATATAAGTATCAATAACATATTTAATTATGCCTTTAACTAAATATGGTCCCACTATTGTACTCAAAAATAAATGACCCTCACCATTTGATTCGGAAAATCCCATTGGAAGATTTTCTAGTGGGTCGAGATCCACATTTCACTTTGTTTTAAGTCCGCGTAGGCGGATTACACAAAATTGATTTATTCAGGTAGGAACTCCTTCCAATTGTATCTAATATAACTCTCGAATATTTTAGTTGGGTGAATAACTCCTTATTCCAATCCATCACATGGATCATTTCCAACTCTTGCTTCTAAACGTATATAATCTTATTCTAATTTGTTTAGTTAAGTTTGACCCATTGTTTTAGAAATTTGATATTACAATTATCCCATCTCACCTTACTAATATAGAACATGCACTTCGCGTAGGCGAAACCTACATTATTCGATATTAGTCTTGATGAGTGCTAAAACTTGGAAGCATAAAATTAATATTTAATTTGAGGTAATTTTCAATTATTCTGATCTCACATGCTTATTTATCATACAAATCGTCTCTCACATGCATCAACATACATTCACATGCATCAATATACATACAAAATGAAACAGTTATGGCCCCTAGTGCAATTGTTCTCCCAAGCCAATGAGAGAACTTAAGCTAACCTAATAATGATCTAAGCTTCTCCAAGCAAGATCTTCATGAAGGTGAGAAAAACAAGAAAGGGGGGTTTGAATTGTTTTAGAAATTAAAAGCTTTTTCAAAAGTAAGAACACATAGAATTTTATATTGCTTTGCTTTGCTCAGATTCAGAACTTCTTGAGCGCACTTCTTCCTCAGATGCTTCTGATCTTCTAGTGCTTTGTATCTGAACATAGTTTGTATCTGATAAAAAGATCAGATTCCTTTATTGCTGTTCAGAGTCCTGCACACTTAGAGAATTTTCGTTAGGGTGCCATTTTTGGTTTCATCCTTTGTTATCATCAAAATCCTGGAATTCTATTGTAGAACTAATTTTGTTTTTACAATCTCCCCCTTTTTAATAATGACAAAACAATCTTAATTTTAGAGATGAAACATTTATAGATAAGAGTTTTTAGATCAGATAGAAGTGAGCTCCCCCTGAGACAAGTCTGGGAGTTCAGAAGTTCTTACCGGAGCTTCCAAGATATGATGTTTCTAGATTCTATTCTGCAAATTTCTAAGTCAAAAAGGATTAGAACCAATTTATAAACAATGTTTGCAGAGTACTGAAAGGATTTAGATATGTTTTCATCAGAGTTGTTTTTAGTTCTCCCCCTTTTTGTCAGAATCAAAGAGACTTGGTAAAAAAAATAAGGGCAAAAAGACATATATATATATATATATATATATATATATATATATATATATATATATATATATATATATATATATATATATATATATATATATATATATATATATATATATATATATATATATATATATTCACGTATGTCAGAAACACAGTCAACAAACAGCAGAAAGCGAGAACAAACAACATAAAGCAACAAGCAAACAGAACAGAAAGCAAATCAACAAGCAAAAGAGCACAAAAAGCAAGTCCTAGGTGCTAAGGGTTTAGAGGTGGAGGCATCCTCTGGAGCAGCTGGGTTAGCAGATTCTGAATGTTGACGTTTACTGAATCCTGTTGATCCAATCTGGCTCGGACTTCCTTATGCTCTTTCTGAAGATCTTCAAGTGTTTTGAGAACCAGAGGGACAAAGGTGGAAGACTCCCCCTGAGTCAGAGCATCTGGTTCTACCCTGTTGGCAGATTCTTCAGCAAGACGAGCTTTAGCTTCAGCGGCAGCTTTGGCTTCGACTTTAGCAGCAGCAACAGCAGCATCAACTAGAGCTTTGGCTTTAACTTCCTTGATCCTTTGTATTTCTTCTTGGCTGGCTTTCTCTTCTGCTTCCTTGCGGGCTCGCTCCTCAGCTTCTCTGGCTAGGTGCTCCTGTAGTCTTAACTCAGCGTCTCTAATGAAGTCGTTGCGGACTTGCTCAGAGAGGCTCTTCAGTTTGAAGGCTTTAGCGGTCATCCAGCCGATAACTTTGTTCCAGTGTGTCTTTATAGCTGAAGGATCAACACTGATGCCAGAGTTGATGGTCAGAGACTTGACCTTGTCACTTGAGGCTTCTGCAAACATCATGATTGATTCCTCAAGGGTTGGCAGAATGTTTTTTGGTTCAGAGGCTGAGGGTGGAGAAGCAGGAGGGCTTAGATTAAGTATGGGAGTTTGTGGTTCAGCGGATGTATGTGGTGGGTGTGTGTCAAAGTTGTTTGGTTGAGTTTCAGCGTGAGGTGTTTCAGATGGAGGAGGGTCAGATGTGGTTGGGTTTGGTTGTTCAGTGGGTGATGAAGTGACTTCTGGTTCAGGTGTGGGTTGTGTTGGCTATTGTGAGGCCAGAGCACGAGTTTGGAGTTGGGCCAGAGTGGGAGAGGGAGGGTCAGAGTGTTATGTATCTATGGAAATGTTGTAGTAGAAGGGTGATTCTAGAGAAGAAGATGAAGATGGTGAAGTGGTTTCGTTCAGCATTTCTACGGCAGAAACAGGTAAGGTTGTGGTGGCAAGGTTAAATTTCGGAGATGGTTGGTGAGATGTTCTGGTGGTTGAGGGAGGAGTTTCTGAATTTGTATAGATGGGGGTTGGTTGAGGGAGAGAGGAAGCAATATGAAGTTGTACAGAAGGAGCAAGAGAAACAGACTTACCAGAAGGGCCAGTCAGAGGTACTGGAGGTCTTGATCCGAAGGATTCTCCTAGTTTTGCCTTCTTAGCTTGCTTCGCCTTCTCAGAGGGTCCTCGTGGTCGCTTCATGAAGTTTGGGGGCTCATCTGGCAGCTGGCTTATGTTGAAGTTTGAGATATCTACTCCTTGTTTACTCAGATCATCTAAGTAATACAGGATTACCTCTGGAGGGTCAACCTTTGAGAATAGATAAAGTCCATTTGGGATCTTCCTCTGATCTTTGAGAGCTTCCCAGGAGGTGTCCATAGTAGGTTTGAACTTGACTTGAACCAGAATCCCCATGCTCTTCAGATTTTTGGCGTTTAGAGCTCTTCCAGTGTCGATCATCACATCTTCCATGAGTCTGAACGTTATCAGGTGGTCCACGAGACGACTTTCAATTAGAACGTCAGAGATCAGCCTTCCCAGAGGGATGTAGTTTCTGGGTTTCATGTTGTTTCTTGTATCGCGTATAGAATCTCTGAGGTACTTGAAGAGGAGTGCTGGAAGGCAGAGCTTCAGACCCTTGTGGATGTAGTACAGGATGCACTTCTGTTCTGTGTTGATGTAGTCTGAAGAGTTTGAAGCTGGGCGATGATGGATGGTGCCCAGGATGATCTTCAGCCAGACCCGGAGGTTTTGATGTAGCTCATTGTTCTTGGAGTGGTTGCCTTCAGCGTTCTGTTTGAAGATAATTGGATTAATCTCATGGGACAAATATTTTTCCCTAGGATTAATGTTGTAGATCCTTCTTCCTCCATCTTTCTCCATGCCCAGAAGAGCAGCAATGGACTTCTCAGTTATCACCATTTTGACTCCCAGAACATAGGAGACAATATAGTGATCATTAGCATCAGTGAATCTCCAGAATTCCTTCACTAAATTTGTGTAAACTGGACCATATAGACGTTTGAAGTAGTTTCCCCAACCTTGATTCCTGAGTTCGTCAGTGAGGTCAATACCATTTCTGCGCATGTTGTCAAAGTCCACCAAGGATTCACATAACACCTCCAGTTTCTCAAATGGTGTTGCAAGATTGATATGAGGCTCACGATCAAGAATGTGAGGCTCTTTGTAGATGGAAGTTGAGACGACACCGGTAACCGCTGGGTTTGGGTTGCTTGAACTTGGAGCTTGTTTGTTTGAATCCATTTGTTGAGAGAAGTTGTAGACTGATTGTTGTTGGGAATCCATGAATGTTGTTGAGAGCTGAGTTGAAGGTTGAAGAATGCTGCAGGAATGCCTGGAGAGAGAGTTGAACTTGCCGAGGGTTAAGTGTTTGTGAGAGTGAAAAGTGTGCAATGTGTGAAGAAAAGTGGTTAAATACCTAAATTAGGGCGCATGCAAAATGACACACAAAACAAAGTTTAACACAAAACCCAAGTCTGCACGTTTAGAGGGAAAATGATTACAGCTCATAAATGATGTCTAATCCCAACAGTCAGTACAATGCTCGAGGAGATCTCAAGAGACTGTTCCTTGATTACTGCTAGACAACTGTCTAGAAGTTCCAAGGTCAGACGCAAGGTACTCCACGTGTTTTCTCTATCTGATCTTCAGGAATACCAAAGGATTGGTTCTTGGAGATTTCTAACTCATATGACTTCTAACTTGGTAGGAGTATCAGAGTTAGAGGAAGAATCCACTTTGTTTACATCAGAATCTTATTTTACAAACTTAGAGGCACATTTTATTCAAGGAAATTTTGAATGTTCAGATTCTTTAAGATAAAGAGGAATCTATCTTCAGCTAAGGGTTTAGTAAAGATGCCAGCCCATTGATGATCTATATCAATGAATTTCAATATTACTACCCCTTTCTGAACATAGTCTCTAATGAAATGATGTTTTATTTCTATGTGCTTATCTCTGGAGTATAAAATAGGATTCTTGCTTAAATAAATGTCAGCAGTATTGTCACAGAAGATAGGAATGTTACTCTCAAAGATTTGCATATCCTCTAATTGATTCTTCATCCAGAGCATCTGAGTGGTGCATAGTGATGCTGAGATGTATTCTGCTTCTGCAGTAGACAAGGCTATGGTTGATTGTCTTTTGCTGGCCCAGAATATCAGATTCTTTCCCAAGAGCTGACAATTTCCAAATGTACTTTTTCGTTCCATTATGTATCCTGCGTAATCTGCATCACAAAAACTAGATAGTCTATACTCTGATGTTTTCTCATACATCAGGCCCAAGTTAGGAGTTCCTTTCAGATATTTGAGAATTCTCTTAACTGCTGTTAAATGAGATTCTCTAGGATCTGATTGGAATCTGGCACAAAGACAAACACTAAATAGAATATCAGGACGAGTAGCAGTCAGATAGAGAAGGGAGCCTATCATACCACAATAGAGCTTCTGACAAACCTTTTGACTGACTTCTTCTTTTTCAAGAATGCAGGTTGGATGCATGGGTGTCTTTGCAAGTTTGCATTCAGCCATTTCAAATTTCTTCAGAATGTCTTTTATGTATTTACTTTGATGAACGTAGGTGAGTTCTGAAGTTTGATTGATCTGAATTCCTAGGAAGAACTTTAGTTCTTGCATTAAGCTCATTTCGAATTCTGCCTGCATTAGCTCAGAGAATTCTTGACATACAGAGGCGTTAGCTGAACCAAAAATGATATCATCAACGTATATCTGACATATCATGAGATCATTATTAATGTTTTTACAGAAGATGGTAGAGTCAACTTTCCCTCTGGTAAAATCATGTTCCAGAAGAAAATTACTTAATCGTTCATATCAAGCTCTGGGAGCTTGTTTTAGTCCATATAAAGATTTCTTAAGTTTAAAAACGTGTTCTGGACAATTTGAATTTTCAAAACCTAGGGGTTGGTTGACATACATTTCTTCTGATATATAACCATTAAGGAATGCGCTCTTGACATCCATTTGATACAGTTTGATAGAATGATTTATAGCGAATGAGACAAGTAAGCGAATATATTCTAACCTGGCGACTGGGGCAAAGGTTTCATTGTAGTCAATGCCTTCTTGTTGACAGTAACCTTAAGCCACCAGTCGAGCTTTGTTTCTGACAACTTCTCCTTTCTCATTCAGCTTGTTTCTGAACACCCATCTGGTTCCGATAATGTGAGTGCCTTTAGGTTTAGGAACAAGATCCCAAACGTCGTTCTTTGTGAATTGATCTAGCTCTTCTTGCATGGCTAGAACCCAGTCGCTATCTTGAAGTTCCTTATCACAGGAAGTAGGCTCGATCAGAGATACTAGTCCCAAAGGAATTTCTTCAGGAGTCTTGAAGGTAGACCTAGTTCGGATAGGTTCGTCCTTGTTTCCCAGAATCAACTCTTTAAATATGTTGAGGCGACTTTTAGCTTTCTTTGGGATTGCTGGGGATTTAGTTTCTTCTGAGGTTTGAGTGGCAGTTGCTTCAGGAGCTTTAATCTTCTCGTCAGAACCTGCAAGAGTAATCTTCAGATCTGCAAGTTTCTCAACTAGCTTTGACTTTTCAGGGTCAAGCTTATCATCAAATCTGACATGAATTGATTCTTCCATAATTTTGGTTTCTGTATTGTATACTCTGTAGCCTTTAGAGAATTCTGAGTATGCTAACATAATACCTTTTTGTGCTTTGGAATCAAACTTGTTCAGATGTTCTTTAGTATTTAAAATAAAACAGGAACATCCAAAAGGATGAAAGTAAGAAATGTTGGGTTTTCTTCCCTTACATAGTTCATAGGGAGTCTTCTCCAGAATAGGTCTTATGGAGATTCTATTTTGAATATAACACGTTGTATTTACAGCTTCAGCCCAAAAGTGCTTATCCATATTTGTTTCATTGATCATGGTTCTGGCCATCTCTTGGAGTGTCCTATTCTTCCTTTCTACAACTCCATTTTGTTGTGGAGTTCTAGGGCAGAAGAAATCATGGGATATTCCATTAGAGTCAAATAATTCCTCAAAAAATTTATTTTCAAATTCCCCACCATGATCACTTCCGACTCTGATGATTTTAGAGTCAAATTCGTTTTCCACTTTGGAACAGAAGCTAGTGAATACAGAGTGAGACTCACTCTTGTGCTTTAAGAATTTTACCCATGTCCAGCGACTAAAATCATCAACAATGACCAGCCCATATTTCTTTCCATTGACTGATGTTGTTTTCACAGAACCAAATAAATCAATGTGAAGAAGTTCCAGAGGCTTAGAGGTAGAAACAATATTTTTCTTTTTAAAAGATGATTTTGAAAATTTTCCTTTCTGACATGCTTCACATAGAGCATCTGAAGAAAACTTCAGCTTAGGTAGACCTCTGACTAACTCGAGTTTATTTAGCTGAGATAACTTTCTCATGCTAATGTGGCCCAAGCGTCTATGCCATACCCATTGCTCTTCGTGAACAGACATCAAACATTTTACATTTTGTTCTTTTAAATCCAAAAGATTTATTTTATAAATATTGTTTTTCCTCTTGCCAGTGAATATGACAGATCCATTGCTTTGATTTATGGCTTTACATGTTTTTTGATTGAAGATTACATCATACCCGTTATCACTTAATTGACTTATTGATAACAGATTATGCATTAATCCTTCTACATATAAAACATCAGATATAGAGGGAAGAGTACCATTACCAATAGTTCCGGAGCCTCTGGTCCTTCCTTTCTGATCTCCTCCGAAGCCTACGAATCTAGCGTCTTTAAGTTCCAGGCTTTGGAACATATACTTTCTTCCCGTCATGTGTCGCGAGCATCCAGAGTCCAGGTACCATAACTTGTGTTTTAACTCTGCTGCATATGATATGTGCAACATAAACAATCTTATCCTTTGGTACCCAGAGTCTTTTGGGTCCTTTGTGATTAGTTTTCCCAGAGTTTCTTAAAACTTTAGGTTTTCTAGCATTATTAAATTGTTGTGCTTATGTATGTGTATAATGATATGAAAATGGAGATTTAGGTTGGTCATCAGTAGAAGTTTTATCTTCACTAGGATCATACCCAATTCCTCTTCTATTGTTTTGACTGACCCCATAAATCATGGATTCCGTTCTGCTCCTCTCTATCCCATTTTTCAGAAACTTTTGAAAAGATTTTTCATATTTATAAATTATTGTGTTTGAAGTTTGTGGAGCTTGAGATAACGCTTCTTCAAGTTTTGAGCAATTTTTCTTTGTTGAATCTCTTTCTAATATCAAAGTTCTGTTTTCATCTTTTAGTTCTAAAATTGTTATCTCAATTTTGCCATATTCTTCTAATGTTTCTTCAAGAACACCTTTTATAGCTTTAAATTTTTGTTTGAGTTTCTCATATGAGTTTAGAGTTTCAGACAGACATGATTCTAGGTCAGATCGAGAGAGTTCAGAAAATACCTCTTCAGATTCAGATTCTTCATCTGAAGTATTCTTGGATGTGTTAGCCATGAGTGCCACATTGGCCTATTCATCAGAGTCTGATTCTGATGAGTCAGATTCGCTGTCGTCCCAGGTAGCCATCAGTCCCTTTTTGGTTTTGAAGGAATTTTTCTTGAAGTTCTCTTTTCTGTAACTGTCTTTCTTTAACTTGGGACATTCGTTTCTGTAGTGACCTGTTTCTTTACATTCATAACATGTAACATCTTTATTAGTGTAATACCCCAAAATTTACCCTACATTTTTCCTTGGGAGCATGGGATTATGTTTTACACTTCATTAGCATCATACTAGGTCATACTCATTGCATACTGCATTAGTGACATGGAAATCAGGTTTTGGTTGACCACTCCTTAACAGTAGGAGCCCACACAAAGAAGAATTGAGAATTGGACTTCATTCTCTAAGTACATAAGTCTCAAGGGTCTCAAGGGGGTCCAGGTATCTTATTATGGTCCTCAGTTCATCAGTGAAGGATTCAAAGCTATCAGAGTGTTCATCTGGATTTAATCAGAAATTAGGGTTTCATGGCTACCTGCAACAGGCAATGTTTGGTTGGAAGTAGAGGAGCTCATCCATTTCATGATTAGAGAGGCATCTTGGCCTAGGAAGATTCACAATTATCTCAGAAAGATCCATTAGCAATCAGTGCAATCAGTTCCTGATCATTTTGCCCTAAAACTAGGGTTTGGTATAAAATCAGTTTATTTCTGATTCTTTGGGTGAAACTCTTTTCCATGGCCCTCCATATGTCCACAAGGGTCTACATACAAAAAATCAGCTCTTTATTTGAGCTAGAAGTGCTTCAATTGATCAATGGAATCGGGAATCAAACAGTTTGGGAAAAGTCAACTGTGGGGCCAGAAAAGTCAACTCCTGACATTTTGAGAGTGGAATCTCAAAATCCATGCCTAGGGGATCCTACATGTGAAATTTGATCAAGGTTGGATCATGGATTCATCATTTAATCAGGAATTGGAAAAGTTACTTAATTTGGAAATGGTTGACTTTCCATTTATGGCAAGTTTTCATGATCATTGCACTCACTTTAAGCCCATTTTTCATCAAGATAAAAGCTCCATTTGAAACTTTCTCCAACAAGAAAGTTGTTCCTCTTGTTCCAAGCTTTCTAGAGATATAACTTTTGCTCCATTTGGATTAGAATTGAGAAAGTTATGCTTAGTCAAAGTGAGACATTTTTTAGGACACTTTGAAAAATTTTAAAGTCCAAAATCTTCAAAATTTGTCAAGACTTCTTGGCCAGTTTTCTTGAACTTCAAGGCATTATTTGAAAATACTTTATTCACAACAATTGTACCTTGCCATGTCCTCTTTCACATCCTTTTGGAATCATCTCATTTGGATCTATGGTTTGAGAGATACATTCATTTAAAGTGGGCACCATGACTTGATTTTCTAGGCAGATTTTGGGTCTGGCTGGCCCAATCAGATTTTCTAAGCATGCTGCACAAGCCAGTCACGTTTTCTACCTCTTTTGACCATGCATTGGACATCCATTCACTTAATTTTGACCCAAAATAATAACATTTTACACCTCACTTCACACTTTTATTCTTATGGATAAATCACTTATTAAAAAGCCCATGAGAACAGCTAATCCACCCTATTTAAGAAGCTGAAACCCTAACCCTAAAGGAGCATTGAAATTTAGTGGCAAGGAGGCAAAACTTCATCACATATCATATTCCATTCCACTTCTATTTTCCATTAGGTAATCATCTCTTCCATGGCCATGTTTTGATATTTCTATGCTTGCTTAACATGTTCATCACCATCAATCCTTCCGTTTTCATATTTCCTTTTCTTATTTAAAATATTTTCTTTGTCCATAAAATTACCCTTAAATATTTTTCACTTTTCTTAATGTTTTATTTAATTTTATATAATTTTTATTTTCGTATTTTTTTAATATTAATATTTTATTTTAATTATTTATTCTAAATGGTCCATTTTAACACACATTTTTTTATTGATTTATTTTTATGACATAAAATTATTGTTAGCATTTGATTTTTGGGATGAAGGTTGACCACTGTCTCATGGTCAACCTGACCTTTTCTTGGAATTTTATTTCATATTTTCAATTTACTTTGGATTTATGTTTGACCTAGTTTGGTTGGTTGACTTTTAATTTGACTTCTGTTTTATTTTAATTAATTCACGTACCAATTTTTATTATTTTTAAAATCTTTTTGGGGGATGATGATGTCCTGACCCCACCTTATTTAATTTAATTTTTAATAATTTTCTTGATTAATTTACTATTTATTCTTGATTTATTTCTAACCTAGTCTTATTAATTGAGTTTTGGTTTGACCTATGTTTTATTTTAATTAATTCACGTGCCAATTTTAATTATTTTAAAAATCTTTTTGGGGGATGATGATGTCCTGACCCCATTTTATTTATTTTAATTTTTCATAATTTTCTTGATTAATTTGCTATTTATTCTTGATTTATTTCTAACCTAGTCTTATCAATTGACTTTTGGTTTGACCTATGTTTTATTTTAATTAATTCACGTGCTAATTTTCATTATTTTTAAAATCATTTTAGGGGATGATGATGTCCTGACCCCATCTTATTTAGTTTAATTTTTCATAATTTTCTTGATTAATTTGCTATTTATTTGTTATTTTTCAAGTTGACTTGAATTTTTAGTTGACTTCTTTATGATCGATGTTTGACTTAGGGATTGCTTATGGCAATTGAAGAGATCTTTCGATCCTCCCTTGTTCATCTCATATGCCATGTATTATAGGCCTTTTACCTTGATTTTATTTGGTCCTTAACTCATTTCTTGATTAAATTATTCAGTAGACCATTCGTGTGTATATATTCATCTGTTTGATTCATCTGTTATCTTTTATACTTGTTTCTCTCATTCATGCTTTCTATTGCTTGATTATTTAACATGTTCATACTCCCATGCATTGTTTAAATGCTCCATTATTTGATTCTTTGGTTTTATTATATATTGTTTATTTATCCGATCTGATTGATAACTTTTGCCTACTTGTATGATGTATGAGGCATATATTCTTATTGTTTGTTTGCCATGAACAATTCCCATTCATAACAAACGTACCCCTCTCCCATAAAGTGTATAATATTTATTTCTTTATTTATTTATTCACCTGTTAATAAAAGAATTAAAACGAACATCCGATAACCATTTCAAAATAAGATCAAAAGCTCGATCCAACGTCGAGTAATCATTTTCAAAACTTAACAGAACCAGCACGCATTCATCCATCCTCTTGTAAGTCGATTGCCTCAGGCATCGCCATCTACCTGTAATTCGATTGCCTCCAGCATCACCATCTACCCTTAACCGTAATTCTTCTCCGCGCTCCATCCGTCGACTCTTGTTCCGTTTAGGTAGCACCCATTAGGTAGAACCCTTTGTATGATAACATAGGTAGAATTCCCCTATTCTTTGCATGCTAACATTAGGTAGATGTTCCCCTTTGTAAATCCTAACACATAGGTCCATATTGCATGATAACTCTAGAGCAGAGCTTCCCCACTTTTAAACCTTCCGTGCGTCTCCGATCTTGTTGCATGTCAGTTCGTTCTATTGCAAAGAGGTAATTGCATAAGACTCGATTCAGCGAGCTGCGACACCTACTGCTAGGACGTTGAAAACACTTCCCACCCTCCTTTGACACAGTTGGTGTCCTCTTTTGTAAGTCCATGTTCAGATGGCAATCCTTAACCCCTAGTTAGCCGAACTACGTTTTGCTCTGATTCTCATTCCAGATGAGATACGTAGGCATAAGATGCGACGCCTTACCGAGCACACTTCTCTTTAACCCATAGGTAGCCGAGCTACGAAGACTCTAATTCTCAGACTCAGATGAGATACGTAGGCAGTGGATGCGACATCCTTGTGAGTCATTTTCTTTTAACCTTCCTTTTAGTAAATAGTACTTTAGATATACCTACACCCTTTAGACTAGAACAACACTTATGAAAAGGGCTCCCTAGGAGTACCTAGGATGTTTTGGGTGCTTAAAACCTTCCCATTGCATAACCAACCCCCTTACCTAGATCTCTGACATTTTTACTAGTTTTTGATTCGATAAAACTTTTAGGTTTTTGTTCGCTTTCTAACCACTCCTTTGGATAAATAGAAGTGCGGTGGTGACTCAACTTGTATGGTTTACCTTAGATTTAGTCAATATCTCTAATAGTAACGAATACCCCGCTACAGAAAAGTGGCGACTCTGCTGGGGACTATCATTTTCCTAGTGGGTTTTGCCTACTTTTCATATTTGTTGTATTGTATGGTATATTGCTTTGTGACATATTTTTGTGTAATTTGGGATTACTGTATTGTATGTAATGATTGAATTGTTTGAATATTAATTCCTTGTATGCTTGGTGATCTTTGTGAGATGAGTTCTATACCCGAACTCGAGTGCACTTAGGATAGGAGAATGGCATAGTCTTGTTGACTTGTGTGGAGTTATTCCTTAGCAAGTTGATTTGCAAGACCATTCACTTGGCGGAGATTATGTTGGGATCAATAATGTCACACGAGTAGTCGTGGTTAGGCATTACTCTTTCCAATATATGCCTTAGAAGCCAAGGACCTTAGTTTACCACGCCCATCTTGGCCTATTTTTAGGACGTAGTGCGAAGATCGTTCAAGTGTAAGATTTAATACGATTGTTACGCGATACTACACTCATAAGAGTCTCTCTTGAGAATATTTTTGGAATACAAGTAGTCGTTTATCCGATAATATCCGAAAGATGGAATGATGACTATGGGAACCTCTTGAAGAACATGATTGTCAGGTTTAACCATAGTACACTCCCTTTGGGTGGTTCTTAACCAAGACTCCATGCTCGCGACTCGCAACAAACCCTTGATTCGTGGTTGATCCGTTCTTGTGTATCCTTAATATCAATGGAACTTAGGTGTTGATAAGGTGTAAACCATAATCCACAAAAATGGATGATTGATATTAAGGATGACTTGATCCATCCCATGACCTTTGTGTGGTGTGATTTGCTTGATCCTTGAGTGTGATTGTTGCATCCATGCATTCATGCATTCATACACATCCATATCATCAACAATGAGAAAATTTTCAAGGAACTTAAGAGGTCTATTTGCAAATTTTCATACATGGATAAGCAAAGAAGGAACACGAAGAAGTACAGTTTCAGACAACCCGACTTGAAATAGTTAAGGAGTTTGACATCCTATGTATTAGATCCCTTGGAATTCAAGGCTCGTCATGGGAAGCTTCTGTCTATTCTGGCTACTCAAGTGGATGAAGGTCTAATGAGTGTGTTGATGCAGTTCTATGATCCCTTATACCGTTGCTTCACTTTTCCGGATTTCCAGCTTTTGCCCACGCTTGAGGAGTATGCCTATCTTGTGGGCATACCTATCCTAGACCAGTTGCCGTTTAGTGGCTTGGAGAGAGTTCCTTCTTCTCAAGAGATTACTGATCTGTTGCGTATAGATGAATCTATTATTGGTGCTCATATGACTACCAAAGGTGGAATTCAAGGTCTCCCGTCTGATTTCCTTATTGATCAAGCTACTATGTTTGGGAAGGCCATGAGTGAGGACGCCTTTGAGGCCATATGTGTACTTCTCATCTATGGGCTAGTGTTATTCCCCAACATCGACAAGTTTGTGGATTTGAACGCCATTAGGATTTTCTCTACTCTTAATCCTGTTCCTACTCTGTTGGGTGACACTTATTTCTCTTTGCGTATGAGGAATGCAAAGGGCGGTGGTACCATTGTGTGTTGTTTGCCTCTGTTGTACAAGTGGTTTATTTCGCACTTGCCCCAGACGCTCGCCTTCAAGGAGAACAAAGGATGTCTACGGTGGTCCACGGGACTTATGTCTCTCACTAATGATGATATCTTTTGGTACAACCGTGTATATGATGGTGTGCAGATTATCGACTCTTGTGGTGAATTCTCCAATGTACCTCTTCTTGGTACATGCGGTGGAATTAACTACAACCCTATTTTGGCACGTCGTCAGCTTGGGTTCCCCCTAAAGGATAAACCCAATAACATTCTCTTAGAGGGTGTGTTCTTTCAGGAGGGTAAAGATCCCCAAGGCTTGAAGGGCAGGATGGTCCGCGCTTGGTGCAAGATCCATAAGAAAGGAAGGAAGGAGCTAGGTCCGAAGAACTGTATCACTTTGGAACCTTATACCTCTTGGGTTAAGAGGAGAGCTTCCGAGTACCTCATGCCTTATGAGTATCCAAGACCCACACCTTTGGTTGTGGCTGGGCCTTCAATCCTCCCTAGCCAAGGAGTAGAGGAGTTGAGAGACGAAGGCCGTTCGCGTGCTTGGATCCGTGAACGAGAGGAGTTGCTTCAGTAGATCAGAGAGAAGGATGCTTTGATAGAGTTCCTTGAGCACCGGGTTATTGATGATCCTGATGACGCATTGACTTCTCTACTTCCTCAGCCTTCCATGTTTTGGAAGAGGAAGTATGATCGACTCGCCAAAGAGAAGGCAGATATGGAGGCAGCCTATGAGAGGGAGGTGAAGAGGCTTCGTCCAACTTATCTTCCGGTCTCGAGGGATTTGGACGATTGCTTCTAGGGATCCATAGGATGTTCATTTTCCTTCTCTCTTGTATTGTATTTGGTTCCCAAGACTGTACTTCTTTAGCGTAAAAACATTTCCAAATATTAATTGACGTGATATTTCCGTATGTGATAAACGTTTAATATTTCCAAAATTTGCAAATAAGACTCTAAAGTTCCTCTGATATAAAAATTAAATCATAAGCATTGCATGCATCATGTTTATCTATTCCTAGGGGTTTATATCTTCTTCTTGATTCTAGTCGGGGTTTTCTTACACGGTTTATCTAATGTGAGACTGGAATCAAGGGGTAGAATACCCTTTGAAATTGATAAACATGTCATTGCATTTGCATATTCATTAGCATGTCTTGCATAACAGGTACCGCCGCAATGTTCTCATCTTGTTTGGTATTCCACAATTAGGATAGCTGACTCAGGCATTCACTGATACGGTACCCGAAGAAATCAACAAAGAAGATGAGGGTAGTGATTGTGACTTTGACAACTGGGTGCATCCAAGGGTCCCGGGTGAAGCTCTCCGCAATTGGTCTTCTGAAGAGATTATCCAAGTCACTCTTCTTGAAGAGTAATTTTCTTTGTTTATTCATGCATATCCAAGTCTTGCGTTCCTCCCAGAGCGTAATGACTCATTGTAGGGCTCATCTATGTGAATACCTGCATTTTTTATCATAAATAAAGGACGTCTTTTTGCATTCAAATATTTTGTTCACTGTCTTTCTATTTTTGCAGTTTTCAAAAATAAAAAAAAAATACATTTGGCAATGTTTTGTTTAGTTTTCACTTCTTGTTCACACTCATAAGCACATACCATCACTCATGCAGATGCACGTCATCGGATCCTATTGATAACGGTTCTGCTATGGCTCGCTTCGACTTTGAAAATCCAATCTTTAAAGCTGAAGAAGAGGGTGATGAAGACTATGAACTCCCTGAAGAACTTTCCAGGTTGTTAAAACAGGAGGAAAGGGTCATTCAACCGCATCAAGAGTCTATTGAAGTGATTAACCTTGGCACTAAGGACGTCAAGAGAGAAATCAAGATAGGGGTTGCTTTGGAAGATAATGTGAAGAAGGGGCTGATTGAATTGCTGCAAGAGTATGTTGACATCTTCGCTTGGTCTTATCAGGACATGCCAGGGCTTGACACAGACATTGTGGTACACCGTTTGCCTCTCAAAGAGGATTGTCCTCCGGTCAAGCAGAAGCTCAGAAGAACAAGACCAGAGATGGCTGTCAAGATAAAGGAAGAAGTGCAAAAACAGTTGGACGCAGGGTTTCTAGCAGTGACAAATTATCCGCCATGGGTTGCAAATATCGTTCCAGTACCTAAGAAGTATGGAAAGGTACGGATGTGTGTTGACTACCGGGATCTGAATAGAGCTAGTCCTAAAGATGATTTTCCATTACCTCACATCGATGTTTTGGTGGATAACGCGACTCAGTTCTCGGTATTCTCCTTCATGGATGGCTTTTCTGGCTATAATCAAATTAAGATGGCACCTGAAGACATGGAGAAGACAACTTTCATAACCCCATGGGGCACCTTCTTCTACAAGGTGATGCCGTTTGGTCTAAAAAATGTTGGGGCAACATATCAACGAGCTATGGTAACTCTTTTCCATGATATGATTCATCATGAAATCGAAGTTTATGTTGATGATATGATTGCCAAATCTCAGACGGAAGAAGAACATCTGGTGAATTTGCAGAAACTGTTTGAGCGTTTGAGGAAATTCAAGCTGAGGCTTAATCCGAACAAGTGTACTTTCGGGGTGAGATCTGGAAAATTGATTGGTTTTATTGTTAGTGAAAAAGGGATTGAGGTGGATCCGGCCAAAGTGAAAGCGATACAAGAAATGCCTGAGCCAAGAACAGAAAAACAAGTCAGTGGTTTCTTAGGAAGGTTGAACTACATTGCAAGGTTCATCTCTCACCTAACAGCCACGTGTGAGCCAATATTCAAATTGTTGATAAAAGATCAGGCTATCAGGTGGAATGACGATTGCCAAAGGGCTTTTAAAAAAATAAAAGAGTATTTGCAGAATCCTCCTATCCTTATGCCTCCAGTCCCAGGGAGACCGCTGATTATGTATTTGACAGTACTCGATAATTCCATGGGTTGTGTTCTCGGTCAACACGACGAGACAGGTAGGAAAGAGCATGCCATCTACTACCTGAGTAAAAAATTCACAGATTGCGAGTCGAGATACTCAACGCTTGAAAAGATATGTTGTGCACTTGCATGGGCTGCTAAGCGATTGAGACAATACATGTTGACTCACACAACCTTACTGATCTCCAAAATGGATCCAGTCAAGTATATATTTGAGAAGTCATCTCTCACCGGAAGAGTTGCTTATTGGCAAATGGTACTGACAGAGTACGACATCCAGTATACATCCCAGAAAGCCATCAAAGGGAGTATTCTGTCAGACTATCTTGCTCAGCAGCTGATTGATGATTATGAGCCGATGAAGTTTGATTTTCCGGATGAAGACATCATGTTCCTCAAGATGAAAGACTGTGAAGAGCCAGTTGTTGAGGAGGGACCTGATCCAGATGAAAAGTGGACTTTAATGTTTGATGGGGCCATCAATGCCAAAGGAAGTGGAATTGGTGCTGTCATTACCACTCCGAAAGGTGCCCACATGCCTTTCACCGCTCGTCTGACTTTTGAGTGCACCAATAATGAAGCTGAGTATGAGGCCTGTATCTTAGGTATTGAGCAAGCCATTGATTTGAGAATCAAGACTTTGGACATTTTCGGAGATTCAGCTCTAGTGATCAATCAAGTGAATGGTGATTGGAATACTCTCCAGCCTAATCTGGTCCCCTACAGAGACTACACGAGAAGACTGTTGACTTTCTTCACAACAGTAAAGTTGTATCATATACCTCATGATGTGAACCAGATGGCAGATGCTCTTGCTACTCTATCCTCCATGATCAAGGTGATTCGGTGGAACTATGCTCCCAGGATTGATGTTATGCGCCTTGATAGGGCCGCATATGTGTTTGCTGCTGAACTGGTAGTTGATGACAAGCCCTGGTATCATGACATCAAGTGCTTTCTGAAGAATCAAGAGTACCCTGCAGAGGCATCCAACAATGATAGAAAGACTTTGAGAAGATTGGCAGGCGGTTTCTTCTTGAACAAAGACGATGTGCTGTATAAGAGGAACTTCGACATGGTTTTGCTCAGATGCGTGGATAGACACGAAGCAGACATGTTAATGCAGGAAGTTCATGAAGGCTCCTTCAGTATCCATGCCGGCGGACATGCAATGGCTAAGAAGTTGTTGAGAGCGGGTTATTACTGGATGACCATAGAATCTGATTGTTTCAAATATGCTCGGAAGTGTCATAAATGCCAGATTTATGCTGATAAGGTGCATGTGCCGCCAAATCCTCTGAATGTGATGTCTTCGCCGTGGCCGTTTTCTATGTGGGGCATTGATATGATTGGAAAGATAGAGCCGACTGCTTCCAATGGGCATCGCTTCATCCTTGTTGCCATCGACTATTTCACCAAGTGGGTCGAAGCAGCGTCATTTGCGAAGGTCACCAGACATGTGGTTGCCCGATTCATTAAGAGAGAAATCATTTGTCGTTATGGGATTCCCGAAAGAATCATTACTGATAATGGTTCTAATCTCAATAACAAAATGATGAAGGAGTTGTGCAAGAACTTCAACATTCAACATCACAATTCTTCCCCTTATCATCCTAAGATGAACGGTGATGTTGAGGCAGCAAATAAGAACATAAAGAAGATTGTGCAGAAGATGGTCGTTACGTACAGAGATTGGCATGAGATGCTACCCTTAGCCTTGCATGGGTACCGTACTTCAGTACGTACATAGACCGGAGCAACCCCTTACTCCCTTGTGTATGGTATAGAAGCAGTCCTACCTGTTGAAGTGGACATTCCTTCTCTAAGAGTCCTGCTGGATGTCAAGTTAGACGAAGCTGAATGGGTTCGGACAAGGTTCAATGAGTTGAGTCTTATCGAAGAGAAGCGAATGGCAGCCCTTTGTCATGGGCATTTGTATCAAAGTCGGATGAAGAGATCCTTTGATCAGAAAGTGCATCCTCGATGCTTCTGAGTCGAAGATTTGGTGTTGAAAAGGATCCTTCCTCCTCAGACAGATCACAGGGGCAAGTGGACTCCTAACTATGATGGACCATATATTGTCACCATGGTTTTTGATGGTGGAGCCTTAATGCTTGCAACTATTGATGGTGAAAACTTCACTTCCCCTGTGAACTCAGACGCAGTTAAAAAATACTTCGCATAAAATAGACCCGCTGGACGATAAAAAGAATAGTCTAGGCAAAAAATGGGCATCCCGGCGAACCAAGAAAATGAAAAAAGGTTTGGGCAAAAGTTAGGGATTAAAAAATGAAAAGATTGTACACCCGGTAAGTTGAAAACCTGAAAGGGAAACTTAAGCAAAAATGGGTATCCCGGTGGATTGAAAACCCGAAAGGACGATCCAGGCAAAAGTTAGGGATTAAGCGAATGGATGCGTTCTGAGTAGTTCCAAATATCATCTTGTGTCGATAACCGGAAACTTCCGAAGGATAGGAAACAGTCCAATCACCTTTTTCGAAAAGCTGATCATCTAAAGGATCTTGAAGACGAGCGAATCATAGCAGAATTGGAACCTGATAGAAATCCATTTCACATTGCCATTAGATTAATTTCTATTTTTATCTGTTGTGCAATTACCTCTTTCCAGGGATTGCTTCCTGATGTAAATACCTATTTAGAGGCCACTCAATCAATAAAATCATTTTATTCAGTACATCTCTGTGTTCATTTTCACTTTACTGTTTTGTTTGCAAAAATGACGTCCGAATTTTTGATAAACATTGCATCATGAAACATAAGAGCTTTACAGGTACGTTCTTAATAAACATTGAAAATTAATGTAAATTTTAAGTGCTTTGGATCGTCTATTCAGAACAGGTACACTCGGGGCATTTCCTTAAGGTCCCCATCAAATGATCGCGGATGTTTATCCTAAACAGTTAGAATTTGGTATCTTATCCCTGTAGAGCTGGTCCGAGCGTTAGATTCTTCAATCCCCAGCAGGCTCTCACTACTGTACTTCCTCAAGCATTTGTTTCAGATTATACATTCCCCAGCAGAGTTGACAGTGTCAGACTGTATATCCCCAGCGGAGTTGACAGTGCCAGACTATATCTTCCCAACAGAAGCGGTTGCTCCTCAGAGTTCGATGCCAGATCGATGATCTCGACGCTAGACCCATGGTCTCTTTCCTTGAAGCAGAATCTCGGTACCGTATCGATGTTTGCTTCCCCTGCTGAGTCGTCTCTCTCGCAGATTATGGTTGCCAGAACCACTGTCGGTTTCCTCAGCAGCAAGTTTTCAGTGCCATTTTCTCCCCAGTCAGAGCCTCGGTATTTTGTTATTTTCCAGAACACCGTGTGGCAGGTCATTTCCCCACAGAGTTCTTTGTGTTGTGCATCTCCAACAGCCTTGCCAGGTTCCAGAAGATTGTGATCATTTCCCCAGCAGAATTTCTTGCCTCAGCTTGGCATTCTCTCTAATCAAGCATTTCGCATCCCTGCATGTAGAATCATATTGCATTGCATCCTCCCAAATTGCGTAGCATTTCCATTTTCATGGAGCATTACGCCATTGAAAAATTCAAACATATGCATATAAAGCATAAGGCATTCTTGGTATCCCAAGTGATAAGCCAGAAGTTGTTTCCAGTACTCAGACTGAAGATTGTTAATGACTTATCTTTATTATTCCCAGCAGGGGTCGTTGGCCCATGCGCCGCCTCAATTATCATTTTCCCTATTTCTGTCGATGCTGACAGGCATGAAAGTTTTCCCGTATTCAGACCGAAGTGGCATTCAGGCCAATTTTCCGATGTTCAGATCGAAGAAGTTTCCGACGTTCAGGTCGATGCAACTTGTGGCATTCATGCCAAGTTTCCGGTATTCAGACCGAATTGGCATTCAGGCCAGTTTTCCGATGTTCAAATCAAAGAAGTTTCCGACATTCAGGTCGATGCAACTTGTGGCATTCAGGCCATTTTGCCGGTGTTCAGACCGATGTTTGATAATCTAATATCTTCTGATGTTCAGATCGAAGAAGTTTCCGAAATTCAGGTCGATGCAACTTGTGGCATTCATGCCAGTTTTCCGGTATTCAGACTGAAGTGGCATTCAAGCCAGTTTCCCGGTATTCAGAACGATGTTGATAATCTAGTATCTTCCGATGCTCAGATCGAAGTCATTTCTAGTGTTCAGACTGATGAGCGGAATTCAGGCCATGGTTATTTCTGTGTTACCATTTATTTTGGTATTCAAGCTAACATTCTTTTTCGGTGTTCAGACCGACTCTCACCGTACCAGACGGATTCTTTTTTCAAGACCACCTCTTTGCCGATTCTGACAAGCATTTTTACTTCATTTTTAACTTCAGTGTAAATTTCCGGGCTTTTATTGTATTCAATCCCTTGATACCTCGAAAGTACGAAAGCCGTTGCTATCTTCTTTTCGGGTCTCCAGTTGATTGAATAGGGGCAGCTGTAATACCCCAAAATTTACCCTACATTTTTCCCTGGGTGCATGGGATTATGTTTTACACTTCATTAACATCATACTAGGTCATACTCATTGCATACTGCATTAGTGACATGGAAATCAGGTTTTGGTTGATCACTCCTTAACAGTAGGAGCCCACACAAAGCAGGATTGAGAATTGGACTTCATTCTCTAAGTACACAAGTCTCAAGGGTCTCAAGGGGGTCCATGTATCTAATTATGGACCTCAATTCATCAGTGAAGGATTCAAAGCTATCAGAGTGTTCATCTGGATTTAATCAGAAATTAGGGTTTCATGGCTACCTGCAACAGGAAATGTTTGGTTGGAAGTAGAGGAGCTCATCCATGTCATGATTAGAGAGGCATCTTGGCCTAGGAAGATTCACAATTATCTCAGAAAGATCCATTGGCAATCAGTGCAATCAGTTCCTGATCATTTTGCCCTAAAACTAAGGTTTGGTATAAAATCATTTTATTTCTGATTCTTTGGGTGAAACTCTTTTCCATGGCCCTACATATGTCCACAAGGGTCTACATACAAAAAATCAGCTCTTTATTTGAGCTAGAAGTGCTTCAATTGATCAATGGAATCAGGAGTCAGACAGTTTGGGAAAAGTCAACTGTGGGGCCAGAAAAGTCAACTCCTGACATTTTGAGAGTGGAATCTCAAAATCCATGCCTAGGGGATCCTACATGTGAAATTTGATCAAGGTTGGATCATGGATTCATCACTTAATCAGGAATTGGAAAAGTTACTTAATTTGGAAATGGTTGACTTTCAATTTAGGGCAAGTTTTCATGATCGTTGCACTCACTTTAAGCCCATTTTTCATCACGATAAAAGCTTCATTTGAAACTTTCTCCACCAAGAAAGTTGTTCATCTTGTTCCAAGCTTTCTAGAGATATAAAGTTTGCTCCATTTGGATTAGAATTGAGAAAGTTATGCTTAGTCAAAGTGAGACATTTTTTAGGACACTTAGAAAAATTTCTAAGTCCAAAATCTTCAAAATTTGTCAAGACTTCTTGGCCAGTTTTCTTACACTTCAAGGTATTATTTGAAAATACTTTATTCATAACAATTGTACCTTTCCATGTCCTCTTTCACATCCTTCTGGAATCATCTCATTTGGATCCATGGTTTAAGAGATACATTCATTTAAAGTGTGCATAATGACTTGATTTTCTAGGCAGATTTTGGGCCTAGCTGGCCCAATCAGATTTTCTAAGCATGCTGCACAAGCCAGTCACGTTTTGTTTACCTCTTTTGGCCATGCATTGGACATCCATTCACTTAGGATTGGCCCAAAATAACAACATTTTACACCTCACTTCACAATTTTATTCTTATGGATAAATCACTTATTAAAAAGCCCATGAGAACAGCTAATCCACCCTATTTAAGAAGCTGAAACCCTAACCCTAAAGGAGCATTGGAATTTCGTGGAAAGGAGGCAAAGCTTCATCACATATCAGATTCCATTCCACTTCTATTTTCCATTAGGTAATCATCTCTTCCATGGTCATGTTTTGATATATCTATGCTTGCTTACCATGTTCGTCACCATCAATCCTTCCGTTTTCATATTTCTTTTTCTTGCTTAAAATATTTTCTTCGTCCATAAAATTATCCAAAAATATTTTTCACTTTTCTTAACGTTTTATTTAATTTTATATAATTTTTATTTTCGTATTTTTTTAGTATTAATATTTTATTTTAATTATTTATTCTAAATGGTCCATTTTAACACACTTTTTTTATTGATTTTATTTTTATGACTTAAAATTATTGTTAGCATTTGATTTTTGTGATGAAGGTCGACCACTGTCTCATGGTCAACCTGACCTTTTCTTGGAATTTTATTTCATATTTTCAATTTATTTTGGATTTATTTTTGACCTAGTTTGGTTGGTTGACTTTTAATTTGACTTCTGTTTTATTTTAATTAATTCACGTACCAATTTTCATTATTTTTAAAATGTTTTTGAGAAATGATAATATCCTGACCCCACCTTATTTAGTTTAATTTTTCATAATTTTCTTGATTAATTTACTATTTATTTTTGATTTATTTCTAACCTAGTCTTATTAATTGACTTTTGGTTTGACCTATGTTTTGTTTTGATTAATTCACGTGCCAATTTTAATTATTTTTAAATTATTTTTGGGGGATGATGATGTCCTGACCCCACCTTATTTAGTTTAACTTTTCATACTTTTCTTGTTTAATTTACTATTTATTCTTGATTTATTTCTAACCTAGTCTTATTAATTGACTTTTAGTTTGACCTATGTTTTGTTTTAATTAAGTCACGTGCCAATTTTTTATTATTTTAAACATATTTTTGGGAGATGATGATTCCCTGACCCCAACTTATTTAGTTTAATTTTTCATAATTTTCTTGATTAATTTACTATTTATTCTTGATTTATTTCTAACCTAGTCTTATTAATTGACTTTTGGTTTGACCTATGTTTTGTTTTAATTAATTCACATGCCAATTTTTATTATTTTTAAAATCTTTTTGGGGGATGATGATGTCCTGACCCCACCTTATTTAGTTTAATTTTTCATAATTTTCTTGATTAATTTGCTATTTATTTGTTATTTTTCAAGTTGACTTGAATTTTCAGTTGACTTCTTTATGATCGATGTTTGACTTAGGGATTGCTTATGACAATTGGAGAGATCTTTTGATCCTCCCTTGTTCATCTCATATGCCATGTATTAGAGGCCTTTTACCTTGATTTTATTTGGTCCTTACCTCATTTCCTGATTAAATTATTCAGTGGACCCTTCGTGTGTATATTTTCATCTGTTTGATTCATCTGTTATCTTTTATACTTGTTTCTCTCATTCATGCTTTCTATTGCTTGATTATTTAACATGTTCATACTCCCATGCATTGTTTAAATGCTCCATTATTTGATTCTTTGGTTTGATTATATATTGTTTATTTATCCGATCTGATTGATAACTGTTGCCTACTTGTATGATGTATGAGGCATATATTCTTATTGTTTATTTGCCATGAACAATCCCCATTCATAACAAATGTACCCCTCTCCCATAAAGTGTATAATATTTATTTCTTTATTTCTTTATTCACCTGTTAATACAAGAATTAAAATGAACATCCGATAACCATTTCAAAATAAGATCAAAAGCTCGATCCAACGTCGAGTAATCATTTTCAAAACTTAACAGAACCAGCACGCATTCATCCATCCTCTTGTAAGTCGATTGCCTAAGGCATCGCCATCTACCTGTAAGTCGATTGCCTCCGACATCGCCATCTACCCTTATCTGTAATTCCTCTCCGCACTCCATCCGTCGACTCTTGTTCCGTTTAGGTAGCACTCATTAGGTAGAACCCTTTGTATGATAACATAGGTAGAATTCCCCTATTCTTTACATGCTAACATTAGGTAGATGTTCCCCTTTATAAATCCTAACACATAGGTCCATATTGCATGACAATTCTAGAGCAGAGCTTCCCCACTTTTAAACCTTCCGTGCGTCTCTGATCTTGTGGCATGTCAGTCCATTCAATTGCAAAGAGGTAACTGCCTAAGACTCGATTCAGCGAGCTACGACACCTACTGCTAGGACGTTGAACACACTGTCCACCCTCCTTTGACACAGCTGGTGTCCTCTTTTGTAAGTCCATGTTCAGATGGCTATCCTTAACCCCTAGTTAGCCGAACTACGTTTTGCTCTGATTCTCATTCTAGATGAGATACGTAGGCATAAGACGCGACGTCTTACCGAGCACACTTCTCTTTAACCCATAGGTAGGCGAGCTACGAAGAATCTGATTCTCATACTCAGATGAGATACGTAGGCAGTGGATGCGACATCCTTGCGAGTCATTTTCTTTTAACCTTCCTTTTGGTAAATAGTACTTTAGATATACCTACACCCTTTAGACTAGAACAACACTTATGAAAAGGGCTCCCTAGGAGTACCTAGGATGTTTTGGGTGCTTAAAACCTTCCCATTGCATAACCAACCCCCTTACCTAGATCTCTGACATTTTTACTAGTTTTTGATTCGATAAAACTTTTAGGTTTTTGTTCGCTTTCTTACCATTCCTTTGGATAAATAGAAGTGCGGTGGCGACTCGACTTGTATGGTTTACCTTGGATTTAATCAATATCTCTAATGGTAACGAATACCCCGCTACAGTTAGATTTACCTTTTAAGGTTGATTCTGATCGATCCCCTCTTGGTATTGGTTTTCTGAAGTTATTATTCCATTTTCTCCAGAGTTGTTTTACTCTTCTTGTCAGAAGGGATAATTCTTCCTCATCGTCAGAATCTTCCTGTTCAGAGTCATCAGCGTCTTATACTTCGGCCTGGAAGGCTTTATTTCTGTCAGACTTGCGCCTTTCAGATCTGGACTTTAGTGCTACAGACTTGATCTTCTTCTGAGGCTCATCTTCCTCCAGTTCTATCTCATGACTTCTGAGTGAACTGACAAGCTTTTCAAGGCTGATGTTGTTCAGATCCTTTGATAGCTTTAAGGCTGTGACCATGGATCTCCACTTCTTTGGCAAGCTTCTGACTATCTTTTTGACATGGTCCGCAGTTGTGTATCCTTTGTCTAGCACTTTGAGACCTGTAATTAGAGTTTGGAATCTAGAAAACATTACCTCTACAACTTCATCATCCTCCATCTTGAAGGCTTCGTATTTCTGGATTAGAGCCAGAGCCTTTGTTTCTTTGACCTGAGAGTTTCCTTCATGAGTCATCCTCAGGGAGTCGAGTATATCTTTAGTTGTTTCCTTGTTTGTGATTTTTTCATACTCATTGTAGGATATGGCATTGAGAAATATCGTTCTGGCTTTGTGATGATTCTTGAATTCGCGCTTCTGATCATCTGTCATTTTGCTTCTGGGATTAGCAACTCCAACATATGTTGCAGAAGGTGTGTATCCGACTGTGACAATGTCCCAGAGATCAGCGTCATAGCCCAGAAAGAAACTTTCAATTCTATCTTTCCATTAATCAAATTTCTCTCCATCAAAGACTGGAGGCTTAACGTTGTAACTATCTCTTTCATTGGTGTTGGCCATAGTTTTTCTCGTTTTGGATCTCTCTACACTGTTAAGTGTTTGATTAGAAAATCAATAACAGAGCCGAAGCTCTGATACCAACTGAAGGTGAGAAAAACAAGAAAGGGGGGTTTGAATTGTTTTAGAAATTAAAAGCTTTTTCAAAAGTAAGAACACACATAATTTTATACTGGTTCGCTTATAACACAAAGCTACTCCAGTCCACCCAGCCAAGGTGATTTCGCCTTCAAAAAGGACTTAATCCACTAATCTTGAAAGATTAATACAACCAAACGTCTAAGAGAATGATCTCTTAGTCCTCCCAGGTATACAGACTACACAGAGTCACTTGAGGAACAAAAGCAATTTGGCAAAAATAAATTTGTAATACAGAGTGCTTCTTAGAGTAAGCAAGTATTACAGCAGAATATATAAACAAGCGTTTTCACGTATGAGAAGCAGCTCGTGAAAAATGAGAGAGAATGTAAAGAGTTTTTCTGTGCGTTGTTGTGTCTCTCAATGAAGTAGGATGTCCTTTATATAGTGGTGAGAAGGACCGTTGGAGTGATGACAGAATATTGGCTTTTTATGAGCATTCAATGTCATTACTTCTGTGTTTCTTGCCATAACCAATTTGTCTCCCTGAATGATTTCTTTCTAAAAATACTTCCTTTCCATTTGAAGAAATTTTTTCCGTTACTCTTTCTGGATTTGGAGAATCTTCATCAGAGTCTTTGTTATCTCGGAGTTCTACGTCAGAAGGAGATTTCGTTGAGGTTACATCAGAGCTTCTCAGAGTATTGGTCTTCCAGATCATCAGAACTAAGTCCAGTGGATGTTTAGAGCTTCTGGTTCTTTCTAATGTCTTGCTTTGCTCAGATTCAGAACTTCTTGAGCACACTTCTTCCTCAGATGCTTCTGATCTTCTAGTGCTTTGTATCTGATCATAATTTGTATCTGATAAAAAGATCAAATTCCTTTGTTGTTGTTCAGAGTCCTGCACACTTAGAGAATTTTCGTTAGGGTGCCATTTTTGGTTTCATCCTTTGTTATCATCAAAATCCTGGAATTCTATTGTAGAACTAATTTTGTTCTTACACTTCAAGGTTGTCCTCCTTTGATATTGTATTCTTCTCTTTCTTTATAACATTACATTATATAAAACAAACTCGTTTTACATACGAGGGAGTGAGATGAGAAAATAAGTTACATTAAGAGATTAAAAGAGAGGCACGACACGCAGGTCGTATTTTAATATCCCAAAACAAAATAAAGGAAAACTAAGGTTATAATCGATCACCACAAGACAATAATAATAAACACATTATTATTATTAATTTAAATTCTGTTAATTAAATAAACCAAATTAAATTTTGACGACCGATCACACTACGCAGAGTTAGCCGGGGGTTCCGCTGCCCGGTTAGCGGACGGGGGTCAAGGGGGAAGCGCCCTGATGCAAAATTTTAATGAACAATTCATTTGAAATCGACATCGATTTTCACATTAACACTTGATACTTTAAAGCACAACTCTTGCGGAGTCACAACCCTAATCCCATAACTCTTTGACAACATAGCCCTTATACCGTCATGAACCCTAATGCACCAATTTCATACCGTCAAACACACCTCGGTTGTTAATTCAGTATGATTGATCAACACGTCATTGCTTCACCATACTTTCGTCAAATTCCGAAGCAAATGACTATTGATCGCTCAAAGGAAGACAACCATTAAGTGTTTGAATGAACGAAAGAGAAACAATATATCATATATACCTTATTTTGCTTCAGAATTACTTATATCATATATATAACTTGATCGATCTCAATTATGTAACCTATGGACGATCGATGTATCGCTGCTTCACCATACTAACGTCGGATTCTGAAGCATAGTCAACATCAATCATCCAAATCATACACACATGGTACCAAATTTAATTATTCGTTTATTCTTTGATTCATTCTATGTTTTAATCATATTATATATAAAGTACAGAAAATAAACAGCTATCAGATGCATAGTTTCGTAAGTGGCTCTGATACCACGAAAGGGGAATAGCGATCCAAAATGCAGCAAAAATTAAAAGATTTCTCCTGTACTGAGTCTTACAAATGGGCATGATCGGTGATAGAATCGTTACCTCTTGTGGCGATTGAAACCATTGATATAGATATAAGAAGTGATCACGAACGTTGAATAGTGATAACGCCTCTACTCAGTCGACACGAAGGGATTTCTTCAATCTCAGTGCTAGCTGCTATGAATGAAGGCTTTGAGTGAGAGAGAGAGAGAGACAAAAACAAAATTTCAATTGCACAAATGCTTCTGCACAAGGGTTCTATTTATAGAACAACTTGTATGGGGTGCAACCTAAAAAGTCCACTTTAGTGTATCTGACCCATATCTTATGATACGCCAAAATCACTTAAGCGCGTGGTACCTTGCCATATTTCGTATTCTACTTAAGTATACAGTACCTTACGATGTTCTACAATTCACTTAAGTGCACCGTACCTTACGGTGTTTCTTAGTTACTCTATCTCTCATCAATCCGTCCTTTTGTGTGTGACCCTGTAGGTTTTCACGACATTAGCAATTATATTAAATCACATATTTAACATAATAAACAGTGAGCGGTATCTAGCAACACATCACTGCTACCCAAGACACGAAAATGTCATGTGATCTGACAAATCCTTTTGTGATAATACTTATGTGTATAATTACCTTTTTGCCCTTATGTCTATATTGAACACAAGACATAGACCATGTCATCCTTGTCCAGTTCAATATTGGGCCCTTATACATTTATCCTGTTACGCAGGATGGGCAAATTCCATCTAGGTCACTCATATCCCTCAGCATGCTTTGTGGAGTACCCATCAACTGTCTTTATGGTCATTCAGTTACAGATAATGTTTGATCAGCAATAAGGCACTCGACTCTACATCTAGGGTCCATAGTGGTTTCAGGTCGAAGGGTGGTATACACCACTATCGCCATGAGAATAACTTATGATACTTTGCATAATATTCTATGTAGTATTCTCATAGCGGGTCAATCCAGTATAAATATTAGTCTTAATATTCATACCTATGTTTAAGACTTGATAACTCCTTATCCGTGATCCATGAGATGTGATCATCAGTCTATATACATAATAGTCTTAATGTGTAGCGGGGTATTCGTTACCATTAGAGATATTGATTAAATCTAAGGTAAACCATACAAGTCGAGTCGCCACCGCACTTCTATTTATCCAAAGGAATGGTTAGAAAGCGAACAAAAACCTAAAAGTTTTATCGAATCAAAAACTAGTAAAAATGTCAGAGATTGGGGTAAGGGGGTTGTGAAATTCTGGCGTAGTCAGAATTCAGATGTTCTACTCCAAGTCATGACATCTGATCCAACATTGTAACTAATACAGCAAGACAGTTAACACATTAAAAACCCTGTACTGACGCACTCTTTCACAGATGTCACGACATCTCCTTCTATGTCACCCTAGAGGGAAGGAACCCCTAGTCCTGTGCACCTGGTATACAAACTCAGCAGAGATCAATCATAGCACTCACTTCTGTTGTTTTCCTACACAGTTATCAGCACGATGTCTTAATATTGGTTTGGACATCATTTGTTACATTATTCCAGTGTGCTTGCCTTTTTCTTGTATTTCCTAAAATAAAAGTTGAACACATTAATCTAATTTCCACTTATTAGATTGCTAACAAATAGGCTATTTGTTAGGTTCATTAATTGTAGGGTAGTAGTTGGTTTCTTGGATTTTAGCTCAGTTGTTGGATTCCTAAAGAATAGCCTGAGAAAAATACTGAAACAGAACAACTAATCATCCTACAATTTAGCACATGCTGTCAGGAATGAATGTCACAACATTCAGTTTGACAGTCAGATCATATACATCATGCTAATTCTGTTATGTACCTGAAAACAAACTGTGTTAAATTTGTTGTACTGTAAAAGACCAACCAGTCTCTAATTCAGTATCAACCTACAAGAACAACTGTCTAGACATCCAGTTTGACAGTTTCTCAATGATCCTTTGGCCAGGTCTGTTTTCTACTTGAAAGTCAGACTTAAATATATACTGAACTGAAACAGAAAGGCCAACCTGCCTATTATTCAGTATATGTTGTCAATGATGAATGTCAAGACATTCTGATTGACATTCAACCAGAAGGCTATGTATCAGTTCTGTTATTATCTTGATAGGCAGACTGAAATACAAGCTTAGTTATGGCATACAGGATTATATCATGCAGAAGGAAAACAAACACAGGAAATTGTTAACCCAGTTCAGTCCAACATGACCTACGTCTGGGGGCATACCAAGCCAGGAAGAAGATCCACTATCAGCAGTATTAATTCAGAGTTAAACTCCCCCGTTTACAACTCTTCACTTAATCCATACCCAATGCAATCTATACCTAGGAACTCCTAGATAGAAACCTCCAGTTTCCATTCCTATCACTACAAATACAATGTAATGTTAAAACAACTTGAACTTGCTTCACAGCTTCGTTCAAGCACATAATCACTCTTGCCTACAGGCTTTGAGTTACAAAAACTCTCAGCTTTGAACACTGAGAAACACATGGTAACCTTCCCACAGATTGGGAGGTTTACCTCACACACACCCCTAAATTTTCATTCTAAGAGGCTTACAAAAACTAGGTTACAGTATGCTATTTATAACCTAATCACCCAACTGGGTTTGGGCCTTCAGAAATTGCAGCAAACTTGTTCTTTGCTGTTACAAATACAGCAGAAAATTTCTGCTACAAACAAGGTCTTCAATCCTAAAATCTCTCCATATATATCTCCTTATTTTGAGCCTATATATATTCTGATTGAGTCTTTAAGACCTCCACATGGGAGTTAGGATATTCACCAAATATCCTCACTAATCCCAGAATATATACTGAATTAATTAATTCAGTTTTCTACACATGTACGATGTCACAGGAATGATGTCGTGACATCGTACATGACATGTTGGTCCAGATGTTGAACTTTTTCAACCCAACATATTAAAACAACAGAGATGGTTATATTATTTGTTTTACAAAATTAATGCCAATCCTAAGGTATTAACAGGTTGGTTATGCAATGGTAAGGTTTTAAGCACCCAAAACATCCTAGGTACTCCTAGGGAGCCCTTTTCACATTTGTTGTAAGGTTGGTATTTTGTGAAAAATTGTTTGTGCAAATATGATTGAAGAGATGAGAAGAGAATATACAAGTTATTTACATTTTGTGTTTGGATGGATAAACCCATTGCCTACGTACCATCTTAAAAAAGATTAGGATCAAAACCTCGTAGTTTGGGGTAAAAATCTCAAAATGAGTTGGTGAATTGATTGGTCCAAAAGCCTTAAGGTCTTTTGTTATCCAAGGGAGAAAACTCAACCTAAAACCATAAATGCACCATGTGAGGATAGCTTCAACATGCTAGTGAGGGGTTAAACCTATAATAAGCATGGAAGACTCATTGTCCATCACTAAGGATATAGGTGAGTATTACATCTACCTCAAGGATAACTCAAACCTAATAGCTAAAGGTTATGAAAAATTTGATTAAGAGAGTGTCCATTGAAACCACAAAAGTATTTGAATGAGTTATATTTACCAATGAAAAGTATTTACAAAATATGGTCAAAGTTGACTTAGAAGTTCAATTCAAAATAAGTGTTATGAAAAGAAAGTTTGAAAATCAAAAGCATAATGCTTAGGTTCTAATGTTGAAAACAAATGTTAAATCTTTGCACAAACGTTTTGGCTTAGGTTAGAGTGGGGGGAAGAAGAAGAATGGCTAAATCCTAAGTATACAAGAGATAAGGGATAAGAAACAAGACCACAAATGGAGTTCCTCTCTTGAGATCATATTGATGATCCAAGTAGCTCCCATCCTTTGGAATATGCAAGCATAATAATTGTAAGCTCAAGCAATCAACATAATCAAACAAGCTTCTTAGAAGATCTCCAATGGCTCCTGTATCTTTCACTTTTGGATGAACATGACAATGGTTCTTCAATTGGATCTCTCATAGAATTCCCTAGCACAAAAGCACACACACATCAAAGAGTTTTATGAAGCAAATCAAGAATGGACAAGAGTGAGTTTAGAGGTTTGGTCCTTCTAATCCATTTTCAACATTAAGGTCCTTTTTATTCCAATTTTTGCATAGGGAATATCCTAGAAACTAAGTCCATTTGTCCATTTCTTTGCATTTGGTCCACAACAATCAAAATAAAACACAAGCACAATGATATATACACAATTATGTGCTCAAGTGAGCAAAAGGCAAATTGCATTAACATAAACATGTGCTCAAGTGAGCAAAGAGTAAAAGCAAATGAATAATATGTACAAGAATAGTAAATTGCATAAATGTAAATAGCAAAAATTAAATGTTAATGGTTAATGGTTAGTGTTAGTAGTTAGTGTGCCATAACGCAAATTTAGCGTTGTGTTAAGCAATCGTAATTGGACTTATGTAGAAGTCACAACTATCTGAGTCCGGTCAATAATAATGTAGGCAACAACACAAGTTAGAGGTCTTGATTAGTGAATCAAACTCCAACAACTTGCCATGCCAAAAAGAAGATGAGAAATGATCTTGTATTAATTTAGGTTCTTTGCATGATTTAGGAAGCAATCTATCCTTAATGCAAAGCCATTCACTTGATCCATGATCAAGATGAATTAGATTTGAATAAAGGAAGATTAAACCTCTCTAATCAATGCTAACCACCAATCTTTAACTCATTGATCAAAAAGAAAAAGAAGAAGGAGAAGAAAAAGAAGAAGAATTAAAGTGCATTAAATGAAATGGAATGGGATAATCAACAAGCTATGACCAAAGATAGAGAAGACCAAGGTCAAACCATAGAAAACAGAAGCAAAATGAAGATTAGAAGTCAAGAAACAAATAAAATATTTTTGGCATTTTTAATATTTAAAATAAAACTTACATTAAAATAATAAAGAAAGGTCAAACTTCAAACTCACTTCAAATCAACTTTGAAAAGTCCAAGTGAATTGTCCCAAGTTCAACAAGGTCAAACAAAGTTTGACAAAAAATTTGAGCATTTTTAAAAGTCAGAAACTATTTTAAATCAATTAAAAATGCATAAAAATAACCTAATTGAACTAAAATCTCAAATAAATCTCAAATCAATTAATAAATTGATGAGAATATTTTTCATAGATCTATCATCATTCAAAGAGGTTGAGAAAATATTTTTGTATTTTTTGAATATCAAAAACTATTTAAAATGAATTAAAAATAACCAGAAAAGAGAAAATTACTAAAAAATAGAAAATGATGAAATAAAAAATATAAAAAATCATTTTTAGAAATTAGAAATTAAAAGAGAAATAATGCAATTGGTCCCATAATTTTTGGACCAATAATGAGAGAGATATGAATTTTTAAAAATGAGATGGAATTAAAAAATTAAAATGGAAATTAAAATCAGAATTAAAAAAGATGGAAAAGCGTGAGCCATTGGATCTGAGCTCATTAATTGAGTTGGCAGATCCAAGAATCCACAAGCGCGCGCCCAACGTGTTCGAGTCAGTCAACTGAATCACATGGCGTATTAAAATAAGTCATAAGATTGGACAGCCACGATTAAATCTGGAAAAGGAAATCCATGCTCACGATTCAATCTGGAGACCAGACGGTGGCCAAAAATTACAGAAGAAAAAATGTGAACCAAAACGCGCGATTCAGGTATCAAACAAAAGTTGGAGTAATGTACATCACTTCTGTGTCACTCAATTCCACTCTAGATCCCTATTGAGAGAGAAATCAGAGATGGAACTTTAGTGGTGTTCAACTGAACTTGCTTGATTTCAAAAATTCAAAGCTCAATAATGATGCCTCTATGCAGAGGACTTCAGATCACACAAAATTAAGGCAAATGGAACAATATATGAGCTGTTTCGAAGCAAAATGCAGTTGAGTAAAATCTTTGAATTATGAAGAATTGAGTCACGATCTTTGAGTTCTTTTGCAAATAGAAAGCTCTATGGATCAAGGTGAAGAGGTTTAGGAACTATGGATCTTGAAAATCAATCGATGCAATTGAAATTTAGATCTGAATTTTTTTTAAAGAAAGAGAAAGTTCCTTTGGTGAGGGTGTGGATTCAACTCAGCAGAGGTTCAGGCGCCTCCAGGTTAAAGAAATGAAGCTCCAATGCAATGTATTTATAGGCAAGGCAATGCTGAATGTGTGATTTCAAATTTGCATGAATAGAAAGGGCCTCCCTACATGGGCCTGTACAGGAACATGGAGGGCCCAATTCCGCTTGGTTTGGCAAGTTGAGATCACAAACGAATGAAATGGACGTGCAAAATAGATGTAATCAGCTAATGCAATGTGTTTTCAATTGGTTTCTAAAATTGCACATAATTCTTCATCTCTTCGAAAATGATGCTTCCAAAATCCAAATGCAACCTTATGAGTAATGGTTGGAGATCTTGTTGTATAAGGAACAAATGTCATGTTGATCAAAACTTCATTTGGGCCTTGGAAATTAATGAAATTTGAGCTTGAAGTGTAGGGTGCAAAACATGCCTATGTGAAATTTCCAAATTTGGCCAATGTTCAAGCCCCTCTGTCTCAATGATTCAAGCTCCAAATTATAAAATATTCAAATTGAAAGTTGTATATATTTTCAAGGCAATCAATTTGGACTTAAATTTTACATCATTTGGATTTTTGATGAAGAAGTTATGGGCACTTGAAGTTGGACTTTTTCACATTTCAATGCATTTGGCCCAAAGTGACCTATAATGTTTTGCATTATCACATGTATTTATTTTGAGATTTTGAAATTTTTCTCAACATAACATTTGAAGTAGACACATTAAGCTTTCCAATTCATTAAGTCTCACCTCAAAATCATGAAAAATGAATGATTTATGTTCTTGGGGAGTTGACCCAAAATTAGGGTTTCAGTCAAAATGACCTATAATGTTTTGGAATGGATGACGACCTTCTAAGCTTCAAATCAAGTTTTTATGAACATGAAAGTTGTTCATATGGTTCTTAAGAACATCTTTTCTCTTGGGGTCATCTCCATTTGGCAAACACATAAAAAGTTAGGTCTCAGTGTATTTCTAAAATAGTTAGATGAATTGACTGATCAACTTCTCAAGTCCACATCTCATATCTTGATGAATTGATGATTGAGGACACTAAAATAAGTTCAAATATGCATTAAATGATGAATTAAAGAACTTCCCTTGATTCATGAGCAAGACACAATTGATAAATAGATGAATTAGGGTTCCCTTGGGAAACAAACCATAAACCCTTGATTTGCTTGATCAAAAATGATGAATTGAGATACTTGGGAGGCATATTTGATGGATGAGAGCTTTGGGAACCATTGCCATGCTTGCTTTCATCTTCTCCTGACCATATCATTGCACAATGGATCTCCTAAAAGCTTTTGACCTTGTGACTGGTCAAGCTACAAACAAAAGATATTAGTGACATATTTTTGTGCTTTTGGTTAGTAAATAAAATGAGAAAAGCAATAATATACAATTCAAGCATGCTTGGTGATCTCAAACCACTCACAAGAGATCCCAACCCAAAGGCAAAGGGAACCAAGATGCTTATGATCCTTGAGGCTATGCTAATGCAATATTATGATGCCATGAGGGATCTTAGGGCCAAACTTAGGGTCTTACATAATGATTTAATGTTATCCCATTCTACAATAAAGCTCGACTACGGATACTTTAAGAATAATGCCCTTGTGTTTAATAGGATCTCATGATTAAGTCACACTTGATACATTAAACGGACTAGCTATTCTAGGGACTTTATTAAACAAACATAATAAAGAAAAAGCCTTTTATTATTAATAAATAATTCGATACAAGTACCAAAAGTATTGGCCTCTAGGGCTTACACCAACATTGACATCCATTAATTTATTAGTTATATGCACCAAACATGGTTGACACCCTATAAAAAAAGTTTGTTGTTGCAGGCAAAAACCAAATCTCTCATTTAGGGAACACGACAACAAATACGTACATTTTACAACCTTGTGAGTTTAATATTATTAGGCAAATATTTATCACTTTATTTATTACATATTTCTCTAATACTATTTTATGGGGCTTGTAGCACCTCAAATTTGCACCTATCATTATACATACATTTTCATATTAGGTCATAGCATGTCATGATCCATTGTATAGCATTTGCATTGTCCCTCAGTTGCCTCAAGTGCAAGCAATCAGAATTAGGTCAAACTAATCTTCTGATCAGTCAACCAAGCAAGCAAAAGAATTTCTCATTGAATCAAGGCCCTAAGGTTTGTGCAACAAGTTCACATGACTTGGAGGCCTATTTGAAGTATTTTGGTCAAGGGTTGAGGGCTCAGAGGTCAGCAGTTCATGCCCAGACAGTCAAGAGTCAAAGAAAGTCAACTGTCAGTCAAGGCAGTGGATGGTGGTCATTCTTGGGGAATTTGGGCACCATGGTCAATAATCAAGAGTTCATACAACTTGGGACATCATTTGAAGTCAAATTCTCAAGGAATTAGGGTTTGGAATTCATCAGTCAATGCACAATCAGTCAGAAACCCTAAAAGTCAACTGTTGGTCAACTGTCCATTTAATCAGTGATTGAATGATTAAATTTGGTTTGTGAGAGTTCATTCATGTCCAAATAGTCATCATACATCATGCCAAACACCATCATGGAAGAATTTGAAGCCAGATCATGAATTTCCCAAAACGGAAACTGGGCCTGTAACTGAAACTTACCATAAATGGAAAGTTTTGATCCTCAAACTTGCATCATGATATAAGCCTCAAATGAATTTTTGCCCAACATGAAAGTTGAAGATCTTGTTCTCCCATTTCCAAAAAGTCATAGAACTCTCAATTCCCATGTGTGGTTGGCAAGTTATGATCGAATCGATTTCAGAAAATCTTGAACTTCAAAGGGCCATATCTCCCAAACCGTTTGGCCAAATTTGGTGGGGTTTTTTCCTACAAACCACATTTTTCATCCTCTTTCCAAAAATATAAATTTCATGACCTAAAACCTTACCAATCAAAATGGCATTTTTGGACCTTTTTCATTTAAATTCAAAGTTTGACCAAGAGTTGACTTTTTGACTCAAGCATTTTTTCAACATTTGGCCAATGGGAACAGCTCATAAATATCATTTTAAGTGTGTTTGCAAAGCCAAATTATGCAGAACATGTGAATCTATACTTGGTTACTTGAATTGTAAGAAAGGTACAAATGCACCTTGCTTGTCCTTGCTTTCCACAACCATGCCTTGGTACCTTCAAACAGAAATTAGCAAGCCATTTTTCTGTCATGATGAGACCTCATTATGCAGCCAAACAACCAACAAGTACACATAGCCATGCTTGCTCACTTGAATTTTGGCAAAAGGACATGTCCAATTCATGAACCATACCTCTTGCAACCATACTTGTACCACCACATTACAGATTGTTGCCCATGTTTTTCTGTCAAAATCAGACAGTAACAGCATGGCTTTCCCTCTTTTTTTCCTGTCATGAGTAACATGTTACAGCAAAAAGCCAAAGAGACTTCATTCATTTTGACTTAGCATTAAGACAACAGCCAACAGCAGGTTTTGGCAAGAGGATTTTCTGTCAACAAAAGGACAGCAACAGCAGCACTCAACAGCCTATGGTATGGGTACTTCCTGTCATGAAACGGGTAACAGCAAGAGGGCTTGATCAAGAAGGATTCTGCTGAGATCCATTCAGGGGCAACCAACAAACTTCATCGATTCTAACCAAAACCCTTGGCCATTTTCCTCAAAAAAAACCTGCAGCATCCAGCAAAACCAACATGACCAACCAACCTTGCCTTGCTAGCTTGGCATAAAACATAAAACCAACAAACCAACATTGGCTCTCTCACACTCCCTCAACTGACCTAACTAGTTGCATCTCATTTTTCTTCTGTCCAAAAACCAGTAGCAGACAGAATACTTTCTTTTTCTTTTTTCCAACTCCCTCCCTTGCTTGCTTGGCATAGACCATGGGTTGTCATAACAAGAACCCAAAAAATAGCAGCAGGCCAGTCCAACCTTGTTTTGCTTTCTTCAAATCCTAAAAAACAACATAACAAACCTCAAACTCACTGCACTTGATTTTTACCAAAAACCTGTAAAGCTCAAAGGAACAAAACACATTGCAGAACTAGCAACAAAACAGCAGAAAACCTATAGCAGCAGGATAGCAGAAAATGGCTGGATTGACTTGGCTTTGGCATTTTATCAAGCAAGCTGTTAAACTCCAAAGAAAAGAGGATTTTGCACAATACCAAACAGCATAATTTGCTGTCTCAATAGCAGGAGGAAAAGAACCATTTTGGAGGCATCATCTTGCTTTGCATCTTTCTCAAAGAATCATGCTCAACCAAAAGCCTCTCACCTTGCCTTGCCAACTTCAAACCTGTAGCAGCCTAGCAACCTCCATTTCATTTTTCTGTCAAAACCTCACCTGGCCATTTTGCCACTTCACCATGTTCTCACCATTTTGAAACTAGTAGCCATCAACCAAAAACCAGTGGAACTTCACTGAGGCACACTCACTCCAAAGCCTCATTTTGGACCATCTATTCATCATCACAAACCCTTGCAACTTGCCCTCTCACACTCACTCCAACTCACCTTGTTTATGCATTTCCTGTCAAACCCCACCATTTTGCATTCCATGTCCAAAACTCCCTCACCCTAAGACTGCATCAATTCCCTTGCCATCTGCATCATTGGGCCTAACAGGCCTGACTTGAGATTTCTTTTCAAAAAGAAAACTTGCTGTCAAAACTTCCAACAGAATTTGGCTTTTGCTAAAAACCATAGCTCCCCTCATTTTCTGTCATGAGCCAACCTAACAGCAGCATACCACAAACAACTTGACTCATATTTTTCCAACCAAAGCCCTTGCTCACTTGGCTATTTTTCTGTCTAGAACACAATGGTTTCAAACATCACCTAACAAACCAACATAACAATACCAAACCACAAGGAACCAACATTGCCTTGCCACTAAAAAAAACACAGAATTCATTTCACTTGGCCATTCCTCTAAACCAGTCAACAAACTATTGAACAAAACCAAACCTAGCAAACCAATACACTCTCTGAAAAAACTGGACTTAGCTTTTTTGGCCTTGGATGATCAAAAAACCTGCTACCAACACTTCCTGCAGGAGCAGGCCAACAAAACCAACATAGGCCACTTGACAGCAAGGAAGCAACGTCCTTCATTCATTTGTCCAAAACTCACCTTTGGCCATTTCCAACAAAACAGTCAAACAACTCTTCATCATACATCAAGCATTCTTGAGTAAATAGCTTCCTCCTCCATCATTGCAAGGCCAAGGGAGCTTCTGTTTGGGCTTAGAACCTTCAAACAACTGTTGCATCTCCATTTCTCAAAAATCAAGTAAGCTTTCGATTTCAATCATTTGCCCTGCCATAATATGTTTTTGAAAGGTCTTTTTATGGTGATTCTAGAGAACTAAAGCATGCTTAATTTGGTTGTGTTTTGGCCAAGAAATCTTCATTTCATTTTGTGTGTTCAAACATAATTCTGTTCGATTTACCTTGCTAGCATGGATTTAATGAAATATGATCCCATATTCTTGATGCCTGATGCTTAATGATGCTGTTAGAGTGTTTAATTCTTAATTCTGGGCATGTTGATTTTTTAAGATGCATGATGATGAATGTTCAAATGCTGCTGTTTGCAACCTGCCCTGCCCAGAATTTCCACACTTGATTGTTTGTTTGGTTGTTTGCTTGATGTCACTTGATGATTAACAATGCCATGCTGTTGTGTTGATTTGCTTGGTTAATGTTTGTTTCAAGATTGAACATGCTGAACACGATTGCCTGGCTGTTAGAAACCCTAGTCCATTGCGTGAAATTCCCAAAAACGTGAAAGCTCATTGGCTGTTGTTTGCTTTGTCACTGTTTCATTGGGGGCGGGCCAATCAAAACATTTCCTGGGCGCGCTCAAAACGCTGCCGTTTTACTAAATGAGGCCCTGATTTACTGAAATGCCATTCTGTTGACTTGTGTTGACCAATTGCCATGCCTATTGTTTCATGCTTCATCCAATTTTTCATCCAACTTCACAAATTAATTTCCAATTCGTTTTTTATCCAAAAATTATGATTCTTTCTCCATGATGTTCATAATTGAGTCTATTATTTAATTATGAATTTTAATTAATTTTTCATTGGCTGGATTTTGAATGATAATTGGCTTTCTAACATGTGTGCATAAATGATACCTTGTGCCATTTCAATTGTGAAATTGTAATATTGCATCCAATGAGCTTGAAATTTTTTGTGGTGAAACTAGACACATTGACCTTCATTTCCATATAAAGTTTGTGCATTTATCATTTGTGGATTGAGAGTTATGATTTTTTGAAGTCATGTGTTGCATTTGGTGTCATACCATGATCATGTATTTTCACAAATTTTGTTCACACACTTCCCCACATCCAAATGACTCCAAATTTTGCATGAATGATCCCTTGTATGTCTAATTGATGTATGATTTTTCTTGGAATTAATCATGCTGTTTTCCATTTGATTGTGAATTTTCTTCCATATGTGGTCATTTGTTGACTTTTTGTGCTATGTCTTGCCAAATCTTTTGTGAAATTCTCAAATCTTATTGTATGACCATGAAATTTCATATGTGATAACTAGACATCCTCATCTTCACCATGGTTCTGATCCCATTCATTTATCATACACCATTCTTGACTTATGATTTTTCTAAGTTGATGCATGTTTGGTTAACTTCTTTGAGCATGTTCAAATTGGCTTTGACTTTCTGATTTTCATTGACTGCCTTCCACTTGTCTAAATGGGATGAAATTTGACATGCTCATCATGCTATGTGTTGGGTTTGATCATGATTTATTTGGTGATTTTTGGAAAATGTTTAGATTGTTTTTGAGTTAAGTTTTGCTGTTGACTTCTATGAGCTTCTGTTTGCTATACTTTGACCTAAATGGTTCATGAAATGATGATGATGATTGATATGAATGTGAACCCAATTGGTTTTGTTTCCTAATGGTTTGAACATGATTATGGATGCTTATCCTTTGCTGTTTTGACTTTATCATTCACTTTTGACCCTAGGCTTGCCCTAGTGGTCCTGTTACTCACCTTTGAGCTTGTGATTTCAGGTTGACCATCAAATGGCCATTAAAACCAATCCTTTTGATTGAGCTTACCCAAGTATCATTGCCTAACCTCTTTGTTTTGTAGGTGGCTTGGCTCACATGCCTTAAGCCTTGTGCCTTGCACATCCATGTGCCTCCAATTGACTGTTGGTTTCTGTTTCTGTTTGTTTTGTTGCATACTAACATCTGCTTGACTGTTTCAGGTACTTTAGTTGCTTAGTTCCTTGTGAACTTTTTGCTTTGCTTTGCTTGTATAAGCAATTTGCATTGAGGTATGCCTCCTTTACTTCATGTAGTCTGGAAGACCTGGTCTGTTACTTGGCCAGGCAACTGTCTGAAGTCCTCCTTAAGAGGCAATGTTTGTGGATGTTTACTTTTGTCCCTGCATAGAGTCAAAGTCCTCCTAAGAGAAGAGGCAATTGGTGGAAGGTAGGGATATGCAATCTATCCCCCACTATTCAGTGTGTCATCTGCTTTGCTCACACCACTGTGTTGATGCATTTCAGATACAAACCCAAGATCTTGTGCAACTGTACAGTTGAGTCAGTTTTAAATGTGTAGAAGGGTTCCCACTTTCTGAACCCACACATTCTTGTCTTGAGCTCTCCCAGGCCAGGGATAAGAGCTGTGAGGTCTCATCCTCACTTCATCCTTTCATCTGCTTCACCTTAGCCCTTCAATGGCAAGGTTAAGAGCACATTCACCCCATTCCAGAGGTTTGTTTGTTGAGGTTGATATGACCCCTTGACTAAAACCTATCCCTTGTTTGAGCCACTTGTTTGTGTATAGCGTGTGCTATCTGTGCTTGTAGGATTGTTTGACTTGCTTCCTGTGCAAGATAGGATAGTTTGACTTGCTTCCTGTGCAAGTTAGGATAGTTTGACTTGCTTCCTGTGCAAGATAGGATAGTTTGACTTGCTTCCTGTGCAAGTTAGGATAGTTTGACTTGCTTCCTGTGCAAGTTAGGATAGTTTGACTTGCTTCCTGTGCAAGATAGGATAGTTTGACTTGCTTCCTGTGCAAGTTAGGATTGTTTGACTTGCTTCCTGTGCAAGTTAGGTTTTACTTGGCTTGCTCCCTGTGTAAGTTAAGTGTGTGTGGCTTGCTTCCTGTGTGAGCCATGCTTAGGATAGGTTGGCCCTTGTGCCATTTAGCTAGAAACCCTAACTTAGGGATGATTTGCATGATAACATCTAGGCTCGAGTCGTAGTCTCCCTAGTGTTGTGTCTCCCTCTGTTATCTGGTTAGGCTAGTCCTTTATCCCTGCGTAGGGGAACTACATCGCCCTGATCTTTATACCAGATGAAGTATGTAGGCAGGAGATTGAGCTGATCTCTCCGGGCGCCTTTTCTTTCTTTTTGTGTGTGTTGTCTGACCTTTGCTAGGCTCGAGTCCCTGACTCCTTAGCATTTGCTGTCTGTCTTGTTTGTGTGTGTTTGACAGTTATAGGCTCGAGTCCCCGACTCCCTATCAACTTGTTGTGTTGTTGTGTGCTTGGAAGCTGATGTAAGTCCATCGAGTGGCATTTGGGTTCCAGTGTGTGTGTGTTTGGTTCGGATGCTGATGTAAGCCCAGCTATTGGCATTCAGGCTCCATGTTTGCCTCTTTGTGTGTGTTTAGGTTCGGATGCTGACATAAGTCCAGTGATTGGCAGTCGGGCTCCACGTTTGCCTGTGTCCTGTTTGTTTGTGTGCGTGTCAGCCGAGCTACGAATGCTCTGATTCTTCTCTCGTCCGAGAAGATACGTATGCATAGGATGCGACATCCTAGCGAGCATGTGTCGTTTCCCCAGTCCGAACTACTTCGACTCTGATGTCTATGCCTGATAGACTAAGTAGGCCCAGGATGCGGTATCCTGCCGAGTCAGTCTTGTCTGTTTTCTCGTGTCTCTTTCAGCCTGTATAGATGTTTGTGAGCAGTGTTTAGCAACCAATATTCCTTCCTTTTGTGCGTGGATCCCGTAGAGTACTACGGATGCGTAGGGGTGCTAATACCTTCCCTTCGCATAACCGACTCCCGAACCCTTTCTCTTTGGTCGCGAGACCATGTTCTTTCCAGGTTTACTCTGAGCGTTTCCTTTCCCTCTTTTGGGATAAATAACGCACGGTGGCGGCTCTGTTGTTCTTGTTTTCCCGCCGGTTTTTCGCGTGATGCGACAGCTGGCGACTCTGCTGGGGAAATAGAGAAGTTGACCTGTGCTGGTCCGTCTTCCCTGAGCGAGTCTCTCCTAGCGCTCTCTAGGTTAGGGTTTTGGTTGCTTTGTGCTGTGTTTATTTATTGCATTCATCATTTACTGTTTGCATTCATTGTCTATTGTTTGCATTTATGTTTGCATTAATGTTTGCATTTATTCATCTGTTCACCTGGCTGGTTGTTTGTTTCTCTCTCTGTGGGGGGGAAGAGTCAGTTGAGGTAAAAGGTCCAATACCCAGACCATGAGTGAAAATCTAGGATGATTAGGAATAGAGTGATTCATGGGAAGCGGGTGGTATGGCGCCACTTAGCGGAACATTGATATCACGAGCAGTTCAGACCCTGGTGGGATGCTGTCGTTACATACTTCGGGTGTGTATATGACAGTATTCTGCGAAAGGTTATTTATGCTGCGTTTCTCTCAAGCTTTACCCTGGCCTAGACTACACCCGTGAGTGGGAAGGGAATGATCATTATTACAGGTACTGTTGGTGACTTGGTTCTGTTGGTGACTCTAGTCCAGACAACAGTTTTCGGTTGACCTTAAGTTGGATTTATGTTCTGATTTTGACTGAAGCTTCGACCTAGTGGTCAGAGATTGCACAAACAGCCAGTCCAGTCTGCATCATGTGCATCATAGCATATTTATTTTTCAAAAGAAACGCATTGAAAAAAAAAAAGAAAATGAAAAAAAATCAAAAAAATAAAAAAGGAGAAAAGAAAAAAAAAACTAATCCCTGCATGCATATCATTTCTCAGGTACATTCCAGAGCTTGTCTACTGATAGAGATGGCAACAGTCTCAGAGCCGAAGCGGAAGACCTGTTCCTACAGCTTTCATCGTGAGCCGTTGACTTCACTGATTGAGTTGGGTAGCTTTGTGACAGATGATCGTCTGAAGAGTTTCGTTAGACAGTATGGAGATATCTTGACAGTGCTGAAGACAGTAGTGGATCCGGTGCCTCTACAGACACTACTACAGTTTTATGACCCAGAGCTCAGATGCTTCACTTTCCAAAATTATCAGCTTGCACCTACTCTCGAGGAGTATTCTATCCTGTTGAGTATCCCTATTCAGCATCAGACTCCCTTCTTGGACGTCCCAAAGGAGGTTGACTTTAGATTGATTGCCAGAGCTCTCCACTTGGGTATCAAGGAAGTCAGTGATAGTTGGAAGTCCAGTGGGGATGTTGTAGGATTGCCTTTGAAATTTCTGTTGAGGGTAGCTAGAGAAGAAGCAGAGAAGGGGAGTTGGGAAGCCTTTCATGCTCGGTTGGCCGTCATGATCTATGGGATCGTCTTGTTTCCGAGTATGCCAAATTTCATTGACTTCGCTGCCATCAGCATTTTCATCAGAGGGAATCCAGTCCCAACTCTCTTGGCAGATACTTACTATGCCATCCACAGTAGGCATGGTAAGGGTGGAGCCATCAGGTGTTGTCTACCTCTTCTATTCAAATGGTTCATGTCCTTTCTGCCAGCCAGTGGACCGTTTGTGGATACCCAGAGCACTCTGAAGTGGACTCAGAGGGTTATGTCTCTTACCTCCTATGATATCAGGTGGCAGTCGTACCGGATGGATGTGAAGGATGTCATTATGAGTTGTGGAGGATTCCGTAATGTGCCACTCATAGGGACCAAAGGTTGCATCAATTACAACCCGGTTCTTTCTCTTCGCCAGTTGGGGTTTGTGATGAAAGGAAGACCACTTGAGGCTGAAGTAGCTGAGAGTGTGTATTTTGAGAAGAAGAGTGACCCAGCTAGATTGGAGCAGGTAGGGAGAGCTTGGAAGTCTATTGGTGTGAAGGATGGATCTGTCTTAGGGAAGAAGTTTGCCGTTGCTATGCCCGATTACACTGATTGGGTCAAGAAGAGAGTAGAAACTTTGTTGTTACCCTACGATAGGATGGAGCCGTTGCAGGAGCAACCACCTTTGATCCTTGCTGATAGTGTACCTGCTGAGCACTATAAGCAAGCCCTGATGGAGAGTCGTCGTCTGAGAGAGAAGGAGCAAGACACTCAGATGGAGTTGTACAAAGCTCAGGCTGATAAGTTGCACTTGGCCCATCAACTCAGGGAGGTGCAAGGAGAGGATGCTAGCAGAGCAAGAGGTAAGAAGAGGTCATATGAGGAGATGGAGTCTATGTTAGATGCGGAACATAGGGAATGTCTGAGGCTGCAGAGAGCAGAAGCCAGTTATCAGAAGAAGATCAGAGACTTGAAGAAGCAACTCAGAGACAAAGATGCTCAGATGAAGAAAGAGATGGAGTTGAGACAGAAATCAGAGGACCACCTTGGAGGAGAAGTCTTGAAGCTGAGAAGACAGTTGAAAGAGAAGATCACTCCTTTACCAGATTGTTCAGAATGCTCACTGTTGATCGACCAGTGCCATTACCTGAAGACCCTCATTCCGGAAGACCGTCTGTCTTAGTTTGTATCTCTGATTGTATTTTGTTGAGAATCACCTCCAGGCTTGTTGGATGGGATTCATTTGCGTGTAGGCCATCTCTTGGATCTTTTTGTTGAGAATCACCTCCAGGCTTGTTGGATGGGATTCTTTTTCTTTGTACGTTGTTTATTCAGATATTCTGTTGACATTGGTTGTATGCCTTTTCACTCTTATGTATGTATGAGGATGTCAGCATTCCCTTGTATCTATTTGTTCTCTTGTTGCTGCAGGTTGCCATCTTTTCAGGATGGGTCAGGCTCTTTGAATGCCTGAGAAATGAGCATATCATGTGCATCATACGCATCATTTAGCATCATACTCATCTCATTTGCATAACAGGTGTTCTTGTGCCGACTTCTCACTGTGATTCCTGTGTCCAGGCAGGATAGCTGATCAAAGACCGCACCGCTACTCAACGAGACTCAACCATTAGAGGAATATGGACCAGTTTCAAACCGAGTTAGCTGAGATGAGGGCAAGCATGGCCCAGTTTATGAACATGATGCAAGGGGTTGCGCAAGGTCAAGAAGAGCTTCGAGCTATGGTTCAGAGACAAGAGGCTGCAACTCCACCGCCCAACCATGCTCCGCCAGAGGGGAACCCAGTCCCTGACACTCCTGCTGCTGCCATCAACAACTATGCTGTAGGTGATGAGTTGGGGGGTATTCGAATCAACGGTCAACCAATTGCTCCAGATGCTGCTAATGCCAGAGTCATTCATGCCCCGGCCCGTGATAGAGTTCCGATCATTGATAGACAAGAAGATTTGTTCTCTATGCTCAGCGAAGACGGAGATGTTCCGGGAAGAAACAATGAGAGAGACCGCAAAGTTGAAGCTCTTGCTGAGAAGATCCGTGCTATGGAAAGTCAGAATTCTCTCGGTTTTGATGTTACCAATATGGGGTTGGTTGAAGGTTTGAGAATCCCTCACAAGTTCAAAGCACCGTCCTTCGACAAATACAACGGTACTTCTTGCCCTCGCACCCATGTGCAGGCTTATTATCGAAAAATCTCTGCGTATACTGATGACGAAAAGATGTGGATGTATTTTTTCCAAGATAGTCTATCTGGGGCTTCCTTGGACTGGTACATGGAATTGAAGAGAGATTCGATCCGATGCTGGAGAGATCTGGGTGAGGCCTTCTTGAGGCAGTACAAGCACAACATGGACATGGCACCGAGCCGGACTCAGCTACAGAGTCTATGTCAAAAATCCAATGAAAGCTTCAAGGAGTATGCCCAGAGGTGGCGTGAACTGGCTGCTAGAGTTCAACCCCCTATGCTGGAGAGGGAGTTGACAGATATGTTTATCGGTACTCTTCAAGGTGTGTTCATGGACCGGATGGGAAGCTGCCCGTTCGGAAGTTTTTCTGACGTCGTCATTTGTGGAGAGAGGACTGAGAGCTTAATCAAAGCTGGTAGGATCCATGATGCTGGTTCCTCGTCTTCATTAAAGAAACCCTTCTCTGGGGCACCTCGCCGTAGAGAAGGAGAGACCAATGCTGTACAGCACAGAGGGGGTGTGTACAGAACAAATGCTAACAGAGATCAATATCGTCCAGTGGCTGCAGTGACTATTCCGACACCTCAACCTCGTCAACAACAACAACAAAGAGTTCAACAACCGCAACAACAACAACAACAACAGCAACGTCCTTATCAGCCAAGACAGAAATTGCAGGCTGATAGAAGATTTGATCCTCTGCCCATGTCTTACACAGAGTTATTACCCGAACTACTCAAGTTGGGGATGATTGAGTTGCGTACAATGGCTCCGCCTACAGTGCTGCCTCCTGGCTATGATGCTAATGTTAGATGTGACTTTCATTCTGGGGCACCAGGCCACCATACTGAGAAGTGTCGAGCTCTCCAGCACAAGGTTCAAGATTTGATCGATGCCAAAGCAATCAACTTCGCTCCTGTGCCTAACGTCGTAAACAACCCTATGCCTCAGCATGGTGGGCATAGAGTGAACAATATTGAAGGGAAAGAAGCTGAAGACCTGGTTGTTAATGTTAATGATGTTCAGACTTCTCTGCTAGTTGTGAAGGGTCGTCTGCTGAATGGGGGTGTCTACCCGGGCTGTGATGAAAATTGTTTGGGCTGTGCAGAATCTGAGAATGGTTGCGACCAGTTGAGAACCGGTATCCAGGGTATGATGGATGAGGGTTGTTTGCAATTCAGTAGGGCTGTAAAGGATCGTGGAACAGCGTCAACTATCACCATTTACTTTAAACCGTCTGAAGAACGTGGACAAAGGATTGTCAGTGCACCTGCAGCAAATGGTACCCCAGTTACCATTCCCGTACCTGTAACCATCAGTGTGCCAGCTACTATCGTTGCGCCTGGAAGAAGGGTTGTTGAGAACAGTAAAGCAGTGCCGTGGAAGTATGATAATGCTCACCGCAATTACAGAAGGGCTGAAAGTCAGACAAGACCAGTGAATCAAACTCCAGTGACAATTGGTTTACCGAATAGAGTTCCTGCAACTGTTGGTCCGGCTGTGGATAATGTAGGAGGTCCAGGAGGTTTTACCAGAAGCGGTCGTCTGTTCGCACCGCAGCCTTTGAGGGACAATAATGCTGAAGCTCTCGCCAAAGCAAAGGGGAAGCAAGCTGTGGTTGAGGAAGAGCCTGTCCAGAAAGAAGCGCCTGAGGGGTCATTTGAGAAAGACGTGGAGGAGTTTATGAAGATAATCAAGAAGAGTGACTACAAGATTGTAGACCAGTTGAATCAAACTCCGTCCAAGATTTCTATACTTTCACTGTTGATGTGCTCTGAAGCACACCGTAATGCCTTGCTGAAGATGTTGAATCTGGCTTACGTGCCTCAGGAGATTTCTGTCAATCAACTGGAGGGCGTAATGGCCAATGTGAGCACCAGGCATGGTGTAGGTTTCACCAACTTGGACTTACCGCCTGAAGGGCGAAACCATAACAAAGCCTTGCACATTACCATGGAGTGCAAGGGGGCAGTGTTGTCTCACGTATTGGTAGACACCGGGTCGTCGCTGAATGTGTTGCCTAAGCAGATTCTGAGGAAGATTGATGCGGAAGGGTTCGTGCTTAATCCCAGTGATCTGATCGTTCGTGCTTTCGACGGATCCAAACGTTCTGTGTGTGGAGAAGTTACCTTGCCTGTGAAGATAGGTCCTGAGGTTTTTGATATCATCTTCTATGTTATGGACATCCAGCCCGCCTATAGTTGTTTGTTGGGGCGTCCATGGATTCATGCAGCAGGGGCAGTCTCGTCGACTCTCCATCAAAAGCTCAAGTATGTCTGGAATGGTCAAATTGTGACCGTGTGCGGTGAAGAAGAAATTCTTGTGAGTCATCTATCCTCGTTCAAATATGTTGAGGTAGATGGCGAGATCCACGAAACCTTATGCCAGGCGTTTGAGACTGTGGCTCTTGAGAAAGTGGCGTACGCTGAGCAGAGGAGGCCAGGTGCTTCAATTACTTCTTACAAGCAGGCTAAGGAGGTTGTTGATTCTGGAAAAGCTGAAGGCTGGGGCAAGATGGTGGATTTGCCGGTTAAAGAAGACAAATTTGGTGTTGGTTATGAGCCTCTCCAAGCAGAGCAGAATGGTCAAGCGGGTCCAAGTACCTTTACCAGCGCTGGGCTGATGAATCATGGCGACGTCTCTGCAACCGGTAGTGAAGACTGTGACAGTGATTATGATTTGGACAACTGGGTTCGCCCGTGTGCACCAGGGGGGTCCATCAACAACTGGACGGCTGAAGATGTGGTTCAAGTTACTCTTCTGACAGAGTAATTTTCTGTTGTTTTGTCATTTTGCATGAAAATCCTACGTTCTGCCCAAGGCGTAGTGATTCATTTTTGTAGGGCCTCATCATGTTTGAATGATTATCATTAATGAAGGACATTTTTTGAACAAATTTTGTGATCCCTGTTTTTCTATGTTTTCCGTTTTCACTTTTTTTCAAAACAATAAAAATGGCAATGTTTTTTGTTTTTTTTGTGACTTTATTGAACTCTTTTTTCTAAAACAAAGCATCAAACATGCAGAAGCGATCTTATGGCATTCACTATGAACAGTTCTGTTATGGCTCAGTATGATTTCGATAATCCCATTTACCAAGCTGAAGAGGAGAGTGAGGAAGACTGTGAACTCCCTGCAGAATTGGCCAGACTACTGAAGCAGGAGGAAAGGGTCATCCAACCTCATCAGGAGGAGTTGGAAACTATTAATTTGGGTACTGAGGACGACAAAAGAGAAATCAAGATTGGGGCTACTTTAGAGGACTCTGTCAAGAAGAGGCTGATTGAGATGCTGAGAGAGTATGTGGAGGTATTCGCCTGGTCATACCAAGATATGCCTGGTTTAGATACAGACATTGTGATGCATCGATTACCTCTTAGGGAAGGATGTCCTTCGGTTAAGCAGAAGCTTCGTAGAACAAGTCCTGACATGGCGACTAAGATCAAGGAAGAGGTTCAGAAGCAGTGGGACGCGGGTTTTCTGGCTGTCACCAGTTATCCACCGTGGGTGGCCAACATCGTTCCTGTGCCGAAGAAGGATGGTAAAGTCAGAATGTGTGTCGATTACCGAGATTTGAATAGAGCGAGTCCGAAAGATGATTTCCCACTACCTCACATTGATGTATTGGTTGATAATACGGCTCAATCCTCGGTATTCTCTTTCATGGATGGTTTCTCCGGATATAATCAGATCAAGATGGCGCCGGAGGACATGGAAAAGACGACATTCATTACACCTTGGGGCACGTTCTGCTATAAGGTGATGCCATTTGGGCTAAAGAATGCTGGTGCTACCTATCAGAGGGCAATGACGACTCTCTTTCATGACATGATGCACAAAGAAATTGAAGTGTACGTGGACGATATGATTGCGAAGTCGCAGACAGAAGAGGAGCACCTGGTTAATTTGCAGAAGCTGTTCGACCGGTTGAGAAAGTTCAGACTGAGGTTGAATCCGAACAAGTGCACGTTTGGAGTGAGATCCGGGAAGCTCTTAGGCTTCATTGTCAGCGAGAAAGGGATTGAGGTTGATCCAGCAAAAGTCAAAGCTATTCAAGAGATGCCTGAACCGAAAACGGAAAAGCAAGTCCGTGGGTTTTTAGGGAGGTTGAATTACATTGCAAGGTTCATATCTCATCTAACTGCCACATGTGAACCAATCTTCAAACTGCTTAGAAAGAATCAAGCGATCAAGTGGAATGATGACTGTCAGAAAGCTTTTGACAAGATAAAGGAGTATTTGCAGAAACCTCCAATCCTTATACCCCCAGTTCCAGGGAGACCGCTGATAATGTACCTGTCAGTGACTGAGAACTCGATGGGGTGTGTATTGGGACAGCATGACGAGTCTGGTCGAAAAGAGTATGCCATATACTACCTTAGCAAAAAGTTTACCGACTGTGAAACAAGATATTCACTGCTCGAGAAAACTTGCTGTGCTTTGGCCTGGGCTGCTCGCCGACTAAGACAGTATATGTTGAACCATACCACTTTGTTGATTTCTAAGATGGATCCAGTGAAGTACATCTTTGAGAAACCAGCTCTCACCGGACGTGTTGCCCGTTGGCAGATGATTCTAACAGAATATGACATTCAGTACACATCTCAGAAAGCCATCAAGGGTAGTATTCTGTCAGAATATCTCGCCGAACAACCGATTGAGGATTATCAGCCTATGATGTTTGAATTCCCTGATGAAGACATCATGTATCTCAAGATGAAAGATTGCGAAGAGCCTCTTGTCGAGGAAGGACCGGACCCGGATGACAAATGGACACTGATGTTTGATGGGGCTGTGAATATGAACGGTAACGGTGTTGGGGCAGTATTGATCAATCCTAAAGGTGCTCATATACCTTTTTCTGCCAGACTGACGTTTGACGTCACCAACAACGAAGCTGAGTATGAGGCTTGTATCATGGGGATAGAAGAAGCCATTGATCTAAGGATCAAAACACTTGACATTTTTGGAGATTCTGCTCTAGTGGTCAATCAAGTCAATGGAGATTGGAATACGAATCAGCCGCATTTGATTCCGTATAGAGATTACACCAGAAGAATACTGACGTTCTTCAAGAAAGTGAAGTTATATCATGTCCCCCGGGATGAGAATCAAATGGCGGATGCTTTGGCAACTTTGTCGTCTATGATCAAAGTTCATTGGTGGAATCATGTGCCACATGTTGCGGTGAATCGACTTGAGAGGCCTGCGTATGTGTTTGCAGCCGAGTCTGTTGTGATTGATGAGAAGCCGTGGTATTATGACATCAAGAATTTCCTCAAGACTCAGGAGTATCCTGAAGGTGCGTCGAAGAATGACAAGAAAACCCTGAGGAGGCTAGCTGGAAGCTTCTACTTGAATCAGGATGATGTGTTGTATAAGAGAAACTTTGACATGGTCTTACTCAGATGCGTGGACAGACCCGAGGCAGACATGTTAATGCAGGAAGTTCATGAAGGTTCCTTCGGTACTCATGCCGGCGGACATGCAATGGCTAAGAAATTGCTGAGAGCGGGTTATTACTGGATGACTATGGAATCCGATTGTTTCAAGTATGCTCGGAAGTGCCATAAGTGTCAAATCTATGCTGATAAGGTGCATGTACCACCAAGCCCTCTGAATATCATGAATTCGCCTTGGCCGTTTGCCATGTGGGGCATTGATATGATTGGGAAGATTGAGCCTACTGCTTCGAATGGACATCGCTTCATCTTGGTTGCAATTGATTACTTCACCAAGTGGGTGGAAGCAGCTTCCTATGCTAACGTTACCAAACAAGTGGTTACCCGGTTCATCAAGAAAGAAATCATCTGTCGTTATGGAGTTCCTGAGAGAATCATCATTGACAATGGTTCGAATCTCAATAACAAAATGATGAAAGAGCTTTGTAAAGATTTCAAGATCGAACATCACAATTCTTCTCCCTACAGACCGAAGATGAATGGTGCTGTGGAAGCGGCGAACAAGAACATCAAGAAGATTGTGCAGAAGATGGTCGTTACGTACAAGGATTGGCATGAGATGCTGCCTTTCGCTTTGCATGGGTACCGTACCTCAGTACGTACGTCGACCGGGGCAACCCCTTACTCCCTTGTGTATGGTATGGAAGCTGTCCTACCCGTTGAAGTGGAGATTCCTTCTCTGAGAGTTTTATTGGATGTCAAGTTGGACGAAGCCGAATGGATTCGAACAAGGTTTAACGAGTTGAGCCTTATCGAGGAGAGACGGTTAGCAGCCGTATGTCATGGACAGTTGTATCAGCGAAGGATGAAGCGAGCCTTTGATCAGAAAGTGCGTCCTCGAAGCTATCAGGTCGGTGATTTAGTTTTGAAGAGGATCCTCCCTCCCGGTACAGATAACAGGGGCAAGTGGACTCCCAATTACGAAGGTCCGTATGTTGTGAAGAAGGTCTTCTCCGGTGGAGCCTTGATGCTTACAACTATGGATGGTGAAGATTTTCCATCTCCTGTCAACTCAGATGTAGTCAAAAAATACTTCGCATAAATTGACCCGCTGGACAAAAAGAAAAAAAAGAGTCCAGGCAAAAATGGGTATCCCGGTGGATTGAAAACCCGAAAGGGCGATCCAGGCAAAAGTTAGGGATTAAAGCGAAGACTACAGTCTGAGTTGTCTGTACTTCATCAAGCTTTGTCATCCGCCATCTCGAAAGATGTGATCCGTCCAGTCATTCTTCTCAGAAAGCAAGGAGTTGGGAGGAAAACTGATGATCTGTGAGTTATAACAGAATTGGGAAATAGTGGACGCCGTGTTCACATTGCCATTAGGATAGATTTTTCCTTTTGTACGCAATTACCTCTTTCTAGGAATTGCTTCCTAATGTATTTGCCTCTTCAGGCACATTTTCAATCAATAAAAATCGTTATTCAGATAAATAGCTCTTGCTCTTATTTTTACTGTTTTGTTTGCAAAATGTCCGAATTTTTGATAAGCATTGCATATAAAAAACATGAAGGCTACACAACAATATGCAGAAAGATGAAACATTTGAAAATCATTTTGAATGTTGAGGACACTTGAGCATATCTTGTCCATGTATCCCCCGGGGGCATTTTTGTTGTGCTTTTTTTACAGATTGGCATCTGTAAGGACGTTTCCTCAACAGATATTTTCCCCAAGCAAGTTTGGAAGCTACCAGAGCTATGTTCCCCTGCAGAGACGTCTGTGGATAGTGCCTTCTATTCCCCAGCAGATCTGAGGACTGCCTATCCTCAGCAGGCCTGTATTCGTCGATTTCCTCCCCGAGTGAGGCAATTCATTGAATTTTTATCTCCAGTATTTATTCTATCTGTGGACTGAAGGATATCCCCAGCGGAGTTTATCTTTCCCCAGTAGCAGGGATATTCTTCAACATAAGTGAGAAATCGCTTTACCGTTCCTCAAGCAGAATTCCCCGCAGAATATTTCCCCGAGAGGAGTCTCCCCACAGAGTCAGAGTATCTGATCATTTTGGCTCCCTAGCCAGAGTTCATTTGCATTTTGCATGTAGTAATCATTGCATCCTCAAATTGCGTAGCATTTCCATTCATAAATGGAGCATTACGCCATAAAAAATTCAAACGTATGCATTCATGTGTTAACTTCACCAGACCGTATCCCCGGCAGAGGCGGATCATTTCATTCAACATCAGCACAGCAAGACTGCTACAGTTGCCCTTGACAGCATTCAGAATTGTTTATTCCCCACAGAGGTTTATTTCCTCACCCGATGGTGACAGAGGTTTATTTCCTCACCCGATGGTGACAGAGGTTTATTTCCTCACCCGATGGTGACAGAGGTTTATTTCCTCACCCGATGGTGACAGAAAGTTTGTTTTTCCTCAGTGAGACCCCCAGCAAGTGATCAGCCTTGCCTTGACATATCTAAGATGTCGTTCTTGTGATACCAGTAAGTGTCATGCTAGACCCCGCGCGTGTTTTCATTTTTGGTGTCGGTAAATACCATTATTTCGGTGTCTGTAAACATCGAGTCTCACCCAGTCATCAGTAAATGTCTGGTCATCATTTTGGTGTCGGTAAACACCATTGTTTCGGTGTCTGTAAACATCATCTTTCGGTGTCCGTAAACATCGAGTATTTTCTCCAGTCATCAGTAAATGTCTGGTCATCATTTTTGGTGTCCGTAAACATCATCTTTCGATGTCTGTAAACATCGAGTCTCACTCCAGTCATCGGTAAATGTCTGGTCATTTTTTTGATGTCGGTAAACATCATCTTTCGATGTCTGTAAACATCGAGTCTCCACCCAGTCATCGGTAAATGTCTGGTCATTTTTATGGTGTCGGTAAACGCCATTGCTTCAGTGTCGGTAAACATCGAGTCTTTCTTTCAGTCATCGGTAAATGTCTGATAATCCCCAACTAGAAATCCCCAGTAGAGTCATCTGTAAATGTCCTATCTGGTTTCCAGTTACAAATATTTGTATCTCCCCAATTAATTTCTCACCCAGTCATCGGTAAATGTCTGGTCATTTCTTTGGATGTCGGTAAACATCATCTTTCGATGTCGGTAAACGTCGAGTCTCGTCCCAGTCATCTGTAAATGTCTGGTCAACAAAATCAAAATCCCCAGAAGTCGTCGGTAAACGTCTTGTCTGGTATCACCACAAAGAGTTTGTTCCTCCCCCAAGTGGAGATGCCATCAGTAAATGGCCCAGTTTTCTTCGATATCGGTAAATATCGAATTCCCAGTTGCAGTAGCCATCGGTAAATGGTTTTTGCTAAGTTGACATCGGTAAATGTCTAGTTTCTTTGAAGCCACCATCGGTAAATGGTCTTGCTTCCTTATTACATCAATTCGTTTTTCCCAGCAGCCATCGGTAAATGGTCATGCTGAAGTTGATATCGGTAAATATCAAGTTCTAACCATCGGTAAATGGTTTTGCTTTTCAGAAGTTTATTTTCCCCAGACGCCATCGGTAAATGGTCGTGCTGAAGTTGATATCGGTAAATATCAAGCTTCCAGTTCTCCAACCATCGGTAAATGGTTTTGCTTTTTCTGAAGCTGTCATGCAGTTTGTCATCGGTAAATGACGTGGTTCTTTTGTATTATACCCAGTCTGTGCAAATTCTACGGTTCTTTGGTATTCAATCCCTGTTTACCCTGAAAGTCTGACAGCCATCGCTATCATCCATTCGGGTTCCCAGCTGATTGAATAGGGGCAGCTGTAGCACCTCAAATTTGCACCTATCATTATACATACATTTTCATATTAGGTCATAGCATGTCATGATCCATTGTATAGCATTTGCATTGTCCCTCAGTTGCCTCAAGTGCAAGCAATCAGAATTAGGTCAAACTAATCTTCTGATCAGTCAACCAAGCAAGCAAAAGAATTTCTCATTGAATCAAGGCCCTAAGGTTTGTGCAACAAGTTCACATGACTTGGAGGCCTATTTGAAGTATTTTGGTCAAGGGTTGAGGGCTCAGAGGTCAGCAGTTCATGCCCAGACAGTCAAGAGTCAAAGAAAGTCAACTGTCAGTCAAGGCAGTGGATGGTGGTCATTCTTGGGGAATTTGGGCACCATGGTCAATAATCAAGAGTTCATACAACTTGGGACATCATTTGAAGTCAAATTCTCAAGGAATTAGGGTTTGGAATTCATCAGTCAATGCACAATCAGTCAGAAACCCTAAAAGTCAACTGTTGGTCAACTGTCCATTTAATCAGTGATTGAATGATTAAATTTGGTTTGTGAGAGTTCATTCATGTCCAAATAGTCATCATACATCATGCCAAACACCATCATGGAAGAATTTGAAGCCAGATCATGAATTTCCCAAAACGGAAACTGGGCCTGTAACTGAAACTTACCATAAATGGAAAGTTTTGATCCTCAAACTTGCATCATGATATAAGCCTCAAATGAATTTTTGCCCAACATGAAAGTTGAAGATCTTGTTCTCCCATTTCCAAAAAGTCATAGAACTCTCAATTCCCATGTGTGGTTGGCAAGTTATGATCGAATCGATTTCAGAAAATCTTGAACTTCAAAGGGCCATATCTCCCAAACCGTTTGGCCAAATTTGGTGGGGTTTTTTCCTACAAACCACATTTTTCATCCTCTTTCCAAAAATATAAATTTCATGACCTAAAACCTTACCAATCAAAATGGCATTTTTGGACCTTTTTCATTTAAATTCAAAGTTTGACCAAGAGTTGACTTTTTGACTCAAGCATTTTTTCAACATTTGGCCAATGGGAACAGCTCATAAATATCATTTTAAGTGTGTTTGCAAAGCCAAATTATGCAGAACATGTGAATCTATACTTGGTTACTTGAATTGTAAGAAAGGTACAAATGCACCTTGCTTGTCCTTGCTTTCCACAACCATGCCTTGGTACCTTCAAACAGAAATTAGCAAGCCATTTTTCTGTCATGATGAGACCTCATTATGCAGCCAAACAACCAACAAGTACACATAGCCATGCTTGCTCACTTGAATTTTGGCAAAAGGACATGTCCAATTCATGAACCATACCTCTTGCAACCATACTTGTACCACCACATTACAGATTGTTGCCCATGTTTTTCTGTCAAAATCAGACAGTAACAGCATGGCTTTCCCTCTTTTTTTCCTGTCATGAGTAACATGTTACAGCAAAAAGCCAAAGAGACTTCATTCATTTTGACTTAGCATTAAGACAACAGCCAACAGCAGGTTTTGGCAAGAGGATTTTCTGTCAACAAAAGGACAGCAACAGCAGCACTCAACAGCCTATGGTATGGGTACTTCCTGTCATGAAACGGGTAACAGCAAGAGGGCTTGATCAAGAAGGATTCTGCTGAGATCCATTCAGGGGCAACCAACAAACTTCATCGATTCTAACCAAAACCCTTGGCCATTTTCCTCAAAAAAAACCTGCAGCATCCAGCAAAACCAACATGACCAACCAACCTTGCCTTGCTAGCTTGGCATAAAACATAAAACCAACAAACCAACATTGGCTCTCTCACACTCCCTCAACTGACCTAACTAGTTGCATCTCATTTTTCTTCTGTCCAAAAACCAGTAGCAGACAGAATACTTTCTTTTTCTTTTTTCCAACTCCCTCCCTTGCTTGCTTGGCATAGACCATGGGTTGTCATAACAAGAACCCAAAAAATAGCAGCAGGCCAGTCCAACCTTGTTTTGCTTTCTTCAAATCCTAAAAAACAACATAACAAACCTCAAACTCACTGCACTTGATTTTTACCAAAAACCTGTAAAGCTCAAAGGAACAAAACACATTGCAGAACTAGCAACAAAACAGCAGAAAACCTATAGCAGCAGGATAGCAGAAAATGGCTGGATTGACTTGGCTTTGGCATTTTATCAAGCAAGCTGTTAAACTCCAAAGAAAAGAGGATTTTGCACAATACCAAACAGCATAATTTGCTGTCTCAATAGCAGGAGGAAAAGAACCATTTTGGAGGCATCATCTTGCTTTGCATCTTTCTCAAAGAATCATGCTCAACCAAAAGCCTCTCACCTTGCCTTGCCAACTTCAAACCTGTAGCAGCCTAGCAACCTCCATTTCATTTTTCTGTCAAAACCTCACCTGGCCATTTTGCCACTTCACCATGTTCTCACCATTTTGAAACTAGTAGCCATCAACCAAAAACCAGTGGAACTTCACTGAGGCACACTCACTCCAAAGCCTCATTTTGGACCATCTATTCATCATCACAAACCCTTGCAACTTGCCCTCTCACACTCACTCCAACTCACCTTGTTTATGCATTTCCTGTCAAACCCCACCATTTTGCATTCCATGTCCAAAACTCCCTCACCCTAAGACTGCATCAATTCCCTTGCCATCTGCATCATTGGGCCTAACAGGCCTGACTTGAGATTTCTTTTCAAAAAGAAAACTTGCTGTCAAAACTTCCAACAGAATTTGGCTTTTGCTAAAAACCATAGCTCCCCTCATTTTCTGTCATGAGCCAACCTAACAGCAGCATACCACAAACAACTTGACTCATATTTTTCCAACCAAAGCCCTTGCTCACTTGGCTATTTTTCTGTCTAGAACACAATGGTTTCAAACATCACCTAACAAACCAACATAACAATACCAAACCACAAGGAACCAACATTGCCTTGCCACTAAAAAAAAACACAGAATTCATTTCACTTGGCCATTCCTCTAAACCAGTCAACAAACTATTGAACAAAACCAAACCTAGCAAACCAATACACTCTCTGAAAAAACTGGACTTAGCTTTTTTGGCCTTGGATGATCAAAAAACCTGCTACCAACACTTCCTGCAGGAGCAGGCCAACAAAACCAACATAGGCCACTTGACAGCAAGGAAGCAACGTCCTTCATTCATTTGTCCAAAACTCACCTTTGGCCATTTCCAACAAAACAGTCAAACAACTCTTCATCATACATCAAGCATTCTTGAGTAAATAGCTTCCTCCTCCATCATTGCAAGGCCAAGGGAGCTTCTGTTTGGGCTTAGAACCTTCAAACAACTGTTGCATCTCCATTTCTCAAAAATCAAGTAAGCTTTCGATTTCAATCATTTGCCCTGCCATAATATGTTTTTGAAAGGTCTTTTTATGGTGATTCTAGAGAACTAAAGCATGCTTAATTTGGTTGTGTTTTGGCCAAGAAATCTTCATTTCATTTTGTGTGTTCAAACATAATTCTGTTCGATTTACCTTGCTAGCATGGATTTAATGAAATATGATCCCATATTCTTGATGCCTGATGCTTAATGATGCTGTTAGAGTGTTTAATTCTTAATTCTGGGCATGTTGATTTTTTAAGATGCATGATGATGAATGTTCAAATGCTGCTGTTTGCAACCTGCCCTGCCCAGAATTTCCACACTTGATTGTTTGTTTGGTTGTTTGCTTGATGTCACTTGATGATTAACAATGCCATGCTGTTGTGTTGATTTGCTTGGTTAATGTTTGTTTCAAGATTGAACATGCTGAACACGATTGCCTGGCTGTTAGAAACCCTAGTCCATTGCGTGAAATTCCCAAAAACGTGAAAGCTCATTGGCTGTTGTTTGCTTTGTCACTGTTTCATTGGGGGCGGGCCAATCAAAACATTTCCTGGGCGCGCTCAAAACGCTGCCGTTTTACTAAATGAGGCCCTGATTTACTGAAATGCCATTCTGTTGACTTGTGTTGACCAATTGCCATGCCTATTGTTTCATGCTTCATCCAATTTTTCATCCAACTTCACAAATTAATTTCCAATTCGTTTTTTATCCAAAAATTATGATTCTTTCTCCATGATGTTCATAATTGAGTCTATTATTTAATTATGAATTTTAATTAATTTTTCATTGGCTGGATTTTGAATGATAATTGGCTTTCTAACATGTGTGCATAAATGATACCTTGTGCCATTTCAATTGTGAAATTGTAATATTGCATCCAATGAGCTTGAAATTTTTTGTGGTGAAACTAGACACATTGACCTTCATTTCCATATAAAGTTTGTGCATTTATCATTTGTGGATTGAGAGTTATGATTTTTTGAAGTCATGTGTTGCATTTGGTGTCATACCATGATCATGTATTTTCACAAATTTTGTTCACACACTTCCCCACATCCAAATGACTCCAAATTTTGCATGAATGATCCCTTGTATGTCTAATTGATGTATGATTTTTCTTGGAATTAATCATGCTGTTTTCCATTTGATTGTGAATTTTCTTCCATATGTGGTCATTTGTTGACTTTTTGTGCTATGTCTTGCCAAATCTTTTGTGAAATTCTCAAATCTTATTGTATGACCATGAAATTTCATATGTGATAACTAGACATCCTCATCTTCACCATGGTTCTGATCCCATTCATTTATCATACACCATTCTTGACTTATGATTTTTCTAAGTTGATGCATGTTTGGTTAACTTCTTTGAGCATGTTCAAATTGGCTTTGACTTTCTGATTTTCATTGACTGCCTTCCACTTGTCTAAATGGGATGAAATTTGACATGCTCATCATGCTATGTGTTGGGTTTGATCATGATTTATTTGGTGATTTTTGGAAAATGTTTAGATTGTTTTTGAGTTAAGTTTTGCTGTTGACTTCTATGAGCTTCTGTTTGCTATACTTTGACCTAAATGGTTCATGAAATGATGATGATGATTGATATGAATGTGAACCCAATTGGTTTTGTTTCCTAATGGTTTGAACATGATTATGGATGCTTATCCTTTGCTGTTTTGACTTTATCATTCACTTTTGACCCTAGGCTTGCCCTAGTGGTCCTGTTACTCACCTTTGAGCTTGTGATTTCAGGTTGACCATCAAATGGCCATTAAAACCAATCCTTTTGATTGAGCTTACCCAAGTATCATTGCCTAACCTCTTTGTTTTGTAGGTGGCTTGGCTCACATGCCTTAAGCCTTGTGCCTTGCACATCCATGTGCCTCCAATTGACTGTTGGTTTCTGTTTCTGTTTGTTTTGTTGCATACTAACATCTGCTTGACTGTTTCAGGTACTTTAGTTGCTTAGTTCCTTGTGAACTTTTTGCTTTGCTTTGCTTGTATAAGCAATTTGCATTGAGGTATGCCTCCTTTACTTCATGTAGTCTGGAAGACCTGGTCTGTTACTTGGCCAGGCAACTGTCTGAAGTCCTCCTTAAGAGGCAATGTTTGTGGATGTTTACTTTTGTCCCTGCATAGAGTCAAAGTCCTCCTAAGAGAATAGGCAATTGGTGGAAGGTAGGGATATGCAATCTATCCCCCACTATTCAGTGTGTCATCTGCTTTGCTCACACCACTGTGTTGATGCATTTCAGATACAAACCCAAGATCTTGTGCAACTGTACAGTTGAGTCAGTTTTAAATGTGTAGAAGGGTTCCCACTTTCTGAACCCACACATTCTTGTCTTGAGCTCTCCCAGGCCAGGGATAAGAGCTGTGAGGTCTCATCCTCACTTCATCCTTTCATCTGCTTCACCTTAGCCCTTCAATGGCAAGGTTAAGAGCACATTCACCCCATTCCAGAGGTTTGTTTGTTGAGGTTGATATGACCCCTTGACTAAAACCTATCCCTTGTTTGAGCCACTTGTTTGTGTATAGCGTGTGCTATCTGTGCTTGTAGGATTGTTTGACTTGCTTCCTGTGCAAGATAGGATAGTTTGACTTGCTTCCTGTGCAAGTTAGGATAGTTTGACTTGCTTCCTGTGCAAGATAGGATAGTTTGACTTGCTTCCTGTGCAAGTTAGGATAGTTTGACTTGCTTCCTGTGCAAGTTAGGATAGTTTGACTTGCTTCCTGTGCAAGATAGGATAGTTTGACTTGCTTCCTGTGCAAGTTAGGATTGTTTGACTTGCTTCCTGTGCAAGTTAGGTTTTACTTGGCTTGCTCCCTGTGCAAGTTAAGTGTGTGTGGCTTGCTTCCTGTGTGAGCCATGCTTAGGATAGGTTGGCCCTTGTGCCATTTAGCTAGAAACCCTAACTTAGGGATGATTTGCATGATAACATCTAGGCTCGAGTCGTAGTCTCCCTAGTGTTGTGTCTCCCTCTGTTATCTGGTTAGGCTAGTCCTTTATCCCTGCGTAGGGGAACTACATCGCCCTGATCTTTATACCAGATGAAGTATGTAGGCAGGAGATTGAGCTGATCTCTCCGGGCGCCTTTTCTTTCTTTTTGTGTGTGTTGTCTGACCTTTGCTAGGCTCGAGTCCCTGACTCCTTAGCATTTGCTGTCTGTCTTGTTTGTGTGTGTTTGACAGTTATAGGCTCGAGTCCCCGACTCCCTATCAACTTGTTGTGTTGTTGTGTGCTTGGAAGCTGATGTAAGTCCATCGAGTGGCATTTGGGTTCCAGTGTGTGTGTGTTTGGTTCGGATGCTGATGTAAGCCCAGCTATTGGCATTCAGGCTCCATGTTTGCCTCTTTGTGTGTGTTTAGGTTCGGATGCTGACATAAGTCCAGTGATTGGCAGTCGGGCTCCACGTTTGCCTGTGTCCTGTTTGTTTGTGTGCGTGTCAGCCGAGCTACGAATGCTCTGATTCTTCTCTCGTCCGAGAAGATACGTATGCATAGGATGCGACATCCTAGCGAGCATGTGTCGTTTCCCCAGTCCGAACTACTTCGACTCTGATGTCTATGCCTGATAGACTAAGTAGGCCCAGGATGCGGTATCCTGCCGAGTCAGTCTTGTCTGTTTTCTCGTGTCTCTTTCAGCCTGTATAGATGTTTGTGAGCAGTGTTTAGCAACCAATATTCCTTCCTTTTGTGCGTGGATCCCGTAGAGTACTACGGATGCGTAGGGGTGCTAATACCTTCCCTTCGCATAACCGACTCCCGAACCCTTTCTCTTTGGTCGCGAGACCATGTTCTTTCCAGGTTTACTCTGAGCGTTTCCTTTCCCTCTTTTGGGATAAATAACGCACGGTGGCGGCTCTGTTGTTCTTGTTTTCCCGCCGGTTTTTCGCGTGATGCGACAGGGCTGAGTATGCTCATTGGAGACTAAAAAACTTATTTAATATTGTTCCATGAGATTTGTGCAGATGTTAGGATGCAATAAACACCGTATTGAAGCTGCAACTAGGTCAATTTAGAGTACCATTTCAAAATACTATTATCGATCTTAAGTATCGGTATAACACTTCTTTTTACTGAAGATTGCACGACTTTGTCTTGAGAGAATGTATGTAACACACTACAAAATAGTTGGAAAGGTTAAAAGAGTTAATGCTAACAAAAATGCATGTGGATGCTTCATTAGGACAACACATAGGTTACCTTGTGCATGTGAACTTGTAAGTATTTAAATACAAGGTTATCCTATTCCTTTAGAAACCATTCATGGTTTTTCAAAGAAATTACACATTAAAGAGTATGAATCAATGGAATAAAGTGAGACACAATTGGACTTAAACAAAGAATGTGAAGAGTTAAATAGATATTTCAGCACCTTTGAAATTGTTGGCCATATGGCAATGAAGTAAAAGGGAGCAAAAGAGTGATGTGTATCATGATTCTTCAGATTGTGAGTATGTTGATGCCTCTCAGGAAAGACAAGCATCCAAGAGATCATCTAGAAAAGCTTCATCAAGTCAATAGTTTAACAAGTCTTCAAGACATCTTTATTTGTCTCATTTTCCTATTTTCTTGCGTGACTACTCTCGTACCCCAAATTTTGACCACCATCTTTGTCCTTATTACTAACTTAGGATGAAAGTCACTAACGTATTAAGATTCCTATACATGTCATCTGGTCAACTCCAATGACCTGAAAAGTCAAAGGAGGACCATTTTTACTTTTCTAAACCATTTATCCCATTTTCGAGTAACTAATAGGTTAACATTGTCATTAGATAATGAGGGTTATTAAATTTTTGTTTAGGATTAATTTTTTAGGGATGGTATTAGGGCTAATTGGACTTTTATTAACATTAGTGAAATTATTCAAATAGTATTAATAAAATATCAAGATTATTAGTTTAAGTTCCTATTGTTCAAAGTTCTTAGATTAATTTGGTATGAGGAGGTTTAAATTGAAGTTCATTAATGACTAGATTAATAAAATGATGATTAATTAAGGTTACTAAGTTATGTAGTTTTTTTAAATTAATTAGATTAATATTATCAAACGGTTTAAATATTGGTTAATCAATTTAACTGATTCATTATATTAATTAAATTAATTAGGTTTTTTAAACTATTGGCATAGTTAGATTAATTATGACATTAATTAATTGGGTTTTGATAATTAAATTATTTTAGGTTAATTAAAATAGATTATATATTAATGTTTATCTTTAGTTAGAGTTTATTAGAGTGGCGGTGTTTATGATAGTTGGATCGTAATCAGTCAAAATGTTGACCCAAACCAAATCAAGCCCAAGCCCATTACCAATTGGGTCAAACAAGACCCATAGTCCATCTCCGCACCGGGTCAAACGCATGACACAGATTTATCCCCAATTCCCCAATTGGAAACCCTAATTCCCGCGCATAGTGGATTAGAAAAGGATCAAATGTATTGAATCAAATATTTTCCTTTTCATTACAAGATACATTAAAATCAAGTATTTACAATTGAAATTGGACTAAGTACATCACAAATGTCTGTTACAGTTCACAAACCATAAATCTATTTCTGAAGCAAAATCAAATTACAATCAATTTGATTTACCATCAAATTCTAACTTTCTAAACTCGTACAATCAGAATTAAAATTAAAACCCTAATCAATCTAATTAAAAACGTAATATTAACCTATAAGTATCGAGAAGTGAGAGATGAACAAAAAGAAAAACCCTAAAAAACATCCATTGCTGTTACAATCCCGGCCCTTCCACTAGAGCTTGAATCAAAGTAGGATTAGAGTTTCACATTGAAACACTAATTTCTCTTAGCTTAGCCTCCACTACGATCCAGAAGGACCTCACATCAGATAAGAGAAAACAAGTTAGAGAGGGAAAAAAGGAGGGCAGTAGAACCAAGGGAGATCGAGAAGAATGTTATACCTTTTTACCAGGGAGTTATTCCTCCTTGTTGCTTGGTCTCTAAACTTTTATTAATCTTGACTGCATCATTGTTTTATTGTCATTTATTGTTTACTCTGGATTGTTGTGACTGTTTAAAAGGGATTAGGGTTAGATAACTTTGGAGTTTGATTTTGAAGGGTTAATGGGAAGGATGATTTTTGGATCAGCCAAGGTTTATGGTTGAATTAGTTAAAATTTGGGGTTTCTGGGAAAATTAGGGTTAAAGTTCATATGATGAGCCCTAGGGTTCATCTGGGTAGAGCTAGGGTTCATCTCGAAAAAGGGTTAGGGTTCATTATTCATTAGGGTTCTAGGTTTCTGGGTTTTGGGGTTGATGTCCATCACCCATATGAACATCATTTAAAGATCACGATTGAGCTTCAACTGGAAATTTAGGGTTCACGATGGTTTACAATGGGGGCCCGTTTCTGGGTTGGGTGTTCTTCATGTTCATGATGAACATCCTGATTAAAGGCGGTGGTTCGGAAGGTGAGTCACGGTGGGAGAAGGGGTGGCCAGAGGGAGAGGAGAAGAGAGCAGAGAGAAGTTAGAGATAGAGAATAAGTGAAGAGAGATAGTGGGAAAAGAGAAATGAGAGGGGTCTGAAGGGTGGGAGTTTAACTACTCCCCCCGTGACTCCTCTGATGTCAACCAAGTGGCATCCCCTAGAGGCTTCAGATCAGTTGACTTCCCCATTAAACTAATGTCCCTATGTGTGCAGTCTCACCATGTACCCTAGTTAACTTCCCATCATAACCATCCCTTTTGGATACGTTGACTTGTAATCCAAATCAAAGGTTGTGATCTGATCCAGTCAGATCTATGTGATTCAGATCACAGGCCCAGGAGAGAGTCAAACTTTGACTCTCCCTTAGTGGACTTCTTCCCACATATGGGCCTCAGAATTTATGGGCTTTCTCTTCCATTACTGATCACAACCCTTCCCCAATAGCCCATTTCTAGTTGAGTTGGAAATACACCCCCATGTGTTAGCTCATTTTTTTGACGCCCATTAAGAATTACCAAAATTGGAAATCATATGTACAATTGCTTTTAGACCAGGAAGTGGTATTCGACCAGCTGGAGGTGATTCAACTGGGCAAGGTTAATAAGGATCAACATACAATTGAAATTCCAGAAAAGGGTCTCTTAAATACGGTTGAAAATGGTTTCCGATCAAAGATTCAAAATTCAAATAAGGGAGGGAACTTCGCCCTCATCAGAAACCGTTAAGAGCACACATGGAGCATAGTGGATAAATGCGCACATGCAAGGCGCCATGTGTCTCGACGTGATTGAAGAACCACTAGAAACGGTTATCTCGATTTAGTATAAATCTAGGGTCTTAGTGTTAGAAAAAGTATGTGTCAAAGTGTGTACAAAAATCTGTAAATTTACCAAGTACTCATGTGAAGAAGAATCGTAAATCACAGAATGTACGTTTGTTACACCATTCTTAGTTACTTCAAAGCAATATAAATTTATCTTTACTTTTTTCCAGAAATATACTTCCTTACTTCTTCATTCCAAATGCCTTCCTTTTACTTTGTCATTTATAGTTTTAATATTTCCTTGTTTTTTCCTTACTTTCAACATTTACTTTACAGTCTTAAGATTCCCTTACTTCCGACATTTACTTTGTCATTTACAAATCCTTTACAATTTCTCCCGTTCATGTCACCCTTTTTATTAGTTTTCAAACTCTAATTTTGCGCTTATTATTTAGCATTCGTTACTACCAAAATTCATTTTCAAAACGGTTAGCACATGTCCTAGGATTAATCTGATCGATCCTGTAAGTAACCAAATCTAGATTTTTGGAAGATCAGCGATTGTTTACCGATTTTCAAAGTAAACAAATTGGCACACCCGGTGGGACCAGTGATAATGTTACGTATTGTGTGTAGTTCTGGTTGTTAAGTTTTTTTGGGAAAATATTTGTTGTATGTTATTAAGAAGTGGTAAAGTAGCCATAAATGACGAACAACGAATAGGGAGAGAATCCCATACGAGGATGGCAAATATGAATGCGCCAGAGACCCAAAACTCTCAAAATCCATCAACTAGTAACATAACACCCCCTTCTTCTTTTATAGGGGAAAACACGGCCACAATGTATGTGACAGAAGTAGTTTCGTCTATGGTGAGTTCGATGCCTACGCATTCGATTTCCCATACTGAACCAATTTTAACCTACATTGGGCCTAGGGGACCTCCTCATACTCCCCCACCAATTAGAGATATTCCAAATAGGCCCCCTGGTTTCTCAATACCATTTGTTAGTCGAGAATAGCCGTATGGAATGCCAACATCAGTGATGGCCAATTACAGAACACTGGTTCTACTTTTTCAGAACCGATGGTTAACATAAATTCTCCAGTGCAAGGGTATGGGGTTAACATGGGTCAAACTAACCAAACTTCAGGTTTGAGACACCCAACATAACTACCTACTCTTACCAATAACTCTGCGGCAGCATGGAGGCAACAGATGGATGAAAGCAATCATGAAATGGTTCAAATGGGCATGAATGGTCAAAGGGTAAAAGGGTAGCCTATGTCGATTTCAGGAGTGATGACGAAAGTGCATGTCATAGACTTTCAGACTTAGACAACAATGAGATCGACCTCGCTGAATTGACGCAAGGGCCACCAAGTTTTAGCACCTTCGAATGGGAAAAACCATGTTGAAAAACCTGAAAAGAGTGACAAATTTCCAAAGAAAACTTATATGTTCGACGTTACAAAATGTGATGAAATTTTTGACTTATTAGTCAAAGATGGTCAAATGATAGTACCTCCGGGTGCTAAAGTACCCCCTTTAGAGCAAAGAAAGAAAAAATGGTTTTGCAAATACCATGGTTTTTTGGGTCATAAAACGTCTCAATGTTTTCTTTTCAGGGATCTTGTGCAAAATGCCATCCAGGAAGGAGGACTCAAGTTTGGAGACAAAACACGGAGCCAAATGAAGATCGACTCCGATCCTCTACAGGTAGCTAAGGCCCGTTACACTGAACCAGAAGAAGTGAACCTTATTGAAGTCGTTGATGATTTCGACATGACTGAAGTCACTGAGGACTTCTTCAATGGACATGTTATGGTCAGGGTTCATGTGTACTTCGAGCAAGCGCCTCTTGATGATTTTACTCAAAAGGTTGCAGGAGATATATCCTACAAAAATGTTGAAGCCTCCGATGTTGAAGAAACTGAAAGTTCAAAGTTAATGATGATCGCTAAAGAAACTGCTGATGATTTTGTTCAGATGGATAAGGCCACTGAGGGCCTTCAAAAATAATTCAAAGGTTGGATATTACTGAGAATATCCACATGGAGTTCAATATGGTTGAGTTATCTCAAGAAAACTCTATGTAAGTCGACGATGAATGTCAACAGGAGGAGTATAACAAAGTCACCTTCCCCCACGAGGAAAAAACGTTGTCTGACTTCCTCCGAAGGTGTCAGAAAAAGAAGTCGGAAGTCATGTTGTGCCTTAGGCGTAGTACTATATTCGACAAGAAGGCATCTCAAAATCTTGAAGGGGTTAGGAGAGTAAACCAACAAGATGGTCATAAAGCCTTCCAAAATGATCAAGTGGGTAAGCCCGAAAGGGCTTTCGATCCCAGGAGATATCCTGATCCAAGACGCCCCATGGTGAAGCTGAGTGAAACCAAGCAAGCAGGGCGAAATTTCTAACCCATTTCCTTCAAGCCTAGTGTTGAAGGGTCAAATGGAAAGTGGGTTAAGAAAAATGATGGAAGGAAACGCGGTCATGGAAAGTGACAGAACTTCGATGTTGAAAGAGGTTCCTCATTGACTTACCGCAAGGAATTTCGGACTGACAAAAGAACCTCACATGTGTCTAAGAATTATAAGGGAAAACCCCTATAACCAAATCTCAGTGGAGAAGAGAACAAAGAAGGAGAAAAGCCCAGAGAGAAGATGGTGAGAGGGATCAAGTTGAGTCGAGTACCAATGTAGCTGTGAAGAAAAGGGAAGACTCAAACTTCGTAAAAAGAAATCCCAATATTCCAGTTAAAACGGCCAGTGAAAAATATAATCAGGTGCCCACCGAAGATGAAATGTTGACTGACAACTTTGACTCAGGGTCGGAAGCCTCCTTAGATATCTTAGTCGGGGTGGTATCCGTGATACCGAGGGAATTCGATCGGATTACTGAAGTCGAAGACAACAACCATATCACAGAGAGAGAGACGGCTGCGCACAAGCCGGTATGTTACTATGTGATGAATAACTAATGTGTTGAAGAGAAAAATGCCTTTTTCGAGAGGCCCAACGAAGCCATGAAGAGCCACCTGAAACCCCTCTTCATCATTGGAAAATTCAAAGACGTCCCCGTTAATAAATATTGGTAGATTGTGAAGCGACTGTGAACTTGATGCCTCACCGCATGTTGAGGAAAATTGGCAAATATGATACTGATGCCAAACCTCATAATATGGTGCTAAACAACTATGAAGGTAACATGGGTTCTACCATGGGAGCTATCCAAGTTGAATTAACTGTAGGGACAATCACTAGGTTCACAATGTTTATGATTGTGGAAACAAAGGCTAACTATAATCTATTTCTTGGAAGAGAATGGATACATGGGGTTAGAGTTGTTTCGTCTTCAATGCGCCAGAGGATAATAATTTGGCGCCCAGATGGCATCGTCGAAAACATAGAGGCGGATCAGGGGTACTTTAAAACCCCTATAAACCATGTCTACAGGTGCCAATTTGACAAGTACTTGGCCACCATAGCTCCCTGTGATTCGGCTGAGTTAGCATTTACCCCTGATATTTATGAGTGTCTGGAATCGACCCCACAGGATGGGGAAGTGAATTCAGTAATGATGACTGAGTTTACAGCGCTAGAGAGGATTTCAGTTTACATAGTCGAGAGAAAACAACAATTGGCCTTAGAGGCCGAAATCAAAAATATGGTTGCCGAAGCCAGTGAAGTTTCTCAATTGATAGGTCTTGGGAAGGACTTTGATCCAATGCCACCTGATAAAGGTCAGAATGAAGAGCAAGAACAGAGGCTCGATGCGATCTATGACGATGAGCCTTTGGGTTTCGAGAAGGATCCGCTAGAAGCGAACATTAAAAGGCTGGCTCAGGATCCCCCTGAAGAAGTAGACTTGGGAAATGGAGTGATAAAAAGGCCAACTTACATCAGTGCCAACATTCATTCTCAACTCAAGATCAAAGTGGTTCAGTTGCTGCGAGAGTTTAAGGACTATTTCGCATGGGACTATGATGAAATGCCTGGTTTAAGCAGAGAGCTGGTTGAATTGAAACTGTCAATCAAGCCTGGAAAGAATCATGCAAAGCAGAACCCCAGATGATTTTATCCAGTAATACTTTCGAATATTAAAGAGGAAGTCAAAAGGCTTCTCCGCTGTAATTTCATTCGCACGGCCAGGTATGTCGAATGGTTAGCTAATATTATGCCAATTGTAAAGAAGAATGGTACTTTAAGGGTTTGCATAGATTTTAGAGATTTAAATACTGCAACCCCAAAAGATGAATATTTGATGCCAGTGGCAGAAATGCTAGTCGATTCTGCTGCAGGCTATGAATATTTAAGCATGCTTGACAGGTATTCTGGGTATAATCAAATATTTATCGCTGAAGAGGATGTCCTGAAAACAGCATTTTGATTCCCCTGAGCCTTAGGCACCTACGAATGGGTAGTGATGCCTTTTGGTTTGAAAAATGCTGGGGCAACCTACCAAAGAGCAATGAATTCGATCTTCCACAATTTCATAGAAACGTTTATGCAAATATATATAGATTATATTGTCATTAAGTCTGTTTCAGGGAAGAGTCGCGTAGACCATCTTCGAATATCTTTCGAGAGGATGAGAAAACATGGTCTAAAAATGAATCCTTTAAAATGCGTTTTTTGTGTGCAGGCTGGGGATTTCTTAGGCTTTGTGGTCCACAAAAGGGGATCAAAATAAACAAGAATAAGACCAAGGCCATCATGGAAGAGAAAACGCCATCAACAAAGTAAGGTTTGCAGTCACTGCTAGGCCAGATTAATTTCCTAAGGAGATTCATCTTAAACCATAGCGGGAAGACGCATGCTTTTTCACCATTGCTTCGAATCAACAAGGAAGGGCTCGAGTGGGGGAAGGCTCAACAAGAAGTATTCGAAAAGATTAAAGCATACTTGAGTCACCCACCATCTTGACACCACCTTGTAGAAATAAAAGTATGAGATTGTATGTATATGCATCTGACAAGACTTTAGGAAGCATATTAGCTCAAGAGGATGATAATGGTGTCGAAAGAGCCATTTACTACCTCAATAGGGTCTTAAATGATGCAGAAACTAGGTATAGCATGGTCGAAAAATTATTATTATGCCTATATTTCTCTTGTACAAAATTGAAACATTATATTAAACTTGTTGACGTTTATGTTTCATCTCATTGTGACGTTATTAAACACATGTTATCCAAACCAATCTTGCATAGTCGAATTGGGAAATGGGCATTAGCATTGACTGAATTTTCTTTAACATACATACCATTAAGAGTTGTTAAAGGACAAGTGGCAACAAACTTTATAGTCAACCACTCCATAGACTCGAACGCACTGAACTATCTCGAATTGGGACCTTGGAAGTTATACTTTGATGGGTCTAGTCATAAGGATGGTACAGGCGTCGAGGTTGTAATTATTTCTCCTAATAAAATTCCAAAAAAATTCCAATCCAAAGTAGAAAGTACCTGCTCAAACAATGAGGCTGAATACAAAGCCCTCATAGCAGGACTTGAAATATTGTTGGAATTGCGGGCAACTAGAGTCGAAATAATGGGTGATTCAAAGTTGGTCATAAAGCAGATCACAAAGGAATATAGATGTATTAAGGAGAATTTAATCATGTACTTCATAATCGCCAGTCGACTGCTAAAAAGATTCGAAATGGTTTCTATTCAACACATACCTCGACTAGAAAACCAAGTGGCTAACGATTTGGCTCAAATCGCATCCGGGTATAAAATTTCAAAGGAAAATTTGCATAAAGTCATTGAAGTCAGGGGAAAGGTCGTGGTAACCAGATTAATACCCCTAGACTTAGAAAAGATAAAGCTAGGATATGCTGATGAAGGGCATTTCAAAATATTGGTAGTAGACAATTTGACGGATGATGCAAGAATTTGCCAAAGAAATGGGCTTTAAATTGTTAAATTCGACGCCTTATTATGCTCAAGCCAATGGACAAGTCGAAGCTGCCAATAAAGTGATCATTGGTTTGATTAAAAAGCATGTAGGGAAGAAGCCTAGGAATTGGCATAAAACTCTGGACCAGATTTTATGGGCATGTCGCACCTCTCCCGAAGAGGCCAATAAGTCAACCCCCTTTCGGTTAACCTTTGGCCATGATGTTGTTCTACCAGTAAAAGTTCACCTACAATCCATAAGGATTCAAAGACACCACGAACTTCCAACAGAGTCATATTGGAGCATGATGTTGGATGAATTGGTTGACTTATATGAAGAAAGGTTAAATGCTTTAGAGTTGCTAAAACGACAAAAGAAGAGAATAGAAATCTCTTATAATAAGAAGGTAAAAGTCAAAAGTTTTGCGAATGAAGACTTGGTCTAGAAAGTGATCCTCCCAATGGATCGAAAGGATAGAACCTTGGAGAAATGGTCCCCAAAATGGGAAGGCCCTTTTCAGATTTTTTAGGTATTCTCTAATGGTGCCTATGAAATCGAAGAGCTTAATGAAGATAAAAGGATTCTAAGAGTAAATGGGAAATATTTGAAAAAATATAAATCGATACTCCAAGAGATATAAATAAGAGACGAATAGTTATATAAATAAAACAAAGCCAATATGGTAAAAATGCCTAGATGGTTATATTAAATTCTAAGGTCCAAAGAACCAATATTCATTACAAAGAAAATTATCATTACACTGCAAAATAGATAAAGAAAAAACTAGAAAGGAAGGTTGGCCTTGATCTGCAGATACTTGGCTTTAAGAAGCTCTAGACGTTTTTCGCACAAAGATCTCTTCGATCGCAAAAGTTTGACGTCAGACTCAAGTTGTCGAGCCATTTCGACAAATTCCATTCCAAATGATAGCTCTTGGGCCATTAAAGCTTCATCAAACTCCAAGAGTTGATTTTTGCTTCTTTCGGCATTAGAGATCTTCGCCTGAAGTTCTTCTATTTGTTTCCTCCAGGAAGCAATGTCATGGTTATGAACTTCGACCTTTTCCTTGTTCTTCTGTTTGGTCTGCTCCAATTCCATTGCCCTATTGGTAGACTCGGTAGCAGCATCCTAGGAAGCAGCCTCAGAACCAGACTTCTTCTCAATTTCCCCTGTGAGTTGAGGTAACAACTTATGATCTGCAACATCTTGGTCGATCATAGTTCCTATTTCGAAGATAACCTTCGCCACTTCAGGAGAAGCTTCAAACATGTCGACTTGGTTGAGAAGAGCCTTTAGATTCAAAGGGGAAGAGGGATCAGCCAGCAGCAACAGAAACAAGTCTCCTTTGAAGACTTTGTCTTTGATATTAGAAAGAACTTTGGCTGCAGGAGTGCTCGAAGGTTGATCTTCAGACACCGAAGTACTAAGGCTTTTATTAGAGGAACTTTCCCTACAGTTTAGCATAGCCTTCAAATACACAAGGGGTTAGCTTCGTTTCAGCATAGCCAATTTTTCTTCAGAAATACCTTTGGTACTACTCATTGAAACCCCGACCGTTGGAACATCGGCCATGGTGGGAGTGACAAGAGTTTGAGTTCGAGCTTGCTGTTTACCTGCATTAGCTTACCCCCTTCAAAGCCTTTATCATCATCAGGGATTGTGATGGGGTTGCCTTTGTTCTCCTCCTCCACAACCATATCCTCGACATTACCACCTTCTCCCTAAGGATTGTTCACTCCTTCAGCTGTATGTAAATCAGTCCCGGAGGTTTCCTCGTCTTCCTCTAATTCATCTACATCCATGGGTTTTGGATCGCCTCTAGCCCCACCTTCTTCACTTGAATCAGTTTCGTGACCGGAGTCGCTGCTTTGAGAATGTTGAGTGGCAATCTTCAGTGGTGAAGCGTCGAGGTCACCAGGGGGAGGTTGGTTAATCTCACTTGTAGACCATTTTTCAGATGATGGTCGATAATTAGATTCTCCAGCACTATTTAAAACATCTGGTGCGGAGGTAGGCGCGAATTAGGTAGTATTCTTGGTTCGAATGACAGTGCTTACGCCACCCTGAAATCAACGCGATCGAAAATTATAAATGGAGAAAGACGGTCAACAAGTTATGTAAGGGAGAAATAAGTTTGTTATACCTTATCACCTTCGACCCCAGGGATGGAGTTGTCGCTCTCACTTTGGGTCGTGGCTATCTTCGCCATCTCCTTAGGAATAGGCTATTGGATAACGAGAATAACATAAAACAGTTAGTGTTAGCTAAGAGGAAATAGCTTTCAAAGGGAATGTACTTCGAGGGAAACTTCCTGTGTCACACCTTCATATATGTCCGATTCGATTCGGACATCTTTAATCCCTATATGAAGATGCCCTTTGAATTTGCCTAGAGTATGCTTAGTCACAACCACCCGCTGAGTTTTTTTTTTGAGATTGTTGTCGAAGTATTTTATTGGAATCCCCACGAATAAACCAATCTGGAAATGGAGGGGAAAGGGCCACTCCAAATTCAGCATTAGGCAGTGGAGGAAACTTTGGGGGAAACATTTCAAGAGCCATTTCATAGCGTTTCTCATGAGGAACGTATGAGGGAATCTTTAGGTTTTCCATTTTCTTTGAAAATTTATCTTTAAGCGTGACAGCTGCTTCGCGGATGGTTCGACTAAGACCATCAGGTCTATAGGAAATTTCAAAGTAGGTTTGAAAAGCTTGAATTTATCATATAAGTGTATAAGTACCTTTCCTGGTCTTTTCCTACACAAGAAGAAAAGGTTTATCAAATAGTTGAATGAAAGAGGTGACGTCACATAATTCTTTGACGTAGTACTTAGCCCACCACTTCCCAAACTCTCGACTGCAGAGGAAGCTGGGCTCGAAGTTGAATGGAGTAAGTTGGGTTCTGCCAGTATACCTGGCTATTTGTTTAAGAGCAGTAGCTTCGGAAAGGACTGGATTATGGAGAAGGAGACTACCCTTCTTGTCATACAAGCATTTTGGGAGGACCTGAACTAACGCAAATTATCGAGCGACGAGGTTGGGATGATAGGTTATCAAAGTAACCTGAACCTTAGAAGGGTTGAGTCGAAGGGTTAGAATCCTGGGGGTTAAAAAGGATTCCCAAATCAGCAAAGATTATGTCTCCTGTTTCTTAGATAGATATGGAAAGGCCCTAGTAAACCACTTGGGACCGATTTTCCTGAAGGCGAATGAGGCCAAGCTCGAAGTAAAGACACGGCGCTTAGCAAACATCATGATATAGCCCATGAAAGTCGATTGGAGGGCTTGTCCTTCATCATTTGGAGTCAGTTGAGCTAACCTAGGGCCTTCGACCCTTCTGTTCAGGATCTCCTTAGCATCTTTGTCGATAAGGCCTTTGTTTGACAGGTTGGCCTCGAAAGTGGCATTTAGCCAGAGCTGCAATAACCAAAAAGGGCCAGACAGGAGAAGGTTCCCTTTGTCCCCCAAATTCTTCAATTGAACAACTCCATCGCTCAAAGATTCATAAAGACTCGCCAAGATCATCTCGCTTAGGCAGATATCATGCCCCGCATATAGTTGGTTCGCCAGAGTAAGATACTTCTTGGAAACTTGTAGGGACTTCGAACAAGAAATGGAGTGTGACAACCAAAAGGCTAAGAAGGATATATGATCCATGTCAGTGACAACGTCGGTATCCTTATCATGGTAATGAGCAATGTGGGTCGAATACGCTTCTCTAGTTGTCGAAAAAGCAATAGTGTCCATAGAGTCGGTGTCGGGATCATAAGTGTGGCCAGTAGGCTTCAGCCCTGTGATAACGGCCATGTCGAAAAGGGTTGGTGTGGTCATACCACAAAGAAGGTGGAAGGTGTAATATGTACTATCCCAGAAGTACAATGAGGAAATCAACATTGGAGTGTTGTAATCTAAATTCAATTTCGACAGCATAATCAGGTCATATATTCCTATGTCTTTCCAAGCCTGACCTTTAACTTTCTCTATTTTGGTTAGCCAATTTAGGTAATCAGTAGGGTCTTTAAAGGTGGGAGTAGCATGGAAGGATCTGAAACCATTCTTTATAAACCTCAGATCTATAATATCCCCATCCTTAGGGTTTTCAGTGGAGGGGGTTTCAGTTCTAGGTTTTCTAGATTGCCCTATGGGTTTAGATTTGTGGTAAGAGAGGAAGAACTCTCTAAACTTACTAGCATCAACATCTAAATCATCTAAGGGCCTAGATAATGCATAAGTTTTTTCAGAAATAGAAATAGGAATAAGTACCTGAGAGGCGTAAATTATGCGTTATTCTTCTGTCTGGGGCTCTGGTATGTATTGCCGGTTGCCAACCGCGACTGGAGCAGACTACATGGCGAATGAAGGAAGTTCAGAGGTCTTTTTTGGAGCTTTTGTCCTATTGGCGGAGGTTTTGACAAATGTAGTGGGGTATTCGTTACCGTTAGAGATATTGACTAAATCCAAGGTAAATCATACAAGTCGAGTCGCCACCGCACTTCTATTTATCCAAAGGAATGGTTAGAAAGCGAACAAAAACCTAAAAGTTTTATCGAATCAAAAACTAGTAAAAATGTCAGAGATCTGGGTAAGGGGTTGGTTATGCAATGAGAATGTGTTAGGCACCCAAAACATCCTAGGTACTCCTAGGGAGCCCTTTTCATACTTGTTGCAAAGGTTGTTGTTTTTTTTGAAAATTTATTTGTGCAAACATGATTGAAGGGATGAGAAAAGCGTGTATGTTTATCTAATGTACTACTTACTAAAAGAAGGGTCAAAAGAAAATGACTCGCACGGACGTCGCATCCACTGCATACGTATCTCATCTAAATCTGAGAATCAGAGTCTTCGTAGCTCGGCTACTTATGGGTTAAAGAGGAGTGTGCTCGCTAAGACATCGTGTCTTATGCCTACGTATCTCGTCTGGGATGAAAATCAGAGCAAAACGTAGTTCGACCACCTATGGGGTAAGGGTTGTGTTTTGGGGTGAACGACGTTACTACACAATCTACCGGATGCTCGACCTTTGGAGACTTATTCGCCTGTAGTAGAAGGAGATAACGTGTTCTTAGGAGAAGAAAAATCAATGAGTTTGGGGTGTTTAGGGATGCTCATGCAAAAGGGCATTCCTAGATGAAGGAACCGCGCAACCTTAATTGACATGCCACGAGAGGCTATACAAAACCTAAGAAATCGGTAACATGCGGGAAAAGTAAAGGGATCAAGAGATCTACCATACAAATAAAGATCTGAAGTAACAGCAATTAGATAAATAAGAAACCGAAAGACGCTTCCAAGATAAACACCATCAAAGAAAGCGAGTCAGTACAGGTAATCGGAATAGACCTCCATGTGGTACCCCACAAATAAAGTGGAACACCAAGCAAGCTATCCCCAGCAGAGTCGCCACTTTTCTGTAGCGGGGTATTCGTTACCATTAGAGATATTGACTAAATCCAAGGTAAATCATACAAGTCGAGTCGCCACCGCACTTCTATTTATCCAAAAGAATGGTTATAAAGAGAACAAAAACCTAATAGTTTTATCGAATCAAAAACTAGTAAAAATGTCAGAGATCTGGGTAAGGGGGTTGGTTATGCAATGGGAAGGTGTTAGGCTCCCAAAGCATCCTAGGTACTCCTAGGGAGCCCTTTTCACATTTGTTGCAAAGGTTGTTGTTTTTTGTGAAAAATTATTTGTGCAAACATGATTGAAGGGATGAGAAAAGCGTGTATGTTTATCTAATGTACTACTTACTAAAAGAAGGGTCAAAAGAAAATGACTCACACGGACGTCGCATCCACTGCATACGTATTTCATCTGAATCTGAGAATCAGAGTCTTCGTAGCTCGGCTACCTATGGGTTAAAGAGGAGTGTGTTCGCTAAGACATCGTGTCTTATGCCTACGTATCTCATCTGGGATGAAAATCAGAGCAAAACGTAGTTCGACCACCTATGGGGTAAGGGTTGTGTTTTGGGGTGAACGATGTTACTACGCAATCTACCAGATGCTCGACCTTTGGAGACTTACTCGTCTGTAGTAGAAGGAGATAACGTGTTCTTAGGAGAAGAAAAATCAATGAGTTTGGGGTGTTTAGGGATGCTCATGCAAAAGGGCAGTCCTAGATGAAGGAACCGCGTAACCCTTAATTGACATGCCACGAGAGGCTATACAAAACCTAAGAAATCGGTAACATGCGGGAAAAGTAAAGGGATCGAGAGATCTACCGTACGGATAAAGATCCGAAGTAACAACAATTAGATAAATAAGAAACCCAAAGACTCTTCCAAGCTAAACACCATCAAAGAAAGCGAGTCATCATAGGTAATCGGAATAGACCTCCAGGTGGTACCCCACAAATAAAGTGGAACACCAGGCAAGCCATCTCTGCAAGAGTCATATGAGCCCTGACTGGAGAGATCGAATGAAATTCAATTGCCCGGTTGGGTTTGCAAAGCAATCTGAGGGTTTATATGAGAGGGAATTGGTTCTTTGCCGATGAGTTCCCTTCAGTCTCTGGAGGTTGCTCTGAACTCTGTTAGCTCTTCTCTCACTATCTTTTTCCCTGTTAGGGTAATAGGAATAGAATGACCTTTTGTTTCATTGAAACTCTGAATTTATAACCTGATTTTTGTGGACCTGTGGGCTCAAATGAGAGAGGCCCAAGTCCAAAATTTTTTTGTTATATTTTATTTATTTATTTATTTATTTATTTAATTATTTATTTTATTTATTTATTTATTATTTTAATTTTTTTTATTTATTTTTATTTATTTATTTTCGATTTTCATTTTTTTTTTGTTTTTCGTTTTTTTTAACACGTGGGCTTCGCCTAGCGAGCATGACAGTTCAAGAAATTCCTCTGAGCGTAGGTGATTCTGGTGGCTTTTCTTGGGACTCGCTAGGCGACCCTTTCTGCTCGCCTAGCGAGCATGACAACTCATGAACAAACTTTTGCTCCTTCAAGATTAACGTTTTGATTGACGAATAGACCCCATTTGAACCTATTGGAAGTATCTCAAGCCATTCCCTTGTGTTGACTGATCATCTAAATAGAACCCACAAAATGTCTTGGATGATACTCAAGCTTCAAACAAAAGATGTTAGTGACACATTTTTGTGCTTTTGGTTAGTAAACAAAAGTAAGAGAAACAATGATGTATAATTCAAGCATGCTTGGTGATCTCAAACCAATCACAAGGAGTCCCACGCAAAGGCAAAGGGAACCAAGATGCTAGAGATCCTTGAGGCAATGCAAATGCAATGTTATGATGCCATGAGGGATCTTAGGGTCAAAATTGGGGTCTTACAGATGCCCCTATTTAAGGTCATTCTAGCCGGAGAAGTGAAGGTTAAAATCTTCGTCTCGACGGGGTAGAATGGGCTTAAATAATAACAAAGAGACGAATTTTGGTCCCTAAGAGACCTCATGATGCAAATGTCGGTATGAAAAATGGTAGCACTATGTGGAGATATGTGTCCACAAAAGCAAAGAAATCAGAAGCCACTGATAATCCATATGAGCAATTCACTCCATGGGACCAAGATCCTGGGGACTCTCCTGGGGATAGAAAAGGGATAAAAATGCGCGAGCAGGTCACGACTCAAAGCGTAGGGAACAGAATTCCAAAGGGAAAAGATCCAATGGAAAGACTCGAGCTGACTCGAAGATGCATGTATTGGGGAATATGCCAATACAGCAAAAAACTATCCACAGCGGATACTTCGGATAAAATCCGGATGAAAACAATCCACTAAGGGACTTCGCTGGGGATGTCCACAAGGACACTCCTGGGGAAGCAGCGGGACGAGGTATTACCGGTTACTGGGTAATAAGCTCAAGGAGAAATGTGATCTGAACGCCAGGTATGAGGGTGAGAGATACAGCATGCTCCGGAAGAGATGAATATCCAAGATCGGTATAAGGGTGAGAGATATCAAAACTTCAAAACGTCTGAGGAAAACCTAAAAGGTATACTTGAACTCAGGGATTCTGACTCCACAGGGGACAAAAAGTCATAATAGGGAGCAGAGAGGAAGGAACACCAGGGATACCGATTACTGGGCATATAATAGGTGACCAACCAAGGCGTGAATTGGGGAATATTCCCAAAACACTCATCATCCAAAAGAGGGCTAAAAGCAAACTCGATTACAGGATGGATATTCGACTCCACAAAGGGGATACGAATCTTACTCAACTGGGGAAGAACAAAAGGCTTCAGACCCGAGAGTGCATGAGATATGCTATCTATTATCGTCAGAACATAGATAATATACTCGCATGGACGATTATCCACAACCGGTTACTGGGTTAATAAAGGATAAATCGACCGAAAAGAAAAGGCATCGGGATACCGAAACTAGGTATATAATGATGACCAATTCAGGGGAGAAACAATCGTTACCAACAACAACAAGGTAGACGAGAGATGACCCGCTGGGGATAAATTGCGTAATCAGGGAAATTATCTAAGCAGATGAGGGGATATCATCACCGAATATTGGATGAAGATAACTGTCACCAATTAAAGATGAGCAAAAATAGTTACTCTGCAAAAAGAGAAGAAATAGGGTTTACAACTACCGGTATTAGGGTAGAGAAACACAGACTCCGTCGGGGATAATAATTACTAATTATTGAGAAATTATTCATTTACCACAGGGAAACAGGAAAAGAGTCTCAAGAGACCGATCTAGGATTAAACTAGATAGGCACACCAAATCAAGACTTGTCCCGGTGAGGATATAACTCAATGGGGGAAAACCATCCCAATATATGTGTCAGGAAGGAACAAAAACAATCGACATCCACGAGGATATAACCCGGTGGGGAATATGGAAGAAAGGATAGACGCTTTCTGCCTATGGAGCTGACTCTATATGGAGATATCAGACACACACATCTGCTTGGAGAAATATATATCACCAAATAGCAGGAGACAACAAACAATGATATATGGCAAAGAGTGCAACATGAATATCTGAATGTTATAATTATGCATGTATATGCATGGTTTATGTATGATGTATGCTGACAAACATGACATATCTAACACCACCAGGTCCAGGAATCAACCACCCGGTACTACATCTCAAGAGAGAAAGCCAAGTTCACCGGAGAGTATCCAATCTGCTGGGGATCAAAGATACCAGGAAGCAAAGAACTCTGCAAGGGATGAATCATCAATCATTCCAGCTGGGGACGAGAGTTATCCCAGACAAGGTCCACCACACCAACAACTCTATTGGGGAATCCATCAGAGGAGATAAAGGATTTATCGGGATCAACCACCAAATATCGCTCTTGCCCAAAGAGATCCAAGCTGCTGAGGAAGAAAGATTGCTACTCTGCTGAAGGGAAGAGAGGTGACTCTCAACAAGCAATCCACTTGGTAGGATAAACCACAAGGGGTTCCGGAGGGAGGAGATACAGTCATGCCAGGAGAATGGACAAAAATCTTACCCTGTTGGGGATCGTACCACCCTTGGGAGAGCATTGAGGATCTCCTAAGTATCCTTTCGTCATTGTGAATGTTCACTTTGTTTAAAAACCAATTATAAAAAAATTTGATCGTTTAAAACAATGATATTTTCTTAATCAAAACATACAAAACATTTGTTGAATAGAAACAGATAAGAGTGCCAATAATTGGATAAAGGCTCAAATTTATTTGATAGAATAGTAGTCTGCGAATGGCAAGACTCCATAGATCTTTACAATTTTGAAATTGGTGATATATATTGGAAAAGGGCTACATTGAACATAATGACCATTTCTCCACCAATTCTGAATCCGATGTATTTGAAGCTTTGACTGATAATGAGCAAGGATCTCTGACGGACGACAGTTGTAGAACAAAGTCTTGTCAGGATGCAGTTACTTGCCAAATCCCTAATTTTTGCCTAGATTGCCCCAGGATGAGGTACTCAATCTATCGGGATACATATATCATTATTATATATTTTTTGTGTCTCTAACTTTTTCCTGGATCGCCCTTTCGGGTTTTCAATCCACCGAGACGCTCATTTTTGCCTAAGCCGCCCTTTCGGATTTTCAACTTAGCGAGCTATTCAGTTTTTATTTTTTTAGGCGAAGTATTTCTTGACTGCATCTGAATTCACAGGACGAGTGAAATCCTCCCCATCCATAGTTGTAAGTATCAAAGCACCGCCTAAAAAGGCTCTCTTAACAACATACGGACCCTCATAGTTCGGAGTCCACTTGCCCCTGGAATCGGGCGCGAAAGACAAAACTTTCTTGAGCACGAGGTCACCTTCTCGGAACACACGAGGCTTGACCTTCTTATCAAAAGCTTTCTTCATCCTTTGCTGATATAACTGACCGTGGCACATGACAGTCAATCTCTTCTCTTCAATCATATTCAGCTGGTCATAACGACTCTGAACCCATTCAGCATTAGTCAACTTGGCTTCCATCAAGACTCTCATTGATGGGATCTCCACCTCTACAAGGAGTACAGCCTCCGATCTTGATTTAGCGATCATATCGTCAACGTATACCTCAATCTCCTTATGCATCATGTCATGGAACAAGGTAGTCATAGCTCGTTGATACGTGGCTCCGGCGTTCTTCAAACCGAAGGGCATCACTCGATAACAGAATGTTCCCCAAGGTGTGATGAATGTTGTCTTCTCCATATCCTCGGGTTCCCTTTTAATCTGATTATATCCGGAAAATCCATCCATAAACGAGAAGACTTTGAATTTAGCTGTATTATCTACCAATATATCAATATGTGGTAGAGGGAAATCATCTTTCGGACTAGCTTTATTCAAGTCTCTATAATCCACACACATCCGAACTTTTCCGTCTTTCATAGGCACGGGCACAATATTGGCCACCCATTGAGGATATATAGAAGTCACCAGGAACCCCGCATCAATTTTCTTATGAACTTCCTCTTTGATCTTCAATGCCATATCAGGATGAGTTCTTCTGAGTTTCTGCTTCACAGGCACGCACTCAGGCTTTAAAGGTAGGAAATGTTGCACAATATCAGTATCTAGACTAGGCATGTCTTTATATGACCAGGCAAAGACGTCAACATATTCTCGTAGCAACTTAATCAACCCCTTCTTAACATATTCTTCCAAAAGTGCCCCAATCTTTACCTCTCGCACACAATCTTCAGACCCCAAGTTGACTGTTTCCAGATTCTCAAGATGCGGCTGAATGATCTTCTCTTCGTGCTCAAGTAGCCGGGTGATCTCATCAGGAATCTCTTCAACATCATCTTCCTCTGCCTCAAATACAGGGAAATCAAAATTGGGAGATGTTGTTGGGTCATTATGTTCAATGGGTTTAGAAATCAACCTGCATAATGATTTTGGATGTGAAAAGGTTTAGAATTCAAACAAGGCAAATCATTATGCAGATGAAAAGATCGATTTTATTCTATTTTTTAGGGTTTTATGTGATCACCAATTTCATGCAAAAAGCGAAAAGGGGAAATAAATGGAAAAACAAACATTTAACATGAATTTATTGAATGAAAATATCATTGTATTTATGCGCCATCAATGTCATCACTCCTCCTTTTGGTATGGGAGAAGGGTTTTTAAACAAAGTGATCATTACGTTGACTTATGGACTACTGTTGGAATATCCACAGCTACCTAATTGTTGCAGACCCCTCCAGGGATGATAAAATTGCCAGAATCCTTTGTATCTTCTTCTAAAACGGAAGCAGCCTCCTCATCTTGACTAGTGTGGATAAAACCTCCACTCTTGAATAACCCTTGCTTGTTGAAAGTACTAGAAGAAAAACCTATGCCAGCCCGGGACTCGTTGTCTTCTAACTCAATCATTTTTCCTAAACCAGTGGTTGCACCACGCTCAATGGCCAACTTTGCATCTTTGTAGGAAGCAAATGAAGGAGTTCTCTTCTCAATAGGCTCAGCTATAGATAAAGCTTGGAAAGGAGTTCCAATTTCAACCTCAGCATCTATATAAGAGAAGGAAGACAAATGGCTAACCAGGAGAGCCCTTTCTCCCCCTACCACCACCAGCTTCTTGTTTTTCACGAATTTCAATTTCTGGTGTAGGGTGGACGTCACGGCGCCTGCCTCGTGAATCCATGGTCTACCTAAGAGACAGTTGTACGATGGGTGAATGTCCATAACCTGGAAGGTAACCTGGAAATCACTTGGTCCGATCTTGATTGGGAGATCAACTTCCCCAATCACAGTTTTGCGAGACCCATCGAAAGCCTTCACAACTACTCCACTCTGCCTCATGGGCTCGCGGTTCTCTTGCTCTAAGTGATCCATCAATCTTGAAATGTTGGCTCTAGTGTAGTACCGATGAGTCAGCTTGTCTTCATAATAAATGAAGGACACAGAGTTAGACCACAGGGCAAGGGGCCGGAAACAAAACCTGTTTATGCATATGATGCATGCAATGCTTGTGCATATGATTTTGTTTTTTATTTCAATGGAACTTTAGAGTTTTATTTGCAAATTTTGGAAGTATTAAGCATTTTATCACATACGGAAATATCTCATCAAATAATATCAGGGAAAAGAAGTGCAACGTCGTCAATCATATACAAGAGAAAAGGAAAATAATCATCTTATGGATCCCTAGAAACAATCATCTAAAGCTCGGGACACAGGAAGATAAGATGCGCGAAGCTTCTTCACCTCCCTCTCGTAGGCTTCCTCCATATCGGTATTCTCTTTGGCGAGTCGATCATACCTCCTCTTCCAGAAATTAGAAGACTGAGGAAGTAGAGAAGTCCATACATCATCAGGGTCATCAATAACCTGATGCTCAAGAAACTCAATCAACACATCCTTCTCCTTAATCTACTGAAGCAACTCTTCACGTTCACGGATCCAGGCACGTGAACGGTCTTCGTCTCTCAACTCCTCTACTCCTTGATTAGGGAGGGTTGAAGGCCCAGCCATAATCATAGGTGTAGGTCTCGGATACTCGTAAGGCATGAGATACTCAGACGCCCTCTTCCTAACCCAAACAGTGTAAGGCTCCAAAGCAATGCAATTCTTAGGACCCAACTCTTTCCTTCCTTTCTTATGAATCTTGCGCCAAGCGCGGACCATCCTAGCTTTCAAGCCTTGGGGATCTTTACCATCCTGAAAGAATACACCCTCTAACAGAATGTTATTGGGTTTATCCTTTAAGGGGAACCCAAGCTGCCGACGTGCCAAAACAGGATTGTAGTTAATCCCACCACATGTACAAAGAAGAGGTACATTGGAGAATTCGCCACAAGAGTCAATAATTTGCACACCATCATACACACGGTTATACCAAGAGATATCATCATTAGTGAGAGACATAAGTCTCGTGGACCACCGTAGACATTCCTTGTTCTCCTTGAAAGCGACCGTCTGAGGTAAGTGAGAAATAAACCACTTATACAACAGAGGCAAACAACACACAATGGCGCCACCACCATTTGCATTCCTCATATGCAAAGAGAAGTAGGTATCGCCCAACAGAGTCGGAACGAGATTAAGAGTAGAGAAAATCCTAATAGCGTTCACATCCACAAACTTGTCGATGTTGGGGAATAACACTAGCCCATAGATGAGAAGTACAAATATGGCCTCAAAGGCATCGTCACTCATGGCCTTCCTGTACATAGTAGCTTGAGCAATGAGGAACTCAAAAGGGAGACCTTGAATTCCGCCTTTGGTAGTCATATGAGCATCAACCAGAGATTCATCTATGTGTAACATGTCTGCTATCTCTTGAGAAGTGGGAACCCTTTCCAAGCCACTGAACGGCAACTGATCCAGAACAGGTATACCCATAAGATAAGCATACTCCTCAAGTGTAGGCAAAAGCTGAAAATCCGGAAACGTGAAGCAACGGTACAAGGGATCATAAAACTGCACCAATACACTCACCAATCCTTCATCCACCTGAGTAGTCAGAAGAGGAAGAAGCTTCCCAAAATGAGCCTTGAAACCCAAAGGATCTAATACATAGGATGTCAGATTCCTTAACTCTTTCAAATCTGGTTGCCTGAAGCTGTACTTCTTTGTATTCCTTCTTTGTCTTTCCATGTCTGAAAATTTTGCAAATAAACCCCTTAAGTTCCTTGAAAATTTTCTTATTTATTGATGATATGGATGCAAATGGGTGCATGAATGCATGAATGCAACAATCACACTCAAGGATCAAGCAAAGCACACCAAACAAAGGTCATGGGATGGATCATGTTATCCTTAATATCAATCATCCATTTTGGTGGATTATGGTTTACACCTTATCAACACCCAAGTTCCATTGATATTAAGGATTCATGAACGGAGCATGGAGTTAGGTTAAGAACCACCCAAAAGGGAGTGTACTAGGGTTTAAACCTGCCAAACATGTTCTACAAGAGGTTCCCATAGTCATCATCCCATCTTTAGGATATTATTGGAGAAACGACTACTCGTATTCCGAAAATATTCTCAAGAGAGACTCTTATGAGTGTAGTATCGTGTAACAATCGTATCAAGTCTTACACTTGAACGACTTTCGCACTACATCGTAAGAATAGGCCAAGATGGGCTTGGTAAACTAAGGTCCTTGGCTTCTAAGGTCTATATTGGAAAGAGTAATGTCTAACCACAACTTACTTGTGTGACATTATTGATCCTAACATAACCTCCACCAAGTGAATGGACTTGCAAGTCAACTTGCTAAGGAATAACTTCACACAAGTCAACAAGACTACGCCATTCTCCTATCCTAAGTGCACTCGAGTCCGGGTATAGAACTCATCTCACAAAGATCACCAAGCATACAAGGAATTAATATTCAAGCAATTCAATCATTACATACAATACAGTAATCCCAAATTGCACAAAATATGTCAAAAAAAAATACAATACAATACAACAAATATGAAAAGTAGGCAAAACCCACTAGGCAAATGTGATGTCCCCAGCAGAGTCGCCACTTTTCTGTAGCGGGGTATTCGTTACCGTTAGATATATTGACTAAATCCAAGGTAAATCATACAAGTCGAGTCGCCACCGCACTTCTACTTATCCAAAGGAATGGTTAGAAAGCGAACAAAAACCTAAAAGTTTTATCGAATCAAAAACTAGTAAAAATGTCAGAGATCTGGGTAAGGGGTTGGTTATGCAATGAGAAGGTGTTAGGCACCCAAAACATCCTAGGTACTCCTAGGGAGCCCTTTTCATACTTGTTGCAAAGGTTGTTGTTTTTTTTTTGAAAATTTATTTGTGCAAACATGATTGAAGGGATGAGAAAAGCGTGTATGTTTATCTAATGTACTACTTACTAAAAGAAGGGTCAAAAGAAAATGACTTGTACGGACGTCGCATTCACTGCATACGTATCTTATCTAAATCTGAGAATCAGAGTCTTCGTAGCTCGGCTACCTATGGGTTAAAGAGGAGTGTGCTCGCTAAGACATTGCGTCTTATGCCTACGTATCTCATCTGGGATGAAAATCAGAGCAAAACGTAGTTCGACCACCTATGGGGTAAGGGTTGTGTTTTGGGGTGAACGACGTTACTACGCAATCTACCAGATGCTCGACCTTTGGAGACTTACTCGTCTGTAGTAGAAGGAGATAACGTGTTCTTAGGAGAAGAAAAATCAATGAGTTTGGGGTGTTTAGGGATGCTCATGCAAAAGGGCAGTCCTAGATGAAGGAACCGCGCAACCTTAATTGATATGCCACGAGAGGCTATACGAAACCTAAGAAATCGGTAACATGCGGGAAAAGTAAAGGGGACGAGAGATCTACCGTACTGATAAAGATCCGAAGTAACAACAATTAGATAAGTAAGAAACCCAAAGACTCTTCCAAGCTAAACACCATCAAAGAATGCGAGTCAGTACAGGTAATCGGAATAGACCTCCAGGTGGTACCCCACAAATAAAGTGGAACACCAAACAAGCTATTCCTGCAAGAGTATGTGAGCCCTCACAAAAACTCAACAAACAGGTTAGAGTAATATGACGGAATTAGGAGAAAACAATGCCATAACAAACACAAAACAGGTTAGAGCAAACAGGATAGGGTAATCAAGAGTTGCCCCCAAATCAAAATGTAACCACATGAATCATGCCATTAAAATTCACAAAAAGCTCACAAAAATCAACCAAGGGTAGGAGGCCTAAACCTCTTGTCAAACACATGCATCAAAAGGGTATCAAATTCACCCATAATACCTCATACATTCAGAGCATTCAAATTAAAAGCATAAAGTAATGGGAATAAGGCAAACCTGACTGGAGAGATCGAATGAAATTGAATTGCCCGGTTGGGTTTGCAAAGCACTCTTAGGGTTTATATGAGAGGGAATTGGTTCTTTGCCGATGAGTTCCCTTCAGTCTCTGGAGGTTGGTCTGAACTATGTTAGCTCTTCTCTCACTATCTTTTTCCTTGTCAGGGTAATAGGAATAGAATGACCTTTTGTTTCACTGAAACTCTGAATTTATAACCTGATTTTTGTGGACCTGTGGGCTCAAATGAGAGAGGCCCAAGTCCAAAAATTTTCTGTTATATTTTATTTATTTATTTTTTTATTATTATTATTATTTTTATTATTATTATTTTTATTATTATTATTATTATTTATTTATTTTTTCGTTTTTCGTTTTTATTTTTTTTATTTTATTTTTTTTTCGTTTTTCGTTCTTTTTTTTGTAACACGTGGGCTTCGCCTAGCGAGCATGACAGTTCAAGAAATTCCTCTGAGCGTAGGTGATTCTGGTGGCTTTTCTTGGGACTCGCTAAGCGACCCATTCTGCTCGCCTAGCGAGCATGACAGCTCATGAACAAACTTTTGCTCCTTCAAGATTAACGTTTTGACTGACGAATAGACCCCATTTGAACCTGTTGGAAGTATCTCAAGCTATTCCCTTGTGTTGACTGATCATCTAAATAGAACCCACAAAGTGTCTTGGATGATACTCAAGCTTCAAACAAAAGATGTTAGTGACACATTTTTGTGCTTTTGGTTAGTAAACAAAAGTAAGAGAAACAATGATGTATAATTCAAGCATGCTTGGTGATCTCAAACCAATCACAAGGAGTCCCACCCAAAGGCAAAGGGAACCAAGATGCTAAAGATCCTTGAGGCAATGCAAATGCAATGTTATGATGCCATGAGGGATCTTAGGGTCAAAATTGGGGTCTTACAACAAAGACATATGTTCCCTTAAGAACTTTGCTTGAGGTTGCCATTGTTAGAGTTTGAAGGAAATCTGGGTTTAGTTGAAGAACGTTTGAAGAAAGGAGGGCTAAAGTGTTTGGATATTCATAAGGCGTAAGAAAAAATGTGAAATGGGTAAGTTGGTGAGTTTTATAGGCACACTTGGAAGATATAGCGTTCCAAATCAATATTAATGGTGGACTAGTTAGTGGGACACATGTCTCCCTTGGGCAGTGTAATGGAGATGTCAATTAATGTTGTAGCCTATGATTTCCAAGAGTCTAGAAAACGTGATGAGTGAAAAAGATTTGGTTGTGGGCTGAAAAGACGTGGGTAGGAAAAAGGTAATGATGACTCTGATGTCACCAGACAAGTTGGAGAAACTAAAAAGTTTTGCTAACATTGGGACACTTGGCACAATGTCAGGGTTACTAAGGCGTCGAAACAAGGTCTCAAAAAATGTCTTTTTCTCACAAGTGTCGAAAATAACATTTTTTGGGGGCAATTGTTAGCTCGTATTTTCGACGCCCATTAAGAATTAGCAAAATTGGAAATCATGTGTACAACTGCTTTTCGATCAAGAAGTGGTATTCGACAAGCTGAAGGTGATTCAACTGGTCAAGGTTAATAAGGATCAACATACAGTTGAGATTCCATAAAAGGGTCTCTTAAAGACAGTTGAAAATGGTTTCCGATCAAAGATTCAAAATTCAAATAACGGAGGGGATTTCACCCTCATCAAAAATCGTTAAGAGCACATATGGAGCATAGTGGATAAATGCGCACATGCAAGGCGCCATGTGTCTCGACGTGATTGAAGAACCATTAGAAACAATTATCTCTATTTAGTATAAAGATAAGGTCTTAATGTTAGAAAAAGTGTGTACAAAAATGTGTAAATTTATCAAGTACTCGTGTGAAGAAGAATCGTAAATCACACACCATTTTTAGTTACTTCAAAGCAATATAAATTTATCTTTTTTTTTCTTCCAGAAATATACTTCCTTACTTCTTCATTCCAAACACCTTCCTTTTACTTTGTCATTTACAGTTTAAAAATTTCCTTGTTTTTTCCTTACTTTCAACATTTACTTTACAATCTTAAGATTCCCTTACTTCCGACATTTACTTTGTCATTTACAAATCCTTTACGATTTCTCTCGTTCATGCCACCCTTTTTATTAGTTTTCAAACTCTAATTTTGCGCTTATTATTGGGCATTCGTTACTACCAAAATTCATTTTCAAAACGGTTAGCATTTGTCCTAGGATCAATCTGATCGATCCTGTACGTAACCAAATTTAGAAATTTGGAAGATCAGCGGTTGTTTACCGATTTTCAAGGTAAACACCCTATTTTTAGTTTAATTAGTTAATTAATTACTTAATTAACTATTAATTTGGGATTTTATTTATTTAATATTTAGGATTAATTCATTTAAATTAATAATTAGGATTCGCTAAATTTCTAAATTCATGATTTAATTTATGTCGTAATTTAATTTATTTATTTGTGATTTGGTTATTTAAATCGGGAAAATTACTTTTAATTATTTATAATAGTCATGTTTAATTAATTAGGGATAAAATTAAGATTAATTAAAACGAGAATATGGAATAAAATTAGAAATATTGTTAGGGTTTTAAATAGAGGTGTCAAAAAAGTCCTAAATGAGAAAGTCCCAATAATTAGGCCCCATACTTGATCCCATTTTTTAGGCCCCCGCTAAATCAATAATTTTTTTGCCCCATTAACTATAAGCCCCCTCATATTTATGTTTTTTAAAAGGCTCAAGTGAGAGACTCAAAATATAATTTCTTTAAAACAAAATATATTTTTTTAAAATTATATACTTTTTTAAAAATAAATAATTTTGAAAATAATTTTTTTTCTGAAAAATAAACAAAAATATATTAAAAAGTTCAAACCTTTTACAAAAACAATGATTTTTTTTTCGAAAATGAAAAAAAAACACTAGTTTTTTTCAAAAATAAAAAACTATTTTTTTGAAAATAAAAAATCATTTATTTTTTTGAAAATAAAAAAATCACTTTTTTTAAAATAAAAAATAGTCGAGTGTATTTTTCCAAAAATAAAAATAATTGACTTTTTTCAAAAATAGAAAGAAAAAAAGTCAAATTTTTTAGAAATTAAAAAAAGTCGATTTTTTAAAATAAAAAATTCTTTTTTATTTGAAACAAAATCGATTTTTTCCAAAAAATTAAAAGCCGATTTTTTTGAAAATAAAAATAAAGGTTAAGTGTTTCTAAAAATTAAAAAAAAAATCTTTTTTTTTTTAATTTCTTTTTTTCTTTAAAAAATTCAACTTAAAAAATGAAGATGCCTTAAGTCCTTACTTGAATTTTATGGGTATTTAGTTTATGGGGCCTGTATATTTTGGGACTCATTTGTTTTTACGATTTTGGGCCCCCTATATTTTTGGGGTCTTTAAAGTTATGTTTCGGCCCCCTAAATTTACAACTCTAGTTTTAAGGGATAAAAATTAGTGATAAAATCAGGATAAGAGATCATATTGCATCTTATTTAATTTATTTTCTTAATCAAATTAAATTATATTTCTGCAATCAAATGAGATAATATCAATGGGATAAAAATATGAGATTAAACTAGGGATGAAACTCTAGGATTTTCAAGGGATAAAATCGGGGATAAAATTAGGGATAAAGATCATGTTTAATATTCGAGTATAATAACTAATTTATTTTCTTAAATAAATTAAATTTTTTTTTTGCAAAAACAATTAAGGGATAAGATCAATTCAACATTGTTCAAACCGTAAGTTCTCTACCATAGCGTATTGATGCATTTTCTTAAAATCAATCACTTTCTCGCCCCCTGATGCGTGGGAATTTTCAAGGGTTAAAAACAATTAACAAATAATTTATTTATACAAGAACTACGGTACTCTGATCTTTTCCTAACACGAAGGTACATAGGCTATAGTTGTAAACTCTAGTGAGTACGATAATAAAAAATCTTTTTTGGTCTCTCAACTATTTTAATTAAAATATTTGCTCCATAAATATGATAAATAATTAACAATTAATCGATAGTCAAGCAAACATCGGTAAGCCCGCATTAACCCTAAGATTAAAGGAGGATCCCATTGAGTACAATGGAGGTAAGGGGTTCCTAGTACCTCCCCTTTACTTAACCGACTCCCAAACCTAGCAGTTCATCCTTAGTTTATAGGGTTTATCATTATTTTCTTATTTCTTAGGAATGAATAAAGGATGGTGGAGACTCTGTTATTTTTCCAGCCGCGACAACTACATTGAAGATATTATAGATGTGGAAACTGATGGAAATTGTGATTTTTGTGTTATTGGAGATTTACTTGAATGAGGTGAAGATTCTTGGTCATTGGTTTAGACACATCTAAATGGTGATATATATGAAAATAGTCATTTGTATTCCAAGGTGTTATATGACACAGTTTCAAAAGTTAGGATTTCATTGAGAATCTTTGGCTTGGGTGTTCAGGATCGTGACAAATGGATGACGATTCTTGACATAGGTTACTATATTACTTTTAGATACGGTGTTATATTGGTATCATTGTCAGATAACCTTAACATCGTTTTCTTTCCATTTGTGGTATCTCCATCCATGTCTGTGAGTATACATAAAATAATTATAGTTGGTTTTGTTGACAATAATGATTGGGTTAAGGTGAAGTTGAAATCTGATTTTCCATTGTCTTCCATCATTTACCGTTGTAGAGAGAACTGTAGTGATAATGCAAGAGCATGTGAAACAACATGTGTATGACATATAAGACATTAGGAAGAAAAAGTCGAGAAATCACATAATTTGTATTGTATTGATATTGTTGTATAGTTAGGATTATATTGATATGTTTGTAAGTTATGTTTATGTTATGATAAAGTGAGGCTAATTTTCATATAAGACAATTTTAAGTTAAGTAAGTTCAAATCAAAAGATATTTACTTGTATTAACATTATTTTTTTCTCTTTTCTGAAATTCTTCTTGTCATTATTAGAACAAGTTGGAGATTGTTGTAATTTATGATTAATAAATGTCCATGGGTATGTTCCAAAATGACAAAAAATAAAAGTGACTAAATGCCAATAAATTCTTGGGAAATAGTCCCACTTAGAAAATGACACTAACATTAAAAGAGGATAAAGTGTCACATGGATTAGTGTGATGGTCTCAAACATTATGTTATTTGTCTCCTCCATACACCTCATCGTTGGTGCCTCCGGTGGCAACACCGACTCCGGCTCTAGGATCAGGTCTGAGGGTGTATGGGTAGATGCGCTAGTGGAGGCTTATAGGCGGAACTTGAGTACTTAGGCACGACGCATTAGAGAAATCAAGCTACTCACGACATTATACGGCAGCGCTGATGGCGCTCTGGCGGTCGGCCTTCGGTCGACATAAGGTAGATTATTTTTGTTCTTTTTTTATCGTTTCTTAAGTTTGAATTTTAAATTCGGAAATAGACAATACTTCATAAAGTGTTGTTGAATGAAAATATTCAACTCTTAAAACATATTGTTGTAGGCGAAACAACACTTTTTTTTGGTAAAAGTGTTGTTGAAAATATGTTGTTTCATCAAGGGTCGCAACCTTATGAAACAACAAAAACATGACCTATAAATAAACCATTCCGAATCCAGAAATCAAATCACAAAACACATATTCTCTTAAAAAAAATCATATTCTCTTCCCTACATTCAAGTCTTCATCCGTCTTATGCAAACTCGAGTATAGGCTAAATTATCCTGGTATTCCTGCATACAAATGTTGGAATATTTTATAATTTAAATAATATTTAAATATTATATTCCAATAATTATTATGTGGGCATATATATTTTAATTATATTAGTTTTTTGTCAAATTAAGAGTAGTTGATTGAGTGGTCAAATAAATTTAAAAGGCTAATTAGAATTTTATTTACTAATTAATTAATTAATTAATTGGATATGAGCTCAAATATGAATGGATGTCACAATGACCCATTTCGGAATAATGGAAATCCTAATTGGCCATCACCTTATATATAGGCTATGATCCCTAATATACCGGACACAAGCATATTATCTCTTCTCCTGAAGAGTGTTTGAGGCATTAGGAGTATCGGTTGAGGATTCCAAGCCAACAAGTGTTAGTCACTTGTCTCTATATTTTTACATTTTAGGATTATCGTTATCTCTGCATACAAAGTTTTCTTCTTGAATCTGTCCCGGTATTCATATACTCCTTATATTTTTGTTTTGCTTTCGTCTTAAATTATTATTATAGATTTGATATTCTTATTTAAGCATTCTTGTATAAATTAATTATGAAATTAATTTTAGCAAATGGTATCAGAGCGGGTCTTCGTATTTGATTTATCAAGGTTGATTATTATAATTTATATTTGTTTTTTAAAAATATAATTCTTATAAATTCATGGACAAATTGATATATATTTACAAGGACTATTTTGAATTATTTAAATCTAGAGAAAATAAATATTGGTATTTGCTCTTTAAAGATGGTATTTGGTTTTTGTTAATGGTTGTTGACAAGAAATTCAAAAATTCTAAGGACATATTTTTTTATTTTTGGCGTGTGTTGCTTTTTTTTTTTTTTTTATATGGTTGGTCGTAAGTTCATGAAACAATGATAAAAAAATTATTTATTCTGTTTCATTTATTTATATTTATAAAGCCTGATAACTATTTATTTGATTTGTTCATGATATTATAGAAGAGAAAATAAAAATAAATTTAAATAGTAATAAAGTGTTGATTGAATATAAATATTATATTGTAATACATATTATAAATTTTAGATTTGTTTCAAATATAGTTTGTTGCTATGAAATACGTTTTTTTTTTTAAATTTAAATTTGATAAAGATATGATTCAAATATAAATTTAAATATATTATTTTTGGAAGAAAGGAATTTATGCAAATTCTGATTTTCTTGAAGATATATGTTATTTAATATATATATATATATATATATATATATATATATATATATATATATATATATATATATATATATATATATATATATATATATATATAAAAGATTCACAATCATCGATAATGACCATATATGTGATTTCAAATATATTTAGCATAATATATATATATATATATATATATATATATATATATATATATATATATATATATATTATGCTAAATATATTTGAAATCACATATATGGTCATTATCGATGATTGTGAATCTTTTATATATATATATATATATATATATATATATATATATATATATATATATATATATATATATATATATATATATATATATATATATATATATATATATATATATATATATATATATATATATATATATATATATAAATATATATATAATATTGATTTTTAACATTTTATTTGTGGCTAGAGAGTATATATTATGTCAATTATTTAAGAAAAATAAAAATTAAATTTAAATCTAATTTTGGTGATTTGATTCTTAGTTTAAAAAATGTTTTATTATCAAATGATTTTATTTGATTTTAATTTATTGTTTTATCTTTTAATGATTCACATAAAATCTTCATATATATATATATATATATATATATATATATATATATATATATTATATATATATATATATATATATATATATATATATATATATATATATATATATATATATATATATATATATATATATATATATATATATATATATATATATATATATATATATACATATATATATATATATATATATATATTTTTTTTTTTTTTTTTTTTTTCAAAATTTTATTTGTGGCTAGAGAGTATATATTTAGAAGTATATATTTATGTCAATTATTTGAGAAAGATAAAAATTAAATTTAAATCTAATTTTGGTGATTTGATTCTTAGTTTTAAAAATAGTTTTATTATTAAATGGTTTTATTTGTTTTTTAATTATTATTTTATCTTTCAATGATTCAGATAAAATCTTCAGATGAATTTAAACAAATACTAATTTATTTAATATATATTTAGTCATTATATATTATTTATGGATTTTTTTTTTGAATATTTTGAATTTCTCTCAAAATTATAAGGTAAAAATAAAGATTTGATTATTTAAATTATGTATACTTTGAATTTTAGAATTTTTTTTATTGGTTCTAAATAATATATTTAAAGAATTATTTAGTGTGTATGTAAATTTTTTTATATTTATTTTGGATATATAAATATTTAATATTTATCTGATTTGAAATTATACATTTAGCATGATTATGTTATTTGAGTTTATTATTATTAAGTTTTATAAAATATTATTTTTTTATCGTGCAATTTGTATAAATCCATAAGTTTGTGTTTTATTGTGAATTTTTTTTCACACTAAGGATAGTCAATAAATATTATTTTTATTATTATTATTGAGAGTATCCTAAATTATTATAACCTATATTTGTGAGTAGTGTTTTGCAAATTTAAGACCTTCCCCATTTAATTTGTTAAAATATTGTAATTTTGGTTGAGTTGGTAATACAATAAGTTGCAAAAGTAATATTTGTTGTATAAATTTGATTCAATAAAATTTACAAAAGATGTTGTGTGTAATTGTTCATTCAAACTGTTATGGTTGACCAAAAGGAAGACACGCTTGACAGAACAATTGCATATCTGTGATGGTAAATATGTAGTAATTATTAATTTTATCCATGTGCGTATTGATTGATGTCAAAGATGTTCATCATCTGACTGGACTTATTACTAATGGTTGATCATTGTGTGAAAGTACTGTTTATAGTTAATTTTTCCAATTAAAGTTTGAGAATTAATGGTGTGTTTGGTATCTTGTTTGAGTCTTTTAATTTATAAGTAAAGATCAATGTCTATATAATAATTTATTGACAGATAAGTAAATGTATTGTATGAGTATAAATCTTTCAAGTGTTTATTTTATTGCACTCACACATATAAGGTAAACATGTGACGATTGTAGGAATCTATTGTTTATCAATATTAATTGTCAGTGTTTGATCATTGTAATAAAATATCACTAGCAATTGATGTTATTGTCTAAAGAATTGACATGAATGATGCACTTGGTATTTTAGTGAGTATATTTTTTATTCTCTATAAACTAAAATAGTTTATGTATCTGCAAAATATGTTAGATTCTGATTATCAAAAGTTCTAACTTTTATGAATAAAATATGAACATTATATTTTGTGAAGATAAACACTTCTCGAAGAATTATTTTGATAAAGACAAATCTACAAGCAAATGTGTATGATAAAAAGCAATGGTTCAAGACTAACAAAGAAGGTCAAGTCAACTTTCATATGATAAAGATCAAGTCTTGGATTGCATAGTTGGATTGATCATGAAATATTAAGGTATAAGCTCTCAACCTCACTATGATATTGTCAAGTGCTCGAGTCATACATTTCATTCATGCTATAAGTCATTAGATATTTTTGGTGAATCAATCAATGACTTTCATAATATTTACTTAAGTATTTTTTCAACTTCCAGCTGAGGTAATCGATTACCTATTTTCAAGTAATCGATTACATACCTTCAATGCTACATCCAATGACAATTTTTGGTTGTGGTAAGCGGTTACCACTTTTCATGTAACCGGTTACATTGGTTTAATTTTCAATTTTTTTAGCTTCGCTTCAGGTGTAATCAGTTACACCCTTTTAGGTAACCGGTTACCACTGAAGCAGTGGCAATGTTTCATTCAATTTTTGCAGCAAACGGATATTTTAAAGGTGTAACTATTCATGACATCCATTCATATAATTGTACTCTTTTAGAAAGGTGTTAAGACACTATTTAAACCTTATATTTTATATTTTCAAACTCACCTCTTTGACAAACAATTTAAAACACTTTGTCTCTTCATTTTTCAAATTTCTCAAGTGTTCTTGAACAAATTTTTTTGGGTGAAACTCTTGCACGTAATTTTTAGTATATTTTCATATAGTTTCATCCTTATACATACTTGAGCACTTGTGTTTCATAAAGAGGATTGTTTTCTTAAAAGAGAAGATCAATCCAAGTGATTGATATTTTATTCGTTACTTCAAAATCTTGGAAAAATTCATAATAGTTTGTCTTGGTTATCCTTGTTGTCTAGGATTGTTGGAAGCAAGAGAGTGATTAAGGGAGGATTGTTCTCTTAATGCACTTTGTGAAAATAACAAGAGGATTGTTATTGTTGATTGAGTTAGAGTTTGTATACAAAGACTAGGATTGTCTTGTCCATAAGATCTAATAATAGTGAAAATCTCTTACTGCATAAGGGGACTGAAGTACTCTCGGATTATGAGGGAAACCAGAATATCTCGCTGTGTCTTTTATCTTTCCGCACTTTACCGCTTTCATCACTTAAAAATTAACCGGGAAAATAATCCTAACAACATCTAAAAACCGGAAAAATTTCAAAGTACCTAATTCACCCCCCTATTATGTGCAAACTCTACTTACATATTTTTGGATCTAGACCTTACATAACGATGGAGAAACTCAAATTCTCTAACTATTTAGTATATTTAAAGTGAGACTCAAGTTTAAAAATGAGTACACTCCAAATTACTGAGTTCTATGATCTTAAAGTCTTGCAATCCAGAGACATTAGAGGTGTTATTTAAGATGATATAAATTTTTTCATATTATCTTAACTTAAATTCTAGTGCTTCTAAATCAATAAAGCGAAAGACAAAATCTCATTGGAGTGATGACTTTTCATTAAGATTATTAAGTAAAGAAAATATCAGAAACACATTATGAAACTATTTAATCTTGCTAAAACACTATAGTTTCGTCAATTATGTGACTTTGTCAAAAATTTAGCATATGATATTCTCTTTGCACAATTAAGTTTATAACTATTAAAATTAGAAATTGTTCTTTAATAGAATGATCTCATAAAGTGCTCAATAATGAAATGATTGAAGCAAGAAAAAAAATTGCGCTCATTTGATAAATACCTCAAAGGATAAGGGTAAATAAAGAATAATAAGAAAATATGATTTGAACGGACAAATGTTTAATGTTGTTGAAAGAACGTCAATTTAAAAAGGACAAATTTGGTGAAGATTGAATTTTTTTTATTTATTTTTAATTATTTTAGATTGTCATTATAATCTTAAATTTGTATTTAAAAGACAATTTGGTAAATAAAAAATGTTTTGTTTTAATATTATAACTTCTTTTTTTAATGACAGATTTAATTTGTCTTTTTAATTCAAATATTATTCTAGTTAATTCAGTAATGATTTGTGACAATCTAGAATTGGTAAAAAGTTTGAGAAATATAAATTTTAGTCTCAAGTTAAAGAATATTTTGAGACTAATATTGTAATATGTCTTAAGAATATTGAATTTGGGGGAGAGATATGATCAAAGAACAAAAATGAGTGAGAAAGAATTGGTTCTAACTCAATTCATATTGTTGTTATTTATATAGCAAATTTGGATCCTCGTACGGATATTATTATTCTTTCTCTCAATTAAATTAAGAAATTAATTCTTGAAGATCAAACTCAACATCCTCAAGAACTAGAACATCAAGTGTCATAAAGAATTGACTGAAGAGAGAAATTTTATTCGGTATGATTGAAAGACTCTCTTATGATAGTTCTGACACTTGTTACTTGTTATAATTTTGGAGATTCATAAGATGGATATCAAGTTAGTGTTTCTTAATGGAGACATTAAGAAATACAATATGGTGCAACAAGAGAAAATTTTGTGTAAATAGATACAAAATTTATGGTTTGCGAACATATAAAATCCATTTATGAGTTAATGAAATTGTCTCGTTTGGTTTTGAGATGTCTGTTATGAAAAGTTATTGGGTTTTACAAGTCCAGTGGGAGTAAGTTTATGTTCCTAGTTTAATGAGTCGATTTCATTTTACTTAGTCAACAATGATATATGATTGTTTTGTGAAACCAATATATCTCTAACAAAAGTTTAGCGATAAAAGATCTTAGGCACATCTCTTTTGTATTAGGTATTTAGATACTTAGAGATTATTCTCAAGGTATCATCTGATTATCACAAAAGATATATATATATATATATATATATATATATATATATATATATATATATATATATATATATATATGTTGGTGCAAAAGTAGAATGAAAGATGAATATTCTATTAAGAGAATGACGGCTACAAAACATGATAAAAGTTACAATGATTGTCACCCTATTTATAAGCTAAAACTAGGGTTACTAGAGTAGGATAAAATACTAAAATACCCTCTAACAAACTTAGGGGCTAAGAAAATAATATAATTAAATAAATATGAATTACTTCTAATACCATACCTTAATTCATATTCCATCAAAGCTTGTAACACCAATTCCATCCCTTAATCTGAGGAATTGATCAGTCTTGATAGCTTTCGTCAGAACATCTGCCAACTGTTTCTGAGTGCTGCAGTGTACAACTTCTAACACTCCCCTCTGAACTTGATGTCTCAGAAAATGATACTTGGTCTCAATGTGCTTGCTTCTCCCATGCAACACTGGGTTTCTGGCAAGATTGATTGCAGACTTGTTGTCAATCATCAGCTTCAGAGGTTTGTTTACTTTAATCTTCAGATCCTGCAATAGATTCAGAATCCACACAGCTTGGCATGCAGTAACAGCACCTGCAATGTATTCAGCTTCACAAGTTGACAATGCCACAACAGGTTGCTTCTTGGAACACCAAGAAATGGGACCTCCCAGAAATTTGAATAAGTACCCAGACGTACTTCTTCTGTCAACTCTGTCTCCACACCAATCAGAATCTGAATAACTCAGAAGTTCTGACTCATCCTTTCTTCCAGAAGGAAATAATACTCCATACTTCAGAGTTCCCTTGATATACCTCAGAATCCTGACAGCAGCTTGATAATGGGACCACTTAGGTTTACTCATGAACCTACTAACCATCCCAACTGAATAGCAAATATCAGGTCTGGTATTGCACAAATACCTCAGAGAACCAACCAACTGTTTGAAGGTTGTAGCATCCACATCCTTTCCATCAGAGTCAGAATCCAGTTTCTGATTTGTATCAGAAGGTGTGACAGCAATTTTACAATTCTTCAGTTCAAATCTTTTCAGAAGTTCTAATTCATACTTGAGCTGATGCAAAATAATACCTTTCTCAGAGTATCTGAATTCCATCCCTAGAAAGTATGTCATTTTGCCTAGATCAGTCATTTCGAATTCATTCATCAGAACTTTCTTGAACTTGGCTATCTCCTGTTCAGAACTTCCAGTCAGCAGTATATCATCAACATATAAACATACCATAGTCATATTTCCTTCAGAAGTATGCTGAACATAGACACCGTACTCCATCTCACATTTCTGAAAGCCTTGCTTCTTGAAAAATGAATCAATCTTCTGATTCCAAGCTCTGGGCGCTTGTTTCAATCCATATAGAGCTTTGTATAATCTGTACACCATCCCTTCCTGATTCTTTTTCACAAATCCAGGAGGTTGTGACACGTAAACTTCTTCTTCTAGTGGACCGTTCAGAAATGCAGATTTTACATCTAAATGCATCAGAGGCCAATTCCTGTTAGCAGCTATTGCAATCACCATTCTGATTGTTTCATGTCTTGCTACAGGTGCAAACACTTCAGAGTAATCCAGCCCAGGTTTCTGTAGAAATCCTCTGGCTACCAACCTTGCTTTATGTTTGCCAATTGAACCATCTGACTTTAACTTCTGCTTGAAAACCCATCTGACGTTGATGGCTTTCTTGTCTTTTGGGAGTTCTGTCAGCTTCCAAGTCTTGTTTCTCTCTATTGCATCAAGTTCTTCTTTCATGGCCTTCAGCCAGAGCTTCTGCTTAAGAGCCTCTTCTGTACTTATGGGTTCAGAGTCTACTAACATGGCACACTGAATAACTTCTCCTTCAGAGTCTACTTCAGTGTCTTGCAGCATGTCAAATTCTGCATATCTTCTGGGGATGTTTCTGATTCTTTGTGGTCTCTGAACTTGTTCAGAGTCTTGAGCTTCAGAGTTTCTAGCTTCAGATGGTTGACTTCCTCCAGAGCTTTGACCATCTTCAGGGGCTGGCATATTTCCAGAGTCTGAATTGCCACTAGAATCTGGATTACCATCAGAGTCTGGGTCATCAGAGTCTGGATCATCAGAGTCACCTTCATCTTCTGAGTTTTCTCCAGAGTCAGAATCAGAATCAATGTCAGAGTTTACTCCAACTTCAGAAATTCTTAACTCTGACCTTTCTTCAGAAGTTCTAACATCAGAATCAGATTGAGACTTATCCCAATTCCAAACTTCTGATTCCTTCACAATCACATCTCTGTTGAATTCAATTTTATTGGTTTCTGGACAATAGAGCTTGTATGCACCTGTACTGTGGTACCCTATCAGAATCATCACTTTGCTTCTATCATCCAGCTTCTGTCTTCTGGCTTCTGGAACATGTTTATAGCAAACAGAACCAAACACCTTCAGATGACTAACACTTTGCTTATCTCCAATCCACTTCTGTATTGGAACTATTTCCTTCAACTTCTTCGTAGGACATCGGTTGAGTACATACGTTGCAGTGGCAACAGCTTCTCCCCAGAGCTTCTGAGGAAGCTTCTTCTCCTTTAGCATGCTTCTCACCATATCAAGCAAAGTGCGGTTTCTTCTTTCAGCAAGACCATTGTGTTGAGGGGTATAAGGAGCAGTAACCTCATGCTCAATTCCATTCTCCTCACAGAACTTCTGGAACTCTTTGGAGTTATACTCACCTCCACCGTCAGTTCTAAGAATCTTCAACTTCTGACCACTCTGATTCTCAGCCTTCATTCTGAACTTCTTGAATTCATCAAACACCTCGTGTTTAAACTTAATAAGGGATACCCATGTCATTCTTGTGAATTCATCAACAAATAACACAAAGTATTTATTCCCTCCAATCGATGCTACTGGAAATGGACCACACACATCAGAATGTACAACTCCCAAGGCATGTTTTGCTCTTGGAGCAGTTTCTGACGCAAATGGCAATCGTGGTTGTTTTCCTTCCATGCAAACTTTGCATGACTTTTCAGGCTTCTTAATTGCAGAAATTCCATGTACCAACTTCTTTGAATTCAGATGTTTTAAGCTTCTGAAATTCAAATGACCAAATCTTCTGTGCCACAGCTCACTCTCCTTCTCAGCACTTGTTGCACTAAGACATTCTGAGTCTGCAGTTCTGACATTCACCTTGAATGTTCTATTCCTTCCCTGTTCTGACTCCATAATCAACTTCTGATTGCAGTCATACAGCTTCAGAAGATTGTCCTTCATGGTAACTGAAAAACCTTTCTCAATTAATTGTCCCACACTCATCAGATTGCTTCTGATGCCAGGTACATACCACACGTTCTGAATCAATGCTGTTTTCCCATTGTTCAGAATCACTCTGACATTTCCCATACCTTCTGCATTAAGATATTTGTCATCAGCACATCTGATCTTTGTCCTCTTTTCAGAGTCAAAGTCAACCAGCCATTTCTTGTTTCCAGTAAGATGATTTGAACAGCCAGTGTCCATATACCACCAGTCTATCAGATCCATATCATCAGATTCAGAGGCCATCAATAGCACAGATTCGTCATCAGAACTTCTGGCTATATTTGCTTCTTCTGATTTTCTCTCCTTGTTTGACCAACAGTCTCTAGCAAAATGACCAAACTTCTTACAGCAGTAACATTGGATTTTCTTCTTGTCATACTTCTCTTTTCCCTTCTGAGCATTCTTTTGTCTATCAGAGGTTGAGCTTTCTGACTTCTGACCACCATCAGATCTTCTCCTGGCTTCTGACTGCTTCTGATACCTCCTATCAGAAGTTGCTTTCAGAGCCTGCTGCTCTACTTCCCTTTCAGAAGTTCTCTCAGTTAAACGCAACTCTTGCGCTTCTAGACTGCTCTGCAGCTCTTCAATTCTCATGGTGCTCAGATCTTTGGAATGTTCTATTGCTACCACAATGTAATCAAATTGACAGGTAAGGGATCTCAATACCTTCTCCATGATTGTTTCTTCAGAAAGAGTTTCTCCACACGCTTTCATCTCATTAGTGATCAGAATCACTCTAGAGATGTATTCAGAAACTTTCTCATTATTCTTCATGTTGAGATTCTCATATTGCTTTCTCAAGGACTGAAGCTTCACCTTCTTCACTGATGCGTCACCACCATAACATCTAACCAGTGTGTCCCACGCAGCCTTTGCTGTCGTTGAATCTGCAATCTTCTCAAACACATTTACATCAACACATTGATGAATGAAGAACAATGCTTTCTGATCCTTCTTCCTTACTTCCTTCTGCGCGTTTTTCTGTTCATCCGTCGCATCTGCTGCTACCGGAACATAACCATCAGTGACAAGATCTAGAACATCTTGAGCACCGAACAGTACACGCATTTGGATCATCCAACGATTCCAGTTTTTACCGTCAAATACTGGAAGTTTGGTGTTCATGTTGCCGTTTCCGTTCATCTTTCTACCTTGCACAGTACACTCAGATTTCTCACACAGTGTTTCCCAACCCACAGAATTAAAATTCTGATCAGATTTTGTTCAAGATTCAACACGAATCTAAGAATCAAAATCAAACACACAAGACCTCACGTTCACTCGTGTTTCCCGTGTTTCCCAATGAATCTGAACCGGAGCTCTAGATACCAATTGTTGGTGCAAAAGTAGAATGAAAGATGAATATTCTATTAAGAGAATGACGGCTACAAAACATGATAAAAGTTACAATGATTGTCACCCTATTTATAAGCTAAAACTAGGGTTACTAGAGTAGGATAAAATACTAAAATACCCTCTAACAAACTTAGGGGCTAAGAAAATAATATAATTAAATAAATATGAATTACTTCTAATAATATATATATATATATATATATATATATATATATATATATATATATATATATATATATATATATATATATATATATATATATATATATATATATATATTATATATATATATATATATATATATATATATATATATATAAAGTTCGAAAATAAAACTGACATGAAAAATAATAAACTAGGGTGTGTCTCAATTATCAAAGGAGATTATTGAGTCTCTATCATTGTCCAAAATAAAAAAATCTGGAAATTTAGAAAACTAAATTTTTTATACTTTTTCGGTTTTAGGAATCTTATGTATATGCATCCGAAATAAGCGTATATATAATGAGATCTGGAAGATACGAAAACTCAAAAGTTGAATTGTTAAAATGAGACAACCATAAGGACTTATATAGAGAACAAAATAATTTGTGCTCACATATTAGAGATCAAATAATTTGGAGATCATTAGGATGTTCGACTCTGATCCTTTTGAATGTCTATATATAATTGGCATCCTAAATGACTATAAATATTTATGTCACTTGGTTGCATATAGTAATTATTTTGAAAGACGACTTGAGCTATATTTTGAAGTAAGTCAGTCGAATATTGTTTCAACAACTATTTTATAAAGTTCATTGACTTATAAGTTATCGATGTTGCAAGATAGAACATATAAATAGAAACTTTATGCTAGCTGACTTACAAATCAAAGATTTGACAACTAAGGTCTTTAATATGGTTGTTGTCATTAATGATGTCTTAGATTAGTGGGAGTCTATCTTATTTTATATTCTATTTTTGTGTTTGATACATAAATAAATTTTCTTATGATTTTCTGCAGAAATAAAGTTTATGATGTTATTATTGTGACAACCAGTTTTGTATCATTTGTGCAAATATTGAATTTGGAAACATCAGTTTGATCTTAATAAAGAATTCAGTTGGGGCAGTTGGAAATATGTATGATTCAGAGATCACATTACATAAAATTTCCATGTCACTCATCCATATTGATCTATGTCATCAAATACATTGATGTGGTGGTCGTCGGGGTTTTGTCACGTTATACGTCAGTGACAACAGTTGCGGTGTTCCCATTATTAATGTATGAGATGGATTGGATTGTAAAGTTGAAATCTAAAGACAAATAGCATTCAGATGCACACATAAAGAATTGTGATATAATTATTAAAATTATATTGCCCAAGTGGGAGATTGTTGAAATATTTTATAATTTAAATAATCAATTATTATTTTTTAATAATAATTATGTGGACATATATATTTTAATTATATTAGTTATTTATCAAATTAAGAGTCTTAGTTGATTAAGTGGTCAAATAAATTTAAAAGGCTAATTAAATTTTTCTATTTAATAATTAATTAATTAATTGGATATGAACTCAAATATGAGTGAATGTCAAAATGATCCGTTTCATAATAATAAGAATCCTAATTGGCTATCACCTTTTATATATATATATATATATATATATATATATATATATATATATATATATATATATATATATATATATATATATATATATATATATATATATATATATATATAAGAATCCTAATTGGCTATCACCTTTTATATATATATATATATATATATAAGAATCCTAATTGGCTATCACCTTTTATATATATATATATATATATATATATATATATATATATATATATATATATATATATATATATATATATATATATATATATTATGGTCTCCAATATACCAAACACAAAATATATTATCTCTTCTCCCCATCTAAAGAGTGTTTAAGACATTAAGAATATCGGTTAAAGAAGATCCATAAGCCAACAAGTGTTAGTCACATGTCTCTACATTTTTTATATTTTAGGATTATCGTTATCAGTATCTACAAAACTTTTTTCTTTGATCCGTCCAGATATTCTTATACTCCTTAATAAATCAATATGTCGTAGATCTTAAAATTATGTATATACATACTTATATATTTGTTTTGCTTTCATCTTAAATTATTATTATAGATTTGATATTCGTATTTAAGCATGTCTTGTATAAATTAATTATTAAATTAATTCTAATAAAAAATTCTAAAACTTTTAAGAATACTTGAAAAAAATGATTTGTTCACAATTTAAACTTGAATCCATTCAATCTAAAGGTTTTATCTAACAACACAAACCACCAAACATGAGGTCTAGTGATGAGAAATACTTAAAAGAGAAAGTCATCTATACAATGCAACCATTATACACAAACAAAAACTTCAAATACGACTATAGTAATATTCTAGGATGTATACTATTATTATTGATAGCTTCAATAAAACTCCAAAGCATAATGCATAAGAGAAGCACGTGGTCGATCACGTGATATCTCTCATTCAGCTATAAATAGGTGATCAAGTAGTTCTAGGAATCATTCATCAAAAAAAACTAAAATCATACACTTCAGTTTTATTCTCAAAGATGATGAGTTTGAGACCTGCTTTTGCTTTATTGCCTCTCTTTCTTTTCTTGGTATGTTTCACTTTTCTTACATATACACAATCCTTTTCCATTAATAGTATCCTCTTTCATAAAATAAATAAAAATATTAGTAGTACCCTCTAATGCTTAAGAGATAAATAGCATAATTAATTGTTTGTTCACGTTTTGTGGAGTTTTTTAAAAAAAAACCCACACCCACACCCTCCCTGATGTTTTTTAATCTTCTCTTTTTTATGCGTTTTAATATTCTATATAATTTATCATACTCGTGTTTAATTGGATTATATGTCAGAAACTACTACTTAAAATATTTGTTGCATTTTATTCTTCTCTCTATTTTTTTTTTATTTGACAATAATATTTATTCATATTCATTTTTTGTTTTTTTTTTTTTTGGAATAATAATAATCTTTATTACCAAAATCAGATAAGTACACGCCGATCCTCAGATCCAGGCCCCAACCGACTCGAATACAATCAACTACCACTAAAGGCTATTACAATACGCTGTCAATTTTCTATTCATTCTAAATCTACCCATAAGGATGTCATGAACATGTTGGCTTTGAAGCTCTTCCTTCCTCCCCTGTTGGAAACAAATCCTGTTTCTCACCCACCAAATGTGGTAAACCGTTTCAGCCAGCGCAGCTTTGAAAATACGCATTTTGTTGCCCTTCCCTTTAGCTTGTTGCCAAGCAGTATTCTCTATCCAGTCAATATGGATATATCCCAGCCCAAGTCTGTTGAGAATCTCCTTCCATGTCTTCTTTGTGAATGCACACTCAAAGAATAAATGGCCTCTATTTTCCTGCATATTACAAAACAGACAATTCCCATCAGTATAAGTCCCGTGTTTCATCAATCTATCTTTGGTTTGCAATCTGTCCTGACAGACCAGCCAAAGAGTAAAAACAGCCCTTGGTCTAGCCATGTTAGTGTACATTAACCTCCTCCAATCGACTCTTGGCTTGTCCCCACGCAGATGCTGATACATTCTACGAGTGCTATACATATCATTGGCCTGGAATTCAACCCAAATATCATTAGACATCAGTTCAGCTTTATGTTTACATATGGACTTCATTAACCATGAACTGTTGCTGTTGGGCTGGTAAACCTCCATCCCTCCATTCTTCAAGTAGTAACTATGCATCCACTTAACCCACATTTTATCCTTCTTCTCGCTCAAGCTCCATAGAAGTTTGCCAATGGTGGCTTTATTCCATTCCCCTAAGGCTATGATGTTCCTTCCACCATTTGCAATCGAATCACAAACATGGTCCCATGCCACCGGCGCTCTTTTACTCTTCTCGTCATTTCCAGCCCAAATGAATCTTCTACACATGCTTTCAATGTGCCTAATGATCTTTTTGGGTAGGAGAAATATTTGCATCCAATAATTGGTTATGGCAAACAGCACACTTCTCACCAGCTGTAATTTACCTGCATACGACAAAAGACGGCTACACCAATGGTTAATTCTTACAGTCATTCTATCTAGCAGCCCTTGACAATTGTTGATGGTGAGCTTTCTACTGTTAAGAGGCACTCCAAGATACTTGACTGGAAGCTGCCCCAAAGAGAATCCCGTTGCTTGCTGCAAGTTTCCTTTAGTAATGCCATCTACCCCTCCCACAAACAGCTTGCTTTTAGGAATACTCATTTGCAAGCCAGTTGAGTTTGTAAAATTTTCCACCACCTGCATAATAAGCTGTAATGAACCAACATCCCCTCTCGCAAAGATCACAATATCATCTGCAAAACACATATCAATAAGCTTCAATTTTTCACATTTTGGGTGAAAATTGAAGTTTGGATTTTTATTCAAGGTTTGGAACATCCTATGAAGGTATTCCATCACCAGCACAAATAAGAGGGGGGAGATGGGATCTCCCTGTCTCAATCCCCTTTTTGCTTCCAGGATTTTTGAGGGTCTCCCATTGATATTGAACCGATACGAAGTAGTGGTAACACATTCCATTACCCAATTTCTGAACATCTGAGGTATTCCCATCTCTTGCATAATCTGAGCTAAAGCGTTCCAGTCAACCGTATCATACGCCTTTTGGATATCCATCTGCACCATACACCTCGGAGATATGTTCTTCCTGTTATACCCTCTAACCAGTTCTTGCGCCAATATGATGTTGTCCTGTATGTGTCTACCTGGAACAAACGCAGATTGTGATTCATCCACCAGCTTACTGATCACCTTACCCAGTCTATTAGTTAGGATTTTTGATATAATCTTGTAAATTGTGCTACAGCATGCTATAGGCCTCATCTCCTTCACAGTTTTAGCTTCAGGATTTTTGGGGATAAGAGTAACCAAGGAGCAGTTGAACACTTTCAGCATCTTTCCATTATGAAAAAATTCTTTAATTGCGGCTGTCACATCATTTTTCACAATTTGCCATGTCGCCGTAAAGAAGTAAGCGTTGAATCCATCCACCCCCGGTGCCTTATTCTGGCCTATGCTTTTCAGAGCATTCCACACTTCCCCTTCCTCAACAGGTCTTATCAGCTGACAAGCACTCTCTCTATCAAGGGTTTTACCGTTCCTTACTGTGGTGATATCGATACATCTCAGGTTCAGGGATTTGGTCCCTACCAAGTTGGCATAGAAATGCAGAACTTCTTCTTCTATATCTTCTGGTTTGCTTAGGCTACACCCATTTACAGACTCCAAAGCATACATCCCCTTTTGCTTGTTTCTGTCCCTCACGTATGCATGATAGAAAGCATTATTACCATCTCCTAGTTGTAGCCAATTCACCTTGGCTTTCTGCTTCAAAATATTTTCCTCTGTTTGGTTCAAATGGATGAGATTCTCAGTATACTGCTTCACTCTCTCGATACTTTGCACATCGAACAGGTTATTATGGATTTTCTTCTGTTCGTCTAAAAGCAATTGTCTGGCTTTCTGGATTTGGTCCTGAATGTCTGAGTATTGGGCATTCATCTTTTTCAGGATCGGTTGCAGTCTCAGTAATTTCTTCCATAATCTGTACATATTATTACCTAAAACCTCTTCTTGCCAACTGTTCTTCACAATCTGCATATAGGTAGGCTCTTTAACACTACAATTCAGGAATTTAAACATCGATCCCTTTCTTATCTGCTGTTGGCTAACGCTAACTTTGACAGGGGTATGATCAGAAATATTAGGTGCCAAATTTTCCACAACAGCATCAGGATACTTCTGCAACCACTGGACGTTCGACAGCATTCTATCAATTCTAGAGTGGATGATTCCTTGGGTGTGCTTGTTGGACCAGGTGAAGTAGCTTCCTTTAGATACATTTTCAAACAAGCTTACATTGTGCATCATCTCATCTAAATCTCTATACTCTGCATAATTAACTGGTTGCCCACCAATTCTATCCTCCTCCTTCAAGACGTTATTGAAATCCCCAATGACCACCCAGGGCCTATCCATACTGCTTCCCAAACTTTCCAACTTGCTCCACAATGTTTTCCTATGTTCCACTTGATTGAAGGCATAAATCATTGTAGCAACATAACGAAAGGAGTTATCTATTCCATATACCTCAAAGTGCAGAAATTGTTCATGAACATGAATCATTCTGATTATCACTTCAGCTTTATTCCACAGCAGCCATATCCTTCCATTGTAGTGTTTGTCATAGTTGTCTTCAAAACACCACTTATTATCATAATGTCTTCTTATTCCAGCAGCCTTATCTTTTTTAACTCTAGTCTCTAACAAGCCAACAATAGGAGACTTAAAAGAAGTAATATAAGAAAATACCTCCCTGTGTCTAGCTCCTTTATTTATTCCTCTCACATTCCAAGTCACTAGCATCGTAACCTTCTATCATCCCCTACAGGACCTTCTCCATTCCTTAGGGGTGTGAAAGTGTTTTGATTTTCCATGACTGGCTCCCTTGGTGAATAATTCATTACTCTTTTACCTCTGTCCCTTTCTGCCACCATAGTCCAGTTTGTGCAGGTACCCTCTTCATCTACTGGTTTCTCTGCTACCATTGTGATTGTCTGAACCTCTCCACTTTGAGTTTGGTCCCCCTGTGAATGCTCTGACTTCTGTATATTCCCAACTGGTTGCCATATCTTCTTGACTTGGTGATTCATTGGCTTCTTCAGTGCACAGTCATGCCCTATTTTCAGGCATTTATGGCAATATTTGGGCACCCATTCATACTCAATACATTGTTGGACAAGCTTGTTGTTATGATCCCTGATGTTGATGTTGTTTCGAAGTTTTTGTGTCACATCTACCTCCACCAACATTCTGGCGTATGAGACCCTTAGCTTCTTTGTTGTACATTCATCCATTGTAATTGGTTTTCCAATGGAGCTTGCTATCTTAGCCAAGCATTTCTCTCCCCACAGGTGAAGGGGCAATTGGGGAAATGTGACCCACAACGGCATAACACGCAATATGTCCTCTTTCATCTCAAAATCTGAGCTCCATTGTCTTAAGTATAATGGCTTCCCATAGATGAAATACGGGCCCTGAGCTAGCACCTGCTCTCTATCCTCTTGGTTCCTGAATCTCACAATAAAATATCCTTCCTCATTGTAGTACAGCTCTGGTAGCGAAACCGAGTTCCAATTCTTCTCCATGAATTTCTTGACTGCATTCATTGACAGAGCCTCTCCTAGAGCAAACAATATAATCGAATTCGCCCAAAACTCGAGCTCTTCTTCAACATCAGCTTCTTCAATTTTTACTTCCACTTCGCCATCGACAATCGTGGGTGGGGTATACTCCATATTCACCTCTCTATTGATTCTTCTATTGCCTCTTATGACATCTACCCAGGGTTTCCTTAGTTTCATAGTCTCTGGCTCCTCAACCCCTGGCCTATCAATTTCGCTCTCCATCGTCCTAGGCGATTCCCTATCCGGTATCTCCTTTTCCTTACGAGTGGCGTCTTGCCCTTCATGTTCGCCTGCTTGGTGTTCTTGTGATTCCACTGTAGCTTGCCTTTCATAATCCCCTTCTTGCTGTTCCATAATCGCTTGAGTGACTATTGTTCGCTCCTCCCCTTTCCGTCGCGCCACCACCGTACGCCTTGCCCTTCATTTTTTGTTTTTAATGTTGAATATTTTTAATACTATTTAGCAATATTACACTTATGTTTTATCGTAGATAAAAAGATATAATATAAAATTAAAGATAATATAGAGAAAAAATAAATATACATAAAAAAATTAACTAACTTTACTTTTAATTATAAAATAAGTATTAATAATTTATTTACAATGTTAATTATGGAATTGAAAAAATATATTATTGTTTAAAATTGAATTTTAAATTAATAATCTATATTTCTCGGCCTAAATTGCTGTTTTAATCTCGTATTATATTATATTTACGAAATTAATCTTCATATTTTTTTTAAGCAGTTTTAATCCTCCGTCCTTAATTTTGATCCTGATATAATTTTTTTTAATACATAACATTACTGCGCACTCTCAAAATTAACATTGATGAGAGTCACCCTAAACTCCTATGTATGTTCCAAGTTTCATGAAATTTGTTGTGTTGCATGTTTTTGTTTAAGCGTAGGTAATAAAACAAATTATGATATCAACATCTATTATGTTTTTGTCAATATGTGAAGTTTTTGCTTTGAAGTGTTTGAGCATTTTAAAAGCATCTTTGATCTCAACATCTGCTCTAATGAATGGTCTTTGTCACTTGCATGTTCTTGATTTTTGAATAATGTTCCACTTAGCTTTGCTCAAATTTATTTCGAGTGTTTATGTAATACAAACAATGTTTATTGTAACTGATGGGTTGAAGTGGTGGGTCTAATGCTCAATAAATTTCTTTTGTATTAATTAACATTTAAATATTTTTTTTAATTAATTAAATATATTAAATGTTGATTATTAATCTAATATATAAATTAATATTAATAAAAAAAAAACTTTGATAATTAAAAATTAATAAGTGGCATGGCATACCATTAAAAAAATGACACATTAAAAAAATTACACATCATCATTTTTTGGATTGAAATTAGGAATGAAAGATCAAAATTATTCAAAAATAAAATAACAGGGCTGATTTTATGAATAGAATATAATAGAAGGAATAATAGTTTAACCTATTTTTTAACTCAACTTTGATCTACTCTCTAAAGTTGGTAGAATAAGAAGGAGAGTTTCTTTTTAATCTACTGATTTTCTTGATATTTTCAAAAAGACTTTAAATAAAAAGTAAAATGGGAAATTAGTTTTGGGCAGAGTAGAACCCCTTAAAAAGAACAATTTTGCATATGCTCCTAATTAGTTCATCTCTTCTTTTTGTAATGATTTGTTTATATGATCATTTTAATTTAAAAAATAGAAATAATTTTTTTTTATATCTTTATCAAATATTGATAGATTTTTTATCATCATAAATATGAATATATTAAATTAAAAATAATGCATGTAGTATGAATTAAATTGTACAAATGAAAAGAATGTAATTAATATTTCACTAGAGACTAATTTTTTGTATTTATTAAATATTTTTTTACACAAAGAAACTATTTACTATTTTTTATCAATAAATAAACTATTTATTATGCGACAGAAACTATGTCATTTCTAAAAAAATATAATATATATATATATATATATATATATATATATATATATATATATATATATATATATATATATATATATATATATATATATATATATTTGATTAGGACAAGTCAAGTAACCTAATCATTTGGACAACTCTACCTGAATAAAAACATGAAAACATATATGGGTCAGGTGAATAGTCACTACAGGGACAGCTTTTCAAATAATTCAGATGAAAATTTACTTTTTTTTTTATTTACAGCAAAATTTATCGTTGGTTATGTTGCCTTATCTTTCGATCATATTTCGGATGAAAACTAACTTTATTTATTCACAACAAAAAATTTTAAATTAACTTTATTTATTTAGGGCAAGATTAATGAAGTTTTATCTTTTTTGAAAATTAAAAAGATAACAATTGTTTTATCTTTTGGACAATTTTCTCATGTGTTTTCATTGTTTTGCAATAAAGATTGTAGCAATTGTAGAATCAAGAAAAGATCTAGGAGAATATTGGAAGCTAGTAATGAAAGACCAAGACATGCCTGAAAATATTCAAGGACTTGTAAACACCAACACTGAAAAGAATTTCAAGACACTAAAGCAGTCTTTTGATGTTAACCAAAATAATAAAGTCGTCAAAGATTTCGAACCAAGAGCTAATCTTTCGGCATATGGAAAAAATGACCTCGATGCTAAAGAAAATAAAGGAGTCATTGAAGATTTCGAACCAAGACCTAACCTTTCGGTATATGGAAAAAATGACCTCGATGCTAAAGAAAATAAGAGAGCCATTGAAGATTTCGAACCAAGAACTAACCTTTCGGCATATGGAGAAAATGATCTTGATGCTAAAGAAAATAAGGGAGCCATCGAAGATTTCGAACCAAGACCTAACCTTTCGGCATATGGAGAAAATGACCTCGATGCTAAAGAAAATAAGGGAGCCATTGAAGATTTTGAACCAAGACCTAACCTTTCGGCATATGGAGAAAATGACCTCGATGCTAAAGAAAATAAGGGAGCCATTGAAGATTTTGAACCAAGACCTAACCTTTCGGCATATGGAGAAAATGACCTCGATGCTAAAGAAAATAAGGGAGCCATTGAAGATTTCGAACCAAGACCTAACATTTCGCCATATGGAGATAATGACCTCGATGCTAAAGAGAATAAGGGAGTCATTGAAGATTTCGAACCAAGACCTAACCTTTCGACATATGGAGAAAATGACATCGATGCTAAAGAAAATAAGAGAGTCATTGAAGAATTTGAAACAAGACTCAATATTTCACCTTATGGAGACAAAGACATTGATGCTGAAGAAAAGAAGAAAGGCGTCGAGGATTTTAAACCAACACCAAATGTTTCTAACTTATGGAAACAATGAAATTGGTGTTGAATTCATAGAGGATTTTGAGCCAAGACCAAGTATCACTAAATATAATGCATAAATGTTAGAATGCAACTCCAATCTATCGTGGAGTATATTTAAATAAGATGTTGTTGCTTTATGTCGAATGATTACTACATATGTATGATGTATTTATGTATTTAAGTTTTTTGAATAATTGTTGTATGCTTGTGAGGTTAAGAGATTGTTAGTGGAATTTCAACTTTTTTACCAAACTTTATTCTTGTTTTCTTGAACCTGCATCCAACGCTTAACTATCAATATTGAGTAGCAAATCTGACTACTTTATGCTTCTAGCATGGACTGGGCCATAAGTTTTTTTTAGGTGTGTTATAAAGAAAAGATCTGCGTGATCATTTCAAAAAAAAAATTATCTCATATCCCTATCTTTATTCTTATTTTTCTATATTTTTTAAAAAATATCAATTTTATCCTTGTATATATTTAACTAATTTATTATTTTAAAAAAATTAATTTTTATTTTATGATCTAAAAGATTTTATAAAAGAGTTCTGATAGTTAACTTTGTTACATTTTTGTATTTTTATTTTGTATATCGTAAAAAATTTCAAAAGACTTCCGTAGTCAATTTTTAACATTAACTTTTATTTTGTGTGGCAGAAGTTTGCAAAAGAGTTCTGATAGTCAATTTATAAATATTTTTTAACTTTTATTTTGAGTACCGGAAGACTTTGCAAAATAGTTTCGGTAATCATTTTTTATTTTTATTTTGTGTAACATAAGACTTTGCAAAAGAATTTTGTTAGTCAGTTTTTAAAAATATTTTTTAACTTTTATTTTGTGTACCGGAAGACTTTGCAAATAAGTTATGGTAGTCATTTTTTTAATACATTTTTTAACTTTTATTTTGCATACCGGAAGACTTAGCAAAAGAGTTCCGATAATCATTTTTTTTTATATTTTGTTTAACTTTTATTTTGTATATCAAAAGACTTTGTAAAAGAGTTTCGATAGTCAATTTTTAACATTAATTTTTTTTGTACCGGAAGACTTTGAAAAAGAGTTTCGGTAGTCACTTTTTAAACATTTTTAACTTTTATTTTATGTACTAGAAAATTTTGTAAAAGGGTTCCGATAATCAGATTTTTTTTACATTTTTATTATATTTTTTGACATTTAATAAATTATTTATATGAAAGCATTTTGGTCAAAAAAAAATATAATATAGGTAAGAGAATAAATGATGGGAGATAAAATTTTCCATCTTCAAGATGATCCTGACATCTGCACGTATTTCAATAATATCAAAACTACTCTGATTATTATTTATCTTTTTTAAGAGTTACAGTTTGGACAAAATATTCATTTCCAAAAAAATAATTAAAACATACAAAATTCGATAGTATTATTAAAAAAGCAAGTAGTTTTTACTAATCCAAAAGAAAAAATACGCATTTTTACAGGATTTTTTAAAAAATCCAATTTGAGTTTTTATTGAAATATTCAAAACGTGGTTATGTTTTAATAGAAATTTAAAAAATATGCTATATTATATATTTTCTTAAAAATTTGATAGTTATTTAAGCATGTTCTCCTTATATGTGTGTGAGATGATTAGTGGTTCTACATATTTTATCCAATTCTTCACCATTGATTTGTTATGTTTTACTTACATGTTTTATATGAATTTTTGAAAATTTTAATTGAGTTGTGGTATATATGAGTTATTCATTATATGTTTAAACAAACAAATATTTCCTTCCCGAATTGAAATGTTATCATGGACAATCAATCAAGAGGCAACATGGTATTATTGTTGTTACCATTTGTTTTAATACAACAAATGGACAAAAACGAGGAAAGACAAATTGATTATGGGTTGTGAGAGGGGAGAAAACTAAAATATCTAGAAATTGTCTCAAGTCAATTGTAGTAAAAGGATTAAATGCCCAATTAAGTTCAGATTTTTGCGAAACAGTAATGGTTGGAACATATTTATTAGATGTGGTATGCACAACCATGACCTGATTAAGGATTGAGAGAATCATGACATATTAGGTCGTCTAAAACTGAATGAAAGAAATTTTGTGAATAACGTGAAAAAATACCACACAACGTCAAGGTTCTTAGTGGTTGTATTAAAAGATAGAGATGTTGATAATATGAAGACCCACAACACAAATGTATAAGGAAAAACCGACCTATTAGTCTATTATCAGAGGCCCATTAACGAAAATGTAACATCCACTATCCATAATTCATGATGAGAAGTACATGTGTTAGACCAGACACATGAAAAAATCATATATTATTGTTGATATATTCTGGACACGTCATGATTCTGTGAAGTTGTTGAGAATGTCTCATTTGGTCTTGATCTTTGATTGTACATACAAAACCAATAGATACTAACTCCCATTACTTGAGATCGTTAGTGCTAATTCAACCAAATTGACTTTCTCGGTTAGGCTTGCCTACACGGAACATGAAAATGAGGAAAACTTTACATGGGCACCAGAGAAGTCGAATGAGTTATTCACATTAGAGAAATTGCTTCCCAAGGTCATGATGACAGATCAAAAACTTTCTTTATTGAATGCTATTGAAGTTGTATTCACATCCTCATTTCATCTCTTATGTGTATTCCATATTTCAAAAAAATAATTCTAGTTCAAAAGTGAAAGTAGTACGTTGAGGCTAATATGCAAGAGCTTGTTATGGATTTATGGAACAAAATCATGTAATCAAATAGGGGCTTTGAGTTTGAGCAACAATTGCAACATTTTGAGTTAGTATGTATTGACATCCTGTCACACCCCGATTTTGACCCTGATTCACCGATTCACCACATTCATCATAGATATTGCATCTCTACATAGCATAACATGCATTCCATACCGTATAGTGCATAGAATATCAGTTGAAATAATTTTTCGGATCTACAGGCAAACCGGTTGAATTAATTGATAGATGTGTGTTAAATCAACGAACAATTTTTTTTAAAATCAAGCTTGCATACATCAGTTTTATTAATCTACGATTTGCGTAGTTTAATCTGGTATGCTCGATTTATTTTTTCGGTCACTTTTTGGTCACTTTTTGATCCGTCTGAGCATTTTAACTGGGTGTTTTCCATTTCAAAATTTGATAAAAACTTGTATGTTTCCGAGAAGTTTATTTCGCACTGATCATTACGGTGCAACCATTTTATTTTTCGGGTATTTTGACGCCCGACTTTTTATTCATTTTAGTCAGTTTATTTCTGTTTTTTTTGCCAAAATGATTTTTGTAATTAATTAGAATTATTTGAATAGTTAGATTAATTTTTTTTATTTGTATCTAATTTTTAATCATTTATTCAAAAAAAAAAAAGAGTGAAGAGTAAATGGAGAAAGAATCAATTGATCCTTATCTACTTCCAAAAACAAAGCCACGTGTCTATTCTTAATTGGCCTTTGTCCATAGGATTCGTCACATTCCAATTTTACAGCCAACAAATAGATTTTTGAGATAAACAAAATAGTTGGCTCTTCCAATAACAAGGTTCTCAACGTCTCTCATTGACAAAAAGGAGGCCACTAATTAACGAGAGAGACCCAACCTTTCTTTGGGGGGATCCCGTACGCATGGCCACATGACTTGAGGGAATTGGAAATCCTTTCCCAAAGAAATAGAGGAAAATTGAAAAAAGAGAGGAGGCATAGTTTTTTTTCATTGCAAAAACAAAAAATCCCCAAAACCAACCCTAAAAGCTGTAGCTTACTTTCATCCAACGGGAAGAATCTTTTAGCTCTTCACAATTCAAAGGTGATTTCACCTTTAACAAGGGCACGAGCCTGAAGTTGAGCTAGAGTGGGAGATTGGGGGTCAGATGGCTCAGAGTCATAGGATATGGTATAGTGAGGTGAGGATGAAGGTGTTGAGGAAGGTGGTGATATGGGTTCATTGAACATCTGAGCTTCAGATATGGGAAGAGTTGTGGTGGTGAGGTTAAATTTTCTAAGGGGAAGTGATTGTGGGTTAGAAGTATGTGTTTCAGAGGGCTTAATGGTGGAGGGTGTAGGTTCAGAGGGTGTGTAAATGGGGGAGGGTAGAGGTAGGAAAGAAGACAGTTGCCTTAAATGAATAGAGGGAGAGTCGGAAGGCAGAGACTTACTTGGAAAGCAAAAGGAGACCAGAGGCACAAGAGGTCTAGATACAGAAGTTTCTCCCAGCTTCTGAGCTTTCTTCTTCGTCTTCCTTTCAGATGGTTCTCGCATCCTCTTCATGAAATTCGGTTGGTGTTCTGGTAGCCAGTCCACAAAGAAGTTTGAGATATCAACCCCTTGGTTTGCCAGATCCTATAGATAGTGCATAACCACTTCTGGGGGATCTATCTTGGAGAAGAGATAGAGGCCATTGGGTATCTTTCTCTGATCTTTCAAGGCTTCCCAGGAGGTATCTAAGGAAGGCCTGACCAGAACCTTCTCGATGATTCCCATGCTCTTGAGATTTCTCGAGTTCAGAGGTCTTCCGGTGGCGACTGTCACATCTTCCATCAGATTTATGATGATTCAGATGATCCACCAAGTCGCTCTCTATCATAACATCAAAGATCAACCTTCCCATAGGAATGTATGTTCTGGGCTTGATGTTGTTCCTGGTGTCTCTGACAGAGTCCCTCAGATATTTGAATAGCAAGGTTGGCAGGTTCAGCTTGAGCCCTCAGATATAATTTTTTTTCTTTTTAGCAGCCTTTTTCTTTTTCGTCGTGAGAGTATTAATATTTTCTCGACCTCTTGGATTTTGAACTGTTTCACTTGGTAAGGAACCTAGTGTTCGAGAACTTGCTAGTTGTTGTGCAATCTGCCCCAGCTGAACTTCAAGATTCTTTAGAGAGGCGGTGGTGTTTTTATGATTGTTACTCGTCTCTTCTTCAAATTGCCTATTTTGAGCTGCCATATTTTCAATGGAAATCTCTCATTCTGCTTTCCTTGGAGCTTGTTGTTGCTGTTGTTGTTGATATTGAGTCTGATATTGACCTTGACCCTGTTGTGGAACATTCCCTTTCTGATCTTTCCAGGAGAAGTTTGGATGATTCTTCCGACCTGGATTGTAAGTGTTAGAATAGGGGTTATTCTGCTGTAAGAATTTTATCTCTTCAATTTGTTGAGGAGTTGCAAATCAATACACAGTGTGGTGAGGTCCATTACATATTTCACAAGTGATGGTCTGAGCAGGTTGAATTTGAGCTACCTGTTGAGTACCTATATTCATCGCTTTCAATTTCTTCTCCACTTCAGCAGCGACTGTATCTTCCAAACGGATTTTATTTGCTTCTACTTTCAGGTCAATGACTCCTTCAAGTTTGCTTGTACACCTATCATATAATTCCAGATGCTCATTTGCGGCTATCGCTTCAATGATCCTTTTAATACCGGTGGCTGTTGAGAAATTTGTTGAGCCACCGACTACTGTATCAATTAACCATTTTTTCTTTATTTCAGCTCATTCATAAACATCTGCATTTGTTCAATCTGATCCATATTATGAGTTGGGCACGCTACCAGGACCCTTTTGAATCTTTTGTAGGTATCTCCCAAAGACTCACCATCTTTCTGTTTGAAGTTCAAGATTTCATACCTTTTTCTCATAAATACTGATGTGAGAAAATACTCATTTAAGAAAGTTGTTTCCATCTCTTTCCATGATGTAATACTTCCAGCTGGAAGAGAGTAGAACCACTCTTTCGCCTCTTCAGATAAAGTGAACGGGAACATTTTTAACTTCTTTACTTCATCAGTATGACCATCAATTTTCAAAGTAGTACTCATGGTCAAGAATCTCTGCAGGTGCTTGTTGGCATCTTCATTAACCTTTCCGGTGAAAGATTTTCTCTCAAGTTGATTGATTATGCTAGGATGCAGTTGAAAGTTCGTCACATTCACTGGTTGGTTGACAATGGTCAATCTATCACCCTGTGCATTTTCCCCTCCATAGTCACCTAGGAGTCTTTCCTGAGGTGGAGGCAGTGGAACTGGAGGAATTTCAGCCATAGTTTCTTTTTCTGAATCTGAGTGATCAGAGGGAACTTCTTCTTTGGAATCCAATCTAGCGTTTCTACGTCTCAGGTGAAGGGTTCTCTCAATTTCTGTGTCAAAAAGAAATTTTGCTGAGGGCTCTCCTCGCATACACAGATTAGTGAATGAAAATATATAAATGACAAAAAAATAATTTTACTGCAGAGCAACAAAATTTTAATTGAACTTAAAATTAAACTCTATATTTTGGCAGTCCCCGACAACGGCACCAAAAACTTGATCGGAAAAATAGCAAGTGTACTATTTTGCCTGTTATAGTAATAAAGGGGGAATTCCCCGAATGTCGATCTCAAGGACTGCAAGTTAATATTGAGTTCAAATTACCATTCAATTAAACAAAAAGTATGATTTGGGTTTTTAGATTCAAAATTATAAAAATAAAGGCAAAGGCAAATAAGAATTTGCAAGGTAAGAGGAACAATGCCAAGGAAGGTGTATGATTTATCCCTGTAACAACTCTGAGTCACTATTGCATCAACAAATATCAATTACTACCAGTTCTCAAGGGTATTTTCTCCCAAGTCCTTGGTGAGAAAACCTTTAATCAATCTACCCTAATTTCTATGTCCATAGGCAATTAAGGTGAAGTTAAGCTTTATTATATCAAGAACACTCTAGTTCATACATGGTATCCCTAGTCCTAAGTGATATCTACTACAGAGTAAACTTATGAAAACCTTATCAATGGAGGTCCAGCCTAATTGATAACCACAAAACAATCTCAATTGGTCCGAAAGAGAAAGCATTAAACACATCAAAAGGTTACCATAAAAATAACATTATAAATGCAAAACTATACTCAAATTCATTACCATTCTAAATCAGGGACACCCACCTAGCATTGGGGGGTTTAGCTACTCATATTGTTCAAAACAAATTCAAGATAAAAAATACATATTACAAGTAATTGGATGACGTGGATCTTCAATCGCTTCCGCTCATGAAAACCTTCCATTCTCCGAATTCCTTGATCTCTATAATCCTGGTTTGTTTGACAATATCATGTTTGCCTCGTTCCAATATGATCTTTTCTCTTGTAGACACTCTCCTAATATAGTGAAAATCCCTTGGCAGAAGGTGGAAATCTCCAAAACGTCCATGCAGCTCAAGCCCGGTGAAAAAGCCCGAAAACTAGAAAATCAGCGTTTTGGGCTGACACGGCCGTGTCAGCTCTCTGCCTTGTTATTTCCTTGCTGAAACACCCCAGGTGACCTGACACGGCCGTGTCAGGCCACTATTTTGGGCATTTCTTGTACTTTCTTGGCCTTCCTTCTGACATGGCCCGTGTCAGGTGACACGGGTAGCCGTGTCAGGATTCCTGAACTGGGAAATCTTCTTTTTTCGAACGCCGAAATTTTCCACTTTCTTGCATTGAGTCCATTGGATCTTCTCTGTGGACCTGGAGGGCATAAACACGACAACCGAAGCGTAAAATCACAAAAACACAAAATAAAACTGATAATTAATTAAATTGCTTAAATAACTTACGAGAATGAAAATTAACTTTAAAGGTACCATAATGCGTACACAATGTCTCAAAATCCTTGGTTTCTTGTCGGATAAGCAACAGAAATATAGTGAAAATGGTGACCGATCAGCAATCATTCATGATAGGTTAGTCATGCATGCACATACAATTAGTATTCAGTAGTCAAAGGTCAGAAGCTACTACTAACACATAAAGTTATCAGCACACACAGTCACACAAGGTTGATAGCCAGATGCTTCAGCATGTGTGCACTTCAGAACATCAGTAAGTACTAATTATAACATCAGTTAGTACTAAGCACATTAGGATATATCAATTGAACCTCATACACCAGAAAGTCAGTAGTCAAGTTAGTAGTTACACCACTCCATTACACACACCATTACTCCCCCCTTTCGCCAAAATTTGGCGAAGGTGTTCCTCATAAGAAATATTCAGTTAACATAAAGGTTAGTATGTTAGCACATACACACATCAGATCAGAAGTACACAAACTTCAACCAATAATACAAATTTTGATCAAGATTCTAAAGCATCAGGTTTGACATGAAAGTCTTAGTTCAGCAGAAAAGAATTAGCAGATAGTCGCACCAGTCACCATACGTCATACCAGATGTCTAGCACATCTTGGTAGACGTCTTCATTTCCAAACATTTATTCTTAAAAGTTTTCCTCCTCCTCTTCACTTCTAGATTTACTCTTAGATTCCTCTTTTTCACTTGAGGATTCTCAGCTTTCAGAATCTCCATCACTTGTAGACTGTTCTTTTTCTTCCTCTTTATTGTGAACCTCTTCTTCCATTTCAACTTTCTTTTCCTTGGTCAACTTTTTTATCAGTTCATCTATATTCCTCTTCCTGGTAGTACTAGCAGTAATAGTTTCTTGAAGAGCCTTTGAAACTTCCATCAGCTCAAATAACACATCTTTGCTTATGTCTTTGGATATTGGAGAAGAACTTTCACCAACATTCTGACCTTGGTGCTCAACCACCATAATATTTGGGACATGTGTCCCCATAAACATCTTCATATCAAGGGATACAACATATATTATTTTCTCTTAGAGCTTCTTGAGGGTACTGTTGAAAAGTATATCTTCGGCAAATATTTTTATATCGTATCCACAGAGATTGGTTGTTATTACCGCCGTTCTATAATCCAGATTGTTATAAGTTTAGAAAGTAACACAGTTGTTTTGTTTGGAAAGTTATCTTTGAGTAAATATCACTAAAAACAGTAAAATGGTTTTAATCAAATGTAAAAGCTTGGCAAGATTGGAGTTCACTATTCCAAGTGCTTATGATTCCTTATGATAACTATATAGATTTAAGATTATTGATGATGTTCAAGTATCCTCTCAATATTATTTATGTCTAAATGATATTGTGATAATCACTATATTGATCCTTAGACGATCTCTCCACCTAACTATCAATATAGCAATCTTTAATGATTGATACCAAAGAAGAATAATGAATAAATCTATCTCTACAACTTATTCACTACTTGAAAATCTATTTTAGGTCAAGACTCAAATAATCTCTTTCAACAACTACTCAAATCTGATTTTCAACTTAGGGAAAAAATAGCATTCAATACATCAACAATCTTTTATCATATATATAAATCAAATGGAATACATAAACAAATGAGAATAGCTACTACCTCCAATCTTGACAAAATGGGGTTTAGCTCCTCATCATCATTCTCAAAAGGCAATGGAAGAAAAACTCTGTTTTTCTCTCTTACAAAAATATCCAAGTATCAATGTGTGAACGAATTAGAATGAATATCACTTTCCATTCTGATTTTCTAAAAGGGTTGACATTTCCTAAAATGATCATTTCTCATCTAAGGCAGAAAAGCTCCCCCAAGGCAGACACCAAAATGGCAAAACCAGCTGGTCCTGAAAAACAGCACCCTTGGCCCAAAATCAGTTTGCTGGATTCGCAGCCTTCGCGGCGCGAACTGAAGCTATCTCAGCTTTCTTGCTTTGCAAGCTTCATCCAAAGTCTTCCAAGTGATATTCTTCCAAAATTGGGCCTCCAAATTGCACTTAACACCTCTTCCATATTATGATGTTGCATTCCAAAAGCTCTCTTATCCAAAAATTCTACAAAACTAACAAATATGTGAAATAACTATTCAAAACAAAATAAATTAAACCTAATTGCATTTATACAAAATAGTGAGAATAAAAGTGTGTAATTACATCAAAACTTGGTAAAAGGGACCAATAAAATAATATAAAAAGTAGTACTAATTGATCCCTAACAACTCTCCCCAACTTAGCATTTTGTTTGTCCCTAAACAAAAGTTTCCACCCTCACAACCAAAGCAATGACACAAAAGATCGAAGCAAGGATTTACCAAGGACATTCAAATGGTTCAAAAGTGTTTGGCACTTTCTCAATCCACCTATCTCAATTCTAGACAAACCATGAATAAGAGAAATGGTTGAGTGCAAAAATCATTCCAAGGAATTCAAAGCCATATATGTCAAAATTGAATCAAACTTACACACACATCATAATAATGATGAATAACATGAAGGGTTATTTTCACTCATCCAAGCAATTAAATCAACAACAACTCAAATCATGCGGTTATCACAACAAATACCAAATCATGCGAAAAATAAGAATCAAGAGGTCTTTCAAAGGTTGTAATGTGGCTTAGGTTACAAGAAAGGATATGATTAAGAGAATTCAACAAAGTTGCCTATCCTAAGGGAGCATTCCCAAACATTCAACTCTACACAATTTCCCTTTCTTTGATCCCTATCTTTTTCTTTTTCTTTTTCTTTTCAAATCCACACAACCATGAGCATTTTCTTTGCTTTTTTCTTTCTTTTCTTTTTCTTTGCTCTATGGTTTCAAGGGTGATTTCTTTTTCTTGTTTCTTTTCATATTTTCACCCTTTCATAAAAACTCACTTTTCCAAGTTTCTAATCACATCTTTTTATTTTACTCTCCCCAACTTTAGATTCCAAAACCAAGTTTATTCACTAATGCTCCCTACTTAGATATAAGCAAAAGGCAGAGTTTACAAACAATTCGGTTTGAGGGTTCAATTGATACGAAAGAAATTAGGATTCATTTATTCCAAAAAATTTCAATTGATTTACAATTATCAATCAAATGAATCCTAAAATAAGCTCAAAGGGGTTTAACTAAGGATTACTCCTCACAAGGTTAGTTGATTCAAACTTTTTGGTCAAGTGGTTTTTCTCAACAAACAATGCCTCTATCATTTTCAAAATTTTTACACAAAAATAGCTTGATGCATGATTTAGCATGATAAGAATGAGTTGAAATAATGCTCGGTTTCCCTCTTTTTAGTGTACAATGGAAAGCTTCCTCACAATTGGTTAAGTCCTATTTTGATTCAAAAATGACATATACTTCAATGAATTTATGATATGGAATTTGCACATACCATCAAACTACTCATGTTAAGTCTAGAAAGCGATAAAGTGTACCTTGAAATGCCGACACTAATTCTTATCATCACCACTCGAGGTGTTCTATGCTTCTTTCTTTGCGAACATTTCTTGGTTGCTTTAAGCTTGACTTAAGAGTGTCGCATCGCGCGAAAAAACGGCGGGAAAAGAAAGAAACAACAGAGCCGCCACCGTGCGTTATTTATCCCAAAAGAGGGAAAGGAAACGCTCAGAGTAAACCTGGAAAGAACATGGTCTCGCGACCAAAGAGAATGGGTTCGGGAGTCGGTTATGCGAAGGGAAGGTGTTAGGCACCCTACGCATCCGTAGTACTCTACGGGATCCACGCACAAAAGGAAGGAATGTTGGTTGCTAAAAACACTGCTCAAACACACACACAACTGGCTGAAAGAGACGAAAGAAACTGACTGAAACTGACTCGGCAGGATATCGCATCCTGGGCCTACTTAGTCTATCAGACATAGACATCAGAGTCGAAGTAGTTCGGACTGGGGAACCGACACATGCTCGCTAGGATGTCGCATCCTATGCATACGTATCTTCTCGGACGAGAGAAGAATCAGAGCATTCGTAGCTCGGCTGACACGCACACAAACAAACAAGACACAGGCAAACGTGGAGCCTGAATGCCAATCGCTGGACTTATGTCAGCATCCGAACCTAAACACACAACAGATAAATAGGGAGTCGGGGACTCAGCCTACAACTGTCAAACAAACACAAAAGAAAAGAAAAGGCGCCCGGAGAGATCAGCTCAATCTCCTGCCTACATACTTCATCTGGTATGAAGATCAGGGCGATGTAGTTCCCCTACGCAGGGACAAGGATCTAGCCTAACCAGATAACAGAGGGAGACACAACACTAGGGAGACTACGACTCGAGCCTAGATGTTGTCATGCAAAGTCAACCCTAAGTTAAGGTTACTAGCTAAATGGCACGAGGGCCAACCTATCCTAGACACGGCTTGCACAGGAAGCAAGGGTCTCGATTGCAACTAGGGCAAGAGAAAAGGGAGGTCTCAATCGCAACGAGGGCGAGAGAAAAGAAAGATCTCAATCACACAGGGGTGAGAGAAAAGAGTTAGTGTTAGTGGTTAGTCAAACTCGGCAAGACATCGCGTCTCGTGCCTACGTATCTCATCTGAACATGAGAATCAGAGTTGCCGTAGTTCGGCCGGCAGGGAAAAAGGTCTCTGTTGCAACTAGGGCAAGAGAAAGGGAAGGTCTCGATCGCAACGAGGGCGAGAGAAAGGATCGCAACGAGGGCGAAAACAAGCACGGATTAGCTGTTAGTCGTCAGTCAAACTCGGCAAGACATCGCGTCTCGTGCCTACGTATCTCATCTGAACGTGAGAATCAGAGTTGCCGTAGTTCGGCCGAACAGTTCTAACATGGCTCACACAAGGGTTAAGCCACACAGACTTGACTTGCACAGGAAGCAAGTCAAGCACAAACCTATTGCACAAGGGCAAGCCTAAACTAAAGCCTAAAGAGGCAAACAAAGCAATCACAAACACATACAGCATAAAATAAACACACCAACAAGGGGGCTCAAACATCAAAGGTTAGGCACTAGGGCCAACTGGAATGGGGTAAGTGTTGCTCTTAACCTTGCCATTGAGAGGCTAAGGTGAAGCAGATGAAAGGAGATGAGGGGTGTGCCTCATTGCTTCTATCCCTGGCCTGGGAGAGCATTTGACAAGAATGTGTGGGTTCAGAAAGTGGGAACCCTTCTACACATTTAAAACTGACTCAACTGTGCAATTGCACAAGATCTTGGGTTTTTATCTGAAGTGCATCAACACAGTGGTGTGAGCAAGACAGAAGACACACTGAATAGTGGGGGATAGATTGCATATCCCTACCTTCCACCAATTGCCTCTTCACTTAGGAGGTCTTTGACTCTGTACAGGGACAAAGTAAACATACACAGGCATTGCCTCTTAAGGAGGACTTCAGACAGTTTGCCCGGTCAAATAACAGACCGGGTCTCCAGACTACATGAAGAAGAAGTAATTATACATCAAAGCAAATGCTAAATAGCAAAGCAAGCAAGTTCAAAGAACTTAAGCAACTAAAGTACCTGAAAAAGTCAAACTTATTAGTAAACAAGTCAAAAGTTTAAATCAAAAGAAATGGCAAACAGTCAACACAGGGGATCAACTGAGCAAAGCATAAGACTCAAGTTATGAGTCAAACCATCTGCAAAACAAAGGTTAGCATGGGATAAACAAATCAAATTCAAACAAGTTTGAGTGATCTTTGAAGCATTGTGCTCAACCTGAAACAGATGAACTCAACATAAGTCCAAAGGACCACTAGGACTAGCCTAGGGTCAAACATGAAAGAAAAAGTCAAGGCAGCAAGGAAAAGTCAACTCAAAGTCAAAGTCAAACATTTGGGAAGCTAACACACTTGGGCCCACATTCAAATCATGCATCATTGTCATTTCATGAATATTTGAAATCAAAACAAGGCAAAGGAAAGCATACAAAAGTCAACAGAATGACTTGCATCAAAAGTCAACCTAAGCAATCTCAAAAATCATGAAATAAATCACACTCAATCCTAACATCTAACATGGTATACATGTAAAATTTCATGGCATTTGGATGAGAGGAAGGCAGGCAAGTAAAATCATGAAGTCAAACTAAATTCAAGTAAGCATGGTGAAAGTCAACAAGCATAGGTCAACTTCAAAAAATCATATCAATTTGAAAACAGAAGAGAAATGAATGAGATTAACACCAATGCAAAGCTCAAAGAGTCTAGTTATCACATATGAAATTTCATGGATATACAATATGATTTGAGAATTTCACAAAGGATTTGGCAAGGCATAGCACAAAAAGTCAACAAATGACCAAGCATGGAAGAAAATTCACAATCAAATGGAAAACAGCAAGATTAATTCCAAGAAAATTCATACATCAACTAGACATACAAAGAGTGGTTCATGCAAAATTTGGGGCCATTTGGATGCAAGGAAGCATGTGAACAAAATTTGTGAAAATACATGATCATGGTATAGCAACAAATGTAATACATGACTTCAAAAAATCATAACCAGCAAACCACAAATGGGAAATCCACAAACTTTATACCAAAATGAAGGTCAATGTGCATATTTTCATCACAAAAAATTTCAAGCTTATTGGATGCAACATCAATATTTCACAATTGAAATGGCCAAGGGTATCATTTATGCACACATGTTGGGAAATAATTATCATTTAAAATCCATCCACTGAAAAATTAATTAAAATTCACCATAAAAAACTAGACACATTCATGAGTTTAATGCAAAAAATCTCACAATTTTTGGAGTTAAAATGAATTAAAAATGAATTGTGGAAGTTGACGAACATTTGAAGCAAAAAGTGAACAAGATAGCATAGCAAAGTGGTCAACATAGTCAACAGCATGGCAAATTTGTAATTCTGCAGTCACTTATTGAAGTGCTGCGTTTTGGCCCTACAAAACGAAATGTTTTGATTGGCTCTCAGCCAATAAAACAGTAACCAGCCAATCCATTTGAATTTTCTGAGTTTGGAAAAAAACCTAGGGTTTCTAACAGCATGGTTTTGCAAGCAAACAACAATCATTTTCAAACAACATCAACCATCATCAACAAATAATCATGGCATGGCATAGTGGGTTTCCAGCAACATGTAACAAACAGCAATTGTTTTCAAACAACATCATCCAACAACATGATTCGACCAAGCATACAAACTCATGCATCATCAACCAACAACAGCATAAACATGTTCATGAGATTTCCTTGGCAGCTCAAAAACAGCAAAACAGCAGGGCATTCATAAGATTTTCTTGGCAGCTAGTGGCAGCAAAACAGCAGGAAAAACTCAGTATGCTTCAAACAAAACTCGACCAAAAAATAAAAGCAAAGCAAGTGGTGATGGTTCAATGCAATTAAAACAAACAACAGCAGCCAACAGGAATCTGGGGGATGGTTAAGGTTTCAACATGAACAGCAAATCATCATCATGTACTCATCATAAACAACAGCAAGCAACAGCATGGTATTTGAACATCAATGTTCCTCATTCAACCAACACAGCATGGTAGTAATAAGGCTTGAAATACAGCAGCAGGGCATACATCATTCAATGTTCATCATCAATAGAATTCGAATTGTATCAATCAAAGAGCATGGCAATTGAGAATGTTCTTCATGCAAAACACATCATAAAACAACAAACCAAACCATCATGAGAAATTCCTGGTGCATACTCACTATAACAGCAAGCATCATTCATCACTCAACCAAAATTCAAACCAAACATCATTCAAAAGCATGGTATGGGAATGTCCATACTGCAACCCAAACAACAGCAATGTTCACAATTCATATGGTTTTTCATGGCAGCTTAAGGCTTAACAGCATGGTATCATGTATTCATCACTAATCATCATTCAAACACCAATCATGAACAACAGCATATACCAATAGCAGCAGCAGGACATTAATGTTTATCAATCATTATCAATTGAAATTCAGCATAGCAGTACAAATGATCAGCAAATACCAATAACAGCAGCAGGACATTAATGTTTCACATGGATTTCATGGCAATGTTCATGGTTTAATAGCAGGGCATGTTCATTGTTCAACCACATCAAACAAAACATGATTCGACCACATCACACAACAGCATACACATATGTGCCAAATAGCAACCAAAACAACATGAATTGGAGTTCTGGAAAAAACATGAGGGTTTATCACAACAGCCTGGTATAGCATCATGTTCATCAATCATCATATCAAACAGAACAAACAACAGCAACAACATGTCTCATGGATTTTCTAGGCATGGTCATGAGGTTTCAATGTAACAGCGTTATTAAACAGCATCAGCCAACAGCAAAACAAACATTAATCAAGGAAGAAATCTGGGCATGGCAGGTTCAAGCAACAACAGCATTCATCACCATCATCATGTGCTCATCGTAAACAACAGCAAACACAAACTTCATACAAGTTCAATCACATCCAAACAAATTCAACAACAAACACTCAGCAGCATTGTATTGGTATAGCAACATCATTCAGCAACACACAAGCATAATCATGAAGATTTTCTGGACAGGAATTAACAACAGGGCATATGCATCAAGTTCATCATCACCATATCCTCATCATAACTAACAGCAAGTAAGGTTTTCAAGGAGTTTCAAAAAACTGCAGCAAGATCATATCAGCAATGGTATCAACATTTGGTTCACCAACATCATTATCAATTGAAATTCCAGCAAACCAACAACTAACAAGCATGTTCATGGGAAATTCTGGGCTTTCCTGAGGTTTATGAATAGGGTTTATGCAGCAATATAGCAAGGTAATATCAGCTTCAATATTCAAAATTCGAAATGCCCAGAACATTGAATCAATCATGGCAATGGCAACAGTAAATATCATACATCCTATATCCAGCAAGCAAAATCACCAAAACAAATTCCCATCCACAAATCGAGCAAAAATAAGTTTATGCACAAAAATACAAATCCGGATTTCTCCCTCATAACATCATCATTTCAGGTAAAACAAATTGTAGTGTACTCAGCATGATAGGACCTACCAAAAACATGATACAGTTTGGAGAAAGAAGAGGATCGAAAACTAACTTGTTTTTGAAGAAAAGCTGGAAATAGTGATGGATTGATGGATATAGCTCGAAACAGATAGTCACACAGCTTCCAAAGGTTGAATGCTTGCAGGAATTTAGCTCAAGAATGCATAGCTTGGTCCAACTCGAGATCGGCCATTAACAATGCTCTTGAAGAGGCAGTTATGGAATGGTGGTCACAGCTGGGATTCGAAGCTTGAAAGGGACTCAAGATGATGTCCAAATGGTGGAGCTATGAAGAAAACTCGAGGTCCTTTGAAGTTTTTGTGCAGAAAATGCTCTGGTGCAAAAATGCAAGAGTAAAGGAAATGAGAGTATTTTGTTGGCTGCTGTCAATTCCTAGGGTTGCAAATGGCAGAAAAATGCACTTATATGTGCTATTTAGGCTCCACTAATCACATGCTAAGCTTGCTTAGCTTTAATGAACTTATTTGCATCTTTTGCTAAGTTGGTACAAATGAAAATGGAGGTGTGAGTGCTGCTGCGAATTGGGCCTCAAATAGGCTGCAGAAGGACATTGCAAAATGTTGTTTGTGGTTGTACATGTACTGCTGTACTGATTTTGCTTTATGAAGCTTCTTGCCAATTTTCAAGTTTTAGCATTTGGTCCAAAAATGATGGCATAAGGGTGAAATGAACAAGGTTTAGGAATTGGAACAAGTCACCAATATAATTTAGAACATTTCCCAATTGGCAAAATCAAGAAAAAGTCAAAGAAGCCAAAAGTCAAAGTTTGGTCAAACTTTGAATTTAAATGCAAAAGGTCCAAAAATGCCATTTTGAATGGTAAGGTTTTAGGTCATGAAATTTATATTTTTGGAAAGAGGATGAAAAATGTGGTGTGTAGGAAAAAACCCCACCAAATTTGGCCTTATGGTTTGAGAGATATGGCTTGTTGAAGTTCAAGAATTGGTGAAAATGATTTGATCATATCTTGACAACCACACATGGGATTTGGGTGTTCTTGGACTTTTTGAAAATGGGAGAACAAGATCTTCAACTTTCATGTTGGGCAAAAATTCATTTGGAGCTTGTATCATGATGTAAGTTTAAGATCAAGAAGTTTCCATTTTTGGCAGTTGAAATTACAGGTCCACTTTCTATTTCTGGAAAATTTCTGATTGACTTGATTTTCTTCCATGATGAGGTTGGACATGATATATGAGGCTTGTACAAGCATGAATGAACTCCTTCAAATCAAATCTATCCATCAAAACCTTGATTAAATCCACAGTTGACCAAGTTTGACTTTTCTAGGGTTTTGGACTGATTGAACTTCTTCTGATGATTTCCAAACCCTAATTCCTTGAGAACTTGACTTCAAATGATGTCTCAAGTTGTATGAACCTTTGATTATTGATCATGGTGCCCAAATTCTGCAAGAATGGCCACCATCCACTGCTTTGACTGATTGTTGACTGTCTAGGGTTTTTGCCTGGCTATGCATTGACTGCTGACCTCTGAGCCTTCAACCCTTGACTTGAACACTTCAAATAGACCTCCAAGTCATGTGAACTTGATGGACAAACCCTAGGACCTTTGCTCCTTGAGAAACACCTTTGCTTGACTGGTTGACTGATCTCCTGATCGGTTTGACCTAATTCTTGTTTGCTTGCTCTTGAGGCAACTGAGGAACAATGCAAATGTTATGCAATGTATCATGATATGCTATGACCTAATATGAAATGATATGTACAATGATAGGTGCAAATTTGAGGTGCTACAGCTGCCCCTATTCAATCAGCTGGGAACCCGAACGGATGATAGCAGTGGCTGTCAGACTTTCAGGGTAAACAGGGATTGAATACAAAAGAACCGTAGAAATTTGCACCGACTGGATATGATACAAAAGAACCACGTCATTTACCGATGACAACTGCATGACAGCTTCAGAAAAACAAAACCATTTACCGATGGTTGAAGAACTGGAACCTTGATGTTTACTGATATCAACTTCAGCGCGACCATTTACCGATGGCGGCTGGGGAAAACAAACTTTTGAAAAACAAAACCATTTACCGATGGTTAAAAACTTGATATTTACCGATATCAACTTCAGCCAGACCATTTACCGATGGCTGCTGGGAAATAATTTGATGTTGAAAAGGAAGCAAAACCATTTACCGATGGTGGCTTCAAAGAAACTGGACATTTACCGATGTCAATCTTAGCAAGACCATTTACCGATGGCTGCTGCAACTGGGAATTCGATATTTACCGATATCGAAGAAAGCTGGGCCATTTACCGATGGCATCTCCGCTTGGGGAGGAGCAAAATCTTTGTGGTGATACCAGACAAGACGTTTACCGACGACTTCTGGGGATTTTGATTTTATTGACAAAAGAACAAAGAATGACCAGACATTTACTGATGACTGGGATGAAACACGATGTTTACCGACATCGAAAGATGATGTTTACCGACATCAAAAAGAATGACCAGACATTTACCGATGACTGGGATGAGAAATTTATTGGTGAGAGACAAACAAAATATTTGCAACTGGGAACCAGGTAGGACATTTACAGATGACTCTACTGGGGATTTCTGTTGGGGATTTATCAGACATTTACCGATGACTGAAAAGAGGACTCGATGTTTACCGACATCGAAGGATGATGTTTACAGACACCAAAAGGATCAACCAGACATTTACAGATGAATGGGAAGGCTCGACCAGACATCAACGGATGAATGGGAGAAAACTCGACGTTTACAGACATCGAAGGATGATGTTTACAGACACCAAAAAGATCAACCAGACATTTACAGATGAATGGGAAGGCTCGACCAGACATCAACGGATGAATGGGAGAAAACTCGACGTTTACAGACATCGAAGGATGATGTTTACAGACACCAAAAAGATCGACCAGACATTTACAGATGAATGGGAATAAGAGAAAAACAACCAGACGTCAACGGACGACTGGGAAAAACTCAACGTTTATCGAAACCAACGGAGAGGTAACCAGACATTAATGAATGACTGGAAGGGATACAACCATACGTCAACGAACGACATGGGAAAAACTCAACGTTTACCAAGACCAACGGAGAGGTAAACAACTGGGGACGACCAGGAAAAACTCGACGTTTATCGAAACCAACGGAGAGGTAACCAGACATTAATGAATGACTGGAAGGGATACAACCATACGTCAACGGACGACATGGGAAAAACTCAACGTTTACCAAGACCAACGGAGAGGTAAACAACTGGGGACGACCAGGAAAAACTCGACGTTTACAGACATCGAAAGATGATGTTTACAGACACCAAAAGGATCAACCAGACATTTACAGATGAATGGGAAGGCTCGACCAGACATCAACGGATGAATGGGAGAAAATTCGACGTTTACAGACATCGAAAGATGATGTTTACAGACACCAAAAGGATCAACCAGACATTTACAGATGAATGGGAAGGCTCGACCAGACATCAACGGATGAATGGGAGAAAACTCGACGTTTACAGACACCAACGGAGAGGAGAAATCTTCACTAGGGAAGGGATAACGATGTTACGAACATCGAAAGATGATGTTTACAGACATCAAAAGAAAACCAAACACTTGCGCATGACTGGAAATCACCGAAAGATGGTGTTTACCGACACCAAAGAAGACCAGACACTTACGCATGACTGGAAATCACCGAAAGATGGTGTTTACCGACACCAAAGAAGACCAGACACTTACGCATGACTGGAAATCACCGAAGGATGGTGTTTACCGACACCAAAGAAGACCAGACACTTACGCATGACTGGAAATCACCGAAAGATGGTGTTTACCGACACCAAGGAAGACCAGACACTTACGCATGACTGGAAATCACCGAAAGATGGTGTTTACCGACACCAAAGAAGACCAGACACTTACGCATGACTGGAAATCACCGAAAGATGGTGTTTACCGACACCAAAGAAACAAACACACGCGGGTGCTGACGGGGTATTGATATTCTCAAGAGGACAGGGCTAGGCTGAACACTTGCAGGGGGTCTCACTGGGGAGAAACAAACTTTCTGTCACCAACAGGTGAGGAAATAAACCTCTGTGGGGACACCAAATGCTGACTGGAGCAACTGTAGCAAATGCGTTGTGCAGGTTGAACAAAAAATCCGTCTCTGCAGGGGATACGGTCTGATGGGGTTTCGAACACATGAATGCATATGTTTGAATTTTTTTTTTTATAGCGTAATGCTCCATTTAGGAATGGAAATGCTACGCGATTTTTGAAGATGCAATGATCACTACATGCAAAATGCAAATGAACCCTGGCTAGGGAGCCAAAAAGATCAGACATTCCAACTCTGTGGGGACACTCTGACTGAGGAAACTCTGCGGGGAACTCTGCTTGGGGAATAGCAAAGCGACTTCACTGGGAAGAAGACCCAACCAATCCTCGGATAGGATAAACTCTGCTTGGAGAATATCTGTTATTCCACTGGGGTGACCCATGCCGACTATAGGTAGAATCAACTCAGCCGGGGATGCAAATATCAGTCTACTATAGGAACTCGTCCAATCCACTGGTAGGATGAACCCTGCTGGAGTGAATAATTCTACCCTACTAGGGACGACCCAACCAATCCATATGTAGGAGAATTACTGCTGGAGATGTATTTCACTGAAACCCGCTCCACTCGGGGATCTATCTGAGGGAATGCCGGATTACGGGGATGTCGATCCTCCAAATACTGAATCTTCCAAGAAAAGCACCCATGCTGGGGGGAGGATGAAGACTGGCCTGCTGGAGAGGCGAAAGTTGAAGTCTTCAGTAAACACTCTGCTAGGGGAGCTGCCCCACAATTATGTCCGAAACAGCAAACTTGCTGGGGATGCCCCACGATAGGGCTCAAACAACACTCTACTGGGAATGCCCCACAATAGAGCTAACAGGGATTTGGAGGAAGAATCTGTACTGCCGGGAACATGAAGGTAAACAACTTCAAACAACACTGCATCGGGCAAACTTGCTGAGGAGAGACCATGCGAGGTTCTGCAGGAAAAAAGATACAGTCATGCTCGAGATACGAACAATTGTCTTACCTGTTGGTAATCATACCGCCCTCGGGAGAGCACTGCGGATCTCCTAAGTATTCTTCCATCATTGTGAATGTTCACTTTGTTTAAGAACAGTTTTTTTTTGAAAAATTTGTTTATTTTGAAAACAATGATACTTTATCAATTAAAACATGCAAAACATTTGTTGAGTTGAAAACAAATAAGAGTGCAAATAATTGGATAAAAGCTCAAATCGATGTGATGGAATGGTAGTCTGCAAAGGGCGAGACTCCATAGATCTGTACAAGTTTGAAATCGGTGATGTATATTGGAGAGGGCTACATTGAACATAATGACCTTTCCTCTACCATTCTGAATTTTCGATGTATTCAAAGCTTCAGTCGACGATGAATCGAGAATCCCTGACGGATGACAGATATAGAGCACAGTCTTGTCAAGATGCAGTTACTTGCCAAATCCCTAATTTTTGCCTAGATTGCCCCAGTGTGAGGTGTTCAATCTAGCGGGATGCGAATTCTCTTTTTTTCTCAATGTCTCTAACTTTTGCCTGGATCGCCCTTTCGGGTTTTCAATCCACCGAGACGCTCCTTTTTTGCCTAAGTCGCCCTTTGGGGTGTTCGACTTATCGAGCTTTTTGCTTTTTTGTTTTAGGCGAAGTATTTCTTGACTGCATCAGAGTTCCCAGAACGAGTGAACTTCCATCCATTGTTGTAAGTGTCAGAACACTGCCTGAAGAGGCTTTCTTGAAAACGTATGGACGTTCTTAGCTTGGAGTTCACTTGCCCCTGGAATTGGGCACGAAAGACAAGACTTTCTTGAGCACAAGGTTCCTCGGAACACACGAGGCTTGATCTTCTTGTTGAATGCTTTTTCACTCTCTGCTGATACGACTGACCATGACACATGGCAGTTGATCTTTTCCCTTCGATCGAATTCAGCATCAGTCAACTTGGGACTTTGAGGGTGCTATTTCTCTTTTGTTTTTTCTTTTGATTTTGCTTTTGATTTTGCTTTTGATTGATTTTTTTTTTGATTTGGTTTTGCACCCTCCTCTTTCTCTCTTCTTTTTTGATAAATGCCCCAGTTGGCTGTTCTGCTGATTCTCGAGATGCAGCTGAGTGATCTTCTTTTCTTGCTCAAGAAGTCGGGAAATCTCGTCAGGAATCCCTTCAACATCCTCTTCGTCCGCTTTAAATACAGGGAATTCAAAATTGGGAGATGACGTCCGATCATTATGTTCAATGGGTTTGGGAAACAACCTGCATAAAGATTTTGATATGAAAAGCTCTTTGAAAAACAAACAAGACAATCGTTATGCAGATGAAAAGATTGCTTTTATTTTTGTTTTTAAAGGTTTTTTGTGATCACCAATTTCATGCAAACAGCGAAAAGGGAAAACAAATGGAAAAACAAATGTTAACATGAATTTATTTGAATGAAAATATCATTGCATAAAATGTTGCCAACAATGTCATCACTTCTCCTTTTGGCATGGGGGGAAGGGTTTTTAAACAAAGTGATTGTTACAAAGACTTATGAACAACTGTAGGAACGCCCACAGTGACCCAATTGTGATAGATCCCACTGGGGACAACAACTGTCAGTATTTCTTGCATCAGCAGCTTCTGCTTTCTGAACAACCCTTCTGAAGAAAAGTCGGCGCCAACCCGGGATTTGTTGTCTTCAGGCTTGATTAACACGGGGACCTAAATCCTCCAAGATCAGAATACCTGACCTCACAAGGTCTTGAACCTTCACCTTCAGCTGAAAGCAGCTATCTACATCATGACCAGGAGCACCCGAGTGATACACACAATGCTGTTCAGGCCTATACCACCACCGAGGGTTGACGGGTATGGGCGGCGGGTCTCTGGGTGTAATCAAGTTCCGCTCTATCAGAGTGGGATACAGTTCGGCGTAGGACATGGGGATCGGATCAAAAATGATCTTCTTCCTCTCATTACTTGTACCAGCTTGATTGCCAATAGGAGGCTGATAAGCCTGCTGCTGAGGATGACGTTGTGGACGCTGATGCTGCTGAGCTGGTCTTCTCTGTTGCTGTTGAGGTTGAGTTGCTGGAATAGTCACAGCAGTGGCTTGCCGATATGGTCCTCTATTTGCACTCCTTCGACGGTGCACAGCATTCGTTTCATTCTCTCCCCTTTTGGGTGCCCCAGAGAATGGCTTCTTAGAACCGGAAGAACTTGAAGAGCCAGGATGGCGAACCGGAGCGCGGGTTGCTCTGACATTAACAGTCTCTGCAGCAAGAGGCTGTTCACTGATTCTGATCCCCTTCAATTCATCACCCACGGCACAATCATCGACGAGAATAATGACAGCAGCATTCTCATGAACGGATACATCCACTGGTGGAGCACAGTGGACTGGTAGAATCACGGCTTCCAGTCTCTGGGCTAAGGCACGCAGCTCCTCTTGCCCCTGAACGACCCCTTGCATCATATTCATGAACTGGGCCATGTTCGCCCTCATCTCGGCCAGCTCTGTCTGAACCTGATCCATACTTCTCTGTTGATTGAGCCTGGTTGAAAACCGGTGTGGCCTCTGATCAGCTGTCCTGTCTGACAAAGGAACCTGAGTGAGAAGACGGCACAAGAACACCTGTTATGCAAATGATATGAGTATGATGTTAAATGATGCGTATGATGCACATGATATGCTCATTTCTCAGGCATTCAAAGAGCCTGACCCATTCTGGAAAGATGGCAACCTACAAGAACAGATTAAACAGATACAGGGAAAAAGAGAGCAACAGGGAAAATCAGACATCCTTATATATGAATAAGGGTAAAATAGTCAGACAACTGAATATTCGAAAACAGAGTACAAAGAAAAAGAATCCCATCCAACAAGTCTGGAGGTGATTTTCAATAAAAAGATCCAAAGAGATGGATTACACACAAATGAATCCCATCCAACAAGCCTGGAGGTGATTCAACAAAAAGATACAAACAAAGATACAGTCTAAGGCAGACGGTCTTCTGGAATGAGGGTCTTCAGGTAATGACACTGGTCTATCAACAGTGAGCATTCTGAGCAATCTGGTAGAGGAGTGATCTTCTCTTTCAACTGTCTTCTTAGCTCCAAGACTTCTCCTCCAAGATACTCCTCTGACTTCTGTCTCAACTCCATCTCTTTCTTCAACTGACTGTCTTTGTCTTTGAGTTGCTTCTCCAAGTCTCTGATTTTCTTTTGGTAGTTGACTTCTGCTCTCTGCAGTCTCAAACACTCCCTATGCTCTGCGTCCAACATGGACTCTACCTCGTCATATGATCTCTTCTTACTTCTTGCTCTGTTAGCATCCTCTCCTTGCACCTCCCTGAGTTGATGGGCCAAGTGCAGGTTATCAGCTTTAGCTTTGTACAGCTCCATCTGAGTGTCTTGCTCCTTCTCTCTCAGACGACGACTCTCCATCAAGGCTTGCTTATAGTGCTCAGCAGGCACACTATCAGCAAGTACCAAAGGTGGTTGCTCTTGCAACGGCTCCATCCTATCGTAGGGAAGCAGCAAAGTTTCCACTCTCCTCTTTACCCAATCAGTGTAATCGGGCATTGCAATGGCAAACTTCTTCCCTAAGACGGATCCATCCTTCACTCCAACATCTCTCCAGGCTTTCCCTATCTGTTCCAACTTAGCAGGGTCATCCTTCTTCTCAAAACAAAAACTCTCAGCTATCTCTGCTTCGAGCGGCCTTCTACACATGACAAACCCTAGCTGGCGAAGGGAGAGAACTGGGTTGTAGTTGATGCAACCCTTGGTCCCTACGAGTGGTACGCCCCGGAATTCACCACAACTCAAGATAACATCTTTAACATCCATCCGGTATGACTGCCACCTGATGTCGTAGGAAGTGAGCGACATGATCCTCTGAGTCCACTTCAGAGTGCTCTGGGTATCTACAAATGGTCCACTGGCTGGCAGAAGAGACATGAACCATTTATACAGGAGAGGTAAGCAACACCTGATGGCTCCACCCTTACCATGCCTACTGTGGATGGCATAGTAAGTATCTGCTAAGAGCGTGGGGACTGGATTCCCTCTGATGAAAATGCTGATGGCAGCATAGTCAATGAAGTTCGGCATACTAGGAAATAGGATGATCCCATAGATCATGGCAGCTAGCTGTGCGTGAAAAACTTCCCAATTCCCCTTCTCTGCTTCATCTCTGGCTACCCTCAACAGAAATTTCAACGGCAGACCAACAACTTCCCCACAGGGCTTCCAATTCTTACCAACCTCCTCAACACTCAACCGGAGAGCTCTGGCAATCAATCCGAAGTCGACCTCCTTGGGGACGTCCAAGAAGGGAATCTGATGCTGAACAGGGATACTCAACAGGATGGAATACTCTTCGAGAGTAGGTGCAAGCTGGTAATCCTGGAAGGTGAAGCATCTGAGCTCTGGATCATAGAACTGGAGTAGTGTCTGCAGAGGTACTGGATCCACTATCGTCTTCAACACTGTCAAGATGTCTCCATACCGTCCAACGAAACTCTTCAATCGATCGTCTGTCACGAGGCTACCCAACTCTACTAGTGGAGTCAATGGCTCACGGTGGAAACTGTAGGAACAGGTCTTCCGCTTCAGCTCGGGAACTGTTGCCATCTCTATCAGTAGACAAGCTCGGGAATGTACCTGAGAAATGATATGCATGCAGAGATTAGTTTTTTTTTTCTTTTTCTTTTTTTTTCAATTTTTTTTTTTTGTTGTCTTTTTTTTTTTTCAATGCGTTTCTTTTGAAAAATAAATATGCTATGATGCACATGATGCAGACACGGCTGGCTGGTTGGTTGTGCGATCTCTGACTAGGTCGGAGCTTCAGTCAAAACTCGGAACTTAAATCCAACTTAAGGTCAAACTGATCACACTGTCTGAACATAAAGTCACCATCAGAACCAAAGTCACCAACGGTACCTGTAATGAATAACCCTTCCCCACTCACGGGTGTAGTCTAGGCCAGGGTAAAGCTGAGAGAAACGCAGCATAAATAACCTTTCGCAGAATACCATCATATACACACCCGAAGTATGTAACGACAGTATCCTACCAGGGTCTGAACTGCTCGTGATATCAATGTTCCGCTAAGTGGCGCCATACCACCCGCTTCCCATGAATCACTCTATTCCTAATCATCCTAGATTTTCACTCATGGTCTGGGTATTGGACCTTTTACCTCAACTGACTCCCCCCCACACAAAGAAAACAGACAACCAGCCAGGCAACAGCAAATGATGAATATGAATGCAAACATCAATGCGCACAAATAATGCAATCAATAAATGTACATATATACAATGAATGCAATAAAATACAACAAGCAGAAAGCAACCGAAACCCTAATCCTAGAGAGCGCTAGGAGAGACTCGCTCAGGGAAGATAGACCAGCATAGGTCAACTTCTCTAGATCCCCAGTGGAGTCGCCAGCTGTCGCATCGCGCGAAAAACGGCGGGAAAAGAAAGAAACAACAGAGCCGCCACCGTGCGTTATTTATCCCAAAAGAGGGAAAGGAAACGCTCAGAGTAAACCTGGAAAGAACATGGTCTCGCGACCAAAGAGAATGGGTTCGGGAGTCGGTTATGCGAAGGGAAGGTGTTAGGCACCCTACGCATCCGTAGTACTCTACGGGATCCACGCACAAAAGGAAGGAATGTTGGTTGCTAAAAACACTGCTCAAACACACACACAACTGGCTGAAAGAGACGAAAGAAACTGACTGAAACTGACTCGGCAGGATATCGCATCCTGGGCCTACTTAGTCTATCAGACATAGACATCAGAGTCGAAGTAGTTCGGACTGGGGAACCGACACATGCTCGCTAGGATGTCGCATCCTATGCATACGTATCTTCTCGGACGAGAGAAGAATCAGAGCATTCGTAGCTCGGCTGACACGCACACAAACAAACAAGACACAGGCAAACGTGGAGCCTGAATGCCAATCGCTGGACTTATGTCAGCATCCGAACCTAAACACACAACAGATAAATAGGGAGTCGGGGACTCAGCCTACAACTGTCAAACAAACACAAAAGAAAAGAAAAGGCGCCCGGAGAGATCAGCTCAATCTCCTGCCTACATACTTCATCTGGTATGAAGATCAGGGCGATGTAGTTCCCCTACGCAGGGACAAGGATCTAGCCTAACCAGATAACAGAGGGAGACACAACACTAGGGAGACTACGACTCGAGCCTAGATGTTGTCATGCAAAGTCAACCCTAAGTTAAGGTTACTAGCTAAATGGCACGAGGGCCAACCTATCCTAGACACGGCTTGCACAGGAAGCAAGGGTCTCGATTGCAACTAGGGCAAGAGAAAAGGGAGGTCTCAATCGCAACGAGGGCGAGAGAAAAGAAAGATCTCAATCACACAGGGGTGAGAGAAAAGAGTTAGTGTTAGTGGTTAGTCAAACTCGGCAAGACATCGCGTCTCGTGCCTACGTATCTCATCTGAACATGAGAATCAGAGTTGCCGTAGTTCGGCCGGCAGGGAAAAAGGTCTCTGTTGCAACTAGGGCAAGAGAAAGGGAAGGTCTCGATCGCAACGAGGGCGAGAGAAAGGATCGCAACGAGGGCGAAAACAAGCACGGATTAGCTGTTAGTCGTCAGTCAAACTCGGCAAGACATCGCGTCTCGTGCCTACGTATCTCATCTGAACGTGAGAATCAGAGTTGCCGTAGTTCGGCCGAACAGTTCTAACATGGCTCACACAAGGGTTAAGCCACACAGACTTGACTTGCACAGGAAGCAAGTCAAGCACAAACCTATTGCACAAGGGCAAGCCTAAACTAAAGCCTAAAGAGGCAAACAAAGCAATCACAAACACATACAGCATAAAATAAACACACCAACAAGGGGGCTCAAACATCAAAGGTTAGGCACTAGGGCCAACTGGAATGGGGTAAGTGTTGCTCTTAACCTTGCCATTGAGAGGCTAAGGTGAAGCAGATGAAAGGAGATGAGGGGTGTGCCTCATTGCTTCTATCCCTGGCCTGGGAGAGCATTTGACAAGAATGTGTGGGTTCAGAAAGTGGGAACCCTTCTACACATTTAAAACTGACTCAACTGTGCAATTGCACAAGATCTTGGGTTTTTATCTGAAGTGCATCAACACAGTGGTGTGAGCAAGACAGAAGACACACTGAATAGTGGGGGATAGATTGCATATCCCTACCTTCCACCAATTGCCTCTTCACTTAGGAGGTCTTTGACTCTGTACAGGGACAAAGTAAACATACACAGGCATTGCCTCTTAAGGAGGACTTCAGACAGTTTGCCCGGTCAAATAACAGACCGGGTCTCCAGACTACATGAAGAAGAAGTAATTATACATCAAAGCAAATGCTAAATAGCAAAGCAAGCAAGTTCAAAGAACTTAAGCAACTAAAGTACCTGAAAAAGTCAAACTTATTAGTAAACAAGTCAAAAGTTTAAATCAAAAGAAATGGCAAACAGTCAACACAGGGGATCAACTGAGCAAAGCATAAGACTCAAGTTATGAGTCAAACCATCTGCAAAACAAAGGTTAGCATGGGATAAACAAATCAAATTCAAACAAGTTTGAGTGATCTTTGAAGCATTGTGCTCAACCTGAAACAGATGAACTCAACATAAGTCCAAAGGACCACTAGGACTAGCCTAGGGTCAAACATGAAAGAAAAAGTCAAGGCAGCAAGGAAAAGTCAACTCAAAGTCAAAGTCAAACATTTGGGAAGCTAACACACTTGGGCCCACATTCAAATCATGCATCATTGTCATTTCATGAATATTTGAAATCAAAACAAGGCAAAGGAAAGCATACAAAAGTCAACAGAATGACTTGCATCAAAAGTCAACCTAAGCAATCTCAAAAATCATGAAATAAATCACACTCAATCCTAACATCTAACATGGTATACATGTAAAATTTCATGGCATTTGGATGAGAGGAAGGCAGGCAAGTAAAATCATGAAGTCAAACTAAATTCAAGTAAGCATGGTGAAAGTCAACAAGCATAGGTCAACTTCAAAAATCATATCAATTTGAAAACAGAAGAGAAATGAATGAGATTAACACCAATGCAAAGCTCAAAGAGTCTAGTTATCACATATGAAATTTCATGGATATACAATATGATTTGAGAATTTCACAAAGGATTTGGCAAGGCATAGCACAAAAAGTCAACAAATGACCAAGCATGGAAGAAAATTCACAATCAAATGGAAAACAGCAAGATTAATTCCAAGAAAATTCATACATCAACTAGACATACAAAGAGTGGTTCATGCAAAATTTGGGGCCATTTGGATGCAAGGAAGCATGTGAACAAAATTTGTGAAAATACATGATCATGGTATAGCAACAAATGTAATACATGACTTCAAAAAATCATAACCAGCAAACCACAAATGGGAAATCCACAAACTTTATACCAAAATGAAGGTCAATGTGCATATTTTCATCACAAAAAATTTCAAGCTTATTGGATGCAACATCAATATTTCACAATTGAAATGGCCAAGGGTATCATTTATGCACACATGTTGGGAAATAATTATCATTTAAAATCCATCCACTGAAAAATTAATTAAAATTCACCATAAAAAACTAGACACATTCATGAGTTTAATGCAAAAAATCTCACAATTTTTGGAGTTAAAATGAATTAAAAATGAATTGTGGAAGTTGACGAACATTTGAAGCAAAAAGTGAACAAGATAGCATAGCAAAGTGGTCAACATAGTCAACAGCATGGCAAATTTGTAATTCTGCAGTCACTTATTGAAGTGCTGCGTTTTGGCCCTACAAAACGAAATGTTTTGATTGGCTCTCAGCCAATAAAACAGTAACCAGCCAATCCATTTGAATTTTCTGAGTTTGGAAAAAAACCTAGGGTTTCTAACAGCATGGTTTTGCAAGCAAACAACAATCATTTTCAAACAACATCAACCATCATCAACAAATAATCATGGCATGGCATAGTGGGTTTCCAGCAACATGTAACAAACAGCAATTGTTTTCAAACAACATCATCCAACAACATGATTCGACCAAGCATACAAACTCATGCATCATCAACCAACAACAGCATAAACATGTTCATGAGATTTCCTTGGCAGCTCAAAAACAGCAAAACAGCAGGGCATTCATAAGATTTTCTTGGCAGCTAGTGGCAGCAAAACAGCAGGAAAAACTCAGTATGCTTCAAACAAAACTCGACCAAAAATAAAAGCAAAGCAAGTGGTGATGGTTCAATGCAATTAAAACAAACAACAGCAGCCAACAGGAATCTGGGGGATGGTTAAGGTTTCAACATGAACAGCAAATCATCATCATGTACTCATCATAAACAACAGCAAGCAACAGCATGGTATTTGAACATCAATGTTCCTCATTCAACCAACACAGCATGGTAGTAATAAGGCTTGAAATACAGCAGCAGGGCATACATCATTCAATGTTCATCATCAATAGAATTCGAATTGTATCAATCAAAGAGCATGGCAATTGAGAATGTTCTTCATGCAAAACACATCATAAAACAACAAACCAAACCATCATGAGAAATTCCTGGTGCATACTCACTATAACAGCAAGCATCATTCATCACTCAACCAAAATTCAAACCAAACATCATTCAAAAGCATGGTATGGGAATGTCCATACTGCAACCCAAACAACAGCAATGTTCACAATTCATATGGTTTTTCATGGCAGCTTAAGGCTTAACAGCATGGTATCATGTATTCATCACTAATCATCATTCAAACACCAATCATGAACAACAGCATATACCAATAGCAGCAGCAGGACATTAATGTTTATCAATCATTATCAATTGAAATTCAGCATAGCAGTACAAATGATCAGCAAATACCAATAACAGCAGCAGGACATTAATGTTTCACATGGATTTCATGGCAATGTTCATGGTTTAATAGCAGGGCATGTTCATTGTTCAACCACATCAAACAAAACATGATTCGACCACATCACACAACAGCATACACATATGTGCCAAATAGCAACCAAAACAACATGAATTGGAGTTCTGGAAAAAACATGAGGGTTTATCACAACAGCCTGGTATAGCATCATGTTCATCAATCATCATATCAAACAGAACAAACAACAGCAACAACATGTCTCATGGATTTTCTAGGCATGGTCATGAGGTTTCAATGTAACAGCGTTATTAAACAGCATCAGCCAACAGCAAAACAAACATTAATCAAGGAAGAAATCTGGGCATGGCAGGTTCAAGCAACAACAGCATTCATCACCATCATCATGTGCTCATCGTAAACAACAGCAAACACAAACTTCATACAAGTTCAATCACATCCAAACAAATTCAACAACAAACACTCAGCAGCATTGTATTGGTATAGCAACATCATTCAGCAACACACAAGCATAATCATGAAGATTTTCTGGACAGGAATTAACAACAGGGCATATGCATCAAGTTCATCATCACCATATCCTCATCATAACTAACAGCAAGTAAGGTTTTCAAGGAGTTTCAAAAAACTGCAGCAAGATCATATCAGCAATGGTATCAACATTTGGTTCACCAACATCATTATCAATTGAAATTCCAGCAAACCAACAACTAACAAGCATGTTCATGGGAAATTCTGGGCTTTCCTGAGGTTTATGAACAGGGTTTATGCAGCAATATAGCAAGGTAATATCAGCTTCAATATTCAAAATTCGAAATGCCCAGAACATTGAATCAATCATGGCAATGGCAACAGTAAATATCATACATCCTATATCCAGCAAGCAAAATCACCAAAACAAATTCCCATCCACAAATCGAGCAAAAATAAGTTTATGCACAAAAATACAAATCCGGATTTCTCCCTCATAACATCATCATTTCAGGTAAAACAAATTGTAGTGTACTCAGCATGATAGGACCTACCAAAAACATGATACAGTTTGGAGAAAGAAGAGGATCGAAAACTAACTTGTTTTTGAAGAAAAGCTGGAAATAGTGATGGATTGATGGATATAGCTCGAAACAGATAGTCACACAGCTTCCAAAGGTTGAATGCTTGCAGGAATTTAGCTCAAGAATGCATAGCTTGGTCCAACTCGAGATCGGCCATTAACAATGCTCTTGAAGAGGCAGTTATGGAATGGTGGTCACAGCTGGGATTCGAAGCTTGAAAGGGACTCAAGATGATGTCCAAATGGTGGAGCTATGAAGAAAACTCGAGGTCCTTTGAAGTTTTTGTGCAGAAAATGCTCTGGTGCAAAAATGCAAGAGTAAAGGAAATGAGAGTATTTTGTTGGCTGCTGTCAATTCCTAGGGTTGCAAATGGCAGAAAAATGCACTTATATGTGCTATTTAGGCTCCACTAATCACATGCTAAGCTTGCTTAGCTTTAATGAACTTATTTGCATCTTTTGCTAAGTTGGTACAAATGAAAATGGAGGTGTGAGTGCTGCTGCGAATTGGGCCTCAAATAGGCTGCAGAAGGACATTGCAAAATGTTGTTTGTGGTTGTACATGTACTGCTGTACTGATTTTGCTTTATGAAGCTTCTTGCCAATTTTCAAGTTTTAGCATTTGGTCCAAAAATGATGGCATAAGGGTGAAATGAACAAGGTTTAGGAATTGGAACAAGTCACCAATATAATTTAGAACATTTCCCAATTGGCAAAATCAAGAAAAAGTCAAAGAAGCCAAAAGTCAAAGTTTGGTCAAACTTTGAATTTAAATGCAAAAGGTCCAAAAATGCCATTTTGAATGGTAAGGTTTTAGGTCATGAAATTTATATTTTTGGAAAGAGGATGAAAAATGTGGTGTGTAGGAAAAAACCCCACCAAATTTGGCCTTATGGTTTGAGAGATATGGCTTGTTGAAGTTCAAGAATTGGTGAAAATGATTTGATCATATCTTGACAACCACACATGGTATTTGGGTGTTCTTGGACTTTTTGAAAATGGGAGAACAAGATCTTCAACTTTCATGTTGGGCAAAAATTCATTTGGAGCTTGTATCATGATGTAAGTTTAAGATCAAGAAGTTTCCATTTTTGGCAGTTGAAATTACAGGTCCATTTTCTATTTCTGGAAAATTTCTGATTGACTTGATTTTCTTCCATGATGAGGTTGGACATGATATATGAGGCTTGTACAAGCATGAATGAACTCCTTCAAATCAAATCTATCCATCAAAACCTTGATTAAATCCACAGTTGACCAAGTTTGACTTTTCTAGGGTTTTGGACTGATTGAACTTCTTCTGATGATTTCCAAACCCTAATTCCTTGAGAACTTGACTTCAAATGATGTCTCAAGTTGTATGAACCTTTGATTATTGATCATGGTGCCCAAATTCTGCAAGAATGGCCACCATCCACTACTTTGACTGATTGTTGGCTGTCTAGGGTTTTTGCCTGGCTATGCATTGACTGCTGACCTCTGAGCCTTCAACCCTTGACTTGAACACTTCAAATAGACCTCCAAGTCATGTGAACTTGATGGACAAACCCTAGGACCTTTGCTCCTTGAGAAACACCTTTGCTTGACTGGTTGACTGATCTCCTGATCGGTTTGACCTAATTCTTGTTTGCTTGCTCTTGAGGCAACTGAGGAACAATGCAAATGTTATGCAATGTATCATGATATGCTATGACCTAATATGAAATGATATGTACAATGATAGGTGCAAATTTGAGGTGCTACAAAGAGTAAGAACAATTAAACAAAAAATGTTGGTAAACCAATTTGATTGTAACACACTTAAATCTCAGTATTCATGCAATTATCAAAACAACTAAAAAAAACAAAAGTTTTGGTGAACTAGAGCCACCCAAAAGTACATCAAAATTTTACAAAAGCAAAAATAATACAAAGAAACTCAAAATGAAAACAAACTCCTCAAATTCACCAACTCCTCAATCTTCCTCCTCTTGACCGCCACCAACAGATCCAAGGACGTCCTCCATCTCCTCATTATGGTTTGCACCACCTCCTGCACCCCCCATAAAAGTTGGCCTGCCCTCAGGCCAATTAGCATAAGCGACATATTCCGCCTGAGAAGGAAATGTGCGGGCTTCGGGTGCAAGGAACATGTTCTGGAATTGTTGCTGCATAGCATCAAAGATAAATGATTGAGACCTCCTAGAGGCCTCAAAGCTCTCACAGCAAGCAAAACCTATAGGTAGCTTCATAGTAGAGGAATCGGCATGCTTCATTGTTTGATCAAACACATAATCACCAAAATTCAGCTTGTTTTTTTTTCAATTAAAAAGATAAGCTTGACCAAAGCATTAGTAACATTGGAGTTGTGATTTTTGGATGCTCAGTTGGATACACCAATCCTATTCAAGATGAAATACTTCACACTAAATTTTCCATTGGAGAACGACCCTTTGATGGGCCATTTCTCTATTTGTCCAGCAGCTAATTCATTAGCCATCTTGTCAATTGAGGGAGTCTTATCAGATCCTTAAGACTTGCTTTTGTAACAACCTAAATCCTAAAAATTATATAAAAATATTTAATCGACAATTTAAGGTGTCACTATGACAACCATCGAAAAGCTTTCCAAAACATTTAACAATATGCAGCGAAAATTAACATAATAACAACTTTAAATTTAGTTTTCGCAAATAAAGTGTTAGACTTTAAATCACACAATTCAACATTAACTAAAAACATAGTAAAAACGACTCATTCTCGATGTTACAAATCAGAGCATTTAACCAACTAAAAATGATAAAGGTAAAATAAATAAAGGTAAGCTCTAAGAAGCTATCTTCCACTCACAGCAATAAAACTCTACTTCTGATTACCTACAAGATATCCATGATGGATAACATAAAGTAAAGGGATGAGAATAAGCTCAAATAAGTTAGTGGTGCAAAAGATAAAAAAAATGTAGCCTAAACAACAATCATCAATAGGTAATATATTCACACAACAATCATTGATAACATAACTTATACAAAATAATCCAATAAACTCACACAATCACGTGCTCATTCACATCAATCCATATCAACAACTAACTCAAACTCAATGCAGATATGTATTCACACAACAATCATCAATTCACAAATACCAACTTATATGTAATGTGACAACACCTCGACTCTATATGCATGTGGTACCGATTCAACATTTGATTCTCTCAGGAGTCGGACCCCCCCTCTACATGTGGTACCAATTGTATTCCACCTCATACAACATTACAAAAGAACATCATATGCATCCCATACAATTGCTACACCATATAAACGTTAATATGTAAGTAGATCATTTATCATTCAACAATCATCAACCAGTATTTACAACAATTTCACATAATTATTACACTATATGATATGATTACGGAACTCATAATTTTTTGACATTTTGCGAGAATTCAACGTTGTTTCCCACCAATAACACCATTATTCCGTACTAGAACCAAGATTGATATTGATCCCTGATATAGAACTCTGGAAACAGTGATGTTAATCTTCAATACAATGGATTTAAGATTTATTGGGTTTAAGATTTATAGTTTCAAATCTTTCTCCTTTTTCTTTCTTGGGTTTAAGATTTATAGTTTCAAATCTTTCTATTTTCAATTTTCTATGTTTTTTAATAAATACAATGCAAATATTGGACAGGTCCAATTTTCTATACTGATTGAGTCATCGATTTTAATTGATTTTCACACATCTCTCCAGTTTTCATCGGTTTAACTACATGTCCGATCAAATATGTAGTTTAAATCGGACACTTCATTGATTTCCAGACCGACCAGTTCAACCCGATTTTTAAAATGTTGGGTGAGTTTATTTTAATTTTATTGCTTATATAGACCAGGGTTAGCATTGTGAATTGCCAGAGTCCATTCTAATCTGAGCCTTCTAATCTAAACAACTCACATGTTGGTGCAACACATAACATAATATAACAAATTAAAAACCAGCAGTATAATATTAGCAATATGACAGACAAAAAAACAATATATAGTTTCTTAAAAATAGAAATGGTTGCATTGTAGGAGAGGTGGCGTGGAAATGAAACCCGGTTTCTGGGTGGTGTGTTACTATTACCATGCACATGCACCATGCTCATCTTTTTCTTTTGAGATTCCTCCTCCTCTTCCTCCCTTTCTCTCTCACCCCTTAGGTAACATTATCTTAATCCAAATCAAAATTACTTACAAACATTTAATGGATCATATAATCATGATGTTTTATTTTTTTATTGCAGATTTGACGATACATAAATGGATGGGGTCATTATTTGAGGGAGCGGGTGTGGCTTCTCCGCCTCATTCATTGTAAATATCATTTATATCAATGGCTGATGCCAATTCTCCGACGACATCTCCGCCGTCTGATTCATCACAATCCCCGCCGCCTCCGTCACCAGACAATTCTAATAATTCATCACCACCACCAGCCGGTGACAATTCATCTCCACCGCCGTCATTATCCCCGCCACCATCGTCTCCACCTCCATCATCCCCTCCTCCGTCATCTCCCTCTCCACCTCCGCCTTCTCAGTCATCTCCCTCTCCACCTCCACCTTCTCAGTCATCTCCCTCTCCACCTCCACCTTCTGGCTCTTCCCCGTCTCCACCATCACCACCGCCACCACCGTCACCACAAGGAGAAACGCCATCACCTCCAAACCGGCAAGATTTTTCTCCTCCTCCGCCACCGCATCCTCGTTTGTCACCACCTAAATCATCTCACTCGCATAACAACAATAATTCAAATGAAAATAATGAAAACCAATTCAGCACCGGGGCTATAATAGGAATTGCAAGTGGAGCTGGTCTATTGCTCCTTGTCCTTTCAATACTCCTTATTGTATGTTCAAGAAGAAAGAAGAGATCGCCACAACCTCACCTTCAATTCTACAACCATCATCAATCACACGGTATATAATATAAATTCTCAATTTCATTTTTATGCGTAGAAATGTTGTGTGTCCTAGAATAATGAATATGATTTTTAAGATAATTAATTTTTCCCTCAAAAAGGTAGCTAAACATTTTGATGTTTGTTTACATGCTATTTCTGTATAATCTTATATAATTTGAAAATAAATCTATGTAATTGCAGGTCCTAATCAATATGAGTACAATAACCGTGATCACGTACTTAATATTCCTCCACCACCAGGTGGTGGTGGAGGTGGTGGAGGTTGGGGCCCTCCACCACCAAGAGGTGGTGGAGGTGGAGGTTGGGGTCCACCACCACCTCCGGGTGGTGGTGGAGGTTGGGGTTTACAGCCTGCAAACAGTCTACCTCCCCAGCACCTAAGCAGTGACATGAGTACCTCGAGTTTCTCCGGGTCGCAAGGTCCTGTATTGCCACCACCTCATCCAACGGTTGCACTCGGGTTCAACCAGAGCTCGTTCACTTTCGATGAGTTATCGGTTGCTACTGGCGCTTTCGCACATCAAAACCTGTTGGGCCAAGGTGGATTTGGATATGTACATAAAGGTGTTCTTCCTAATGGTAAAGAAATAGCAGTAAAGAGCCTTAAAGCAACCAGTGGACAAGGTGATAGAGAATTCCAAGCCGAAGTTGATACTATCAGCCGTGTCCATCATCGCTATCTTGTTTCGCTTGTTGGATATTGCATTTCGGATGCTAAAAAGCTTCTTGTTTATGAGTTTGTTCCTAACAAGACACTTGAATATCACCTTCATGGTAAGTTAATAGCTACCTCTTTCAAACTTTAACTATTGACTAATATCATGTTTAATTTGACAGTCTGATACATAAATTTTGCAGGAAAGGGTCGACCTGTGATGGATTGGAGCACAAGGCTTAAAATCGCGCTTGGATCAGCCAAAGGACTTGCTTATTTACATGAGGATTGTAAGTGATTATCTACATAAAACAAATTCTCGCAAATAACTAACATGTACTAGTTCATTAAAGATGAAGTTATTATCGTTAATAAACTGTCGAAACAATAACCTGCAGGTCACCCTCGTATCATTCACCGAGACATAAAGGGTGCAAACATTTTACTCGAAAACAACTTTGAAGCAAAAGTATGTTTATCAAACATTTGGTATATGTTTCTTCGATTTTCTTTGGTAATTAATTTTTAGTGATTTTATCCATTTAGGTGGCAGATTTTGGATTGGCAAAGTTTAATCAAGACGCTAACACTCATGTTTCTACCCGCGTCATGGGAACATTTGGGTAATTAGCAAATACTAATCCAATCCAACTTGAATATTATGCAAATTGCAATGAATGTAAAATTATATGTCTGTCTACTAATTCAGGTATATGGCCCCTGAGTATGCATCGAGCGGTAAGCTAACTGATAAATCGGATGTCTTCTCGTACGGTGTTATGCTTTTGGAGCTCATAACTGGACGACGACCAGTTGGAACCAGCGGTGATTATGAAGAAGATAGTTTGGTTGATTGGGTATATATAAAATTTCATACTTCAACATTCATTTGGTTATGAATGTTTTGAATACTATGTTGCTGTCATACTCATGTAATAACTTTGTTTATGATTGATTATGCAGGCTAGACCACTTTGTAATAAAGCATTGGAAAATGGAATACTTACTGGATTAGTCGATATACGATTAGAGGACAATTATGACAAAAACGAGCTAACACGAATGATAGCTTGTGCTGCTACTAGTGTTAGGCACTCGGCAAAAAGGCGTCCGAAAATGAGTCAGGTAAAATCGAAAAGCTATGTATTATGTTTTATGCAATTAAGATATGTTGATGATTAATATATGAATGTTGATTGAATAGATTGTTAGAGTACTCGAGGGAGATTCGTCGCTCGAAGCGCTTCATCAGGACGGAGTTAAAGCGGGAAATAGTACTATGTACAGCAGCGCGAGTGGAGATTATGATGCAGGAGCATACAGTGCTGATATGAAAAAGTTCAAGAAACTAGCATTGGAAAGCGGCGTAGCAAGCAGCGATTACGGTGGAACGAGTGAGTATGGTCTCAATCTTTCCATCTCAACCAGTGAACAATCTTCTTCCGATTATAGCAAGAGGACTGCAACTGGAACAGGAAGCCGGATCAACACTCCATGAGAAGAAAACCTCGTCTGATCCGATATGATACGATACGATCCAACTCTATTTTTGAACTAGCTAGATTGCTAACAAAAGTAACAGATGATTATCTAATTGGCAGAAAAGTGCTACAAGGAAAGAAAGTCATGGCAGAGTTATGTAACATGATTTTTGGAATGAATCATTGATTTGTATATACATAATTACCATTACAAAGTTTTTATTCAAAGGAGGCAAAAGCTAAACACATCGCGCGAGTCTTAATCTAGTTTATTTTGGAACGAAGATAAGAGACTTAACATTGTTGTTGCATAAAGATTACACTAACAATATGATATTCATAAAATCAAATACTAATGAATATTAAAAACCAAGAGTCTAGATCATCCTATTCATACAATTAATGGGTGAGTTATCAAGCATCAAGTTGTTGGTAGAGTGCAAGATAAGTAAGATAAACTAACCTATTCTTAGCACCTGTTAAATGATTATTTGTGTACTTGCAAAAGTATCTCAGTTGTTTAAGGGTGCAACAACCAATCATTTGCCCTAAAAAAAGAAACAACCAATTGATATTCTTTCTCTTCTCAGCAATCACAGGTATCACACTTTTTTCTTGATTACAATGCACACATGTAGGCAAAGTTGGATTGTTCCAACATGGTGGCGCCCTATCTCGCATTGTGTCTTTGTTTTCGGCAATATAAATCCTTATTTCGGAAAATTTCTCTCTTAGGTTGAAATTCATTTGAAACTTTTTTTTGCATCCCTTACACTCAACATCTCCAAAGATATTAAATATTCTATTATGCAAAAGATGACTCAAACTATGAACGGTTGCTCTACGATCAGTGGCCCATATAAATGGAATAGGGAAGATTACACCTTCTTTACGTTGTCCACGGCGAGCACGACGAGGTTGATTAGGTGGTGGTGGTGGTGGTGGAGAAGGCGGTTGGTGAGGTGGTGGAGGAGGAGGTTGATGAGACAGTGGTGGTAGAAGAGGAGGTTGACGAGGTGGTGTTGGTGGAGGTTGTTGATAAGGTGATGGTGGTGGTGGAAGTTGATAAGGTTGTGGAGGAGGAGGAGAGGATGACGAAGGAAGTGATTGTCGGAGTGGTGGAAGGTTTGGAAAGTAAATCATACGTTGAAACGGTGTTAGTTTGAGAAGAAAACTCTCCATTGATTCTTTAGATGGTAGAATTGGAGTAGGGTTTAGCCCGGGTTCTTCTGAGTTGTTCATAATTTTATCTGATGAAACCTGTGAGATGAAAAAGTAAAAGTGAGTAACATGATAGAAAATTAAACTAAACAATATTATCTTTTGTAATGCGAAATAGTTAGTTATTAGAGAAAAAATTGAGAAATATACGAATAAAAACAAATAATATAACAAATAATATAACAAATAATAAAAACAAATAATATAACAAATAATACACTGATAAAGAAAACAAACTTGAGATTTTACATAAAGTAGTTTCCTTTATAATCTAATAATCTAAATTTGATTAACGAAATACTAATTCAGTAGTTAAAAAGAATAAACGTAGATGAGAACATAAAGTAATTAAATGTTAATTTTGATAGTCAATTAATTAAATTTTGACAAACATAATATTTTTTCTATTAGAGAAAAAAGAAGTTATTATTTTAATTGAGTTGTCTGGGTGGCTCATTCATGGTAAATAGTTTTGTAAATATAAGAACCTAAATAAAATTATTTATTCAAATAAATAAAAATAGCAAGTGAGAAAGTAAACATACTTGTTATTTTGAAAAATAAATAAGAAACAATAAATTTCAACGAACAGCATTAGGTCAAAAATATATTTACCATAAAAGAGTATCACATTTTCCTGCCGTCACAATTTGCAACAATTACCCATTGCACATATTTTTGATATAATTAGATAAAGATCACACCGTTAAAATTTTAAAATAAATACTTTTTATTAAATATAAAATAATAATTATATTTAAATTTAGATTCTTCAATTTTAGTCCAAAAATCTGAAAGTAAATGGAATGTGGCAAATCTAGTAACCAAGACAATTGATTATTGATGGACCTTTTTTGATGTCATCATTATTTCTCTGTTTCCAAAAAGTTAGACTTAATCCCTTTAATATTTTTTGCTTTCTTGAGGAACATAAAATAAATAATAATATATTCGTAGAAAAAAACATAAGCATAGAAGAAAAAGAAAGGAAAAGAGAAAGAAAGAATGAGAACCTGATGAGTGAACTTGCAAGGTAGAATGTTGAAAACTGAAAACACTAAAAATAGGTATTAAGAAATAGGGTTCATGAGGAGTATAAATAGGCGGTTAAATTTTTTAAAAATAAATAAATTTAAATATAATTTGGTGAAAAATTATAACCACTAAACTAAACTAACACGTAATTTATTTTAGACCTAGTTTCAATTTGGAGTAGGATTTTTCCTAAAATTTTATATGACCATGTTAATCTATTTAAAATTATATTTTATACTAATCGATTAAATGAGACAAACATATATTTAAATAGATTAGAGAACTAATATGTTAATAAAATTATATTTTTTTTAATAAATATTTACATGATATTTTAGAGAATATTACTTTATACATTATCCTATTTTATTGTAATTTATAAAAATACTTTTGAATTTATGAATAACTAACCTAGATTAGTAAACTAAAATGACTGAAGAGATTAAAAAAAGTTAATTAAAAGTATAATATTATTAATAATTGTGGTATTTTGGATCAAAGTCTAGTATCGACAGAGATAATTTCATGGTTCAACAGAGTTGTGCATGTTATAGTCGAAGTCTGTTCAAGCATGCAGGAGATATAATTGAAAGAAAGAGGACTTCTGGAAGTTGCCAATTTTCTGAGAGATAACTTAATCTCATTGTCCAACAAGAGACATTCAACAATTGTGATATCAACAGTCGAAGCTGAATACATTGCAGCTTCTAGATGCAACACTCAAATACTCTGGATGAAGAGTCAGTTGGAAGATTATCAGATATCTGAGAGTAACATTTTTATTCTTTGTGATAATACTTATGCTATCTGTTTATCTAAGAATCCTATCTTGCATTCTAATGCTAAGCATATTGAAATAAAACATCACTTTTTACGTGACTATGTTCAGAAGGGAATTTTTCACTTAAAATTTGTTAATACATACCATCAATGGGCTTATATCTTTACAAAAACCCCTGCTAAAGATAGATTCATATTCATTCTGAAAATTCTATTTATGAAACAATGTCTAGAATGAAAAGATGTGATTCAGAATGCTAAGTTTTTAGAACTCTAGATTAGATTCTGAGATTGTTTTGCTTTCTGACTCTGAAACATGAAGCTTTATGAAGTAAGAAAGTTTTCATGAATCGGAAAGGTTCTGATCAGAAGCAATCTTATCGATTTGTCTTTCTGATTCTGAAAAGTTGTTGCATTTAATGGTTGTCTTGTCGTTTGATTTCGTGTGATTCTTAGTGGAGACAGTTGTCCCACTTTCTAAGCATGCGTGATAAAAGTGTGACACATTGGGTTTAAAAATTCTTGGAGTTAGGTATAAACCTTTACACTTCCCCACATGACTGCGCACTCCGTTTTGTCATCATTGCAAAAAAAATCTATTTAAACCCACTTCACTCACATTTTCACACTACACGCACAATTCTCCCACACGTTCAAGTTTTTCAAACCTCAAACAACCTCTCTTCTCTCTCTTCAAATGTTCTTCATCGTCATCTTCATCCTCCTCAATCATCAATGGCTGAACAACAAACTTCAAAGACAATTGAACAACAACTGGTTCAACAGTTGCAACTAGATCAGACTAGATCTCATCCTAGATTTGTATCTATTGAAGGCACTCCTTCAGTCAAGGAAGAAGAAAACAACAGTAATACTCTAGTGGAAAACTATCATATCTTCACAAATATCGATCCGCCAAATATTTTAGCACATTACATGGAAATCTATCTTGAAGAGGGTATTGATTCGATGGTAGATCCCTTAAATCTTCCGGATGACTACCCATTTGTTTTGCCGCCTCCTTCTTCTTCCCATAACCCTTAGCTTTTATGTTTTTCTTACTACATTTCATTTGTAGTTCATTTCAGTATTTTATTTCTTTTCGTTGTACTTTGTCGCTCCGTGAAAAATACAGAGTCGCCACCAGATTTTATTTATTCCAAAGAAAATGGAAAATAGCGATAAAACCCCAAATGAAGAAATGGTCTCGCAACCAAGAGCGGATTCGGAAGTCGGTTATGTAAGGGGGAGGTATTAGCACCCCTCACATCCATGGTACTCCATGGGAACCACTTGCTCGTATCACTGTATGGTTCTCGTTTGGAAGTTGAGTTTCCAAATCTAGTTCACGTCTGATAGCCAATTTTTTTAACCAATTCTCGTCTAAAAGTTCTTTCTTAAAGTCAGTTCTCGTATGGAAGTTGTCATTTTAACTAGATCACGTGTTGTAGTTCTTTATTAAAGTCAGTTCTCGTATAGAAAATCAACTTCAAAGTCCAAATTTCATTTGGCGCATATTAAATAACTTATGCATGCATTGTTCAATCATTGCATAGATCATCGTCATGCATTAATCATGTCGCTTTACTCGAGCATATAACGCAACACATAAGCACATTGCACATCATGCATAAAGCATATAATGCATAGCCTAAGCCAGGATTCAGCAACCGCCCAAGGAAGTTCAGTGTAATCCTCGGCAGAACCAAGTTCCAGAGTTATTCTCAAGAGTAGATTTCACTCTTTTCTTCAGTACAAATGGAAAGTTGTTCAGAAGTCATACAATATTGGTGTTGATCTTTAAGAACAGGTTCTTCCCCATCAAAATGCTTGATATTTACCCAAGTGAGCTCTGGTGTCAAAGGAATTTCTTCTTGATTTCCCCAGTAGATATCTCCTCGCAGAGTTTCTAGTGGAAATTTCTCCAACAAAGTTTTATGAGCTCCTTAGGCGAGTCTCATTTTAGCACGATTTCCTAGAAAGGTATCTCCAACATCAATATCCTCAACAAGTCTCTTTGAAGTATTTCTCTAAGATAAGCATCTCTGCACTAGGCTATATCAGTAAATAATCTTCCTAGCGAGTCTAATGGGTAAGAGTTTCTAAACAGACAAGGTCCATTGAATATTCTCATTACATCTCCAGCAAGTCTCATGGGCGCGTATCCCCAGAGTGTCTTTTGTACATCCCCAATAGATTTGCTTCTAGCCAAGAGTAGTTGGGTGCAATAGTTTTCAACCAAGAGTAGTTGGATGTGATCATTTCAGCCAAGAGCGGCTGGATACATTTTTTTTTGCATATATCTGTCTTCAGCCAAGAGAAACTGAATATGATGTCTTTAGCCAAGAGCAACTGAATATGATCATTTCTTCCCCAGGAGAGTCTACCTTCAGCGAAGAACATTTGAACTTGACTTTGATGAGTATGTTTATCTTCAACGAATGGCATTTGAATATGATGTTATTAATAATATATCTCCACTAAGAAAGTGTTTGAATATGATTACACCCCTAACATCTGCATTTGGAAATGGCTTTATACATCGCCTGCAGAGTTGCATAACATGTTTACATGTTTATTGCGATACACCGTTAGCAAGAAGCAAAGAGTCATGATTTGTCAACATTAAGAACCAAGTGTCAGTCAAGAGCACTGAACAAGATTTTCTAATCCTTAGAAGAGTCTACTATCAGTCAAGAGCAACTGGATATGGTCTTCTAATCTTTGAAGGAGTCTATTTTCAAACAAGAGCAACTGAATATTTTCCTCATGGCATTTTCATTGCATTTGATGATTAAGTAATCAAGAGTATTGTTTACTCTCGGTTGAAGCTAGCGGAAATATACACGAATGTATTGCACGCTCGAACATACAACAGAGTCGCCATCGAACTTTATTTATTCCAAAAGGAAAGGGAAAACATCGATAAAACCCGGGGGGAAAGAGATATGATGGGTAAGGAAGTCGGTTATGCAAGGGGAAGGTATTAACACCCCTAATATCCATGGTACTCCATGGGAACCGTTTTGATTGTTCTCACTCGAATATGTGTTATATCTAAGACTACTCGCAAAAGAATGGGGAAAGGAAGGAAATAGATAAAGTGCTCGGTGAGGATTAGGGCCCTCATGCCTACGTATCCTTATAGTGCAATGAGAAATTCAGAGCTCCGTAGTTCAAAGAACTAATGGTGGGAGGTGAAAATAATTATGATCGAGGTATGATCTAAACCAAAGGATAGTGTTGTTTGAGCTCCAACGAGGGGTGAAAACGTGAACGCAAGAGTAAAACTGGTATGAACGAACAAGTGAGGGTCTACAACACTGTACTGGAACAACCGAAAAAGGATTGAGTTAAGTGTTTGGTTTCATAGCTCAAAAAACTCTTGGTTCACAAAGAGGTACAAGATGGAGCACAAAGTTATATTGTATTTGGCTCAAAGAATAGGTATATCACATGAAGTGAATGAAGGTAGAGTATGAATGTATTCTGAAGATGAATGAATGAAGTGACCAAAGTCACAGAATAGAGTATTTGGTAACAAGTGACTGAAATGGTATAGTTTGAAACCAAAAGTCAAGGTATATTGGAATCCACGGGAGAAATGGGATTCGTACCATAGAAGGAAACATGTATCTTGGCCAAAAAGAAGGAATTAAATGTCTGGCAATAATCCAAACAACTCTAGGTACAAAAATGGACTATTCATTAGGCATCCTAAAAGGATGTATATGGGATTCCAAAGAAAGTAAATTTCGATGTCAAAGGAATAATATGTCACTGGGTGAACGATTTATGATCGAAGGTAGATAATGGATCGTGAAAGATATGAATGGTGCCCTAAGGCGGAAAGAAGAATAATTAGAAGTATGCTCGCCAAGGATTCACATCCTCGTGCCTATGTATCCTCATTGTGAAATGAGAAAATAAGAGCAATCGTAGTTAGGAACTAAGAGGACAAGAGAGAGAGAGAGAGAGAGAGAGAGAGAGAGAGAGAGAGAGAGAGAGAGAGAGATGTACAGTGATGACAACTATAACTTGCACCAACAGAATGGTATCAAGGGAACTCACAAAGTTAATTGGCTTCAATCCCAAGAGTAAAACTGGTGTGAACCAACAAGTGAGGGCCTACAATACTGTATTGGAACAACCTAAAAAAGACTAAATTAATTATTTGATTGCATAGCGCAAACAACTCTTGATTCACAAGGCGGACTGTTCATTAAGCGTCCTAAAAGGATGAGTATGCAACCCAGAAGAAAGTATTGTTGGGTGCAAGGAAGAATATATCACTTGTTGGGGTACAAACAATTCGAGATCAAAGGAGAATAATATCTTGAATCCATAAAGGAATAAACTTTGAACCGAAGAGCAAAAGAGGTATTGGCTAGGACGTGGAGGAAACTAGGCATACCCACTTCTGTCACAACAAATTAAATATTGGGGATAATCCAAACAACTCTTGGTTCACAAGGCGGACTATTTATTTGGCATCCTAAAAGGATAAACATGGAAACCAAGGAGAAATGATATTTGATCTCAAGTAGATGGTATTGATTGATGAATGAAGAATGATTGATTAATAAATATGGTAGCAATAGATAAGGTAGCTCGCGAAGAAACTGGGTTCTCCTGCCTACGTGTCCTTATAGTGTAAAAAGAAAATCAGAGCTTTCGTAGTTCGGCCCATTAGGACTGAAAGCAAAAGGAATGTAGGAAAAATAATGATTGAATGATTGAATAGAGATGATTAGAATGGAGAATGAATTGATAGGAGGTTTGACAGACGATTGATAGGAATCATACTAAAGTCTATGAATAAGGGTGAACGCTTTGAATATTTATGGCCTACGCCCCATACGCAAAGTCGCTCTAGACAAGGATAGGAGAAACTCCATTTCATCAATCCCTATTACTTAAGGCTCGTAGCACATGATACTTCTCTTAACTGACAAGTTACTGGTGAAGAATCTTCATTGTTGATCCTTGTGTTGATGTTGATTTTGTATGAAGAAGACTTAGTAGTTTAATCGATTCGTATTGTACTAAAGTCTATGAATAGAGGAGAACACTTTGAATATTTGGGGACTACTCCCTATACGCAAAGTCGCTCTAGACGAGGATAGGAGAGACTCCGTCTCATCATTCCCTATTACTTAAGGCTCGTTTCGTACAATTTGAATCATATTTACCAAGTGTTGACCTTTGATTTATCTTGTATAATCCGCTGCTTAATATAACTGAGGATGCTTTGATTAAAGATCTTAACTTGAGGCTTCGAGCTCCACAGCTTAGAAGAAAAGTCTTATTAAGTGACCAAGGGTCTTTTGGTCACTCAATTTAGACTGTGGGATTATGCAAGTTCAAAGGATTTAATTGATCAAAATTACTTTTGATCAATTTGAATCGGAGGGCTTGAAATGATTTGGAATTTTAGGTTAGAACCTAATCTAATGGATAGAGTTAGTCAAACTATCTTAAGGGTACATGTTATGGTTAATCACAAATCTTGATTAAAATTCTACAGAAAAATTCCTAGAGGAACATATGATTATATGCTTAAAATATCAAAGTCACCCTTAAAGGGTAAAACGGGCATTTCACAAAGTCATGTATATTGGATTAAAAATGCAAGTCCTAATTAAATCAATTCTAAGTTCTAAACTATTCTAATCCTAAAAATATCTAATATTCTAAAAAGATTATCTAATCATTTCTAAATCTATTTAAACTAATCGAATTATACTTCTAAAAAACCCTATTAAACTAATCCAAACTTAAAATCCTAATAAACCAAATCCTAATTAACATCATCAAGTAATCAAAACTTAAAGGCCTAATTAATCTAATCAAGACCTAAAACCTTGATCACTAATCTAAATCTCTAATTACTAATCCCAACCTCTAATTACTAACTAAACTTAATTAGCTAACTAAGCATCCCACACAATCAGGCCCAAAACAAGAACTAACAATAGGCCCCGCTGCGGGAATTGAGGGGGGGTGCTGATTCCAATGGGCCTCCAAGAAGAGGCCCAAGACCACTTCTTCATGGTTCAGCAGTGAGGAGTGTGTGAACGAATTAGGGGTGTGGACGAACAGAAAATCCAAGCTGAAACAATGTTGGGCTTAAGGCCCAACCGTAACCTCTCTAATGGAAGATGAAAGCCGAAGAGTCCAGTAACATTGTTGCCGCTAGCCCTGATGTGCTGATTGTGTAATGACTTGTAAATGTAGCTTGAAATTCTAATTGTATTTGAATGTTTTTGATGGGAATTGAATGTATATGAGATGGTTTGAAATTCTGATTGTATTTGAATGTTTTGAATGTATATGAGATGGTTTATGACTGGTTTAGAAGTGAATCGAATGGTTCATGCTTGGAATGGATGTAATTTTGGAAAATTGGAATTGAAATTTATGGTTTGTACGAATTTGATCGGCCGGTTTAATGCAATCGAGTGTTAGAATGGTTAATGACATTAATTAGAATTGGATACAGATTTGAATGGACTTAATGGATGATTGAATTTGGTTTATTGACTTAGATTAGATAAATGATTCACAAAATGGGTATGGAAATTGGATAATTGTTGGTAAATGTAAAAAAAATGGTTAATTGAAATGAATACAAATTGGGATTTTTGGATTTTAAAAATGGATTAAAAAAGGTTAATGGATTAATGGGCTTAACTATTTGTTGGGCTTTTAGTATGAGAAGAAAAAAGTAAATGGGCCGACTTTTAATCTAACAACCATTGCTTATTAATAAAATTCCAAAATTAAATCGAAACTTTTAAAATTAATTCGAAAATGATGGAAGGGATTTAAAGGTTGATGTTTGACTTTGGTCAATTGGTTGACCAAAAAGTCAATAGTTGACCAACGGTCGACCCAGGTAAAAACACGTATTTTCTTATGGAGAAACGAATATAGACCACAATATCCTGAACCGAATGACTTAGGTCAAGACTATGAATCCAACCAGGTGAATATCGACCAAACAACTGGTCATGTACAAGACCCCAGAATAGCAAAGTCATGAATTAGGGTTTCAACCCATATGATGTGCAATACCATACTCTTTAATCCAACCCTGATTTTATCAGTTAGCAACTGTTAGTCATGAATTAAGGATGCACATGAGTGAAATATAAGTGAGTCTTAAGTCATAAGTCAGATGAAAAGCAAAATGGAGGGCAAATTTTGAGGTGAGTTCATCATTTCACGGTTAAGAAATCGAGAGTATTTCTTAATTCCTTCATTGCATTTCATGAGTAAGTAATCAAGAGTATTTATTTGTCTCAATGCATTCATTTCAGTTCATGCTTAATAAATCAAGAGTGTTTCTTTATCCCATTTCATCCACATCATACCGTGATTAAAAAGGCAAGAGTATTTCTTAATCACAGTTCATCCACATCATATCCATTGCATCATAGGGCAAAATTTGGGTATGTTTAATATTTAAGTTATCTTTCACCATGACAATTTGAAGACAAGAGTTCTTCGTATCCTTCAGTTAAAGATGTTTAAATAGGGGCAACTGTCATACCCCAATTTTGCCTCAAACATTCATTCATTGAAGCGTTTGCATCATAGTTCAGTCAGTCATTCATTAGTCCAATAAAAGTTAAAATTCGGTCAACTTTCGTTCCATTTTAAAAGAAAAAATTCATTTGGTTTCATTTCACACATTTTCATCGTCTCGTGCATCTTCTGAAACATCTTCTGAAGCAATTCAAAGTATATTTCGTGCTGATCATTTTGATGCTTTCATTTTTATTTTTCGAGCACTTTCGCGCTTGATTTTTATTCGTTTTAAGTCATTTTATTTTTATTTTCATTGTCAAAATATTAAAAAAAAGAGTAGAATTTATAAAATATTAATTTTGATTTTATAAAAAATATTTATATTTTTTATTTCATTTTATTTCAAACTCATTTTTCACTAAAATAACATTCACTAGACATTTTGTAGATTTTAAAAAATAATAAAAGAAATCCTACATAAACCCATTTAGCCGATGCATGAAAGAAAAAGTCAAATCAATGAGGAATCACTAGCGCATGAATATCTCTTTTCTCTCTGAATAAAATGTTAGAAAAAGGTCATGAAGAATGGTTCAGAGAAAACAACAAACTCTCCTAAATTTACTCTCCCTCTCAACTCCACGCAAGCGTCATAGGATTACCATCTATTATTTTTAAACTAGGTTTGATTTTTTGTGTTTGGACTTCAATTGTGGACTTGTTCTATTTACTAGTTTCTCACCACCTTGATTTCTATTTGCACCCTTAGTTCCTTCTATTTTATTTGATGCATTTAATCTACTTTATTCCATATTATTTATTTTATCCATTTAGTCAATTGATTTATTTAATTTTATTATTTAATTAGTAATTAATTAATTTTTATTATTTGATTAAGTTAATTATAATTTAATTAATTATGTGCTTACCAAATGGATAATTTGATTATTTATTTAATCGATTTTAATGCGTTTAGATTAATTAGGTAATGTTTGTCATATTGTCCATGTAAATAATTTCATTAACAATTCACCATAATTTCAATCAATTTTAATCTCAAACCATTGTTCAAATCATTTCAAAACAATTTTCACTTCATTAAGACAAACTCAAATCAAAATTTAATGCGAGTGTTCGATCCAACGTCGGGCATCTCTTCCACTTAATTCAAATTCTTTTGTAAATCAAACTTGAAATGCTTGATCCAATGTCAAGTCGTTCTTAATGCACAAAATTCTTTTCTCAATAAAATTGAAAGACAGAGTTACAATTGGGGCACGCCTTTTGAATACCTTGATATTTCTCCTTAAAATAATTTAATCAAATTAGGATAGCAAGTGACAATTGGTGCACACATTTTGAATATATTGGGTAAACAAGTGCTTGGTGTACACATATGCTAAAACGTTTACTAAAAATCCGCAAAGACTAAATTTTCATAAACGTGGACGGCAAAGGACCGAGGTATGCACATCTCTCTAAAAGCATTGGGAAAACTCTTTATGCACACCTTGCTCCAACGGTTACCCTAATTCATATAAAATTTATTCAACCAATCAAACTTCTTTTTTCACCCGTGTGCGACTTGAAAACCTTTTTCAGAAACGAGCATGCTTTATCCATATCAACATGAAACAAACAAAGGTTTCAGCCTCCAAGAGTGAACTATTAGTGCACAAGGTGAAATGGATGAAGATGGAAGAAAAGAGAATAACAAACTTTCACTACTCTACTAAAACGGTTACAGTAAATGGTTGCACACACACACTGTTACACAAACTGCTCTTACAACTATTACATACTTAATGGCTAAGCACATTACTACTTATATACACAAACAATAATACCACGTAGGAAAAAAAAACTAAAATACTGAATAACTCTTCAACATCATCCTTTAATTCAGGATTTAACTAATTAAAACTAACAACACTAATTCCATCCCTCAGGTGGAGAAATTGATCATTCTTGATCCCTTTCGTCAGAACATCTTCCAGCTGCTTCTGAGTGCTATATTATATAACTTCTAGCACTCCATTTTGAATCTGAATTCTCAGGAAATAATACTTAGTCTTGATATGCTTGCTTCTCCCATCCAGCATCGGGTTCTTTGCATGATTGATTGCAACCTTGTTATTAATCATCAACTTCAGAGGCTTATTTACCTTGATCTTCAGATCTTGCAGCAAATTCATAAGTCAAACAGCTTGACACGCAACCACAACACCTGAAATATATTCTGCTTCATAGATTGACAAAGCAATAATTGGTTTCTTCTTGGAACACCAAGAAATAGGACTTCCTAGAAACTTAAACGAGTATCTAGAAGTACTTCTGCTGCCAACTCTGTATCCACACCAAGCAGAGTCTGAGTAACCCATCAACTCTGAATTAGCCTTTCCCCCAGAAGGGAACAAAACTCCATACTTCAGAGTTCCCTTTATATACCTCAGAATCCTGACAGTAGTTTGGTAATGGGACCACTTCGATTTACTCATGAACCTACTACCCATTTCAACTGCATATCAAATGTCAGGTCTGGTATTACACAAATACCTCAGAGAGCCAACCAATTGCTTGAAAGTTGTGGCATCTACATCATCACCTTCAGAATCAGAATCCAATTTACGATTTATTTCTGACGGTGTGGCAGCAGTCTTACAATTTAGCAGCTTGAATCTCTTCAGAAGCTCAAGTTCATACTTCAGCTGATGCAAAATGATACCCTTCTTATAGTAAATAAACTCCATACCTAGGAAATATGTCATCTTTCCTATATTAGTTATCTCAAACTCATTCATCAACATCTTATTGAACTTATCTATCTCATGTTCACAACTCCCTGTTAGCAATATGTCATCAACATAAAGACACACCAAAGTCATATTTCCTTCAGAAGTATGTTGAACATACACAACATACTCCATCTCACACTTTATGAATCCTTTATGCTTGAAAAATGAATCAATCTTCAGATTCCAAGCTCTAGGAGCTTGTTTCAGTCAATATAAGGCTTTATGCAACTTGTACACCATTCATTCCCGATTCTTTTTCTCAAATCCAAGAGGTTGTGACACGTATATCTCTTCTTGTAATAGACCGCTAAAAAATGAATATTTCACATCTAAATGTATCAGAGGCCAGTCTGATTGTCTCATGCCTCACTTTAGGAGCAAATACCTCAAAGTAGTCTAGCCCAGGTTTCTATAGAAAACCTCTTGCCACTGACCTTGCTTTGTGTTTTCCAATCGATCCATCTGGCTTCAATTTCTCCTTTAAAACCCATCTAACGTTGATGGTTTTCTTGTCCTTTGGAAGCTTAGTCAACTTCCAAGTCTTATTTCTTTCTATAGCCTCAAGTTCTTCTTTCATGGCCTTCAACCACACATTCTTCTTGAGCGCTTCTTTAACACTGACTAGTTCATAGTCCACTAACATGGCATACTTAATGACTTCTCCTTCAAAGTCCACTTTAGTGTCTTGTAACATGTCAAACAATGCAAATCTCCTTGGAATGTTTCTGATTCTTTGTGGCCTCTAAACTTGTTCAGAATCTCCTTCATATGTTGAAACAATATCAGATGTTGGAACCCCAAAAGTACCATCTTCAGAAACATGACCATCTTCAAAGTCTGGAACATTCCCATAGACTGGATCTCCACCAGAGTCCGAATCACCATCAAAATTTGGATCAAAATCAGATTCAACTTCAAAGTCAGACTTATCTTCAGAGTCACTTTCAGAATCATTTTATGATTTTGACTCACCTTCAGAGGCAAAATCCTTTTCAGAGGAAACTTCTCCTTCAGTGTCAGAAATCTCTTCAAAAGTTGGCACTACACTAGAGTTGGATTGAGATTCATTCCAATCCCACGCTTCTTACTCTTTCACAATGGCATCTCTGTTGAATTCAACCTTATTAGTGACATGACAGTAGAGCTTATAACCACCTGTACTATGGTACCCCACAAGCAACATGACTCTGCTTCTGTCATCCAACTTCCTTCTCTTAGCATCTGGAACATGTTTGTAACAAACAAAACCAAATACCTTCAGATGGCTCACACTTTGCTTATCTCCAAACCACTTCTCTAAAAGAACAATTTCCTTTACCTTCTTGGTTGGACACCTGTTGAGCACATACGTTAAGGTGGCAACAACTTCTCCCCCACAAAGTATGAGGTAGCTTCTTCTTCTTCAGCATGCTCCTTGTCATATCAAGCAAAGTTTGGCTTCTTTTTCCAGCAAGACCATTGTCTTGAGGAGTGTACGGAGCAACCACCTCATGCTCGATTCCAGTCTCCTCATAGAACTTTCTGAAATATGTAGAGTTATACTCACATCCACTATCAGTTCTGAGAATCTTTAGAGTCTAACCATTTTTATTCTCAACCTTCACTCTGAATTTCTTAAATTCAACAAATACCTCATGTTTGGACTTTATAAGGGGTACCCATGTCATCCTTGTGAACTCATCAACAAATGAAACAAAGTATTTATTCCATCCAAGTGAAGGTGCTGGAAATGGTCCACACACATAAAATGCACCACACCCAGAGCATATTTTGCTCTTGGAGGCATTTCATATGCAAATGGCAGTCTTGGTTGCTTCCCTCTCATGCACACATTGCATGACTTCTCTAGATTCTTAATGGCATAAATTCCATGTACCAACTTCTTTGAATTCGGATGCCCTAAGATTCTAAATTTCAAAATGACCAAATCTTTTGTGCCATAACTCACTTTCCTTCACAACACTTGTTGCACTAAGGCATCAAAGTATGTAGTTTTAACATTCACCTTGAATGTTTTATTCTTCCCATATTCTGACTTCATAATCAGCTTTTGATTACAATCATACAACTTCAAAAGATTGTCCTTCATGGCAACTGAAAAACCTTTCTCAATTAATTGACTCACACTCATCAGATTGCTTTTCATGCCAGGAACATACCACATGTTCTGAATCAACGATGCTTTACCATTATTCAGAACCACTCCAACATTTTTGATACCGTTAACATTGAGGTATTTATCACCAACACATCTGATATTGGTCATATTCTCATAGTCAAAATCAACCAGCCATTTTTTATTTCCAGTAAGATGATTTGAGAAATCAGTGTCCATATACCACCAATCTGCCAAATACGCATCATCAGATTCAGAAGCCATCAATAGCACATATTTATCATCAGAATCTCTTCTGGCTATGTTTTCTTCTTCTGATTTCCTTTCCTTGTTTGACCAATAATCAACAGCAAAGTGGCCAAACTTCTAACAACATTAGCACTGAAATTTCTTCTTGTCATACTTCTCCTTCCCCTCCTGAGCACTCTTTTTCCTTCCAGAAGTTAAGGATTCTGAATCCTGGACACCATCAGATCTCTTCCTAGCTTCTGGCCAAGATCGCTTCTGATATTTCTTACCAGAAACTGCTTTCAGAGTCTGCTGCTCTACCTCCATTTTAGAGTTTCTCTCAGTCAGACACAACTCTTCTGCCTCTAGACTGCTTTATAACTTATCTATCCTCACGGTGCTAAGATCCTTAGAATATTCAACTACTACAACGATGTAATCAAACTGAGGAGTAAGGGATCTAAGTACCTTCTCAATGATACTTTCTTCATAGAGAGTTTCTCCACACGACTTCATCTCATTTGTGATCAGAATCATTCTAGAGATGTAGTTAGGTACCTTCTCATTATTCTTCATGTTGAGATTCTTATATTGCTTACGTAGAGACTGAAGCTTCACCTTCTTCACTGACGCATCACCATTGTAGCACCATACCAGTGTGTCCCACGTAGCCTTCGTCGTTGTTGAATCGACAATTTTCTCAAACACGTTCACATCTACACACTGATGGATGTAGATTAATGCCTTCTGATCCTTCTTCCTCAGATCACGCTAAGCATTTCTTTGCGCATCAGTTACATTTTTAGGAAGTGCAACCTGTACGTAACCGCCGTTGACGAGATCAAGAACATCTTAAGCGCCAAATAACACACGCATCTGAATCATCCAACGTTTCCGATTCTTGCCTTCGAAAACTGGAAGCTTGGTACTCAGATTACCGTTTTCGTTCATCTTCCATTGTGCAAAACTCAAATCTCACCAAACACTAGTGTTTCTCAATCCCGCAGAATCAAGAAATGTAATTCTGTTACGAATCCAATCAAAAGTTCAATACGAACTCAAGAAATGAAATCAATCACACAACGCTCCACCGTTCACTCATGTTTCCCTGTGGATCTGAGTCGGAGCTCTAGATACCAATTGTTGGTGCAAAAGGTCAAATGGACGAAGAGAGAGAAGAGAGAATAACAAACTTCCACTACTATGCTAAAACGGTTATAGTAAATGGTTGCGCACACACACACAGACACTACTACACAGACTGCTCTTACAACTATTACATACTTAATGGCTAAGCACACTACTACTTATATACACAAATAACAAAGTCACATAGGTGAAATACTAAAATACTAAATTACCATTCAACACGAACAACAATCAAAAGTTTAACCACTCGATATGTCTAAAGCATCACTCTCTAAAAGCAATCAACCAGCACGTAGTTTTCTACAAAGAACTACGGAGCTCTGATTTTTTCATTGCACGTGAGAATACGTAGGCACAGGATTCTGAAATCTTGGCAAGCATGATAATAAAAAACTTAGGTTTAGCCCTTTTCTTTTCTCCTTTGCGCTCAATAAATAGAAGATAGCAAACGATTGATGCTAACATTCATTCGCATAACTAACTAAATGGGTCCCGTTGAATACAACGAGCGTGAGAGATGTTAATACATTTCTCTTACATAATCGATCTCCAAATCCGAATATGGTTGTGACGAACATTTCCCTTAATTTTAGCAGATTTTATTTTATATTGTCCCATTCTTTTGAAATAAAGAGATCAATGGAGACTATGTTGTTATTCTGAGCATACGGCGCAACAACGTGATAATAATTTTATAAAGCACAATATTTTCTATCTATTGAATCATAATTTTTTACTACTATTTTTTTATGAACATTATTCGTTCAGGAGAATAAAAATCTAACTTCCAAAAGTTCATAATTAAAAATAAAAAATAAACATGTCAATACTTTTATAAAATAAAACATTTTCTATCTATTGGATCATATTTTCTTACCATTATTTTTTTTTATGAACGCTACGAGGAAAATCTAACTTTTAAAAATTTATACTTAAAAATAAAAAAATAAAAAATTATAATTTTTTTTAAAGTGCAATATTTTCTTTCTATTGGATCATGATTTCTGACCACCATTTTTCGATAAACATTATTCGTATAGGAGAAGAAAAAATATAGTTTCCAATAATTTATAATTAAAAATAAATAAAAAATAAACTTGATAATACTTTTATAAAGTATTGTTGGATCATTTATAACCACTATTTTTTATGAACATTATCTGTTCATAAAATTTAACTTCCACAAGTTTATAATTAAGAATTAAAAAAATAAGTATAATAATACTTTTATAAAATGCAATATTTCTTACCATTATTTTTCACAATATTATTTATTCAAAAGAAAAAAGATCTAACTTCCAAAAGTTATCATTTAAAATATATAATATAACTTTATTCAGTAACTATATAGAAATATTATATATAAAATATAAATACTAAATTATTTTTTTAAAAAATGCCATATTTTCTTGGAATCAAATTTTAACCACTATTATTTTATTAAAAAAAATTAGGCTACACAAATTAAAAATTAAAAAATTCCATGACAAATTACGAAAACATAACATACAATCATAAAGAGAATTTCAAATAAAACGTTTATAATAACCGATAAGATATAACAACAGATAAAATATATTATTTAATTTTTATCAACACAATATTATCTCCTCTGATTTCCTTCTGAACCACCACCACCACCGTCGTGGTTTTGAGTCTCGCTCAGAGTGATTTTATTGCCATCTTGCTCCTAGCCGTGCATCGTTTTAATAGTCTCTTTCATTGACTCTGTTCCGATGCAAATGTGACGAATCCAGATCCGCTCGATCTTCCAGTTTCATTATCAACGATGACCTAAAAAAAAAACATATGAGAGAATAGCTGTACAGAATAATGATTAAATTCAACTCAACAACAAACAAACCTTTGTTTCGATGATTTTGTCAAAGGAAGAAAATACTTCAACAAGAGCATAGCCGTCAGTGTCCTGAGCATTTGTACTTAGATTCAGCCATGGAAGTGAAGTGACTGAGAGCACGAACGAAAATGGTTACATTTATTATTGTTATATAATATAGATATTTTCAATTATTGCTAACCTCCACCTGTTCTTCCTAGATTCTATAGACTCATGTGCAACTGTCCATATATACCTATTACTCCCTCCGTTCCTTTTTAAGTGTCACTTTTGGACTTTTTACACATACCAAGGAAGTTAATTATTATTGTTACTTTTCAAACAATAATTCTTCATTTACCTATAATACCCTTAATTATTTATTATATTCACTTTACTTTTTCTCTCTCTGCAATCATTATCTAGGGGTAATTTTGACAAAATTGCAATTAATACTACCTTGAACTTTGCAAGTGACAATTAAAAAGAAACAAATTTTTTGCAAGAAAGTGACACTTATAAAGGAACGGAGGGAGTACAAAAATATCTAAAACACAAAATTTTGAAATAATATTTTCAAACACATCTATTTAATACAAAAATACGTTACAAGTGAGATATAATGAAATTGTTAAGCTGACAAATACTTTATATATTGAATGATAATTTTTTTCCACTATTTTTTTGTGAACCGAGAAGAAAAATCTAACTTTCAAAAGTTTATAATAAAAAATAGTAAAAGAAAACGTTACAATACTTTTATAGACACTATTTCTTAATGAACGTTATCCATTAAGGAGAAGAAAAATCTAGCTTCCAAAAGTTTATACTTAAAGATAAAAATAAACATGATAATAATTTTATAAAACACAATATTTTCTATCTATTGAGTCATATTTTTTACTACTATTTTTCTTTTATGAACATTATTCGTTCAGGCGAAGAAAAATCAAACTTCCAAAAGTTTGTGATTAAAAATAGAAAAATAAATATGTTAATACTTTTATAAAATACAACATATTTTATCTATTGAATCATATTTTCTCGTCACTATTATCCTTTATGAACACTATCTGTTTAGGAGAAGGAACATCTAACTTTTAAAAGTTTGTAGTTTAAAATAAAAAAATAAAAAATTACAATTCTTTTTCAAAGTGAAATATTTTATATCTATTGGATCATGATTTTTGACCACTACTTTTCGATAATCATTATCTGTTCAAGAGAAAAAAAAATAGTTTTCAATAATTTACAATTCAAAATAAAAAATAAATTTGATAATGCTTTTATAAAGTACTATATTTTCTACCTATTGGATCAGAATTTATGACCACATATTTTTATGAACATTATCCGTTCATAAAATTTAACCTCCAGAAATTTATAGTTAAAAAGAAATGTATAATAATACTTTTATAAAATGCAATATCTTTTACCATTATTTTTTACAACATTATCTATTCAAAAGAAGAAAGATCTAACTTCCAAAAATTATGATTTAAAAGTTTTAAAAATACAATGTAACTTTATAATGTTTCCTTAAGCTGCCAATATGGATCTCCCAAATTCTAGTGATAGAATTTAGTTGGAAGTTCTCCTACCTAAGATTAATCAATTCTTAAAGTTTAATTGCATATCTTCTTTTTGTTAGACTCGTTGCCTAGTCTCTCTTTTTACTTAAAAAAATATTCCATAAAAATAGTTCAATTACTAACTGAGTAGAAAAGTTAGATATAAATTTTAAATACTAAATTATTTGAAAAAATATGCGATACTTTTGAAACCAAATTTTAACCACTAATATTTTATTAAGAACTAGTACACATAAATTTAAAACTCAAAAATCACGAGACAAATTACGAAACCATTAATAGAGAATCACAAAGGATATTTCAAATAAAACGTTTATAATAATCAATAAGACATTACAACAGATATAACATATTATTCAATTTCAATCAACGCAACATTATCTCCTTCGGAACCACCACCGTTGTTGTGGCTTTGAGTCTCGCTCACAGTGATTCTACCACCATGTAGCTCCTAGTCGTGCATCGCTTTAATGACATCTTTCATTGGCTGCTCCGATGCAAATGTGACGATTCCATATTCGCTCGATCTTCCACTTTCATGATCAATGATGACCTGAACAAAAAAAAACATATTAGAGAATAACAGAACAGAGTAATGATTAAATCCGATTCAACAACAAACAGACCTTCGTTTCGATGATTTCGCCAAAGGAAAAAAATGCTTTGCCAAAAGCATAGCCGTCAGTGGCCCAAGCAAGTCCACCAACAAAGCATTTGTACTCAAATTCGGCCATGAAAATGGAGGGGAGAAAACCTAGTAACAAGATTAAAATGGGAATTGAAGAAAAGGAGGATTAACTAGAAGTGAGTGAGAGCACGAAGGAAAATGGTTACTGTCGCATCACGCGAAAAACCGGCGGGAAAACAAGAACAACAGAGCCGCCACCGTGCGTTATTTATCCCAAAAGAGGGAAAGGAAACGCTCAGAGTAAACCTGGGAAAGAACATGGCCTCGCGACCAAAGAGAATGGGTTCGGGAGTCGGTTATGCGAAGGGAAGGTATTAGCACCCCTACGCATCCGTAGTACTCTACGGGATCCACGCACAAAAGGAAGGATAAATGGTTGCTAAACACTGCTCAAACACACACACACTGGCTGAAAAGAGACAAAGGAAACTGAATGAAACTGACTCGGCAGGATATCGTATCCTGGGCCTACTTAGTCTATCAGGCATAGACATCAGAGTCGAAGTAGTTCGGACTGGGAAAGCGACACATGCTCGCTAGGATGTCGCATCCTATGCATACGTATCTTCTCGGACGAGAGAAGAATCAGAGCATTCGTAGCTCGGCTGACACGCACACAAACAAACAAAGCACACAGGCAAACATGGAGCCCAACTGCCAATCACTGGACTTATGTCAGCATCCGAACCTAAACACACGCACACAAAGAGGCAAACGTGGAGCCTGAACGCCAATCACTGGACTTACATCAGCATCCGAACCAACAAACCCACACTGGAACCCAAATGCCACTCGATGGACTTACATCAGCTTCCAAGCACACAACAAGACAAAACAAAGACACGGGCGCCCGGAGAGATCAGCTCAATCTCCTGCCTACATACTTCATCTGGTATGAAGATCAGGGCGATGTAGTTCCCCTACAGAGGGATAAAGGACTAGCCTAACCAGATAACAGAGGGAGACACAACTAGGGAGACTACGACTCGAGCCTAGATGTTATCATGCAAAATCAACCCTAAGTTAAGGTTTCTAGCTAACTGGCACAGGGAGCCAGCCTATCCTAGTCATGACTTGCACAGGAAGCAAGCCACACACACACCTAACTTGCACAGGAAGCAAGCCAAACAATCCTAACTTGCACAGGAAGCAAGTCAAACAATCCTAACTTGCACAGGAAGCAAGTCAAACAATCCTAACTTGCACAGGAAGCAAGTCAAACAATCCTAACTTGCACAGGAAGCAAGTCAAACAAACATACAAGCACAGATAGCACACACTATACACAAATAAGTGGCTCAAACAAGGGTTAGGTTTTAGTCGAGGGGTCATATCAACCTCAACAAACAAACCTCTGGAACTGGGTGAATGCGCTCTTAACCTTGCCATTGAGGGGCTAAGGTGAAGCAGATGAAAGGTGAGTGAAGATAAGACTTCACAGCTCTCATCCCTGGCCTGGGAGAGCTTAAGACAAGAATGTGTGGGTTCAGAAAGTGGGAACCCTTCTACACATTTAAAACTGACTCAACTGTACAATTGTACAAGATCTTGGGTTTGTATCTGCAATGCATCAACACAGTGGTGTGAGCAAAACAGAAGACACACTGAATAGCAGGGGATAGATTGCATATCCCTTGGGCTCTGCCAATTGCCTCTTCACTTAGGAGGACTTTGACTCTATGCAAGGACAAAAGTAAACATCCACAGACATTGCCTCTTAAGGAGGACTTCAGACAGTTGCCTGGCCAAGTAACAGGCCAGGTCTTCCAGACTACATGAAGTAAGGAAATCATACCTCAATGCAAATTGCTAAATAGCAAAGCAAAGCAAGTTCAAAGAACTTAAGCAACTAATGGTACCTGAAATGGTCAAACACAGTTAGTATACAAGTCAAAGTTAAATCAAGATGAAACAAAGGTTAACAGTCAGCACAAGCAAGTGAATGTGCAAGGCACAAGGCTTAAGGCATGTGAGCCAAGCCACCTACAAAACAAAGAGGTTAGCTCATGATAATCAAATGAACTCAATCAAACTGTAGTGATCTCTTTGAAGCATTTGCAGCTTAACCTGAAAACATGAGCTCAAAGGTGAGTAGCAAGACCACTAGGGCAAGCCTAGGGTCAAAAATGAATGAAAAAGTCAAAACAGCAAAGGGAAAGCATCCAAAACTATGTTCAAACAATTAAGAAACACAACCAATTGGGTTCACATTCATATCAATCACCATCATCATTTCATGAACAAATTAGGTCAAGACATGGCATTTAGAAGCTCATAGAAGTCAACAGCAAGACTTAACTCAAAAGCAATCTCAAACATTTCCAAAAATCACCAAATAAATCATGGCCAATCACAATCTATAGCATGGTATGCATGTCAAATTTCATCTCATTTGGACAAATGGAAGGCAGTCAATGAAAATCAGAAAGTCAAAGCAATTTTGAACATGCTCAAAGAAGTCAACCAAACATGCATCAACTTAGAAAATTCATAAATCAGAGATGGTGTATGATAAATGAATGGGATCAAAACCATGGCAAAGATTAGGATGTCTAGTTATCTCATGTAAAATTTCATGTCCATCTAATAAAGTATGAGAATTTCACAAATGAAATGGGAACAAGTGTCACAAAAAGTCAACATATGACCAAGCAGGGGAGAAAATCTCAAACAATTAGGAAATGCCACAAATAATTCCAAGAAAATTCACATGTAAACTAGACATACAAGAGTAGGTTCATGCAAAAAATCAGATCAATTGGAGGTCAAGAAGCATGGTAATGAAAATCATGAAGTTGCACATCAATGGTGTGACACAAATTGTCACACCCTAATTCAAAAAATCATAACTCACAAACCAGCAATGATAAATTCACAAACTCTACACCAAAATCACCATGAGTGTGTCTAGTTTAAGCACAAAAACATTTGGGAGCCATTGGATAAAGTATCACCATTTCACAAATGTTTTGGCAAGGCGTACAAAAATTGGTCACATGTCACAAACCCTAAGGCCATTTAAAAATTACTCAACCAAAAAATCTGGAAAAATAATGATAAAAAACTAGAGATTGTGATGATCATTATGCAAAAATTCCCATGAAATTTGGATTTAAAATGAATGATCTATGAATTTTGTAAGATTGGCATGGTAAATGAAATAAAAATTACAAGATAAAGTGAATTAAATAATGATTGTTGGAATGAATATTTAAAAAAAAACAAAAGACCAAAACGCCCTTGTGCTGAGTATGAAACTCAGCGTTTCATTTAATTGGTAAAGTCAGCGCCTGGTCAACGCGAAACGTGAGCCAATGGCGCGCCTGCGTGATGCTCCGCTGGACCAATCACGCTTCGCCTTCCCCATGTAACTAAAACCCTAGCCCGGCTACAGTAAAAACGGAAACAAATTTCTGGGCAGCAAACGACCCCAATCACGATAATCCCAGGCCAAGAACAAAACTCTTGTGTTTCAATTTTAAGCACACCATTTAACTCATCAATCAACACACATCAACACTCCAAACTCCATTTTCATTAAATCAAGTTAAACAAGAAGAAATAATCAAAAACAAGTTTGGATGTGAAACTTCAACTCAACATAACTTGCAGAATACTTAGCCATTTTCTTTGATTCAAAGTCTAAAATGCTCATGGCAAGGAGGTCTACAAGATGCATATCATGGTTTTGGAAAAGGTTGAGGTCGAAAACTCACCTATTTTCGAAGCAGAATGAGAAACAGTGTGGTTTTGGTCCTCTTGGCCCGAAACAGATGCACTATTGTCCTTCAAATGATGGTTGGTGAAGATAGTTTGGTTCATGGATGCTTGCTCGTGCTTGAAATCCAACCTGCCATGGCTATGCTCTTTAAAAAAACAGTGCTGGCAAATGAACTCCCAGTTGGTGAATGGTGCTGCAAGTAACCTCCAAATGATGGCCAAATGATAGAACAACAAAGGGATCCTCGAGTTCTTTGGAAGTTTTTGAAGGATTTTGAAAAAATGCAAAAGATGAGGTTTTGAGAAAAATGTGAACCAAGGTTTTTCTTGCTGGTTTGTGGCTGCAACTTGTGTTTTCCAAATGATGAATGGACGGTGAAGATAGCAATGCAAGGCTTGGTCCTTTTGGAGTTTTTGGACAGACTTTTGAAAATGCCAAGGAAGGTGATGTTCTTAGAGAATGAATGATGTTTTTGTCTGCAAGATGATGGCTGCTCCTAGTGGTTTTCCATGACAGAAAATTGATGATAACCTGCTGTTTTTTGAGTGCAAGGCATGGTTCATGGATATGTGGGATATGGTGGTTGCAAATTGTACTTTTCTTTCCATGTTTCAAGCAAGTTGGCATGGGCTATGTACTTCATGGGAATGGGCTTGCAAACATATTTTAAATAACATTTCTGAACATATTCCAATGGCCAAGTGGTAAAAAAATGATTATATCAAAAAGTCAACCCTTGGTCAAACTTGAATTTAAATGAGACAAGTCAAAAAATGCCATTTTGATTGGCAAGGTTTTGGTGTATGAAATTTATATTTTTGGAAAGAGGGGAACAAATGTGACTTGTAGGAAAAAACCCCACCCAAATTGGCCAAATGGTTTGAGAGATATGGCCTTTTGAAGTTCAAGAATTTCTGAAATCGATTCGATCATAACTTGCCAACCACACATGGGAATTGAGAGTTCTTGGACTTTTTGGAAATGGGAGAACAAGATCTTCAACTTTCATGTTGGGCAAAAATTCATTTGAAACTTGTATCATGATGTAAGTTTGAGGATCAAGACTTTCCATTTTGGGCAGGTTTCAGTTACAGGTCCAGTTTCCATTTTTGGAAATTTCTGATCTGGCTTCAAATTCTTCCATGATTGTGTTTGACATGATATATGAGGACTATATGGACATGAATGAGACCCCTCAAACCAATTTCCATCATCAAATCACTGATTAGATGGACAGTTGACCAACAGTTGACTTTTCTAGGGTTTTGGATGACTGAACCTCTTCTGATGAATTCCAAACCCTAATTCCTTGAGAACTTGACTTCAAATGATGTCCCAAGACATATGAAATCTTGATTAATGAGCATGGTGTCCAAATTCCACAAGAATGGCCACCATCCACTGCTTTGACTGACTGTTGACTGTCTAGGGTTCTTTGCCTGACTGTGTATGAACTGATGACTTCTGAACATCCAATCTTTGACCAAAACACTTCAAATGGATCTCCAAGTCATGTGAACATGTTGGACCAACCCTAGGGCCTTGGCTCCTTGAGAATTGTGCTTGCTTGCTTGACTGACTGATCTCCTGACCAGTTTGACCTAATTTCCTGATTGGCTTGTACTTGAGGCAAAAGAGGCAATGCAATGCTATGCAATGGACCATGATATGCTATGACCTAATATGAAAAATGTATGTATAATGATAGGTGCAAATTTGAGGTGCTACAGTTACACTTATCGTTCTTATATAGCTGAGATATTTTCAACTATCGCTAACCTCCACATGCTCCACATGTTCTTATGGCTCAAATTGGACTCATGTGGAGTTGTCCATATATACATTTTTCATTATGCACTATATGGAAACCTGAAAATGTCCCTTTTTAATTTTGAAAGTATATCTTCGGACACATCTATTTTTATTAAGTTAACAATTCAGTGACAAATACGTAAGTGCAATTCCGAATTTGTCAAACGAAAAATTATAGAAAAAAAGTACAGCCTTACATGTAAGACCTCTACCGAAATGTCTTTCTACACTCAATCAACTTTTTTACTTCAAAATAATATTTCTCTATTTTTTCACATTAAAACGAGCAAAAGAATCTGAAATTTAAGATAATGTACATGTGTTTTCTTCATCATTACTTCCATTAATGGTTTAGATAGAAGACATGCATTTGTGATACTAAGATGCGAAAGAAGTGACAAGTGTAACACCCTTCTAAATACCCCAAATTGTTTAATTAAAAATATTAACATATTAATCAGAGTAATTATGCCCCGAAGGGTGTCACACAATCGTTTCACAAAAATCATCAAATTATCATGTCATGCTCATTTATTTAATCACAATAAGGTTCTTTTGCATAATTCGCAGCGGATACAAAATATCAACATTCAAATCATGTATTACATTACATGTAAAGTTAATCAACAACTCAATTCAAACATAGTCAAACATCCCCTCCCGATGTTACATCTACCAGAGCATGACCCACTAAGGACGACACTAGACTCCATAGTACTAGCTTCTACTCAACATCACTGCTCGTTACCTGAAAAAGAGTTGTAAGGGTGAGTTCCTCAATCAATATAATAAGCATTATAGAACAACATGTAATGCCAAGTAATTAACACATTAATTCACCCTAATCAGACTACGCATTCAGCAACAATTCAACACCATACTCCACCGGAGATTCTCAACCATAATCAACATCAACAACACGTCACACAACAATACAACACACAACACACATATGATACTGGAATACATCCATTCATATCATATGCCATACATTCATTATGCAATGAGACTCTATGCATGCGGTACCGACTATGTTGTGAACATATAGTTCAACCTCACCGTCCAAACCCAGGCACGGCTACCAAGCTCACTAGTCCCACTCATTTGAGACATAGTGACTCACTCACTAATTCCTCACCATGGGAATTAGCTACCACCCCAAATGGGCCATGAAATGCACGCTACTCACCTAGCATGCAACAATCAACAACAGTCCAATAATGACTAAACTCACTAATTCCTCACCATGGGAATTAGCTACCACCCGAAGGCCACAATATGCATGCTAATCACCTAGCAATGCAACATCAACAATAATCAAGAATAGACACATGCTCACACTCTAAGCCATAAGATAGTCTATTCACAAATGCATACATTCACAACATCATGTATACCATCACACATTGTCAACACAATTTATCACAAAAGCATATTATATCATGCCACATAATCAAACACAGTATTAGCACACTCTACTAATACCTATGCTACTCAAAAACAACGGGAAATGATCCCTATCACATCATACCTCAGCTAAGTCGCATCACTCAGCCTAAACAACCAAAACTGCACAACAACAGTTCAGGAAAATCCCAACTCTGCCCATACGCGTACTGCCCATGCCATACGCGTATTGCCCAAACCTGGCCAACTCCATACGCGTAATGCCCACTCTCTTACGCGTATTGCGCATTTCCTCGCCCAACTCATACGCGTATCACCTGTCTCGTACGCGTATGCTACGCGTAACAATCTCCCATTACGCGTACCAACAGAGACCAATTTACGTTCAAAATGTCATCTTTTTCTCCCATACGCGTAAGGCTTCCCCCCATACGCGTACCAACATCTCATACGCGTATTGCCTAGTGCCATACGCGTATGACCAGAAGCCAGAACTCTCAGATCTGCAATGGCTTTCTCTGCTACGAGATCTATCCAATCCCACCTTCCACAGTCCAATTTTCACACAAAAATCACTCATATCATCTAACACGAATCATTCCCTGTTCTATTTCACAAATCCTAACATCATTACTTACAATTTCTACGAATTCCTTCGATTAAAATCCCAATTTCGTTCATCCCAAAAATTCAGATTTCCCGCATACAACAATCTAATCAGAGGTAAAACAATGGTCTATCACTACCCATGACATATTATCATATAATACCCGTTAACCGATGATAAACCCCCTTACCTGAGTTAATCCGGCAGCTTCCGAGCTCCAAGTTTCTCCTCTTCTCTTGCTCTGCCTTTTGCCCTTTTCCTCTTTCAGCAGCTTCTCTGAGTTTCCTTTTCACGTGAAAACCCTTTTTACCAAAAATGGGACTTTTTATTATTCCAACTTATTTTATTCCAATAAATAATAACCCAACAATTATTATTTCAAAATAATAATAATAATCCAAACTCCCAATTATTCGATTAAATTAATAAATAAAATATTAATTTAAATTAAATAATTATCTTATTTTAATTGGGGTGTTACAACTCTCCCCCACTAAAAGAGTTTTCGTCCTCGAAAACATACCTCAATCGAACAACTCCGGATAAGACTCCTTCATCTGGCTCTCAAGTTCCCAAGTCACATTGCCACCTGCTGGTCCTCCCCAAGCTACCTTCACTAAGGCAATCTCTTTACTCCGCAACTGCTTCAACTCTCGATCCTCGATCCTCATAGGTGATGTTTCAACAGTCAGGTTATCTCTCACCTGTACATCATCTACTTGGACAACGTGCGACGGATCATGAATGTATCTCCTCAACTGAGACACATGAAAAACCTCATGCAAATTCGCAAGCGACGGCGGCAAAGCGATACGATAGGCTACCTCTCCTATCCTCTCTAAAATCTGATAAGGACCAATAAATCGAGGTGTCAACTTCTTCGACTTCAAAGCTCGACCAACACCAGTTATCGGAGTAACACGAAGAAACACATGGTCTCCCTCTTGAAACTCAAGTGACTTCCTCCTCTTATCATGATAACTCTTCTGACGACTCTGAGCAATTCTCATCTTATCCTGAATCATCTTAATCTTTTCTGTAGTTTGTTGAACAATCTCCGGTCCAACCACAGCACTCTCACCGGACTCGTACCAACATAAAGGTGTCCGACATCTCCTACCATACAAAGCTTCAAACGGTGCCATACCAATACTCGAATGAAAACTATTGTTGTAGGTAAACTCAATCAAAGGCAAATAACAATCCCAAGCACCTCCCTTTTCCAAAACACAAGCTCTCAAAAGATCCTCTAGTGACTGAATCGTCCTCTCCGTCTGACCATCAGTCTGCGGATGATATGCAGAACTCAATCTCAGCTTAGTTCCCAAAGCCTTCTGCAAACCTTCCCAAAACTTCGATGTAAATCTAGGATCTCTGTCCGAAACAATACTAGACGGAATACCATGCAAACTCACAATCTTCTCAATATACAACTCGGCTAATCTCTCTAACGGATAATCCATTCTAATCGGAATGAAATGGGCCGACTTCGTCAATCTATCAACAATCACCCAAATAGCCTCAAAATTCTTACTTGTCCTTGGCAAACCAGAAACAAAATCCATACTGATACTGTCCCACTTCCACTCTGGAATAGCCAACGGTTGCATTAGCCCGGACGGCTTCTGATGCTCAATCTTTGACTTCTGACAAGTCAAACAAGAATAAACAAAACTCGCAATTTCTCTCTTCATTCCTGGCCACCAAAATAACTTCTTCAAATCATGATACATCTTCGTAGCTCCAGGATGAATACTCAAGCCACTACGATGTCCTTCTTCCAGAATACTCTTCTTAAGTTCCATAACATCCGGAATACACACTCGATTACCAAATCTCAAAACACCATTCTCATCAACTCTGAATTCACCACCTTGGCCTTGATTCACTAAAGTCAACTTATCAACCAAAAGCATATCGGATTTCTGACCCTCTCTGATCTCATCCAGAATACCACTCGTTAACTTCAGCATTCCCAATTTAACACTATTGTGAGTACTCTCACACACCAAACTCAAGTCTCTAAACTGTTCAATTAAGTCCAATTCCTTAACCATCAACATAGACATATGCAATGATTTCCGACTCAATGCATCAGCTACTACATTTGCTTTACCCGGATGGTAATTCAACCCAAAATCGTAATCCTTCAGAAATTCTAACCATCTCCTCTGTCTCATATTCAGCTCTTTCTGATCAAACAAATACTTCAAACTTTTATGGTCACTGAAAACTTCAAATCTTGATCCATACAAATAATGCCTCCACAACTTCAGAACAAATACCACGGCTGCCAACTCTAAATCGTGAGTCGGATAGTTCCTTTCATGAACCCTTAGCTGTCTCGAAGCATAAGCTATAACCTGCTTATTCTGCATCAACACACCACCCAAACCCAACAATGAAGCATCACAGTAGACCTCAAATGATTCCGACGGACTCGGTAATATCAGAATAGGAGCAGTAGTCAACCTTCTCTTTAATTCTTGGAAACCTTCTTCACATTTTGAATCCCAAACAAATGCTTGCCCCTTTCTAGTCAACATCGTCAACGGTAACGCCAACTTAGAGAATCCCTCAATAAATTTCCTATAGTAACCTGCAAGTCCAAGGAAACTCCTTATCTCAGAAACTGCCTTCGGAGCTTCCCACTTAGATACCGCTTCTATCTTAGAAGGATCAACAGCGACACCACCTCTTGAAATCACATGACCAAGAAAACTAACCTCTTCTAACCAAAATTCACACTTTGACAGTTTAGCAAATAACTTCTTTTCCCGTAGAACTTCCAACACCACTCTCAAATGTTCAGCATGCTCTTCTTCAGATTTCGAATACACCAAAATGTCATCAATAAACACCACGACAAACTGATCTAGATACGGATGAAAAATCCTATTCATATACTCCATAAATACTCCAGGCGCATTAGTCACACCAAAAGGCATTACAGAATACTCATAATGTCCATACCTCGTTCTGAAAGCAGTCTTCTGAATATCTTCAGTTTTCACACGTATCTGATGATACCCAGATCTCAAGTCTATCTTGCTGAACACACTAGCACCAACCAATTGATCCATCAAATCATCAATCCTCGGTAAAGGATACCGATTCTTGATCGTCACTTTATTCAATTGCCTGTAGTCCACACACAACCTCATAGTACCTTCCTTCTTCTTAACCAATAGCACTGGTGCACCCCACGGTGACACACTCGGACGAATAAATTTCTTATCCAACAAATCTTCCAACTGACTCTTCAATTCAGCTAGCTCAACAGCAGACATACGATACGGAGCCATCGATATCGGTCTAGTACCAGGTACCAAATCAATCGAGAACTCAACTTCACGTTCTGGTGGCAATTCATTCACTTCTTCCGGAAACACATCAGGAAAATCACACACTATAGCTAGATCGCCAATCACCAGTTTATCTTTAGCTTCCAAAGTCGCTAACAGCATAAACAACTCTGCCCCATCTGCCACTTCCTCATTCACCTGCCTGGCTGATAGAAACAAACTCTTTCCTTCTTCAATCTCAGGAAATATCACAGTCTTATCAAAACAGTTGATAGAAACTCGGTTGAACACCAACCAGTTCATACCCAGAATAACGTCAATCTGCACTAATGGAAGACACACAAGATCTATCCCAAAGGCTCTACCAAAAATACTCAAAGGACAATTCAAACAAACAGAAGTAGTAGTCACTGAACCCTTCGCAGGAGTATCAATCACCATACTACCCAACATCTCAGATATCTCTAACTTAAGTTTCACAGCACAATCCAAGGATATAAAAGAATGAGTCGCACCTGTGTCAATAATAGCTACAAGAGGAAAGCCATTAATATAACACGTACCTCGGATCAAACGATCATCTGCAAAAGTCTCAGAACCTGATAAAGCAAAAACCTTTCCTCCTGACTGATTTTCTTTCTTTGGCTTAGAACACTGCGGACTGATATGACCCACCTCTCCACAGTTGAAGCAAGTCACAGTCTTCAACCGGCAATCTGCAGCCAAATGACCACCTTTTCCACATTTGAAACACTTCTTCTCATTACTGGTACACTCATGGATACGATGTCCAGCCTGACCACATCTGTAACACTTAGCAGGAGCACTAGAGTCTCCCCCACTAGGCCTCTTCATCCCACTCTGTCTCTAGAAACCTTTGCCAGCTGCATACGGTTTCCCACGATCGATCTGATTCTTGCCTTTCCTATCAACCCTCTGCTGATAGCTCTCAGCCCTGGCCTTGGAATCCTGTTCAAAAATCCTGCAACAGTCAACCAAATCAGAAAACACTCTAATCCTCTGATATCCAATCGCCTGCTTGATCTCGGGGCGCAACCCGTTCTCAAACTTCACGCATTTGGAAAATTCTCCAGCAGCCTCAGCATAGGGAGTGTAATACTTCGACAGTTCTGTGAACTTGGCAGCATACTCCGTAACAGTCCGGTTACCCTGCTTCAGTTCCAAGAATTCTATCTCTTTCTTTCCTCTGACATCCTCGGGAAAATACTTCCTCAGAAATCTCTCTTTGAACACAGCCCAAGAAATATCAGCATTTCCAGCAGTTTCCAACTCAGTGCGGGTAGCAACCCACCAATCATCAGCTTCTTCTGACAGCATATGTGTACCGAACCTGACCTTCTGGTTATCAGCACACTCAGTCACTCGGAAGATTCTCTCGATCTCCTTCAACCACTTCTGAGCACCATCTGGATTGTATGCTCCCTTGAACATTGGAGGATTGTTCTTCTGGAACTCACTCAACTGACGAGCAGCTCCCATTCCCATAACATTCGGATTCCCTCCAAGTACTCCAGCCAGCATACCCAGAGCTTCAGCAATCGCAGCATCATCTCTACCTCTTCCAGCCATCTCTATTCTGAAACCCAAACAAGCTAAACAATAAGTACTGATAGGGTTACACAACACCTATCCCGTACAGGGGAAACAGAATAATTACGACTCGACACGACCGACTATGCTCTGATACCACTAATGTAACACCCTTCTAAATACCCCAAATTATTTAATTAAAAATATTAACATATTAATCAGAGTAATTATGCCCCGAAGGGTGTCACACAATCGTTTCACAAAAATCATCAAATTATCATGTCATGCTCATTTATTTAATCACAATAAGGTTCTTTTGCATAATTCGCAGCGGATACAAAATATCAACATTCAAATCATGTATTACATTACATGTAAAGTTAATCAACAACTCAATTCAAACATAGTCAAACATCCCCTCCCGATGTTACATCTACCAGAGCATGACCCACTAAGGACGACACTAGACTCCATAGTACTAGCTTCTACTCAACATCACTGCTCGTTACCTGAAAAAGAGTTGTAAGGGTGAGTTCCTCAATCAATATAATAAGCATTATAGAACAACATGTAATGCCAAGTAATTAACACATTAATTCACCCTAATCAGACTACGCATTCAGCAACAATTCAACACCATACTCCACCGGAGATTCTCAACCATAATCAACATCAACAACACGTCACACAACAATACAACACACAACACACATATGATACTGGAATACATCCATTCATATCATATGCCATACATTCATTATGCAATGAGACTCTATGCATGCGGTACCGACTATGTTGTGAACATATAGTTCAACCTCACCGTCCAAACCCAGGCACGGCTACCAAGCTCACTAGTCCCACTCATTTGAGACATAGTGACTCACTCACTAATTCCTCACCATGGGAATTAGCTACCACCCCAAATGGGCCATGAAATGCACGCTACTCACCTAGCATGCAACAATCAACAACAGTCCAATAATGACTAAACTCACTAATTCCTCACCATGGGAATTAGCTACCACCCGAAGGCCACAATATGCATGCTAATCACCTAGCAATGCAACATCAACAATAATCAAGAATAGACACATGCTCACACTCTAAGCCATAAGATAGTCTATTCACAAATGCATACATTCACAACATCATGTATACCATCACACATTGTCAACACAATTTATCACAAAAGCATATTATATCATGCCACATAATCAAACACAGTATTAGCACACTCTACTAATACCTATGCTACTCAAAAACAACGGGAAATGATCCCTATCACATCATACCTCAGCTAAGTCGCATCACTCAGCCTAAACAACCAAAACTGCACAACAACAGTTCAGGAAAATCCCAACTCTGCCCATACGCGTACTGCCCATGCCATACGCGTATTGCCCAAACCTGGCCAACTCCATACGCGTAATGCCCACTCTCTTACGCGTATTGCGCATTTCCTCGCCCAACTCATACGCGTATCACCTGTCTCGTACGCGTATGCTACGCGTAACAATCTCCCATTACGCGTACCAACAGAGACCAATTTACGTTCAAAATGTCATCTTTTTCTCCCATACGCGTAAGGCTTCCCCCCATACGCGTACCAACATCTCATACGCGTATTGCCTAGTGCCATACGCGTATGACCAGAAGCCAGAACTCTCAGATCTGCAATGGCTTTCTCTGCTACGAGATCTATCCAATCCCACCTTCCACAGTCCAATTTTCACACAAAAATCACTCATATCATCTAACACGAATCATTCCCTGTTCTATTTCACAAATCCTAACATCATTACTTACAATTTCTACGAATTCCTTCGATTAAAATCCCAATTTCGTTCATCCCAAAAATTCAGATTTCCCGCATACAACAATCTAATCAGAGGTAAAACAATGGTCTATCACTACCCATGACATATTATCATATAATACCCGTTAACCGATGATAAACCCCCCTTACCTGAGTTAATCCGGCAGCTTCCGAGCTCCAAGCTTCTCCTCTTCTCTTGCTCTGCCTTTTGCCCTTTTCCTCTTTCAGCAGCTTCTCTGAGTTTCCTTTTCACGTGAAAACCCTTTTTACCAAAAATGGGACTTTTTATTATTCCAACTTATTTTATTCCAATAAATAATAACCCAATAATTATTATTTCAAAATAATAATAATAATCCAAACTCCCAATTATTCGATTAAATTAATAAATAAAATATTAATTTAAATTAAATAATTATCTTATTTTAATTGGGGTGTTACAACAAGTACACAAATTCTATCCGAAAGTTAAAATGGGATGACACCGGTTTAAGGGAATGTGAGTGTTCTTTTAAGTTGCACGGATACCTTATGACGAATAATACATTTAGATTTAATATGATTTGTGATTTACATAAGCATTACATGTCGCCTTATGACGCAAGTTAGTCGATCATCCCATTGCATGTCGCCTTAAAGTTGAAGAGAAGAAAATTGTTTCTCGCATGACATTAAACATGGTGAAATCAAAAAACATACTTGCAACTTTGAAATGGATAAAGTCCTCAAAATATATCAAATATCAAGCAAGCATACAATGTTCGTGCCCGAAACAACAAGGCGACAAGAGAGGATAGAACTTAAATGCAACAATCGTTGAAGCTTTGGTTGATAATTGCTATGTATCTACATACAGAGTGTGTGAGAATGGAGAAATTATTTGAGATATATTTTGGAGTCATCCTTGTTGGGTGTGAATATGGAAGTATAAAAACGGTCTAGAGGGGGTGAAAAAACCCTTATTTAAAAATCAACCGTTTTTTCAAAAAGTTATCATAGATTTTATAAAAGATGCGCGCGGGAGGTTTGATGCGAAAATATGAAAATTATATTTTTCGAAACTTGATCAAGTTAACACTAAATAGATTAACAATCACCAAAGATGAATATGATGGTACACAAGGTATTCAATTGATTCGGTTATATAATCAATGAGGTGTGTTTATACAACGCTTCAATATAGTTAATTCTAACCTTAATTATTTATCAGAATTTAATCACCAAATCGGCTCAATAAGGTGTCCAATTCTAACAAAACCTAAGATTACGTAATAAATCAATATCAATTAAATAAACAATAAACTACTCTAGAATTGGAATACCTAAGCATTCAAGTAATACAAAAATTAAATGCAAGAGTGAGAGAGAGAGAGAGAAAGAGAGAGAGAGAGAAAGAGAGAGAGAGAGAGAGAGAGAGAGAGAGAGAGAGAGAGAGAGATGACACTGCGATTTATAGTGCTTCAACGTTCGTCCTCGCTCTGCCTAGGTGCACTCTTCAATGGTTTCCCATTGGAACCTGCATTGTCCTTTTTTATTTGAAAAATATTTGCAGAAGTTCATACAATCACTAATCCACTATAATGCTGCGGATTATAAAATCAACTATCATGTTGTTGACTTGTATACAGTGTAATGTCAAACTCCTATGCATAATCTTTACTCGATTGATGCTTCTTGAATCTTCCAATATCACCGATCTGCTCCAAGCCTTCGTGTGTAGCAATCAACCCCTTGATCCTACTGATTCCTTAAGTGATGAATTGTTTGAAGATTTGAGAAGAACTTTGCCTTGTTTGTAGCCTTCCACACAGTCAATACCAAGGCAATATGGAGAGAAGAATCTACTTCTTTTCAATGGAATTTGTTAGGACCATTAATAATCACCTTAATCTTGTAAACAACATGAAAATCTCAACCAAGTCTTCAAGAACGATTAGTTTCAAGAGTGCGTCTCCTTCAATCAATTACAAATTTCGAGTTATCAAGATCTGAATCAAATTGAAGTTGAAGATGTAAGAATTTTGTTCCAAGAATTTGAACTTTCAAAAATATAGGGTATTGATTTTTCTCACAAAATCACACAAAAATGAATATTGGTTTGTTAATTCGTTAGTTAGATTCGAATCAAGATCATTTCATGATTCCAATGAAATGAACAAGTGAAGTGGAATAAAAGAAAAACAGAGTTTAGACCCATTTTTCAGTTGATTTGAATCAAGAGGAAAGTATGATTCGAATCAAATACCATGTGATTCAAATTATGTGTTAAATTTGATTTGAATCAAATAGGTTGAGCTAACTGAAAAATGTGGAAAATTGTATTATTTGAATTAGGTGTAAAGTTTGATTCAAATCAATTGGGAAAGAGGTGACCCAGAGTTTGATGATTCGAATCATGTGTAAAAGTTGATTTGAATCAAATTGTTTAAAAATTATTGCTTTTCCTCTATTCAAAATTATTTGAATCAGGATTTGTGCTTAATTCAAATCAAACACCAAAAATACTAATTTTTGAAAACTTTCAAAAGACTTTGACATTTTTTATTCCATCTAACTTGAATCAATAACATATATGGATCTTATTCCATTGACTCATGAAATTTATTAAAAGCGCCATGATCAAGTTCAAACCTAACTAATGGTTTATGCATGCTAAAAACGAATCATTTCAAAACTTGATCTAGAAAGGTGTTGTCGTGCCGTGAAAACTATAGAGTCGCCACCAAACTTTATTTATTTTAGAGGAAAGGGAAAATATCGATAAAACCCCTAAAAGATGGTCGTCGCAACCAAGAGTGTATTCGGGAGTCGATAATACAAGGGGAAAGCATTAACACCTGTCACATCCGTTGTACTCAATGGGAACCATTTTGAGTGTTCTTTGCGTGCACGGGTGTTGTTATCTAAAGGTTACTTGCGATTGATTAAAGGGGGAAAATAAGTTTTAAATTAGTGTGTTTGCCAAGGATTCGAACCCTCATGCCTGCGTATCCTCATAGTGTAATGAGAAAATCAGAGCTTCGTAGTTCGTGGTAGAAAATATGAATGCGTTGGTTGTTTTTATTGAACAGTGTTAACGTTCGCGTCCGAGCAGTTAAACGTTGCTTGTATGCTCGCGCATGGGAGAATTTAATGTTTGTTTTTTTGGTAGAATGAATGTGCTTGGATCGCATTCTAGCAGTTAAACGTAGCTCGTATGCTCATGCATAGGAGGCTTAAGCATTGTTCTTATTGCGGTAGAACAAAAATAACATATCCTTTGTGAAACATTTTTGGGTTCCATAAGGCGGAAAGTTCTATTTGATGAGTTTTGATTGATTTTAAAGTCAGAGACAAGTATCAGACCACAAGCTAAGTACGAACGAAAATCCGAGTACTCGTGAGCTGAAAGGACAATTGTATCATGACCTCTCTTTTTGATCCTGAAAGAGTGTTTGTTTATGAAATTTGTGAGGCAATTTTATCATTGGTACTTATAGGGAGACAATCATCTAACCACAAGCTAAGTACGGTCATCAATCGGAATACTCAAGAGCTGAAAGGACAATTGCATCCTGACCTCTCTTTTTATCCCTATGAGGACTAAATTAAACTCGTTCATTATTAAGTGTTTTTGAATAGAAGACAAGTATTGGGCCACAAGCTAAGCACGGTCGACAATCCAAGAACTTGAGAAATGGTGTGTACAAGTACGTACACCCCATCCTTTTTCATCCGGTTTATTGTAAAATATCTTGAAATTGACTTGACATTAGATCAAGTGTTTGAGATTGAATAGAACAAAATATGTGAATTAAATGGAAGATGTATTTTATGTTGGATTAAGCACTCGCATCGCATTCAATTAAATTTGATTTGGAAATACACTTGACGTTGGGTCAAGTTTATCTTTGTTCTTTTGTAAATGGTCTTTTTAACTCGCTTTTGATTATTTCTTGGTTAATGAGTAAGGAAAGTGATAAAATGAAAAGTAATAAAAGTGTTACATATTCATGGGAGTGGGATACATTTTTCCCAAATGGGGGATAATCATTCACCATACAAAATTAAACCATGCACATAAGAATCATCCAAGTGCACCCAAATAAACCATTCAAGTAATCATCCACAACCAATAATTCATGCATGCAATCAAGAGTAAAGACAAAGGAATTAAATTATAATGAGTTCTAATTGAAAAATAAAAGATGAAATCACTAAGTATTCAATTAAATCCCAATTAAAACTAACATCAAACATTAATTATTCAAAGTGTTTTATAACATATATTTTCAATGTATTCAAGTGTGTACGAAAAAGATTAACCATGTGTAGAAAAGAGATTAAGATGTTAATCATGCATACTAGCTAATTAAGTGCTAATCTAATCCTAATATTAACATGTTTACTAATTCTAAAATCTAAATTGAGAATTAATTATAAAACTAGATCTACCTAAAGTTCTAGTCAAAATCTCAAAGGAAAACTTTAGGGAGGATAAATTTTGGGTTATGACAGGCAAGCCAACTCAAGAGCACGAAAAGTCAATCACTCCCGGAGACGGTTAACCAGGGGATACAGTTTCAAGACATTGAGGCAAGCCAGATTGAGGTCTTGTAGCGGTAAATTCATGACTATCAAGCTATGGATAAGCTTAACATCAATAAAACTAGAGTCGCCACCGCGCTTTTATTGTTTCTAAAGGAAAAAGGATAAGTACGAACAAAACCCAAAAATAAGAAGTTTTCAAATCAAAACTAATAAAATGCCAGAGATTACAGGTAAGGGGGTTGGTTACACAAAGGGAAGGTGTTAGCACCCAAAGTGTCCTAGGGAGCCATTTTTTATGTGTGTATGTGTTTTTGGTATAAAAGATGTTTGAGAAAAAAATAGAGTGTGGGGATGAGAAAAGAATTAATTGATTATATTTTTGTATTTGACAAGACCTTCAGACTTGTGTCTACGTACCAACATAAAAATGAGGGATCAAAACCTCGTAGTTCGTGGTAACAATTTCAAAGTTGGTGAATTGCTTTAAACAAAAGTTTAAATGAAAAAGGCATAAAGGGCCAAAAATTTGAATGAAGTTATTAGTTCTTTTTGTCTTTTGAAATTTTAAGTCAATATGATTAAGTCTATTTACAAATTTGATTTAAGAAAAAAAGTTTGAAAATCCAATGGCATAAGGCCAAAATTTCTACTTGAAATAAGGTCTAAGTTTGAAATCACAAGCAAAGAAAGTTTTTGAAAAGGGGGAGAGATTTTGAAATTTAAGAAGTGGGAGAAGATGAAGAGGCTACCCTAAGCATAAAATTAAAAGTTAAGAGTTAAAAAGATCTGACCAATGGGATGCAATCCAACAAACAAGAATGTCATATAGAAAACCCATTTTCCCTTTGGACTCCGAATCAAGCAATAATCAACAAGAAATTAGAAATATCCAAACATTATGAAGATCAAGGCATCAAATAAAGATAGCCACATCCAAGCAAGAAAATCCCATAGCCAACAGTCTTCTTTGTCTTCTCATGTACCAGATGAAATATTCCTTGGTCAACTCAGAACAAAGCATCAAACACAAGATCAAAATAACAGTTAGCACTAAGACAAAGTAACAGATGAATTCAAACAGAGTCTAAGGCTTGCATCAGATGAAGGCTTGGTTCACAATAACTTGGTCTCAGAATGTTGGCATTGGCCAAGTCCTTTTTGCATAGGGAATGTTGCCTAATCCTAAGTCCAAAAGTTCATATCAAGATCAACAGTCCACCAAATATTTCTTTAGGGGTTTTGTTGTTTATTAAGTGTTTTAAGGTCCTAAGACCACAAACAAAATCAAAATGAACAAACAATATATACAATCATAAGATATGGCTCAAATGAGCAAAGTTAAAATGGCATAAACATAAACAAGTTAAATGAAATGTAAATGGCAATGAATGATAAATGACTGGAAATTAAATTGCATAAAGTAAATGACTTGAAAGTAAAGAAATATTAACAAGATTTAGTTAAATGTTAGTCAAAGGTTAGTCAAGTGTTAGTGGTATTTTTAATTGATTAACTCATTCTTTGGAGAACACTCAACCATCCATTCACAAGCATGGATCCTTAAACCAAGACGTCTTCCATGAGAATGGCTCCAACTTGGATAATTCAACAAGTATACCACTAGCTCTCATGAAAGGAAAAAAGGTCAATTTTCCATACAATACCATGAAGAATGGGAGACTTACAATCTCACTTACTAGAATGCTATGCCTTTAGGGTCAAATTTAGCTCTATGTTAAGCAATCATAATTGGACTTATGTCGAAGTCACAACTATCTGAGGCCGGGTAATAAAAATTTAGGTGTTAATGCATGTTAGAGATTCGGTATAATGAACCAAACTCTAAAACATATCACACACTAAAAGAAAAGATCAAAAGGGATGGACCTATCTCAGTCATACTCGTATTGGCTCATTTGACACAAGGTCATTGATGAACCAATTAGCCTTAAGACATTAGAGATTTCATTGGTCAAATGAAGGAATGGAAAAGAATAGGGATGCGGATGAAGAGGGAGGGGAATGAGAGAAACACAAATTGGTCATGGAAGGAATTTTATCAAATTAGAACCATTCATTCATTTTTGGAGATGAAATGTACATTTCATCAACCCCCTAAATCCAATGGTTTTAATCCAACAAAAGTCAAATAAACCTTGACCAAGGCCCAAACAAATAGTCAAACATCACAAGACCATAAAGATGGCTCAACATAATTTTTATACATTTAATCAATTAAAAATCAAATGAAAAATGCATTAAAATACAATTTAATTTGGTCAAAACCTAAGATCTCTTCAAAACACCAAATAAATGGTCAAGAGATTTATCCTAGGTCAAACAAGGTCAAAGGACCTTAGACAAAAAAAATCATGATTTTTGAAAAGTCAGAAGTATTTTTAAACAATTAAAAATATGCACAAATTTAATTCATGAAAAATATCAAAATTAATCCAAAAAATAATTTTAATTTAGAATACAAAAGCGAAAAATATTTAAAGATTTTTGGTGAAAGTCACATATTTTTTGGATTAAAAATGAAATTTCTATGAATTAAATAAAATAAGTGGATTAAATGGAAATACAAAAAATACAAAAAAACAAGGGCCATCAGTTCTCCCTCATTAATTGAGGTGGCAGATCTGATGGCCAAGCGCGCACGTTCCACCAAAGATCTGAGTCAATGCGCCATACCAATGGTAATCAAAACCAAGGGTCAAGATTTAAACATTTTAAAAGGATCAGATGGTTTGGAAGGTGCCAACGCACCACCGGAGCTAGGTCTCCGGTCTTCTTCTCCGGTGGACCTCATCAGACTGGTCCACCACAAACCACCATAGAAATGAAAAACAAAGACATGGATTTAGAGGAAAAATGCTCAAGAGCACGAATCTGGCCTCAATTTTCTCTAATTCCAAGTATATAAAGAGATACAGGGATTTGAATTTTGAGGATCATGAACTGAGTTGCTTCGATTTGACCTCAAAGCAACTCAATCTTGTTGCCTACATTGGTAGGACTTCAGCCAACCAAAAATCACAAAGAATAGTGAAGAATTGAGAGAGAATCGAAGAGATGAAAATTCTGGAAAATTACCTTCGAGTGAGCTTTAAACGTGCTTGATCTTGCTTCCAATTGACCTTGGCTTCTCTTCAAAAGCTTGTAGGAGATGAATTGGATCAAGGAAAAGCTTGGACTCTTGGAGTTTCAATCTCAAAACAGAATGAGATTTGAAGCTCGATTTTCAAATGAAAACCTTCAAGATTATCCTTTAATGATGAGGGTTTGGATTGCAGGTTCAAAGCTTTGGCATGAGGTTCTTAATTCCGAGCCAAAAGGGTTGTATTTATAGGCATTACATTTTATTTTCACACACTTCCCAAATTTTCCAAAATCAACAATCTTCTTGCATGCTTGCATGGGCGTGTGATAGGCCCATCAAATGATGCTATCAGGTCCAAAATCTCTAATGTGCAATCCTGAAATCATTTCATGTACTCATGCAATGGAGATTGAAAAGTGAATGTGAAATCCATCCAAATGATCCTTTGAAAAGAACCCATGCACAAGTACTTCATTTCTTAGCCAAATGCGATGATCTTGGACTTTTTGGAAAGGTGAGATCAAGGGGAACAACTTTCATGTTGAACACTTTTCCATTTGAAGCTTGGATCATGATGAATTTTGAGGTGGACGTTTGGAAAATCAAACATATTTGAAAATTTTCTAAGTACCAAGTCAAATGTTCACTTCTTCCACCTTGAGTAACTTTTGCTATGGGATTCAAATGGAAAAAGTTCCTTCATAAAAGTTGTATATATTTCAAACCTCTTAAATTTGGTCACACGTTTGACCTAATTTGGATTTGGCATGAAGGAGTTATACATTTTAGAAGTTGAGGAAAATCACTTGTTCAATGGTAATGGCCCAAAATGACCTATAATGTTTCCTCTTGGCACATACATTTGAAAGTTGAATTTGAACTTATTATAAGAATAAAAGTTGTATATGACATCTTTTATTTGATCATAGAACTTGAATGTCTTTCATATCATAAAAATGGAGCAAGTTACGGTCCTTGTAAGTTGACATCCTAACTAGGGTTCAGACAAAATGACCTATAATCTTTCACCATAAAAAATGACTTTCCAAGAAAAAATAGCTCTTGACTTAAACATGAAAGTTTTTTGGAATGTAATAAGGAGTAACGTTTCTCTTGGAATAATTTTCATATGATAAAAATTGTAGGAGATAGGGTCTAGGAAACCCTAGTTTTGACCAATTGACATTCTCTGGTCAACCACCATGAACCATCTTGCAAACTTGACATTCTCTTGATATTTGGGACTCATGGAGGATCATATATGTGTAAGATTATGTAATATTAAGTATCCCTTGAAATATTTGATCAAATGATGAAGAAACTTGTTGAGGAAGTCACACAAGATACCTAGATGAATTAGGGCTTCCAAGGCAAACAAGCTTCAAACTCTTGATGAATTCTTGATCAAAATGATATATGAAGATAATGGGGACCCATATATGATGTCTAGAACCAATGTTCACCATCCCTTGATTAGTCTTCTTGCATTGAGGGTCTCAAACCCTAGATATGAGCTTGATGGAGCATAGGTGAACACATACATTACCTGCAAAAGAAGTAAACTATACATTGACATATTTTTGGATTTTTGGTTAGTAAATAATGAAAAAAAAGTATGATACAATCAAATGTCTTTGGTGATCTCCCCAAATGCAAAGCCAATGAATTAGGGGTAAGGAGGATGCCAAGGTGTGATCCCAAAGCCAATGCATATGATGAGATGGCATGAGGGATCTTAGGGTCAAAATTGGGGTCTTACAGATCTCCCTATGACAAGACTACTTCATAACTTGTGACTGGGGCAACTCATACAGATACCCAACTGATTGGGGTAGAGGTAGACTACGAAGGTACAAGCTCTCTCCATGTTTCAAGTCAAGTGCAGGGGTGTGACAACAACTGTTGAGCCCGAAGTAGGTGTCATAGAATCACCTATTTATGACATTTATCCTAGCCTTAATTTCCCACCTCCCGCCACATGAGCATCTAGTTAACCATTGCATAAATCATCGTCATGCATTAATCACATCGCTTTACTCATGCATATCATTCATCAAGCATATCATGAAGTCTTGTCATACAAACTAGAAAAGATAAAGCCCAATATTTATTGCAACTTCCAAACCCCAAACTTGCTTGGTTACTTTTTAAAACCTAGTCTTGTTTGGCACCTCTCTAACTGTAAAGGCATTTTGAAACTTTCTAAAATTATGGGCTCCTTGATTCCATTCACTACCATACCAAATCAAAAGTTTATCTCAAACCACATTTCTACATAGCATACATGGCTTCATGCATCGTAAAAAAGGAATCAATCATACATTACATATAACATGTGTATCATGTTGGTATGTTACCCCATCGAGTATTTCAATCAACCCCCAGCAAATGAACCTATGAAAGTCTACCTTCCATTCCGTATTCCATATACACTTACCTCTCTCACATTACAACTGTTCTCAATGGGAAAATTTTCATGTATTTTGGTATTTAATCCTCTTATACCTTGAATACTCGAGAAGTTGTCTCAATTCACGTATTCAAGTTTAAGATGATTAAATAGGGGCAACTGTCATACCCAAAAATTTGCCCTCCCCTTTTCACTTATTGTAGTGGTAAATTCATGACCATTAAAATATGGATAAACTTAACGTTAATAAAACCAGAGTCGCCACCGCGCTTTTATTGTTTCCGAAGGAAAAGGGAAAAGTACGAACCAAACCCAAAGATAAGAAGTTTTCAAATCAAAACTAATAAAATTCCAGAGATTACAGGTAAGAGGGTTGGTTACACAGAGGGAAGATGTTAGTACCCAAAGTGTCCTAGGTACTCCTAGGGAGCTCTTTTTTATGTGTGTATGTGTTTTTGGTATAAATGATGTCTCAGAAAAAATAGAGTGTGGGGGTGAGAAAAGAATTCATTGATTATATTTTTGTGTTTGACAAGACCTTCGGACTTGTGCCTACGTACCAACATAAAAATGAGGGATCAAAACCTCGTTCATGGTAATAATTTCAAAAATGGGTGAATTGCTTTTAATCAAAATTTAAGTTAAAAAGATCACAAAGAGCCCAAAAGTTTGAATGGGTGTTAGTTCTTTTTGTCTTTTGAAAGTTTTAGTCAATATGATTAGATTTATTTACAAGTTTGATTTGAAAAAAGAGTTTGAAAATTCAAAGGGATAAGGCCAAAGTTTCTAATTTGAAGAAAAGGTCTAAGTTTGAAATCACAAGCAAAGAAAGATTTTTGAAAAGGGGGAGAAATTTTGAAATTTAAGAAGTGGGAGGAGATGAAGAGACTAACCCTAAGCATAAAATTAAAATTTAAGAGTTGAAAAGATCTGACCAATGAGATGCAATCCAACAGACAAGAATGTCATATAGAAAACCCATTTTCCCTTTGGACTTTGAATCAAGCAATAATCAAGCAAATATCAATATCAGACATCATGAAGATCAAGGCATCAAATAAAGATGGCCACATCCTGTAAGACCCCAATTTTGACCCTAAGATCCCTCATGCAATTTCATCATAAGCATTAGCATTGGGATCATACCTTGGCATCCTCCTTGCCCCTCTTTCACTGAGTTCGTTTTGGGAGAGATTACCAAGCACTTTGTGATTGTATCATACTTGTATATTATTATTTTACTAACAAAAATATAAAAATATGTCTTTGCATTTGCCTAACTCTTTTGTAGGTAGGGCATGAACTCCATTGATTCATCAAGTTCATATCTAGGGTTTGAGACCCTCAAGACAAAGAGCACAACCATGAATTGATCCAAGAATGGTTATGAGCATCATATATGAGTTCTGTTGACTCCTACATGTTATTCTTAGTTGAAATTTTTTTGCTTATTCTATTTTTAATAAATTGAAAATTTCATTTTGATTTATGTTAATAACTTTTTTTTAATAAGACTTTTAACCTATCATTATCTCCCCCCTTCTCATCTACCAAGTTATTCTTAGTATATCTTTAAATTTAAAAAAAAAATCATCATTATTTTATTTAAAATAATAGAAAGACAAATGAAAATTTGGTCCATTAAATAAATACTATTAAGGTAAATTACAATTTTTTTATTAAAAAGTTTAATTTGAGTTTCAATTCCATTCAACTTTCTCAAATAGAAAGTCAAACTAAAATCTTATCAATATAAAATATTCATATTCAATGTTCATGACTACATATTTGAGAGTACATTAAAAGGTAATTAAAATTGTAGCATACTAGTTCATATTTAATTTAGGAGTACATTAATAATATTAGATAATTTAAGTATACCAAATATGTTTATTTTATTATAAAAACATCAATAAACTATTTGAATAGCTTTTAACCAAAATTTATTTTATTATAAAAACATCAAGTTCTTTAAGTATACCAAATATCATATTTTTTCATGGTGCAATGCGGAACTATTATTTAATTACTTAATATTATTTTATTTAACTTTGCAGAAATATCCCGGTGATAAGTTTTACTAATTTATTAATCTACTGTAATTATACACGGTATATTAAATATATGATGAAATAAATTAACATGAAGGGTCTGTGGCGCAATGGTAACGTGTTTGACTCCAAATCAGAAGGTTGTGTCTTTGATTTTTGTTGGCTTTAAATATTAAATAATAAATTATTTAACAAAAAAAATGCGATATTTTCTTGGAATCAAATTTTGACCATAATTTTTTATTAAGAACTAGTATACACAAACTAAAAACTCAAAAACCACATGACAAATTACGAAAGCATAACATAGAATTACAAAGGACATTTCAAATAAAACGCTTAAAATAAGATATAACAACGTATAAAATATATTATTCAACTTCAATCAACGCAACATTATTTCCTCCGGCCTCCTTTCGAACCACCACCACTACCGTGGCTTTGAGTCTCACTCACAGTGATTTTACTGCCATGTAGCTCCTGGCCGTGCATTGCTTTAATGGCGTCTTTCATTGACTGCTTCGATGCAAATGTGATGATTCCAGATCCGCTCGATCTTCCAGTTTCACGATCAACGATGACCTAAACAACAACAAAAAAACATATTAGAGAGGACCAATATCTAACAATGATTAAATCCGATTTCAGCAACAAACGGACCTTCACGTCAATGATTTCGCCAAAAGAAGAAAATGCTTTGCCAAGAGAATAGTCGTCAGTGGCCCAAACAAGTCCATCAACAAAGCATTTGTACTCAGATTCGGCCATGGAAATAAAATGGGAATGGAAGAAAAGGAGAATTAATTAGAAGTGAGTGAGAGCACGATTACACTTATTGTTATTATATAGTAGAGATATTTTCAATTATTTCTAACCTCCACATATTTCACATGTTCTTCCTGGGATCATATGGCTCAAATTGAACTCATGTGTAGCCTCCATATGTATCTATTACATTTTTCATTATGAAAATCCGAAAATATATTTTTTTAATTTTGAATGTATATTTTTGAAATATTTATTTAACACAATAATACGTTATAAATGAGGTATAAAGAAATTATTAAGTTAACAATTCAGTGACAAATACTTTATATATTGAATGATAATTTTTGCCACTATTTTTTCATCGACAGAGAAGAAAAATCTGACTTTCAAAAGTTTATAATAAAAAATAATAAAATAAAACATTACGATACTTTTATAGACCGTATTTTTTGACCACTATTTCACGTTATCCATTAAGGAGAAGAAAAATCTGGCTTCCAAAAGTTTATACTTAAAAATAAAAAATAAACATGATAATAATTTTATAAAGCACAATATTTTCTATCTATTGAAAATTATAATTTTTTACTACTATTTTTCTTTTATGAACATTATTCATTCAGGAGAAGAAAAATCAAACTTCCAAAAATTTATAATTAAAATAGAAAAATAAATATTTAATACTTCTATAAAATAAATATTTTCTATCTATTGAATTATATTTTCTTGCCATTATTTTTTTTATGAACACTATCCGGTTACGAGAAGGAAAATCTAACTTTTAAAAGTTTGTAATTTTTAAAATAAAAGAATAAAAATTACAATTGTTTTTCAAAATGAAATATTTTATATTTATTGAATCATGATTTCTGACCACTATTTTTCGATAAATATTATCTGTTCAAGAGAAAAAATATATAGTTTTCAATAATTTATAATTAAAAATAAAAAAATAAATTTGATAATACTTTTCTAAAGTACTATATTTTCTATCTATTGGATCAGAATTTATCACCGCGTATTTTTATGAACATTATCAGTTCATAAAATTTAACCTCCACAAATTTATAGTTAAAAAGAAATGTATAATAATACTTTTATAAAATGCAATATCTTTTACCATTATTTTTTAGAACATTATCTATTCAAAAGAAGAAAGATCTAACTTCCAAAAATTATGATTTAAAAATTTTAAAAATATAATACAACTTTATAATATTTCCTTAAGCCGCCAAGATGGATCTCCCTAATTTTAGTGATAGAATTTAGTTGGATGTTCCCATGCCTAAGATGAATCAATTGTTAGAATTTAATTGCATGGGTTATATCTCTCTCTTTTTACTAAAAATATATTTCATTAAAATAGTTCAATTACTAAATGTATAGAAATGTTAGATATAAACTTTAAATACTAAATTATTTAAAAACATGCCACATTTTTGGAACCAAATTTTGACCACTAATATTTATTAAGAACTAATACACATAAATTCAAAACTCAATAATCACACGACAAATTACGAAACCATTACAGAGAATCACAAAAGACATTCCAAATAAAACGCTTATAATAACCAATAAGACATAACAACATATATAACATATTATTCAATTTCAATCAACGCAACGTTATCTCCTTCGGAACCACCACCATTGTCGTGGCCTTGAGTCTCGTTCACAGTGATTTTACCGCCATGTAGCTCCTGGTCGTGCATCGTTTTAATGGCGTCTTTCATTGACTGCTCCGATGCAAATGTGACGATTTCAGATTCGCTCGATGTTCCACTTTCATGATCAATGATGACCTAAACAACAACAAAACAAACATATCAGAGAGTAATAGAACAAAACAGTGATTAAATCCGATTCAACAACAAATGGACCTTCGTTTCGATGATTTCGCCAAAGGAAGAAAATGCTTTGCCAAGAGCATAGCCGTAAGTGGCCGAAGCAAGTCCACCAATAAAGCATTTATACTCAGATTCGGCCATGGAAATGGAGGGAAAAACCTAGTAATAGGATTAAAATGGGAATTGAAGAAAACAAGGATTAACTAGAAGTGAGTGAGAGCACAAAGGAAAATGGTTACACCTATTGTTGTTATATAACCGAGATATTTTCAACTATCGCTAACCTCCACATGTTCTTCATGGGTCCTATATGGCTCAAATTGGACTCACGTGGAGTTGTCCATATGTACATTTTTCATTATGCACTATATGGAAACCTGAAAATGTCCATTTTTAATTTTGAAAGTATATCTTCGGATGCTTCTATTTTTGTTAAGTTAACAATTCAGTGACAAATACATCAGTGCAATTCCGAGTTTGTCAAACGAAAATTTGTAGAAAAAAAATACAACCTTACATGTAAGACCTCTACCGAAATTTCTTTCTACACTCGATCAACTTTTTTACTTCAAAATAATATTTCTCTATTTTTTTCACATTAAAACGAGCAAAAGAATATGAAATTAAGATAATGTACATGTATTTCCTTCATCATTACTTCCATTAATGGGTTAGATAGAAGACATGCATTTGTGATACTAAGATGCAAAAGAAGTGACAAGTACACAAATTCTATCTGGAAGTTAAAATGGGATGACACCGGTTTGAGGGAATGTGAGTGTTCTTTTAAGTTGTACGGATACCTTATGACGAATAATACATTGAGATTTAATATGATTTGTGATTTACATAAGCATGACATGTCGCCTTATGATGCAAGTTAGTCGATCATCCCATTGCATGTCGCCTTAAGGTTGAAGAGAAGAAAATTGTTTCTCGCATGACATTGAACATGGTGAAATCGAAAAACATACTTGCAACTTTAAAACGGATAAAGTCCTCAAAATATCTCAAATATCAAGCAAGTATACAATGTTCGTGCCTGAAACAACAAGGCGACAAGAGAGGATATAACTAAAATGCAACAATTGTTAAAGCTTTTGGTTGATAATTGTTATGTATCTACGTACAGAGTGTGTGAGGATGGAGAAATTGTTTGAGATACATTTTGGAGACATCCTTGTTGGGTGTGAATATGGAAGTATAAAAGCGATCTAGAAGGGGTGAAAAAATCCTTATTTAAAAATCAGCCGCTTTTTCAAAAAGTTATAATAGATTTTATAAAAGATGTGCGCGGAAGGTTTGATGCGAAAATATGAAAATTATATTTTTCGAAACTTGATCAAGTTAACACTAAATCGATTCACAAACACTAAAGATGAATATGATGGTATACAAGGTATTCAATTAATTCAGTTGTATAATCAACGAGGTATGTTTATACAACGCTTCAATATAGTAAATTATAACCTTAATTATTTATCAGAAATTAATCACCAAATCGGCTCAATAAGGTGTCCAATTCTAAAAAATCCTAAGATTACGTAATAAATCGCTATCAATTGAATAAACGATAAACTACACTAGGATTGGAATACTTAAGCATACAAATAATATGAAAATTAAATGCAAGATTAAGAGAGAGAGAGAGAGAGAGAGAGAGAGAGAGAGAGAGAGAAAGATGACGTTGCGATTTATAGTGCTTCAGCGTTCGTCCTCGCTCTGCCTAGGTGCATTATTCAATGGTTTCCCGTTGGAACCTGCATTGTTCTTTTTTATTTGAAAAGTATTTGCAGAAGTTCATATAATCACCAATCCACTATAATGTTGCGAATTATAAAATCAACTATCATGTTATTGACTTGTATACATTGCAATGGCAAACTCTTATGCGTAATCTTGACTCGATTGACGCTTCTTGAATCTTACATTATAACCAATCTTCTCCAAGCCTTCGTGTGTAGCAATCAACCCCTTGATCCTACTGATTCCTTAATCGATGAATTGTTTGAAGATTTGAGAAGAACTATGCCTTGTTTGTAGTCGTCCACACAGTTAATACCAAGGCAATATGGAGAGAAGAATTTGCTTCTTTTCAATGGAACTTGTCAGGACCATTGATAATCACCTCAATCTTGCAAACAACCTGAAAATCACAACCAAGTCTTCAAGAATGATTAGTTTCAAGAGTGCGTCTCCTTCAATCAATTGCAAATTTCTAGTTATCAAGATCTGAATCAAATTGAAGTTGAAGATGTAAGAATCTTGTTGCAAGAATTTGAACTTTCAAAAATAGAGGGTATTGATTTTTCTCACAAAATTGCACATAAATGAATATTGGTTTGTTAATTCTTTAGTTAGATTCGAATCAAGAGCATTTCATGATTCCAATGAAATGAACAAATGAAGTGGAATAAAAGAAAAACAGAGTTTAGACCCATTTTCAGTTGATTTGAATCAAGAGGAAAGTATGATTCGAATCAAATACCATGTGACTCAAATTATGTGTTAAATTTGATTTGAATTAAATAGGTTGAGCTAACTGAAAAATGTGGAAAATTGTATGATTTGAATCAGGTGTAAAGTTTGATTCGAATCAATTAGGAAAGAGGTGACCCAGAGTTTAATGATTCGAATCATGTGTAAAATTTGATTCGAATCAAATTGTTGGAAAATTATTTCTTTTCGTCTATCCAAAATTATTCGAATTAGGATTTATGCTTAATTCAAATCAAACACCAAAAATCCTAAATTTTGAAATTTTTCAAAAGACTTTAACATTTTTCTTTTCACCTAACTTGAATCAATAACATATATGGATCTTATTCCATTGACTCATGCAATTGATAAAAACATCATGATCAAGTTTTAACCTAACTAATGGTTTATGCATGCTAAAAATGAATCATTTCAAAACTTGATCCAGAGAGGTGTCGTCAAGCCGCAAAAAATATAGAGTCGCCACCGACCTTTATTTATTCCAGAGGAAAGGGAAAAGATCGATAAAACCCCTAAAAGATGGTTGTCTCAACCAAGAGCGGATTCAGGAGTCGATAATGCAAGGGGAGGTATTAGAACCCGTCACGTCTGTTGTACCCAACGGGGAACCATTTTGAGTGTTCTTTGCATGCACGAGTGTTGTTATCTAAAGGTTACTTGCAATTGATTAAAGGGGGGAAATAAGTTTTAAATCAGTGTGCTCGCCAAAGATTCGGACCCTCGTGCCTGCGTATCCTCATAGTGCAATAAGAAAATCAGAGCTTCGTAGTTCGTGGTAGAAAATATGGATGTGTTGGTTATTTTTATTGAACAGTGTTTACGTTCGCGTCCGAGCAGTTAAACATTGCTTGTATGCTTGCGCATGGGAGAATTAAATGTTTGTTTTTTTTCGGTAGAATGGATGTGCTTGGATCGTATTCTAGCAGTTAAATGTAGCTTGTTTGCTCCCGCATGGGAAGCTTAAGCATTGTTCTTATCACGGTAGAACGAAAATAACATATCCTTTGTGAAAAAATTTTGGATTCCCTAAGGCGGAAAGTTATATTTGATGAGTTTTAATTGATTTTAAAGTCAGAAACAAGTATCATACCACAAGCTAAGTATGGTCGGCAATCCGAGTACTCGGGAGCTGAAACGACAATTTTATCCTGACCTCTCTTTTTGAGCCTGAAAGAGTGTTTTTTTATGAAATTTGTGAGGCAAGTTTAATCATTGGTACTTATAGAGAGATAAACATCTAACCACAAGCTAAGTACGGTCAACAATCGGAATAATCAGGAGCTAAAAGGACAATTGCATCCTGACCTCTCTTTTCCGCCCTATGAGGACTAAATTAAACTCGTTTATTGTTAAGTGTTTTTTAATGGAAGACAAGTATTGGGCCATAAGCTAAGCACGGACGACAACCCAAGTACCTGAGAAATGGTGTGTACAAGTACGTACATCCCATCCTTTTTCATCTGGTTTATTGTAAAATATCTTGAAATTGACTTGACATTAGATGAAGTGTTTGAGATTGAATATAGAAAAATGTGTGAATTAAATGGATGATGTATTTTATATTGCATCAAGCACTCGCATCGTATTCAATTAAATTTGATTTGGAAAAACACTTGACGTTGGGTCAAGTTTATTTTTGTTCTTTTGGAAAAGGTCTTTTTAACTCGCTTTTGATTATTTCTTGGTTAATGAGTAAGGAAAGCGATAAAATGGAAAGCAATAAGAGTGTTACATATTCATGGGAGTGGGATACACTTTTCCCAAATGGGGGATAATCATTCACCATAAAAAATTAAACCATGCACATAAGAATCATCCAAGTGCACCCAAATAAACCAATCAAGTAACCATCCACAACCAATAATTCATGCATGCAATCAAGAGTAAAGACAAAAGGAATTAAATTATAATGAGTTCTAATTGAAAAACAAAAGATGAAATCACTAAGTATTTAATTAAATCCTAATTAAAACTAACATCAAACATTAACTATTCAAAGTGTTTTATAACATATATTTTCAATGTATTAAAGTGTGTACAAAAAAGATTAACCATGTGCAGAAAAGAGATTAAAATATTAATCATGCATACTAGCTAATTAAGTGCTAATTTAACCCTAATATCAACATGTTTACTAATTCTTAAATCTAAATTGAGAATTAATTATAAAACTAGATCTACCTAAAGTTCTAACCAAAATCTCAAAGGAGAACTTTAGGGAGGGAAAATTTTGGGTTATGACAGGCAAGCCAACTTAAGAGCACGAAAATTCAATCACTCCCGGAGACGGTTAACCAGGGGATACAGTTTCAAGACACTAAGGCAAGTTAGATTGAGGTCTCTCTATGACAAGACTGTTTCATGACTTATGACTGGGGAAACTCGTGCGGATACCCAACTGACTAGGGCAGAGGTAGACTACGAAGGTACAAGCTCTCTCCATGTTTCAAGTCTAGTGCAGGGGTGTGACTGCAACTGTTGAGCCCGAAGTAGGTGTCGGAGAATCACGTCTTTATGACATTTATCCTAGACTTAACTTCCCACCTCCCTCCACATGAGCATCTGGTTAACCATTGCACAAATCGTCGTCATGCCTTATTCACATCGCCTCACTCATGCATATCATTCATTAAGCATAACATGAAGCTTATCATACAAACTAGAAAAGCTAAATCCCAATATTTATTAGAACTTCCAAACCCCAAATTTTCTTGTTTACATTTTAAAACCTAGTCTACCTCTCTTAAAATCTAACATTCTTCGCATATTTTTTAAAGCCTAGTTTGCTTGGTACCCTTTGTTTCCAACCTTCATAGTTGGTGAATCTTTTTTTAGACTTCTTGGTTGATAATCTCTTTGTTTCCAACCTTAATGGTTGATGGTCCTTATTTCTAACCTTCATGGTTAATGATCTTTGTTTCCAACCTTCATGGTTGGTGACCTTTTGTTTCCAACCTTCATGGTTGATAATCCTTTTGTTTCCAACCTTCATAGTTGATGATCTTTTGTTTCCAACCATCATGGTTGATTATCTTTGTTTCCAGCCTTCATGGTTGATGATCCTTTTGTTGCCAACCTTCATGATTGATGATCCTAGTTTCCAACTTTCATGGTTGCTGATCCTTTTTCTCCAACCTTCATGGTTGATGATCCTTTTGTTTCCAACCTTCATGGTTGATGAACTTTTGTTTCCATCCTTCATGGTTGATGCTATTTGTTTCCAACCTTCATGATTTATAAACCTTTTGTTTCCAACCTTCATGGTTGATGACCCTTGTTTCTAACCTTCATGGTTGATGATCCTCTCTATTTCCAACCTTCATGGTTGATGATTCTTTATTTCCAACCTTCATGGTTGATGGCCTTTTGTTCTCAACCTTCATGGTTGATAATCCTTATTTCCAACCTTCATGGTTGAGGATCTTGTTGTTTCCAACCTTCATGGTTAACGATCCTACTGTTTCCAATCTTCGAGGTTGATAATTTATGTTTCCAACCTTCATGGTTGGTAATCTTTTTCAAACCTCCATGGCTGATGACCTTGTTTCCCATCTTTGTATTGATGATGTATTTCTAATAATTTGACATCCCTATTAGAAAGGATTCAATTGAAACCTCTAACTATAAAGGAATTCTGAAACTTTCTCAACTTATGGGCTCATTGATTCCATTCACTACCATACCAGATCCAGAGGTTATCTCTAACCACATTGCTACATAGCATACATGGATTCATGCATCGTAAAAAAGGAATCAATCATACATTATGTCATGGTGAGAATCGGATATCAAGCTATTGCATTAACTTGAATCACAAAACATTGAAATGTTCACCACTGAACTTTAATTTATCCAAGGAAAAGGGAAAAGATCGAATAAAACCCTAACTGTGCAATGTAAAAACAATGTGAAGAGATCTAAAGTTCGGGGGTTTGTTATACTAAGGGAAGGTATTAGCATCCTAAGTATCTATAGTATCCTATAGGAACCTTTTGAAAGTATTTCTGTTATGTTATTGTTTGTTTGCTATTGTTTAGAAATCTTCTATTGGGAAGGACCTAAAGGTTTTATTAAGTTTGCTCGCCAAAACTTCGTAGTCATGTTCCTACGTATCCTTATAAGGATGGAATCAGAGCAACCGTAGTTCACCTAACTAAGGGTGAAATAACACTTGATAGTGATCAAAGTTCCAAAGGGGTAAGTAAGTGTTCATAACAAACATACTTACAAGAGTTGCAAACTCTTACTTAAATCTAAGTTGAAAGTGAGAATGACTCTAACAAGGTCAAAGGGGAACTAGGGATTGCTAAACTACCTATGACATTAAGTCAATAAAGAGGTCTTTCCCTTGGATTTAGGAAAAAAGATAAACAAAAGATAAGCAAAATGAATAAGATGTTCAAGCATGACATCAACAAATATAAGCACATGATAAAGAAGATGTTCAGGCATGACATCAACAAAGATAAATAAATGGTAAAGAAGATGTTCAAGCATGACATCAACAAGGACAAACAAGGATAAATAAGATGTTCAAACATGACATCCACAAAGATAAGAAAATGAAGAAGATGTTCATACATGACATCAACAAATATAAGCACGTGATAAAGAAGATGTTCAAGCATGACATCAACAAAGATAAACAAGTGGTAAAGAAGATGTTCAAGCATGACATCAACAATGACAAACAAGGATGAATAAGATGTTCAAACATGACATCGATAAAGATAAGAAAATTAAGAATATGTTCATACATGACATCAACAAATATATGGAAGCATGATCATAACAATATCAAGCATGGTATGTAAACATATATGTACGACATGTGAACATGAACAAAGATACAATAACATCAATCAAAGATGTATAAAGTTAACATGAATATGAATGACATGGATATATCATCATGAAGAAACAAAGATGAATGACATAACAAAACATGAACATGTATATGGATGTCATAATAAGTATGAATGAACATGTATATGCATGAAGTAAGACATGGTTTGGACATAACATCAACTTAATCATGAAAACAAGTTAAGTTATTCAAGACATGCATGTTAAGGTTCAACAAGACATGAAAGAATGACATATGAATCATGGATCAATGGCAAAATAAACACACAAAAGTTCATGGCATAGTAACAAAGTTCAAAGCACATAAGCATGTAAACATACATTAAAGTAAGTCAAAATTAGGTCAAAACCAAGAGTCACATATTAACAACATAAAAAAAGTTCATATATGATGCACAATATTCATACAAATCATGGTGATCAAGAAAAATTAAAGTATCAACCAAAGAAGGTCATTTGAAACCCTAAAACAATCCTAAAAAGGTACCAATTTTAGACAAGTATAAGTATGTGAAAAATAAATCAATTATGGAATTTCATTTTTTACCATCATAAAATAGACAAAATTATGAACACATAGAAAAAAGAGTGGCTCAAAAAGGCTTAGGGATCATCAAGTTATGAGCCTTTAAAGTTATGAAAAATAACAAAAATAAATAGGGAAAAAAATAATTAATAAAAATGGGTCTGCGGTGAGAGGGATTCAAACCCGAGACCTCTTACACACACATACTCTAACCGCTGGGGAGGTGATACATCCATTAACTTATTTACAAACATTAATATATATAATAAAACGATTCCAGAAACTGGAAAATGACACTAACTCATCATCTTCTTCCCCGTGTTCTTGCATGTTTCTTTCAATTTTTTCTCAAACTTCCAACAACCATAACTCTCTCAATTTTCCATGAAATTAAAAACTGTAAGAATCTAAATTGCTCTATTTTTCACACGAAATCTAATGGTATCATTATCCCATCCTAAAATTCAATGTACAAAGTGTGTCAAGGCAAAAACCTGAACTGCACTTTTAATTTCCAAACATTAAAATCTCAATGCATGAGCATGGTATAATGCATACAGTAGCAAACATACAACAAACACATTATGTACTAAATTTTTACTTCAATAAATATTCAAGAATGATACATGCACACTATTTTTCAAGTGTAAATGCACTTATCTATTGGAGAAAGTTATATGCTTCTTCTTTAGCTACTACAAAGATAAGAGAGAGATTCTACCAGCCTTGTTGATCCTTATGGATAGTGTTTGAACAATGAGAATGACCAGAAACAACTTGTATTATCTCACAGAAATTTTCTTGCAAAGTGAAGAAGTGAAATGGTGAATGATAAAATAGAGGATACAAAACTTGTTCAAATGATTAAACAAACTCTAAATGGTGTCTAGAGATGATTTGTGGTGTTTGTTTGGAAGATACACGTGGGGAATATGTTTGGTTAGAGAACTTGCAAAAATAGTGTGTTTTTGCAAATTCTAATGGAACGGGAGTTTGATGAAGTGTTTATGGGTTATTGTTGTATATTTTGAGTCTTAAGGGATCCCTATATTTATAGGAAAAGAGTGAGGATTGTAACTGGTTAGAAAAAAAGTTGTGAAGTTATGGTTTTGGTTGAGAATGAATGAGAAGTTTGCATGAATTGTTGAGTTTCAAGGAGTTTGTCATATTTACCTAGCCTCTACAAGGTTGCTTCTGATCTCTTAAGATTGTTTGTGATATTTAGGGACAAGTTTCAACGGTGAAAGATTGAGTTGTTGGCATAAAGCTTGCTTTATTAAAGTAGTAATATGACTTTTTGCAAATTCACCCATAAATGGTATAATGCAATTGAAAAAACCTCAATTCCTTGTGTAATGCACTTAGGATTCATATAAACATCTGATTATGGAGAGATTTATACACAAGAGGACCTGCAATCAAGAGATTTTCACATTTGAAATGGTTTTTCTCAAAAAATTCATCATGAACATGACTTGAAATTCAAGTTTGGAACCCCAACTTCCCATTTTCTAAACTCATAGATCATGTATGGGAAAAACATTTACTTGTACTTTTTGAAAAGCCCTAGACATTCTCTACAAGTTTCATGTTTTGAGTTTTTTCTGAATCAAAGTGGATCATGATGAAAATTGGATGTAAATTTTATCACTTTTTAGGGATCAAAGCTGACTTGAAAATTTCCTAAGTGTTTCAACTTGAGACACCAACTTTATGTCCTCATAAATCAAAATCCTTGAATTTTTAGGGAATCCACCCTCTAGGATAAAGTTGAAGTATGTAACAAGATCTTTCATTTGTGCTTTGGAGAAAATAAAATGGATGCTCGGATTGGAAGTTATGGCTTGAGAAAGTAGTGCACTTGAACATGAAATTTTGATACTTAGTGAAATTTTCAATGTTTTCAAGATTGCCCTTTTTGCAAGTAACCTCATTTATCTTGATTTTTCTTGATCAAATTCATCAATTAAACATATACTCATGAAATTTAACTTGATAAGTTCATATTTGATCATAAATCTCAAAAGTCAAAGGTTTGACTTTGTAGTGCATTGGTTGTGTATCAGATGAATTTGAATTTCTTGATCTTCAATGAATTTAAACTCTTGAGCCAATTGAACATCATGGATGGGCTCTAAGGATGTACTTTAGTGTTTTGAGTCATGTCTTAAGGCTTGAGATCATGTCTTGATCAAAATTCTCAGATGAAATTGAATGTTGCTGAGAAACCCTAATTAGTGAACTAGATGAAAGTGAAGCTTGATGCACTTGTGATTAGGCCATAATACCCTTATTTGTTGATGGAGAGAGATCTCTTTCGTGTATGAGAACTTGATTTATTGATGATCAATCCAAAACTTTGATTGCTCAATCCTTTGAGCTCTTTGAGGGAAACCCTAATTCACATATGAAACAAACCAAACATATCTTAATCTTGTTGTTAGTTATGCATGAATGATGTCTAGGATGAAAATGATTATGAAATCTAGGGGTAAAATTTGGGGTGTGACACATTACATATAACATGTATATCATGTTGATATGTTACCCCACCAAGTCTTTCATTCAACCCCCATCAAATGAACCTATGAAAGTCTACCTGTCATTCTGTATTCAATATACAGTTACCTCTCTCACATTACAACTGTTATCAATGGGAAACTTTTCATGTATTTTGGTATTTAATCCTCTTCTACCTTGAATACTCGAAAAGTTGTCTCAATTCGCGCATTCAAGTTTAAGATGATTAAATAGGGGCAATTGTCATACCCCAAAATTTGCCCCTATTTACTTATCATATAACCCTTGGCTTGAGATTCGTCTATATTCATTCATGCCTCATACATGTGCATCATTCATTCATATTAACACTTTCTAATGATCATCATAGATTCAAAGTTTATGGTTTATAAGAGCCAGAGTTTGCTTAGGGATTAACCCTTAGTATTATGGTATTGCTCATCATTTGGAATAAGAGGTGTGAAACCCTAATTTTTTAACCTTTGGGACCTTGATTCATGTATTTTGTAAACATGGTATTCATATGTGCATCCAAACCCTAATCTTGGGCCCATGGGTTGGGAAGTTGATAGTGGAGCCTTTGTGCTTGGTTTGAAGACCTTGATTAGATGGTGTGCATCATGAAACCATAATCAGGGATAATTGGTACTTGAGTGCCATGTTGGTTGACTATTGGATTTACGATTAAATGAAACCCTAATTATTGGTTATTGGCACCTAATGGGTCACGTGGATTGTATCTTAGTGTTAGAGTTGGATCAAGGATTGCAAGTATGGATAGGTAACCATGTAAGTTGATTTTGACTGGTTAGCCTCTTTAGGTGACTTTGGTCATTGCTTTAGGTCATATTTTGGGGTTTTGATCCAAGTCATGCATTGTGATTCATTCAAAGATTAATTTCCAAATTGCAAGATTCTTAAACTCAGGTTTCTCTTCATTTCAAGGTTTTTTTTCTTTATCCAACATACAAATTCAAGATTCTTGTTTAAGATTCAAGATCAAGGTTCATTCATTTTTGCTTGAGGAAAGGTATTTGGACAAGTCATAAAAATCCATGTTATATTCACTTCAAGAACTTTTCCATATTACAAGTCATCAAATGTACAAGTTTATACAATTACATCAAGAAAAACCTTATTCTAACCTACAGTTAACTTTGGTCAACTGTTGACTTTTTGGTCAACTCAACCACCTATTCCTAAGTCCTAATCACCACCACCTCATATTGATCTTCAATCCTATATCCTTTTGGTGCATGCCTTGATATCACATCCATGATCAAATCTCAATTCCATGCCATGTTAAATCCTGTAAAGTCACATGTGACAAAATTAGATTCACCTTGCCATGAACCAAGCATATTCCATGAATTTGTTCAATGCACATCATGTCTTTAACATAAAGTCAAGCCAAAGCAATTCACTTGGTTTTCATCACTACCACTTATTTTCCTTAACATGAATGGATCTAACATGACAATTAACAAGTAACCAACTTCCATTTAATCTTCACTCCAATTTAATTAATACATAACAATTGCCATTTGGTTTTTAACATATTGATTAATCAATTCACTAACACTAGTTTAAATTGATTCTCATAACTAGCATAAAGCAACATGTAACAAAATGCACCATGGTATAGCAGTCCTTCAATCAACATTCCATACAGTCCAAGTTCACCATAGTTAGCAAGCATTCGATACACAATTCCATATCACAATTCCATATGTAGCCCTTTGCTTTCAACAGGACAATCACATTAACATGATTTCAAAGCAATGGAAATACACAACATAAAACTTAGAACCATCCCAACTTGCCACAATCCTGCAACAAACATTCAGCAGACCATATTCAACAATCAATAACACAAACAATCAGCAGGCCAATTAACTGGTCATGAAAATCGAGCATCAACATTTAATATAACAACAACAACAACTGGCTTTTTCAATTAACAACACATTTGAACTCAGTTTAACAAAAGACTCCACTTAACAGTTTATTAACAAGAAATTAACTAATCCATTTTCAGTTACCAGATCAGACTAACTCATAATTTATTTTTGATTTTTCAGTCTAACTCATTCCACCTTACATGAAACTAACTCAGATTACACTAACTATAACAGAATCATTCAGTTTTTTCTAACTAACCTAATCTAACCTAAACTGACCTGACTTAATCTAATTAACAGATTAACACCATGAGATCACATCCAACAAACTTCTCCCTCAATCATCTAACACCGTTAAACTTCACTATTAATCCACACACTATAAATTCATATCCTCACTAATAATTTGGGGAATTCATTCACCATTCATCAAATTTCAAAATTCACTCTTCACAACCTCACGAATTCTCTCTACAATATCTCCAATCTCTCTCTCACACCCTCACACAAAACTCCTTTGAAATACTCCATTAAAGCTTCACATTGTAGCTTTAATGGAGTAGAGCTCAACCTCTCATTCATTCACGATTCACCGTCATTCTCTAATAAATTCATCTCTCTGTAACTTCTGCTTCTCACGAACCACATCTCAAAGCATAATCTCAAGCACACATTTCAGAAGGAGAAGAAGAAGGATCTTTAGAAGAGGAAGAATCAGAATAAAGATAGGAGCAAGAATTACCAGATTTTAAGTTATTTTCCTTTGATGCTTCGCCTTCTTCGATTCAACAACTCGCTAGAGCAGTCATCCGCTTAGAAAGTATTTTTTCTTTCATCGTTTCATTGCATACGAGTTGTCGGGGTGTAGGAGAAGGTTAGAGGAATCAAAGCCCTAACCTCTAGGGCTTTGATTTTGATATGTGAGGATTTAGTCTTACATCTTAGGATTATGGTTCTTCATTACTCTGCTTTAATTCAGGTTGTTCTATGGGGATTTTCGAATTCAGGTCATTGAGATGAAGGAGGTGATGTAAATGTTGTAGGCATTGAGGCTCCACAGCTGCCGGAGGCGACCTCCAGCGCGGCGGAGGAGGACTAAGGTCAATGGAGGGAAGCTACTCTGATTCGCGGCGGAGGAGGACTAAGGTCAATGGAGGGAAGCTACTCTGATTCATGTTTGAACCTTTTTAGCTATGGATATTGGTACATGGAAAACATGTTTGGTGTGTTCCAATTGGCAAGTTGCCTTGTTGAATCATTCTTCACCCTTTAACCTTCAACTTGTTGGCCCACAAATGCGTTATTCACACCTTTCACACCATGGCACCCCTATTCATTGTTGATTGAAGAATTTGGACACTGACTTGGGCTAGTGCCACTTGCACCCTTCCTTCATTGCAGGAAAGTTTTACCTTATACCCCTACATTTATCCTTCCACCCCTACCTTTTATAAAAAATACCAATTTTATCCTTATACATTTTTAATTAATTTATTATTTTATTTTTTAAATATTTTTAAAATTTTATTTTTGTGTACCGGAAGACTTTGCAAAAGAGTTCCGGTAGTCATTTTTTAAATATTTTTTTATGTACCGGAAGACTTTGCAAAAGAGTTCCGGTAGTCAATTTTTGTGTACCGGAAGACTTTGCAAAAGAGTTCCGGTAGTCATTTTTCAAATATTTTTTTAACATTTTTTTTTGTGTACCAGAAGACTTTGCAAAAGAGTTCCGGTAGTCAAATTTTATGTACCGGAAGACTTTACAAAAGAGTTCCGGTAGTCATTTTCAAAATTTTTTTATCATTTTTTGTGTGTACCGGAAGACTTTGCAAAAGAGTTCCGGTAGTCAATTTTTGTGAACCGGAAGACTTTGCAAAAGAGTTCCGGTACTCATTTTTCAAACATTTTTTTACTTTTTTTTTGTATACCGGAAGACTTTGAAAAAGAGTTCCGGTAGTCAATTTTTGTGTACCGGAACTCTTTTGTAAAGCCTTAAAAAAAGTTTAAAAAATACGTGAAAAATGACTACCGGAATTCTTTTACAAAGTCTTCTGGTATGTAAAATAAAATTTAAAAAATATTTAAATAATAAAATAATAAATTATTTAAAAATATATAAGGATAAAATTGGTATTTTTTTATAAAATGTAGGGGTATAAGAATAAATGTAGGGGTATAAGGTAAAATTTTCTCATTGCAGACTCCCTTGTTTCACAAGCTGAAACTAGCAAGGGTCTGCAATTGGGCCTTGCGCCCATTTTTGCTTTCTACACCATTTTTCTATCAACATACCCCTCTGTTTGAATTGTTTTGGCATTTTATTTTGCTGTTTTCATTCTTTAATTTTATTACACATTTTTGTATGATAATTGATCATGTTGATGAAAGTTATTAATAGAAATTAAAATGTTGGTTTTGTTTAGAAATTAACATGATTAATAGTGTTAATTAGGATTAATGAATTGTTTAGTTTTTTGATTGTTTGAAAAATGATTATAAAAATATATGTGATTAACCATAGTTTTTTTAATTAGGTTTAGATGTTAATTCATGGGATAATTGATTAAATGCATGGTTTAATTTTAGATTTTAATTCTTTCGATTTAGAATTTTAATTGGTTAGAATTTGTTTGTTCATAATCTTTTTCTAGGTTTAATTAATCCCTAAATCACTTTGATTCTTGTAGGCTTTGATATGATTTTCTCTGATTGGTTGCACCTAAACCATGGCATGTTCCCTTAGTGTTAGAGCTTGCTTAGAATCAAATTGGTATAGTTTGACTGATTAATTCATTGTATATAATTCAATTGACCTTTTTCATTCTCACTGGTTATGTTGATCAAAGTTTACTTTGATCCACCAAATCCTTTGGATTGTGCTAATTCCCCAAACATATTCAAGTGATCCAAAGACCCTTGATCACTTGATAAGGAATGTCCCTTGTGTTCAAGTTGTACTGGACCTGGGGAGCTCAAGACTCAAATTCAAGTTCAAGACTTCAAGTCAGTACAAGGAATTCACACTGCAGACATACTTGACTACTATGCAAGCACAACAGAGGTGTATCAACACTTGTCAATCATGATTTAAGTTCTGTGCCATGAGCCTTAAGCAATAGAGAAGGGGTGAGAGAGAACATTCATATCCTCATTCTGAATATCTTTGGGTACGGGACGAATGACCCAGTTTCTTAGAATATTCATCTATATTCACAGACTTTAGCACAATTCAAATCAAATGATTGTCAAGTCTCTTTCGTTAAAGCAACAATTCATCATAAGGAGCAGCAAGGAGAGTCTTCTTCATCAACTTGCTAGTTATGATGAGCATCACATACCATGAGCCTTAAGTAATAAAGAAGGGGAGAAAGAGAGCATTCTTATCCTCATTCTGAATATCTTTGGGTACAGGATGAATGACCCAGTTGATAAGAGTATTCACCTTTACTCATAGACTTTATTGTGGTTTAAGTTAAATGACTGGCAAGTCTTATGCATCTATCATTCCCATTCCTCAGCAGTGTTATACTGTATCTTTGGAACCAAATACCATTTTCCCTTTGGAAACCATATATACAATTTGGGAAAATAACCAGTGTCCACCTTTGAACCAAGAGATGTTTGTCTTGTTGACAAATATTTCATTCTCTTGTTTTTTGGATTGATGCCTGTTTTACTCTTTGGTTCAGAGTTTATTCCTTCATGGATTCAATAATACCATTATCTTTTGGCTTCAAATTATATGTTCCCAAATAGTGATATAATGTTTCCTTGGACCAAATACCATATTCCTTTGGGTCCAATATATACTTTTTTGGGAAAATAACCAATGTCCATCCTTTGAACCAAGAGTTGTTTGTCTTGATAAGCAAACATTTTCATTCCCCTTTGTTTTTGGCTTGATGTCTACTTTACTCTTTGGTTTATAGTTATTTTCCTTTATGAATTCCTGCAATACCATTGTATTTTAGTGCCAAGTTATACTTCTCATCACTTCAGTCATACTTTCTCACTCTTCTTGTTTGTCTTGCTAATCCCTGTTGTTTAGGCAAACAACTCTTTATTTTTCAGTTCTTTCTGTCATAGTTCCCCGAACTACGGAGCTATGACTTTCTCATTGCACGATAAGAATATGTGGCACAAGGGTTTGAATCCTTGGAGACCATACTAATTATTGATTCTCCTTTCAGCATATTTATTTTTATTCCTTCTTCTTCCTTAGGGCATCATCCATATCTTTCATGATCCCTTATCATCTATCATTCAATCATAACCATTCATCTCAATGATATACTATTTCTTTGGACCAAATACCAATATTTCTTTGGATTCCATATATACCTTTTGGGAAAATAACCAGTGTCCACCTTTGAACCAAGAGTTATTTGTCTCATCGAAAGACATTTCATTCCCTTTTATTTTTTGCCTGATGCATGCTTTACTCTTTGGTTCAAATTTCATTCCTCTATGGATTCAAACAATACCTTTATCTTTTGGTTCCAAATTATACCTTTCGTCACTTCTGCCAGATCTTTCATTTCTTTTCGCATTATTTGTACGAACTACGGAGCTCTGAATTTCTCATTGCACAATGAGAATACGTAGGCACGAGGATGCGAATCCTTGACGAGCACATTAATTATTTCCCTCTATTCTTCCATTCATCTTCCATTATTCGTTGTTCACTATCTTCATTCAATATCTTCTTTCAACATTCATTCCCAGTGATATATTGTCCTTTTTGAGCCAAATACACTACTTCTTTGAGCTTTATACATACTTTTGGGTCAACAACTAATATTTGCCTATGAACCAAGAACTTTTCCTTTGTTTACTTACTTTTTGGCTTGATGCTAATTTACCATTTGTTTTGGCTTGATGCTAGTTTCCTCATTGGTTCAGATATACCTACCATATGGGTTCAAACAATACAATCCTTTGGTTCAAATCATACCTTTATCACAACTTCTTTCATCTCCTACCATTAGTTCCGTGAACTACGGAGCTCTGGATTCCTTATTGCACTATAAGGATACGTAGGCATGAGGGCTCTAATCCTCACCGACACTCTATATATCCCATTCTTTTTCCCTTTATCCTTTTTACGAGTAATCTTTAGATAGTAACACCCATTTGAGCATAGAACAATCAAAATGGTTCTCGTTGAGTCAATGAGTGTAAAGGGTTTTAATACCTTCCCATTGCATAACCGACTTTCTTACCCTTTTTCTCTTTCCCCGGGTTTTATCAATGTTTTCCCTTTCCTTTGAGAATAAATAAAGTTCGATGGCGAATCTGTTGTATCTTCGAGTGTGCGATGCACTCAGATATTTTTCGCGCAACCTTCAGTTAAAAATTAGATTATTTTAGAAAGATGAAAACTAGAAAAAGACAGGTATAATTTGATCCACAATAAGGTTTGAATCGATTCAAACATTTTCGAAGACCTCTCAGGTTTTGTGAATCGATTCACATATTCCTATGAATGGATTCTAGAGCCCGTGAATCGATTCAAACATGCATGTGAGACGAATCAGGGCAAATTTATGACATTTCTAGTTTTGTGAATCAACTCAAGGAATTTTCTAAATTGATTCACATTGTCCATTTTTTCCTAAAAGTATCATTTTTGACTTGGAACCCCAATTTTCGATAACCCGGACTATATTATAAGTACTTATGATCATTATAGAATCGTGTATAGTTTTGATTACATATATGTTATGCATTTCATCATGAAAGTGCATTGTTTATCGTTTTACTTATATAAATATGTACATAAATTATCATTGTTTTGGACTTCCAATAATATACATATACTTATAGTATGAGACGAATAATTATAGGTAAGTGGGAATATTAAGATCCATCTCAGCTGTAAGTCATGATAAACAGGATAACGTGTTTCCAAACAATCAGAAGATCAAGAAGGTAACGTTAAAGGTGTGAGGTTTTTAAGATTAGGAATACTGTACCTAGATTGGAATCATAAGTTAGCTTATATAGTAAAGGATTATGGCTCAAATAATACAAATCCCTAAAAGGGAAGTTGTCCCGATGGACAGCGATAGATAGATTATGATGTGACCTTCATCGCATAGCCATGGTTAATTAATGGGTCTTGTTTGAGTTCACCTTTAGAGTGGGTCCATAGTATGGTATGCTCTAATGCTTATGACTTGAGAATGACCTAATTCGTTATTAGATTAGATTTAGCCCATTCCGTAACACTTTGCTCTCAACGATGATTCTTGATAAGGATAGTTTTGTTGGTAGAAAAATAATTTTATTTTTTTTGAATTTTCTTAGTGTTTAATTTTTTATTGTTCACAAAAACATTATACCATTATCATAAAAAAGAGGTTTTATTTATTTTATTTATTAAAAAAATTAAAATATATTAAAATAACATTTTATTAAATGAGTTAAAAATTGGTTCCGATTCAAAACAATTAAAAATGAGTCAAATCAAATACATTTTAACTATATGTATTTCTTGGAAATGAAACTAAAAAAGTTAAAACAAACATATTTTCTAAATAATGAAATTTTGAAAACAAAAACACTTTTTGAAATGAAAATAGAAAATATGAAAACAGGAAATATTTTTGCAAGATTGACCCACAATTATGATTTATGGGGTCTGAGGACTAAATGTAGGTGGTGTATCAAGCAAACTTTTCTGACTCAGAAATCTACTTTGGGCTTTATGTTGGAATGAAAACCAATAGTTACATATTGGATTTTAATTTTGATAAATAAGAAAATAAGAGCAATTTACTCGTCATCCCTTCAGTTGCACTTTCTAACCTCCTCAAAATCTGAAAAAATATTTAGATCATCTTATGGTATTGTGTAAGGATGTTTTTTAAGGATTATCAATAAGTATTGTAAAAGTTTGAATTTGGGATCCACCTTGAATATTTACTCTAGTGAAATATTTTAACTCAATTAATCTAAATTTCTTACTATTAAAAAATCAATTTTTAAAAACTTTGAAATAGAATTTATATTTTAAATATTTTGATTTTCAAAAGTTCAGTACTAAATTTGTTTTGGAAAACTTGAAAAAATAAAATTTCAAAATTATTTCTTTTACTTTTTAAATGTTTGAGTTATTATTATCATTTTGAAATTTTTTCTTATTGTTTTAAAAATTTGATCCAATCACATTAAAAAAATTTAAGTTTAATTACAATTTTGATTCATCTTTTTTTGTTTCTATTTTTATTTTTAGTCCTTATTTTAAAAACCGGATTTTGGTCCTTTTTTTTATTTATTTTTTTATTTTGGTCCCTTTTAAAATTTGGTCTAATTTTTAATGACATTGCACATTGATTGATGACATGGCATGTTTAGGTTGACAACCTTAATTTCCACGTCATTTTCACTTAAAATTGTTTTTTATTAAATTTAACAAGTTTAAATGTACTTTTGATCTCCCGAAATTGATTTTTTTAATCTTTTAGTTTCCATTCAAAAAAACAACTTTTTAGAGGTGGCAGTGATGTGGCAATGCGACTTCGCGCCACGTCACACATATTTACCACGGCACATTAAAAAATAATTATTTTTAAACTATTTTTTAATAAATTGAATTTATTTATTAATTAATTATTATGTAAATATATAATTGGGCAATGATATTGAGCAACCTAAAAAATATTTCAGCCTTGTTACACAAACAACCTCTCTAAGTCTTAACCGTCCAAGACCCACCCCATGGGCATTTTGTTGAAACATTCAAGTCATCGCATAAATCATCATCATGCATTGATCATGCCGCTTCGCTCTAGGATCAAACCATGTTTATCATCTCATTCATCTGACATACTCCCACATCATGAATCTGAAATCATTAGAAAGCCTTGTAACATGAACATCTATAAAAAGCCCAACATTGCCTGGAATTTATCCTAAAAGTCCAACCTTGATTGGCATCTGACAATGTCCACTCTTGCTTAGCACCTAACACTTATAATAAAAAAGTTAGACCTCACTTTGTGCCTCAAAAGCCAAGAGCCCAACCTCGCTCAACCCATCTAAAAATCCCAAAGCTCAATCTCGTTTGGCACCTTACAAAAGCCCAACCTTGTTTGACACCTTACAAAAGACCTATCCCACTTAACACTTACCATGAAACCCAATCTTCATTGACAGCACTTCATGCACCATACCTCACGCATCGATCAGTAATCACATTTCATGTATTTCTAACACATATCGCATAAAATATCATGCATAGCACGAATCATGTGTGACACTCACCCTCAATCCCAAAGACCACTTGTCATCAACACTATATTATGTAAATCCATCAAAGTCCAACATCGTTTGGCACCCACAAAGACCATCAATTGTCTGGTGAAGTTCAAAACCATTTTCTTTGTCAGAATTCGATTCTCACTCGGAGCTCATTGAATTTTAAAGTCCAGTCCTCGTTTGGTTGTCAAATCTAATTCCCGTATGGTAGCCTATTTTAAAGTCAGTCATCGTCTGACGAACAAAAAACAAAACGTCAGTTCTCGTCTGGAAATTCATCCTTCAAATCCAATTCTCATCTGGTAATCAATTAAAGTTTGGTTCTCTTCTGGTAGTCGAATCCAGTTCTCATCTGGTAATCATTTAAAGTCCAGTTCCCATCTGGAAACCTAATCTTTTTCACCAGTTCATGTATGATAGTCTATTTCAAGGCCAGTTTCCGTATGAAAGTTGATTCCACATCCAATTCCCGTCTAGTACTCCATTTTAATGTTAGTTCCCGTATTCCAAACAAAAAGACCAGCTCTCGCCTGATATACAAATTCCCGTTTGGTAGTCAAAATTCAAAGTCAGTTCTCATCTGAAAGTAAATTAAAACCAATTCCCGTCTGGAAAATCATTTTAAGTCCAGTTCCCATCTGGCAACTTCTATCTTCAAGTCCAGTTCCCAACTGGAAACTTCTATCTTCAAGTCAAGTTCTCGTCTGAAAAATCATTTCAAAGTCCAGCTCCCCTATGGAAATTCCATCCCAAAGTCCAGTACCCGTTTGGCGGTCTCCATTTCAAAGTTCAGTTCCCATCTGATGAATCATTTGAAAGCCCAATTCCTGTATGGAGAATCATTTCAAGCCCAGTTCCCGCCTAGTAATCATTTTAATTCCGGTTCTCGCCTTGTAATCAACTCAATTGTAAGTCCAGTTCTCGACTGGAAATCAATCTATCCATTACGCATACATCATTTCATGCATATCACATCATGCATTAACACATGCATCATCCAAAAACATATCATGCATTAACATATGCATCAACATGCAACAAATCATAGCTTAAGCCATAGAAGTACAATTTCCAACTACATACCATGCATTAACACTTGCATTAACATTCACTCGCACCAAGCATGCATACAGAGCATAATCAAGGGTTTTGTGACCTCCCGTAGAAGTCCAATCCTCATATAACAGCGTTACAATTCCCCAAGCAGGAATGCTTATTAGTTTCCTCAGTGGATAACTTCCCCCTCAGAGTCCTTTCTGAAGTTTCTCCCCAACAAGCTCACTCCCTAGTGAGTTATGTCTGGAATCTCCCCTAATAGATGTACATCTTAAACCATACATGCTAACTTGTGAGTAGGTTTTGACCTCTCATATCTCCAACAAAGTCATGAGTTGTAGCATCTAAAAAAATATGACCTTGCAATCGCATCGCACGCTTGCGAATGAATAATATTATCGCCACTAAGTTTTATGTACTCCTAAGAAAGGGAAAATAACAATAAAACCCAAAAGTAAAAAGGATAAGATGGTCATTGCGGCCAAATACGGGTTCGGGAGTCGATTATACGAGGGGAAGGTATTAGCACCCCTCACATTTGTTGTACTCAACGGGAACCTCCTGTGGTTTTAGGGTTAGGGTGTTGTGATAGCATGACCTCCGACACTCATGTTGAACTCGACGGTCACTGATGTACAATAGAGTTTACTTGAGCAGCTTGAAAGTATGGAGACGGTTTGCCCATGCAGTACCCTATTTTTACCCTCGTTGGTAGGGTCTTTCAAGGAGTTTCCTGAAAAGGAACTTGAATCCCACCATGTTGCGATATGACCTTGATATAGAATGCCCAAGTATTTTGAGTCTTTGATAGGTATGCCCCTGATTAAGTGGTGTTTGGAGGTGTGGCCTAAGTTGACCAATTCATGGAATAATTTCCCCATAGTCAATAGGATCTTTAGATAATCTTCTTATGATGATGAAGATTTTCTCTTGATTGGCAGGATCCCTAGGTGATTTTCCCCGAGTTAGGAGCGTCTTGGAACAATTCGTCTTTGATCAGACCATTCTTGAGATTTCCTGGATACTAAGTATTTGCGACTAAAAAATAATTTCTTTTGAAAAGTAATTCTAACGAAATGCCCATGCAAGTTTTTAAATCAAAAATTGTTAGAAGAATAGATATGATGTGTACGATGCACGATATTTGGCCATGATGTTGGCACGAATGAATATGTGAAACTGTGATAGAATAATATGGTTAGTGATGATGAAACAAACATTTAGAGTTAGTTTAACAACAATTTTGATGAGTATGATTTCATAGTGAACCTAGCTTCAATTAGGTCTTTTGAAGGTTGTAACGTGGCTTGGTTCACGATTTATGAAGAAAAAAAGGATATAAGACTCAAAATTTGATTTAACGCACCCTTTCTCCTTTGATGATATCCATTCCTAAATCCAATTAACTCAAAGGATACATTCAATCAGCAAGAGAAATTTGGTAGTCATGATGATGGAGGTAGATATAGTGGTTGAACCATTGATGAGATTCTTGAGATAGCAGTCACCTACCTCCGTTTACAAGCTTGTTTCCATTTTTTTTTTGCTTTTAATCTCTATTTTTGCATGGACCTATACTTTTAAATTTGTGGTCCATCGGGATACCCTAACTTTTGCCTAAGTCAACTATTTTCAGGGTTTTTTTACTTAGTGGGCTCTTTTTTTGGAATAATTCTTGTGAGAGTTAGCTTTTGATTCAGAAAGGTTGTGACTGCCATGTTAACTATTATGAGTTTTATCTTCTCATTGCTTCCTCGACGTTGGATGACGTGTGTGAGGGAGAAGATGTGCTTTGAAACTCTTATTGAGGTGATTAGATGGAATCGTACTCTTGAGATTAGAATACATCATCGAATTAATTAAAATCTACCCTGCCCCAAGTTAAGTTTAAGGTTTTTACAAATAGAAAGAACACTAACTTTAAGCTTGAAGGGGTTGACTATGAATTATCTTCTTATTTCTCCAGTGTTTGGGAAGTAAAATAATGCCTTACATCGTCAGCCAAGTCTTACTAATAAAAGCATACGTCAGCAAATTCGGTTATTTAGTTTATATTATTCTCCTTCTAAGTTTGTTAACAAGTGAAAAGAGAAAAAGTGTTGTATATGGAGAGTGATGGCATAAGAAAGAGTGAATACAAATGGATTGATTCCAAAAACATGCATGCTCATCTCATTGAAATTACCGATCAAAGAGTACAAATTTAAAAACAAACAATACTTAGCTAGAAAGAAGTTATAACTGGAAAAAAAACCTAATGATCCTAGAGATGAGCTTCCTTATTGACCCACTGACTCTAAGAGATGCTTCTTGACGTTCTTGAACTTGTTAAAGTAAGGGGTGACCATTCATCAATGGGCTTCCTCCTTCGAAAGTTAACTGCTTGTCGTCGACCAGGTCTTAGACCTTGTGTTTGAGATCCCTGCAATTTTCCATCGTATGCCCCAGCGAATCAGCATGGTACTCACATCTTGCGTTCTTGTCATGATTGGGAGGATAGGGATAAGGAGGAGGATCAAGTGGTCTTGGATCCACTAGGGCACCTCTGAGCAAGTTTTTTAGCCAATGACCGTAAGACATTGGTATAGGGTCAAATTTCCTTCCAAGCTTCCTCTTTCGTGGAAGAACATAATGATCTTGTGACTGATGAGGCGCATGAGGCGAAAACTCATTCTCTTAATGAAAATACTTAAGGCTTTTTCCATCTGAACCACGACTTAATCTTGATAATTATATACTTCCATTTATATATAACCTCAAAAATCTTCTAGTATCACTCAAGAAAGGCATTGCTCATACCATGAAGAAGATAAGATATTTTTAGGAAGGCCAAGATAATTACTATTGCTAACAAAGTGAGAAGATTAACAATGCAATTACTGTTGCCGAGAATTTTCTTGATAATAAAGTCCAATAATGACTTTTGTTTTAAACTTTTCACTTTCTTGACAATAATAATTACCTTGGCCTTCCTAAAATATATCTTATCTTCTTCATGGTATGGGCAATGTCTTTCTTGAGTGATACCATACGAGTTTTGAGGTTATATATAAATGGATGTATATAATTATCAAGATTGAGTTGTGTTTCAGATGGCAAAGGCCTTAAGTCTTTTCGTTAAGAGCATATGTTTGACCCTCATTGACTGCAAAAAAAAATAGACTGCTCAATATTATTGTCCATCTATATATTGACACATAACACATAACAATTAAATTAGTAAATAATATTTAATTTATTAACTATATTAAGAAATATTTTAAAATTAATTATTTTTTTAATATGATTTTGCAAAAATGTGTGATGTGGTGCCAAGTGACATTGTCACATCATTGCCACCTCAATAAATCTAAAGGGAACAAGAAAAACCTAAGAAATATTCAATAGGGGGACAAAAAGTTGATTTTTTTAATGGGGACTAGATGATTTAAAAAAAATCAATTTAGCGGGATCAAAAGTTAATTTAAGCCAATTTAATATTTATTAATGAATAGAAAACTTTACCTTCATATTCCTTTCCTACAAGTTTTTAAAGAGGAAACCTAGCCCCTTAAAGTACAACAACTGCCATTTCAGTTTTCACTCCCTTTTAAAAACAATTACATGACATACAACTTCACTGAATGATAAGCCAAATGTCTCATATGGTGTATTCTAAGTCTAACCTTTTGATTCTTAGTTTACATACACAAATAAAATATAGCATAATTTAGTTGAGACCAAAACACCCCAAGAAATATTCAATAAAGGGACCAAAACGCTGGTTTTTTTAAATGGGGACTAAAAGATTAAAAAAATCAATATAGGGGGACCAAAAGCGCATTTAAACCAATTTAATATTTATTAATGAATATAAAACTTTACCTTCATATTCCTTTCCTACAATTATTTAAAAAGGAACCCTAGCCCCTTAAAGTACAATAGCGACCATTTTAGTTTTCACTCCTTTTCAAAACAATGCCATCAACATTTAACTTCACTGGATGATAAACCAAATGTCCACTATGGTGTATTCTAAGTCTAACCTTTTGATTTTTAGTTGGACTACACAAACAAAACATATCACAATTTAGTTGAGACCAAAACACAAATGGGACCATAATAGAACACAACATAAACAAATCTATAAACATGCAAAAATTGGCAAACAAGGGACCACAACATAAATGTATTTACAAACGTGAAAAAACACAATATCTACAAACATAAAAAATTTAGAATCAGGGACCATAACTAATCACAAACATAAACAAATATGCCAACAATGAACAAACAAGAACATGGCACCACAACAAAATCACAAACATACACAAAAAGCTATTCACAATGGAACTAGGACCACAACAAAATCACAAATATACACAAACAAAGATTCACAATGGAACATAATACATACCTAGAAACATAAGATGCTGACGACATTTCAAAGACACGCGGGATTTGCAAATGCATGATTGCAATATGTACGAAGAACACAGTGACGGGAACAATGAAAATGACGAGCACCAAGAGCATGAAGAAGAGTTAGGGTTCAATGTGTCAAGTGTTGATTTTGTTCAATGTTGACCCTTTCTTTACTTATTCTAATTTTTGATAATTTAACTATTTAAATTGTATATCTTAATTAAATTATATTATATTTAACAAAATAAACTTATCAACCTAAACATGCCATGTTATCAGTCAATGTGCCATGTCATTAAAAATTAGACCGAATTTGGAAAGGAGACCAAAATCCAAAAAAAAAGGACCAAAATGTTGATCTTTAAAATAAAGGGACTAAAAGTAAAAAAACGAAAATAAGGGGACCAAAATTGCAATTAAGTTAAAAATTAATTACAAATCAATAAAACTTTAATTTTTTTTTTGAGATAATTTAAAAGGGGAAACTTGAATAAACTCATTTTTTATAGGATACGATTTATAGCGCGTTAAAACTTACATCTCATTTGATTGATTAGTATTTAGACTATTAGAATGAAAAAAGTCGGTAGAATAAGAATTACAATAGAGTATAAAGATTAGATAATAGAAAAATACTAAATAACCCTTACTAATATATAATATTATATATTTATATAATAATAATAATAATACCCAATATCTCCCCTCAAACTCATGATGCATTAATAAGAAGTATCGAGAGTTTGTCAATCAAGAAACAATTTTTTAAAATAGAATGTGTCTTCGTAAACAAAGCAGCAATCTGGAAAGAGGAAGAGATGGATAGTAGAGTAATTGTTCTATGCTGAAATAACAATCAATCTCAATATGCTTGGTATGTTCACGAAATACTGAGTTATGAACAATATGAATGACACTTTTGTTATCACAATACATGGAAGTTGGTTCACAAAGAGTTACACCCATATCCAAAAGTAACCAATGCAACCAAACTATTTCAGTAGTGGTGTATGCCATAGCATGATACTCATCTTTTGTAGAACACTGGGATACAATATCTTGTTTCTTAATTTTCTAAGAAATAAGAGAGTATTCAAGAAATATACAAAAACATGTGGTAGGCTCATGATATGTGGAGTCACCGACCCAATTAGTGTCAGAATCAGCATGTAACTCCAATTTGAACGATGAGAGAAATAAAAGGCTCTAAAACGGGGTTCCACTAAGATAACAAAGAATTAAAAGAACATATGCCCAATGTACTGTAGTGGGAGAGACAACAAACTAACTGACAACATGAATAACATAAGAAATATCAGGTATGGTAATTGTAAGGTACATCGGGCTACCAACCAGAGTGCGATATAAAGTGGGATCTGTTAGAGTAACACCATCAGAGGAGTCATATTTCACATTTAATCCAAGAGGACTATTTGCTTCTCTAGTATCAGAAAGTAGAGTGTGTTCAAGGATGTTGAGAATATAGTTAGATTGAGAAATAAGGTATATTTTAGGAGTGTAGGCTACTTCAATCCCCAAGAAGTAGCGAAGAGTACCTAAATCATTCATCTCAAATTGTTTAGCTAATTGTAATTTCAAATTATCAATCCCATTAACATCATCACCTATAATTATCATATCATCAACTATAATGAAAGTAAAATAAGACCATGAGAGGTATTAATGACAAATAAAGTTGAACCATGATCACTAGAGCAGAAACCAAGACATGTAATAACAATGGTAAAATTCTCAAACCAAGATAGTGGAGCTTGTTGCAAACCATATAAAATCTTCTTCAACTTACACACTCCCCCGTGATTATGAGAAACACTTGTAGGAGGTACCATATAATCTTCCTTGTGAAAATCACAATTTATAAAATCATTTTTAACATCCATTTGAGAAATATTCCATTGGCGAACCGATGAAGTTGTAATAAGAGTGTAAATAGTAGTCATCTTGGCCACTAGGGCAAATGTTTCTTCATAATCCATAACATATTGTTAAGAGAATCCCTTAGCAACAAGACATGATTTGTAGTGCTCAACTGGCCCATCAGACTTAATTTTTATTTTATGTACCCAACGAGATCCAATAACACATTTTCCATGAATAAAACTTACTAACTCCCAAGCATTTGTCTTATGCAGAGCAAAGAGTTCTTATGTCATGGCTTGTGGCCATATGGGGTCAAGTATATCCTCTTTATAGGAAGAGATCTAAAAAAACATTATGAATAAAGATTTGAAAAGAAGAAAAAGAAGTTGATTAAGTTCAATAGAAAAAATCAGACAACTGAGTAGACTTATGATCACGAGACGAATAACGACGAGAAGGAGAAGGAGGATCAACAATCGTGGGAGGTTGTTAGGTAGTCGTGGGGATAAAATGGGTGTCAATATCAGGATTAGCAGTAGTATCAGACCTGTAGTTCTCAAAATTACAATCACTAGAAATATTATCATCAAGATCAAAAGGATCAACATGGATGAGTTCTGGACTACTAGTAATATCAGAATCAAAATAAATAGAGAAAAGACGAATGTGTTCAAGAAGTACAACATAACGAGAAACATAAACTTTATTGATTAAGGATTATAACAACTATAGCCCTTTTAACCATCCCGATAACCAAGAAAAATACATCTAGCAGTACAAGATGATAACTTATTATGTTCTACTTGTGGACGTAGAACAAACCAAGTAGAGCCAAAGAATTTTAAAGAAGAAGAATAAGGGATAAAATCCTACAATTTTTCAAAAGAAGACAAACCTGACATGATTGACAATGGGATTCTATTAATAGCATGAACAACAATAAGAATTGTTTCACCCTAAAACCCACTAGGAATTGAAGCAGGCAATAAAAGGGAACGAGCAATCTCAACAATGTGAATGTGTTTTCTTTGAGAAACTCCATTTTTTTAGGAGTATCAATACAAGACGTTTGATGGTGAATAGTACCATCATATGCAAGTAATTCAGAGAATTTATTAGAGGCATATTCATCATCTAAATCACAATGAACGCACTTTATAACAACATTATGCTGCATTTTAACCATTGCACGAAATATATGATAAATATAAAAAAAATCCATAATGATTTTTATAAGGTAAACTCAACAGTAACGGGTATAGTCATTAATAAACAAAATATAGTATCTAGATTCACATTTGGTAATAACCGGTGATAGACCCCATAAATAAGAGTGAGCTAATTCAAAGGGTACATATGAAATAGAAACACTTTTGTTAAAAGGTAAAGCTGAAAAATTTGCAAGTTTACAACCATAACAATATGAAATATCAATGGTTTGTAACCTTCCTAAAGCTCCAGTAAAAGCTAAGTACTTTAATCTAAAATCATATATATGTCCTAGATAGGAATTCCATAAATAAAAAACTAAAAAGGTGAAGAATTCGACCAAAAAGAAGCAAAAGCTAATAAATTGATAGTGGAAGTATAAGTTAGGGTTGAAATATTTGAGACTTTCAACTCATCCAAAACATAAAGTCCTTTATCTCTACGACCTATCCCAATCAGCCTCCCGGAATATACATACACACAACAATAAATGGAAGAAAATGTAATGGAATAACTAGAATCACACAATTGACTAATAGAAGGAAGACTCAAAGTAAGACTAAGAATATAATAAAAATAAGAAAGTGAAATATTAGTTGTAGAGACAGAACCAATGCCCAATAGTGGCATATGTGTACCATCAACAGTCATAACTGACATACATGAAAAAGGATTTAAAGACGCAAATGCTTTATCATCATATGACATATGATGTGATGTTCCATAATTAAGGATCCATGTGGAGGGAGACATACTTGATTGACTAGAATAATTTGAACATTTAATAGAGGAGGCATACATGGTATGTGACTGAGTGGCTAAAATATTTTGGTGTTGTTATGTAATATCAGATATTTGAGAAGTTGTCTCAAATTGACATACATAATCAGAACCAAAACCAATGGTAGTAGGAGCAACAATAACAATATTAGATGATGGGTTATTTAAATTCTTTTTATTTTCTCTCAACAATTCGGGACACTGAGATTTCTAATGACTTTTCTCATTATTAAAAACACATTCATCAATAACAAGTCCAATTCTACCTTGATATTTTCCTTTGTGAATATGAGCAACAAAAACAGATGGAGGAGTGTAGAGAATTCCTTTATTTTGTATCATATTAGAGTGAGTCTTAAATTTGATTTCTTCTGCCAATAACTCATTAACAATTGAATCAACATTGGAAAGAGTATTATGATGTATAATACTTTCATGAAGACTCTCAAAATCATTCCAATGAACCATCAGAAATTGAACGAGACACTGCTTTTCTCTTTGATCAACGTATACTTTGACAAATTTTAATTCCACTAATTCCATAAGAGTCAACTGATCCCATAAGTCAGTCATGGTCGAATAAAATTCTTGAATGGTTACATTGTTTTGTTTAAGATCCTTAATGTCACTCTCCAATGGGTACCATTTTCTAAAATTAGAATGATTATACAAATGTTTCAAATGATCCCAAAACTTCTTAGCAACATTATATTTTGCTAGTTCCACGCCTATTGATTGAGAAACACAATTGTTAACCCAAGTGGGGATCTTCGAGTTACTAACATCTCATTTTTTTTATTTTACTTTTTTGCATATGTTGCTTCATCTTTTTTATCTGTGGGTTCAACAGAAGTTCCATCAACATAACTCCACATCCTTTTTCCTTTCAAGAAATTTTCCATTACATAACTCCAATAATAATAATTTTGTCCATTAATTTGAACACTAACAAATTGAAGATAATCATCTTTTTCACTGACCATTACTATTTTTCTAAGAATTTATAATTCAAACAAATTCAAACTCAGAACTCAAATGAACTTCTATCAATTTTTTGTGTGGAGAGAAAAGAAGCAAAATCATAAACATAAAATTGAGGAGACTAATCAATTAAATGAGTAAGGAATCAACCTATGACAACAAAGTCAGAAGATAATTTTTTATTGTTGCAAATATCTCATTAAATCAACTGGTTGGTGTGGTATTTTTCGTGACAATGATGGCTCTTTTGTTCTTGCTTTTTCTGATTTTGTTACTTGCCCCTCTTCTTCTCTTGCTGAATTTTTTGCTGCTCTCAATTCTATGGAAATTGCAATGGACAAGGGTTGGGATAAGCTTTGGATTTAATCAGACTCTACTCTTGTGGTGCAAGCATGCTCTAATCCCTCCTTAGTTCCTTGGTAACTCAAGCACAACTGGAGCATCTGCACTTCTTCTTCTTTTTTTGCTAATAAACACATCAATATATCTCATATCTATAGAGATGGGAACACTTGTGCATGTTGTTTTAGTTAATATAGGTTCTTATTTGACATCTCTAACCATTTTTGAGTCCATTCCTTTAGGCATAAGGAACGATTTTGTTCATAATAGACTAGGATTGTCTTTCTTTAGATTCACAAACTCTTAAGGAGTTTAGGGTTTGCCCCTCTTTTTGTAATATTTTTCTCTTTCAATATATGAGTCTTTATTAAAAAAAACAAGCTCGTTGATACCATGTTAACAAGGAGAGACTAGGGTTTCTATTAAAAATGACAAAAGTGTATAGAATAAAGATTTACAATTGAGTATAAATACTAGATGATAGAAAAATACTAAATTGTCCTTACTAATATATATATATATATATATATATATATATATATATATATATATATATATATATATATATATATATATTTCTAATACTATTAAAATTATTTTAATTTTAATAATTAATTATTGTCATTCAAGTGAGAAATTGTTAGAATAATTATTTAATTAATTAATTATAGATTGACATGGTCAATTATTAATAAATTATATTAATGTTTGTTGTTATTAAGTTATTAATAAATTATATTAGTGTTTACCATTTTAAAATGATTTTTAATTAGTTTTATTAATGTATTGAAAATAATATACATATTAATAATTAAAGAATACAATTGTAAAAATGACAATAATTTTTATATTAAAAATTGGAATGATGTTTATTTTAAAATGATATTTTTTAAACGATGATTATTTTGAAATGGAGGAATTACTACATATAAATAAATTGATTCAACCTTATACTTGAATTGATAATGAGGAATTGAATAATTCAGTTAAACTTAATTAAAAGAATACACGCATTTAATTATTTAGCTATTTAAGTGTTGTACCATTCAACTATTGACATATTGTTATTGATATATTGTGCAAAACTTGAACTGCAATGAGAATAAACAGCTGTTTCTCGAATAATAAAAAGCATGTTAGTTCATCATTTAATCCTATTAAGAATATAAGTTAAGTATAATTTGTATTAATGTATCTTTAAATCACTCACAATAACTATCAAAAATTAGATTCCAACTCGAGACAATATATTCAACTTAAGAATAATGATATTTATCTATTAAATTAAGTTTTAAGGACAAAAACTCCTCGTTGTGAAAATGTTTGCTCATCATTTTTAAAAATCGGCAAATCCAATATTTTGAATTATTTAAAAATTAAAAAAAAATCATAACATTAAGACCCATGTCTTATTTTCTCCTTTAAATTGGTAAGCTTTGTGTGAGTGTAGGCTTTTCCTAGGGGAATTTTTTAAAAAATAATTAACATTTTTAAATTTAATTCTAAAATAATTAATATTTTAAATTATTTATTAAATTAATCATATTTCAAACAAAACAAAAAAAGATTTATAAGATGAGTAGTCATTCATAGTGACACATGCATTGGGAATTTGTACCCACACGTCATCCCCTATGGCGACTGCACGTATGTGATGTCACTACAAGTGACGGATGCATGCATCCTATAGGAGCATGCGTCACATGCAGTGGTTACTATTTTGTTTAGGAATTTTATAAATACAACACCCCATCCTCTCATTTTTCACACATATTCTAATTCTCTCCTTCAATTTTTATTCAAAGTCTTCATATATGTGTTTTTATATTCACAAGAGAAATGCTGATTTAATTTATTCGGCAACCAAGCCTCTGATGAAGATGCGATTCTGGAACACAGAGACGTTCAAGTATCTTAATAGGAGCTTAATCTGTTGGTTAGATGAAGATATTGCAGAGGGTGAAAAGATCTGAAGAATTCAAAGGCTAGTTACAGTGTACAACGACAATGGAGAAAGTCGTTTCTGGGACTTTATTAAAACTGACATAGATGTTCGCATTATGATGCACAGTTCTAAGAAAATTGTCTTGACGGTTATAATCACATAATTATGTTGTTTAGTCCTTGTATTTGTTTGTCTTGTTGTTTAATTGTTATTTAAGTTATTATTTAGTTGTTGTTTAAATTGTTGTAACCGAATGTTATGATATTTATGAAATGATCGTTGTTTCCAATATAAAGTAAAATGGTTACATATAAAATTGGTTCTTATGCTTGGTCCAACATTGGGACAATTTATAAGATTGTGTCTGGGATGACGACATGAACTACATAATTTCACCAATTTGTTCGTTGTATCCATTTTGATTCGAGTACACGTGTTTATAGGGAAACCCTTTTTCTTTCTTCATATTTTTTCATTGTGTCAGACTATCTCCCCTTGATATGCAGGCCAATAATCCTCCTTTGCTACCACCAAAAATCTATTATTGTAAATATTGCATATGTTTATGACTTTGTAAAGGGTGAATAGTAAGTTGGAAGGGTCCTTCCGAGCCTTTCAACATGCCACTGTGACATGGGAACAAGGCATACGAAAGACTTGGAACTTTCCGCAGTCGCACCAACCTCTATCTAGTTCCATTCGATAGTATCCCTCTGGTCTCCCTTCATCATGATCCATTGCCTTATCTACACTGAACCATCTTTATGAAGGTCAAACACTATGACCTCAAGTGTGTTAGCTTTGGCAGCTTCCTCCTTAATGAATTCCACTAAAGTATCACTGAATTGCTTCCCCGATTGTTACACTAAACTCCATTTTGAACGTGTGATCTCAAATAATGACTCTAACCTAAAATAGGTTGCTCTTACCAAAGCAGTTATCGGTAGGTTTCAAATGTCTTTGAAGACAAAGTTCATTGGTTCCATGAGATATGTTGTCATGTGGCCTCATCGTTAACCATTGTTGTATGCCCTGGTCCACTTATCTAATGGAATATTGTCGATCCACATTAATTCATATGCATTTGTCAATCTGATGTCTTCGTAGTGGTGTTTGAAAGAAGGTTTTGTTAATGCATACCCTGCATTCACAACCTTCTTCCACGGTGTATTGTCTTTGATATCCCGCTGAAATTTTGAGCGATGTGTCTAATGAAGTAGACATGCGTTGAATGAGGATCCTGCCAGCCGTTATCAAGGTTGCTATATGCACTCTCAATTGATGGATGTTTGTCCGAAATCAAGCATAAGTTAGGATGAGGAGCAATGTGTAATTGGAGACTTTTTAGGGAAAAACTCCATCCACCAGCAGTCTCTCATTCCCATACAATCATGTTGCATCAATTTGTATAATAAGTTTACGTAAAGCAAAACCTTTGATGCATGGTTCATACGCCCAGAAGAGTCGGTGGAATATGTTATTTCCACTAACACAAGTCCCGTTTGGGGTATATGTGGGCAAGGTCTCCAAAATGATAACAGTCCCCAAAGCATAATGCTTAAGTACCACCAAGTAATATGGATATTCTTTGTACGAATCCAACCAATTTCCGAACACTCTTTAAATCGCCTTAGTCCTAGCTATCCATACCTTCTTGTACGAGGGAGTATAATTATATTGTATACCGATATGCGAGATTATTGTACTCACCTTCAACAACGGATTTTCGCTAATGAGAGACACAATTTCATCCCATATTAACTAAGAGTTGTGTTTGCGATGATCCTGCATCGGATTAGTGATTATACAAGTGTGAGATGAACCAATATAACGCATCTCCCAATAATTACTCCTCTTCTAGTAAGATGCTGCCAATCGGAACATGTAGAGCTCATTACGACACAAGATCTTATACCTCGTCACATTAGTTCGATCGACTCTATAATTAGATGATATGTTCATGTGATACTTTTTAATAGCTCTGACACAATCTTCTTTTGTTCAAAATTTGCCTCCCACTTTTAGTAATCCTTCTATTTGCATATATGGATTGTAAAATATATCGGACGATGGTTTATCTGCACCTAAGTTCAAGTTTGTCATGTGTTGAGGCGGACAATACACATGATCATAAGGTAATGGATCTTGCTCATGGTCGATAGTGTCATCATTCACCATTTGATCAACGAATATCTCATCTTCATCTTCTTCCTAGTCAACAACATCGACCTCGGCGTGCTCTTCATCGTCAGTTTCACAAAAGAATTATGACAGATCAACGATCCGAGACAACCAATTTTGTTATTGTAAAATATATAACTCAATATCGTTGAACCTAGAATGTTCATGACTGAGGAAAATATTTTGAATATCTTCTTCATCTCGGGTCTTTAGCTGATAACACTTAACTTGGTTGTCGGTAAAAAAATGAGTTTTTTGTAGATGATTTGTGCCACCGGACTACACTGCAACTTCTTTTCTATTCTCTCTTTCAAATGTGAAAATTTTGATCGTCTATTTATTGTAAACTGAGTAACTTCAGTATTACAAAATTAAAACTGAAAAAGTCACATTCAAATATCTCACTATTGATGTAAGCATTGATCATGTGGAACTCGAGAGTGTTACAATTGACGGAGTTAATGATTTTCTATTTAACCGTTGTGTAATTCTATTTTATGAAATAATATTATAAATTGATTTTAAATTTCTATTTTATTTTAAATTTCTTTATTATTAAAATAATTAAAAAAACATAAACAAGCGGTAGTCACTGCATGTGACACATGCTCCTATAGGATGCATGCATGCGCCACTTGTAGTGACATCACATACAAGCAGTTGCGACATAGGATGGCACATGGGTACAAATTCACAAAGCATGTGCCACTATGAGTGGCTACTCTTCTTGTGGACTAATTGTTTTTGTTTGAAACATGGTTAGTTTGGTAAATAATTTGAAATATTGATTATTTTGGAATTAAATTTAAATTTTTTGGTTATTTAAAAAAAAAATTCTCTCTAGGGTGGACAATACATTTTTCTTCTCTTTTTATGTATGAAAAATTAGGGTTTAGTTATAACTTTCATCTTTTTTATTTTATTTCATTCACATAACTAAATTTTTAGATTTTAAATTCAAATTATTTTAATTACCTTCTCATATTTTTGGATTTAAAATTAATTACAATAGTTTGTCACGTTTAACACATAACATATTCTTTAAAATGAATAAATTATCAATTTTAAATAGAAAAATATAAAACGAGACTAAACCTATTTAAAAAACTTGAACTAGAATGACTAATTGTATGACTCAACTAAAAAAAAGTTCAAAAGTGAAATTAAATAAAGAATTAGTATTCAAATTACTTTTAAAAGTAAAAAATTAGAACATTAAGACACATAGTTTATTTTAATTTGTAGGAAAAATTGTTGGGGCACAAGAATGAAAAAGAAGATGGTGGAACAGAGAGAATCTGTAACTAACTCTTACTCTCTTAGATGCAAAATGTTACAATGAAAATTCTGTTACAAACTGAACTTGAGTTCAATATTTATATTATCATAACCACTAAATGAAACTCAAATTAAATCTAAATGCAACTTGAATGTGAATTTGGTTTATACTTCAACACCATCCCTTAATCCACACTTAAGACTAAAATCAACAACACCAATATCATCTCTGAAACGGATAAAGTGTTCAGTCTTGACAGCTTTAGTTAGCACATCTTCAAGTTGCTTTCGATTTCTACAGTGAACAACTTCAATCATTCCTTCTGAACCTGATTGTGTAAAAAATGGAACTTTGTGTCAATGTGCTTGCTCCTTCCATGCAACATTGGGTTCTTGGTAAGGCTTATAGCTGATTTTTTGTCAATCATCAACCTCATAGGCTTACTCACCTTGATCTTTAGGTCCTGCAATAAGTTAATAATCCAAACAGCTTGACACGTAGGCAAAGCACATGCAATGTACTCAGCTTCACAGGTTGACAATGCAACCATTGGTTGCTTCTGGGAGCACCAAGAAATGATACCTCCCAGATACTTGAAGAAATATCCATAAGTACTTCTTCAGTCAACTCTGTCTCCGTACTAATCAGAGTTTGAATAACATATCAGTTATAAATCAGATTTAACACCAAAAGGGAACAAAACTCCATACCTCAGAGTCCCCTTAATATACCTCAGTATCCTAACAACAACTTGGTAATGTGACCACTTTGGTTTGTTCATAAACCTACTCATCATTCCATATACATAGAAGATGACAGGTATGGATTTACAGAGATATTTCAATGAGCCCGCCAACTATTTAAAAGTTGTAGCATCTACATCAGAATCAAGCTTGTGATTTATTTCAGCAGGTGTGATTGTAGACTTGTAATTTATTAGCTCAAGTCTCTTTAGAAGCTCAAGTTCATACTTGAGTTTATGCAAAATTATACCCTTATCAGAGTACATAATCTCTACCCCTAGAAAATATATCATATTTCCTCGATCATTCCTCTCAAACTCATTCATCAACACCTTCTTGAACTTGACTATCTCATCTGAACAACTCTATGTTAGCAACATGTCATCAACATAGAGACACACCAGAATCATATTGCTATCAGATGAATGCTGAACATAAACACCATACTCAATCTCACATTTTCTTAATCCTTGAAGCTTGAAAAATGAATCAATTTTCAGATTCCAAGCTCTAGGAGCTTGCTTCAGTCCATACAAGGTTTTATGCAACTTGTACACCAACCCTTCTTGTTTCTTTTTCACAAACACAGGAGGTTGTGACACATAAAATTCCTCTTGTAAAGGACCACTCAGAAATGCATATTTCACATCTAAATGCATCAGATACCAATTTCTATTAGCAATTATAGCAATCAACAATCTGATTGTTTCATGCCTAGATACAGGCGCAAACACCTCAAAGTAATCTAATCCATATTTCTGTAGAAATCCTCTAGCTACTAACCTTGCTTTGTGTTTTCCAATTGATCCGTTTGGATTCAGTTTCAACTTGTAAAACCATATCACACTTATGGCTTTCTTTTTCTTTGGAAGCTCAGTCAACTCCCAAATTTTGTTTCTTTCTATAGCCTCAAGTTCTTCTTTCATGGTCTTTAGCCACACTTTCTTCTTGAGAGCTTCTTCAATACTAGTTGCTTTGTAGTCTACCAACATGACACACTGAATGTCTTTTGCTTCAGAGTCTATGCTAGTATCTTGCAACATGTCAAACTCTGCAACTCTTCTTGGTATTTGTCTAATTCTTTGTGGCCTCTGAACTTGTTCATAATCTTCTTCAGATGCTGGAACAGTATCAGATGTTGGACCACTTTCAAAGGCTGGACCACCTTCAGAGGCATGATTAGCACCAGAGTTTGGATCATCCTTAATATCTGGATCAAAATCAAATTCACCTTCAGAGACTTCTTCAGACTCATCTTTAGAGGCAGAATATCCTTCAGAGGTAGATTCTCCTCCAGAGTCTGAAATATCTCCATAAGTTAACTCAGGTGTTAACATTACACCGGAGTTGGATTAAGACTTGTTCCAATACCATACTTCCGTTTCCTTCACAATGAAATCTCTATTGAATTCAAATTTATTAGTGGTTGGACAATAAAGCTTATAAGCACTTGTATTGTCGTACCCATTCAGTAACATTACTTTGCTTCTATCATCCATCTTGTTTCTAGTAGCAACTGGAACATGTTTGTAACAAACACAACCAAATGCTTTAAAATGGATCACACTTTGCTTATCTTCGGTCCATTTCTCAAAAGGGACAATTTCCTTCAGCTTCTTGGTTGGACACTTGTTGAGCACATATGTTGCAGTGGCAACAACTTCTCTCCACAAGGTGTGAGGGTGCTTCTTCTCCTTTAGCACGCTCCTTGTTATATCAAGCAAAGTCTTATTTCTTCTTTCAGCATGACCATTGTGTTATGGATTATCTGGAGCAGACGCCTCATGTTGAACTCCATTCTCTTCATATAACCTTCTGAACTCTAATGAATTATACTCACCTTCACCATCAGTTCTAAGAACTTTCAGCTTCTGACCACTCTGTCTTTCAACCTTCACCTTGAGCTTCTGAAACTTAGAAAACACCTCATTCTTAAACTTGATGAGTTCTACCCATGTCATTCTTGTGAACTCGTCCATAAATGACACAAAGTACTTGTTTCCTCCAAGTGAAGGTGCTTAAATGGTCCACATATATCAGAATGTAATACTCCTAAAACATGTTTTGCTCTTGGAGCCACTTCTGATGCAAATGTCAATATAGGTTGCTTTCCATTCATGCATATCTCGCATGACTTCTCAGGCTTCACAATATTATAGAAGTCATGTACCAGCTTCTTATAACTCATATGCCCTAAGTTTCTAAAGTTGAGATGCCCCAATCTCTTGTGTCACAACTCACTATCACCTTCCGCACTAAGGTATTTAGTTTAAGTTGTTTCCACATTCACTTTGAATGTTCTGTTACTTTCATGTTCATATTGAATAATCAGTCTCTGATCAGAAACATACAACTTCAAGATATTTTCCTTCATAGTAACTGAGAAACCTTTCTCAATTAGCTAACCTACACTCATCAGATTGCTCTTCATGCTAAGAGCATACCAAACTTCCTTGATCATAATAGTTTTGCCATTCTTCTCTCTGACTTTGACATTTCCCATTCCTTCAGCATTAAGGTACTTATCATTGGCACATCTGATCTTTGTCCTCTTTCTAGAGTCAAAATCAACCAGTCATTGTTTGTTTCCAGTTAGGTGATTTGAGCAACCAGTCTCCATATACCACAAGTCTACCAAATATGCATTATCAGATTCAGAAGTTATCAATAGCACAAATTCATCATCAAAATCTCCTTTATCTATGTTTGCTTCTTCTGATTTCCTTTCCTTGTTTGATCAATAGTCAGCAGCAAAAGTGGCCAAACTTCTTACAATAGTAGCACTGAACCTTCTTCTTGTCAAACTTCTCATTTCCCTTTTGATGTTTCTTCATATCAGAGTTGGATGCTTCTGACTTATGATAACCACGACAGTGTCTCTTCTTGGCCTCTAACCAAGACTGCTTATGATTCTTCTTACAGAAGACGCTTTCAGAGCCCGCTCTACCTCTCTTTCAGAGTTTCTCTCATTCAAACGGAACTCTTGTGCCTCTAGACTAGTCTGCAACTCTTCAATTTTCATGGTGTTGAGGTCCTTAGAGTGTTCAATTGCTACAACAATGTACCCAAACTGGTGAGTAAGTGATCTCAATACTTTTTCAAGGATTACTTATTCAGAGAGAGTTTCTCCACAAGATTTCATCTCGTTTATGATCAAAATCACTATGGAGATGTAATTAGGTACTTTCTCATTGTTCTTCATTTTGAGATTCTAACACTGCTTACGTAGAGGCTGAAGCTTCACCTTCTTCTTTGATGCATCACTGCGTAGCATCATATCAGTGTATCCCACACAGCTTTCATCGTCGTTGAATCAGTGATCTTCTCAAACACATATATATCCACACACTGATGGATATAGAACAACACCTTATGATCCTTTTTTCACGTTTCTCTATGCGCATTCCTCCGTGCTTCCATTACATATGCTGCAATATTCGTGTAATTGTCATTGGCGAGATTAAGAACATCTTGAGTGTCAAACAACACACGCATCTGAATCACCCACCGATTCCAATTCTTTCTATCAAATACTGGAAGCTTTGTGTTCAAACTACCGTTTTCGTCGTTCATCTTTGCTCTTGTGCAAATTCACTCAGATCTTACCAACAGTGTTTCCCAATCCCTTAGAATCAAGAAATGTTATTCTATTTCGATTTAGAACTTCTATTCAATGTGACTTTCACAAACGAAATCAATCACACACGCATCACGTACACTCGTGTTTCTCGTTCCTGAATCAGAATCAGACTATGATACCAATTGTTGGTGCACAAGAATGAAGAAGAAGATGATGATGATGATGATGATGATGTGTGTGTGTGTGTGAGAGAGAGAGAGAGAGAATCTATAATTAACTTTTACTCTCAAATGCAAAACGGTTAAAATGAAAATTCTATTACAAACTGAACTTGAGTTCAGTATTTATATCATCAAAACCGTTAAATAAAACTCAAATTAAAATTAAATGCAACTTAAATGTGAATTTGAATTATCCTTCAATCGAAATGATACAAATTCAAATAATGATATTCAACCTAATAATATTAATTTTTTTAGTTAAATAAAACTTCCAACCAACCCTTATTTATTCTTTTTATTTTCTCAAAATTTAGAGTGTAGCGTCGACTTAGCATATATTAAGGCTGACACTAAAAAAAATTGCTTGTTTTATGTGTAAAAAGTTTCTTCTTTTATGTGTAAAAAACTGTTAAAAAGTGAAAAAATATGAAATTCTAGAATTTTATAAAGTAAACATTTGAAACATCGAAACTAATTAATCAAAGGCATTTTGGGGAATGGGTATGATTTATGGAGTGTGAGGACTAAATGTTGATGTTGCAGAATACAAAATTTTCTGACTTGGGAATATATTTGGGCTTTATGTTAGAATGATTATCAATGGTCAGAAATTGAATTTATTTTTGATAAAACATAAAAATAAAAATAAAAATAAAGAAGGAAGAAAATAGAGCAATCTACTTGTCACTTTCTCATTTGCATATTCTACCTCCCAAATTTTTTAAAAATACAAAAATATTCTAATAATTAATCAATTTATAAAAAATAACGTATTCATTCAATAATATTTGAAATTAAAACCGCTTGAAATTTTCTAATTTCAAAACTTTCGGAATAGAATTTATAATCTAAATAATTTTCGTTTTCAAATATTCGGTATTAAGTTTTATTTTCGAAAATTTGGAAAATGAAAGTTTCTGTGTCACATCTTTTACTTTTCAAATGGTTGAACTTATTTATTTGGTTCTGAAGTTTTTGTTTACGGTTCTAAAGTTTGGTCCAAAACAAAATATTATCTTACAAAAAAAAAATAGAGAATTGAATTTATTCTTAGCAACTCTGAGAGATTTTGTCACGTGGTTCTCTAGTTATACTGGATACTCTCTTTTTTTAATTAATTAAAATGTTTTATTTATTATTTATTTTATCTCAAAATAATATTTGATCAAAGAATTTTAGTCTTAAAAAATTTTAAAATTCAAAAAATTTGGTTGGATATTAAAAATTTCAATAATTCATATCAAATAGATCTATAAAAAAAATAAAGTTAATACTACCGAATTTTTTAATACATTCGGTATCGTATGTTTCGTATTTTCTTAAAAGAAATTGATTTGTTTTGTAATTTATATTCGATAGACAAAAAAAATAAAGTTAACACTACTGAATTTTTAGAAAAATCTCGGTGAAAATCCATAAATTTTTTAAAAATTCAATAAAAACTCATGAATTTTTTTAAAAAACGATAAATATCCATATATCACTAAAAATTAGGTTGAAACTTATAGATCATTCGAAAATTCAATAGTATATCTGAAAAATTCAGTAAAAAAAATATAATTTAACACCAATTATTTTAAAAATTCGTTAAAAACTTCTATATTTTTTAAAAAATACGATAAAAATTCATAAATTTTTCCAAAAATTCACAAAATTCCCCAAAAATCTGACAATTTTTTTTTTACTAAAAATATGAAAAATGTTAGTACGTGAGCCACTTTTGTGAGGAGAGAAAAGAGAGAGAATATGAAAATAAGGATTTTATTATTGAAGAATGATTGTGTTACAAACTTATTTACATATGTATGTATTTATATACAAAGTTATTTGACTACTAAGTAAGAAACTAAGTAACAAACTCTACACCCTAATTAACATTAGGCTTCGGTCTCACAATCTGGATTATATCTTATATCTCAACATACCCTCATATAATCCAAATTGTCGAACATATGCTAATCATAGTCGATATGAACTATTCTTAACTTCTTTCTCAAATTTAGGAATTTGTCGGTCTTCAATCCTTTGGTGAAAATGTCGGTCAATTGTGTTTCACTTGAGCAATGTCTCACTTCAAGTTCACCTCGATTTATCTTCTCCCTAAGGAAATGAAATCTAACTTCCATGTGCTTACTTCTTCCATGCAAAACTGCACTCTTTGCGAGATTTATGGTTGGCTTGTTGTCGTTCTGCAGCACCAAATGTTTCTACACTTCGACCTCCATTTCTTCAAGCACATATTTGATCCAAATTACTTGACACGCAACATAGGATCCTGCTATATATTCAGCCTCACACGATGACAATGCCGCCACATGTTGCTTTCTTGAGCACCATGAGATTAGGGCACCAACCACTTGAAAGAAACAACTAATTGTGCTTCTTCGATCTTCCTTATCTTTACATCAATCAGCATCTGAATAACAATTAATCACAACTCTTTTTCTTTCAGAATCCTGTTGAAATATAATTCCATATTTTATCGATCCTTGTAAGTATATCAGGATTTTTCATTCAGTCTTCATGTGTATAACATTGGTTAACTCATGTATCTACTCACTAATCCGATTGAGAAACCTATATCAGGTCGACTGTTGCACACATATCTCAGAGATCCGACAATTTGTTTGAACAAAGTTGCATCGACTTTGTCTTCCTCTCCATGCTTCTCCTACTTCAAGTTTGGTTCAACGAGTGAAGATGCAGGAAACAAATCATTCATCCGGAATCTCTTGAGTATCTCTTTGACATACTTTCTTTAATGTAACATCATACCTTGCTTCGACATTTGAAATTCCATGCCTAGTAAATAAGACAAGTTTCCCATATCCGACATTTTAAATTCTTTCTTCATTAGCTCTTTAAACTTCGACAGGTTCTTCAAGCTATTTCTAGTTACTAGCAAGTCATCGACATATAAGCATATGATTGCTATGTCTTGTGCCACAACCTGAACATACACACCATACTCAGATTTACATTTGATGAATCCCAATTCAACTAACTATGAGTCGATCTTCTTGTTCCATGCCCTAGATGACTGCTTGAGACCATAAAGCGCTTTGTGTATTTCATATACTTTCCTTGCTTCCTCCTGAATCAAAAACCTAGGAGGTTGTGTGACATATACCTCTTCATCTAGAGGACCATTTAGAAATGTTGATTTAACATCTAAGTGAAATATCGACCAACCTTGATTGCATACCAAGGCTACTATCAATCGAATAATCTCCAATCTTGCTACTGGTGCGTATACTTCATAGTAGTCGGCACTTGCTCTATGAAGAAAACCTCGAACTACCAATCTCTCATTATGTCTTTCTATCGACCCATAAACATTGTGCTTCAACTTAAACACCCATTTCACTTGGATACCTTTTGTATGTGCTAGGAATCCGACTAACTCCTGATGCGTGCTTTTCGCAAGTATACGGAATACGTTAGAGTAATATAAAAGATTATCGATCCTACAGAGACCAATGTCAATCTATCGATTACTATCGTTACGGTGTTTATCTAAGGCTAATCAAACAAGTGTATAGAGTGCACATGAATTAAAAATAGTGAAGATAAATTCAGAGAAAATGATACTGAAATGTAATTCACATCGGTTAAAAAGTACTCCTATTGTTTCTAAATAGAATTACTTATGTGGAAATATTTTCTTCCTTGAAAAAGAGTTAATTAAAAAGGAACAGCCGCGTTAACGTGATCAGAACCAGACATAACCTTCAATCTATACCAGCCGCTCACGTTGTACCGGTCGTGTATTGCGTTAAAAAGAAAAATCCTTTTTTTACATAATTATCTCTAAGGCTCAGTTGAAAAGTACTTTTGATTGGAAACTTTTAACATAAAAAGATTTTTGGCATATGCTCAGCCAATCGGATCCTAAACCTATGAACGCGTCCAAAAATAGTTTTAAAATCACTTTCTAATAATATTAAAATCTCCTAATTAATTTAACAAAGAGCATTCGCTATTTTTATCTATTAAAAATTAATCAACTTTTATCTTAAATGTCGGACGACTTTCGATCTTACTCAGCTTAATCACGGATCTACTTTCATAGTAACCGATCAAATTAAACACAGAAAACATGTATTAAAATCAAAACAGCCCCTAAAGTATTCCTACAGATACAACATGCGGAGTACCATCGAAACAAAGGTCCTCAAATTCCAACACTAAGGATTTAGCTGGACATGGTTACGTTAAACAACATAGCATATAATTGATTCATGGAATAAATCATTTAGGGAAATAAAGTGCTAAGTGTGCAAATGGTTTTAAAAGTGAACAACGGGAATGATACGTTCAAAGTATGGTTTGAAAACTAATATTTTGCAATGATAAAATAAATCTGACAAGCAATCGTGCAAGGACAATAAACAAGATAAAGAAGAGCAATAAAGTAAACAAATTAAAGGCAGTGCAATGAAATAAACAATTTAAAAGCGAAGCGAGAAATAAATATTAATAATACAAATTGTATTAAAAACTTGCTCCAAATTGGAGACTTGAATTTAGTATGAACATGAAATAAATCTGAATTGAAAGTAAAACGACGGCAAGATTAAATTCTACTCTACGGTGCTCCAAACCCGATTACAACAATGGTGGAATAGTCCTCCAATATGAAGAATTATTTCTTTAACAGTGTGATTCTATGGCCTATGCTGCAACTAGACTTGGATGCCTACAACTAAAGATCTAAGTCCTATTTATGGTGTAACAATGCCTTGGAAGTTAGTTAGCATCTTCAAAATTTGTGTGGAGGAAATATCTCTGATCATGGCCACTTTCTACAACCTTCCTTGACTGGGCGTGAAATGGGAAGATGGTGTTCTCCATGTGTACAAGGGGTGGAAGACGTGGTATTGTGATCGTTGGAACACAAGTAAGTGTTTACACATCATGGCTACCCCCATGGCCAACGTAATGTCGAACACCATATGTGTATTTGCCACTGAAAATCTCCGATTCTTGCTTTTTTTGCTTCCTTTTTCTATGAAAGGCTTTATTTAGGCCACACACCTGAAAACAAGACAAAAGACAAGCATAATGCAAGAAAATAACAATAAAACTATAATAATCATGTGCAATCCGAGCCAAATACGCAGTGTGTTTCAGTGTTATCGAATTCTCCCACACAAAAGAAAAAAACAGCAACACACAAGTATCAAATTCAGGCGAAAAACTTTTAGTTCGATCAAGGTTGCGTAGATAGGTACTAACTTGTGAACTAAGGATGCCGTAGTAACACTTTTCGTGGTTTGCGGTTATAAGTTTCCTTCCTATACAAACCAATCCACATCATGTTATTATGTCTAGGCCTAACTTACTCATCCATTTTTCATCCTTTTTCATTTAGGCGCAATCACATTAAGTCGGTTATCTTGTACTCACATGGTGAACGACCTTATCGGTGACCATGATCCAAATTTGTGTCAACATTCAATAATTTTTCTATTTAGCACAAACATATAAGCATAAGTTTCAGAAGTTTCTCTATTGTTGGGTTAAGTAACCGGGTGAGGGTTACCTAACTTAGAAGGCAAGTCCTTTTTCAAATTCTTAGCTTTTTTCTATGTGTATTTTTTTTCTTTTTCTTTCTTTTTATGGGATCACTCACCTATTTGCATCGGCCCGTTCACAAAGTGGTAACTAAGATGGTGCTGACTACTAAAATAAACTACTTAAGGATTAATTCAAGGGTGAGATTTCAAGGCCACATCATAATAAGTATCTGGATCGGTTCATATAATTAAGAAACTTACGATGTCATAACGATATTGATTTTTCAAAAGTTTTCCCAAGTCTCTGCAACCTATCCTAAACTTGTCTAACATCCCAAATTTTCAAAATAACAGTTGTTTTCTTATTCAAAAAATTTGTTATGGCTCAAGAAATGGGGGAAAATAGACAAACTACACATACGACTCGTCAAGCACATGTAATTATTAAAAATAAACTAGAAGCATAATTAAAACTAACTAGAAATCAATAAAATTAGAAAACATAAATAAAAATAAAAACAGTAAATATCTCCTCCCACACATAAACCGAACATTGTCCACAATGTTTCGATAAAAGGTGAAAAAGCGATAGGTAAAACCTGGACAACGTTACTACTGACCACTAGGACCCTCTCCTCCCTGATCTGAACGTCGAGGATGAAGGCTCCTACTGCGGTGACGGGAACTCTGTGAAATCTCGAGTTGCTCAACCCGTGTTATCAGTACGGTGTTCGAATCTTGAAGTCTTTTGACGTTTCCCAGTATAGAAGCTTGATTCATCTCCACAAGGTTGAAGTGACTGGCCATGTAAGCTTGTTGGCGCTGCTGTTGAGAAGCAATGATGTGCTGAGATTTTAGGATGGTCTGCATAGATTGTTCAGTCTGTCTCTGAGACTCTCGAATAAAGTCTATCACGTCCTGTTCATGCTCATACATGGCATACAACAGACCATCACATTTTTTTTCACGAGCTCTTTGCTTTCTCATCATTTCTTCAATAAAGTAGTGACCAGTGGATGTACCTGCAAAAGGGTGAGTAGAAGGTGGTGCATAAGGTGGAGGTACATTATGAACGGGAGACTGGTTCCTCTGCTCATATTCATCGTCGATTCCATCACCTTCGTCCTCCAGGATGCTTGGTGGTAACGAACCTAAAAAGGGTGGAGCCTGTAGGTCATAAGTCCAGTTTCTTTAAAGTCGCACATATGTACGACGAGAATAGGGTAAAAAAAACACTCGGGATAGCCACATTTATGAACCATGAGGTGATAGCCTCCTTATTTCCTTACCTTGCACAATCACATGTCTCTTAGAAATTTTAAATTAATTATGCGGTGCGGTAATGGTTCTAATGCAGCTAGCTCAATGTCTAGCTCTAAATCTCGTGCAATGAAGGTGATCAATCCTCTAAATGATATGGTCCCCTTCTTTTTCATAACAGCACACATGTGTGCTATCATAAAAGGGATTGAATTTAACCTTCTCTGTGTGAGGGCAACATGTAAAAAGAGAAATTATTTGGCATTTAATTTATTTAAATTCTCCCGGCCAAAATAGTGCATACCAAGAAAAGTGGAAAAACACGTATGTTCGGGTTGTGGATATCTGAGGCCAAGTTTCCTTTGAAGGAAACACTATTTTGGCATGTGAGATTTCTCCACAGTTGGAATGCCTCAGTTGATCAATTGGAATCTATGGGTTCCTCACAAACAACATTTTCCCCATGAAAGAATCCTAAGAGACCTACAAGGTAGTCGGTAGTGTACTTATATTCCACATTAAACATTCTAAATTTCATTGTACCGACAATACTAGCAGTGTTAGGACTAATATTATAAATCAGGGAACTCAAGAATTTCGGGGTCATCCTCCCATAGGTAGGTTCTTTACGCTCAAAAATATCATACAATCCTAAGTTATCAAGCATGTAGAAGACACTATGGTAAATACCTAAGCTATACATACAATTTTCATCGATATACCTCGTAGCAAAAAATATACGTGTCTGCAACTCTTCAAACTGTCGCCTCTACCTATTCCCAGCTTTTCCCTCGTGAAAAATAACTTCCTCGTCTCCAATTTCTTCCATTGTTGATGTTTGTTGAAGAAAAATGAAAGTTTTAGTGGGAGATGGTGAAATGGGGTTTTTGTGGAAAGTGAGTGAGGTAGTGGAAATGGTAATGGATTAGCAAGTAAATGAGTGTTAATTAGGTTTAGTGGGTTTTGAAGTTGGTTAATGGTGGAGGAAATGGGGTTTAGAGAGGTTGAAGATGAAAGGAATTGGGGCAAAAAATGATGCTTTTCAAATCTGCCCCGATTTTAGGCTCCAGATCCCATGGCGTTCGCCAAGGTCGTGCGCCATCTTCACAAAATGGCTATTGGGCCATATTTTTCTTACGGATTTTGGGTTTTGGCTTGGTTTGGCTTCTTATCCAGGGGTGTATGTAGCATCTTCTGAAGTTTTTCTTTGTAGTAGTACATGCATGAAACATCCATGGCATTTTGACGTAATAAAAATGATATTTAATATAAATAATAACACATATTTTTTTTTAATTTTCACCGGTAAATGCATAATACTGATATAATTGCATAACAAGTGTATTACATGCAAAGTATTGAGATAACTGCATGAATATGTGTATCTAATATTAAATGCGGGAAATTAAATCTAATTTGTGGAAATAAATCTAATTTGTGGAAATAAATCTAATCATAATAATGGAAATATGTCTAATAATGGTGAATCAGATAATAGTAATAAAATGGTAAATCTCCCCCACATGTAATGTGAGCAATGTCCTTAATACTTCCAGTAACTCCTCTGAAGTGATCTGTGTCGGGCACCCTATGCCTCTACTAGCTGGCATCGTAGACTATAGATTTCCTGATAAAGGTAATTTGTCTATGTGGCATGTGTAGTATCTGAGACCTCCATCTGTAAATTCAGTTCAGTAAGATCTTATCGTAGGGAAACCATCTATTTGTGCATAGTGTTGAGCTCAGAGTCAAAATCACGCCGCTGCAAATTAACATTAGAGGGAATAAATTGTGGTCTTTTCTGGGAGAGGTGTAGGGTAGTATTCAGGAACAGGGGGGTCTTGGCCCTATCAGGTGTCTCATCCTGAGCTTCTAAGGCATATGACCAATTTTCTTTGTTATGGACATTTGTTCTTGTTGGGTGTGGTAAACCAAGGTAGTGGATAATTTTATTTTCTATCAGGAGCTTATAATGGACGTGACTGAAAAAAACTTTCCTCACTAGGCCATGGTCCAAGCAATGGTTCAGGTCAATTAGGGTACAACCATAATAGGCGGTCAGGTGACATAGTTTTCTAATGAGACCTAAGGCATAAGCTATGTGGGTCATTGTTCCTCCTACATGTATAAGTCCCTCGAAGGATCTGGCAGTAAGGTTTGAAGGTGTGAAAAACACAAGAAATGTGGGGGGGGGGGGGGGGGTGAATTGGGTTTTACAAGCAAAAGACTTTACCAAAATAAAAACACCACTAACAAGTTAAATAATGAAGAGATAAAATCACAAAGATTTTTATCCTGGTTCGCTTGAAATTCAAAGCTAATTCACTCCACCCGCCAAGGTGATTTGCCTTATACACAAGGATTTAATCCACCATAATCAACAGATCACAATAAACACAAAGAATACCCTTCTTTATCTTCTCAAGGATCCAACTAAACCTTGGTCTCCTCAAGAACTCACAAAAAACAACCTTCTTTGTCTTCTCAAGGATAACCTCCTTAATGAATCAAACAAATAGTTTGAATAAAAGTTTATGTGTTACAAGATGCTTCTTCAAAAGCATATTTACACAAATGAATGATAAATACTTAAAGAACATTGTATACAAAAGATGATAGCTTTTCACAAAGAAAAATAGCTTGCCAAAAAACTTGTGTAGATCAGTAATTTCTTCAAGTCTCCAATGCATGCTTATATAATGTAAGCATGTGACAGTTGGAGGCTAAAATGGGGAAAGATCCTTGAGCGGTTGTCCACTATTGAATGAGAAAGGAATGATACCACATATTTGAATGAGAATAGCGATCTAAACGCAGCGGAAATTAAAATTTTCTCCTTTAGTGATCCTTACGAATAGGCATGATCAGTGACAGAATCGTTACCTCTTGTGGCGATTGAAACCTTTGACGCAAATCTAAGGAGTGATCACGAACGTTGAATGGTGACAACGCCTCTACTCAATTCACACAAATGGATTCCTTCATTCTCAGTGCTAGCTGCTACGAATGAAGGCTTTGAGTGAGAGAGAGAAATGAAATTTCAACTGAAATATGCTTCTACACAAGGGTTCTATTTATAGAACCATTTGTGTGGGTTGTAAGCTAAAAAGCCCACTTAAGTGTGTGTGGCCCATATCTTATGATATGCGAAAATCACTTAAGCGCGTGGTACCTTACCATATTTTGTATTCTACTTAAGTACACCGTACCTTACGATGTTCTACAATTCACTTAAGTGCACCGTACCTTACGATGTTCCTTATTTACTCTATCTCTCATCAATCCGTCCTTTTGTGTGTGTCCCTATAGGTTTTCGCGACATTAACAATTATATTAAATCACGTATTTAACATAATAAACAGTGAGCAGTATCTAGCAACACATCACTGCTACCCAAGACACGAAAATGTCATGTGTCTGACAAATCCTTTTGTGATAATACTTATGTGTATAATTACCCTTTTTCCCTTATGTCTATATTGAACACAAGGCATAGACCGTGTCGTCTTTGTCCAATTCAATATTGGGCCCTTAGACATTTATCTTGTTATGCAAGATGGGCAAATTCCATCTAGGTCACTCATGTCCCTCAGCATGCTTCGTGGAGTACCCATCAACTGTCTTTATGGTCATCCAGTTACGGACAATATTTGATCAACAATACGGCACTCGACTCTACATCTAGGGTCCATAGTAGTTTCAGGTCGAAGGGTGGTATACACCACTATCACCATGAGAATAACTTATGACACTTTGCATAACATTCTATATAGTATTCTCATAGTGGGCCAATCAAGTATAAATATTACTCTTAATATTCATACCTATGTTTAAGACTTGATAACTCCTTATCCATGATCCATGAGATGTGATCATCAGTCTATATACATAATAGTCTTAATGCTTTAATGTTATCCCACTTTACAACAAAGCTCGACTACGGATACTTTAAGAATATTGTCCTTGTGTTTAATGAGATTTCATGATTAAGTCACACTTGATACATTAAACAGACAAGCTATTCTAGGGACTTTATTAAACAAACATAATAAAGAAAAAGCCTTTTATTATTAATAAATAATTCGATACAAGTACCAAAAGTATTGGCCTCTAGGGCTTACACCAACAATATTGTCCTTTCGCCCATATAATCAATGATAGGTGTGATGAATAGTACATTCCTTGCCCAGGAAATCAGGTAGTGGAAAGGTTGTTCGATTTGTACTATGTACTATTTGACCATGTTCCCATTTGATCTTATCTTCAGATTCATTGGCTTCTAATAAAAGATGATTGAAGCATGAAATGAAGAAATAGAGAGTTGAATTCATAAACTTCAGAACCTTGGGTCATAACCTTGACAACGTCATTAGTCTAGCTTGAGTTCTTCATTGTCTTCAGAATCTTCAGAGTCTTCAGAAACCTTATTCAGAACCTTGATAACTTCAATCGTCTGTCTTGAGATCTTCAGAATATTCAGCTACATAAGACAACTTCAAAAGCTTACCATTCTTTAGAATCTTGTTGATCATAGTCACATCCAGAAGCAAAAACTAAGAGAACATTGCAAGTATACGAAATACACCAAAATAATACAAAAGATTATCGATCCTACAGAGACCAATGTCAACTTATCGATTACTATCGTTACGGTGTTTATCTAAGGCTAATCAAACATGTGTATAGAATGCATAGGAATTAAAAATAGTGAAGATAAATATAGAGAAAATGATACTGGAATGTAATTCACATCGATTAGACAATACTCCTATTGTTTATAAATATAATTACTTATGGGGAAATACTTTCTTCCTTGAAAAAGAGTTAATTAGAAAGGAACCGTCACGTTAGCGTAATCAGAACCAGACCTAACCTCTAATATATACCAGCCTCTCACACTGCACAGGTCGCGTATTGCATTAAAGTGGAAAATCCTTTTTTATATAATTACCTCTAAGGCTCAGTTGAAAAGTGTTTTTGATTGGAAACTTTTAACATAAAAGGTTTTCCGTCATATGCTCGACCAACCGGATCCTAAACCTATAAACGCGTCCGAAAATAGTTTTAAAATCTCCTAATTAATTTAACAAAGCACTTTCGCTGTTTTTATCAATTAAAAACTAACCAAGTTTTATCTTAAATGTTAGACGACTTTTGATCTTACCCGACTTAATCACGAATCTACTTTCGTAGTAACCGGTCAAATTAAACACAGAAAACTTTCATTAAATCAAAACAGCCCATAAAGTATTCCTACAGATACAACATGTCGAGTACCATCCAAACGACGGTCCTCACATTCTAACACTAAGGATTTAGCTGGGCATGCTTACGTTAAACAACATAGCATATAATTGATTCATGGAATAAGTCATTTAGGGAAATAAAGTGCTAAGTGTGCAAATGGTTTAAAAGTGAACAAAGAGAATGATAGTTCAAAGTATGATTTGAAAACGAATCTTTTGCAATGATAAAATAAATCTGACAAGTAATAGTGCAAGGAAACTAGACAAGATAAAGCAGAGGAATGAAGTAAACAAATTAAAGGTAGTGGGAGGAAATAAACAATTTAAAAGTGAAGCAATAAATAAATAATAATAATGAGAATTGTATTAAAAACCTGCTCCAAATCGGAGACTTGAATCTGGTACAAACTTGAAATAAATATGACTTGAAAGTAAAATGACGGCAAGATTAAGTTCTACTATGCGGTGCTCCAAACCTGATTACAACAATGGTGCAATAATCCTCCGATGTGATGAATTATTTCTTTAACAGTGTGATTCTATGGCCGATGCTGCAACTAGACTTGGATGACTAGAACTAAAGATCTAAGTCCTATTTATAGTGTAACAATGCCTTGGAAGCTACGTAGCATCTTCAAATTTCGTGTGGAGGAAAAATCTCTGGTCATGGCCACTTTCTACAACCGTCCTTGATTGGGCACAAAATGGGAAGATGGCGCTCTCCATCTAGGCATGGTGTCCTCCATGTGTACAAGGGGTGGAAGACGTGGTCTTGTGACCGTTGGAACGTGGGTAAGTGCTTACACATCATGGCTACCCCCATGGCCAATGCCATGTGGAGCGCCATATGTGTATTTTGCATTGAAAATCTCTGATTCTTGCTCTTTTCGCTTTCTTTTTCCGTGAAAGGCTTTATTTAGGAAATGTACCTAAAAACAAGACAAAAGACAAGCATAACGCAAGAAAATAACAATAAAACTATAATAATCATGTGCAATCCGAGCCAAATACGTAGTGTGTTTTAGTGTTATCAACTCCCATGTGTTGTTTCTTTCTATTGCTTGTAACTCTTCGACCATAACTAACTTCTACTTGTTATCATTTAAGGCTTCACTATAGTTGATTGATTCAATACCTTCACGTAAGGCGAAGTGAACTAATTCTCCATCTGGTGTGACTTCATCATCACCAGACACTTCATAGTCTTGAAGTCTTGTTGGACGAGCTCTAGTTCTTTGAGGTCTTTGACTAGCTACACCATCTTCGACTTCGACTGTGTCGGGCATGTCAACAACTGCTTCTACGTTGACTGAAATATTGAAAATATCTTCGACTTCGACATTATTACTTGCTTTGTCGAAATCACATCTCATCAATGGCTTGTCAATTGAATCATTATTCCAATCCTAGACATAATTTTCATCAATCATAATATCTCGACTTATCATGATCTTCTTATTAATTGGATTGAACAGCCTGTATACACTAGTTTTATGATATCCTACCAGAATCATAGGTTCACTCTTGTTATCAAGCATCCTTCTTCTAGAATTAGGAACATGCTTGTAACAAATAGAGCCAAACACCTTCATATGACTCACTGATGATCGTTTTCCACTCCAAACTTCTTCAGAAACCTTGTTCTTCAACTTCTGTGTAAGGCACCTGTTCAGAATATAAATAGTAGTCCAAACAACTTCACCCCATAAGGATTTTGGAAAATTCTTCTACTTCAACATGCATCTTGACGTGTCCAATATGGTCATGTTTCTTATTTATGTTATTCCATTATGTTGAGGTGTGTAAGGATAAGTTATCTCATGATCAATACCATGTCCTGCACACAATTCTTCAAACATCTTTGATGTATATTCGCCATCTCCATCTGTTCGTAGAACTTTGATCTTCTTCTCACTCTGGTTTTCAACAAGCATCTTGAATCTCTTGAAGATTTCAAATACTTTATCCTTTCGCTTGATCACATAGATCCACAACTTTCGACTAAACTTATCTACAAATGAAACAAAATACCTATTTCGACTAATGGTATTCTCTTCAAGTATGCAAGAGAATCTCATTGGCGTAGTCGAAACAAAAGAATTTCTGGATTGCTTTCCAACTAGACAACCTTCACAGAGTTTATTGGGAATCTCCATACTTAGTATACTAATTACCATATCTTGAGAAATCAGTTGATTGAGTGATCGAAAGTTCAAATGTCCAAATCTTAAATGCTACAGCCAACTATTCTTGTGGTCGACAACAGTTTTTAGACATTGTACTTCATACAAACACATGGTCTTAAATGTCCTGTTCTTCGACAAAGGAGATTTTAAGACCAAATTGTTCTGGGTGTCGAACAATTCTAAGGCTCCATCTTTCATAATCACTGATAAACCTTTTTCGACTAGTTTTCCAACACTTAGCAGGTTGCACTTCATTCCAGGTACATAAAGTATATCTTTGATCATAGCTTTTCCTCCATTGTTTCTTTGAAAAACTATGTCGCTAGTACCTTCTACTTACAACGAGCTATTATTAGCAAGTTTGACCTTTCTCTTCTTCGACTAGTCAAAATCTACTAATTACACTTTTCAACCAGTCATGTGATTCGAGCAGTCCGAGTCGAGGAACCAGATCTTGGATTCGACATGGTCATCTGCAACTTCAGCTATAACCACCATATCTTCATAATCATCTAAATCTTGGCGTGCAAGGTTTGCTTCTTACATCTTGCATTTTGTGGATCCCTTGTCTTTATTGTACCAATAATTCTTAGCCACGTGACCCCATTTTCACAGTTATAACACTGCACACCTTCTTTCTCTTTGTCTTTCTGATAGGAGTTTCCTCATCCTCTTTTCGAGGATTCAGTAGCCCTATCGTCGACCTTATTCTTTTGAGGGTTCGACCAAGACTTCTTGCTCTAAGTCTTGTCTCCTTTGCCTTTGAACTTGTCGGAACCACCATGTTTCTTCCAAGCCTGAGCCTACAGTGCTTGTATCGAATCTTGAGCCTATTTCCTTTCCACAATTCTAATCTCATGCGCCTCCAACGAACCAAGGTCGTGCGCCATCTTCACAAAATGGCTATTGGGCCATATTTTTCTTACGGATTTTGGGTTTTGGCTTGGTTTGGCTTCTTATCCAGGGGTGTATGTAGCATCTTCTGAAGTTTTTCTTTGTAGTAGTACATGCATGAAACATCCATGGCATTTTGACGTAATAAAAATGATATTTAATATAAATAATAACACATATTTTTTTTAATTTTCACCGGTAAATGCATAATACTGATATAATTGCATAACAAGTGTATTACATGCAAAGTATTGAGATAACTGCATGAATATGTGTATCTAATATTAAATGCGGGAAATTAAATCTAATTTGTGGAAATAAATCTAATTTGTGGAAATAAATCTAATCATAATAATGGAAATATGTCTAATAATGGTGAATCAGATAATAGTAATAAAATGGTAAATCTCCCCCACATGTAATGTGAGCAATGTCCTTAATACTTCCAGTAACTCCTCTGAAGTGATCTGTGTCGGGCACCCTATGCCTCTACTAGCTGGCATCGTAGACTATAGATTTCCTGATAAAGGTAATTTGTCTATGTGGCATGTGTAGTATCTGAGACCTCCATCTGTAAATTCAGTTCAGTAAGATCTTATCGTAGGGAAACCATCTATTTGTGCATAGTGTTGAGCTCAGAGTCAAAATCACGCCGCTGCAAATTAACATTAGAGGGAATAAATTGTGGTCTTTTCTGGGAGAGGTGTAGGGTAGTATTCAGGAACAGGGGGGTCTTGGCCCTATCAGGTGTCTCATCCTGAGCTTCTAAGGCATATGACCAATTTTCTTTGTTATGGACATTTGTTCTTGTTGGGTGTGGTAAACCAAGGTAGTGGATAATTTTATTTTCTATCAGGAGCTTATAATGGACGTGACTGAAAAAAACTTTCCTCACTAGGCCATGGTCCAAGCAATGGTTCAGGTCAATTAGGGTACAACCATAATAGGCGGTCAGGTGACATAGTTTTCTAATGAGACCTAAGGCATAAGCTATGTGGGTCATTGTTCCTCCTACATGTATAAGTCCCTCGAAGGATCTGGCAGTAAGGTTTGAAGGTGTGAAAAACACAAGAAATGTGGGGGGGGGGGGGGGGGGGGGGGGGGGTGAATTGGGTTTTACAAGCAAAAGACTTTACCAAAATAAAAACACCACTAACAAGTTAAATAATGAAGAGATAAAATCACAAAGATTTTTATCCTGGTTCGCTTGAAATTCAAAGCTAATTCACTCCACCCGCCAAGGTGATTTGCCTTATACACAAGGATTTAATCCACCATAATCAACAGATCACAATAAACACAAAGAATACCCTTCTTTATCTTCTCAAGGATCCAACTAAACCTTGGTCTCCTCAAGAACTCACAAAAAACAACCTTCTTTGTCTTCTCAAGGATAACCTCCTTAATGAATCAAACAAATAGTTTGAATAAAAGTTTATGTGTTACAAGATGCTTCTTCAAAAGCATATTTACACAAATGAATGATAAATACTTAAAGAACATTGTATACAAAAGATGATAGCTTTTCACAAAGAAAAATAGCTTGCCAAAAAACTTGTGTAGATCAGTAATTTCTTCAAGTCTCCAATGCATGCTTATATAATGTAAGCATGTGACAGTTGGAGGCTAAAATGGGGAAAGATCCTTGAGCGGTTGTCCACTATTGAATGAGAAAGGAATGATACCACATATTTGAATGAGAATAGCGATCTAAACGCAGCGGAAATTAAAATTTTCTCCTTTAGTGATCCTTACGAATAGGCATGATCAGTGACAGAATCGTTACCTCTTGTGGCGATTGAAACCTTTGACGCAAATCTAAGGAGTGATCACGAACGTTGAATGGTGACAACGCCTCTACTCAATTCACACAAATGGATTCCTTCATTCTCAGTGCTAGCTGCTACGAATGAAGGCTTTGAGTGAGAGAGAGAAATGAAATTTCAACTGAAATATGCTTCTACACAAGGGTTCTATTTATAGAACCATTTGTGTGGGTTGTAAGCTAAAAAGCCCACTTAAGTGTGTGTGGCCCATATCTTATGATATGCGAAAATCACTTAAGCGCGTGGTACCTTACCATATTTTGTATTCTACTTAAGTACACCGTACCTTACGATGTTCTACAATTCACTTAAGTGCACCGTACCTTACGATGTTCCTTATTTACTCTATCTCTCATCAATCCGTCCTTTTGTGTGTGTCCCTATAGGTTTTCGCGACATTAACAATTATATTAAATCACGTATTTAACATAATAAACAGTGAGCAGTATCTAGCAACACATCACTGCTACCCAAGACACGAAAATGTCATGTGTCTGACAAATCCTTTTGTGATAATACTTATGTGTATAATTACCCTTTTTCCCTTATGTCTATATTGAACACAAGGCATAGACCGTGTCGTCTTTGTCCAATTCAATATTGGGCCCTTAGACATTTATCTTGTTATGCAAGATGGGCAAATTCCATCTAGGTCACTCATGTCCCTCAGCATGCTTCGTGGAGTACCCATCAACTGTCTTTATGGTCATCCAGTTACGGACAATATTTGATCAACAATACGGCACTCGACTCTACATCTAGGGTCCATAGTAGTTTCAGGTCGAAGGGTGGTATACACCACTATCACCATGAGAATAACTTATGACACTTTGCATAACATTCTATATAGTATTCTCATAGTGGGCCAATCAAGTATAAATATTACTCTTAATATTCATACCTATGTTTAAGACTTGATAACTCCTTATCCATGATCCATGAGATGTGATCATCAGTCTATATACATAATAGTCTTAATGCTTTAATGTTATCCCACTTTACAACAAAGCTCGACTACGGATACTTTAAGAATATTGTCCTTGTGTTTAATGAGATTTCATGATTAAGTCACACTTGATACATTAAACAGACAAGCTATTCTAGGGACTTTATTAAACAAACATAATAAAGAAAAAGCCTTTTATTATTAATAAATAATTCGATACAAGTACCAAAAGTATTGGCCTCTAGGGCTTACACCAACAATATTGTCCTTTCGCCCATATAATCAATGATAGGTGTGATGAATAGTACATTCCTTGCCCAGGAAATCAGGTAGTGGAAAGGTTGTTCGATTTGTACTATGTACTATTTGACCATGTTCCCATTTGATCTTATCTTCAGATTCATTGGCTTCTAATAAAAGATGATTGAAGCATGAAATGAAGAAATAGAGAGTTGAATTCATAAACTTCAGAACCTTGGGTCATAACCTTGACAACGTCATTAGTCTAGCTTGAGTTCTTCATTGTCTTCAGAATCTTCAGAGTCTTCAGAAACCTTATTCAGAACCTTGATAACTTCAATCGTCTGTCTTGAGATCTTCAGAATATTCAGCTACATAAGACAACTTCAAAAGCTTACCATTCTTTAGAATCTTGTTGATCATAGTCACATCCAGAAGCAAAAACTAAGAGAACATTGCAAGTATACGAAATACACCAAAATAATACAAAAGATTATCGATCCTACAGAGACCAATGTCAACTTATCGATTACTATCGTTACGGTGTTTATCTAAGGCTAATCAAACATGTGTATAGAATGCATAGGAATTAAAAATAGTGAAGATAAATATAGAGAAAATGATACTGGAATGTAATTCACATCGATTAGACAATACTCCTATTGTTTATAAATATAATTACTTATGGGGAAATACTTTCTTCCTTGAAAAAGAGTTAATTAGAAAGGAACCGTCACGTTAGCGTAATCAGAACCAGACCTAACCTCTAATATATACCAGCCTCTCACACTGCACAGGTCGCGTATTGCATTAAAGTGGAAAATCCTTTTTTATATAATTACCTCTAAGGCTCAGTTGAAAAGTGTTTTTGATTGGAAACTTTTAACATAAAAGGTTTTCCGTCATATGCTCGACCAACCGGATCCTAAACCTATAAACGCGTCCGAAAATAGTTTTAAAATCTCCTAATTAATTTAACAAAGCACTTTCGCTGTTTTTATCAATTAAAAACTAACCAAGTTTTATCTTAAATGTTAGACGACTTTTGATCTTACCCGACTTAATCACGAATCTACTTTCGTAGTAACCGGTCAAATTAAACACAGAAAACTTTCATTAAATCAAAACAGCCCATAAAGTATTCCTACAGATACAACATGTCGAGTACCATCCAAACGACGGTCCTCACATTCTAACACTAAGGATTTAGCTGGGCATGCTTACGTTAAACAACATAGCATATAATTGATTCATGGAATAAGTCATTTAGGGAAATAAAGTGCTAAGTGTGCAAATGGTTTAAAAGTGAACAAAGAGAATGATAGTTCAAAGTATGATTTGAAAACGAATCTTTTGCAATGATAAAATAAATCTGACAAGTAATAGTGCAAGGAAACTAGACAAGATAAAGCAGAGGAATGAAGTAAACAAATTAAAGGTAGTGGGAGGAAATAAACAATTTAAAAGTGAAGCAATAAATAAATAATAATAATGAGAATTGTATTAAAAACCTGCTCCAAATCGGAGACTTGAATCTGGTACAAACTTGAAATAAATATGACTTGAAAGTAAAATGACGGCAAGATTAAGTTCTACTATGCGGTGCTCCAAACCTGATTACAACAATGGTGCAATAATCCTCCGATGTGATGAATTATTTCTTTAACAGTGTGATTCTATGGCCGATGCTGCAACTAGACTTGGATGACTAGAACTAAAGATCTAAGTCCTATTTATAGTGTAACAATGCCTTGGAAGCTACGTAGCATCTTCAAATTTCGTGTGGAGGAAAAATCTCTGGTCATGGCCACTTTCTACAACCGTCCTTGATTGGGCACAAAATGGGAAGATGGCGCTCTCCATCTAGGCATGGTGTCCTCCATGTGTACAAGGGGTGGAAGACGTGGTCTTGTGACCGTTGGAACGTGGGTAAGTGCTTACACATCATGGCTACCCCCATGGCCAATGCCATGTGGAGCGCCATATGTGTATTTTGCATTGAAAATCTCTGATTCTTGCTCTTTTCGCTTTCTTTTTCCGTGAAAGGCTTTATTTAGGAAATGTACCTAAAAACAAGACAAAAGACAAGCATAACGCAAGAAAATAACAATAAAACTATAATAATCATGTGCAATCCGAGCCAAATACGTAGTGTGTTTTAGTGTTATCAACTCCCATGTGTTGTTTCTTTCTATTGCTTGTAACTCTTCGACCATAACTAACTTCTACTTGTTATCATTTAAGGCTTCACTATAGTTGATTGATTCAATACCTTCACGTAAGGCGAAGTGAACTAATTCTCCATCTGGTGTGACTTCATCATCACCAGACACTTCATAGTCTTGAAGTCTTGTTGGACGAGCTCTAGTTCTTTGAGGTCTTTGACTAGCTACACCATCTTCGACTTCGACTGTGTCGGGCATGTCAACAACTGCTTCTACGTTGACTGAAATATTGAAAATATCTTCGACTTCGACATTATTACTTGCTTTGTCGAAATCACATCTCATCAATGGCTTGTCAATTGAATCATTATTCCAATCCTAGACATAATTTTCATCAATCATAATATCTCGACTTATCATGATCTTCTTATTAATTGGATTGAACAGCCTGTATACACTAGTTTTATGATATCCTACCAGAATCATAGGTTCACTCTTGTTATCAAGCATCCTTCTTCTAGAATTAGGAACATGCTTGTAACAAATAGAGCCAAACACCTTCATATGACTCACTGATGATCGTTTTCCACTCCAAACTTCTTCAGAAACCTTGTTCTTCAACTTCTGTGTAAGGCACCTGTTCAGAATATAAATAGTAGTCCAAACAACTTCACCCCATAAGGATTTTGGAAAATTCTTCTACTTCAACATGCATCTTGACGTGTCCAATATGGTCATGTTTCTTATTTATGTTATTCCATTATGTTGAGGTGTGTAAGGATAAGTTATCTCATGATCAATACCATGTCCTGCACACAATTCTTCAAACATCTTTGATGTATATTCGCCATCTCCATCTGTTCGTAGAACTTTGATCTTCTTCTCACTCTGGTTTTCAACAAGCATCTTGAATCTCTTGAAGATTTCAAATACTTTATCCTTTCGCTTGATCACATAGATCCACAACTTTCGACTAAACTTATCTACAAATGAAACAAAATACCTATTTCGACTAATGGTATTCTCTTCAAGTATGCAAGAGAATCTCATTGGCGTAGTCGAAACAAAAGAATTTCTGGATTGCTTTCCAACTAGACAACCTTCACAGAGTTTATTGGGAATCTCCATACTTAGTATACTAATTACCATATCTTGAGAAATCAGTTGATTGAGTGATCGAAAGTTCAAATGTCCAAATCTTAAATGCTACAGCCAACTATTCTTGTGGTCGACAACAGTTTTTAGACATTGTACTTCATACAAACACATGGTCTTAAATGTCCTGTTCTTCGACAAAGGAGATTTTAAGACCAAATTGTTCTGGGTGTCGAACAATTCTAAGGCTCCATCTTTCATAATCACTGATAAACCTTTTTCGACTAGTTTTCCAACACTTAGCAGGTTGCACTTCATTCCAGGTACATAAAGTATATCTTTGATCATAGCTTTTCCTCCATTGTTTCTTTGAAAAACTATGTCGCTAGTACCTTCTACTTACAACGAGCTATTATTAGCAAGTTTGACCTTTCTCTTCTTCGACTAGTCAAAATCTACTAATTACACTTTTCAACCAGTCATGTGATTCGAGCAGTCCAAGTCGAGGAACCAGATCTTGGATTCGACATGGTCATCTGCAACTTCAGCTATAACCACCATATCTTCATAATCATCTAAATCTTGGCGTGCAAGGTTTGCTTCTTACATCTTGCATTTTGTGGATCCCTTGTCTTTATTGTACCAATAATTCTTAGCCACGTGACCCCATTTTCACAGTTATAACACTGCACACCTTCTTTCTCTTTGTCTTTCTGATAGGAGTTTCCTCATCCTCTTTTCGAGGATTCAGTAGCCCTATCGTCGACCTTATTCTTTTGAGGGTTCGACCAAGACTTCTTGCTCTAAGTCTTGTCTCCTTTGCCTTTGAACTTGTCGGAACCACCATGTTTCTTCCAAGCCTGAGCCTACAGTGCTTGTATCGAATCTTGAGCCTATTTCCTTTCCACAATTCTAATCTCATGCGCCTCCAACGAACCAACCAAATCTTGTAGTTTCATGGTTTCAAGATTGTTGGATTCTTGATTAGCTACAATAACGTGATCAGAGTGGGACTCTTAACTATCATTTTATCAGTTAGGGTTTCACCACAACCCTTCATGAGATGAACGAGATTATGCATTTTCGGCACATAGCCTGCAATCTTTTCATCATCTCCCATATGCAGCAATTCATACTGCCATCGCAAAGTCTTCAATTTGGAGACTTTGACTTTCTCACCTCCTTCATAGTACTTGACAAGAATATCCCATGCCTCCTTTTTTGATTCAGCATGAGATATCTTGTCGAAATTCTCCAAATCTAACGCCGATTGAATGCAATACGCGACCTTGCAGTCTTTCTTCTTCGTCTTCTTGTGCGCGACTCTCTGAGCATCGATTGCATTCTCAGAAAGCTCAGGGACGCCATTAGTAACCACTACTCGGGTTTCATGAAAGTCGAAGGAATGCATTTGTTTCCTCCATCGGATCCAATTCTTGCTATCAAGAATTGGAAGAGAATTCAGAATACCGTTGGTGCCATTCATCATTGTAGAAAACACGACTAACAACCCACAATCTCGGAAACATGATCACTGACGTGTGATTCTTGAAAAAACTATCAAGAATCTAACCGGAGAGAATATGAAAACGATCAATTTGTTAGTGCGTGAGACACTTTTGTGAGGAGAGAAAAAAGAGAGAATATGAAAATAAAGATTCTATTATTGAAGAATGATTGTGTTACAAACTAATTTACATATGTATGTAGTTATGTACAAAGTTACTTGACTACTAATATTCGACTTGAACCACACACAACTTAGATTATATCTTATATCTAAAAATAAAAAAAAAAATACAACATTTTTTAAAAACATAAACAATCAGAAAGAATATTATATAAAAACATTATTATAGAAGTAGTTGGACAAACTCTCTAACTTGGATTTGATGAATGTTGGACAATAAGGCCCAAAACAAAAAAAAACACTATTTTACCAAAAAGAAAATGCAGGAGCAGAGATAAGGGGAATAAAACATTTGTTTTTTGTTAAATTTATAATTATCTGATATTTTAGCTTTTTAAAAAAACTATACTCATTTTACTTTACTTTTAATTTTTTTTTAATTATATAAATGATTTTTTAATCAAAATAAATTCAATTATTTTACGATCCTGTGCAAGTGCAGTATGTGATGCAGCACAGAGCCTCAGGTTTTAGAGGGCCCCAAATTTTAAATTTTTTAATTTTTTTCATAAATATTAATAAAAATAAATAAAATATTATTAAAAAAACTCAATAATTGAAAGAAATTTTAATATAAAAACTCAATAAATATAAAAAATCAAGATTGATCAAAACTCAAAATAATTATAATCAAATTTATTTTTAATTAATATATAATTATATTTTTAATATATATTTTTTAATTATTATAATTGTACGGGATCTCCGATATGATTGGGCCGACCTGTTAAAGGTAAACACATAAAATAAAAAGAATTGATAATAAATTTAATAATGTTACTAAATTTTTATATAATGTAATTTATTAATAAAATAAATGTATTTTTGTTAACTAGTTTAATTTTTATTTGATATTTAACACGCTTTAAATATAATTATTATATATGTGTGTATACTTTTGCTTCCTCTTTAATTTTATGTCTTTGGCCCTCAAAACTAGTACTTGAATTTCACATAATTGTATGTCTGAAATGAGCAGATATAAAATAAAATACTGTTGAGATATCATTATTTGTGCTGTGTTGTCGATTATGAAAATAGACGAACTCATCCACCCCCACTATGTGTACGATGAGAGAGAGTTATACGTAAACGTTAAAGCATAAAAGTCAAAGTCATAGGCTTTTTTGGATTGATTTCTTTCAACTATATCAATGTATTTGACCTTCAAATTTATCATACTATTTGTAATACAAGTTGGAGTTCAACGTTCAATAAATAGCGACACATGCATTTTCATACATTAAATTTAATTAAAAAATAGCGGCCCCGTCCTAATTAACTTTTGTTGTTCACAACAGTTGCATCGCTTTCATGTGGAATATTTCATTTTTATGGATACAAATTAAGGAACATACATGTAAATTTTATACTAGTTGGCATCTAACGATCACTCTATTTTTCCAATTCTTATTCTTTCATACATTTTGTCTTTGTTAGTTTTGGTTTATTAACACCAAATATATATATATATATATATATATATATATATATATATATATATATATATATATATATATATATATATATATATATATATATATATATATATATATATATATTCTTTTTTATAGTTCAAAGATTTATGTTTAACAACATTAGTAATAAATATAAGTTATAAAAAAATTTGTCATTAAAAAAAGTAGGAAGGCATGTATGTTTACTTTCTATTTTTGTATTTTAAGATTAAGTTATATTGGAGATACATTATCATCTTGGATGCTGTAGGAAGTTAACATAGTTTGTATTTGTATTAAGCAGTGTATTAGTTGTTTTACAGTTAGGTGTTAATTTTAACTGAAATTGTTACATTGATTCAGTTACAACTCCTTTCTAATGTAGATAAATACTTTACATCTGTAACACATTTGATTGACTGAAAATATATCCAAAACTCTTTCTCTTTCATTGAGCATTTTCTCTCTCTATAACTGAATACTTCAGCTTCGATGATGAACCTCCATATTCATCTTCTTCACGCTTCCATTATCTCTGAATCAACACCTTTTTGTCATCTCCGTGTATCGTGTTGTATCTCTCAACTTTGGTCCTTCAAGTTTCTTCAATGGATTCTGGTGAAAATCAAGAATCAGAGTTCAAATATTCAGTTCAATCTTAAGAATTCGCCACCGGCTTTGCATCCGTGAAATCCAACAATTTGTTTGGACCAAAACTCTTAATCAAGCGGCAAGAAAACTATCTGCTTTGGAACCAACAAGTGGAAGGAGTTATCTTGATGCAGAAGATGCATAAAGTTGCAACAAGTGGAACCAACAAATTGACTCAGGATCGCATCACAAGTACATTCACTGATGAATATGAAGCTTGGGTCGTTCAAGATCAAGTTGTGTTCATCTGACTTTTATCTACTATATTTGAATCCGTTCATCAGGATTTTATCTACTATATATGAATTTGTTGTAAACATGCCTTTGAAGTTTGGGACAAGATCCATCAATACTTCACAACTCAAAAGAAGGCTAGGGTTCGACAGCTGAGAGTTTAATTCAAATCAACAAAGAAGGGTAACAATTCCATCACAGAATTCGTGTTGAGAATCAAAGCCATAACAAATTCGCTATTAGACGTGGGATATACTATTACTGAACAAGACCAAAGGGATGCAATCATGGATGGTCTTTTTGAGGAATACAACCCCTTTGTGATGCAAATGTACGGAAATCATGTGTCACTCACACTTTGTGATGTTGAAGCACTTCTTTATGTTCAAGAAGCACCATTGGATAAGTTTTGTCAGGAGCTTGCTGCTACAACTATTGCTACCAATATTGCTCATATAAGTCATGAAGTAATTAGCTATAGAGGAGTGTTTTCAGGCAACAATGGAAGAGGTAACAGGTACAATCAAGGTCGTGGTAGAGGTGGAGCTAGGCCTCTAACTGGTAATTGACCTACTTGTCAGCTATGTGGAAAATATGGTCACTCTATCTCAACTTGTTGGCATCGTTTCGATGAGAATTTTATGCCTCAAAATACCAACACCACTCAACCTAACTCAGGTGGCAGCACAAGTATGAGTCAAGAAAAATCTCAAGATAGCTCACAAAATTCTCAGGTTATGGCTATGATGGCTTCCACTGGTCGACCTCTTGCTACTACTCAGGAATATTCTCTACCTGCAGAGCTAGAATCTTAAGCGTGGTTCCTCGACTCAGGTGCTTCCCACCACTTTACCCCCTATGATTTTCATTTGCAAAACCTTAAGTCATATGTAGGGTCTAACAAAGTGTATGTAGGGAATGGTCAAACTCGTACTATAAAATCCGTAGGTTCCACTCAATTTTATTCCAAACTTGTTCCAAACCATAATCTAATGCTTGCTAATGACCTATATGTACCAGAAATCACTAGGAATCTTCTTTTTGTTTTAAAATTCTCAAATGATAACAATGTTATTTTTGAGTTTCTATTTGACAAATGCTACATTAAATCTCAGGCTTCTAAACAAGTTATTGTTGAAGGAGTCCTAGATGCTAGTGGACTATACCGCTTTCCTCTCCTCTACTTGATGTCATTCAGGTCACACAACTTGAATAAGAACTTAAATTCTCAAATGGATATTCAAAGTTATACAACCTTTCAACCTGATTCTGTTTTTCATTCTGAATCTCATAACGCTAATAGATGTAATACTGGCATTTTATGGCGTCATAGGTTAGGCCATGCCAATTCTTCTTCAATTTCTCATATACTCAAGTTGTGTAATATTCCTAGTTCAAATAAACAAGATTTTTTTGTACTTCTTGCAATCTTGGTAAAGCTCATAGATTACATGCTCCCCTAACTCATAATATTTACAACAAATCCTTTGATATCATTTATACTGATTTGTGGGGTCCATCTCCATCTCCTTCAAGTTCTGGTTTTGAATATTATATTGCCTTTGTATATGATCATACCAGATACATATGATTATACTTTCTCAACCAAAAATCTGAAGCCTTAGGTGCATTCAAACTGTTTCATAAATTTTTTCAAACACAGTTTAATTTAACTATTAAATCTGTTAAATCTAATTTTGGTGGAGAATTTAGGCCTTTCACTAGATATTTGGAAGAACTATGAATTACACGTAGACTAATTTGTCCTCATACATCACCTTAAAATGACACTGTAGAGAGAAACCACGGACATATTATTGAAATGGGGCTTACCCTTTTAGATCACTCCTCAATCCATCTAACATATTGGGATCATATATTTTCTGCTTCTGTATACTTAATGAATAGGCTGCCTACTTCCCCTTAACTACACATCATTCACCTTTCCATGCTCTCTATTGGAAACATCCAAATTACAAGGCCACTAGAACTTTTGGTTGTGCTTATTATCCTTTTCTTAGACCTTATAACTGTAATACCCCAAAATTTACCCTTCATTTTTCTTGGAAGCATGGGATTGTGTTTCCCATTGCATTGGCATCATACTAGGTCATACTCATTGCATACTGCATCAGTGACTTGGGAAATCAGGGTTTGATTGCTCATTCCTTAACAGAAGGAGCCCACACAAAACAAGATTGAGAATTGGACTTCATTTTCCAAATATACAAGTCTCAAAGGTCTCAAGGGGTTCCATATGTCTTATTATGGTCCTCAGTTTCATCAATAGAAAATTCAAAGCTCTCAGAGTGTGCATCTGCATTTAATCAGAAATTAGGGTTTCATGGCTATCTGCAACATGCAATGTTTGGTTGGAAGTGAAAGGGGCTAATTCATGTCATGATTATAGAGGCATCTTGGCCTAAGAAGATCCACAATTATCACAGAAAGATCCATTGGCAATCAGTGCAATCAGTTTGCCCTAAAACTAGGGTTTGGTATAAAATCGGTTTATTTCTGATTCCTTGGGTAAAACTCTTTTCCATGGCCCTCCATATGTCCACAAGGGTCTACATACAAAAAATCATCTCTTTATTTGAGCCAGAGGTGCTTCAATTGATCAATGGAATCGAGAATTAGATAGTTTGGGAAAAGTCAACTGTGGGGGCTAGAAAAGTCAACTCCTGACATTTTGAAAGTAGAATATCAAAATTCATGCCTAAGGGAGCCTACATGTGAAATTTGATCAAGGTTGGATCATGGATTCATCATTTAATCAGGAGTTAGAAAAGTTACTAAATTTGGAAATAGTTGACTTTCCATTTAGGGCAAGTTTTTATGGTTTTTGCACCCACTTTAAGGCCATTTTCCATCAAGATTCAAGCTCCATTTGAAAATTTCTCCAACATGAAAGTTGTTCCTCTTGTTCCAAGCTTTCTAGAGATATAAAGTTTGTTTCATTTGGATTAAAATTGAGAAAGTTATGCTTGGTCAAAGTGAGACATTATTTTAGAACACTTAGAAAATTTTCTAAGTCCAAAATTTGCAAAATTTGTCAAGACTTATGGGCCAGATTTCTTGCACTTCTAGGCATATTTTGAAAATACTTTCTTCATGACAGTTGTACCTTGCTATGTCCTATTTCACATCCTTTTGGAATCATCCCATTTGGATCATTGGTTTGAAAGATACACTCATCTAAAGTTGGTATCATAGACTGAATTTTTTGACAGCATTTAGGCCAAACTGGCCCAACCATTTCTACAGTTCTGGGACCTGCACTTTATGGCCATTTTCACCTCTTTCCACTCATCATTTCAACTTGTGTTCAACATGAAAGATGTTAAGCTCCATGCCCTCTTTCTACTGTTTGCATTGCCTTGCCATTTGGTCATGTTCTCATCAAGATACAAGGTCTTAAAGTCACCCTGTTGGACTATTTTTTGTGCTGCACAAGCCAAACCAAATCAGACCACAAAACCAACCAACACACTTTTTACCTCATTTGGCCATTTGCTTTATGTTCACTCACTTAAGTTTTTCCACATTTAGCCATTTCTTTTCACACCTCATTTTCACACATATTGTTCATGAATCCAAACAAATATTTCAAGCCCATTAAACATTTCAAACCCTACATCCTTAAAGCTTCTAAACCCTAATCTGAAAAGTGGTGGCTGCAAAAGTTCAGAGCAAAGCAAGCAAAAGATTTCTCATTCCTTTCCATTTTCACAAATTCTAAAATTTCTCAAAGCACAAAGTAGCATCTTTCTCCTCCTTTTCTCCATCTTCAAGGGGCAGTGGACCTTGCATCCACTAGGTAAACCTTTACTCACTCTCTTCCATGGCTTTGTTCATTTCATTTCATGCTTGTTCACAACTATTTGTCATGCCTACCATGCTTATTTCATGTTATTTTTCATTTATGCCATGTGTAGCACCTCAAATTTGCCCTCCTCATTCATGCTTATTTCATGTTATCATTCCATATTGCATTGTATCATGTCCATCAGAATTGGCATCAAGAGAATCCTCAGTTCAAAAGGGCAAGTCTTTCCTTGAGATGAAGGCCAAATGATTATTCTAAAGAGCTTATATGAGCTAAGGTTCATTTTGAAGCAACTTTACCAAGTGGTAGAGGCCTAAATTCATCAGTGCATTTTCAGGTCATCTGAGGCCCATAGAAGTCAACTGTACAGTCAACTGAGGGCTTTGAGTTGGGGAAGTGAGTGGAAGCATCTCATTCATGTTCATACAAGGCCTATTCATCATGTCAAACATCTACCTTGAAGATTTTGAAGTCAAATCAAAAGTTTCCAAAAATGGAAAGTGACCTGTAATTTCAAGTTTCCAAAAATGGCAAGTTTTTGGTCCACATTCAACTTGACTTTCCAACATCAAATAAGCTTCAAATGAAATTTTGGTGAACATGAAAGTTGAAGATCTTTCTCTCCTCTTTTCAAAAAGCCCAAGATCGTGAGCATCTGATGAAGGGTTGAGAAGTTATGAGCAAATGATCACCAAGTGTGCATGGAAGTTCAACATGGCATAACTTTGGCTACAAAACTCCAAATTGAGTCACTCTTTTTGCAAAATGCTTGTCATGACCAATAGTTTTCAAATTAAACATTGCATTGCATGAAATTAACTCACATGATCATTTGTCCATGCATGTATATTTTGGAGGGAAAATGGAGAATTCAAATTCTATAGATCATACATGAAAAATACCAATGCCATTGTGATCTTTGGATGATTTTAAGTGACTTTGAACCATGCATGTGCACTGTTCACGTGTGAATTCTCCATGCACCACACACTTGCCAAATTGGTCATACACCTCATTTCTCATTAAGTTTCCATTAGCCAAGCTTAATTTGGATTAGCATGGTAATTAACACAGGGTATAAATAGATAATCCTAACTGTTTTGCTCAGAACACACATTCTAGATCTAGAAATCTCATTTCCCTCCTCTTGGGATAAAAGTACATAGTTGGCGACTCTATCCTTTTCTCCTCGCCACTCTTCTTCGCGTTTGTACCTGGATTCGGGAAATCCTGGGGAGCGACAGCTGGCGACTCCACTGGGGATCCTTACCAGAAGTTGACCTCTTGCTGGTCCATCTTTCCCTAGCGGGCCTTTCCTAGCTTTTGTTTGTTTATAGTCTATTGTGTGCCATTGTGATTGTATATATTTGCATATATGTTTGCATGCATCATGTTATCATTGTGTTGTATTCTGGACAGGTGTGGCTCTTATGATTTGGGGTGGGTGTTCTGAGTGGGGCTAAAACCCAGGCCCGAGTATACACCTAGGATTAGCGTGGTCTCATGTTGCCTCTCATGTTAGGTCAACATGTTTTTGGCGACGTGACATACCACAAGCCGGACGAGGTTCTTTGGAGAGAACTCTTCCATTGTGGAGTTTCCACTATGGTTGGGTTACCTCTTTTGAGCTGTTGACTTTGGTGACCGTTCTTTCCCGGATCTTTGGTTTAGATGATCTTACGAGAGCTGCAACAGCACACCCGAAAGGGCAAACCCGTTGAGTATTTTGTCCGATTGTCGAGACCATTATCCGCCTTAGGATGACCTTACTAGAATTCACCTATGAGGGGAGGGTTTGATTCCTACAGATGCATGTTCTGTCAGTGATTCTGTGATGGTGACTATGGTTGAGTTGGATTTATGGACATTTATTTCTGGGACGCCGGAAGTCTGTCCGTGGTATCTATCAGCGGGTTCCGTTTATTTCGGATCCCCGGGTTGAATTTAAGGGTACTTGCTCAGACGATGACTTGCTCTATTGGTGACCGTTGGTTCCGATGCTGAAGTTCTGATCCTATGCCTTGTGATACACGACCAGCCAGCCATGGTTTCATCATTTTGCATCATAGCATGTTTATTTTCAAAAAAAATAATGCATAAAAAGGAAAAAGTTAACCCGCATATGCATCATACACATATCATTCTTGCATCGTTACAGGCATTCTTGAAGAAGATTTCTCATTCTGGTTCCTGACTTAGGCAGGATTGATGAGCATCGTCCGCACTGTTACGCGACAAGGCTGAATCAACAGAGAAGTATGGATCAAGTTCAAGCAGAGTTAGCAGAGATGAGGGCCAACATGGCCCAATTCATGAATATGATGCAAGGGGTCGTGCAAGGGCAAGAGGAACTTCGAGCCTTGGCCCAGAGACAAGAAGCTGTGATTCCACCTGTCAGTCGGAATTCGCCGGAAGGAGCCCCTATTAATGACATTGTTGCTGCCACCATCCCTGTCAATAACTATGCTGTGGGTGATGAATTGAGGGGTATCAGAATCAATGAACAACCCATCACTGCAGAGACTACTAATACTCGAGTGGCCCGTGCTCCCGCCCGCCATCCTGCTCAGTTGGTTGACAGACAGGAAGACATGTTCACTCTCCTCAGTGATGATGATGAAGTAGGAAGAACGGAAGAGAGGGATAGAAAAATTGATGCCCTTGCTGAGAAGATTCGTGCCATGGAGTGTCATAACTCTTTGGGCTTTGATGTCACGAACATGGGTTTGGTTGATGGATTGAGGATCCCTTACAAATTCAAAGTGCCATCCTTTGACAAATACAATGGCACTTCTTGTCCTCGCACTCATGTGCAAGCTTATTACAGAAAGATCTCTGCATATACTGACGATGAAAAGATGTGGATGTACTTTTTCCAAGACAGCTTGTCTGGAGCCTCTTTGGACTGGTACATGGACCTGAAGAGAGAATCTGTTAGAAGCTGGAGAGATTTGGGTGAAGCTTTTCTGAGGCAGTATAAGCACAATATAGACATGGCTCCGAGCAGAACCCAGTTGCAGAGTTTGTGTCAGAAGACTGGTGAAAGCTTCAAAGAATACGCCCAGAGGTGGCGTGAACTAGCTGCAAGAGTGCAACCTCCGATGTTGGAGAGAGAACTGACTAACATGTTCATTGGGACCTTGCAAGGTGTGTTCATGGACCGTATGGGAAGTTGCCTGTTTGGTAGCTTTTCAGATGTTGTGATATGCGGAGAGAGAACTGAAAGTCTTATCAAGGCAGGAAAGATCCAAGACCCTGGTTCCTCGAGCTCTTCAAGTTCTAAGAAACCATTTTCGGGGGCACCCAGAAGGAGATAGGGTGAAACAAATGATGTACATCATCGGAGGAATATGAACAGAGGACAACAATACCGTCAAGTTGCTGCTGTGACTATTCCAACAACTCAACAACAACAACCAAGAGGACAACCACAACAACAACAGCAACACCAATTTCAACCAAGACAGAGAATGCCAGAGCGTCGTTTTGATCCGCTGCCAATGACTTATGCTGAGTTGCTTCCTGAACTGCTCAGGTTAAAGTTTGTTGAACTTCGTACTATGGCTCCGTTGACGAGGATTCCTGCTGGGTATGATGCTAATGTCCGGTGTGATTTTCATTCTGGTGCACCAGGGCATCACATTGAGAATTGTCGGGCTTTTCACCATAAGGTTCAGGATTTGATTGACGCTAAAGCGATTAACTTTGCTCCTGTTCCGAATGTGGTGAATAATCCTATGCCTCAGCATGGTGGGCCCAGAGTAAACAGTGTGGAAGATGAGGAAGCTTTGGACTTGGTAGTCAATGTTGATGATGTTCAGACCTCGTTGCTTGTGGTGAAAGAACGTCTGCTGAAAGGGGGAGTGTTCCCGGGCTGTGATGAGAGCTGCTCAGATTGTGATGATCAAGGGAATGGTTGTGTGAAGTTGAAAAAAGGTATCCAGGGATTGATGGACGAAGGTTGCTTACAGTTTGGTCGGGTAGCGAAAGATCGTGGAGAGGTATCAACTGTTACCATTTACTTTAAACCAGCAGAAGGTCCCGGACGTGCTCCGAGAACTGTTAGTGCGCCAGTAACTATCGGTACTCCTGTGACTATAGCTGCACCGATGACTGTTGGTACTCCTACCACCATTGTTGCTTCTGGTGGAAGGCTTGTTGAGAACAATAGAGAAATTCCGTGGAAGTATGACAATGCTTTCCACAGTAATAGAAGATCAGAAAATCAGACCAGACCGGTAAATCAGGCTCCAGTGACGATTGGTGTGCCAGATAAGACTCCTGTAACAGTGGGTTCGGCTATGGATAATGTGGGAGGACCCGGAGGGTTTACAAGAAGTGGTCGTCTGTTTGCACCACAGATTCCAAGAGATAGCAATGCTGAGGCTCTTGCTAAAGCAAAAGGAAAACAAGTTGTGGTTGAAGAAGGACCAGTGCAGAAGGAGGTGCCTGAGGGTTCTTTTGAGAAAGACGTGGAGGAATTTATGAAAATCATCAAGAAAAGTGATTACAAGATTGTGGATCAGTTGAACCAGACACCGTCAAAAATCTCTATTCTCTCTCTGTTAATGTGTTCCGAGGCACATCGTAACGCCTTGCTGAAAATGTTGAATATGGCTTACGTGCCTCAAGAGATTTCTGTTAACCAGCTCGAAGGTGTTATTGCAAATGTCAGCACGAGACATGGTTTGGGATTCACAGATCTAGATTTGACACCTGAGGGTCGCAATCACAATAGAGCTCTGCATATCACGATGGAATGCAAAGGCGCGGTGTTGTCGTATGTGTTGGTTGATACCGGCTCTTCTTTGAATGTGTTGCCCAAGAAGGTTCTGGGTAAGCTTGATGTTGAAGGGGTTGTCCTCACACCAAGTGATCTTGTTGTCCGTGCTTTTGATGGATCCAAGCGATCTGTTTTCGGCGAAGTCACGTTGCCTGTAAAGATTGGCCCGTAAGTGTTTGATATTGTCTTCTATGTGATGGATATTTCAACCAGCATATAGTTGTCTGTTGGGGCGTCCCTGGATACATGGGGCCGGAGCAGTATCTTCAACTCTCCATCAAAAGCTAAAGTATGTGTGGAACGGTCAGGTTGTAACCGTGTGTGGCGAAGAGGACATTCTTGTGAGTCATTTATCCTCCTTCAAATATGTGGAGATGGATGGCGAAATTCATGAAACTCTGTGCCAAGCTTTTGAGACTGTTGATATTGAGAAGGTGGCTTTTGTTGAACAGAAGAAGCCAGGTACCTCGATTGCGTCATATAAGCAAGCTCTGGAGGTCATTAATTCAGGTAACGCAGAAGGCTGAGGCAAGATGATTGACATGCCCGCGAAGGAAGACAAATTTAGTATTGGTTATCAGCCCCTTCAGTCATCAGAGCAGGGTGTTCAGGATCAGAAAGGGCCGTGTACCTTCACCAGCGCTGGATTGATGAATCATGGTGATGTCAATGCAACAGGCAACGAAGATGGTGACAGTGATTGTGATCTGGATGATTGGGTGCGCCCGTGTGCTCCAGAGGAGACGATCAACAACTGGACTGCCGAAGAAATAATCCAAGTTACTCTTCAGACAGAGTAATTTTCTTTTGTTTTTCATTTTGCACAAAAACCCTACGCTCTGCCCGGGGCGTAGTGGTTCATTGTAGGGCCACATCATGTTTTGAATTTTCAATGATTATCATCAATAAAGGACGTTTTGCAATCAAACTTGTGCTCACTGTCTTTCTGTTTTTACTTTCATTTTCAAAACAATAAAAATGGCAATGTTATTTTTTGTTTTTGTGACTTTCTTGAACTCTTTTCTAAAATAAAGCATTAAACATCGTTCATGCAGAATCGATCTTGCGGACTCCATTAAAAACAGTTATGTTATGGCTCAGTATGATTTCAATAATCCCATTTACCAAGCCGAAGAGGAGAGTGAGGAAGATTGTGAACTCCCCAAAGAATTGGTCAGACTATTGAAACAGGAGGAAAGGGTCATCCAACCTCATCAGGAAGAGTTGGAAGTCATTAACCTTGGTACCGAGGACGCCAAGAAAGAGATCAGGATAGGGGCTGCTTTAGGAGAAAAGGTCAAGAGAGGGCTGATTGAAATGCTGCGAGAATATGTGGAGATATTCGCATGGTCGTATCAAGATATGCCTGGTTTGGATACAGATATTGTGGTGCACATGCTACCTCTTAGAGAAGATTGCCCTTCGGTAAAGCAGAAGCTTCGCAGAACTAGTCCTGATATGGCTGTCAAAATCAAGGAGGAGGTTCAGAAACAGTTGGATGCGGGTTTTCTGGCAGTTACCAATTATCCCCCTTGGGTGGCCAACATCGTACCCGTGCCGAAGAAGGATGGTAAAGTCAGGATGTGTGTCGATTACCGAGATTTAAATAGAGCCAGTCCAAAAGATGACTTCCCATTACCTCACATTGATGTATTGGTTGATAACACTGCTCAATCCTCGGTTTTCTCTTTCATGGATGGATTTTCTGGCTATAATCAGATCAAGATGGCACCATAAGACATGGAGAAGACGACATTCATTACACCTTAGGGCACGTTCTGTTACAAGTTGATGCCATTTGGGTTGAAGAACGTAGGTGCTACTTACCAGAGGGCTATGACGACTCTCTTTCATGACATGATGCACAAAGAAATTGAAGTGTACGTGGATGATATGATTGTGAAGTCTCAGACAGAAGAGGAGCACTTGGTAAACTTGCAAAAGTTGTTTGAAAGGTTGAGAAAGTTCAAACTGAGGCTGAATCCAAACAAGTGTACGTTTGGGGTGAGATCCGGGAAGCTGTTAGGCTTCATTGTCAGTGAGAAAGGGATTGAGGTTGATCCAGCGAAAGTAAAAGCTATCCGAGAAATGCCTGAACCAAGAACGAAAAAGCAGGTTCGTGGGTTTTTAGGGAGGTTGAACTACATTGCACGGTTCGTATCTCACCTAACAGCCGCGTGCGAACCGATATTCAAATTGCTAAGAAAAGATCAAGCAATCAGGTGGAACGATGATTGTCAAAAAGCTTTTGATAAGATAAAAGAGTATTTGCATAAACCTCCAATTCTTATACCTCCAGTTCCTGGGAGGCCTCTGATAATGTACCTTTCAGTAACAGAGAATTCGATGGGGTGTGTACTGGGACAACATGACGAGTCTGGTCGAAAATGCAATATACTACCTTAGCAAAAAGTTTACCGACTGTGAAATAAGATATTCGCAGCTCGAGAAAACTTGCTGCGCTTTGGCATGGGCTGCTCGCCGACTAAGACAGTATATGTTGAACCATACTACCTTGTTGATTTCTAAGATGGACCCGGTAAAGTACATCTTTGAAAAGCCGGCTCTTACCGGACGAGTGGCTCGTTGGCAGATGATTCTAACTGAGTATGATATCTAGTACACGTCGCAAAAGGCCATCAAAGGTAGTATTTTGTCTGATTACCTTGCCGAGCAACCGATTGATGATTATCAGCCGATGATGTTTGAATTCCCTGATGAAGACATCATGTACTTAAAGATGAAAGATTGTGAAGAGCCTCTTGTCGAGGAAGGACCGGATCCTGATTACAAGTGGACACTGATGTTTGATGGGGCGGTTAATGTGAATGGAAACGGTGTTAGGGTAGTACTCATCAATCCTAAAGGTGCACACTTACCTTTTTCGGCCAGATTGATTTTTGAAGTAACCAACAATGAAGCTGAGTACGAGGCTTGTATCATGGGGATTGAGGAAGCCATCGATCTCAGGATCAAAACTCTGGACATCTATGGAGATTCCGCTTTAGTGATTAACCAAGTCAATGGAGACTGGAATACTCATCAGCCGCATTTGATTCCTTATAGAGACTACACCAGAAGGATCCTGACTTTCTTCAAGACAGTGAAGTTGTATTATGTACCCCGAGATGAAAATCAAATGGCCGACGCCTTAGCCACATTGTCTTCCATGATTAAAGTCCATTGGCATAATCACGTGCCACACGTTGCAGTAAATCGACTCGAGAGGCCTGCGTATGTGTTTGCAGCCGAGTCTGTTGTTGATGAGAAGCCGTGGTTCTATGATATTAAGAATTTCCTCAAAAGGCAGGAGTATCCTGAAGGAGCGTCAAAGAATGACAAGAAGACATTGAGAAGGCTAGCTGGGAGCTTTTACTTGAACAAGGATGATGTGTTGTACAAGAGGAACTTTGACATGGTTCTGCTCAGATGCGTGGATAGACACGAAGCAAACATGTTAATGCAGGAAGTACATGAGAGATCTTTCGGTACCCATGTTGGTGGTCATGCAATGTCCAAGAAGTTGTTAAGAGCCGATTATTATTGGATAACCATGGAGTCTGACTGTTTCAAATACACTCGGAAATGCCACAAATGTCAGATCTATGTAGATAAAGTGCATGTACCACCAAACCCTCTGAATGTTATGAATTCTCCTTGGTCATTCGCGATGTGGGGCATTGATATGATTGGGAAGATTGAACCTACTGCTTCTAATGGACATCGCTTCATCCTAGTCGCGATCGATTACTTTACCAAGTGGGTGGAAGCAGTTTCCTATGCCAATGTTACCAAGCAAGTGGTTGCCCGATTCATTAAGAAGGAAATTATCTGTTGTTATGGGGTTCCTGAGAGAATCATCACCGATAATGGTTCGAATCTCAATAATAAGATGATGAAAGAGCTTTGCAAAGACTTTAAGATTGAACACCACGATTCTTCTCCTTATAGGCCAAAGATGAATGGTGCTGTAGAGGCGGCAAATAAGAACATTAAGAAGATTGTGCAAAAGATGGTTGTGACGTACAAGGATTGGCATGAGATGTTGCCTTTCGCTTTGCATGGGTACCGTACCTCAGTATGTACGTCAACCGGGGCAACCCCTTACTCCCTTGTGTATGGTATGGAAGCAGTCCTACCTTTGGAAGTGGAGATTCCTTCTCTAAGAGTCTTGTTGGATGTCCAATTGGACGAAGCTGAATGGATTCGGACAAGGTTCAATGAGTTGAGCCTTATTGAGGAAAAGCGATTGGCCGCTGTGTGCCATGGGCAACTATATCAGAGAAGGATGAAGAAGGCCTTTGATCAGAAAGTGCGTCCTCGAAGCTATCAGATAGGTGATTTGGTTTTGAAGAGGATCCTTCCTCCCGGTACAGATAACAGGGGCAAGTGGACTCCGAATTATGAAGGTCCATATGTTGTTAAAAAGGTTTTCTCTGGTGGAGCCTTGATGCCTACAACTATGGATGGTGAAGATTTTTCATCCCCTGTTAATTCAGATGTAGTCAAAATATACTTCGCATAAAGAGACCCGCTGGACAAAAAAAAAGTCCAGGCAAAAAAGGGCATCCCGGCGAACCGAAAGAAAAAGAAAAAAAAGGTTCGGGAAAAAGTTAGGGATAAAGAATAAAAATAATATGTATACCCGGTAAGTCGAAAACCTGCAAAGGCGGCTTAGGCAAAAATGGGTATCCCGGTGGATTGAAAACCTGAAAAGGCGGTCCAGGCAAAAGAGGGATTAAAGCGAAGACTACAGTATGAATTATTTGTACTTCATCGCGTTTCAGTGTCTACCATCTTGAAGGATGTGATCGGTCTAATCAGAATTTGGGGGAAATTGAGGATATACGAGTCATAACAGAATTGGAAAATAGTGGATGCCGTGTTCACATTGCCAATAGGATAGTTTATTTCCTTTTTGGCGCAATTACCTCTTCCTAGGAATTGCTTCCTGATGTATTTGCCTCTATAGGCCATTTTCAATCAATAAAAGTCGTTATTCAGTCAAATTTCTCTCTTGTTTTTATTTTACTGTTTTGTTTGCAAAAAAAAAAACGTCCAAATTTTTGATAAACATTGCATCTAAAAACATGAATGCTATACAATGACGTGCAGAAAGATAAAACATTTGAAAATCATTTTGAATGTTGAGTACACTTGAGTGTATCTTGTCCATACGACCCCCTAGGGCATGTATGTCTTGCTGTTTTGCAGGTTACTATCTTTGATGGCTGGCTAAAGTAGATAAGCCAAAGCCTGTTCAAAGGTGTGTCGACACTGTCCAGTAGTGTAAGAGGTTGGGTCGTCTAAAGCAAGTTCAGAATTTGTCTCCCCAGCAGTTTCTAGATCGGTGTTTCCCTCAGCAGCCAGGCCTGGAGTTTGTTGTTTCCCCTAGCAGGGTTGAGAATGTTATTTCCCCAGCAAGTCTGAAGGTTGCTGTTTCCCCAACGGAGGTGTGCTGTGGTAGTTTTTCCCCAGCGAAATCCCCAAGCAGGTCGAGTTCAGCGGAGGTCGTCCCCAGTGAGGGTTATCCTTTTCCCAGCAGCAGTGCTATTCCCCAGCATGGTTGAGTGGTTGGTGTTTTCGCAGCAGGTGACTCCCCAGTTGAGTTGGTTTTTCTGCCGTTCCGAGAATGTCAGATCAGTAAGTATCCGCAACATAATTGTTGTGTCTCCCCACAGAGTTGGAAGATCGAATCAGAATTGTGTGCTCAGCAAAGCGATCATTTGCTTTCCCAGCAGGAGTTTTCCTCCCTTTGCATCTTGCATATAGTAATCATCATTTGCATTTGCATTCTCAAATTGCGTAGCATTTCCGTTAAGTGTGGAGCATTACGCCATAAAAACTCAAACATATGCATACATGTGTTAAACCGGATTAGATCGTATCCCCAGTAGAGGCGGATCGTTTGTCAACGTCTGTATGGCACATTTGCAGCAGTTGCTCTTGGCAGCATTCAGAATCAGTAATCCCAGAGAGGTTTATTTCCTCACCCGTCCGTGAAAGGAAAGCTTGATTCTCTCCCCAGCGTAGTCCCCGGCAAGTGTCTGCCTTGTTTTGACGTATGAAGATGTCATCCTTGCGATACCGGTAAGTGTCGTGCTGAACACCCGAGTGTGTTCTTTCCTTGGTGTCTCTGAACATCATTGTTTGATGTCGGTCAACATCGAGTTTTCTTCCCATTCATCGGTAGATGTCTGGTCGTGGTTCCTTTCTTCCCATTCATCGGTAGATGTCTGGTCGTGGTTTCTTTCTTCCCATTCATCGGTAGATGTCTGGTCGTGGTTTCTTTCTTCCCAGTCATCGGTAGATGTCTGGTCGTGGTTTCTTTCTTCCCATTCATCGATAGATGTCTGGTCGTGGTTTCTTTATTCCCATTCATCGGTAGATGTCTGGTCGTGGTTTCTTTCTTCCCATTCATCGGTAGATGTCTGGTCGTGGTTTCTTTCTTCCCATTCATCGGTAGATGTCTGGTCGTGGTTTCTTTCTTCCCATTCATCGGTAGATGTCTGGTCGTGGTTTCTTTCTTCCCATTCATCGGTAGATGTCTGGTCGTGGTTCCTTTATTCCCATTCATCGGTAGATGTCTGGTCGTGGTTCCTTTCTTCCCAGTCATCGGTAGATGTCTGGTCGTGGCTCCTTTCTTCCCATTCATCGGTAGATGTCTGGTTGTGGTTTCTTTCTTCCCATTCATCGGTAGATGTCTGGTCGTGGCTCCTTTCTTCCCATTCATCGGTAGATGTCTGGTCGTGGCTCCTTTCTTCCCATTCATCGGTAGATGTCTGGTCGTGGTTTCTTTCTTCCCATTCATCGGTAGATGTCTGGTTGTGGTTTCTTTCTTCCCATTCATCGGTAGATGTTTGGTCGTGGTTTCTTTCTTCCCATTTATCGGTAGATGTCTGGTCGTGGTTTCTTTCTTCCCATTCATCGGCAGATGTCTGGTCGTGGTTTCTTTCTTCCCATTCATCGGTAGATGTCTGGTCGTGGTTTCTTTCTTCCCATTCATCGGTAGATGTCTGGTCGTGGTTTCTTTCTTCCCATTCATCGGCAGATGTCTGGTTGTGGTTTCTTTCTTCCCATTCATCGGTAGATGTCTGGTCGTGGTTTCTTTCTTCCTATTCATCGGTAGATGTCTGGTCGTGGTTTCTTTCTTCCCATTCATCGGCAGATGTCAGGTCGTGGTTTCTTTGTTCCCATTCGTCGGTAGATGTGTGGTCGTGGTTTCTTTCTTCCCATTCATCGGTAGATGTCTGGTCGTGGTTTCTTTCTTCCCATTCATCGGTAGATGTTTGGTCGTGGTTTCTTTCTTCCCATTCATCGGTAGATGTCTGGTCGTGGTTTCTTTCTTTGATAAATATCAATTCCTCAGTAGAGTCGTCGGTAAACGTCTAGTCTTGTTCCAGCCGTAAACATCTTTTTCCTCTTGTTTTGAAGCAGCCATCGGTAAATGGCCTCGCTTTCCTTGGTTCATCGCCTGGAGAGTGCAAATTTTACGGTTCTTTTGGTATTTAATCCCTGTTTACCTTGAAAGTCTGATAGCCGTTGGTCTCATCCGTTCAGGTTCCCAGTTGATTGAATAGGGGCAGTTGTAGCACCTCAAATTTTCCCTCCTCATTCATGCATTCATTCATTTTTTAGGACATATATCATTCCATATTGCATTGTATCATGTCCATCAGAATTGGCATCAAGAGAATCCTCAGTGCAAAAGGGCAAGTCTTTCCTTGAGATGAAGGCCACATGATTATTCCAAAGAGCTTATATGAGCTAAGGTTCATTTTGAAGCAACTTTACCAAGTGGTAGAGGCCTAAATTCATCAGTGCATTTTCAGGTCATCTGAGGCCCATACAAGTCAACTGTACAGTCAACTGAGGGCTTTGAGTTGGGGAAGTGAGTGGAAGCATCTCATTCATGTTCATACAAGGCCTATTCATCATGTCAAACATCTACCTTGAAGATTTTGAAGTCAAATCAAAAGTTTCCAAAAATGGAAAGTGACCTGTAATTTCAAGTTTCCAAAAATGGCAAGTTTTTGATCCACATTCAACTTGACTTTCCAACATCAAATAAGCTTCAAATGAAATTTTGGTGAACATGAAAGTTGAAGATCTTTCTCTCCTCTTTTCAAAAAGTCCAAGATCATGAGCATCTGATGAAGGGTTGAGAAGTTATGAGCAAATGATCACCAAGTGTCCATGGAAGTTCAACATGGCATAACTTTGGCTACAAAACTCCAAATTGAGTCACTCTTTTTGCAAAATGCTTGTCATGACCAATAGTTTTCAAATCAAACATTGCATTGCATGAAATTAACTCACATGATCATTTGTCCATGAATGTATATTTTGGAGGGAAAATGGAGAATTCAAATTCTATTGATCATACATGAAAAATACCAATGCCATTGTGATCTTTGGATGATTTTAAGTGACTTTGAACCATGCATGTGCACTGTTCACGTATGAATTCTCCATGCACCACACACTTGCCAAATTGGTCATACACCTCATTTCTTATTAAGTTTCCATTAGCCAAGCTTAATTTGGATTAGCATGGTAATTAACACAGGGTATAAATAGATAATCCTAACTGTTTTGCTCAGAACACACATTCTAGATCTAGAAATCTCATTTCCCTCCTCTTGGGATAAAAGTACATAGTTGGCGACTCTATCCTTTTCTCCTCGCCACTCTTCTTCGCGTTTGTACCTGGATTCGGGAAATCCTGGGGAGCGACACCATGCTTGTTCCATGCTTATTTTCCATGTAAATAATATGCTATGCATGCTTACAAAGCCCTCAACATGGGGCATTGCTTTTAACTTTAAGTTTGTGACATTATTTTCGGTTGAATCCGTGTGCATGAGCCCCCATTGTTGTTCACTTTTCTACATGTTCAAGCCACTATTTTCAATGAAACAAAGCACCATTGTGTTCTACTCGCTTTGTACTAGAACTTTAGTTTTTACATCTTGCCATTTCGTGAACCATAGCGCGAGCAATGTTGGTTTGAAGATGAGCGAGATTGGCTGCGTTTTCGCGTTTCTTTTGCTGCATTTTGCATGAGGTTAGGGCTTGCATGAAGAAGCCATACATGTCACGCTTGTAACCCTTCGATCCCGCGTTTTCTTTTGATCCTGGCCGATGGATATGTTTTTGTCTTTAGTAACTTAAGTTAACAGAATGACCAGTTGATGGAAGTTACATAATTTTTTTTAAAAATAAACGTACAGTATTTTGGTCACGCCTGGCTTTATTCCGCTGGAGTGGGCTTCCTTGCCATCTGCTATCCGCCCCTCCCACGTTCAGGCCCATTACCAATTCCGTCACATCATTCATTTTATTTCCATTCCTTTTTTTAAATTCATTTTATTTTTCTATTTTCATTTTAATTAATAAAAATATTTTCTTTATTCATTAAAATACCCAAAAAATATTTTTTACATTCTTTAATGTTTTATTTAATTTATTTAATTTTTATTTTCATATTTTATTTAATGTTAATATTTTATTTTAATTATTTGTTTCAAATAGTCCATTTTAACACATTTTTTCATTTATTTTATTTTCATGACTTAGAATTATTTTTAACTTCTGATTTTTGGGATGAGGGTTGACTAATGTCTCATGGTCAAACTGACCTTTTCTTGGAATTTTATTTCCCATTTTTAATTTATATTGGATTTATTTTTGATCTAGTTTGCTTGGTTTACTTTTCATTTGACTTCTGTTTTATTTCAATTAATTTATACACTAATTCACATTATTTTTAAAATCTTTTTGGGGGATGATGATGTCCTGACCCCACCATAGTTAGTTTAATTTTTCATAATTTTCTTGATTAATTTACTATTTATTTGATAATTTTTAAGTTGACTTGACTTTACAGTTGACTTTTCTATGATTGATGTTTGACTTAGGGATTGCTTAGGGCAATTGAAGAGATCTTTTGATCCTCCCTTGTTCATCTCATATGCCATGTATTAGAGGCCTTTCACATTGATTTTATTTGATCCTTGCATCATTTCCCGATTAAATTATTCAGTGATCCTTTGTGTGCATAGTTTCACCTATCTGATTCATCTGATATTTTTTATACTTGTTTCTTTCATCCATGCTTCTATTGTTTGATTGTTTAACATGTCTATACCTCTCATGCATTGTTTAATGCCTCATTCATTTCATTCTTTGATTATTTGACTTGATCATATACTTGTTTATTCATCTGACTTGATTGATTAACTGTTGCCTACTTGTATGGTGTATGAGGCATATACTATTATTGTTCGATTGCCATGACCATCCCTATTCATAACAAATGTACCCCTCTCCCATGAAGTGTATAATATTTATTCTTTCATTCTTTATTCATCTGTTAACACAAGAAATAAAATGAACATCCGATAACCATTTCAAAACAAGATCAAAAGCTCGATCCAACGTCGAGTAATCATTTTCAAAGCTTAACAGAACCAACACGTATTCTTCCATTCTTTTGTAAGTCAATTGCTTCATGCATCGCCATCTACCCGTAAGTCGATTGCTTCGTGCATCGCCATCTACCCTTTACCCCACTCTTCTCCTTGCTCCATTCGTCGACTCTTGTTCCGTTTAGGTAGCACCCTTTAGGTAGAACCCTTTGTATGATAACATTAGGTAGAGTTCTCTCATTCCTTTGTATGATAACATAGGTAGCATGTAAGTTGTAGATGCGCCTAAGAGGGGGGGGGGGGGGGGGTGAATTAGGTGGTAAAAATTTCTTCGATCTTGTTTCCGGTTCTTGGTTATTTTTCGTTTAAGTGCTGAAAAATAAATTGCGGAAAGTAAAAAAGACACCGGAATTTATAGTGGTTCCCTTCACACTCCGAAGGTACTCCACTCCCCTTTCGACTCGAAAGAGATTTCACTATAGTTAGAATTATTGTACAGCCTACTCACACCAATGGTGATGCTTACTATCTAACCTATAGATAATCAAGTGTGCAAGAACAATCCTCTTGCAACACCAACCCTTGTGTCCAATAATCCTGGATCACAAGTCAAACAGAAATAAATCTTCTTTGATGATTTGAATAAAGTGTAGTACTATCAATCTTCTCTTGATTGATCTTCTCCTTAGATAAATAATTCACTCAATGAATAATATATAAGTGTTCAACAAGAAATGGAATGAGATGAAACAAGAACGTTTAATAAAGTTTCTTCTCAAAAATTGGTTATGAACACTTTTATGAGAAATTGAAAATATGAAAGAGTGATTATCTTGAGTTTTTATGAAAGTTCTTGGAGGTCAATTTTCATTTAAAAAATCCAGAATTTATATTGATCAAAACACCTTTTCAAAGAGGTATAATTTTCTTCATAAAAATTAATGAAAAGGTATAAGTATTTGAAAATATTTTTCATGAAAAGAGGCCAAGAAAAACTGAAACGAACAGTGTTAACCGGTTAACCAAATGGGTTAACCGGTTAACGCATATAACGTTAACTTGAGAAGTTCAAAAACAGGGCCGTTAACCGGTTAACCCATATGGTTAACCGGTTAACACTGTTGAAACACAGAAAAATATTTTAAGAAAAAATGTGTTTTTCATTTCACATGTTAACAAATGGTTAGGTTAAATATGGAAATGCAAAACATGATTGTTGAACACTTGTATACTAATTTAAGAGTGAATTAGATATACCTTAGAAGTGATTCAACACATTTGCAAAAATGTTGGCTTGATAATGAAGCTTGAACCAAATGTTGCTATGCATAAGTGGCTTGATTAACTTGATGCTTTGAATTCTCTTGAAGCTCTTATCTTTTTGCATTGATACATGTTGTCTTCATCAAAATTCTTTAGATTGAAGCATGCTTCTACAATCTCCCCCTTTTTGATGATGACAACCAATTTTGAGAGAGATGCTTAAGAGTGAAGTTTCTCTAAATTGATTCTCCCCCTAAGTTCAAGAACTTCCCCTAAATGAGAAGCATAACACAAAAATTCTGCATAGAGAGAATATTAGGGAAACAAGTCTTCTCCCCCTTTGGCATTAGCAAAAAGGAAAAAGCTTATGGAAAAGAGAAAACATATACGCATCCAAGCATTATGTGATCATTAAATAAGCATTCAAACACACATGATAACATAAATATAATTGGATTAAGCGGTTAAGAGTACGGTAAACATAACACCGAGCATCATCATAATCATAACCTAGAACTAAAAAACATAAGAAAACATAACAACAACACAAATAGACATGGTGCTTTAATCTTCTTCCGACATGTCCTCACTATCCTCTCCTTCCGCTTCACTACCGGCGTCACCTTCATCATCATCCACGGGGAGGTTACGGGAACTCAACACAAGGTTACGAAGGCTTTTGATAGCGCGGGTAGTTTCACGGTGTTGGCTCATCATGGTGGTATAAAGGAACTCGTTTGTAATGCCACCCTCCGGGATAGGAAAGTTGGATGAAGATGACTCGTCATCATATTTGTAAGATCCGTCGTTGCATTGAACTATGCTGGTATTCTTCATGATTGTAACTCCGTTGATCTCATTTGCGGTTGTGGTCATTGCAGTGAACGGTTCTCTTCCGATTTCCATGTCGGTAGATTCCAAAATTCTTGAAATAAGACGACCATAGGGAAGCCTAGTCTTTAGGGTGAGTTGTTGTTTGAGATGGTACAACATAGTTGGAAGCCAATTAACTTTGATCTTGTTCTTCACAGCAAATATAACCTCCATCTCCAAGTCATTGATTTGAGAAAGATTTGAGTCCTTTGGCAGCAAAACATGACAGATAACATAATGTAGCATCCGATCATCAACTGACAAATTCTTCGCATAACAGAGTGTGCGAGAAGTACGCTGACCCGAAACAACAACAGCCCTTGGAAATCTATAGATTGAGTAATAATACTCCATTTTATCATATTTAGCCCATTTGCCATCCACATGGTTAACCCTTTTCCGGAGAAAAAATCCCGAATATGGAATCTTAAGAGAAGCAGTCAGCATACCTAGGTCTGTCTCAATCTCACAGTCTCTCACAGTAGCAAACAGCATATGTTTATCATTATCATCCAGGTTCAAAGTGAAATGGTTCAAAAATGATTTTACCAAATCAGGGTAAATTTTTCAATTATCAGTGATAAACTCATGCATCCCTTGAAATTTCAACAACTCAGGGAAGGTGAAAGTAATAGGTATGAAGGATTTTAGGTTCACATACTTACCCTTGAGAAGATGTCTGACCCTGACCTTGAAATCCATTCTTCTCTTCTTTGCTGTTTCCATTTGCATCTCTTCCTCTTCACTACTTGATGCTGACACAAGAGCCTTTCCGTTTCTTGGAGGAGCCATGGAAGAAGACAAAGATACTAGGGTTTTGAGAGGGATTTTCGGAATATGGATTTGGAGAGTTTAACAAGAGGGTATGGTTGAGTGGAGTTTAATGGGGCTTTAATGATACTCAAGGAGTTTGAAAGTTAAAGAAGTGAGATGAGGGTGTTTATGGTGAGTCAAAGTAGGAAGAATAGGAGTTATGAGGTGTTGGTAAGGAGTAAAGCACATGCACCAAACATAAAAACGCATACCACAATTTTAAAATTAAAAGCTTTAAACATTCTGTACTTAAAAAGTAACGCAAAACTGCTGTCTGGGAAGCGTTAACCGATTAACCGATTCCGTTAACCGGTTAACGGGCTAAAAATTTCAAAAAAATAATAAAAAACAGCAGCTCTGTTTTGAAGAAATGGGAAAAGATTTTCACAAAAATTTTTCACAAAGTATTAGCACTTATCAATACGTAACTTTCGATCAAAAAATATTTTAAGCTACTATAACACATAACAAGCAATTTTAAGAAAAGGTTAGATGTCACCTTCATTGAGAATACCAAGTTCTCACCGAATCTTGAAGAATTGCTCTTTAGCCAATGGTTTTGTGAATACGTCAGCAAGTTGGTTATGTGTATCCACGAACGTAACATCTACATCTCCGTTAAGCACGTGATCTCGAAGGAAATGATGCCGGATATCTATGTGCTTTGTCCTTGAATGCATGACCGGGTTCTTTGTGATGTTGATGGCACTTGTGTTATCACATCGAAGAGGAATGCAGCCGAGATCTACACCAAAATCAAGAAGTTATTGCTTAAGCCATAAAATCTATGCACAACAACTGCCTGCTGCAATGTACTCCGCTTCGGTCGTGCTAAGTGTGACACATGCTTGCTTCTTGCATGACCACGACACTAGTGCATTCCCGAGAATGTGACAAGTACCACTTGTGCTTTTCCTATCGCTCTTACATCCTGCATAATCAGCATCAGAATAACCAATAAAGGAACATATACTACCTTTTGGGTACCATAGTCCGATGTTCGTTGTTCCTTTGAGATACTTCATAATCCTCTTTACGGCGGTGAGATGCGATTCCTTCGGATTTGCTTGAAAGCGTGCACACAAACATACACTAAACATAATGTCAGGACGACTTGCCGTCAAATATAGTAATGAACCAATCATACCTCGATATTTTGTGATATCTATTGAAACTCCGGATTCATCTTATCAACGTACGTTCCGGATCCCATAGGAGTGGACATCACTTTGCAACTATCGATATCAAATCTTTTCAACAATTCCTTGCAATACTTGGATTGGTTGATGAAGATGCCATCATTTGTTTGCTTGATTTATAGTCCAAGAAAATAGTTCAATTTTCCCATCATGGACATCTCGAATTCTCCTTGCATCATAATTGAAAATTCTTCGCAAAGATCTTTGTTTGTTGAGCCGAAGATGATGTCGTCGACATAGACTTGAGCCAATAAGGTGTTACCCTTGATCTTCTTTATGAACAAAGTCTTGTCAACCTTTCCTTTTACATATCCCTTTTCACATAGAAAGTTGTTGAGGCGGTCATACCATGCTCTTGGTGCTTGCTTTAAGCCATATAGTGCTTTCTTCAACTTGTAAACATGTGAAGGATTCTTGAAGTCTTCAAAACCCGGAGGTTGTTTGACGTAGACTTTTTCATTGATATAGCCATTTAGGAAAGCGCTTTTGACATCCATCTGAAACAATTGAAAATTCATAGAACAAGCATAAGCAAGTAGTAATCGAATTGCTTGTAACCTTGCTACCGGAGCGAACGTCTCATCAAAATCGATTCCTTCCTCTTGGTTGTATCCTTGTGCGACCAATCTTGCTTTGTTACGAACTATGATCCCATTCTCATCAAGTTTGTTCTTGAACACCCATCTTGTTCCTATGATGTGCTTGTTGTTCGGTCTTGGTACAAGACTCCAAACTTGATTCCTTTCGAATTGGTTGAGTTCTTCTTGCATTGCTACTATCCATTGATTGTCGCCTAAGGCTTCATCGACTTTGGTTGGTTCTATTTGAGATACAAAAGCCATGTTGAGACAAGCATCCTTGAGATTTAGTCGAGTTGCAACGCCTTGGCTAATATCACCAATAACTTTATCGAACGGGTGATCTCTATGAGTTCTCCATTCTTTCGGTAGATCATGATGTTCTTCAATGATTGGTGAGCCATCTCCTTGTGGTATTGGTTGAACATTTGAAACTTCCTTTTGTTGTTGTGACATATCTATTATATCATCATCATCATCAACAACAATAATGTTATCCTCTTTTGAGGGGTTAGTTTCATCAAAAGATACATGCATTGATTCTTCAATAGAAAGAGTTCTTTTATTGAAAATTCTAAATGCCTTACTAGATAGGGAGTAGCCAAGGAAGATACCTTCGTCGGATTTCTCATCGAACTTACCAAGGTTGTCCTTTCCATTGTTGAGGACAAAACATTTGCACCCAAAATTGTGAAAGAAATATATATTGGGCTTCCTTCCTTTGAATAGCTCATACGGAGTCTTTTTGAGAATCGGCCGAATGTTGACACGGTTGCTTACAAAACATGTTGTGCTAACTGCGTCCGCCCAAAAATATTTAGGAAGGTTGGAGTCACTGAGCATTGTTCTTGCGAGCTCCACCAAGGATCTATTCTTTCTTTTTACGACACCGTTTTGTTGTGGTGTTCGTGGTGCGGAGAAGTTGCGGGAAATTCCGTGCTCTTCGTAGAATTCTTCAAAGAATGTGTTATGAAATTCTCCACCGTGGTCACTTCTTATGGAGGTTATTGTGAGGGACTTCTCATTTTGAATTTGTTTCGCATATTTTTTGAAAGCCTTGAAAGCATCGCTTTTATGCACTAGAAACAATGTCCACGTATATCTAGAGAAATCATCAACAATAACTAAAGCATAAACATTACCTCCGAACCTTTTCGTTCTTGATGGACCGAAGAGATCCATGTGCAAGAGTTGAGGTGGCCTAGACGTAGATACAACATTCTTGGATTTGAAAGTTGACTTGGTTTGCTTTCCCTTTTGACATGCGTCACAAAGCTTATCCTTGATGAACTTAATCTTTGGAAGACCAACAACTAGATCATGCTTTATCAACTTGTTCATGTGCTCCATGTGTATGTGAACGAATCTTTTATGCCATAGCCAAGCCTTGTTGTTGTTTGTCATTAAGCATTTTACCTTCAAGGAAGAGTCATCAAATGAAGTCATAAAAATATTATTAACCCTTTTACCTTTTAGCAAAATGTCATGGGTGACTTCATGTTCTATTACACATTCATCCTTTGTGAAGTTGATTCGGAACCCTTTGTCACACAACTGACTTATGCTAAGTAGGTTGTGCTTTAGGCCTTCAACATAAAGGACATCTTCGATGATGGTAAAAGGAGGTGCTCCAATGGTTCCTACTCCAAGGATCTTTCCTTTATTGTCATCACCGTATGTAACATATCCTTTGGCCTTTAAAGATAGATGTGAAAATTTGTTGACATCGCCCGTCATATGCTTTGAACAACCGCTATCAAGATACCATTAATTCGAAGTTGTCTTCAAGCATACCTACAAAACAAAATCAAGTTTTGGTAGGTACCCAAATTGCTTTGGGTCCTTGGTAGTTAGTACCCTTTTTAACCCACACATAATGCCCTTTTGCAACGCCAAAGTTTCGCACGTAACAAGCATTAGGTGTGTGGCCTTTGATTCCACAGTAAAAACAAGTGGGTTGAAAATGACTTCTATATCTAGGAACATAATTCTTCTTCTTAACAATCATTTTCTTTTTATGACTTTGATGTACACTTTTAGAATTGTTTACTTTCTCTTTAACAACTTGTTCACTTGCTTTAACAAAAATGGTCTCATTTGTGCTTGGTTTGGAAAACTTAGAATATCCTAATCCACTTTTATCATTAGAATACCTTTGGTGCTTAAGAATTTCCTCCAAGCCAATTTGACCTTTTTCATATCTTTCTAAAACTCTTTTAAGTTGAACAATTTGGAAAGATAAAGACTCACAATTCTTACATACAAGACTTTGTTTTTCATCCATCAACTTTTGTTTTTCACTTTCAATATATTTTTCCAAAGCAATATTTTTTTCTTCTAAGGATGAAATTTGTTTCTTTTGGGATGAAATACTTTTATACAACGTCTTGCATTCTTTTAAAAGTTCATCTATAACATCTTGTGCGTCATTGTCATAAACTGAAAAGTTGCTACTAACCTCATCGATTTCTTCATCGGAGTGATGTGAAGCCATAAGAGCCATGTTCGCACATTCATCGCTTTCCGATTCCGAAGATGAACTTATCTCATTATCGTCCCAAGCAGCATAAGCCTTTTTGTTTTTGAATTCCTTCTTGCCTTTGAATCCTCCTTTCTTTGCAAGTTTCGGGCAATCCGGCTTTATGTGACCTTGCTGTCCACATTCATAACAAGTGACGTCTTGCATTGATGTGGATGCTTCCTTTTTCCTAAAATATTTATTCTTTTTAGGATAAGAGGAATTTTTATTTTTATTAAAAAACTTGCCAAGCTTCTTCACAAGAAGCATAAAGTTCTCATCTTCGGACGTCTCATCATCTTTGTCATTTTTTGAATCAACCTTCAAGGCAATTCCCTTGGACTTCTTTTCTTGACTTTCGTGTTTCTCGAGCCTTCCAAGTTCCAATTCGTGTTCTTGAAGTTTGCCAAATAGAGACGCGGATGTCATCGCTGAGAGACTCTTCTTTTCTGAAATAGTGGTCACCTTCGGTTGTCATTCTCTTGTCAAAGATCTTAGGACTTTCAGGTTGAGATCATCATTGGTGAAGGTTTTACCGAGAGCAATCAAGTGATTTGTTAGATGGACGAATCTCTTTTGTAAGGCAACTATAGATTCACCGGGCTGCATGCGGAACATCTCATATTCTTGACTTAGAGTGTTTAGCCTCGACCTCTTCACTTCGGCGGTTCCTTCATGTGTTTCTACCAAGGTGTCCCAAATTTCCTTTGCCGATTTACATTGAGATATACGGAAGAACTCGTCCATACTAAGAGCGCTTTGGAGTATGTTGATTGCCTTCTTCTCATTCAGAATCTTTTTCCTATCATCTTCGTCATAGGTGTTTTTCAACTTTGCGGTACCAACTCCATTCACCACATTCACCGGTTTGTGTGGACCTTCTTCAACTGCTTCCCATATACCTTCTCCTTGGGCCTCAAGATGTGCCTTCATTCTGATTTTTCAGAAATCGAAATATTCTCCGGAGAAGAGTGGGGGCTTGTTGCTACTTCCACCATCTTTGAAAACCAGGTTTATGCTTGCGGAAGCCATGCTGGATCTCTAGGAACAAGTTACCTATAACTTGCTCTGATACCAATTGTAAGTTGTAGATGCGCCTAAGAGGGGGGGGGGGGTGAATTAGGTGGTAAAAATTTCTTCGATCTTGTTTCCGGTTCTTGGTTATTTTTCGTTTAAGTGCTGAAAAATAAATTGCGGAAAGTAAAAAGACACCGGAATTTATAGTGGTTCCCTTTACACTCCGAAGGTACTCCACTCCCCTTTCGACTCGAAAGAGATTTCACTATAGTTAGAATTATTGTACAGCCTACTCACACCAATGGTGATGCTTACTATCTAACCTATAGATAATCAAGTGTGCAAGAACAATCCTCTTGCAACACCAACCCTTGTGTCCAACAATCCTGGATCACAAGTCAAACAGAAATAAATCTTCTTTGATGATTTGTGTAGCGGTGTATTCGTCGCTATATGATCTATCGATTAAACCATAAGCAAGAGATACAATGATTTTCGAGTCGCCACCGCACTTTTATTTATCCAAAGGATTGGCTAAAAAGCGAACAAAAGCCTAAGAAGTTTTACACGTAGAAAACTAATAAAAAGATCAGAGAGTCTGGGTAAGGGGTAAATTACGCAATGGGAAGGTGTTAGGCACCCACTACGTCCTAGGTACTCCTAGGGAGCCCTTTTCACACTTGTTGTATAAAGATTGTTATTTGTTATGACATAAGTATTGTGCAAACATGATTGGGATGATGAGAAAAGAATGTACAAATTTTATTGGGTTTGAACGGATGAACCCGCTGCCTACGTACCTTCCATCAAAGGTAAGGATCAAAACGCCGTAGTTCGGCTAAAAGATTTCCAAAAGTTGGTGGATTCAATTTTAAACAATAGCACTGAGGCTTTTCATTATCAATGGGAGAAAACTCGACCAAGACCAACATCCACCATGCGAGGATAGCTTCGACGTACTAGAGGGGTTAACCCTGTTTTTAGTACGGAAGTCTTACTGTCGACTCACTAAAGATAAGGTGAGGTTTACATCAACCACAATGATAATTGAAACCTATGCATGAAAAGATTAACAATGGACAAAGCCAAAACAAGTGAATGAGTGAAGTTAATTGATTGTGATTATGAAAGTAGAGTCAAAGTATGATTAAGATTAATTCAAAGAAGTATTATGAAATAGAGTTTGAAAAAAGTCAAGGACTTGGGGTCCAGGTTTTTAGTTTGAAAAGCATGAAGATGTTTGCACAATATCTGTGTCAAGTTTGAAAGTAATGTGTGAAAAGGTTTAGGACATAATGAAGATGGATTGTAAAACTTCTTAGAAGGTTCACCTCTTGAGATCATATAGAAGATGATTCAAGTGTGTCCTTTGGAATGGGCAATAAGCAATAATAATAAGCAAACAAATGATACCGGATGCCACTCAATGGTCTTACTCCAATCTCACAAAACAAAAAGCGGATACCGGATACCAATAGATGGATTTACACCAATCTCCTAAAACAGAAATGGATATCAGAGGCCACTCAATGGACTTATACTAATCTCCTTAACAAAGAAAATGAAAGAAAGTGGATACCGGATGCCAATCTGTCTGGACTTATACCAATATCCAACATATGATCATAGGAAAGCAAATGCCAACTTGCAGGGACTTACAATTGCATCCTCACATACAACAAACAAATGCAACATTATGGTCATAGGAAAGCAAATGCCAACTTACAGGGACTTATAATTGCATCCTCACAATCAAACAAATGCATCAAGCAAAGATAAGATGAGTGGCCAATGTGATGGTCTTATACTCACTTCCATATCATAGGAGCAATGGCCAATGGATGGTCTTACAATTGTCCTCAATGGGCAAACAACAATGATAATGTCACAAAGACAAATGAGATGATCATGCACTAATGAGCAATTAATGATGATAAATGCATAGAGCATACAAGCAAACATGTGCATATGAAGATAAGCAATCAATCAATGAAAGCATTCAGCACACACTATAACCAAACAAGGAGGCTCACACAAGAGGGTTAGGCACTGAGGCCAACTGGAATAGGGTAAAAAGTTGCTCTTAACCTTGCCATTGAGAGGCTAAGGTGAAGCAGATGAAAGGAGATGAGGGGTGTGCCTCATTGCTCTTATCCCTGATCAGGGAGAGCATTTGAATATCAGAAAGTGTGGGAGTTCAGAAAGTAGGAACTCTCTCCACAAATTATTGACTCGATTGATCTTGGGTTTGGATCTCAATGCTACAACCATGTAATGGGAGCAAGGAGAAGACTCACAGAATAGTAGGGGATAGGTTGCTTATCCCTTTGATCTACCAATTGCCTTACTTGAAGGACTTTTCCTGCTTGGGACAAAATTAAACACACACAAGCATTGCCTCTTAAGGAGGACTTCAGACAGTTTGCCCGGCCAAATAACAGGTCGGGTCTCCAGACTACATGAAGAAAGAGGGATTATACCTCAAAGCAAATTGCTAAATAGCAAAGCAAAGCAATTTCAAAGAACTTAAGCAACTAATGGTACCTGAAATAGTCAAACAAATCAGTACACAGTTCAACAGTCAAAGCAAAAGGAAACAGAAGTCAACAGTCAAACAGATAGACAAATGTGCAAAGCACAAGGCAAAAGGCTTATGAGCCAAGCAACCTACAAAACAAAGGTTGGCTCATGATAAACAGATAAACCCAATCAACTTGCAAAAGTTTCTTCGAAGCATTTATAGCTTAACCTGAAACAATGAACTCAAACATAAGCCAGGAGACCCCTAGGACAAGCCTAGGGTCAAAAACAAATGAGAAAGTCAAAACAGCAAATGAAAGTCAACCAAAATCAAGTTTAAACAATCAAGAAGCAAACTCAATTGGTCCCACATGCATATCATTCATCATCATGATTTCATAAGCAAAGGAAGGCAAAGCATGGCAAATTGGTGCACATAGAAGTCAACAGAAAGACTTGCATCAAAAGTCAACTCAAACATTTTCAAAAATCACCAAATAATTCATGGTCAATCCTAACACCTAGCATGGTAAGCATGTAAAATTTCATCACAATTGGACAAGTGGAAGGCAGTCAATGAAAATCATGAAGTCAAAGCAAATTTGAATATGCTCAATGAAGTCAACAGCAAGACTTAGCTCAAAACCAAACATATTCAATTCCAAAAATTATCAAATAATTCAGGGTCAATCACAATCCATAACATGACATTCATATAAAATTTCAGCTCAATTGGATCATGGGAAGATGGTCAATTAAAATCAGGAAGTCAGAACAATTTCAAGTATGCACAAAGAAGTCAAACAATCATGTGTCAACTTCAAAAAATCATAACTAAATGAAAACAGATGAGAAATGAATGAGATCAACACCAATGCAAAGCTTAAGATGTCTAGTATTCACATGTAAAATTTCATGATCATCCAATAAGGTATGAGAATTTCACAAAGGAAATGGCAAGATGTATCACACAAGTCAACATTTTGGTCAAACAGGGGATAAAATCTCAAACAATTTGGAAATGCCATAATTAATTCCAAGAAAAATCACAAGTGAACTAGACATATAAGAGAAGGATCATGCAAATTTTCACATTAATTGGAGGTCAGGAAGCATGTCAACAAAAATCATGAAATTGCATATCAATGGTGTGACACAAATTGTCACACCCTACTTCAAAAATTCATATCTCACAAACCACATATGATAAATGCAAGAACCCTACATCAAAACAAACATGAATGAGTGTAGATTAACCACAAAAAATTTCAGGGGCATTGGATGCATCATCACAATTTCACAAAAGAAATGGCAAAAGGTGTAAAATGTGCATACATGTCAAGAAACCTAATACCATTTAAAATCCAGCCAACCAAAAATTCAGAAAAAATCATGATAAAATAATAGACATTCATGTGAACATGATGAAAAAAATTTCATGAATTTTGGAATTAAAATGAATGAGAAATGATTTTTAGAAGTTGAGCATCAATTTGGAATGAACATTGAACAATATGACATGGTTTAGTAGGTCAACATTGACCGAGTGGCATTTTTGCAATTCCCTCCCTCATTAATCAAAACGCACCGTTTTAATGGGACACGCGAAATGTTTTGATTGGCCATCACCAATGAAACAGTAACAAGGCAAGTTGATACACGTTAACATGAGATTCTGGAAAAACAGCTTCTAGGGTTTCTAACAGCAACAGTGTTCATCATCACTTCCAATCAACTCGAAAAAAATTTGGTCACAGAAATGGGTAGAAAGCATATCATTAGAATCAGCAAACAATGCATATCAACATGCTACCATTAAAATTCATGAACTCGAGCTAATCATCATGGAATCATTCAAAACAACAACAACCAACAAAATTTTAAACTCAGATTTCTCCCAGCACAGTTAACCAATTTTAGCCATTCAAAGCTCATAATGACCAGGGTAATGAGATCTATACATTTCATATCATGATTCAGAGAAATGAAAGATTCGAAAACTTACCAAAAACGAAACTCAGTGGTGATTCAGTGTTGTTTTGGTGGTGCAAGCTTGAAACAGATGTACACAACGCTTCCAAAAGATGTATGGTTGAATAGCTTTAGCTCATTGATGCTTGGAAATACCCAAATCACGATTTGCCATGGAAGTGTCTTGAAGAAACAGAGCTCGAAAATGGAGTTCCAGCTGTGATTTGATGGTTCAAAATGCTTCCAAATGTTGTGCAAATGAAGAAACAATGAAGATGGCTCGTGGTGTTTTGAAGCTTTTGCTCAGAAATCGCAAAGGTGTAAAAATGCAAAAATGAGAGAATGAGAGTATCCTGTTCGATTGAGGCTGCAGCTAGGGTTGAATGGGCAGAAAATGACCCTTATATTTGCTGTTTTAAGTCTGCTAATGAAGTGCTAAGCTTGTTTTACTTTAATGAAGCCATTTGCAAATTTGCTAATTTTCCAACATGGTTCATGGAGGGTGTAAGGTCTGCACGAATTTGGGCCTCAAACAAGTTTTAAACAACATTCTAAACAGATCCCAAATGGCCAAATGTGTTAAAATTGCTTAATTCAAAAAGTCAACTTTTTGCACCACTTGAAATTAATGAAGTCAAGTCCAAAAATGGCATTTTGCATGGTGTGGTTTTGGTGGAAGATGAATGCATTTTTGGAAAGAGGGGAACAAATAGAGCTTGTAGGAAAAAACCCCATCAAATTTGGCCAAAGGGTTCATGAGATATGGCCTTTTGAAGTTCAAAAATTTGTGAAAATGAATTGATCATATCTTGACAACCATACATGGGATTTGAGAGTTCTTGGACTTTTTGAAAATGGGAGAACAAGATCTTCAACTTTCATGTTGGGCAAAAATTCATTTGAAGCTTGTATCATGATGTAAGATTAAGATCAAGAAGTTTCCATTTTTGGCAGTTGAAATTACAGGTCAAGTTTCTATTTTGGGAAATTTTCTGTTTGACCTCAAATTCTTCCATGATGAGGTTTGGCATGATATATGAGGCTTGTATGGACATGAATGAGCTCCTTCAAATCAATTCCATCCATCAAATCACTGATTAAATCCACAGTTGACCAAGTTTGACTTCCTGTTGACTTTTCTAGGGTTTTGCATGATTGAACCACTTCTGATGAATTCCAAACCCTAATTCCTTGAGACCTTGACTTAAAATGATGTCCCAAGTCATATGAACTCTTGATTATTGATCATGGTGCCCAAATTCTGCAAGAATGGTCACCATCCACTGCAATGACTGACTTTTGACTGACTTTGACCTAATTGGCTGATGATTGCTTCAACTGCAAGCAACATGGTTAGATGACAATATTTTTGTACTTTTTGGTTAGTAAACATATGAAAGGCAAAGATATACAAATGTAAAACATGCTTGGTGATCAAGAACCAACTCACAAGGTATCCCAACCACTAGGAGGGGAGCTAGGGCATGCAATGATCCTTGAGGCCATGATATGATATGATATGGGCCATGAGGGATCTTAGGGCCAAAATTGGGGTCTTACAGATGCCCCTATTTAACGTCATTCTAGCCGGAGAAGTGAAGTTTAGAAATCTTCATCTCGACGCAGTAGAATGGGCTTAAATAACAGTAATGAGACAAATTTTGGTCCCTAAGAGACCTCATGATGCAAACGTATGCATGCAAAAGACACGAATCTGTGGGGAATATGATTCACACAGAAGAAAAGACGATCCATCGGAGTGATATACTCACCAGGAACAGAGACTCTAACAAGACTCTAGTTGGGGATAAACAAAACTGACACAGCGTGAACAAGACACGACTCTGATTAGGGAAATAACAGAAAACAGACTGGAGAACTCACTGGGGAGTGAAGGACTCACACTGGGAAAAGAATTCCAAAGGAAAATAAATCCATTGGAGAGACACAAGCTGACTCGTGGGGAGAAGCAACAGGAAAACTTCACTGAGGAAGCACCAAAGAAATGAGATGTCACCGGTATAAGGGTAACAAACTCAGGAAGGAACACCAAGGATACCGGGTTGTAGGTATGTAACAGGTGACCGACCAAAGACGTGAATTGGTGTGTGTTCCAAAACACTCATCATCCTGAAGAGAGCGAAAGCAAACTTGTTTAAAGGATGGACAAAAAAGCGTGAATTGGTGTGTGTTCCAAAACACTCATCACCCTGAAGAAAGCTAGAACAGCAGACTTGTTTAAAGGATGGACAAAAAAGCGTGAATTGGTGTGTGTTCCAAAACACTCATCACCCTGAAGAAAGCTAGAACAGCAGACTTGTTTAAAGGATGGACAAAAAAGCGTGAATTGGTGTGTGTTCCAAAACACTCATCACCCTGAAGAAAGCTAGAACAGCAGACTTGTTTAAAGGATGGACAAAAAAGCGTGAATTGGTGTGTGTTCCAAAACACTCATCACCCTGAAGAAAGCTAGAACAGCAGACTTGTTTAAAGGATGGACAAAAAAGCGTGAATTGGTGTGTGTTCCAAAACACTCATCACCCTGAAGAAAGCTAGAACAGCAGACTTGTTTAAAGGATGGACAAAAAAGCGTGAATTGGTGTGTGTTCCAAAACACTCATCACCCTGAAGAAAGCTAGAACAGCAGACTTGTTTATAGGATGGACAAAAAAGCGTGAATTGGTGTGTGTTCCAAAACACTCATCACCCTGAAGAAAGCTAGAACAGCAGACTTGTTTATAGGATGGACAAAAAAGCGTGAATTGGTGTGTGTTCCAAAACACTCATCATCCAAAACACAAACTGGTTAAAGGATGGATATTCGATTCTACAGAGAATACGAATCTTGCTCAGCTGGGGAAAATCAACAAAGGATTCCAACTAAAGAGCGCATGAGATATATTATTCATAGCCGTCAAAACGTGAATAATAACCTCGCATGGAAGATTATCGTTAACCGGGTTGTAGGTTGTTTATAGGATAAAATCCGAAAAGAAAGGCATCGGGATACCAGAATAGGTATATAATGATGACCAATCAAAAGGAGCAACAGACATTACCAACAAAAGGGTAAAGGAAAGACAATCTGCTGAGGATTCATTGATGAAAATCAAAGATCCGGGGAACACAATCACTGACACAAGGTGAAAGGACCCGCTGGGGATAAAATTGCTAGCATACGGCAATTATCCGCAAAAGACTTGCTAGGGAGATAAGTGCTGATCTGAGCAACTTATCCAAGCAAAGGAAAATCAACATCAAGAACTAGATGAAGATAACCACAAGGGGGGAATTGTCATCGGTTGGGATGAACAACAAAGTTAACTCTGCAAGTGGAGAAAACAGGGTTTATAACTACCGGTTTGTAAGTAGAAAAACCGCAAAGATAGGACTTACGACTGCTGGTTAGTAGGCAGAGGGCCAAAATCTGGTGGGGATAACCACAAAATTAGGGTTTACATCTACCGAATACGGGGTAGAAGACCAAAACTCCGCGTGGGGATAGAATAAATCACAAATCCGCACGGGAAACCAAGATAGGGTTTATAACAAACCACAAACTGCTGAAGAGCAGAAAAATAGGATTTACAACTACCGGGTAGTAGGTAGAAAACCAAAACTCTGGCTGGAGAATAAAAGGTGTATAACCACAAATTCTGCCAAGAAAGCCAGGAAAAGTAGGACTTACAACTACCGGTATGAGGGTAGAGGCCCAAAAACTACTCCACTAGGGAACAACCCACTGGGAAGCACAAGACATTTGACAAATAGCCAATTCGGGAATAATCCGAAAAACGGACTGAATAAAGACATGTCCTAATGAGGATGTAACTCAAATAGGAAAATCCATCCCAATATATGTGTTGGGAGGAAACGGAAGAAACCGTCATCCACGAGGATATATCTCAGTGGGGAACTGCAGAATGAAAGACAAACATTTTCTGCTTATGGGGCTGACTCTATATGGAGAGATTTTATAACACCCGACATCTGCTTGGGGAGACCTGTAAAGAGATCTATATCACCCAAAAGCAGGGAACGACAAACAAAGGATACATGGCAAGAAATGCAACATGAATATCTGAATGTTTATGAATATGCATGAATATGCGTGATTTATGTTTGATGAATGCTGACAAAACAGACAATTCTAACACGAACAGGTCCAGGAACTAAACGCCCGGTATTATACTTCCAGGGGAAAAACCAGCTGGAGAGCCACTCTGCGGAGATCCATATGCTGTAAAGCAAAGATCTGCGGGTACTGCTGAAGAAGCAGCGAGTCAGAGATATCAGGAAACGACACAATCAGGGTACAGAAAGTCACAACGGGCAAAGCAGCCACCAAGACGAATCTGTAGGGGAATAAGAGAAATCCCAAAGTATATCTGCAGGGGATCCCAGTATCAACTGAGAAACAAAAAGTGCATAAGCACAAGCACAGACTGCTGTAGAAGCAAATCCACATAACTCCGCTGGGGAACAACCCATTGAGGGAGAATGATATCATCCAAATAGAATCTAACTGCATAAGCAACTCTACTGGGAAAACTATCGGCTACTCTCTTGGGGAACAAACCACTGAGGGAGGACAGATCAAACAAGTAGATTCTGCAACGAACCACTCCACTTGGGAAGAATATACATAGCAAACTGATCACAACAAGTAGATTCTGCAATATAAGCCACTCTACTGGGGATCACAAACAGTCAGGAAATCAATCCGTTCTCTGGAGGCTAGAGTCATCATCCGACCATATTGGGGATTGAAGGAGTATTCAACAGGCGAGACCGCCACAACAAGCATTCTGCAGACTATGCTGAGGAAAAGATGGATGCAAATACTGGGACGTCAACCCGATCAACCACTGCATAGGAAAATAAATCCTGCTCTGCTGAAGAGAAAAACTCTGATGGAGGGATAGCAGCAAATCCGCGGACGACTTCGCCGGGGAGAAGGTAAAGTACCGGGTATCAAACCACTGACTTACCGAGTCTTCAAAAAGAAAGCGATCGTGCTGAGGAAACAGACAAATCCGCTAGCAACTTCACTGGGAAGAGTGATAACAACTCTACTCACAAATCCGATGGGGATATCAACAACAACTCTACTCATGACTGTGCTGAGGAGACAAATAAAGTTTGGGGCAGGCGACCCACTGGAGAAAGTAACGGGGCACTAAGATGACAAACCATCAACCGCCAAAACTTCACAATAAAACACCCATGCTGGGAAGACCGCTGCTGGAGAAAACGAAGTCTACAACAACACTCTGCTTGCGACTATACTGGGGAACAACCCCACCAACAACTTTGTTTGAGGAACAACCCCAACAAAGGTCTGAAGAAAGAAGATACAACCAAACCAGGAATATGAACAAATGTCTTACCTGTTGGAAATCATGCCACCCTTGGGAGAGCACTGAGATTTTCTTGAGTATCCTTTCAATCTTGTGAATGTTCACTTTGTTTAAACAAAAAATTTTGAAAAATTTGATTTGTTTAAAACAATGATATTTTATCAATTTAAAACATGCAAAACATTTGTTGAATTGAAACAAATAGGAGTGCAAATAAATTGGATAAAAAGCTCAAATTGATTTGATAGAATGGTAGCCTGCAAATGGCAAGACTCCATAGATCTGTACAAATTTGAAATCAGTGATATATATTGGAAGAGGGCTACATTGAACATAATGATCCTTTCTCTACCAATTTGAATCTCGATGTATCCGAAGCTTCAGTCGACGACGAATCGAGAATCCTCTGACGAAATGACAGCTGATGGAACAGAAAGTCTTGTCAGGATGCAGTTACTTGCCAAATCCCTAATTTTTGCCTAGATTGCCCCAGGGTGAGGTGTTCAATCTAGCGGGATGCAAATATTCTTTTTTTTTTCAAGTCTCTAATTTTTGCCTGAATTACCCTTGCGGGTTCTCCACCGAGACGCTCATTTTTGCCTAAGCCGCCCTTTCGGGTTTTCAACTTAGCGAGCTATTCTGTTTTTTCATTTGCATATACTTTTTCTTAGGCAAAGTATCTCTTAACTGCATCTGAATTCACAGGACGAGTGAAATCCTCCCCATCCATTGTTGTAAGCATTAAAGCACCGCCTGAAAAGGCTCTCTTAACAACATATGGACCCTCGTAGTTTGGAGTCCACTTGCCCCTGTAATCGGGCGCGAAAGACAAAACTTTCTTGAGCACAAGGTCACCTTCTCGGAACACGCGGGGCTTGACCTTCTTGTCGAATGCTTTCTTCATTCTCTGTTGGTATAGCTGACCATGACACATGGCAGTTAAACGCTTCTCTTCGATCAAATTCAACTGGTCATAACGACTCTGAATCCATTCAGCATCAGCCAACTTGGCTTCCATCAAGACTCGCATTGATGGGATCTCCACCTCTACTGGGAGAACAGCTTCCATGCCATAAACAAGAGAGAAAGGGGTTGCCCCTGTTGAAGTGCGTACAGACGTACGATATCCATGCAAAGCAAATGGCAGCATCTCATGCCAATCTTTGTACGTGACAGTCATCTTCTGGATAATCTTCTTGATATTTTTGTTAGCAGCTTCAACAGCCCCATTCATCTTAGGTCTGTAAGGTGAGGAGTTATGGTGTGCGATCTTGAATTCAGTGCACAACTCATCCATCATCTTGTTATTCAGATTAGATCCATTATCAGTAATGATCCTCTCTGGCACACCATAACGGCAAATCAGCTGGTTCTTGATAAACTTCACAACCACCTGTCTGGTTACATTCGCGTATGACGCGGCTTCAACCCATTTGGTGAAGTAATCAATTGCTACGAGAATAAACCGATGTCCGTTGGACGCTTTCGGCTCAATCATGCCGATCATGTCGATTCCCCACATAGAGAAAGGCCATGGTGATGAAATCACATTCAGGAGTGTCGGAGGAATATGAATCTTATCCGCATAAATTTGACACTTGTGACATTTCTTCACATACTTGCAACAGTCAGACTCCATTGTCAGCCAATAGTAGCCTGCTCTCAACATTTTCTTAGCCATGGCATGTCCATTGGAATGAGTACCAAACGAACCCTCATGGACCTCAGTCATCAATAGGTTTGCTTCGTGTCTATCCATGCATCTGAGCAAAACCATATCGAAATTTCTTTTATACAGCACTTCACCACTGAGGTAGAAACTGCCTGACAACCTTCTCAAAGTTTTCCTATCTTTCACAGATGCCCCAGGCGGGTAGACCTGGTTCTGGAGGAAATTCTTAATATCAAAGTACCAAGGCTTGTCATCTTTCACTTCTTCGATTACAAATATGTGAGCGGGTCTGTCCAAGCGCATCACAGTAATGTTGGGAACATCATTCCACCATCTGACTACAATCATGGAAGCAAGCGTAGCAAGAGCATCTGCCATCCGATTATCCTCTCGAGGAATATGATAAAATTCAACTTCTGTAAAGAAAGTTGAAATCCGTCTTGCGTAATCTCTGTATGGGATGAGACCTGGCTGATTCGTCTCCCATTCACCCTTGATCTGATTGACAACCAAGGCTGAATCACCATAGACATCAAGATACTTGATTCTCAAATCAATGCATTCTTCAAGTCCCATAATACAGGCTTCATATTCCGCCATGTTGTTCGTGCATTTGAAAGTTAGCCTTGCTGTAAACGGAATGTGCGAACCTTGAGGAGTAATGATCACTGCCCCAATTCCATTTCCATATTGATTAACAGCGCCATCAAACACCATCGTCCATCTGGAACCAGGTTCTGGACCTTCATCAAGTGTAGGCTCATCGCAATCTTTCATCTTCAAATACAGAATTTCCTCGTCCGGGAAGTCATACTGAACAGACTGATGATCTTCAATCGGCTGGTGCGCTAGGTGGTCAGCCAAGATACTACCTTTGATGGCTTTCTGAGCTCGATACTCGATATCATACTCAGACAACAACATCTGCCAACGGGCAATCCTCCCAGTTAAAGCAGGCTTCTCGAAGATATACTTAATTGGATCCATTCTGGATATCAACCAAGTTGTATGATTTATCATGTACTGGCGCAAACGTTTAGCTGCCCAAGCTAAAGCACAGCACGTCTTCTCAAGCGTAGAGTACCGAGACTCACAATCAGTAAACTTCTTACTGAGGTAGTATATAGCAAACTCCTTCTTCCCTGATTCATCTTGTTGACCGAGTACACAACCCATCGAGTCTTCAAGAACTGTTAAGTACATAATCAGAGGTCTTCCTTCCACAGGCGGAGACAAGATCGGAGGTTCGGACAGATAATCCTTGATACTGTCGAAAGCTTTCTGGCAATCCTCGGTCCAATCATGAGACTGATCTTTCCGGAGGAGCTTGAATATCGGCGCACATGTGGCAGTCATGTGGGATATAAATCTGGAAATGTAATTCAAGCGGCCAAGAAAACCTCGGACTTGCTTCTCAGTTTTGGGTGCGGGCATCTCTTGTATTGCTTTGACCTTTGCAGGATCAACCTCAATACCTCTTTCACTTACCACAAAACCCAACAACTTGCCGGAACGGACTCCAAAAGTACATTTGTTCGGATTCAGACGAAGTTTGAACTTCCTCAAACGCTGGAAAAGCTTCAACAAATGCTCAATATGCTCAACTTCCGTTCTGGACTTAGCAATCATATCATCAACATAGACTTCTATCTCCTTGTGCATCATATCATGAAACAAGGTAGTCATAGCTCGTTGATACGTGGCTCCGGCGTTCTTCAAACCGAAGGGCATCACTCGATAACAGAATGTTCCCCAAGGTGTGATGAATGTTGTCTTCTCCATATCCTCTGGTGCCATCTTGATTTGATTATACCCGGAAAATCCGTCCATAAAGGAAAAGACTTTGAATTTGGCTGTATTGTCTACCAACATGTCAATGTGTGGTAGAGGAAAATCGTCTTTTGGACTAGCCTTATTCAAATCTCTATAATCAACGCACATACGGACTTTTCCGTCCTTCTTAGGAACAGGCACAATGTTGGCCACCCATTGAGGATATGTCGAAGTCACCAGAAACCCCGCATCAATTTGCTTCTGAACTTCCTCTTTGATCTTTACTGCCATATCTGGATGAGTTCTTCTGAGCTTCTGCTTCACAGGCACGCACTCAGGCTTCAAAGGCAGGAAATGTTGCACAATATCTGTATCTAAACCTGGCATGTCTTCATAGGACCAAGCAAAGATGTCCGAATATTCTCGTAGCAAACTGATCAAATCTTCCTTGACAGACTCTTCGAGAAGTGCCCCAATCTTCACCAGACGAACACAATCCTCAGACCCCAAGTTGACTGTTTCCAGGTCTTCGAGATGCGGCTGAATAATATTCTCTTCGTGCTCAAGGAGACGGGCGATCTCATCAGGAATCTCTTCAACATCATCTTCCTCTGCCTCAAATACAGGGAATTCAAAATTGGGAGATGGCGTTGGATCATTATGTTCAATGGGTTTTAGGATCAACCTGCATAATGATTTTAGTTAAGAAAAACTTCAGAATTTAGACAAGCAAATCATTATGCAGATGAAAAATGTTTGCTTTTATTTTTGTTTTTGTTTTTATGGTTTTTTGTGATCACTGATTTCATGCAGAAAAGCAAAAAGCAAAAACAAAGGAAAAACAAATGTTTAACAATGCGAAAATTGAATGAAAACATCATTGTATATATGCTTTGCCAACAATGTCATCACTTCTCCTTTTGGCATGGGAGAAGGGTTTTAAACAAAGTGAACAATTTACTCTGATCTATGGATGACTGTAGGAACATCTACAGCGACCCAATTGTGGCAGACACCACCAGGAATAACAAAATTGTTCAAGTCCTCTGCATCTTCTTCTTCAATGATAGCAGCAGCTTCCTCTTCTTCAGGTTGATCGGCGTGAATGAATCCTCCACTTGTGAATAAACCTTGCTCATTGCATGCCCCAGAACCATAGCCAATGCCAGCCCGGGATCGATTATCTTCAAGTTCAAGCACTTTCCCTAATCCAGCAACTGCACCACATTCAATGGCCAGCTTCGCATCTCGGTAGGAAGTGAATGAAGGAGACTTCTTCTCGACTGGTTCATCAATAGATAAAGCTTGAAACTGGGTTCCAACTTCATCCTCTGCGTCAATGTACGAGAAAGAAGACAGATGGCTAACCAGGAGAGCCTTTTCTCCCCCTACTACAACCAATTTCTTGTTTTTGACAAACTTCAACTTCTGGTGTAGGGTGGATGTCACGGCGCCAACCTCGTGAATCCATGGTCTGCCTAAGAGACAGCTGTATGATGGGCGGATATCCATTACTTGGAAAGTAACTTGGAAATCACTTGGTCCTATTTTGATTGGGAGATCAACTTCCCCAATCACGGTCTTGCGCGACCCATCAAATTCTTTCACAACAACCCCACTCTGTCTCATAGGAGGACCTTGATATGACAATCGAGAGAGTGTGGATTTTGGCAATACATTAAGGGATGATCCAGTGTCCACCAACACATTGGACATTGCATCAGATTTGCAATTCATGGATATGTGTAAAGCCATGTTGTGGTCTCTTCCCTCCTCGGGGAGATCAGCGTCACAAAAGCTCAAAGTGTTGCAAGCGGTAATGTTTGCAACTATACTATCAAATTGTTCCAAGGTGACGTCGTGATCAACGTACGCCAGATCCAAGACTTTCTGCAGAGACTCCCGATGGGGTTCTGAATTCAGCAATAGAGAAAGAATGGAAATCTTGGAGGGCGTGTGTAGAAGCTGGTCTACAATATTGTACTCACTCTTTCTGATGAGCCTCAGCATCTCATCAGATTCTTCATCAACAATGGCACTTGGGCCAACTGAAGAAACGGGAGTCTTTTGTACGGACGAGGAGGGTTTGGCAACATCAAGTGCCGGATTCTGAACATTCACGGCTATTCCCACAGGGCGCTCAACAGTATCAGAAACAGTAGCCTTTGGAGGCGCAGAAAATACACGACCACTTCGGGTCAACCCACTAACATCAGCAATAGTGGTCACGGATGTTGAAGGCAAAGGCACTTCGACCCCATCCTGGACAGCAACAGGATTGTACCGGAATGGCACAGCTCGATCAGATGTATAAGGCACAGGGCCTGCCGGTTTAATGACCAAAGAAGGGGAAGCCTTCGGTTTGTTGCTATTGTAACGAATAACAACGGGTTCTGGCAGCTTGAACACTGGTGAGATGACATTCACTTCAGGTTCGACTTCATCAACATTGCGATTCTGCAGAATCTCAATGGTACCCTCATTCAACATCTTTTGAAGCTCTCTGCGGACCTGGTCGCAACCCAAGCGGTTAACTGAGCAGACGCGACACTTGTCGTGGTTATGCTCCAAATAGCTGTACTGACACAGCATCTTATGTAAATCAACCAACGACTGCCTGATGTGGCTGACGTATCTAACCTTGTACTTCCCAAGGCATTCCTGAATCATGTTCACAGATTTCCCATGCGACGGCAATGGGTTCTTGGTGACGTTCGGGCTGGAGTCCTCAAAACTCAGGATCCCACTTCTCATAAGGTCTTGAACCTTAGTCTTCAGCTGGAGGCAATTTTCAATGTCATGGCCCGGAGCACCAGAGTGATAGACACAATGCAGGTCAGGCTTATACCACCACTGAGGGTTGACCGGTATAGCCGGAGGATCTCTCGGAGAAACCAACTTCCGCTCTATTAGAGAGGGATATAACTCCGCATAAGACATAGGAATCGGATCAAAACTGATCTTCTTCCTTTCATAGCCCATGTTTGCTTGATTACTCGTACTCCCACGAGGCTGGTAAGCCTGTTGCTGTGGACGAGATTGTTGCTGATACTGTGGTTGCTGATATTGCTGTTGATGCTGATATTGTTGATGTTGAGGAGCGTTGTCTTTGAAGACAGGTGCTACGTGAGCTACCTGGTGCTGATGACTAGAAAGTCGTGCAGGCTTCCTCTGAACAGAGGGTCTTCTATGTTTGGGCTGAGACTGCACAGCGTGGGCTTCGCCTTCTTTCCTCTTAAACGCTCCATATCGTTTAGAGGAAGAACCATCATCTTTGGCCAACCGTCCTTCACGGACACCTTCTTCAAGACGCATCCCCATATTCACCATCTCGGTGAAATCAGAGGGAGCGCTTGCTACCATCCGCTCATAATAAAATGAGCCAAGAGTCTTCAGAAAGATCTTGGTCATTTCTTTCTCTTCTAGCGGTGGAGTGATCTGAGCTTCCAGCTCACGCCATCTCTGGGCATACTCCTTGAACGATTCCTTATCTTTCTGTGACATGGACCTAAGTTGATCACGGTCAGGCGCCATATCGACATTGTACTTGTATTGCTTGACGAAAGCTTCGCCAAGGTCGTTGAAAGATCGGATGTTGGCACTGTCCAGGCTCATGTACCATCTGAGCGCGGCACCAGACAGACTGTCTTGAAAATAATGGATCAAGAGTTGATCATTATCAGTCTGTGTTGACATCTTCCTGGCGTACATGACCAGGTGAGCTAGTGGACAGGTGTTCCCCTTATACTTTTCAAAGTCTGGGACCTTGAACTTGATTGGTATCTTGACACCGGGAACTAGGCAGAGTTCGGCTGCAGACTTGCCGAAGAGATCTTTGCCTCGAAGAGTCCTCAATTCCTTTCTCAGCTCAAGGAATTGGTCATTCATTGCATCCATCTTCTCATGAACATCTGAGCCCTCAGAAGCCTCAGAGTGATAGATGGTGTCGTCTACCCTAGGCATGGTATGCACGACAGGAGGAGCGGGAACGGGGACCGGGCTAGATGCCGACATTTGAGCAAATGTTGGAGCTGGCAGATCGGGCATGAAGCCTGGAGGCATCCCCCAAGGAAAACCGGGAGGCATGGCATTAGGTTGATGGGCACTGACTGGCACCGTTGAAGTAACTACTTCTGAAATAACCGTCCTCTGAACAGGAGTTGCTGGCTGTTGAGCAGGCTGGTTCTGAGCAGCAAGGAGTTGCTCCATCAAAGCGCCAAGTCTGGCGACCTCTTCCTTCAATTCTCGGTTCTCTTGTTCAAGTTGTTCCATGACCCTTGCTGAATTGACCCGCGTATAATACCGGTGAGTCAGCTTGTCTTCAAAATAAATGAAGAGCAAAGGTTAGAACCAGAAGACCAGAAACAAAGGGTACCTGCTTATGCAAGAATGATGCATGAAATGCTTGTGCAGATGCTTTGTTTTCAAGGAACCCTTAGGGTATTGTTTGCAATATTTTGAATATCTAAACATTTTAATTGCTCATGGAAAATATTTCATTCAATATATTGAGACAAAGAAATACATCATTCTTTTGATTATTACAAAGAGAAAAGGTAAATGACATCCTATGGATCCCTATTAGCTCGGGATGCTGGAAGACGAGAAGTGCACAACTTCTTGATCTCTCTCTCATAGGCAACCTCCATGTCAGCTTTCTCCTTAGCAAGTCGATCATACCTCCTCTTCCAGAATTTGGATGACTGAGGAAGCAGAGAAGTCCAAGTGTCGTTCGGATCGTCGATCACTCGGTGCTCGAGAAATTCAATCATAGCATCCTTCTCCTTGAGCTGCTGCAGCAATTCCTCTCTTTCACGGATCCAAGCACGCGAAAGGTCTTCTTCTCTCAACTCCTCTACACGTTGGGTAGGGAGGGTTGAAGGCCCAGCCACATCCAACAGTGTAGGTCTTGGATGATCATACGGCATCAGGTAGGTGGCAGCTCTCTGTCTGACCCAAGAGGTGTATGGCTCCAAAGCAATGCAGTTTTTTGGACCCAACTCGTTCCTACTCTTCTTGTGGATACTGCGCCATGCACGGACAAATCTGGCTTTCAGGCCTTGGGGATCTTTACCCTCCTGGAAGAACACACCTTCTAACAGGATGTTATTAGGTTTATCCTTCAGGGGGAACCCAAGCTGACGACGTGCAAGAATAGGATTGTAGGTAATCCCACCACATGTACCAAGAAGAGGCACATTAGGGAATTCACCACAATAATCGATGATCTGAACGGTATCATACACGCGATCATACCAGGTGATATCATCATTGGTGAGAGACATGAGTCTCTGAGACCACCGTAGACATCCCTTGTTCTCCTTGAAAGCAACTGTCTGCGGCAAGTGCGAAATAAACCACTTGTACAGCAGGGGTAGACAGCAGACAATAACTCCTCCATTCTTCATATTCCTCAGATGCAAAGAGACATATGCATCGCCCAACAAAGTCGGAACTGGATTAAGAACTGAGAAGATCCTAATGGCGTTCATGTCCACGAACTTGTCGAAGTTGGGAAACAGCACCAATCCATAGATGAGTAGCACAAATAGCGCCTCAAAGGCATCCTCATTCATGGCCTTCCCATAAAAGGTAGCATGGGCAATGAGGAACTCGGAAGGAAAACCCTGAATTCCGCCTTTGGTAGTCAGATTATCTCTAATCAAATCTTCATCTATGTGCAACAGACTAGCAATCTCTCGAGCAGATGGAATACTCTCTAGGCCACTGAACGTCACTTGATCCAGAATCGGAATCCCAATGAGGTGAGAGTATTCTTCCAAAGTCGGCAACAACTGGAAGTCCGGAAATAAGAAGCAATGATGCAAGGGATCGTAGAACTGAGCCAAGGTACTCATCAATCCTTCGTCAACCTGAGTGGTGAGCAGAGGTAAAAGCTTCCCATAGCGAGCTTTGAAACCCAAGGGATCTAATACATACGATGTCAGATTCCTTAACTCTTTTATATCGGGCTGCTTAAAGCTGTACTTCTTTGTATGCCTTTTTGGTCTTTCCATGTCTGAAAATTTTGCAAATAAACCCTTTAAGTTCCTTGAAAATTTTCTTTTTTGATGACATGAATGCGGATGAATGCGTGAATGCATGAATGCAACAAACACACTCAAGGATCAAGCAAGGCACACCAAACAAAGGTCGTGGGAAAGCTCATTGTATCCCTAATATCAATCATCCATTTTGGTGGATTTAGGTTTTCACCTTATCGACACCCAAGTTCCATTGATATTAACGGTACATGAACCGGTTCGAACATCCTTAATATCAACCATCCGCTTTGGTGGATTTTAGGTTTTACACCTGATCCGGGATCCATTGATATTAACAATGTTTGAACGACTCAACCACGAATCACGGGTTTGTTGAGAGTCACGAGCATGGAGTCTCGGTTAAGAACCACCCAAAGGGAGTGTACTAGGGTTTAAACCTGCCAGACATGTTCTATCAGAGGTTCCCATAATCATCGTTCCATCTTTTGAATATTATCGGAGGAACGAATACTCGTATTCCAAGAATATTCTCAAGAGAAACTCTTATGAGTGTAGTATCGCGTAACAATCGTATCAGAACTGACATCTGAACGACCTCCGCACTACGGTCCTAAAAATAGGCCAAGATGGGTTTGGTAAACTACGGTCCTTGGCTTCTGCGGAACATGATTGAAAGAATAATGCCTAACCACAAATAACTTGTGTGACATTATTAATTCAACATGACCTCCACCAAGTGAATGGACTCGCAAGTCAACTGGCTAAGGAATACTCCACACCAGTCAACAAGACTATGCCATTCTCCTATCCTAGAGTGCACTCGAGTTCGGGTATAGAACTCATCTCACAGATCACCAAAGCAAACAAGAAATTGTATATCAAGCAATTCACACATTACAATCAATACAGTGATCCCAAATTGTACAAAAATATGTCATATAACAAATAATAATATAGCACAACAAGGGTGAAAAGTAGGCAATACCACCAAGGATTCTGGTGAGATCCTCCCCAGCAGAGTCGCCACTTTTCTGTAGCGGTGTATTCGTCGCTATATGATCTATCGATTAAACCATAAGCAAGAGATACAATGATTTTCGAGTCGCCACCGCACTTTTATTTATCCAAAGGATTGGCTAAAAAGCGAACAAAAGCCTAAGAAGTTTTACACGTAGAAAACTAATAAAAAGATCAGAGAGTCTGGGTAAGGGGTAAATTACGCAATGGGAAGGTGTTAGGCACCCACTACGTCCTAGGTACTCCTAGGGAGCCCTTTTCACACTTGTTGTATAAAGATTGTTATTTGTTATGACATAAGTATTGTGCAAACATGATTGGGATGATGAGAAAAGAATGTACAAATTTTATTGGGTTTGAACGGATGAACCCGCTGCCTACGTACCTTCCATCAAAGGTAAGGATCAAAACGCCGTAGTTCGGCTAAAAGATTTCCAAAAGTTGGTGGATTCAATTTTAAACAATAGCACTGAGGCTTTTCATTATCAATGGGAGAAAACTCGACCAAGACCAACATCCACCATGCGAGGATAGCTTCGACGTACTAGAGGGGTTAACCCTGTTTTCAGTACGGAAGTCTTACTGTCGACTCACTAAAGATAAGGTGAGGTTTACATCAACCACAATGATAATTGAAACCTATGCATGAAAAGATTAACAATGGACAAAGCCAAAACAAGTGAATGAGTGAAGTTAATTGATTGTGATTATGAAAGTAGAGTCAAAGTATGATTAAGATTAATTCAAAGAAGTATTATGAAATAGAGTTTGAAAAAAGTCAAGGACTTGGGGTCCAGGTTTTTAGTTTGAAAAGCATGAAGATGTTTGCACAATATCTGTGTCAAGTTTGAAAGTAATGTGTGAAAAGGTTTAGGACATAATGAAGATGGATTGTAAAACTTCTTAGAAGGTTCACCTCTTGAGATCATATAGAAGATGATTCAAGTGTGTCCTTTGGAATGGGCAATAAGCAATAATAATAAGCAAACAAATGATACCGGATGCCACTCAATGGTCTTACTCCAATCTCACAAAACAAAAAGCGGATACCGGATACCAATAGATGGATTTACACCAATCTCCTAAAACAGAAATGGATATCAGAGGCCACTCAACGGACTTATACTAATCTCCTTAACAAAGAAAATGAAAGAAAGTGGATACCGGATGCCAATCTGTCTGGACTTATACCAATATCCAACATATGATCATAGGAAAGCAAATGCCAACTTGCAGGGACTTACAATTGCATCCTCACATACAACAAACAAATGCAACATTATGGTCATAGGAAAGCAAATGCCAACTTACAGGGACTTATAATTGCATCCTCACAATCAAACAAATGCATCAAGCAAAGATAAGATGAGTGGCCAATGTGATGGTCTTATACTCACTTCCATATCATAGGAGCAATGGCCAATGGATGGTCTTACAATTGTCCTCAATGGGCAAACAACAATGATAATGTCACAAAGACAAATGAGATGATCATGCACTAATGAGCAATTAATGATGATAAATGCATAGAGCATACAAGCAAACATGTGCATATGAAGATAAGCAATCAATCAATGAAAGCATTCAGCACACACTATAACCAAACAAGGAGGCTCACACAAGAGGGTTAGGCACTGAGGCCAACTGGAATAGGGTAAAAAGTTGCTCTTAACCTTGCCATTGAGAGGCTAAGGTGAAGCAGATGAAAGGAGATGAGGGGTGTGCCTCATTGCTCTTATCCCTGATCAGGGAGAGCATTTGAATATCAGAAAGTGTGGGAGTTCAGAAAGTAGGAACTCTCTCCACAAATTATTGACTCGATTGATCTTGGGTTTGGATCTCAATGCTACAACCATGTAATGGGAGCAAGGAGAAGACTCACAGAATAGTAGGGGATAGGTTGCTTATCCCTTTGATCTACCAATTGCCTTACTTGAAGGACTTTTCCTGCTTGGGACAAAATTAAACACACACAAGCATTGCCTCTTAAGGAGGACTTCAGACAGTTTGCCCGGCCAAATAACAGGCCGGGTCTCCAGACTACATGAAGAAAGAGGGATTATACCTCAAAGCAAATTGCTAAATAGCAAAGCAAAGCAAGTTCAAAGAACTTAAGCAACTAATGGTACCTGAAATAGTCAAACAAATCAGTACACAGTTCAACAGTCAAAGCAAAAGGAAACAGAAGTCAACAGTCAAACAGATAGACAAATGTGCAAAGCACAAGGCAAAAGGCTTATGAGCCAAGCAACCAACAAAACAAAGGTTGGCTCATGATAAACAGATAAACCCAATCAACTTGCAAAAGTTTCTTCGAAGCATTTGTAGCTTAACCTGAAACAATGAACTCAAACATAAGCCAGGAGACCCCTAGGACAAGCCTAGGGTCAAAAACAAATGAGAAAGTCAAAACAGCAAATGAAAGTCAACCAAAATCAAGTTTAAACAATCAAGAAGCAAACTCAATTGGTCCCACATGCATATCATTCATCATCATGATTTCATAAGCAAAGGAAGGCAAAGCATGGCAAATTGGTGCACATAGAAGTCAACAGAAAGACTTGCATCAAAAGTCAACTCAAACATTTTCAAAAATCACCAAATAATTCATGGTCAATACTAACACCTAGCATGGTAAGCATGTAAAATTTCATCACAATTGGACAAGTGGAAGGCAGTCAATGAAAATCATGAAGTCAAAGCAAATTTGAATATGCTCAATGAAGTCAACAGCAAGACTTAGCTCAAAACCAAACATATTCAATTCCAAAAATTATCAAATAATTCAGGGTCAATCACAATCCATAACATGACATTCATATAAAATTTCAGCTCAATTGGATCATGGGAAGATGGTCAATTAAAATCAGGAAGTCAAAACAATTTCAAGTATGCACAAAGAAGTCAAACAATCATGTGTCAACTTCAAAAAATCATAACTAAATGAAAACAGATGAGAAATGAATGAGATCAACACCAATGCAAAGCTTAAGATGTCTAGTATTCACATGTACAATTTCATGATCATCCAATAAGGTATGAGAATTTCACAAAGGAAATGGCAAGATGTATCACACAAGTCAACATTTTGGTCAAACAGGGGATAAAATCTCAAACAATTTGGAAATGCCATAATTAATTCCAAGAAAAATCACAAGTGAACTAGACATATAAGAGAAGGATCATGCAAATTTTCACATTAATTGGAGGTCAGGAAGCATGTCAACAAAAATCATGAAATTGCATATCAATGGTGTGACACAAATTGTCACACCCTACTTCAAAAATTCATATCTCACAAACCACATATGATAAATGCAAGAACCCTACATCAAAACAAACATGAATGAGTGTAGATTAACCACAAAAAATTTCAGGGGCATTGGATGCATCATCACAATTTCACAAAAGAAATGGCAAAAGGTGTAAAATGTGCATACATGTCAAGAAACCTAATACCATTTAAAATCCAGCCAACCAAAAATTCAGAAAAAATCATGATAAAATAATAGACATTCATGTGAACATGATGAAAAAAATTTCATGAATTTTGGAATTAAAATGAATGAGAAATGATTTTTAGAAGTTGAGCATCAATTTGGAATGAACATTGAACAATATGACATGGTTTAGTAGGTCAACATTGACCGAGTGGCATTTTTGCAATTCCCTCCCTCATTAATCAAAACGCACCGTTTTAATGGGACACGCGAAATGTTTTGATTGGCCATCACCAATGAAACAGTAACAAGGCAAGTTGATACACGTTAACATGAGATTCTGGAAAAACAGCTTCTAGGGTTTCTAACAGCAACAGTGTTCATCATCACTTCCAATCAACTCGAAAAAAATTTGGTCACAGAAATGGGTAGAAAGCATATCATTAGAATCAGCAAACAATGCATATCAACATGCTACCATTAAAATTCATGAACTCGAGCTAATCATCATGGAATCATTCAAAACAACAACAACCAACAAAATTTTAAACTCAGATTTCTCCCAGCACAGTTAACCAATTTTAGCCATTCAAAGCTCATAATGACCAGGGTAATGAGATCTATACATTTCATATCATGATTCAGAGAAATGAAAGATTCGAAAACTTACCAAAAACGAAACTCAGTGGTGATTCAGTGTTGTTTTGGTGGTGCAAGCTTGAAACAGATGTACACAACGCTTCCAAAAGATGTATGGTTGAATAGCTTTAGCTCATTGATGCTTGGAAATACCCAAATCACGATTTGCCATGGAAGTGTCTTGAAGAAACAGAGCTCGAAAATGGAGTTCCAGCTGTGATTTGATGGTTCAAAATGCTTCCAAATGTTGTGCAAATGAAGAAACAATGAAGATGGCTCGTGGTGTTTTGAAGCTTTTGCTCAGAAATCGCAAAGGTGTAAAAATGCAAAAATGAGAGAATGAGAGTATCCTGTTCGATTGAGGCTGCAGCTAGGGTTGAATGGGCAGAAAATGACCCTTATATTTGCTGTTTTAAGTCTGCTAATGAAGTGCTAAGCTTGTTTTACTTTAATGAAGCCATTTGCAAATTTGCTAATTTTCCAACATGGTTCATGGAGGGTGTAAGGTCTGCACGAATTTGGGCCTCAAACAAGTTTTAAACAACATTCTAAACAGATCCCAAATGGCCAAATGTGTTAAAATTGCTTAATTCAAAAAGTCAACTTTTTGCACCACTTGAAATTAATGAAGTCAAGTCCAAAAATGGCATTTTGCATGGTGTGGTTTTGGTGGAAGATGAATGCATTTTTGGAAAGAGGGGAACAAATAGAGCTTGTAGGAAAAAACCCCATCAAATTTGGCCAAAGGGTTCATGAGATATGGCCTTTTGAAGTTCAAAAATTTGTGAAAATGAATTGATCATATCTTGACAACCATACATGGGATTTGAGAGTTCTTGGACTTTTTGAAAATGGGAGAACAAGATCTTCAACTTTCATGTTGGGCAAAAATTCATTTGAAGCTTGTATCATGATGTAAGATTGAGATCAAGAAGTTTCCATTTTTGGCAGTTGAAATTACAGGTCAAGTTTCTATTTTGGGAAATTTTCTGTTTGACCTCAAATTCTTCCATGATGAGGTTTGGCATGATATATGAGGCTTGTATGGACATGAATGAGCGCCTTCAAATCAATTCCATCCATCAAATCACTGATTAAATCCACAGTTGACCAAGTTTGACTTCCTGTTGACTTTTCTAGGGTTTTGCATGATTGAACCACTTCTGATGAATTCCAAACCCTAATTCCTTGAGACCTTGACTTCAAATGATGTCCCAAGTCATATGAACTCTTGATTATTGATCATGGTGCCCAAATTCTGCAAGAATGGTCACCATCCACTGCAATGACTGACTTTTGACTGACTTTGACCTAATTGGCTGATGATTGCTTCAACTGCAAGCAACATGGTTAGATGACAATATTTTTGTACTTTTTGGTTAGTAAACATATGAAAGGCAAATATATACAAATGCAAAACATGCTTGGTGATCAAGAACCAACTCACAAGGTATCCCAACCACTAGGAGGGGAGCTAGGGCATGCAATGATCCTTGAGGCCATGATATGATATGATATGGGCCATGAGGGATCTTAGGGCCAAAATTGGGGTCTTACAATTTGAATAAAGTGTAGTACTATCAATATTCTCTTGATTGATCTTCTCCTTAGATAAATAGTTCACTCAATGAATAATATATAAGTGTTCAACAAGAAATGGAATGAGATGAAACAAGAATGTTTAATAAAGTTTCTTCTCAAAAATTGGTTATGAACACCTTTATGAGAAATTGAAAATATGAAAGAGTGATTATCTTGAGTTTTTATGAAAGTTCTTGGAGGTCAATTTTCATTTAAAAAATCCAGTATTTATATTGATCAAAACACCTTTTCAAAGAGGTATAATTTTCTTCATAAAAATTAATGAAAAGGTATAAGTATTTGAAAATATTTTTCATGAAAAGAGGACAAGAAAAACTGAAACGAACAGTGTTAACCGGTTAATCAAATGGGTTAACCGGTTAACGCATATAACGTTAACTTGAGAAGTTCAAAAACAGGGCCGTTAACCGGTTAACCCATATGGTTAACCGGTTAACACTGTTGAAACACAGAAAAATATTTTAAGAAAAAATGTGTTTTTCATTTCACATGTTAACAAATGGTTAGGTTAAATATGGAAATGCAAAACATGATTGTTGAACACTTGTATACTAATTTAAGAGTGAATTAGATATACCTTAGAAGTGATTCAACATATTTGCAAAAATGTTGGCTTGATAATGAAGCTTGAACCAAATGTTGCTATGCATAAGTGGCTTGATTAACTTGATGCTTTGAATTCTCTTGAAGCTCTTATCTTTTTGCATTGATACATGTTGTCTTCATCAAAATTCTTTGGACTGAAGCATGCTTCTACATAGCATTCCCTTGTTCTTTTGTATGATAACATAGGTAGAGTTCCCTTATTCTTTTGTATGATAACATAGGTAGAATTCCCTTATTCTTTGCATGCTAACTTTAGGTAGATATTCCCATTTGTAAATCCTAACACTTAGGTCCACATTGCATGACAACTCTAGGGTAGAGCTTCCCCATTTCTTAGACCTTCCGTACGTCTCCGATCTTGTGGCATGTCAGTCCGTCCTATTGCAAAGAGGTAACTGCCTAAGACTCGATTCAGCGAGCTGCGACACCTGCTGCTAGGACGTGAACACATTGCCCACCTTCCTTTGACACAACTGGTGTCCACCTTTGTAAGTCCATGTTCAAATGGCAATCCCTATGTAGCCGAACTACGGCAACTCTGATTCTCATGTTCAGATGAGATACGTAGGCACAAGATGTGATGTTTTGCCGAGTTTGACTAACGACTAACAACTAATCCTTGTTTGCTTTCGCCCTCGTTGCGATTCTTTTCTCTCGCCCTCGTTGCGATCGAGACCTTCCCTTTCTCTTGCCCTAGTTGCAATCGAGACCTTTGCTCCCGTAGTTAGCTGAACTACGTTTTGCTCTGATTCTCATTCTCGATGAGATACGTAGGCATAAGACGCGATGTCTTAGCGAGCACACTTCTCTTTAACCCATAGGTAGCCGAGCTACGAAGACTCTGATTCTCATGTTCATATGAGATACGTATGCAGTGGATGCAATATCCGTGCGAGTCATTTTATTTTGACCTTTCTTTTAGTAAATAGTACATTAGATAAACACACACCCTTTAGACAAGAACAACAAGAGTGGATCCTTTAGAGTACTATGGATGCGTAGGGGTGCTAATACATTCCCTTCGCATAATCGACTCCCGAACCCAAGATTTGGTTGCGAGACCTTGTCTTTTCCTTTCCTTTCTCCAGGTTTACTTCGAGCGTTTCCTTTCCCTCCTTTGGGATAAATAACGCACGGTGGCGACTCTTTTGTCATTTCTTTTTCGCCGGTTGTTTTTCGCTTCTCTATTTTTTTAGGCTATGACAATAACCAACACAAACTTCAACTTAGAAGTCAAGAATATGTGTACCTTGGGGCATCACCTCAACATAGAGGTTTCAAATGTCTAAGTAGCAATGGGAAAATCTATATCTCCAAGGATGTTACATTTAATGAACATCACTTTCCTTTTCCCCAACTGTTCTCCTCAAACATTCAAACTAAGATTCTATTTACTAATAAAAATATGGCATATTCTACTAGTACTTTACATGTTCCAGCTGTCTCAACTCAGTCTCATCACACTATAGCACAACTTGCTGATATTGTTATGCCTAACTCCACAAGTCAGTCACCTGATACACAAAGAGCAGGTACTCAAAATCCTGTCCAAAATTATTGCACCTCAAAAGGCCCTAGGCCTTATCCATAACTCAATTTATCTATGGATAACCTTTCCTTTATGCATTATCTTCTTCATGCAACATCTCTACTCATGCTAATATTTCTGCTGCAGAAACTGGCCCCACCTCTGACCAATCTGAAAAGTCTAGTTCTGTAGTAGATTGTTCACATTATCTTGAGGATAAAGAGCCTACTACTATATCCCATCATCCATGCTACCCTAAGGGTACTAACCTGAGCCCAAATCATGATGCATCTAAATATCCAGAGGATAATGAACCTCCTCCCTCTCTTATCTTGGGGACCACATCTCAGCTTCACTCGAAAACAACAAAAGACCCAAAGATACCTCAATATCAAGACCAAAATACAAATACACATATAAGCCTTCCCTCTTTCTTTGTTCAATCAGAATTCACCTCTTCTTTTCCCATTTCTGAGTCATATAATTCACCCCCCATCATCACAAGTAAACCTCCACCTCCTCTCTTAGAGAATGATCACCCTATGCTTACTAGAGCCAAGACCGGTAAATCTAAGCCTAAAGCCTTTGTTTCACATATTGAAACTGAACCAACAAATGTTAAGTAGGCTCTATCCCAACCTGCATGGTCCAATACTCTGAAAGCTGAGTATATTGATTTACAAGCTAATAAAACCTGGACTCTAACCACTTTTCCACCTGATAGGAAAGTTGTTGGATGTCGTTGGGTGTTAAAAATAAAATAAAATTTTGATGGCACTATAAACAAACACAAAGTCAGGCTAGTTTCTAAGGTTTATCATCAAGAACAATGCTTTGACTTCACTAAAACTTTCTCCCCAGTAGTCAAGCCCACAACTATAAGAGTCACACTTACTCTTGCTATATCATATAAATGGGATGTTTAATAAATTGATGTTAATAATGCTTTTCTAAATGACACTTTGTTTGATGAAGTTTATATGACTCTACCCCTTGGTTTTGTAAGATCTGATAAGAATCTTGTCTACAAACTCAATAAGGCCATATGTGGCCTCAAACAGACCCCAAGGGTCTGGTATGAGAAGTTAGCCCAAGCACTGCACCAATTTGGTTTCACCATTTCAAAATGTGATAACTCCATATTTCTCTATTGTCATCAAGGTGTCTTGTTATATGTTTTAGTTTATGTTGATGATATTCTTATTATTGAATCTAGTTCTGCCCGTATTCATGATTTGATCAACAAACTTCACACTGCATTTGCCTTAAAGAAGTTGGGAAGACCAAGTTATTTTCTAGGTATTGAAGTCAACTTCCAAAGCAATGGATCTCTTCTACTTAATCAATCTAAGTACATTAAAAACCTTATGTCAAGAGAAAACATCCCCAATGTTAATGGTTTTCCAACCCTTATGATGAGTACATGCAAACATGGTGCTCCTCAATTGGAAGATCCTGCTCTGTATAGATCCATCGTTGATGCCTTATAATTTGTCACCTTAACAAGGCCTTATATTTCTTTTAGTGTCAATAAGGCTTGTCAATTTATGGATAATCCTCTTGACACTCATTGATATGATGTCCGACGAATTCTTCGATACTTGAGTGGCACTATGAAACATGGTTTACTTTTGTATCCCTCGGTTGCAGCTTTAAAGTTTTCTCTACGTGCTTATAGTGATTCTGATTGGGAAAGTGATCCAGATGATAGGCGATCAACCTCTGGTTCTTGTATCTTTTTTGGTCCTAATCTCATTTCGTGAAGCCCTAAGAAGTAGTCTCTAGTTGCTCGTTCCAGCACCAAAGTAGAATATCAGGCTCTAGCTCACACGACATCGGAACTACTTTGGTTAGAATTACTTCTATCTGAACTTAATGCTGTATACCATACTCTAATACTTCTTTGTGATAATGTAAGCGTTGTGATGTTGTCTCACAATCCCGCACTACACGCTCGCGCCAAGCATATTGAGTTAGATATACACTTTATTCGCGAATGAGTAGTGGAAAATCGAATGCTCATTCATCATGTTCCAGCTACAACTCAAATAGCTAACACTTTGACCAAGCCTCTCGGTACAACCGCATTTCAAGATCTTCGTCACAAACTCAAGGTGCTTTATCCAGAAAAATAGCCCTTACGTTTAAGTGGGGGTATTGGAGATACATTACCATTAGATGTTGCAGTAAGTTAACAAAGTTAACATAGCTTGTATGTGTATTAAGCAGTGCATTAGTTCTTTTACAGTTAGGTGTTACTTCTAACTGTAACTATTACATTAATTCAGTTACATATCCTTTCTAGTGTATATAAATATTGTACACGTGTAACACATTTGATTGATTGAAAATCTATCCAAACTCTTTCTCTTTCATTGAACATTTTCTCTTTCTATAACTGAATACTCCAACTTCGATGATGAACCTCCATCTTTATCTTCTTCATTTCTAACAAGTTACAACATAATTGACATATTACATTGATAGATTCTCATTGAGCATATGTGTACATATGATTTAAATGATAATTTACATATTACAATGATCGATCAGTGTGGAATTTTGTTGCTTTACAAATATTAAACTTAATGCTCTATATGTCGCATCTCGAAAAATAAGATTCCCCGCGATGGTCGCGGAAATATAGTTCGAACAGAGTTGCCACCGAACTTTATTTATTCGAATGAAGAAAAGGGAAAATATCGATTAAAACTTTAAAAAAAGAAAAATAGTCATCGCAACCAAATTCGGATTCGGGAGTTGATTACGTAAGGGGAAGGTATTAACACCCCTTACGTCCGTTGTACTCAACAGGAACCTTTTAGTTAAACTTGCGATTTGAATGTTAGCTAAATGTTATTTGTTTTCTTCGAGTAAATAAAATATTTAAAAGATAAATGAAAGGAAACCTCAAAAGGGGAAAAATGGAGGTTTTTTTTATTAGTGTGCTCGCCAAGATCTCGCAATCTCATGCCTACGTATCCTTATAGTGCAATAAGGAAATTAGAGCATTCATAGTTTGGGGAGCTACGGTTTTTTGGTGTTGTTTAATGAACAAATGTTTAGATTTCATTCTAAAGGCTAAACATTGGCTTGTCTACTCTCGGTGGGGGCTTAAACACTACTTTGTTATGCGCGTTAGAAGGGATTGAACAGTGTTCATTCTGAAAAGAGTTTTGGTCACACGGAGGTGACAATTTGGATTAATATGTTGGAAGTTTTATTTGAATGACGATTACTCAGATAGTCAATTAAGGAAACTCATATCGAAATAGTTGAGGAGAGGAATCGAAGGCTCTAGACCATCTCCATTTTCATCCTTAATTGTAAAATGGATTCGATAATAATTAAGGCGTTTTAAATGGATGACGAATACTTAGATGATCGAGTAAGACAACTCGTATCCAAGTATTTAGGAAAGGGAATAGAAGGCTCTAGACCACTTTCTTTTTCATCTAAGTTATTATAAAAATAGGTTTGTGTATGGTTTATATTATTTAGATAAATGCCGAATACTCGGATAATCGAGTAAGGCAACTCGTATCCAAGTATTAGAGAAGAGAAATCGAAGGCTCTAGACCATCTCCCTTTTTGTTTAGTTTATAATAAAAATGATTTAATTTAATTGGTTTAAATGTTTTTAAGAGAAATGACAATTGTTTGACTAATCGAGTAAGGGAACTCATACTCAAACAATCGAGGAGAGGAGTCGAAGGCTCGAAACCATCCCCCTTTCCATTTCTAAGTAATGGTGTTTAATCATGATTAGGTGTTTTGAGTTTTGATTTGGACAAGATACTATTTGAATTTGTGTTTGCGGATGAATTAAAGGTATGTTTAGTGAATCAATCGCCTAATTAATTAATTAAAATCGAATAGGACTCATTATAAGAAAGTCCAAAAGTAAGCTATATGTGGTTGATGGCGATGCTAAAAGCAATCAATTTACAAAGGTAATGAAATGGGCTTTGGTATTTATAGCGGTAAATTCATGACCATCAAGCTATTGATAAGCAAGACATCAAATAACAAGAGTCGCCACCGTGCTTTTATTGTTTCCAAGGGAAAAGGGAAAAAGTACGAACAAAACCCAAAAGTAAGAAGTTTTCAAATCAAAAATAATAAAATGTCAGAGATTACAGGTAAGGGGGTTGGTTACACAGAGGGAAGGTGTTAGCACCCAAAGTGTCCTAGGTACTCCTAGGGATCCCTTTTTGTGTGCATATGTAATTGGTATAAAAATGATGTTTTACAAACAAATAGAATGTGGGGATGAGAAAAGAATTCATTGATTATATTTTTGTGTTTGACAAGACCTTCAGACTTGTGCCTATGTACCAACATAAAAATGAGGGATCAAAACCTCGTAGTTCGTGATACAAATTTCAAAGTGGATGCATTACTTTTATCAAAAGTTAAGTTTGAAAGGCACGAAGGCCTAAAGATGATTTGAATGTGTTAGTTCTTTTTGGCTTTTCTGAAAGTTTAAGTCAAGTATAGTTAGGTTTATTTACAAGTTTGATTTAAGAAAAGAAGTTTGAAAATGCAATGACATAAGACCAAAGTTTCTATCTTTTTGCAAAGTGGTCAAAGTTTAGGACAAAATAAGTTCAATCAAAGAAGATTATGAAAAGGGAGGGAGAGATTTTTAAATTAAAGAAATGGGGAGAAGATGAAGAGACTAATCCTATGCACAAAATTAAAAGTTAAGAGTTAAAAAGATCTGACCAATGGGTAGCGATCCAATAGACAAGAATGTCAATAGAAACCCAGAATTCCCTTGGACATTTTAGAATCAAGCAACACACAAATGCACAATTATATTATCTTGAAGAGAAAAGGCATCAAATAAAGATAGCCACATCCAAGCTTAGCAACTCCATGATCTTCTTCAAATTAGCCTATGTAACAGATGAATTCCACAAGCTACAGGTTCAACATAACAGCTTCACAATGATCATGTTGCAGATGAACTCAGAGGGATCTTGAATGATGTATCAGATGAAGTTTCAAATTGCAAGAACTTGGTTTCACAGAAAGTTGGCATTGGCGAAGTCCTTTAGCATAGGAATGTTGCCTAAGTTCTAAGTCCATTTGTCCAAGATCAAACCAACAGTCTGCACAAAAGTTTTTTAGGGTTTTTGTTGTTATTATGTACATTAATGGTCAAAGTCCACACAAACAAGCAAAGTATACACAAACAAGATATATCACACAATATGGTCCAAGTGGACAAAGTGAAAATTGCATTAACATAAACAATTAGAATGGTATGAACAATGGCAAATGAATGAAGCTAAAATTAAATGACATTAAAGTAAATGGCTTGAAATTAAAAGTTAGTTGTTGATGAGTTAGAAGTTAGTATTGTTTTGCTTTTGCTTTACATTTTTGAGTCATTCTTTGGAGAACACTCACCCCACTTATCACAAGCTTGGATCCTTCAGCCAAGACATCTTCCAAAGGAAGGAAAAAAGGCCAAGTTTCCACACAATACCATGAAAGAGGGGAGACTTACAATCTCACTAACTAGAATGCTATGGCTTTTGTGTCACAAATTTAGCGCTATGTTAAATAATCGTAATTGGACTTATGTAGAAGTCACAACTATTTAAGGTCGGGCAATAGAATTTTGGTGTTAATGCATGTTAGAGACATAGTATAATGGACTATGCTCATGAAACATACCACACACAAAAAGAATATGCAAAAGAGATGGCCTAATCTCATCCATACTTATGTTGATTTTTCAATCAACTAGCCTTAGGACTTTGAGATATCATAGGCCAAAATGAGATGGATGCATAAAGAAGGGGAATGAGATGAAGAGGGATGGGAATGGATGAAAACTCAAATTGGACAAAGGAGGACTTTTACCAAATTAATATCATCCATTCGTTTTGGGAGATGGAATGTACATTCCATCAATCCCCTAAGTCCAATGATATTAACTTGACAAAGTCAAATCAACTTTGACCAAGGCCCAACAACAAGAGTCAAACTCAAACAAGTCATCACAATTGGTCAACAAAATTATTTGGCATTTATTCAAATTAAAAATACTAAAATAAGGCATTTAAATTAAAATGGTTTGTCAAATTCCTAAAACCTCATCAAAACACCAAAGAAATGGCCATGAGATTTATCATAGGTCAAACAAGGTCAAAGGACCTTGGAGAAAAAATTTCAGAATTTTTAAAGACTTAAAAGTATTTTTAAACAATTAAAAATAATCATAAAAACAATTAAATCATGAAAAATATTAATAATGATCCAAAAAATAATTTTAATTTAGAACATGAAAGAGTAAATTATTTGAATTTTTTTTGTGAAACTCATATTTTTTGGATCAATATTAAAATTAATATGAATGAATGAAAATAAAAGGAATAAAACAAAAATCAGAAAATGTGATAAAACGAGAGCCACTTGATCTCCCTTATTAATTGAGGTGGCAGATCAAGTGGACTACAACGCGTGTTCCATGATGGAACCTAGTCAGTGCGCCACACGCGTGGTAATCAAAACCAATGCCTCAGATTTAAACAAAATGGCAAGATCATGTGGTTGGGAGACGTGTCAACGCACGACTGAGCTGTAGCTTCGGTCTTCTTCTCCGGTGGACCTCACCGGACTGGTCCTCCCTCAACCATCACTAAAATAAAAAAGGAGGTCATGATCTGAAAGAAAAAATAGCGTATAGCACGAATTTGACCTCAATTTCAACTAACTCCAAATATATAAAAAGATATGAGGAGTTGAATTTTGAGGTGTGTCAACTGAGTTGCTTCAGTTGTACCTCTAAGTAACTCAATCTTCTTGCCTATATTGGTAGGACTTTAGACAACCAAAGATCCAAGAGAATTGAGTAGAATTGAGTGAGAATCGAAGATATGAAGTTTTCTAAAAATTAACTTTAATGCTATGCAGTTCTTGATGTGGCTTGCTCCAAGCACGATCTGATCACACTTGAGAAGCTAGAAGGAAGTGATTAGAGAGGTTGCAAGGCTTTGGATCCTGGAGTTCTTGAATCTCCAACAGTTTGGAAAAATTACTTGTTCAATGGTATAGGTCAAAAATGACCTATAATGTAACCTTTCATATCACATGTGCATAAAAGTTTAATTAACTCTCACTCCAAACATCAACGTTGAAGTAGACATCTTGAATTTGATTGTGCAACTTGGAAATCTTTCATCTTATAAAAATTAAGCAAGTTATGGCCTTGGGAAGTTGACTTTCAAATTAGGGTTTAGACAAAATGACCTATAATGTTTCAACATAGAAAATGATTTTACAAGCAAAACCAGCTCTAGATCTCAACATGAAAGTTGTTTGGAATGTCATTTAGAGTAACTTTGATCTTGGAATCATTTTCATATGGTGAAAATTGTAGGAGATAGGGTCTAGGGAGACCCAGTTTTGATCAGATGAATTCATCTGGCCAACCACCATCAACCGACTTGCTAACCTTCAATTATTTGGACTTTCTTGAATCATGGTAGATCATATATGAATAATATGATGAATTTTGAAGTATACCTTGAGAAATTTGATCAATTGGTGAGATAGCTTGTTGGAGAAGTTACTCAAGATACCTAGTCAAGCTAGGGTTTCCAAGGCAAATCACCTCCACACTCTTGAAGAAAACTTGATCAATATAACATGTAGGAACCAATGGAACTCAGATATGATGCTCATAACCATTCTTGGATCAATTCATGGTTGTGCTCTTTGTCACGAGGGTCTTAAACCCTATATATGAACTTGATAGATCAATGGAGATCATGCCCTACCTACAAAAGAGTTAGGCAAATGCAAAGACATATTTTTGGTATTTTGGTTAGTGAAACATGATAATATACAAGTGTGATACAATCACATGGTGCTTGGTGATCTCTCCTAAAATAAACCCAATGCAAGAGGGGTAAGGAGGATGCCAAGGTATGATCTCAATGCTAATGCTTATGATGAAATTGCATGAGGGATCTTAGGGTCAAAATTGGGGTCTTACAGCTGGCCCTATTTAAGGACATTCTAACTGAGGAGGCGAAGGCTAAAATCTTCATGTCGACTCAGTAGAATGGGCTTTAAATAACAACATATAGAAAAAAAAATTGGTCCCTAAGTGACCTCATGATGCATATGATATGAATGAAAAAGTAAATTCTTTATGGGGAAATATTGCCTCAAAGGAAAAGAAATCAGAGAGACCGAAAGTCCGCATGAGTATAATGTATTTCGTAAGGAAAACTCACTGGGGAGGAAAAGACTCTAGGGGATAAAGGAGTTATGCGTAGGCCAGGCTACGACTTAAAACTGCTGGGGGACTCGAGGAATTCCATAGAAAATGGAAAGACTCAACCGGAGAGGCAACAACATCTGCAGGGGATACGAGTAAATCAGGATAAAACTGAAGTACTTGAATCATGCAGGAAAAGCGATTTCACTAAGTAAATGCGCACTCAACTCAACTAGGGAAGAAATAAACTTCAACACAGGAGGAGCAAAACTCTATTATCTACTACCTGTTACTGGGTAAGGAGATAATAAAGATCTGACAGAGAGAACATCCGTCATCGGTTAGGGTGAACATATCAAGGATGACTCACTGAGAAATGCCAGGAGGGAGTACTCATTACCGGTTACTTGGTAAGAATAGCCTTGCTGGGGAAAACTGTAAAAATAGGATTTACAACTACCAGTTACTGGGCAGAAGACCAAAGGTGAGAGTATCTTTCATCGGTTATGATGAACATATCAAGGATAAACTCAACAGGAAAGAAAATCCATCGTCGGTTAAGATGAACATATCAATGATAAACTTGCCTGGGATTATCAAAGAGGATACCCGTCATCGGTTAAGATGAAACTATCAAGGATAAACCAACTGAATAAGAAGTAGGAATTACATCTATCGAATGCTGGATAGAAAACAATCAAAGAGAAAATCCGTCACCGGTTAAGATGAACATATCAAGGATAGACTCTGAGAGGGAAGAAAATAGGAATTACATCTATTAGTTATTGGATAGAATACCATCAAGGAGAAAATCCGTCACCGGTTAGGGTGAACATATCAAGGATTAACTCTACGAAGGGGACAAAAGCAGGATTTACAACTACCGGTTACTGGGTAGAAGACTGCAAAGAGAAGGAAACCCGTCATCGACTAGGATGAACATATCAAGGATTAACTCTCCGGGGAACAAAATAGGGATTACAACTACCTTTTACTGGGTAGAATACCAAAGGTGAGAATATCCGTCATCGGTTAGGATGAACATATCAAGGATAAACTCAGGCATGGGAGAGAAAGATATCCGTCACCGATTAGGATGAACATATCAAGGATATACTTTCTGGGGAATCAGAAACAAATAAATCCACTGGGAATTCCACTGCTAGGAAAACATGGGTACTTTTGCCGGGTATTGGGCAAGAAGTAACAAACTATGAACTAAGAAGAATATTACCAGTTACTGGGTAATAGGCCCTTAGGAGACTCAAATCATCTATCTAGGTAAGAGCTAGAAAGAAACAGTCAATAAAGACTCACCCCATTGAGGACATAACTCAAGGGGAGTGATTCCATCCAAATAAACAACTAGAAAGGAAACTGAAGTAATAATCACCCACGAGGAACAACTCAGTGGGGAAGAGGACAAAGGTTAAAGTCTTTCTGCCTAAGGGGCTGACGCTCTATAATTGAGGGAGGACAGACACCGAGGTTCATATGGGGATAAAGTACCACTATAATAGAGAATGAGAATCTCAAACCAACAAGTTAACCAAATATGATGGTGTCAATATGCAATTATGAATGTATATGTATATATATATGTATATGATGATTATGCTGACAAAACGATCACAAAGGATACAAAGGTGTCGCAAAGAATTTGAGTCATCGGTATAATCCTCGGTCAATCCACAAAAAGAGGGAGACACCTGCTGGAGAACAGAGAAATCAACAAACCAAAGGCTCAAATCTAGCCGAGGGAGGAGATCTGCTGAGGAGAGGCGAAATTATCAATTCTGCAAGGAATTTTAGGTCAACACCATATCAAATGGGAGACAACCATACAAAAGATAAACACAAAACAGCTGCTCAGAAACCAGGAGGAACTCTGACTGGGAGCGAGTCAGGTGGCGACTGGTGGGGAAACCAACGCGATCTACTGGGGAAAACATCTTACTCTGCTGAAGATCAACCCTGCTGAAGAAACGTGAACTTCATTGGGGAATACAGAAACGCTGTCGGGGAAATAACACGCCGCAAGGTACTGAATCAAGCAACTTAGCTGGGGAAAAGAATCAGAACTTCGCTAGGGAACAAACACTCCTCAGGGGAACCGGATCAACACAAACAACTAGGGATACTCGAAGGGTTAACTGCTTGGGGTACCTCTGATGTTTCGCACTTAAGGACTTGCTGCTCTTTGAAGTGTTGTTGATATTTCCTTTTAATTGCTTTGAAAAAATCTTGCTTTTATTTGTTTTAAGAAAATGATTTTGATTAAAAATTTTAAATTTCCAAAATGATCATAATAAAATTTAAACTATTGGCTGAAGTAAATAAGAGTAGAAACAATTGGACAAAAGCTCAACTTTATTTACTGGGATGGTAGTCTGTAAATGACAAGACTCCATAGATTTTTACAAAGTTGAAAATGGTAATTTACATGGAAAAGGGTTACATTGATAACAAATGATCCTTAATCCTTCTACCAACTCTTGATATCCATTGTGCTCTTGACCGCTACTAGGATGATGAATCGACATCAACCCTTGTGCTCAAAAAAGTCTTTCCAAAAATTGGGCGATCAATAGACTGTAGTTACTTGCCATAACCCCCAAATTTTTGCATAAGTTGCCCCAAGGTGGGGTACTCAACTTATCGGGAAATTCTTTCTATTTTTATGTCTCTAATTTTTTCCTAGATCGCCCTTTCAGGTTTTCAATCCACCGAGACGCTCTTTTTTGCCTAAGCCGCCCTTTCGGGTTTTCAACTTAGCGAGATGTTCTTTTCTTTTTTTAGGCGAAGTATTTCTTGACTGCATCTGTGTTCACATGACGAGTGAACTCTTCACCATCCATAGTTGTAAGAATCAAGGCACCGCCTAAAAAGGCTCTCTTAACAACATATGGGCATTCATAATTAGGAGTCCATTTTCCTCTAGAATCTGGTTTGAACGACAAGATCTTCTTGAGCACAAGGTCACCTTCCCTGAATACACAAGGTCTGACCTTCTTATCAAAAGCTTTCTTCATCCTCTGCTGATATAACTGACCATGACACATGGCAGATAATCTCTTCTCTTCGATCAAATTCAACTGGTCAAACCTAATCTGACACCATTTAGCCTCAGTCAACTTGGCTTCCATGAGCACACGCAACGAAGGAATCTCAACCTCTACGGGGAGCACTGCTTCCATGCCATATACAAGAGAAAAAGGGGTTGCCCCTGTTGAAGTGCGGACGGATGTATGATACCCATGCAAAGTAAATGGGAGCATCTCATGCCAATCCTTATACGTGACAACCATCTTCTGAATAATCTTCTTAATGTTCTTGTTCGCAGCTTCAACAACCTCATTCATCTTGGGTCTGTAGGGAGAAGAATTATGATGTGTAATCTTAAAATCTTTGCAAAGAGCTTCCACCATATTGTTATTCAAGTTTGATCCATTATCGGTAATGATCTTACTTGGCACACCATAACGGCATATGATCCGATTCTTGATAAACCTTATAACAACTTGCTTGGTTACATTTGCATACGATGCCGCTTCAACCCATTTGGTGAAGTAGTCAATTGCCACCAAAATGAAACGATGTCCATTCGAAGCTTTGGGTTCAATCATCCCAATCATATTAATTCCCCACATGGATAAGGGCCATGGGGAAGAAATAAAAATCAATAGTGTCGGAGGAACATGAATCTTATCAGCATATATTTGACACTTGTGGCATTTCTTCACAAATTTGCAATAGTCAGATTCCATTGTTAGCCAATAGTAACCTGCTCGCAACATCTTCTTTGCCATTGCATGTCCATTGGAATGAGTACCAAAGGAACCTTCATGCACTTCGGTCATCAACAAGTCTGCTTCGTGTCTATCCACGCATCTGAGTAGAACCATGTCGAAGTTTCTCTTGTACAGTATATCACCATTCAAGTAGAAATTACCGACTAATCTTCTCAAAGTCTTCTTATCCTTCAAAGATGCCCCGGACGGGTAAATCTGACTTTGGAGTAAACATTTGATATCGTAATACCACGGCTTCTTGTCTTTGATCTCTTCAACAACAAACACATGAGTTGGCCTATCAAGAGGCATCACAGACAAATTGGGAAGTTCATTCCAATACTATACCACAATCATTGACGTCAATGTTACAAGAGCATCTGCCATCCGATTTTCATCTCGAGGGATATGATGAAACTCAACCTTTGTAAAGAAAGTTGAAATCCTCCTCGCATAATCTCTATATGGTATTAAACCGGGATGATTTGTCTCCCATTCACCTCTGATCTGATTCACAACCAAAGTTGAATCTCTAAAGATATCTAAATACTTGATTCTGAGATTCATGGCCTCTTCAAGCCCCACAATGCAAGCTTCATATTCTGCCATGTTGTTTGTACACTTGAAAATCAATCTAGCTGTAAATGGTAGATGTGTGCCTTGAGGAGTAATGATCACTGCCCCAATGCCATTTCAATATTGATTAACAGCTCCATCAAATACCATGCCCCAACGGGAACCAGGTTCTGGCCTTTCTTCAAGCAACGGTTCATCACAATCTTTCATTTTCAAGTACAAAATCTCTTCATCCGAAAAATCATACTGCACTGACTGGTAATCTTCAATTGGTTGGTGAGCCAAATGGTCAGCCAAGATACTATCTTTGATTGCTTTCTGAGATCGATATTCAATATCATACTTTGATAACAACATCTGCCAACGGGAAATCCTCCTAGTTAAAGTGGGCTTCTTAAATATATACTTGATTGGATCCATTTTGGATATCAACCAAGTGGTATGACTCAACATATATTGACGCAGACGCTTAGCAGCCCAAGCCAATCTGTAACAAGTCTTCTCAAGCATAGAATACCGAGTCTCACAGTCGGTGAACTTCTTACTGAGGTAGTAAATTGCAAATTCTTTCTTTCCAGTCTCATCTTGCTGACCAAGAACACAACCCATTCTATCTTCAAGCACAGTCAAATACATGATCAACGGTCTTCCTTCAACAAGCGGAGACAAAATCGGAGGTTCAAGCAGATATTCCTTGATACTGTCAAAAGCTTTATGGCAGTCTTTGGTCCAATCACAAGACTGATCTTTACGAAGAAGCTTGAATATAGGCACACATGTGGCAGTCATGTGGGAAATGAATCTGGAGATATAATTCAAGCGGCCGAGAAAACCTCTGACTTGCTTCTCAGTTTTGGGCGCAGGCATCTCTTATATTGCTTTGACCTTGGCAGGATCAACTTCAATACCCTTCTCGCTGACAATAAAGCACAACAACTTACCAGAATGAACACCAAAAGTACATTTATTGGGATTCAAGCGGAGTTTATATTTCCTCAAACGCTGGAATAACTTCAACAAATTCTCAACATGTTCCTCTTCATCAATTGATTTAACAATCATGTCCTCGACATAAACTTCAATCTCTTTATGCATCATATCATGAAAAAGAGTAGTCATTGCTCTTTGGTAAGTTGCACCAACATTCTTTAGACCGAAAGGCATCACTCTATAACAGAATGTTCCCGAAGGTGTAATGAATATGGTCTTTCCATATCTTCGGGTGCCATCTTGATCTGATTATATCCGGAAAATCCATCCATAAACGAAAAGATTTTGAATTTAGCAGTATTGTCTACAAACATATCAATGTGTGGCAGAGGGAAATCATCTTTCAGACTGGCTTTATTCAAATCTCTATAGTCGACACACATGCGGACTTTTCCATCTTTCTTCGTCACAGGCATAATTTTAGCCACCCATTGCGGATTCTCAGCGGTTACAAGGAAACCGACATCAATCTATTTTTGCACCTCCTCTTTGTTCTTCACAGCCATATCAGGATGCGTTCTTCTCAACTTCTGCTTGACTGGCGGGCATTCTGGCTTCAACGGCAATCTATACTCCACAATCTCAGAATCCAACCCAGGCATGTCTTGATAGGACCAAGCAAACACATCTGAATATTCTCGAAGAAGATCAATCAACCCCTTCTTAACATTTGGACACAATCGAGACCAAATCTTGACTTCCTTCACATCATCCTCGGAACCCAAGTTGACTAGCTCAATCTGCTCTTCGAACGGCTGAATGGTCTTTTCATCTTGCTCAAGAAGACGAGATAATTCATCACTCACTTCTACATCACTTTCTTCCTCGGCTTCAAACACAGGGAATTCAAAATTTGGAGAAGGAGAAGGATCATTGTATTCAATGGGGTTAGAAACCAACCTGCATAATGATTTGATATTTTGATTTTAGAGAAGTGAATTTGTGACCAAATATTATGCAGATGGACAATTATATTGTTTATTTATGTGTTTTGTGATTACCATTTTTAGAATAAAGCAAAAAGTAAAAACAAGACATCATAGATGTGGATGAATAAAATTAATTTTATTAATGATCAATTTGAAAATGCCCAAACAATGTTCGCTTCTCCCTTAGGCATAGGAGAAGGATTTTAAAAACATATAAAAATAATTACTTAGATCGATGCAAAATAATAGGAATATCAACAACAATCAAATTGTTGCAAGCCTTTCCATGTGTCACAAAATTGGTGCAGTCTTCCTCTTCGTCATCCTCTAGCACAACAGCTAAGTATTGTTCATTACCATGAATGAACCCTCCGCTATGGAAGCTAAGTTGCATATCTTCAGACCTTGCGGTTGATGAACCTTTCTGGAACCCCAAACCGGTTCTGCCTTTGTTGTCGAAGACCTCTACCATGCGCCCCCACTGATCAACATTGCCTTCTTCCACAATCTTCTTAGCATCTTTCAATGAGGACATAGGTGCCACAACTCTCTTTTTAGTAGCAATAGATAAGGCGTGGAACGGAGTTCCAACCTCATCCTCAGCTTCAACATAAGAGAAAGATGACAGGTGGCTAACCAACAGCGCCTTCTCTCCACCAACGATCACAAGCTTTCCATTCTTCACAAATTTGAGTTTCTAGTGCAATATGGAGGTAACAGCTCTTGCCTCATGGATCCATGGCCTTCCCAACAAGCAACTATAGGCCGAATGGATATCCATTACTTGAAAAGTAATTTGAAAATCACTCGTACCTATCTTAACTGGAAGGTCTACTTCACCAATAACCATTTTGCGCGAACCGTCAAAAGCTTTGACGATTACACCGCTATACCTCATATGCGCTCCTTGATATGATAGCTTTGACAGAGTTGACTTCGGCAGCATATTCAGCAACGACCCGGTGTCAATGTAGCGGGGTATTCATTACCTTTAGATTTATTGACTAAATCAAAAGTAAATCATACAATTCGAGTCGCCACCGCACTTCTATTTATCCAAAGGAAAGGTTAGAAAGCGAACAAAAACCGAGAAGTTTTATCAAATCAAAAACTAATAAAAATGTCAGAGATCTGGGTAAGGGGGTTGGTTATGCAATGGGAAGGTTTTAAGCACCCAAAACATCCTTAGTACTCTAAGGGAGCCCTTTTTACAAATGTTGTATGGTAGGTTGGTATTTGTGAAAATATTTGTGCAAACATGATTGGGGAGATGAGAAAAGAATATACAATATTTACAATTTTGTTGTTTGAATGGATGAACCCATTGCCTACGTACCATCACAAAGGTAGGATCAAAACCTCGTAGTTCGGGGTATAAATCTCAAAATAAGTTGGTAAATTGATTTGGACAAAAGCCTTAAGGTCTTTTGTTATCAAAGGGAGAAAACTCAACCTAAACCAACAATCCATCATGTGAGGAGAGCTTCAACATACTAGTGAGGGATCCACCCTATAATAAGTATGGAAGACTTATAGTCCAATCACTAAGGATAAGGTGAGGTTTACATCAACCACTATGATAACTCAAACATATGGCTAATGTTTATGAAAAAGGTTTTAACAAGGGTGGTCATTGGAACCACAAAAGAAAACTTGAATGAGTTGTATTTACAAGTTAAAAGTATTTACAAAATGAAGTCAAAGTTGACTTAATGTTCATTCAAAATAAGTTTTATGAAAAAAAGAGTTTGAAAAATCAAAGGCATAAGGCCTAGGTTTCTAATTTGAAAACAATGTCAATGTTTGCGCAAAATAAGTTTGGCTTGGGTTAGAGTGGAGAGAAAAAGAGAAGGGCTAGTCCTAAACATGCAAAGATGAGAGAAGAGACAAAACCCTTGGAGTTCCTTTCTTGAGATCATAAAGATGATTCAAGATGCTCCTTTCCTTTGGGATTTAGCAGGCAATAAGCAATTAACTCAAGCAATCAAGCAAATATTCAATCAAGCTCCTAGGATCTCCATTTGACTTGTCTATATTAACTTGGCTACTCATGACAATGGTCCTTCTTACTATCTCAAGATGGAATCCCTATCACACAAGAACAAACAATCAAAAAGTTCACAGTGCAATAAGAGGAATGGACAAGAGAGAGTTTAGATTATGGGTCCTTTCAAGTCAACTTTCAAGATTAAGCATTTTAAAGGCATGAGGCCTAGTTGCTCTTCAACAAAATTAGCATTCTAAAGGCATGAGGCCTAGTTGCTCTTGAAACTCCATTAAGCATAGGTAAGGTCCTAATTCTAAGTCCTTTTTCTCCTTTTTGCATTGGGTTCACACAAAAAAAAACAAGCACAAGGCAACAATATATTTACACAATAATGTGCTCAAGTGAGCAAAAGGAAAATAGCATAAACATAAACATGAGCTCAAATGAGCAAAAGGAAAAGGCAATATGAATAAATGAGCAAGAAATTAAATTGCATTAAAGTAAATTGCAAGAATTAAATGCTTGAATTAAAAGTTAGTAATTAGTAGTTAGTGTTAGTGTGCCATAAGGCAATTTAGCGCTATGTTAAGCAATCGTAAGTGGACTAATGTAGTAGTCACACCTATCTGAGGCCGGTCAATAAAACTATAGGCAAATAAATACAAGTTAGAGACCATGACTAGTAAGCCAAGCTCCTACAACTTGCCATGCTAAAAGAAAAGAAGAATGACCTTATATGGATTTTAAGTTTTTTGCTTGACCAAGAAGCAACCTATCTTGGACACAAAGCAATTCACTTGATCTTTGATCATGTTGAATTTGATTTGGATCAAAGAAGGTTAAGCCCCTCATATGTCAAGGCTAACCACAAATCATTAACTCATTGGTCAAAAGAAAAAGATGAAGAAAGAAGATGAAGATAGAATGTACAAAAATGAAATTCAAATGACATAACCAAAACATAATGGTCAAATGTGAATGGAATCATCATCAACCAATGGTAAACAGAAGTAAAATGAAGATTAGAAGCCAAGAAAGGTCAAACATATTTTTGGTATTTTTTGGAATTAAAATAATACATAAAATAAAATGAACAAATAAAGGTCAAACTTCAAATTCAATTCATATCAACTTGGATAAGTCCAATTGGATCATCATAAGTCTAACATGGTCAAACAAGGTTTGACAAATTTTCTCAATATTTTTTGAAAACAGAAACTAATTTTAAACAATTAAAAATGAGGAAAAATAACATATATGAACTAAAATCTCAAATAAATCTCAAATCAATTAAGAAATTGATGAGAATATTTTTCATAGACTTATCATCATTCATACATGTTAAGAAAATATTTTTGGCATTTTTGAATATCTAAAAGTATTTTAAATGAATTAAAAACAATTAAAAACAAGATAATTCACAAAAAATATTAAATGGAATCACAAAAATAATTAAAAATCATATTATGAAACTAGAATTGAAAAGAAATTTTTTGCAATTGGTCCCATATTTTTGTGATTCCAAATAAAGAAGTTATGAATTTTTGAAAATAAAAAGAATTAAAGAAAATAAAACAGAAATTAATAAAAGCTGGAAAATCAACAGGCGTCTGATCAGGATTCATTAATTGACGTGGCTGATCCTAAGGTCATGAGACGCGCGCACATGGTGTTTCCCAGTCAATAGCATAACACATTGGATTTAAAAAAGTAATTAAAACGTATGGCCATGATTAGATCCTGTGAGCCAGATCCAAGGGACACAAGGCCAACCACGTGTGGACGGTGGTGGAAACCACCGTGTTCTACGGTGAGAAGACAAAATCCGGCCACTAGTTGCAGGTTTTGCAACTTTAACCAAACCACATGATCCTTATACCAAAATGAAGCTGGGGTGATGTACATCACCCCTATAACCTTCGATTGTGCTCTAGATCTCTATGGAAGGAGAAATCAGAGATGGAAAATCCAGGTACTTGATCTGAAGTTCAACAATTCACAAAATTAAAGCCACCATTGGCTTGCCTCTCACATGAGGACTTTAGAAAACCAAACCAACACAAACAATGCACAATATATAGTGAGATTCGAAGCAAAACAGTTGAGCTGCAAACCTTTGAAGTGCAGCTTTGATGAGCACGATCCAACCAATCCTTTGCTTGCAGCTTGATCTTGATGTATGATATGAGAGCTAGGCTTAGGAATTAGTATTGAAAATCAACTGATGTTATTGAAAATAAAACTTGAAAAATGAAATGAAAACTCAAAATTCCTTTGGTGTGAGGTTGGGAAATGATTTCAGCAGGGATTCCGGCGCCTTCGGGTTGCCGATTGAATGAAGTGATGTGCTTATTTATAGCTGAGATCCAAGGGAGAGTGTGACAAACTCATGTGCATGAGAATTGGGTCCTCCATGCATGGGCATGTACAGGCGCATGTGAGACCCAAAACCAATTGCAAATGAATGTTGAACATCAACCAAGTTGAATTGGACGTGCAGTTTGAATGGCATTTGCTTGTGTATGAAGATTTAACATGAAATGCATAAATGGTCACAAAAGTTCCCCTCTTCGAAAGTCCCATTTGGAAAATCCAAACATAGGCATGTGAGTAATGGTTGGAAAGGTCTTTAAATAAGGAACAAAATCTATGTTGGACAAAAATCCATTTGGATTTTGGAAAATTGTGAAAACTGGCCATGAAGTTCAAGGTACAAAACATGTATTTGAAAAATTTGCCAAAAAGGACCAAATTCAATCCCTTCTGTTTCAATGATGCAAGCCTCAAATGACAAAACCTCCAACATAAAAGTTATATATCTTTTCAAGAAAATCAATTTGGACTTAAAGTTTGCATAATTTGGATTTTTGATGAGAAAGTTATGGGCACTTGAAGTTGGACTTTTTCAAGATTCAATGGCTTTGGTCCAAAGTGACCTATAATGTTTTGTATTATCATATGTGTTTATTTTAGGATTATGAATTTTTGTCCAACATAAAAAATTAATTAGACATCTTAAAGTTTCCAATTCATTTTGTCTCACATCAAAATCATAAAAAATGAAGGAGTTAGGTCCTTGGGAAGTTGACCAAAATTAGGGTTTCAGTCAAAATGACCTATAATGTTTTGAAATGAATGATGACCTTCAAAGTTTCAATTGGAATTTTTATGAACATGAAAGTTGTTCATATGGTTCTTAAGAACATTTTGGATCTTCGGGTCATCTTCATTTGACAAACACATCAAAAGTTAGGTCTCAGTGGATTTCAAAATAGTCAAATGATTTGACTGATCAACTTCTCAAAGCCAAACTTCAAATCTTGATGAATGAATGATTGAGGATACTCAAATAGGCTCATATATGCATAAAATGATGAATTAAAAAACTTACCTTGATTGAATTTGATCATAGGTTGAGGTTGCTTCATGAGCAAGGCACAGTCAATGCACAATTGAATTAGGGTTTCCTTGGGAAACAATCCTCAAGCCCTTTGGTTTATCTTGATCAAAATGACAAATTGATACACTTGGGAGACATATATGATGATTGAGAGCTTTGGGGACCATTGTCATGCTTGCTTTCATCTTCATCTGGTCATTTCATTGAGCATAGGGGCCTCCTAGGAGCCTTGGATCACATTATTGCTTGAGCTACAAATCAAAAAGGTTAGTGACATATTTTTGTGCTTTTGGTTAGTAAACAAAATAAGAAAAGAAATAACATACAATTCAAGCATACTTGGTGGTCTCAAACCAACTCTCACAAGTCCCACCCTAGGGTAAGGGAACCAAGATGCTATGATCCTTGAGGCAAATGCAAAGAGCAATGATATGATTCCGTGAGGGATATTAGGGTCAAAATTAGGGTCTTACAGATGCCCCTATTTAAGGTCATTCTAGCCGGAGATATGAAGGTTAAAATCTTCGTCTCGACGAGGTAGAATGGGCTTAAATAATAACAAAGAGACGAATTTTGGTCCCTAAGAGACCTCATGATGCAAATGTATCTATGCAAAAAAAATTAATGCTCTGTGGGGATATATGTCCACAAAGGAAAAGAAATCTGAAGAAACTGAGAATCCCAAGGAGTAATACGCTCACAAGGGGGACAGAGACTCTGGGGGGAAATAAGGGTAAAAATGTGTGAGCAAGTCACGACTTGAATCTTGCTGGGAGACACGAATGATTCCATGAAAATAAATGAATGGAAAGACTCGAGCCGACGCAAAGATGCATGTATTAGGGAATATGCCAATACAGCAAAAATATCCGCAAAGGATACTTCGGATAAAGATCCGGACTCAGATGGGGATGTCCACAAAGGACTCAGCTGAGGAAACAACAAATGAGGTATTACTGGCTACTGGGTAATAAACTCAAAGAGACATGCGATCAAAACACCGATATAAGGGTGAGAGAACAACACGCTTAGGGAGAAAGAATATCTAAGACCGGTATAAGGGTGAGAGATACCAATCATCCAAAACATCTGAGGAAGACCTAAAAGGTATATTTCAACTCAGGAAAATCTGACTCCACAGGGGACAACAAGTCATAATAGGGAGCAGAAGGAAGGATCAGCAGGCACACTCTCAGAAAGGATCAAAGGTGGTTGCTCTTGCAATGGCTCCATCCTATCATAGGGCAACAACAAAGTCTCAACTCTCTTCTTGACCCAATCAATGTAATCAGGCATGGCAATGGCAAACTTCTTCCCTAACACAGCTCCCCCTTTGACACCAATAGTCTTCCAAGCTCTTCCTACTTGCTCCAACCTAGCTGGATCACTCCGCTTCTCAAAGTACACACTCTCAGCTATCTCAGCATCTAGTGGCCTTCCATTCATCACAAACCCCAACTGACGGAGAGAAAGAACCGGATTGTAATTGATGCAACCCTTAGTTCCTATGAGTGGCACATTACGAAACTCTCCACAACTCATGATAACATTGCGCACATTCAACCTGTAAGCTTGCCACCTGATATCATAGGATGTGAGTGACATAACCCTCTGAGTCCACTTATGAGTGTTCTAAGCATCCACAAAAGGTCCACTGGTTGGCAACAAGGACAAGAACCATCTGAGTAGCAACGGGAGACAACACCTGATAGCTCCACCCTTACCATGCCTTCTATGGATAGCATATTAAGTGTCAGCTAACAAGGTAGGAATCGGATTTCCTCTGATGAAGATAGTGATAGCAGCAAAGTCCACAAAATTGGGCATACTCGGGAACAACACCACTCCATAGATCATGATAGCCAACTGAGCATGAAAAGCTTCCCAATTTCCCTTCTTCGCTTCTTCTTTAGCCATGCTCACCAAGTACTTCAAAGACAAACCCACAACATCACCACTCGACTTCCAATTGTCACTCACCTCCTTGATACTCAAATAAAGAGCTTTAGCAACAACCCGGAAATCAACCTCCTTTGGTACATCTATGAAGGGAACCTGATATCTGATCTGGACATTCAGCAGAATAGAATACTCTTCGAGAGTGGGCGCTAACTGATTATCCTGGAAAGTGAAGCAACGGAGCTCTGGGTCATAAAACTGTAGGAGAGTCTGCAACGGTACTGGATCTACCACCATCTTCAACAGTGTCAACAAGTCCCCATACTGATCAACAAACACCTTCTGATTATCGCCGGTCACAAGATTGCTCAACTCTATCAACGGTGTCAATGGCTCACGGTGAAAACTGTAGGTGCAAGTCTTCCTCTTCGACCCTGGAATGGTTGCCATCTCTCGTAGTGAACAGACTTCTGAATGGACCTGAGAAATGATATGCATGAGGAGATTAGCTTTTTCTCTTTTTTTTCTTTTTTGATCATCATTTTTTTATTTTTTTATTTTTTTGAAAATAAACATGCTATGATGCAAATGATGCAATGACTAGCTGGCTGCATATCTAGGAGCACAGGTTCAAAGCTTCGGCATCGGAACCACAAAGTCATATGGAACCCCAAAGTTATCTGAGACCCATACAATAAGAACTAAGTCACCAACAGGACCCAAGAGTCACCAACAAGTCACCAACGGTACCTGTAATGATTCAATTCCCTCCCCACTCACGGGTGTCATCTAGGCCAAGGTAAGGTCGAGAGAAACGTAGGATAAATAACCCTTTCAAGAATATCATCATATACACACCAGATGTATGTAACGATAATACCCCATCAAAGTCTGAACTGCTCGTGATATCATGTTCCGCTAAGTGGCGCAATACCACCCGCTTCCCATCAATCACTCTATTCCTAGGTGTCCTAAAGTTCACTCATGACCTGGGTATTGGGCCTTTTACCTCTTGTAACTCCCACCCCACAGAGAGACAGACACACAACCAGCACAATGAAAATGTGATGAATGCAAATATAAATACAAACATCAACAAATAAATGCAATAAATGAAACAGTAAAAGCAACCAACACCCTATCCTACAGAGCGCTAGGAGTGACTCGCTTAGGGAAGATGGACCAGCAATAGGTCAACTTCTCTTAGGTCCCCAAAAGAGTCGCCAGTTGTCGCATTACGCGAAAAATCGGCGGGAAAACGAAACAACAGAGCCGCCACCGTGCGTTATTTATCCCAAAGGCGGGAAAGAAAACGCTCGAAGTAAACCTGGAAAAGACATGGTCTCGCGACCAGAGAGAGATGGGATCGGGAGTCGGTTATGCGAAGGGAAGGTCATAGCACCCCTACGCATCCGTCGTACTCGACGGGATCCACGCTCAGAAAGAATAAAAAGAAGGTTGCTAAAAACTGCTCAAAACACTGCACACACGCTGGAAACAAACACGGATGAAAGACGGGAGAAACGGGACTCGGCAGGATATCGCATCCTGGGCCTACGTAGTCTATCAGACACAGACATCAGAGTCGACGTAGTTCGGGGCAGGGTAAACGTGCTCGCTAGGATGTCGCATCCTATGCATACGTATCTTCTCTAACCAGAGAAGAATCAGAGCACTCGTAGCTCGGCTAACGCACGCCAAACAACACAAACAGGAAACCGACTGCCAATCACCGGACTTACGTCAGACTCCACACAAACAGGCAAACATGGAAACCGAATGCCAATCGCTGGACTTTCATCAGACTCCGAACCAACAAACACACACACAGGAAACCGACTGCCAATCGCTGGACTTACGTCAGACTCCAAGCAAACAAACAAGACACAAGAGGGTCTCGATTGCAACTAGGGCAAGAGAAAGGGGAGGTCTCAATCGCAACGGGGGCGAGAGAAAAGAATTAGTGTTAGTTGTTAGTCAAACTCGATAAGACATCGCATCTCATGCCTACGTATCTCATCTGGACATGAGAATCAGAGTTGCCGTAGTTCGGCCAAACTATTCTTGTTGGTTTGTGTTTTTTAAGTGGACAACGTCACTACGCAATCTACCGGATGCTCGACCTTTGGAGACTTACTCGCCTGTAGTAGAAGGAGTCAACGTGTCCTTAAGAGGGGATAATGTTTGTTTGTGTTTTAGGAAAGCTCACGCAAAAAAGGAAGTCCTAAACGAAGGAACCGTGCTACCTTAATTGACATGCAAACGAGACTACACGGAGTCTAGCAAACCTAGGGGATACAATCACACCACACAAACATATACAGCATGAAGTAAACACACCAACAAGGGGCTCAAACATCAAGGTTGGGCTTTAGTCAAGGGGTCATATCAACCTCGACAAACAAGCCAGTTGGAAAAGGGTGTTGTTAGCTCTTAACCCCAACATTGAGAGTTAGGGTGAAGCAGATGAAATGGAGATGAGGGTTATGCCTCATAGCTCTTATCCCTGGCCTGGGAGAGCTTGAATCAAATAGAAAGTGTGGGAGTTCAGAATGAAGGAACTCTTCTCCACAGATGACTGACACTACAAGATCTTGGGTTCTTATTCACAATGCATCAACACATGGTGTGAGCAAAGTGAATGACACAACTGGGTAGCAGGGGATGGATTGCACATCCCTTTTATCTGCCAATTGCCTCTTAAGAGGACTTTACCTGCTTGGCACAAAATTAAACATCCACAAGCATTGCCTCTTAAGGAGGGCTTCAGACAAGTGCCTACCAATACAGTAGGTCTTCCAGAATACATGAAGATCAAGGAATTATACCTCAGTGGTATGCAAACCACAAGCAATGCCATGCAAGTTCAAATGAACTTAAAGCAACTTAGGTACCTGTGGAAACAGCTAAACCAATCAGTACACAGTTCAGACCAACAGTCAACAGTCAATATCAGACAAACAACCCAATATGCAACACATAAACCATAAGCACAAGTGAATTGTTCTCAAAGCCTACAAAATAAATAAATATTAGCCAACAACAACCAATAATCAAGCTCAAATGAAGGAGCAACATCAATCATGGAGATGCACACTTGAACCTGAAATCACAACTCAAATAGTAAGTAACAAACCACTAGGTCAAAGCCTAGGGTCAAAAGAGGATCAAAAATCCAAAACAGAACCTCAAACTCAACACAAAGCATGTTTATTCACTTAAGAACAAATCCTACAAAGGACCAAATCATAATCAATAAGCAAGTCCATTTCATGTGCAAGATAAGTCAAAGACCAATTCAAGGCATCCAAATGAACAATGAGATTCAAAATTCAAAATCAAATCAGAAATGGTTCAAATAATTCTGGAAAAAATCATGATCATTCAACACATTCAAAAGATCCATCATACAAAAAATCAAAAGCATTAGAGGTCATTTGGCATGAAAATCACATTGTACAAGTTAGACAACCAAATGTGTGACACAAATTGTCACACCATGTTAACACAAGTATAAAACAGAAATGGAGCATGGGAAAAATGTCAAACCAAAGCCAAAATGTCCATCAATGTGTCTAGAATCAGCATGCAAAATTTCAAGTTCATTGGATTAAAATCAAGCATTTCACAAAGGAAAGAGTAAGGCAAGGTCACAAATGGATACATGATCATATAACCTAGCACCAAATAAAATCCAGCCATGCACAATTTTCCAATTTATGATCATAAAATCCTATACATAATAAGGAGAATTTTTCAAAAAATTGGGATGAAATTGGATCAATTTTCAATTTGTTATGATTTTATGAAGTTTGGGAAAAAATTTGAAATCAAAATGAACCAAGGCATGGAATAAGGAGGGAAACATGTGAAAATGCAAGGCAATTTGAATAACAACGCTCAGCCAGTATCGAACCTGGTCCAAATTTGAATTTGCGCGCCTCACCAAACGGTGTCGTTTCAACCTAAAACCCTAAGGCGCCCAGAATTTCGTAGCTAATCCCAGAAACCGTAGCTAATTCGCAGCCAACGAAGAACATTCGTAGCAAAAACTGGAAAACTCATGAGCTTCATCTTCTTCACGAGGTTGAAGATGAAGATGAAGATGCACTTCATGCAAACTCCAGAAAAATTCTAGAAATAAAATTTTTTAATGCCAATCGGTTCCTCATTTCATGCACATGCAAGATCAAGCAACAAATCATGCTAAAACGTCATGCATCATCCAAATCGAAGAAAAGAAAAATTGACATCAAATTTTCAAACATGCATAACTTCATGAATAATGCACCATTTCACTCAATTTTTATATCAGAATCATCACCAAGCAAATATCTACACAAATATCATAATGAATTCAAGAATAATTGAGATCGAAACTTGACCTCTTGAAGAACAGCAAGCTGAAATCGCGTGCTACAAGGCTCAGCAATGGTCCAAAGCTCCTCTACAATGCTTGTTGAGATGATTGATGGAGAGATTGAAGCTCAAACAAGCACGAATCCAGTAGAATTTGAAACTTCCATTAATGCTTCAAGCTTCATGTATGGTCAAAACTCGCACGAATTCTTCCAAATTCACGTTCAATCTTCCTCAAAAATGCTTCATGATCATGATTCCAACAAGAGAAATGGCTTTGATGTGAGAAAATTGAAAGTTCTTGTTGAGAGAAAAATTTGATTGATTTCTAGATCTAGATCTGAAAACTGTTGTTAATCCCAAATGCAATTGTGATTATCATTATATATCCCTTGTTAATCATTCTGAAAACATGTTTAAGCCAAAACCAAAATGAGATTAACAAGTTGCAAGGTGTGTGCACAAATTGGTGTTTTCACCTCATGCATGAGATGCATGCGTGAACAGTGCCCAAAGTTGGCCCAAATTCACTTAAAAAAAGCCCATGCACCCTTTGGAATTGGTATTTCATGCATATGATCACCCAAATTGATTTTATTATTTTTCCTTCAAAAAACTTCATGAATGAGCATATGATCATGCAAAGGAATTTCATGCCATGTAATGAGATATTTGGAAAGTGCATGTTATGAGAAACAAAATGCAAGAAGAACCACCAAAATTGGAGCCTTGGTTCAAAAGATATGGCCATTTGAATTTTCAAGCACCCTTTGCCATGATTTGATCATATCTCCTCAACCACACATCATAAATCCATGATCTTGGACTTTTTGGAAATGGGAGAGAAAGAACTTCAATTTTCATGTTGGACAAAATTTCATTTGAAGCTTATTTGATGTTGGAAAGTTGAGTTGAAGTTGGTCCAAAACTTGCCATTTTTGGAAACTTGAAAATTAGAGGTCATTTTCCATTTTTGGAAACTTTTGATCTGGCTTCAAATCCTTCAAGGTAGATGTTTGACATGTTGAATAACCTTCTTTGGGACATGAATGAAGTGTCTCAATCCATTTCTCCACCTCCTAGCCCTCAGTTAACTTGCAGTTGACTTTTTAAGGCCTCTGATGACTTGGACCAGAACTGATGACTTTGAGCCTTCAACACTTGGCCAACTTGCATCAAAATGATCCTTGGGTCATGTAAGCTCATTAGAACACCCATAGGGCCTTCATCTCATGGAATAACCCTTTCTCTCTTGCACAGATGGATTCTCCTGATCAGTTTTGACTGATGAAATGCAACATGCTATGCAATGCTAATGACCTAAAAATGAGATGTATGTACAAATGGGAGGTGAAAATTTGAGGTGCTACAGCTGCCCCTATTCAATCAACTGGGAACCTGAACGGATGAGAGCAACGACTGTCAGACCTTCAAGGTAAACAGGGATTGAATACCGAAAGAACCGGAAAATTTGCAATCTGCGGGGGATAAAGAAAAGAATGTTCACCAATGGCAGCTTCCACTGGGATCTGATATTTGCAGGAAGCAAGACCATTTACCGATGGTGGCTTCAAAACAACCTTTGATATTTACCGATATCGAAGTCAGCAAGACCATTTACCGATGGCTGCTGGAAAACAGATGTCACATAAAGCGAGGCCATTTACCGATGGCGGCTGAACTGGGCACTCAATATTTACCGATATCGAAGAAAGCGAGGCCATTTACCGATGGCGGACAAGCTGGGGATTCGCTAGAGAAATACTTCACAAACAGGCATTTACCGATGACTGGGAAAAACTCGATGTTTACCGACATCGAAAGATGATGTTTACCGACACCAAAAAAGGGACGACCAAACATTTACCGATGACTGGGAAAAAGATATACAACCAGACATTTACCGATGACTGGAGAAATTCGGTGTTTACCGACATCGAAAGATGATATTCAAAAATGAAACAAGACCAGACATTTATCGATGACTGGGATGAGACTCGATGTTTACCGACATCGAAAGATTATGTTTACCGACATCAAAGGAAATGATGACCAGACATTTACCGATGACTGGGATGAGACTCGATGTTTACCAACATCGAAAGATGATGTTTACTGACATCAAAGAAAGAACGCACACGAATGTTTATATGACACTAACCAGTATCACAAGGATGACATATGCATGTCAAGATAGGGCAGACACCTGCCAGGGACTACGCTGGGGGAGTCAATCAAAACTTTCCCTTCACGGACGAGTGAGGAAATAAACCTCTCTGGGGAATATCAATCCTGAATGCTGTCAGGAGCAACTGTTGCAAATGCCATACAGATGTTGAAATACGATCCGCCTCTGCTGGGGAGTATCAATCCTGAATGCTGTCAGGAGCAACTGTTGCAAATTCCATACAGATGTTGAAATACGATCCGCCTCTGCTGGGGATATGATCCAACTGGTGTAACCTATGTATGCATTGTGAGAAAATTCCTTACCTTGAATTAATTTTTAATGATAGCAAATTGTGTGATCATCATCCAAATGTTGGTTGTGCATTGCATTACATGATACATGTGTGTTTTATTATGTTTTTCATCCCACTATATTGTTGCATAACTGTACATATAAACCTACATTGATATTCCCCTTTAAATAACAATTAAAATGCATTTTATGTCAGTAAGCATCGATACATAAAGCCTCTGCATCGATACATACAGCATGAGATAAATCACAAAACCTTTCTGTTCAGTATGCATCGATGCATACGAGTCATGCATCAATACATGGAAGACAAAATACTCTATGCATCGATACACACGATCCCTGCATCGATACATGACAAATTGAAACAGCCTGTGTATCAATACATACGCACCAGGCATCGATACATACTAGTGTAATAAGCACTTGCATCGATACACACGACCTTTGCATCGATACATGAATAATCAATTTCACCAAAATTCACATTACTTACAGTATGTATCGATACACACCCTTATGCATCAATACAAAAGACTGTTTTATGTTATAACAGCAACTGTTTTGCAGCATATAAAAGACAGGTTACAACAGCAGTGCAAAAACACGAATTCATTGAGGGAAAACAATTGAACACAGATCAAAAGCAGTGTTGGAGCAATTGTATAGTGAGCAATTAGAAACCTGAAAGAGACTTCATCTTCTTCATCTTCTCAATCACTTTTCTTCAAGAACATTTACACATAACCATTCTTGTTCTTTGGATTAAAGAAGCATCGAGATAACGTTCAGTGGTACGATCAAGGATCTAGCTGTGGTTTGCAGTGGAACGATCGAGGATCTAGCTGAGTCGAAGATTGAAGGGGGTTTCTAGGAAAAACCTACTGGTTTGTCCTTCAAGAACTGGAGTGTTCTTGAGGGTTTGGGAGTCACATTTGCAGAACATATTCAGCCGCAGCGTTGCGTTTGGAGATCGGGGGATTTCGCAAGCAGGTCGTGGAACCGGTGAATTGTTTGCAACTTTGTGCAGGAAAATCTTGATCGTGCTCAGATCAAGTGAAGGTTTATACAAGAAGAGGTTCTTAGAGTTTAGAATTCTGTCTTTGTACCATAACCTTGTATCAACGGATTCGGCAATAATTGATACTCAAAGTTCTCAATTTCATTTGAAATTGAGAGGGAGACGTACCCACACGCGAGGACGACGTGGGGAACTTCCTTACCAAATCTCTGCGTATCGTACTCTTACCTTACTCCTCTTTACGTTTTTCAAACTGTTTTCGCAATTTCAGTTAGTGTGTGGTGATTGTTTCTTTTTCAAGACAGCAGTGGCAAGAAAACTTTAATCAAACTCCATTGCTGTTTATCATCGATCACATACACACCAACTGTTTGATAAAACGGTTAGCTAGATTTTATTCATTGGAAATAGACTTTAATAATAAGTGCATTCAATTAGTTAAAATTCTGGTGTGAATTGTTTCTGTCATTCTCATTAAAATCCAGCAATTAAACTTGTGTGTCCGGCTTTCTAGTAGCGGTTCAGAATAGACGGAAGTCGATTCAGGACTGATTTTTCCGCCAACTTTGAAAATTCTGATAAAACTTTAAATCCGTTAAATTTGAAAGAGGTGATCTATTCACCCCCCCTCTCGATCACTAGCCACACCGTCTAACAAGTGGTATCAGAGCGCCGGTTCGCTGGTGCTCTGTGGCTGCCTGTAACAGTATGGATTCTGAACCAAAGGGGGCGTATAATAGAGCACCTATTTTCAACGGTGAAAATTATGGCTACTGGAAAGACTGCATGCGAGTTCATATAAATTCTGTGGATAGGTTGGTATGGGCTGCCATTGAAAACGGTCTGTTTCAAATCACTATGACAAATGCGGCTGGCGCCATAGTACCTAAACCGGAAGATGATTGGAATGAGAAAGATGAAAAAAAGTGGTCGTGCGATTGGAGAGCTCGTAACATGTTAATTTCAGCACTTGGTGTTGATGAGTATTATCGAGTATCCCATTGCACGACAGCTAAAGAAATGTGGGACGCTTTAGAAGTTGCCCATGAGGGTACTACTGAAGTAAAACAGTCCCGCATTAACACACTCAATCAAGAGTTTGAGCTCTTTCGCATGAAACAAGGAGAATCCATCTCCGACATGCAAAAGAGATTCACTCATCTAACTAACCGATTGAATGCTCTTGGAAAACCTATTTCCAATGAAATTGCTACTAATAAAATTCTCAGGTGTCTTAGCAGGGAGTGGCAACCTAAAGTTACAGCAATCAAGGAAGCCAACGATCTTACAAGACTCACGATTACAACTCTGTTTGGAAAGCTGGAAGAACATCAGCAAGCTTTGGAAAGTCTTGAAAAATATGAGAATAAAAGTAAGAAGGAAAAGGAGAAGAAAAGAGACAAAGAGGGAGAGAAGAAGCCAATAGCTCTTGTGGCTTCTAGCTCTAAGTCCTCACGAAAAGAGCAAAGCGACAATGATTCAAGTAGTGACAAAGACTCGGATGATGAGGAAATGAGACTGTTTGTAAGGAGATACAATAGATTCATTCGAAAGAATGGAGTCAAGCATTCCGACAAAAATCTCATGAAGTTTCGAAAACAATTTACAAATTCGAAACAAGAAGAGAACAAGAAGAGTAGAGGAAGAGGATCCTGTTTTAATTGTGGTAAATCCGGACACTATAAAACGGACTGCCCTATGAAGTATAAGGATCAAAGAAAAGATTCGCCAAAAGGGTACAGCAAACAAAGAAGAGCGTATATTGCATGGGAAAGTGATAGTGATTCATCAAGCACACAAAGCTCAAGTGATGATGATGAAGCTGCAAATCTGTGCCTTATGGCTCACACAAAAAATCTGTCCTACCACAAGAAGAAAAACAATGACAAAAAGGTAAAACAAGCCTATTACGATAATTTCTCCTCTATGTCTTTTTCAGAACTAAAAATAGCTTTTGAAAAACTGCATAACGAAGCTGTAGATGCTTTTAAAAGACTATCTTCCGACAAACATATTTTCTCTTTTTTGGAAGGTAAAGTAAACAAAGCTGAAATTGATTTAGAAGCATTGAAAACTAGTATTGCAGAAAATTCAAAAACTATTGACATTGACGGATGTAGTAGAGTTAGGTATTGTGACGCTTGTTATATTTGGCAAAAAGAGGTAAACACTCTTAAGGTCAAATTAGAGAAAGCGCTACAACCTAAAGTTACTTATGCCGTTGACCCCAAGTTGTTTAAGAAGTCATTGAATCCTCCATATGCAAAATACTCTTTTATTCTAAAGGATTCAATGAACAAGAAACAACAAACACATCATCATGGTTTATGTCATTATTGTTGCCATGCTGGCCATACCATTGAAAAATGCAAATTTAGGAGATTTCTTGTCCCTAAAGGCATTTACCAATGGAAGCCAAAAGGCAACCATGTTAGCACTTACCCACTTGGACCCAATGAAAATTGGGTACCAACTTCTCTCTTTTGATGTTGTAGGATGAGTGCCTTGCCTCCGCAGATAGAAGGTGGTTTCTTGACAGCGGCTGCTCAAGGCACATGACCGGTGACATATCGCTCTTTATAGACTTCAAGGCAAAGAAGAAAGGATATGTCACTTATGGAGACAACAACAAAGGAGCTATACTCGACAAAGGTAGTGTAGGTAATCCCTCCACCACTACTATTTCAAATGTCCATTTAGTTGAGGGACTTAAACACAATTTGTTAAGCATAAGTCAACTATGCGACATGGGCTATAAAGTGTCGTTTACAAAAACTTGCTGCATAATTGAACATGTTGAACAAAACATTGTGTTTAAGGGTGTAAGAGTAAACAATATCTATATGCTTGACTTGTTTGATGTACCTTTAACAAGTACTAAATGTCTGGTCACCTTGAATGATGATTCTTGGCTTTGGCATAGACGTTTAGCGCATGTTAATTTCGATTTGCTTAATAAGGTTGTGTCTAAGGATCTAGTAGTCGGTCTACCAAAAATAAAATTTTCAAAAGACCACCTATGTGACGCGTGCCAAATGGGAAAGCAAACAAGGGTGTCCTTTAAATCTAAAAATGTAATTTCAACTTCACGACCCCTTGAGCTTCTCCATATGGACCTCTTTGGACCTTCTAGGACAAAGAGCCTAGGTGGAAATTACTATGGCTTTGTAATAGTTGATGACTACTCTAGATTCACTTGGACTATATTCCTTCATAGCAAAGATGAAACTTTTTCTGCTTTTAAAAATTTTGCAAATTTGTCCCAAAACAAAATGAATTCCAAAATAATTACAATTCGTAGTGATCATGGTGGTGAGTTTCAAAATTACCACTTTGAGAAGTTTTGTGACAAGTATGGTATTGAGCATAACTTTTCAGCTCCTCGCACTCCACAACAAAATGACGTTGTGGAGCGTAAAAATCGTGTTTTAGAGGAGTTGGTAAGAACAATGCTTAATGAGGGTGGATTACCAAAATACTTTTGGGCTGATGCTGTTAGCACAGCCTGTTATGTTCTAAACAGAATCTCAATTCGCCCTATTTTAAACAAAACTCCTTATGAACTTTTGAAAGGAAGAAAACCAAACTTGTCACATCTTCACGTATTCGGTTGTAAATGTTTTGTTTTGAATAACGGTAAGGAAAACATTGGGAAGTTTGATGCAAAAGCGGATGAAGGTATTTTTCTTGGTTACTCACTGTCAAGTAAGGCATATAGAGTGTATAATAAGCGTTTACTTACTGTTGAAGAATCTGTTCATGTTTCTTTTGATGAGTCTTATCCGAAAAATGTCGGAAAAGGTATTTCTTTTGATGACGCAAGTGTATCTACAGAAGACATACTCAAGTAAGCTGTTGAGGAAACTGATCAGTCCAAAACAGCTGCCCATGAGAAGGAGGAAGATACTAGTCATGAAGAAATTGAGGAAGAAAAGACAGGTGAAGTGAATGATCTTCCAACAGCTTGGAGATCCTCAAAAGACCATCCCATTGACAACATTTTGGGAGACATTTCAAAGGGAGTAATGACCCGGTCTAAGATAAGTAACTTTTGTTCTCACTTCGCGTTTGTTTCACAAGTAGAACCTAAAAATGCCAAAGAGGCCTTGATTGATGAATTTTGGCTAATGGCCATGCAAGAAGAGCTTAATCAATTTAAAAGAAATGACGTTTGGGAACTTGTCCCTCGTCCGCGAGATCATCATATCATAGGCACTAAGTGGGTTTTTAGAAACAAGCTTGATGAAAACGGAGTGATTACTAGGAACAAGGCACGCTTAGTAGCACAAGGGTATAACCAAGAGGAGGGCATAGACTATGAGGAAACTTATGCTCCAGTTGCTCGCCTTGAAGCTATACGTCTTTTGCTTGCCTATGCGTGTTCTAAGGATTTTAAGCTTTACCAAATGGACGTAAAGAGTGCCTTTCTTAATGGTGTCATAAATGAAGAAGTATATGTTTCACAACCTCCCGGTTTTGAAAATGCTGAAAATCCAGATCATGTTTACAAATTAAAACGAGCTTTGTATGGTCTTAAACAAGCCCCTCGGGTTTGGTATGAAAGGCTTAGCAAATTCCTAATTGATCATGGATATTCAAGAGGTAAAGTGGACAATACACTCTTTATTAAACACAAAGGGAAGCACATTCTTTTAGTTCAAGTTTATGTCGACGATATCATATTTGGTTCAACTAACATACACTTGGTCGAAGAATTTTCTAAGGTTATGCAGGGTGAATTTGAGATGAGTCTAATGGGGGAGCTGAACTACTTCCTAGGACTGCAAATAAAGCAACTTGATGAGGGTACAGCAGTATGTCAAACAAAATACTGCAGAGAACTACTCAAGCGCTTTGGAATGAATGACTCAAAATCGATTGACACCCCAATGCCTACCAACGGAAATCTAGACAAGGATGAGCATGGTAAGTGTGTAGATGTCAAAAGGTTCAGAGGTATGATTGGATCTCTCTTGTATCTTTCTGCTTCTAGACCTGACATCATGTTTAGTGTTTGTATGTGTGCACGCTATCAATCAAATCCTAAGGAATCGCACCTTAAAGCGGTAAAGCGCATATTTAGATACCTTCACGGAACACCTAAATATGGGCTTTGGTATTCCAAAGGAAGTGATTGTAGCTTAGTAGGGTACTCCGATTCTGATTTTGCTGGCTGCAAATCAGATAGGAAGAGCACAAGTGGTACATGTCACCTGTTTTCAAACTCCTTGGTCAGTTGGCATAGCAAAAAGCAAGTTTCTGTGGCTTTGTCAACTGCAGAGGCAGAATACGTTGCAGCCGATAGTTGTTGCGCTCAGATTTTATGGCTGAAGCAGCAACTACAAGACTTCAACATTCAACTCAAACGTATTCCTATCAAATGTGACAACACTAGTGCCATAAACCTTACTAAAAACCCTGTTTTACACTCACGCACTAAACACATAGAGATTAGACATCATTTCCTTCGTGACCATGTTGAAAAAAAAGACGTTGTCTTTGAGCACGTTGATTCCAAAAATCAGCTCGCTGATATTTTCACTAAACCATTGGCAACGGAACCTTTCTTCAACATTCGTCGCGAATTGGGAATCTTAGATCTTTCTCAATTGATGTCATAAGCATGTTATCTCTTAATTATATTATGCCTCACCATGGTTGATAAGAGCTGTTTTAGATGTCAATTATCCATCACACGAGTTCTCCAACAGAGGTAATATCAATCCTTTCTACAATTTTCTTATTGCTAAGTGATTGTGTATGTTACATCAAATGTTCTTACTCTAGTTGATATAAAATTTGATTGCATATACTCCTGTCCATATTGTGTGCACATTAACAATCTGACTTCTGAATCTCTCTTGAGCATAATCATCATGACATAGTGCATAATGCATATTCATACTGCATTAAAATTCATTAAAAGCTAGTTCAGCATCAGTATGCATCGACACCAACGAAGCATGCATCGATCCAAACACTCTAAAATTCAAATTTTTGAAAAACTGCTTCAGGATGCATCGATGCATCCATCGCATGTATCGATACACATGCCCATTGTGAATAGTTGGCATCGACTCATGACCTTTTGCATCGATACATACTGATGCTATCTGAATTAAATGCAATTTCTTTCTCTCTCATGCATCGACACATCAGCCAATCATATCACTTCCTATCTCATTACTTCATCTCATCTGCCCTCAAAAACCCCAAAACCAGTGGCTAACCCTAATCCTCCTCATCTTCACTCTCTCTCACAAACTTGGTAAAACCCTAAATCTCACATCACCATGCCTCCACGCACTATTCCAGCCAGAGCAAAAGGAAAAGGAAAGGGAAAGGAAGCAGCCGGTACCTCTCACCAACCACCTGAAGTTCCTTCAAATGCCTTAGAGCTACTTCATCCTGCTGTTGCTGCTGAATTTGAAGAGTCCTTCAAGACAAGGTTAGTCATGAAACCTCACGTCTTTGATAAAACAGATGCTGTTCACCTACACCTAAATGAAGTCGTTGAACTCTTACAAGCAGAAAGACTTGGGTCGTTTCTGTCCACAAAAGATGATTATCATGAGGATTTCATTCGGATCTTTTATGCTGGGTTACAAACTGGTAGAGGCTATATGTTCCGGTGTTCAATCGGAGTCAGAACATATACCTTTGAAGCCTCTGATTGGGAAACGGTATTTCAAATGCCGTCTCCGTCGATGGTTTTCAAGTGCTGGCATGACCTGCATTTTGATCCTGAATTTGACATGCAGGACTTTACAACTTCTATCCTAAAGATTGATAGACCGTTGAGTGAGGATGAACACGTCACGTCAGGTATGATCAAGCAAACTCCGCGTATTCTTCACTAGATTATCACACATATTCTGCGTCCAACAAACAGCGGACACTCTCGGTTAGATAGGCCTAGCATACATCTTCTCTACATTCTGCAAAATAAGGTTCTTCTAAATTGGGCGAACTACTTTGTAAAACGTCTATTCTTTGTGCGAGACAGCTCCAAGAATGTGGCTCTAGGTTATGCCTCTCAGATAATGAAAATTCTTAAGTTTTGGAAAGTTGCAATACCTATTGTGCCTCTCCTATCTCCATCTGCAGCTCAAGAGTTTGACTCTGCCACTCTATCGCATATGGGATATCGGTGGGACAAGGACCGCAAATGCTTCTATTTCTTCGAAAGAAAATCCAAAACCAGAATTTACAATTTTGACGTGCCTTCGGAACGCATCCATCTTGCTGAAGATCAGCCTGATGAAGAGATGCAGGATGCGGCTGAAACAGATGCACCACAACCTGAAGCCAATACTGGTTGGGGTGAGTGGGTGCCACGAAGGTGGTCTCCTACCAACTACGTACCTGAACCTACAGCCCCTCCATTCTCCGGTGGTACTTCAGCCCTAACACCAAATGCAGACATCACTCATATGCTTCAACAGATGGAAATTGTCAACAAAGAACGCCATGAAGAAGCACGATACTGGCATGTTCAAAATCTGAATGGCACAACGAGCATCGGGACTGGCATGATGAGCATACAAGGATGTATCACAATCAACACGCTTGGCACCAAGACTTAGTTAAATGGCATCAAGTTTTCTACAACGAAATGTCCGGCTTTATGGATGACTGCCGTGAAAATCCTGGGATTATGGACAGTTTTAGAAGCATTGAAGTTCAGAACCGATTTAGGCAATACTCCTTCATGGGCCAAAATCCGGACACAATGCCTCCTCCTCCGCCTCCACCAAGCTACCGAGATCCTGACAAACATGATGAGGAATCCTGTGGTGGCAACAATCCAAATTAACCCACCTGCACTTCATCTCATAGCATTTCATCTCATATTGCTCTAGTTTTATTTTGTTGCACAATATATGGTTTAGCTTATGCAACTCTTAAACTCGTTCGTATCTTTAAAACGCGTTTCTAATTCTGTTTATCTCTATTGTTATTGCCCTTATTCTTCATTCTTTGTGAATGATTCTTTACTTTGAAGCTTCATTCTATGTGATTGATAGCCTGTTATCCATTTCTTGCCATGTCCTGCTACACTATGCTACCTTGATAAATATGTTTCTTCCTCTTTTTGATGTTGACAAAGGGGGAGAAAATGCAGATATGCACAAACTCAGGGGGAGTATCACACATCTTGCCAAGAATTTGCCATCATCAAAAAGGGGGAGTTTGTGAGAAAATTCCTTACCTTGAATTAATTTTTAATGATAGCAAATTGTGTGATCATCATCCAAATGTTGGTTGTGCATTGCATTACATGATACATGTGTGTTTTATTATGTTTTTCATCCCACTATATTGTTGCATAACTGTACATATAAACCTACATTGATATTCCCCTTTAAATAACAATTAAAATGCATTTTATGTCAGTAAGCATCGATACATAAAGCCTCTGCATCGATACATACAGCATGAGATAAATCACAAAACCTTTCTGTTCAGTATGCATCGATGCATACGAGTCATGCATCAATACATGGAAGACAAAATACTCTATGCATCGATACACACGATCCCTGCATCGATACATGACAAATTGAAACAGCCTGTGTATCAATACATACGCACCAGGCATCGATACATACTAGTGTAATAAGCACTTGCATCGATACACACGACCTTTGCATCGATACATGAATAATCAATTTCACCAAAATTCACATTACTTACAGTATGTATCGATACACACCCTTATGCATCAATACAAAAGACTGTTTTATGTTATAACAGCAACTGTTTTGCAGCATATAAAAGACAGGTTACAACAGCAGTGCAAAAACACGAATTCATTGAGGGAAAAAAATTGAACACAGATCAAAAGCAGTGTTGGAGCAATTGTTTTGTGAGCAATTAGAAACCTGAAAGAGACTTCATCTTCTTCATCTTCTCAATCACTTTTCTTCAAGAACATTTACACATAACCATTCTTGTTCTTTGGATTAAAGAAGCATCGAGATAACGTTCAGTGGTACGATCAAGGATCTAGCTGTGGTTTGCAGTGGAACGATCGAGGATCTAGCTGAGTCGAAGATTGAAGGGGGTTTCTAGGAAAAACCTACTGGTTTGTCCTTCAAGAACTGGAGTGTTCTTGAGGGTTTGGGAGTCACATTTGCAGAACATATTCAGCCGCAGCGTTGCGTTTGGAGATCGGGGGATTTCGCAAGCAGGTCGTGGAACCGGTGAATTGTTTGCAACTTTGTGCAGGAAAATCTTGATCGTGCTCAGATCAAGTGAAGGTTTATACAAGAAGAGGTTCTTAGAGTTTAGAATTCTGTCTTTGTACCATAACCTTGTATCAACGGATTCGGCAATAATTGATAATCAAAGTTCTCAATTTCATTTGAAATTGAGAGGGAGACGTACCCACACGCGAGGACGACGTGGGGAACTTCCTTACCAAATCTCTGCGTATCGTACTCTTACCTTACTCCTCTTTACGTTTTTCAAACTGTTTTCGCAATTTCAGTTAGTGTGTGGTGATTGTTTCTTTTTCAAGACAGCAGTGGCAAGAAAACTTTAATCAAACTCCATTGTTGTTTATCATCGATCACATACACACCAACTGTTTGATAAAACGGTTAGCTAGATTTTATTCATTGGAAATAGACTTTAATAATAAGTGCATTCAATTAGTTAAAATTCTGGTGTGAATTGTTTCTGTCATTCTCATTAAAATCCAGCAATTAAACTTGTGTGTCCGGCTTTCTAGTAGCGGTTCAGAATAGACGGAAGTCGATTCAGGACTGATTTTTCCGCCAACTTTGAAAACTCTGATAAAACTTTAAATCCGTTAAATCTGAAAGAGGTGATCTATTCACCCCCCCTCTCGATCACTAGCCACACCGTCTAACATGCATATGTTTGAGTTTTTTATGGCGTAATGCTCCATATTGAATGGAAATGCTACGCAATTTGAAGATGCAAATGATGATTACTACATGCAAAATGCAAATGGAGGAGAACTCCTGCTGGGAAAGCACACGACCGCTTCCGAGCGAACAACTCTGATTTGATCTTCCAACTCTGTGGGGAGACGCACTATTGGGAGTGCTTTGCTGATCTGACACTCTGGGAACGACAGAGAAACTAAACCAACTGGGGAGTCATCCATTGGGAAAACACCGTCTCTCAGTGGGGGACAACACTGCTGCTGGGGAATATATGATCCTCGCTAGGGATGACCTCTACTGAACCCAATCCACTTGGGGATTCCGCTGAGGAAATAAACAAACAATTCCTACCTCCGCTGGGGAAATAACACTGCAGACTTCCACTGGGGAAACTGTCAACTCAACCCTGATGGGGATTACAGCACTTCAAACCTGGCTGCTGAGGAACTATCCATGGATACCTCCGCTGGGGAACAATAATCTTCCGACTCGCTGGGGAACTACCAGTCCTCAGACCTGCTGGGGAAATACTCCTCACGACCCTACTGGGGATTTGCAATCAACTCCAGGCCTGCCTGCGGAGGCAACTCTGATCTTTGCTTTGCTAGGGATACAAACCCTGAACCTGCCTGGGACAACCCAACCTCCCACACTACTGGACAGTGTTGAAACTCCTTTTGAACAAACTGTGGCTCACCTGCTTTAGCCAGCAATCAAAAGATAGTGATCTGCAAAACATCAAGACATACATGCCCCAGGGGATTGTACAGACAAAATACACCCAAGTGTAATCAACATTCAAAATGATTTTCAAATGTTTATCTTTCTGCACGTTATTGTCTAGCCTTCATGTTTTTATATGCAATGTTTTATCAAAAATTCGGACGTTTTTGCAAACAAAACAGTAAAATAAAAACGAGAGAGCAATTTATCTGAATAACGACTTTTATTGATAGAAAATGAGCCTATAAAGGCAAATACATCAAGAAGCAATTCCTAGGAAGAGGTAATTGCGCACAAAAGGCAATAAACTATCCTATTGGCAATGTGAACACGGCATCCACTATTTCCCAATTCTGTTATGACTCACAGATCACCAATTTTTCCCCAAATTCGTTGCTTTCTGAGAAGAATGATTGGACCGGTCATATCCTTAGAGATGGTAGACGTTGAAGCGCGATGAAGTACAGATAACTCAGACTGTAGTCTTCGCTTTAATCCCTCTTTTGCCTGGATCACCTTTTCAGGTTTTCAATCCACCGGGATACCCATTTTTGCCTAAGCCGCCCTTGCGGGTTTTCGACTTACCGGGTGTACATATTTTTCATTCTTTATCCCTAACTTTTGCCTGAACCTTTTTTCTCTTTTTTCCTTGGTTCGCCGGGATGCCCTTTTTTGCCTGGACTCTTTTATTCTTTTTGTCCAGCGGGTCAATTTATGCGAAGTATTTTTTGACTACATCTGAGTTAACAGGGGACGGAAAATCTTCACCATCCATAGTTGTAAGCATCAAGGCTCCACCGGAGAAAACCTTTTTAACAACATATGGACCTTCATAATTCGGAGTCCACTTGCCCCTGTTATCTGTACCGGGAGGAAGGATTCTCTTCAAAACTAAATCACCAGTCTGATAGCTTCGAGGACGCACTTTCTGTTCAAAGGCTTTCTTCATCCTTCTCTGATACAACTGCCCATGGCACACAGCTGCTAACCGCCTCTCCTCGATAAGGCTCAACTCGTTAAACCTTGTTCGAATCCACTCAGCTTCGTCTAGATTGACATCCAACAGGACTCTTAGAGAAGGAATCTCCACTTCAACAGGTAGGACTGCTTCCATACCATACACAAGGGAGTAAGGGGTTGCCCCGGTCGATGTACGTACTGATGTACGGTACCCATGCAAAGCGAAAGGCAGCATCTCATGCCAATCCTTGTACGTCACGACCATCTTCTGCACAATCTTCTTGATGTTCTTGTTTGCAGCCTCTACAGCACCATTCATCTTCGGTCTGTAAGGAGAAGAATTGTGATGTTCAATCTTGAAATCTTTACAAAGCTCCTTCATCATCTTGTTATTGAGATTCGAACCATTATCATTAATGATCCTCTCAGGAACCCCATAACAACAAATGATTTCCTTCTTGATGAACCGGGCAACCACCTGCTTGGTAACGTTAGCATAAGAAGCTGCTTCCACCCATTTGGTGAAGTAATCAATCGCAACCAGGATGAAGCGATGTCCATTGGAAGCAGTAGGCTCAATCTTCCCAATCATATCGATGCCCCACATCGCGAATGGCCAAGGCGAATTCATGACGTTTAGAGGGCTTAGTGGTACATGCACCTTATCAGCATAGATCTAGCATTTATGGCACTTCCGAGCGTATTTGAAACAATCGGATTCCATATTCATCCAGTAATAACCGGCTTTCAACAATTTCTTGGACATTGCATGACCACCAGCATGGGTACCAAAAGATCCTTCATGCACTTCTTGCATCAACATGTCTGCTTCGTGTCTATCCACGCATCTGAGCAGAACCATGTCAAAGTTCCTCTTGTACAACACATCATCCTGATTCAAATAAAAGCTTCCAGCTAGCCTTCTCAGGGTTTTCTTGTCATTATTTGACGCTCCTTCAGGATACTCCTGACTCTTCAGGAAGTTCTTGATATCATAGTACCACGGCTTCTTATCCACAACAGACTCGGCTGCAAACACATACGCAGGCCTCTCGAGTCGATTCACCGCAACATGTGGCACATGATTCCACCAATGAACTTTGATCATAGAAGACAAAGTAGCCAAGGCATCAGCCATCTGATTCTCATCTCGGGGGACATCATACAACTTCACCTTCTTGAAGAAAGTCAGGATCCTTCTGGTATAGTCTCGATAAGGAATCAAATGCGGCTGATGAGTATTCCAATCTCCATTGACCTGGTTAATCACTAGAGCGGAATCTCCATAAATGTCCAGAGTTTTGATCCTTAGATCGATGGCTTCTTCAATCCTCATGATACAAGCCTCATACTCAGCTTCGTTGTTGGTTACATCAAAAGTCAATCTGGCAGAAAAAGGTATGTGTGCACCCTTGGGATTAATCAGTACCGCCCCAACACCGTTGCCATTCATATTCACAGCCCCATCAAACATCAGTGTCCACTTGTCATCAGGATCCGGTCCTTCCTCGACAAGAGGCTCTTCACAATCTTTCATCTTAAGATACATGATGTCTTCATCAGGGAATTCAAACATCATCGGCTGAATATCATCGATAGGTTGCTCGGCAAGGTAGTCTGACAGAATACTACCTTTGATGGCCTTCTGCGATGTATACTGGATATCATACTCAGTTAAGATCATCTGCCAACGAGCAACACGTCCGGTGAGAGCCGGCTTCTCAAAGATGTACTTCACTGGATCCATCTTAGAAATCAATAAGGTAGTATGGTTCAACATATACTGCCTCAGTCGGCGAGCAGCCCAGGCCAAAGCACAACAAGTTTTCTCGAGCTGCGAATATTTTATTTCATAGTCCGTAAACTTTTTGCTAAGGTAGTATATGGCATGCTCTTTTCGACCAGACTCGTCATGCTGTCCCAATGCACACCCCATCGAGTTCTCAGTCACTGACAGGTACATTATCAGAGGCCTCCCAGGAACTGGAGGTATAAGGATTGGAGGTTTCTGTAAATACTCTTTTATCTTGTCAAAATCTTTCTGACAGTCATCATTCCACCTGATTGCTTGATTCTTTCTTAGCAATTTGAATATCGGTTCACACGTGGCCGTTAGGTGAGATACAAACCGTGCAATGTAGTTCAATCTCCCTAAAAACCCACGAACCTGCTTTTCGGTTTTCGGTTCAGGCATCTCTTGTATAGCTTTTACTTTTGCTGGATCAACCTCAATCCCCTTCTCACTGACAATGAAACCCAACAGCTTTCTAGATCCCACACCAAACGTACACTTGTTTGGATTCAGCCTCAGTTTGAACTTTCTCAACCTTTCAAACAACTTCTGCAAATTTACCATGTGCTTCTCTTCTGTCTGAGACTTCGCAATCATATCATCCACGTACACTTCAATCTCTTTGTGCATCATGTCATGAAAGAGAGTCGTCATAGCCCTCTGATAGGTAGCACCGACATTCTTCAGCCCAAATGGCATAACCTTATAGCAGAACGTGCCCCATGGTGTAATGAACGTCGTCTTTTCCATGTCCTCTGGCGCCATCTTGATCTGATTATAACCAGAGAAACCATCCATGAAAGAGAAAACCGAGGATTGAGCCGTATTTTCAACCAATACATCAATGTGAGGTAATGGGAAATCATCTTTTGGACTGGCTCTGTTTAAATCCCGGTAATCGACACACATCCTGACTTTACCGTCCTTCTTCGGCACGGGAAAGATGTTGGCCACCCACGGGGGATAAGTAGTAACTGACAGAAAACCCGCATCCAACTGCTTCTGAACTTCTTCCTTGATCTTGACAGCCATATCAGGACAAGTTCTGCGAAGCTTCTGCTTGACTGAAGGACAATCTTCTCTAAGAGGTAGTCTGTGCACCATAATATCTGTATCCAACCCAGGCATATCTTGATACGACCAGGTGAATATCTCCATATATTCTCTCAGCATTTCAATCAACCTTCTCTTGACATCTTCTTTCAAAGCAGCCCCGATTTTGATCTCTCTTCTGGCGTCCTCTGTACCCAGGTTAATAATCTCCAACTCCTCCTGATGAGGTTGGATGACCCTTTCCTCCTGCTTCAATAATCTGACCAGTTCTTTGGGGAGTTCACAGTCTTCCTCACTCTCCTCTTCAGCTTAGTAGATGGGATTATAGAAATCATATTGAGCCATAACAGAACTGTTTATAGTGGAGTCCGTAAGATCAATTCTGCATGTTTAATGCTTTATTTTAGAAAAAGAGCTCAAGAAAGTCACAAAAACAAAAACATTGCCATTTTTATTGTTTTGAAAAATGAAAAACAAAAACGGAAAGACAGGGATCACAAAATTGTTTACAAAACGTCCTTTATTAATGATATCATTGAAAAACATGATGAGGCCCTACAATGAACCACTACGCCTTGGGCAGAACGCAGGGTTTTGTGCAAAATGAAAAACAAAAGAAAATTACTCTGTTTGCAGAGTAACTTGGACCACTTCTTCTGCTGTCCAATTGTTGATCGACTCCCCTGGAGCGCACGGGCGAACCCAGTTGTTCAGATCACAATCACTGTCCCCGTCTTCACTACTGGCTGCAAAGACGTCTCCATGATCCATCAGCCCAGCGCCGGTAAAGGTACTCGGGCCCTTCAGATCTTGAACACCCTGCTCCGCCTGCAGAGGTTGATAACCAATACCGAACTTTTCCTCTTTGACGGGCAAGTCCACCATCTTGCCCTAGCCTTTTGCTTTGCCTGAGTTGACAACCCCCACAGCCTGCTTGTATGATGCAATTGAGGCACTTGGCTTCTTCTGCTCAGCGAAAGCCACCTTCTCAATAGCAACGGTCTCGAACGCTTGGCATAGAGTCTCATGGATCTCACCATCCACCTCCACATACTTGAAAGAGGATAAATGACTCACCAAAATGTCCTCCTCGCCGCACACTGTTACAATCTGGCCGTTCCATACATACTTCAGCTTCTGGTGGAGAGTTGACGACACTGCTCCAGCCCCATGTATCCAGGGACGCCCCAAAAGACAACTATATGCTGGTTGGATATCCATCACATAGAAGACAATACTGAACACCTTCGGGCCAATCTTCACATGCAATGTGACTTCACCAAAAACAGACCGTTTGGATCCATCAAAAGCACGAACAATAAGATCGCTTGGAGTGAGGACAACCCCTTCAACAGCTATCTTGCTCAAAGTCTTCTTGGGCAGCACATTCAAAGACGAGCCAGTATCCACCAACACATGTGACAATACTGCACCTTTGCACTCCATGGTGATATGAAAAGCTTTGTTATGGTTGCGACCTTCAGGCGTCAGATCCAAGTCTGTGAACCCCAAGCCATGCCTCGTGCTCACATTAGCAATAACACCCTCCAACTGGTTGACAGAAATCTCCTGAGGCACGTAAGCCAAATTCAACATCTTCAGCAAGGCATTATGGTGTGCCTTAGAGCACAATAGCAATGAGAGTATAGAAATCTTGGACGGAGTTTGATTCAGCTGATCTACAATCTTGTAGTCACTCTTCTTAATAATCTTCATGAACTCCTCCACTTCCTTCTCAAATGAGCCCTCAGGCGCCTCCTTCTGTACAGGTTCTTCTTCAACCACAACCTACTTCCCCTTTGCTTTGGCGAGAGCCTCAGCATTGTTGTCTCTCAAAGGCTGCGATGCAAACAGACGACCACTCCTGGTAAAACCTCCAGGTCCCCCTACATTATCCACAACTGGACCTGGAGTTACTTGAGCTCTACTTGGCAACCCAATGGTCACTGGAGCCTGATTCACCGGCCTGATCTGACTTTCTGCCCTTCGGTTGCTGCGATAGGCATTATCATACTTCCACGGCACGACCCTACTGTTCTCAACAGCCCTTCTACCAGAAGCAACAATAGTAGTGGGAGCACTGACAGTTACAGGAGCAGAAATGGTAACAGGAGTACCAACAGTTGTGGGTGCATTGACAGTTCTCTGGCCACGTCCCTCTGACGGTTTGAAATAAATGGTGACAGTTGACACCATCCCATGATCTTTCACGGCCCTAGCAAACTGCAAACAGCCCTCATCGATCAGACGCTATATACCAGTCTTCAACTGCATACAACCATTCTCGGAGTCTCCACAATCTGAACAGCCCTCAGCACAACCCGGGAACACTCCCCCATTCAACAGACGCTCTTTCACAACAAACAGCGACGTCTGGACATCTTCAACATCAACTACCAAATCCAAGGCCTCCTCACCTTCCATATTATTCACCCTATGCGCACCATGCTGAGGCATAGGATTGTTCACAACATTAGGCACAGGAGCAAAGTTGATTGTTTTGGCGTCAATCAAGTCCTGGACCTTATGATGGAAAGCCCGACAATTCTCAATATGGTGCCCCGATGCACCAGAATGGAAGTCACAACGAACGTTGGCATCATACCCAGCAGGTATCTTCGTCACCGGACCCATAGTGCGTAACTCAACAAGTCCCAACCTGAGCAATTCTGGCAGCAACTCAGCATATGCCATAGGTAACGGATCGAAGCGACGATCCGGCATTCTCTGTCTCGGCTGAAACTGTTGTTGTTGTTGTTGTTGGGGTGCTCTTTGTTGTTGCTGTTGTCGTGGTTGAGGTGCTGGGATGGTTACAGCAGCAACCTGACGGTAATGTTCGCTATTCATATTTCTTCTGTGTTGCACAACATTGGTCTCTCCCTCTCTTCTTCTGGGTGCCCCAGAAAATGGCTTCTTTGAAGATGAAGAACTAGCATCCTGAATCTTTCTAGCTTTGATGAGGCTCTCGGTTCTCTCTCCATAAATCACTACATCAGAGAAACTACCGAACGGGCAACTTCCCATCCGGTCCATAAATACTCCTTGCAAAGTCCCGATAAACATATCAGTCAACTCCTTCTCCAGCATCGGAGGTTGCACCCTTGCAGCTAATTCTCGCCATCTCTGGGCATACTCCTTGAAACTCTCTCCAGATTTCTAACATAAGCTCTGTAACTGAGTTCGGCTCGGAGCCATGTCCATATTATGCTTGTATTACCTCAGAAAGGCTTCACCCAAATCTCTCAAACTTCTGATAGATTCTCTTTTCAGCTCCATGTACCAATCCAAGGAAGCTCCAGACAAACTATCCTGGAAGAAGTACATCCACATCTTCTCATCATATGTGTAGGCAAAGATCTTTCTGTAGTAAGCCTGCACATGGGTGCGAGGACAAGAAGTGCCATTGTATTTATCAAAAGATGGTGCCTTGAACATATAGGGAATCCTCAGCCCTTCAACCAATCCCATATTTGTAACATCAAACCCCAAAGAGTTCTGACACTCCATGGCTCTGATCTTCTCAGCTAGAGCATCAACCCTCCTATCCCTTTCGTCAGTTCTTCCCATAACTTCATCATCCTCACTGAGGAGAGTAAACATATCCTCCTGCCTATCAACCAATGGAGCAGGATTACGGACTGGAGCACGAGTCACTCTGGAATTAACTGTCTCTGGAGCAATAGGTTGACCGTTGATTCTGATACCCCTCAACTCATCACCCACGGCATAGTTGTTGATGGGAACAGCAGCAGTAGCAGGGTCATTGACTGGGCCTCCCTCTGGCAAAGCATGGTTGACCGGTGGAATTGCAGCTTCTTATCTCTGGACTAGGGCTCGAAGTTCTTCTTGACCTTGCGCAACCCCTTGCATCATATGCATGAACTGGGCCATGTTAGCCCTCATCTCTGCTAACTCAGCTTGCACTTGATCCATATTCCTCTGTTGATTCAACCTCGTAGAGTAGCGGTGCGGACGTTGATCAGCAATCCTGCCTGAAACAGGAACCAAAATGAGAAGTCTTGTTCAAGAACACCTGTAATGCAAGAATGATATGTGTATGATGCTAATGATGCGTATGATGCACATGATATGTTCATTTCTTAGGAATTCAAAAGCCTAATTCATCTTTCAAAAGATGGCAACCTACAACGATGAACAACACAGAAGCAGACTACACCGGATAATGAGCACACGGTGAAACATCAACATCCTCATCTATAGACATGAGCAACAAAGATCATACAACAATATTCAAGCAAAGATCCAAATGATAAGAGTACAAGGAATCCCATCCAACAACCCTGGAGGTGATTCTGAATATAAACAACAGATACAAGCTAAGAAAGATGTCCTCCAAGAATGAGAGTCTTCAGATACTGGCACTGGTCTATCAACAGGTTGCATTCTGAACACTCAGGCAGAGGAGTGATCTTCTCCTTTAGTTGTCTTCTGAGCTCTACAACTTCTCCTCCAAGCTGGTTCTCTAATGCATTCCTCAGGTCTACTTCCTTCTTCAATTGGATGTCTTTGTCCCTCAGCTGCTTTTCCAGGTCTCTTATCTTCTTCTGATAATTGGCTTCCGCTCTCTGCAACCTTATACGCTCACGGTGTTCTCCATCCAACATTGCTTCTATCTCCTCATAAGACCTCTTCTTGCTTCTCAATCTGCTAGCATCTTCACCTTGCACTCCTTTGAGCTTGTGAGCCAAGTTCAACCTATCAGCTTTGGCTTTGTAAAGCTCCATCTGGGTATCTTGTTCCTTTTCTTTCAACCGACGATTCTCCATCAAGGCTTGCTTGTAATGCTCAGCAGGCACACTCTCAGAAAGTATCAAAGGTGGTTGCTCTTGCAATGGCTCCATCCTATCATAGGGCAACAACAAAGTCTCAACTCTCTTCTTGACCCAATCAATGTAATCAGGCATGGCAATGGCAAACTTCTTCCCTAACACAGCTCCCCCTTTGACACCAATAGTCTTCCAAGCTCTTCCTACTTGCTCCAACCTAGCTGGATCACTCCGCTTCTCAAAGTACACACTCTCAGCTATCTCAGCATCTAGTGGCCTTCCATTCATCACAAACCCCAACTGACGGAGAGAAAGAACCGGATTGTAATTGATGCAACCCTTAGTTCCTATGAGTGGCACATTACGAAACTCTCCACAACTCATGATAACATTGCGCACATTCAACCTGTAAGCTTGCCACCTGATATCATAGGATGTGAGTGACATAACCCTCTGAGTCCACTTATGAGTGTTCTAAGCATCCACAAAAGGTCCACTGGTTGGCAACAAGGACAAGAACCATCTGAGTAGCAACGGGAGACAACACCTGATAGCTCCACCCTTACCATGCCTGCTATGGATAGCATATTAAGTGTCAGCTAACAAGGTAGGAATCGGATTTCCTCTGATGAAGATAGTGATAGTAGCAAAGTCCATAAAATTGGGCATACTCGGGAACAACACCACTCCATAGATCATGATAGCCAACTGAGCATGAAAAGCTTCCCAATTTCCCTTCTTCGCTTCTTCCTTAGCCATGCTCACCAAGTACTTCAAAGACAAACCCACAACATCACCACTCGACTTCCAATTATCACTCACCTCCTTGATACTCAAATAAAGAGCTTTAGCAACAACCCGGAAATCAACCTCCTTTGGTACATCTATGAAGGGAACCTGATATCTGATCTGGACATTCAGCAGAATAGAATACTCTTCGAGAGTGGGCGCTAACTGATTATCCTGGAAAGTGAAGCAACGGAGCTCTGGGTCATAAAACTGTAGGAGAGTCTGCAAGGGTACTGGATCTACCACCATCTTCAACAGTGTCAACAAGTCCCCATACTGATCAACAAACACCTTCTGATTATCGCCGGTCACAAGATTGCTCAACTCTATCAACGGTGTCAATGGCTCACGGTGAAAACTGTAGGTGCAAGTCTTCCTCTTCGACCCTGGAATGGTTGCCATCTCTCGTAGTGAACAGACTCCTGAATGGACCTGAGAAATGATATGCATGAGGAGATTAGCTTTTTCTCTTTTTTTTCTTTTTTGATCATCATTTTTTTATTTTTTTATTTTTTTGAAAATAAACATGCTATGATGCAAATGATGCAATGACTAGCTGGCTGCGTATCTAGGAGCACAGGTTCAAAGCTTCGGCATCAGAACCACAAAGTCATATGGAACCCCAAAGTTATCTGAGACCCATACAATAAGAACTAAGTCACCAACAGGACCCAAGAGTCACCAACAAGTCACCAACGGTACCTGTAATGATTCAATTCCCTCCCCACTCACGGGTGTCATCTAGGCCAAGGTAAGGTCGAGAGAAACGTAGGATAAATAACCCTTTCAAGAATATCATCATATACACACCAGATGTATGTAACGATAATACCCCATCAGAGTCTGAACTGCTCGTGATATCATGTTCCGCTAAGTGGCGCAATACCACCCGCTTCCCATCAATCACTCTATTCCTAGGTGTCCTAAAGTTCACTCATGGCCTGGGTATTGGGCCTTTTACCTCTTGTAACTCCCACCCCACAGAGAGACAGACACACAACCAGCACAATGAAAATGTGATGAATGCAAACATAAATGCAAACATAAATACAAACATCAACAAATAAATGCAATAAATGAAACAGTAAAAGCAACCAACACCCTATCCTACAGAGCGCTAGGAGTGACTCGCTTAGGGAAGATGGACCAGCAATAGGTCAACTTCTCTTAGGTCCCCAGAAGAGTCGCCAGTTGTCGCATTACGCGAAAAATCGGCGGGAAAACGAAACAACAGAGCCGCCATCGTGCGTTATTTATCCCAAAGGCGGGAAAGAAAACGCTCGAAGTAAACCTGGAAAAGACATGGTCTCGCGACCAGAGAGAGATGGGATCGGGAGTCAGTTATGCGAAGGGAAGGTATTAGCACCCCTACGCATCCGTCGTACTCGACGGGATCCACGCAAAGAAAGAATAAAAAGAAGGTTGCTAAAAACTGCTCAAAACACTGCACACACACTAGAAACAAACACGGATGAAAGACGGGAGAAACGGGACTCGGAAGGATATCGCATCCTGGGCCTACGTAGTCTATCAGACACAGACATCAGAGTCGACGTAGTTCGGGGCAGGGTAAACGTGCTCGCTAGGATGTCGCATCCTATGCATACGTATCTTCTCTAACCAGAGAAGAATCAGAGCACTCGTAGCTCGGCTAACGCACGCCAAACAACACAAACAGGAAACTGACTGCCAATCACCGGACTTACGTCAGACTCCACACAAACAGGCAAACATGGAAACCGAATGCCAATCGCTGGACTTACATCAGACTCCGAACCAACAAACACACACACAGGAAACCGACTGCCAATCGCTGGACTTACGTCAGACTCCAAGCAAACAAACAAGACACAGGAGGGTCTCGATTGCAACTAGGGCAAGAGAAAGGGGAGGTCTCAATCGCAACGGGGGCGAGAGAAAAGAATTAGTGTTAGTTGTTAGTCAAACTCGACAAGACATCGCATCTCATGCCTACGTATCTCATCTGGACATGAGAATCAGAGTTGCCGTAGTTCGGCCAAACTATTCTTGTTGGTTTGTGTTTTTTAAGTGGACAACGTCACTACGCAATCTACCGGATGCTCGACCTTTGGAGACTTACTCGCCTGTAGTAGAAGGAGTCAACGTGTCCTTAAGAGGGGATAATGTTTGTTTGTGTTTTAGGAAAGCTCACGCAAGAAAGGAAGTCCTAAACGAAGGAACCGTGCTACCTTAATTGACATGCAAACGAGACTACACGGAGTCTAGAAAACCTAGGGGATACAATCACACCACACAAACATATACAGCATGAAGTAAACACACCAACAAGGGGCTCAAACATCAAGGTTGGGCTTTAGTCAAGGGGTCATATCAACCTCGACAAACAAGCCAACTGGAAAAGGGTGTTGTTAGCTCTTAACCCTAACATTGAGAGTTAGGGTGAAGCAGATGAAATGGAGATGAGGGTTATGCCTCATAGCTCTTATCCCTGGCCTGGGAGAGCTTGAATCAAATAGAAAGTGTGGGAGTTCAGAATGAAGGAACTCTTCTCCACAGATGACTGGCACTACAAGATCTTGGGTTCTTATTCACAATGCATCAACACATGGTGTGAGCAAAGTGAATGACACAACTGGATAGCAGGGGATGGATTGCACATCCCTTTTATCTGCCAATTGCCTCTTAAGAGGACTTTACCTGCTTGGCACAAAATTAAACATCCACAAGCATTGCCTCTTAAGGAGGGCTTCAGACAAGTGCCTACCAATACAGTAGGTCTTCCAGACTACATGAAGATCAAGGAATTATACCTCAGTGGTATGCAAACCACAAGCAATGCCAAGCAAGTTCAAATGAACTTAAAGCAACTTAGGTACCTGTGGAAACAGCTAAACCAATCAGTACACAGTTCAGACCAACAGTCAACAATCAATATCAGACAAACAACCCAATATGCAGCACATAAACCATAAGCACAAGTGAATTGTTCTCAAAGCCTACAAAACAAACAAATGTTAGCCAATAACAACCAATAATCAAGCTCAAATGAAGGAGCAACATCAATCATGGAGATGCACACTTGAACCTGAAATCACAACTCAAATAGTAAGTAACAAACCACTAGGTCAAAGCCTAGGGTCAAAAGAGGATCAAAAATCCAAAACAGAACCTCAAACTCAACACAAAGCATGTTTATTCACTCAAGAACAAATCCTACAAAGGACCAAATCATAATCAATAAGCAAGTCCATTTCATGTGCAAGATAAGTCAAAGACCAAGTCAAGGCATCCAAATGAACAATGAGATTCAAAATTCAAAATCAAATCAGAAATGGTTCAAATAATTCTGGAAAAAATCATGATCATTCAACACATTCAAAAGATCCATCATACAAAAAATCAAAAGCATTAGAGGTCATTTGGCATGAAAATCACATTGTACAAGTTAGACAACCAAATGTGTGACACAAATTGTCACACCATGTTAACACAAGCATAAAACAGAAATGGAGCATGGGAAAAATTTCAAACCAAAGCCAAAATGTCCATCAATGTGTCTAGAATCAGCATGCAAAATTTCAAGTTCATTGGATTAAAATCAAGCATTTCACAAAGGAAAGAGTAAGGCAAGGTCACAAATGGATACATGATCATATAACCTAGCACCAAATAAAATCCAGCCATGCACAATTTTCCAATTTATGATCATAAAATCCTAGACAGAATAAGGAGCATTTTGCAAAAAATTGGGATAAAATTGGATCAATTTTCAATTTGTTATGATTTTATGAAGTTTGGGAAAAATTTTGAAATCAAAATGAACCAAGGCATGAAATAAGGAGGGAAACATGTGAAAATGCAAGGCAATTTGAATAACAGCGCTCAGCCAGTATCGAACCTGGTCCAAATTTGAATTTGCGTGCCTCACCAAACGGTGTCGTTTCAACCTAAAACCCTAAGGCGCCCAGAATTTCGTAGCTAATCCCAGAAATCGTAGCTAATTCGCAGCCAACGAAGAACATTCGTAGCAAAAACTGGAAAACTCATGAGCTTCATCTTCTTCACGAGGTTGAAGACGAAGATGAAGATGAACTTCATGCAAACTCCAGAAAAATTCCAGAAATCAAAAATTTTAATGCCAATCGGTTCCTCAATTCATGCACATGCAAGATCAAGCAACAAATCATGCCAAAACATCATGCATCATCCAAATCGAAGAAAAGAAAAATTGACATCAAATTTTCAAACATGCATAACTTCATGAATAATGCACCATTTCACACAATTTTTATATCAGAATCATCACCAAGCAAAGATCTACACAAATATCATAATGAATTCAAGAATAATTGAGATCGAAACTTGACCTCTTGAAGAATAGCAAGCTGAAATCGTGTGCTACAAGGCTCAACAATGGTCCAAAGCTCCTCTACAATGCTTGTTGAGATGATTGATGGAGAGATTGAAGCTCAAACAAGCACGAATCCAGTAGAATTTGAAACTTCCATTAATGCTTCAAGCTTCATGTATGGTCAAAACTCGCACGAATTCTTCCAAATTCACGTTCAATCTTCCTCAAAAATGCTTCATGATCATGATTCCAACATGAGAAATGGCTTTGAT